>NC_031985.2:37707020-39199643 GCF_001858045.2 Oreochromis niloticus
CTACGTTGATGATACTGTTTGGCTTTAACAGGTATGATATGTTTGTCATGCTATTTTAAATCCGGTCCTGCAAGCGCATCCAAGAATAACATGCAACTTGTTAGCTCAGAATTGTCGGTGAATGGTGAGCAGGGTCCGTTTCAGAAAGTGGGTTCTGTACCTGTACTCAGCCTCTCTCCGTCTCCTCCCCATCATTAACCCCGTAGATTTAACCCAGTTTAGACTGACAAATATTTATTTTACCATCACATCACAATTCAAAATCACTGTGTTTAATTTGCAATTAGTGTATGGTCGTGTTTAACATTTGCATGTCTGAGCCAGGGAAAAAAGTTTTTTTTGGTTAGAAAATCTGGCCCACCTTAGTGTGTAATTGAGTAGTCCTGCTATACATGGCCTTTTTCTTCTGTCATTTATGTCAATACATCAAATAAAATACTTTGATCTTATATTATTAGCTGTTGTTTATTTGCAAAGGTTATTCTCAACAGGGATGCTAGACAAAAACGGCGTTTTCTACAGACAGCCTAGCATACGCTCTCCACTTGCGAGTGAAAAAAGAAAAAGAAAAAACACCCCTTCCCTATTGGTGTTAGAGTTTACCATGTCAGCCAATCAAAAAAATGATAAGACAACATGTGACATTTGGTTGTTTAGGGAGAAGGGGAAGTTTTTAGGAGTGACACCCGCGACGGAAAGCGGGCGAGCGAAAGAAAGAGAGAGAGAGAGTTTTCATATGTGAGACATTAGTGACGTTTAGCGTGTTTGGAGGCTGTAGTTAGTTTGTTGTGTAGTTATTGTTTTGTATTGTGTGTCGGTTAGACTGCTGAATTTCATATTTGATCTAAAAAAGCTGTCAAAGGCAGATTCCAGTGTAAACACTGTCTCCACATAGAAAACTGGACTGTTGCACCTCCAGTTGTCAGACCTGCAGGGTTTAGGACTGTGGTGTTCTCCTCTGTCTTATACTGAACACAAACTACATTTTTTGGACTGGCACAAATAATTTGTGTGCCTTCTTATTTGATGCAGCACACTGATTGTTCTCTAAATAGATTTAAATGGTTATATAAAAAACGCCTGAGGCCTTGGCTGCATTTTTAGGTAAATAGTACCATATAACTTTGTTGTTTGCAAAACTTGTGCATAATTTTTAGAAATGTACAATTTCTATTTGCATTTCAAGTTATGAAAATGATTCGTTAAACATGTAAAAAAATATAACTTTTTTCTACTCGGATTCTGAATTTTTTGTCTGAATTTAGATCAACTGTGCTAATATAGTATACCAAAATGAAAAAAATAACTCAAATTTCAGATATTTGAGGTTGTGCTGTAAATAATGATACCAAACAAGGCAAGAAAAACATATTTTAAAAGTGAAATATAGAAGTAAAATCAAAAGTAGTCAAGAACGGCCAATTATACCCGGGACCCCAGAGGGTTAAAAAAAAGACTTGAAAGGACTTGAAATTCAAAGTTTCGGACTTGGGACTTGACTTGAAAGTTGTCTGTCTTGACTTGCGACTTGACTCTGACTTGCTTGACTTTACTTGAGACTTGACTTGTGACTTGAGGATAAAGACTTGGGACTTACTTGAGACTTGCAAAACAATGACTTGGTCCCACCTCTGGAAGCTAGTGGAGGACTAGAGTACGGGAGCAAGTGGGTCCCCGGGGCCTACTGGAGGGCAAGGTCCATGCTGGATATGCAGTGGAGGGTAACTGCAGAAAAAGAAGCTAGTGGTGGACTAGAGCAGGGGAGCATGTGGGTCCCCAGGGCCTGCTGAAGGTCCGGAAAAAAACAGCACAACAAAACAGAGCACCAGGCCAGGGCGGGTTGAGGGGTCCAGGAAGCAGGGACAGAAACAACCAAAAGACAGGGAGCAAAAAATCCAGGAACACAGGAAAACAGATCAAAACAAAACCAAAACCAAACCAAATTAGATCTTAACATGAGCCCATGAAAAGTTCGGGGGGTCGACCCGGAGGTCGAAAGCACAAGAGCCAAAACAGTTCAGGGGGCCGGCCGTGTGGACAGCTGCGGCAGCGGCAACGCAGGCAAAGCAAATCAGGAGGCCGGCCAAGCAGAAGGCAGCCGCAGCGACAGAGCAGGTCCGGAGGCTGACCACGCGGAGGGCAGCTGCGGCGACAGAGCAGGTCCGGAGGCCGTCCACACGGAAGGCAGCGACGGCAACACAGCAGGTCTGGAGGCCAGCCGCGAAGCCAGCAGTGGCGGCAACAAAGCAGGTCTGGAGGCCGGCCGCAAATCCAACGGCAGCGCCGAACTCGTTCAGGAGGCCGCCCTCGACGGCCATGATGTCCAACTAGAGGCCTGGAAGGCAGCCGGCAAAGGCGAGGTGGAACAGGCCGAGTTGGATCTGACGGCAGTGTAGCAACCGCAGGAACAGGCCGAGTTGGATCTGATGGCATTGTAGCTTCCGCAGGAACAGGCCGAGTTGGATGTGATGGCAGTGTAGCAACCGCAGGACCAGACGAGGCGGGACCAGATGAGGCGGGACCAGACGAGGCGGGACCAGACGGCAGCATGGCAGCTGCGGAACCAGACGCTGCAGGCGACAGTTTGGAAGTTGCAGGTGGTGATGCTGCAGGCAACGGTGTGGAAGTTGCAGGTGGTGGAGCAGGTGGTGGCTGAACAGACTCCAAAGAGCCCTCAGCAGACACGGCTGGGTCCTCCAGGACCCCCAGCTGATGAGGTGTGATGCTGGATGGGCTCCTCGGACCCACCAGCTGACGAAGCATGATGCTGGTCAGGCTCCTCAGAACCTCCAGCTAACGAGGCATGATGCTGACTGGGTTCTCCTGAACCCCCAGCTAACTTGGCTTGAGGCTGGACGGGCTCCTCAGAACCTCCAGCTAACGAGGCATGATGCTGGCTGGGTTCTCCTGAACCCCCAGCTAACTTGGCTTGAGGCTGGACGGGCTCCTTGGGCCCTCCAGCTGACGTGGCATGATGCTGGCTGGGTTCTCCTGAACCCCCAGCAGAAACAGAAGACGGCTGCACGGGCCCCTCGGGCCCTCCAGTGGAGACAGAAAGCTGAACAGGTCTCTCTGACACTCCAGCGGAGACAGACACCGAACCAGCATGTACGGAGACCTCTGGCAATGTGGACACTGGCTGGAGCTGAGCGGCACATTGGCTTGGCTCAGGCAGCGACAGTGGGATGCAGTCCTCAGAGGGCTGAAAGTGTTCTCCAACACACCCAGCAGAGGACAGAGGTGGATGGGTGAGCTCACTAGAACTCTCAGCGGGTGCTGACTCCTGAGACTGCTCAGATGAGTTCCCAGGTGAAGCTGCTGGCGCTGGCGTCTTGACCTCTAGGGGTCCAGAGTTGGCTGGTGGCTGACACCCAGCCTCTGGGGAGAACCTGGAGGGAGTTACTGTCTCAAAGAAGACCAGCTTTTGAGAACCAGCAAAGGTTTTTGTGAAGTGTGTTCCCTGCTTAGGATGAGACGGTGAGGATGGTGGCTGAATCAATGAGTGGGCTGACAGCTGAGCTAGCGGCAGCTGAACAGGGGACTGAGCTAGCGGCAACTGACGTAATGGTTGAGATGATAATGGTGGTGGAGTAGGTGGCTGGGCTACTGGCCGGGTGGCTAACTAGGCTACAGGTAGCGGGGCTGAAGACTGAGCTACAGATAGCGGGGCTGATTGTGGTGGAGGTGTAACAGGTGGTGGTGTGGCTGACTGAATAAAGGGCAGCTGGGCTGCTGACTGAGCTTCTGGCCGGGAAGTGACTGACACAAAATCACCAGGCTCACAGTAGACAGATTCACAAGAAATTAATTTGGGCTTAGAAGGAATAAAACAAACAGAGTCCTTAATTAAGCTTGTGTTAGATTGTTTCATCTTGGACCGTTTTGCAGTTTTAACAACTCCTGCCTCTGAAGGAACACAAGATGCACAGTTCTTTGAACCCAGAGGGAAACAATTATTCTTGAAACAAACACTCCTTTGATTCTCAGAAACAGGAGCTCTGGGGTTCATAATACTAGCTTTAGCAGCCTTGGTGAAAATAGTCTGTGTATTCCCTGACACGAAAGGCGGAGGAACGAAGTCTTTCTCACTCACCCCAGCTGGGCATCCACAAGGGAAGTTGGACTCCTGTTGGAGCCGGGGGCGCAGATCGCACGTACGTGAAATTCTTGGACCGGCGCAAGACGGACAAAAGCGAAAGCATTTGCCAAGAATGTTTTCATTAACAACCATGACAGAGGAAGAGAAAGATGGGTGGGTGAAGTCTGTTTGAACAGCAGATCATCATCCTAACATGGTGTTCATTGAGGCGACCACTTGTTTCGTTACATCTTAAATAATATCCTCGGTGGAGGAGGGAGCGGAGGTACTGGACGGCGGCAGGGAAAAACTCTGGCGTGGCTGCTCCGGCTGTGGTATGGACACACTGGGAGAGCCGGGTGGCACGATGATAATCCCCAACATCCTGTAGAACGCCTGTGCAGGTGTGAGCTGGCTGCCCGCGGGCTCATAGTAATCCTCCCGGGGCCGGCCAACTGCAGTCTCAGGAAAACCAGTCTCATTTACAGCAGTCATGGGTGAGCCAGGAAAAACATCATTTCCCTCACTTGCTGCACAGAAAACAGAACTAGAAAAAATAGTCCTTGTGTCAGAGTAAGTGTTCTTTTCACTCACCACAGCCGGCAGTTCTAAAGTCCCAACATCCGGCTGTGGGGTGACGCACCGGCGGCGCGAACGTCGCTTCCTTCTCGGAGACAGCTCCAACGGGCTGGGTAATTCCACGTCCAGCAGTTCGGACAACACGTCCTCCGTTGAAGCAAGCAGGCGAGCGGTAGCGGCGGGGCGGTGAAGGTGAAGTTCATGGAGTATGAAATCTTGTATGAGTGCAGTGAGTCCAATAGCCAGGGGTGACCGGAAATAAGCTGCTGTAGCCTGGCTTCCACAGTGCCGAGAAATCCCTCTCTCTCATGCTACAGCCATAGGTTGACTAACCTGGAAGCAGAGTCAATTATGACCTTCCGAAGCTCCTTGGGAGGGGTGAATGCCGCTGGATCCATAATCTGGCTGGTCCGTACTGTCACGGCAAGTGAGAAGAGCCGTGTGGAAAAATAAAGGAGGATCCAAGTGCAGGCACTCACTGAGATGTGGAGTTGGTTTATTGAAAATAAAGCACACGGTGAAAAATGGCAAAACTGAACAAAAGCTAAACTAAACTGGGACAAAACTAAAACTACAAAACAGCAAACCAGAACATGAAGGAATGTAGACAAAGGTACATGATGGTGACAGCAGGGAAAACACACAGTAGATACGCAGTAGATTCACAGACGGACCAGCGACTACAACAAAAGAAGACACAACTTAAATACAGGGTGGGCTATTTTATATGGATACACCATAATAAAATGGGAATGGTTGGTGATATTAAAGTCCTGTTTGCGGCACATTAGTATATGTGAGGGGGCAAACTCCTCAAGATGGGTGGTGACCACGGTGGCCATTTAGAAGTCGGCCATCTTGGATACAACTTTTGTTTTTTCAATAGGAAGAGGGCCATGTGACACATCAAACTTATTGGTAATGTCACAAGAAAAACAATGGTGTGCTTGGTTTCAACGTAACTTTATTCTTTCATGAATTATTTACAAGTTTCTGACCACTTATAAAATGTGTTCAATGTGCTGCCCATTGTGTTGGATTGTCAATGCAACCCTCTTCTCCCACTCTTCACACACTGATAGCAACACCGCAGGAGAAATGCCAGCACACACATCCAGTATCCGTAGTTTGAGGTGCTGCGTATCTCGTATCTTCACACCATAGACAATTGCCTTCAGATGACCCAAAAGATAAAAGTCTAAGGGGGTCAGATCGGGAGACCTTGGGGGCCATTCAACTGGCCCACGACGACCAATCCACTTTTCAGGAAACTGTTCATCTAGGAATGCTTGGACCTGGCACCCATAATGTGGTGGTGCACCATCTTGCTGGAAAAACTCAGGGAACGTGCCAGCTTCAGTGCATAAAGAGGGAAACACATCATCATGTAGCAATTTCAAATATCCAGTGGCCTTGAGGTTTCCATTGATGAAGAATGGACCCACTATCATTGTACCCCATATACCACACCAAACCATCACTTTTGTTGTTTCAACAGTCCTGGAGGGATCCATCCAATGTGGGTTAGTGTCAGACCAATAGCGGTGGTTTTGTTTGTTAACTTCACCATTCACATAAAAGTTTGCCTCATCACTGAACAAAATCTTCTGCATGAACTGAGGGTCCTGTTCCAATTTTTGTTTTGCCCATTCTGCAAATTCTGTGCGCCAATCTGGGTCATCCTCGTTGAGATGCTGCAGTAGCTGGAGTTTGTAAGGGTGCCATTTGTGAGTAGCTAATATCCGCCGAAGGGATGTTCGACTAATGCCACTCTCCAGTGACATGCGGCGAGTGCTACGCTGTGGGCTCTTGCTGAATGCAGCTAGGACAGCCACTGATGTTTCTTCATTAGTGACAGTTTTCTTGCGTCCACATTTTGGCAAATCCAACACTGAACCAGTTTCACGAAACTTTGCTAACTGTACCATGGGAGATGGGTGGTCTCGTAGGGTGTCTTGCATTGAAATCTGCTGCAATGACCCAGTTACTGCGTTCACCAGATATCAACACAATTTCGATCCGGTCCTCACGTGTTAACCTCTTCGACATGTCAATGGCTGTGAACAAAGAGAAACTTGTAAATAACTCATGAAAGAATAAAGTTACGTTGAAACCAAGCACACCATTGTTTTTCTTGTGACATTACCAATAAGTTTGATGTGTCACATGGCCCTCTTCCTATTGAAAAAACAAAAGTTGTATCCAAGATGGCCGACTTCTGAATGGCCACCGTGGTCACCACCCATCTTGAGGAGTTTGCCCCCTCACATATACTAATGTGCCGCAAACAGGACTTTAATATCACCAACCATTCCCATTTTATTACGGTGTATCCATATAAATAGCCCACCCTGTACACACAGAAGAACACAGGGAGATAACACACAGGTGGGGAACACAGCTGGAAGTAATAAGGGCTAATGAGACAGGGGGAGAAGTAAAACTGAACACGCTGACATCACACATGAACATGAACCTTCAAAGTAAAACAGGAAACAGGACACACTTTACTAAGACATGGACTAGACAGAGAGAGACAGACTAGACACTGAACTAAACCTACACTAAACATGAGACACAACCCTAAGAACTAATCCCTCACCAGAATAACTAAAACATAGATTTATCATAATAATCAAAGCACCAGAGAAACCAAAAACAATCCATAATGCAAATATAAACCAAAACATAAGAACTTAAAATATTGGGTCAAAACTGACCCAGAACCGTGACAGCAAGTAGGGGTGGGGTTCCTCTGCTTTGGCCTGCCTCGTATTCCAGGCCGGCTGGGTACGGCCCTCTGCCTCCTCTGACTACTTGGCCAAGTGAATCCTCTGCCAATATCTCTTTATATCTCTGTTCATTGTTGCACTGTCCTTATGACTGTGTGAACTTTAGTTCTCCATCTCCCTTCTCCAAGTCCCCCAGTAAATTTGTATCTCATGGAGATTTGTACTGTTTGTGATTTCCTTGCTCATTTCGGTTTTTGTTCCTGTGTATTTTGAACTTTCAGCAATAAATGCTAAATGAGGTTGACTCGTGCCTGCCATAGTCACAGACTTTCTTTAAAATTTCTCTATCAACATCAGAGCAAAGCCAACATCGCATCTGTAGAGCTCTTTCTCAGCATGAAGCCATACTGTTGCTCACTGATCATCACCTTTCGTCTTAACCTTGTTTCAACAACTTTCCCATATCTTCACTTATTAGTCCTTTATTTATCCAGGTAAAAATCTCATTTACATTAAAATCTCATTCCCAAGAGAGACCTGGCATCATGGCAGCAAAAGTCAAAAACACATGCATCAGAATAACAATTAAAAAAAAATACAACAGTCTGTACAAACATGAAAAATATACAATAACAGATCAGGAAGGCTGGCTCTGTGGTCAGCATAAAGCTGGAAACTGATGACAATGACAGAGAAGAGGACACTACAAAAACGGCTAGACATTATGGACAATGTTGGGTATCCTCTGCATATAGACATAAACAACCAGAGGAGTCTCCTCAGCGAACGATTGCATCTCCCATAATCTTGGACCAACAGACTCCTTTGTCCCACATCAAACTGTTTAACTCCTTGCTGGGGGGGAGGGGAAACAGGAGGACGGGGGGGGGGGGGGGGGGGGGGGGGGGGACAGTAGTGTTTGCACTAACCAAACACTAAAATAGAACGAATCACTGTGCAATAGACTGACAATAGTCGAAATACGGTGCAATAGACATTTGTATGCTACATCTCATTATGAAGTGTATTAAATCTCTATTTACATCTCTGTCATATCACAGATTCATGGTATGGCACTTTAGTGTTTGTCCTCTGTAGTTACTACAGCTCTGCACTATACCCTTATTCTTGAAAATTCATACTAGTACTGGACAGCTGGAAGGCCACCCTGCTGCATGTATTTGGTTTGTTTTGTTTGTTTCTTTGTTGTTCCCATTGAGCTGATCTTGAGGCGCTGCATGGAGACAGCCAGTTTGGTCTCAAAGTCAAAGTCAAAGTAAACTTTATTGTCACCTTGCTATATACAGTACAGTATATAGAGACGAAAAGACAAGGCCCCAGTTCTATTCAGTGCAAGAGACAAACAATACATATAAAAAGAGTAAGAAATAAATATACACTTAATTGCCCCTTGGCAATTTCTGATTCTGATTCTGATAAGGTAAAAGGTCAAAGGTATAACTATACACTTTAAGACTAAGGTAAAAGGATCAATAACAGTTAAAAATTTACAATTCACAGTTGAATGATTTAAAGTGACCTTTAAATGGTATAAAATGACCGGCGTAGCAGCTTAGCAGGGTAGCAGCTTTACAGTTTACAGTATGAGTGATTTAAAGTGACCTTGAAGTAATTTGAAGTGACCAGTGTAGCAGCTTGTAAACATGGACAGGATTCTTGAGAGTAAGGATTGTCCATAGAGCAGCATCTGCACTTCAAAGGCAGTGGTATGTGGAGTGCAATAGAGTCAGTTAACGGTTTGTGTGGGTGTTTGTGGTGGGGGGGAGTGGGGGAGCCGGTAGTGAGTTCAAGAGTTTGATGACTTGTGTGAAAAAGCTATCTCGCAGTCTGGAGGATCGGGCCCCAATGCTGCGATAGCGTGTGGCGTATGGGAGAAGGGGAAAAGTCCATGTGCGGGGTGTGAGGGGTCAAGCACAATGCAGGAGGCCTTACTGATGCAGCGCTTGTGAACGATGTCCTGTAGCACATGGAGGGATGTTCTGATGATCTTGGCGGTTGCTTTAACAATCCGATGTAGCTGGTTTAGGTCGGCGAGTTACCGAACCACACGGGGATGCAGCTGGTCAGAACGCTCTCTATGGTGCCCCTGTAGAACAGGGTGACGGTGGGAGAAGAAAAGTTGGCCCGCTTCAGTTGTCTGAGGAAGTGGAGGCGCTGCTGGGCCTTTTTGGTGATGGAGGTGGTGTTGGTGGTCCAGGTGAGGACGTCTGAGATGTGAACTCCCAGGAACTTAATGCTGTTGACGGTCTCTAGCGTGGAACCTTGGATGCTGAGTGGTGTGTGTGGAGCGAGTCTTCCTGAAGTTGATGATCATCTCCCTGATTTTGTCAACATTCAGTGACAGGTTGTTTACACTGCAACAGAACGGCAGCTGTTGAACCTCATTTCTGTACGCTGAGTAGTCGTTGCTTCTGATGAGTCCTGTAGAACATGTGTTCTTAGTGGGCCGAGAACACAGCCCACTGTTGACATGGCAGTGTCAATAAGTGTGCATGAGTTTCTCTTCAAGCCATGTATGTTTTAATGTGATTATATCACAAGTTGTTCACAGATCTGGACATTGGTCTCAGTAAACTTTTATACAATCCAGATTTTTTTTTTCCAACATGTTATGGAGTTATCTTAACCTTTCTTATCTCAACCTCAACTTCAACCTCTCAACTACAATCAACTAAACCTGGCCTGCTCTGCTAAGCCAGCTCCTCTGACTGAGCCTGCTCTGGTAACTTGGCCTGCTTAACAAATAATCCTCATAAATATACATCTATTGGTATTTCCAAATGACATTAGAGATGACTGCTTTATTGTAGTTAAAAAAAAAAATTACTACAATTCCAAAATCTAAGTTGATTGATTTGAGTTGATTTGTCATTACACGTTAATTTAAACATTTCTCTGAGCAAGTCTTTTTTCATGACGTAGCTCTAGTTAACTGGAAACAGATAAAATTGATAGTCTCTAGTGATGATGCTGTTACCTTTTTTCATTTGAATATTAAATACACATGCTTCATTCAAAAAGCTGAGAATTAAAAATAGGGATAATCTCTGGTTTACAAAGGATTTGGCTGATTTGCTGCTTGAGTGGTCAGTTGCTAGAAAAACCAAGTCTGCATCTGATTGGCAGTACTTTCATGAACTTAGAAACAAAAGTACTTCACTTATCGGAAAATCTAAGTCTAGTTATTGTTTACATCTAACTACAGGCACCTACAGTGACCATTCTAAGTTTTGAAAGTCAATTAAAAGGCTACAAAAAAAGCCTGCTTCCAGTCTTCCTCAGAAATTGAAATATAGTAACACTTTTACTAATCATAAAAAGGATATGTCGAATCTATTTAATGTTTATTTCTCCAGGGCTGGCGTACCTGGAGAACAGTGTTCTCAATTTGGAGCAGTATACCCAGATGAACGATGTCATCATCCCTTGGCTTCACATCAAACCCCGGTCATACGCTGTCATGGCCACATCTGACCCGATGTTTTGAGTTTTGACATTCTGTATTAGGTTCATTTGTATTCTTAAGATCCCTAGGTTCCGTATAGTTGATTAGATTTCCCCTTGTGTCTTTGCCCTCTGTCTCCTTTTGTGTGTCTTTGTTTATTTAATTGTAAATTCTTGTGCCTTTTTTCCCTTGTGTTTTATTCCATCATGTTTATCACGTTTCCCCAGCCTGTTTTGTCTGTGCTCTCCCCGTGCTCTCTCTCCCCCCTCCTGTCTGCTTGTGTCCTTCCTGTGTTACATTTAAGCTCCGCTGCTTGGGTCAGTATTTTCCATGTCCTCCCTGTCTTGTTATGTGTAATTGTCCTCAGCTGTGCTCCTCGCGTGTTCCCACGTCCCTCATTGCCTTCTGTGTATTTATGTCATCCCTCATGCTGTGCATGTCCCTAGTGTGCCTCTCTGTGAAGTTTAGTTTATATTTTCCCAGTCTACTTTAGTTTTGTATCGCTCAGTTCATTCCCATGTGTTGTGAGTCCTGCATTTTGGGTCGAATTTCCTGCCTGCACACAGTGCTTCTTGACATACGCTGGGGCTTCTCACAGCATAGGAGGACCAGGAGAGGAAGATGCCAACTCCACGGAGCATCAAGTGGACTATAACAACATTGAGGCTTGCCATTGAGGCTTCCCACCCTCTACCCCGAAAAAATGACAGCGAGAAACCATCCATCATTGTGAGATTGGTTAACAGAAAACACAAATCGCACTGATAAAACAAGGAAAGAATCTGAAAGGATCCGATGTCTTCATGAATGAAGACATGATGAAAAAACTAAATGCGGATATCGACAGGAAAGCACGCTACTTGAAGAAAGAGGGAAAAATTCAAAATACATGGACCACAAACTGTAAAGTATTCATTAAACTCAATGGAACACAGGAACAAGCCAAAGTCATCTGATGACCAACACTTTGGCTTGGTCCTGGAGCTGGACAAATACTGATGTTCATCTTACACTGGAGGTACGAATACATATGTGACATGACACACAATGCATGGCACAATCTGAAAGAACTTCATCTGCATCCGGCAACAATATCACTATAATTCATTGGATTTCTGTTTATGATAATCTGGAACTGAGAACATTTCAATACACAGACCATAATGTTCTAGACTTGGAATAGCCGTGTATGTGGATAAAAATTTAAATTATAAGGTGGTAGAAAGTATGACAACTGCAATTGATAATTTATAAGAATGTATAACAATTGAAATGTTTAAGGAAAAAGAGAAAAGTACAATAATTAGCTGTATATAGAGAACACCTGTCTCTAGTATCCAAGTTTAATGACTTCATAGAAGAAGTATTCTCTAAAACAAATTTAAAAAGTTATGTTTCTCTGTGATGGTTTTAACATTGACCTGTTGAATCCAAAAAAGCATAAAATGACCGAAGACTTTCTAAACACTATGTAAAGTTTACATCCTAAAATAACCAGGCCAAGCAGAATTACAGCTCACTGCTCCACCTTAATTGGCAATATTTTCACTAACAATATGGAAAAACACATTGTGAGTGGATTATTAATTAATTACATCAGTGATCACTTACCAGTTTTTGCAGTTTATGACACTAATTACAAGATAAATCATGGAAAGGAACAACTGAGATAAAGACATGTATGGACAGAGGAAACAACGAATGCACTTAAGAATCACTGCCATCTGTAGACTGTAGTGAAAAGCCTGATTGATAGGAACCCTAACAGCAGTGGAGGAAAAAGAAATAATTGATATTGTAAACATTTAAATGCAAAACATCCACTGATTGTAATAATAATGAAATGAAAATTGTCAAGAAGGTCATAGAAGGAATCGTAGAACTTATCATTTCAGACTGGAAAAGTTCCAAACAAAATGAAAATAGCTAAAGTTGTGCCGCTGTATAAAACTGGGGATAGACACCACTTCACAAATTACATGCCTGTTTCTTTACAACCACAATTCTCCAAAATCCTACAAAACATGTTTAATAAACTATTAGACAAATTCTTAGATAAATATAAATTACTCTCTGACAGTTAATATGGATTCAGATCGAAAATGACATCATTGTCATTAATCAAATAAATTGAGGAGATTACAAATGCTATAGATCAGAAACAGCATGCAACCGGACTATATTTGGATCTCAAGAAAGCATTTGACACAATCAATCGTGAAATATTAATTAATAAACTGGAACGGTACGGGATAAAGGGGGGTTATACAGCACTGGGTGAAAAATTAGTGACAGGAAACAATTTGTGAAGCTAGGTGAATATTTCTCATCATGCTTGGACATTGCTTGTGGTGTTCCATGAGGCTCTGTACTGGGTCCAAAATTATTTATTATTTATATTAATGATATTTGTAAGGTATCTGATATATTAAAAGTAGTATTATTTGCAAACAACACAATTTTTTTTTTGTTTTCTGGGCAGAATCTAAAGGAGCTGGTGGATAAAATTACTTCAGAAATGTGCAAAATTTAAAAATGGTTTGACAGGAACAAACTATCGCTAAATCTAAGTAAAACTAAAATAGTCTTATTTGGGAATTCCCAAAGAAACACACAAGCCCAGATTCATATACACGTTGTGGAAATTGAATCTGCCCTTGTACAAAGCGATTTGAGCACTCTACCCTCTACATTGATGGGGAGGAGGTAGAAAGGGTAGAAAGTTTTAAGCTTCTTGGAATCCACATCTTGGCCGACCGTACTTGGTCCACAAACATTTCCCACCAGGTAAGGAAAGCACAACAAAGGCTGTACTTCCTCAGGAAGCTGTGTCAGGCACAATTACCCCAGAGACTGCTCGCAAACTTCTACCGCTCCACCATCTAGAGCAGGGGTCCCCAATCTCAGTCCACGAGAGCCGGTGTCCCTGCAGGTTTTAGATGTGTCCTTGATCCATCACAGCTGATTTAAATGGATAAATTACCTCCTCAACATATCTTGAAGTTCTCCAGAGGCCTGGTAATGAGCTAATCATGTGATTCAGGTGTGTTGGCCCAGGGTGAGATCTAAAACCTGCAGGGACACCGGCCCTCGTGGACTGAGACTGGGGACCCCTGATCTAGAGCCTTCTGATCTACTGCTGCACACTCTGGTTAAACTGCTGTACTCTGGAGGACAAGAGGAAACTGCAGCGGGTGGTGAGGGCAGCAGAGCGGGCAACTGGCACTTCACTAACCCCCCTCATAGACATTTATACTGGCAGACTTCAGCAGAAAGCCAGCATCATCATCAAAGACCCCTCACACCCTGGACACTCACTTATATTTATATATATATATATCGAAGAATCCATAGGTCCCTCATCCTATTATGCCCCCAAGGGTGGTAGGGAATGACCGAGCTAAGATCCTGTGGGACTTCCAGATACAGACGGACAAAATGGTGGTGGCTAACCAACTGGACATAGTGGTGGTAGACAAACAGGAGAAGACGGCCGTAGTGATCGATGTAGCGGTTCCGAATGACAGCAATATCAGGAAGAAGGAACACGAGAAGCTGGAGAAATACCAAGGGCTCAGAGAAGAGCTCGAGAGGATGTGGAGGGTGAAGGTAACGGTGGTCCCCGTGGTAATCGGAGCACTAGGTGCGGTGACTCCCAAGCTAGGCGAGTGGCTCCAGCAGATCCCGGGAACAACATCGGAGATCTCTGTCAGGAAGAGCGCAGTCCTGGGAACAGCTAAGATACTGCGCAGGACCCTCAAGCTCCCAGGCCTCTGGTAGAGGACCCGAGCTTGAAGGATAAACCGCCCGTAGGGGCGTGCTGGGTGTTTTTTTGTTTTTTTTTATAGATATATATAGATATATACATATACATATATACATACATACATATACATATATACATACATTCATACACACACATATATATATATATATTTTTTTTTTTTTTTGAATACAGATATATACAGTGGCTTGCAAAAGTATTCGGTCCCCTTGAACTTTTCCACATTTTGTCACATTACAGCCACAAACATGAATCAATGTTATTGGAATTCCAGGTGAAAGACCAATACAAAGTGGTGCACACGTGAGAAGTGGAACGAAAATCATACATGATTCCAAACATTTTTTACAAATAAATAACTGCAAAGTGGGGTGTGCGTAATTATTCAGCCCCCTGAGTCAATACTTTGTAGAACCACCTTTTGCTGCAGTTCCAGCTGCCAGTCTTTTAGGGTATGTCTCTACCAGCTTTGCACATCTACAGACTGAAATTCTTGCCCATTCTTCTTTGCAAAACAGCTCCAGCTCAGTCAGATTAGATGGACAGCGTTTGTGAACAGCAGTTTTCAGATCTTGCCACAGATTCTCGATTGGATTAAGATCTGGACTTTGACTGGGCCATTCTAACACATGGATATGTTTTGTTTTAAACCGTTCCATTGTTGCCCTGGCTTTATGTTTAGGGTCGTTGTCCTGCTGGAAGGTGAACCTCCGTCCCAGTCTCAAGTCTTTTGCAGACTCCAAGAGGTTTTCTTCCAAGATTGCCCTGTATTTGGCTCCATCCATCTTCCCATCAACTCTGACCAGCTTCCCTGTCCCTGCTGAAGAGAAGCACCCCCAGAGCATGATGCTGCCACCACCATATTTGACAGTGGGGATGGTGTGTTCAGAGTGATGTGCAGTGTTAGTTTCCCGCCACACATAGTGTTTTGCATTTTGGCCAAAAAGTTCCATTTTGGTCTCATCTGACCAGAGCACCTTCTTCCACATGTTTGCTGTGTCCCCCACATGGCTTGTGGCAAACTGCAAACGGGACTTCTTATGGTTTTCTGTTAACAATGGCTTTCTTCTTGCCACTCTTCCATAAAGGCCAACTTTGTGCAGTGCACGACTAATAGTTGTCCTATGGACAGATTCCCCCACCTGAGCTGTAGATCTCTGCAGCTTGTCCAGAGTCACCATGGGCCTCTTGGCTGCATTTCTGATCAGCGCTCTCCTTGTTCGGCCTGTGAGTTTAGGTGGACGGCCTTGTCTTGGTAGGTTTACAGTTGTGCCATACTCCTTCCATTTCTGAATGATGGCTTGAACAGTGTTCCGTGGGATGTTCAAGGCTTGGGAAATCTTTTTGTAGCCTAAGCCTGCTTTAAATTTCTCAATAACTTTATCTAGTGATGGCCCGCGTGAAGCTGACGCTCCGGAGCGTGTGTCGAAAAAAACAACACACTGGTTCAGAAGCACTGTGTCGAGGCTTGCTTCGTTTGGCAAAAGTCACGTGACCAGTGACGTCCGAAGCTTCATTACGCACGTAACTGCTTCGGTACCTGATTCAAATGGATATAAGGAAGTGAATCATTCATGGGATTTGTGGAGTGTGTTGATGGTGACAGATAGCAAAGTACCTGGAGGCAGGACCTCACAGCAGAGGCATGCGCCATAATGTGTTGTATGTTATTATATGTATTTTGCATCTACTTTATTTACCAACATCAAGAAGTGACAGGCAAAGAAATACCACACCATGGTGCATGTTTACATAAGAACGGTTTATTGATCAAATCTATCCATTAGACTAATGATGGCCCGGTTGAAGCTGGCGCTCCGGTGCGTACCCAAAAAACAACACGCTGCAGAAGCACTGTGTCGTTTGGCCAGAGTCACGTGATCAGTGATGTCCGAAGCTTCATTTAGAACACAAGTGATTCAGTGGTTTATAAGGAAGTGAATCATTCACGGGATTTTGAGTTGATTTTGCTCAATTTATTTTATCTGCAGAAGTGAAAAACTTGAAATGTGCAAAATCATCTTTTCATAATGTAAATATCATTACAGCATATGACTTTAGAAATACTTCCATGTTAATTAAAGCTAATAAAGACTAAAAAAATGTATTTGACACTATACGTAAATTACATTGCTACACATTTTAGAAAATCATTTTGTTTATTGTTTTTAGGTGATAGTCTGCAGGACCCATAAGACCGCATACCTGCATATCTACCAACTTGCAGTGTAGTTTCTGCACTCCACAGCCTCTTCTGTTCCATGCGAGAGGATTTTCTCTAGGGCAGGAGAAAAAAGAAACAGACTCGGCCAGCGCACAGTAAAACTAATCCTCCTTTTAAATGAAAATAACAAAAGGGCTACCTTACATAGATCATGTTTTTACTTTGCAAGTTCATGGTTAGGGGTGGGTTTTGATCATCGCTTTTCTGATTACAATCCATTCTAAATTGAATAAAGTGATATTGATTCATTAAAATCCTGAGTCGATTTGTAAATTAAATGTTATTTTGCCTGAAACGCCAGCATCTCAGGTTAAACCTCACAAAATTTCGTCAAACACCAAACAGCTAAAACATACAAACGTAAACACAGAGCGCGGACCCGACGCGTCAGGTAATATTTCTGACTGTCTGAGGCAAAACTTTCCAAATTCCAATCAAATTGAATCGGATCCTGTATCGAATCAAAATGATTCTACAAATCAGTGACGATACCCAGCCGTACTCAGCCCCCTAAGCATTTTCCCTTTCCAGTACACAATCAATCCTATCCCTAGGTCAAAAATATGTATAGGACAATTGGCATAATCTAATAGTTTGTATAAACATACCTGTCCAGCTGTCCAGTGATTAAATGCACAAGTAGATGGAGGCAGGACTTCACAGCAGGAGCATACTCCATAGTGTGCTGTACATTATCATATGTATATTATATATATTGCTCACATATTGTATTTACCAACATCAAGGAGTCATAAGCAAAGAAAGGCCACACCATGGTGCATGTTTCATAAGGAAAGTTTATTGATCAAAATGTATTAAGCAAATGAGCATTACAATTTTTTCAGCCCCCCAATCGAGGAAAAAAAATTACATGTTCAAAGCAACGCAACGGTGGCCCAATATCAGAGAGAACTCCACTCTGCAGTGAGCAGTGATAGTTAAGCAGTCCGTTTAATTTTGCAGATTCAAGCTGCTCTTCATAATTTTCGCCACCAGACGTCACCGGAGAGGACTGTGTTGAAAAGCTTCGAGTAATGAACCGTTTTTCAGTACAAGCTTCAGTGCTTCAGAAAGCTTCATTTGGCCATCACTAGTGATGGCCAAATGAAGCTGACGCTCCGGGGCGTGTGTCGAAAAAAACAACACACTGGTTCAGAAGCACTGTGTCGAGGCTTGCTTTGTTTGGCAAAAGTCACGTGACCAGTGACGTCCGAAGCTTCATTACGCACGTAACTGCTTCGGTACCTAATTCAAATGGATATAAGGAAGTGAATCATTCACGGGATTTTGAGTTGATTTTGCTCAATTTATTTTATCTGCAGAAGTGAAAAACTTGAAATGTCCAAAATCATCTTTTCATAATGTAAATATCATTACAGCATATGACTTTAGAAATACTTCCATGTTAATTAAAGCTAATAAAGACTAAAAAAAATGTATTTGACACTATACGTAAATTACATTGCTACACATTTTAGAAAATCATTTTGTTTATTGTTTTTAGGTGATAGTCTGCAGGACCCATAAGTTGGCATATCTACCAACTTGCAGTGTAGTTCCTGCACTCCATAGCCGCTTCTGTTCCATGCGAGAGGATTTTCTCTTGGGCAGGAGAAATTATTTCTAAGAAAAGAAACAGACTCGGCCAGCGCACAGTAAAACTAATCCTCTTTTTAAATGAAAATAACAAAAAGGCTACCTTACATAGATCATGTTTTTACTTTGCAAGTTCATGGTTAGGGGTGGGTTTTGATCATCGCTTTTCTGATTACAATCCATTCTAAATTGAATAAAGTGATATTGATTCATTAAAATCCTGAGTCGATTTGTAAATTAAATGTTATTTTGCGTGAAATGCCAGCATCTCAGGTTAAACCTCACAAAATGTCGTCAAACACCAAACAGCTAAAACATACAAACGTAAACACAGAGCGCGGACCCGACGCGTCAGAATCAAATTTTGATGTGTCGGCGGATCCGCGCTGTGTTTATCTTTTTTTTCGCTGGCTTCTGAAGCTGCAGGTTTCATAACTCTCCGTTTACATCTCTAATTAAGTCGCACAAGTGTCAGCTTTCTTTTAATAGATACAAAAATATGGATATATACTGATAAATGATCAGAATCGTAATATGTCTGAGGCAAAACCTTCCAGATTCCAATCAAATTGAATCGGATCCTGTATCGAATCAAAATGATTCTACAAATCAGTGACGATACCCAGCCGTACTCAGCCCCCTAAGCATTTTCCCTTTCCAGTTCACAATCAATCCTACCCCTAGGTCAAAAATATGGATAGGACAATTGGCATAATCTAATAGTTTGTATGAACATACCTGTCCAGCTGTCCAGTGATTAAATGCACAAGTAGATGGAGGCAGGACTTCACAGCAGGAGCATACTCCATAGTGTGCTGTACATTATCATATGTATATTATATATATTGCTCACTTATTGTATTTACCAACATCAAGGAGTCATAAGCAAAGAAAGGCCACACCATGGTGCATGTTTCATAAGGAAAGTTTATTGATCAAAATGTATTAAGCAAATGAGCATTACAAATTTTTCAGCCCCCCAATCGAGGAAAAAAATAACAATTACATGTTCAAAGCAACGCAACGGTGGCCCAATATCAGAGAGAACTCCACTCTGTGGAGTGAGCAGTGATAATTAAGCAGTCCGTTTAATTTTGCAGATTCAAGCTGCTCTTCATAATTTTCGCCACCAGATGTCACCGGAGAGGACTGTGTTGAAAAGCTTCGAGTAATGAACCGCTTTTCAATACAAGCTTCAGTACTTCAGAAAGTTTCATTTGGCCATCACTAGCCATCACTAACTTTATCCCTGACCTGTCTGCTGTGTTCTTTGGACTTCATGGTGTTGTTGCTCCCAGTATTCTCTTAGACAACCTCTGAGGCCGTCACAGAGCAGCTGTATTTGTACTGACATTAGATTACACACAGGTGCGCTCTATTTAGTCATTAGCACTCATCAGGCAATGTCTATGGGCAACTGACTGCACTCAGACCAAAGGGGGCTGAGTAATTACGGACACCCCACCTTGCAGTTATTTATTTGTAAAAAATGTTTGGAATCATGTATGATTTTCGTTCCACTTCTCACGTGTACACCACTTTGTGTTGGTCTTTCACGTCGAATTCCAATAAAATTGATTCATGTTTGTGGCTGTAATGTGACAAAATGTGGAAAAGTTCAAGGGGGCCGAATACTTTTGCAAGCCACTGTACATATATAAACCACTACAGGTTGTAACACCATGTGCATCTGCCTCAGTGCTGGTGACATTGTGGCCCCAGAGGATGAGCCTAAGGAAGATGGGGAAGAGGATGAGGAGGGGGAGGCTGTTTTGGAGGCAGTCACTGGTGCTCTTTGGTGGGACCAACAGTTTACTGAGGTGTCTGCCCTAAAGGAGGTACCACCAGACTACTGTTAACAGGCAAGTAAAAATCTATCTAGGTTTTTTTTTAAATAGCACTTTGTCAAACTGTTGTCTGCTAAAGCATTACAAGTATTATACAAGTATTATACTGACAGAGACTTCCTGTTTCTGTAACCTATTAAAGTAAAAAATCTTTTTAAAGAAACAGTCCAGGAACAGGTCACTCAGGTTAATCCTGTGTGAAAAACTGTAAATAGCTGTACATATGTTTTTCCTTCTTTAAATATTGTTGATGTTTTAGAAATATTATTGTGTTATTGTTATTTACTTTCATGTTATTTAGTAAATATCCATTTAAAATTGTTGAAAGTTAGCTCTATGTTCATACATATTAAAAAAAAACTGTAAATAAAATGAATTCAGTCGCAATTACTGTTTGTAACACAAAATGTTTAAACTAACAACAAATATAACAACCTAACAAATATATTCAAATAAATACAGTTCTTAATTCATAACTCATTTGGGAACTAATCTTTCAAGAATCAAAAAAAGTCTGTCCATCCTTTCCCTACTCTCTCTGCTCTCCTCTCCTCAGCCTCTCTTTGCTGAGTACTGGATTCAATCCAAATAAGGAGAACTGTGGTGTTCCTCCAACTTTTGGCCAATCATCTTAATATTCTGTTTTACCACCAGTGTTGGGTAGTAACGGAATACATGTACCGCCGTTACGTATTTAAAATACAAAATATGAGTAACTGTATTCCATTACAGTTATTGTTTTAAAAGGTGGTATTCAGAATACAGTTACTTTGTTGAAATGAATGGATTACACGGCGGTATTTTTCTGTTTCATAAGGCTATGAACTCTATATTTTTGATGTCCACGCCGGTGGAAACCCAAACAAAACACGCATTAAGAGGCTCTCATGTCTGTGTCTCAATCTCGCAGCCCATGTCACCTATACTTGCGGCCGCATAATGACGTGAAGAAATATTTTAAAAAATTATTCACAAAAATCATTTGATATGAAGGCAATAGGCAGAGTGTTACAGGCATAGCCCTAAAGAATGTAGCTCATGGGCAGTGTAGTCCGTGCTTCAGGGAGAATGGACTGCCATACCCTTTATGTGTCTGTGAGCGAGAGTCGAAAGACTCGAAAAGTAAGAGATGTCACCGACCAGAAATGGGAACTGGAAGCATGTAAATATATAATATATATATACAAAGTTGACCCAGACAACAAAGTAAAGCTAGTTTTCGGCTACGAGCCCGACACAGAACCCGACGTATTAGCCAGAGGTCCCTTTACGGTTCAAAAAGTGCAGCCTTACCTAATGTCCACCCTGCTGTTACTCATTTTATATTAAGATTTAAAAATCTAGTTGGTATTGGTATGGCGAGTAACCTTCAGTAAAAGTAATAAATCACACAGCAATAGTACATTCATGTAGTTGTAAAAAGCATGATAATATATTAAGTAATCCAAAGTATTCAGAATACGTTACTCTCATTGAGTAACGGAACGGAATACGTTACAGAATACAGTTTGGGGCATGTATTCTGTAATCTGTACTGGAATACATTTTAAAACTAACCTTCCCAACACTGTTTACCACACATAAAAAGTGGTGCTCTTTGTCCTTTGGCAAGCTGAGGGGAGAATTAAGATACAGTACCATTTTTAACTCGAAACTTGAATTGCTTGAATAAAAGAAAGAAAACTTATATTCTGAGTTTGGATTGTCTTGTCTTATAAACAGGAACCTGACAATATATAACATGGTATTTAAATCATAATGCACCGGTACAGAGAGCAGAGAGCAGGGAGCCTGGATAGGCAGTATTTCTGCTGTTGGTGTAGCTAGACTACTATGTTGATCAGTAATATGTAATGTGAAATTTGATATTGTTACCTTGCTGGGTTCACTGAGACACATGTCCAACAACCTTGGTTTATAAAGGAAATTACAGAAATTTGAGCTAACAAAACAGAGACTGGATACCTGTGTCCACAAAAAGCTCCTGTGCCAAACAGAAATTTTAATATGGTCTAATTAGTTCTATTTCATAAATGACTTCTTACCAAGCATAATCAGCCTTGGAGTGATTGGCAGGTTGCTCTCTGCTTCAAGGGACATCCTGGTAGATGTTTCCTGCCAGAAAAAGGACCAAGACAATTTATGTAACAAAAAACAAAACAAAAACAGGACAGCAAGCAACAGTATTAAACATAGAGCTGTATGTAAGAAGCTTACATCTGCTAAGACAAAGAGGGAGTCTTCATCTTCCTTGTAATACTTCATCATGAGAAGTATGGCTGCTGTGCCAACCTTGTTGTTGGTCAAAACTCCCTCACTTTCTATCTGCTGGATGAGTGTCCTTATACCAAGGTTCCATTTGAGCTTCTGGCTGGAGAAATAGTTAATAATTCTTCTGCCTTTGGTTATGAGGGCCTGACTTAAGCGCTCACTGATATCAATGCCTGTGAGTTTGTAAAAGTGGTTCGAAAGACCTTTCCGAGTAAACAAGAATGGCCACTGCTCCTGAATTTCAGCTACTGAAAGTGAGGGACAACTGTTGATAAGCTGCCGCTGAGAAATATATGTGAGGCACATGAAGTCATCCACATCAGGTCTCTCCACAGCTCCAGGTCCTTCTGAATTAAAAATTGTTAACAAGATGTGTTTCTTTTCTTCTAAAGAAGCTGGCGTTTCCCCCTCAGGAAGTTCAACTGGCTGCCAATTTATACAACCGTAGCTATCAACAAGGCATCTAACTTTTTTAGGTGAGGTTGCATTACTGTTGGGACTGCAGTCTTCCTCATTCCTGGTTCTCTTTGTTTGACGAAGTCTATGTGTTGTATTATCTCGATTAACATGTTCAACTCTAGATTTGATGCTTCTTAGTAGTGAATAATGTCCACAACCCAGTCTTTCTCCCTTTTCAGTTAAATCTGCAAATGTTTGAGGGTATCTGTTTACAATGATTTTAGCAACTTCTTCACAAGATGCACGTTTAGGGTTCCTGCAGTGAACTTGCATGGCCTCCACAACAATTTTAACCATACTTCTCCTGTCCTCTGGATGAGCTCTGTCTCCTCTTGTGATTGCATGCGACAGTCGGAGTGGAAATCTTTCCCAAGGAATCTGTAAGTGTGAGACCCAAGAGCTGGAGTAATGGTTGTACATAGTGGTGGACGTGGAGGAGGAGGGGTGAGGTGGATGGCTTGATGTTTCAGCTGATGCAGCAGGGCAAGGCTCCAGAGTAATGGTGTCATTCAGGTTCTCTGGTCTGTTGCCATCTAAAAAAAATAAATAAATAAAGATCATTGGAAAAGCTACCTTAAAACGCTACTATGTCAACAAATATGTCAATTAGGATTGAGTAGTAACGGCAAGGCAGTTTTTGGGGACCTTGTCTGAAGATGAAAAGAAGCAATCCCAGGACTGCAAAAGAACTACAAACTCAAGGTCTTGCATTGAAAAGACGTTGAGTCAATATATTTTACAGTATGTCACAATTTCAAACCCTTAGTTGTACCACTACCAATGAAAGGTTAATGGTGTTAGATTTAGTGTCTACTTTTGTTTATGTTTTCCGTGTTAAGTATCTACCAGACAATGTGAGCCCCAAAACGCTCTTCAATATTATACTGTCAAAGTACATGTGTAGTATGGTGAAGAGAAAAAAAAGCTAATCAAGCTAATCAGTGACATATGAGTCTATGAGTGACCTTCAAATCATAGACTCAAGTCTATGATTTGTACAGAACCTACACAAACCTCCTTTAAATGCAAGAAGTAGTTTACATATTTGAATTGGTGTGAGAAAGGGTTTGAGATCTTCCGCCTCCACAAACAAAAGATCACTTTTTTGTTGTACACCAATAACGTCCGTCAGATGTTCTACAATGCAGATTATTTTCTCTCTGTCTAGTGCCAGCAGGAGGCTTGTGAGTTCCTCTTCAATTTCCATCCCTGAAAGAGAAATAAGAGGAAACTGAATGGTGTAGGGAGACAACAAAAAGGCCTGCCATGTTATAAAGTGGTGGTGGGTAATAATCCATCAGACTGTCAGCATTTACACAAACACTTCTTTCTGTAGGGCAACGCAAGCAGTGAAGTCCAAGGTCAATGAGGAGTACTGAGTGATGCAACTCGAGCACAAAGTACAATTCAGAATCGTTAACAAGTATAACAGCTTTCTTCCCAAAAACCAAGCCATCATCAGTGTCATCTACAATGGAAACATAGCCTTTGACATACTTGGTACCTTTGTAGACAACTGCTGACACATCCAAAGTTTGCCACAGCTTCTTGAATGAGAGCGTTGTAAAGATGATGATTCTAATCACTTGTTTCTCCAATCATTTGAACTATAGGTGGAAACATTTGGCCCACTGAGAGGTAGGACTGCAGTAACTGATGCCGTTCAGTCTTGCATAAGTTGACAAAGTTCTGCAAGACTGAACTTGTACATGCTTTGAAATACGAGTGCTTGCTCTCAAACCTAAGGGTGCACAAACGAATGAGTGGTCCAAAGTGAAAGATAAGCTCTGCATAATGTAACAAATAGTGATGTTTTGCTTTTAAAGCTTTGTCAGGAAACCTACTGTGTCTCAGATATATATAGTCCTCTATGAAAAAAGTTCTTGATTGATTTTGTCCACTTCTGCTTGTGGAATATTAAATGAAGACAGTTTGTCAGACAGTATTGCAAGAACATTGTGCATTGCACAGCTGAGAAGATCCTGAAATTCCTCTCTGATGCTCTGTATAGTGCTGGTTGGTAAGAGCATTTTAGCCTGCATTTTTAAATTACACAAAGCCAACTGTCTTCTAATAGATTAACTGTGTCCTGTCCTTGTATTATGGCAAATTCCCCAATTTCTTGTTGCCCTTGACTGCTGAACTGTAGTGATGGCCCGCGTGAAGCTGACGCTCCGGAGCGTGTGTCGAAAAAAACAACACACTGGTTCAGAAGCACTGTGTCGAGGATTGCTTCGTTTGGCAAAAGTCACATGACCAGTGACGTCCGAAGCTTCATTACGCACGTAACTGCTTCGGTACCTGATTCAAATGGATATAAGGAAGTGAATCATTCGCGGGATTTTGAGTTGATTTTGCTCAATTTATTTTATCTGCAGAAGTGAAAAACTTGAAATGTCCAAAATCATCTTTTCATAATGTAAATATCATTACAGCATATGACTTTAGAAATACTTCCATGTGAATTAAAGCTAATAAAGACTAAAAAAATGTATTTGACACTATACGTAAATTACATTGCTACACATTTTAGAAAATCATTTTGTTTATTGTTTTTAGGTGATAGTCTGCAGGACCCATAAGTTGGCATATCTACCAACTTGCAGTGTAGTTCCTGCACTCCATAGCCGCTTCTGTTGCATGCGAGAGGATTTTCTCTTGGGCAGGAGAAATTATTTCTAAGAAAAGAAACAGACTCGGCCAGCGCACAGTAAAACTAATCCTCTTTTTAAATGAAAATAACAAAAAGGCTACCTTACATAGATCATATTTTTACTTTGCAAGTTCATGGTTAGGGGTGGGTTTTGATCATCGCTTTTCTGATTACAATCCATTCTAAATTGAATAAAGTGATATTGATTCATTAATCTCCAAAAGTTGAATCTGTTCATCTGGATGTAGCGTTTGATGGGAGAAACGTATCGTCACTCATCCAAGTGACTTCTTCAGTCTCAGCTGACTGCAGGTTTCCCCAAACCTTATAAACAGTACATTTGCATAATGACTGAAACCAGCCCACTGAAGGAACAATGGGCTGTGAGACTGAGACTGAAGAAGTCACTTGGATGAGTGACGAAACGTTTCTCTCATCAAACGCTACGTCCAGATGAACAGATTCAACTTTTGGAGATTTACTTTCCTGGATGATTGAGAATGCATCAAGACATTGATTCATTAAAATCCTGAGGCGATTTGTAAATTAAATGTTATTTTGCGTGAAATGCCAGCATCTCAGGTTAAACCTCACAAAATGTCGTCAAACACCAAACAGCTAAAACATACAAACGTAAACACAGAGCGCGGACCCGACGCGTCAGAATCAAATTTTGATGTGTCGGCGGGTTCGCACTGTTTACCTTTTTTTTTCCTGCTGGCTTCTGAAGCTGCAGGTTTCATAACTCTCTGTTTACATCTCTAATTAAGTCTCACAAGTGTCAGCTTTCTTTTAATAGATACAAAAATATGGATTTATACTGATAAATGATCAGAATTGTAATATTTCTGACTGTCTGAGGCAAAACCTTCAAGATTCCAATCAAATTGAATCGGATCCTGTATTGAATCAAAATGATTCTACAAATCAGTGACGATACCCAGCCGTACTCAGCCCCCTAAGCATTTTCCCTTTCCAGTTCACAATCAATCCTACCCCTAGGTCAAAAATATGTATAGGACAATTGGCATAATCTAATAGTTTGTATGAACATACCTGTCCAGCTGTCCAGTGATTAAATGCACAAGTAGATGGAGGCAGGACTTCACAGCAGGAGCATACTCCATGGTGTGCTGTACATTATCATATGTATATTATATATATTGCTCACTTAGTGTATTTACCAACATCAAGGAGTCATAAGCAAAGAAAGGCCACACCATGGTGCATGTTTCATAAGGAAAGTTTATTGATCAAAATGTATTAAGCAAATGAGCATTACAAATTTTTCAGCCCCCCAATCGAGGAAAAAAATAACAATTACATGTTCAAAGCAACGCAACGGTGGCCCAATATCAGAGAGAACTCCACTCTGTGGAGTGAGCAGTGATAATTAAGCAGTCCGTTTAATTTTGCAGATTCAAGCTGCTCTTCATAATTTTCGCCACCAGATGTCACCGGAGAGGACTGTGTTGAAAAGCTTCGAGTAATGAACCGTTTTTCAGTACAAGCTTCAGTGCTTCAGAAAGTTTCATTTGGCCATCACTACTGAACTGTCTACTTATGTTTTCGAGAAATACGGCTGGAAAATGATGTTCGGACACTGAAGTATTTAGAGCAATCTTCAAATGGACATAATACTTTTTTCCTCTCTTTGATGTGAAATCTGAGATGGGCACAGAGTTGTAAAGTTTTGTGCAGCATACCCACATCCAGGAACTTGACAGCTGAGGTCACCAGTGAACTTATAAAATTCCTCCTCAGTGGTCTCCCTTCTTGTTCTGTGATTCCTAGGCATATGTGAATGAAAGGCAGAAAATGTTCTGAAAGCGGCAGGACAGTTCTCAGTTCCACAAGAAAGCCTATTGTTAGCTACATGTTTGTGGCTTTTAACATGCAAACTGAACAATATAAATTTGCGTGCATGGAAGCCACAAAATTTACAAATACACATAGTTGCAAAAAGTTCAATGACCAGTTACCTTTCCTAAATGACATATGCAATGCAAAAAAAATAAATAAATAAATAATAAGAGTATTGTCAATAGGGACCAATTCCCAGTTTTTACATGATCAAAATTATTAACAAAAGGCTTCAATAAACAGAAAATGTGTGCCGACAAAAGACAAGAGAGCAGTGCACAAAAATGAAAAGATATTTGAGCTCGACGCTTTAATGGGTTTAGCCTGACTAAGTCAGCACTCCGCACTGTACAGGTAGTACAAGCACACCTGAAAACACTGACCAGCTAACAGCTTTAAGCATTTGGGCGCAACCTCGGTAGTTCACCGATTCACCTGCTGCAAACGTCCAACTTTCTATAAAGTCTCATAAATCCATCGGCAGCTATTACCTAACTAGACTTTTGAGTCTCCACATTCATAGATATTGATATTTTGTCTTAGCATTTGAATGAAAATAACCTGGCTGGGTATCTTAAAAGTCAAAACAAACAGTAATAAGAACGCATTTCAGTGATTCTTGAGATAAGGGACAAAACAGGTTTTAATTTTCTAAAATATATTTTTTGATTTTTCAAAAACATATTTATATATAATTGTTACACAAAGTTTTGGCTGTCTCACCATGTTTTGGTACAATCTCCCAGGTGTAACATTTTTTAATAATTTATGTTTTTGCTGGAGAAGTGCAAGGTTTTTGTCAACACCGTCAGACACAAAGAAATGCAAAAATATATATTTTAAATTAAATTGTTTCAGCTATTTTGACTATTAGCAGCTTCTCTATTCTATTCTTTATGCACATATGTTTTCAAAGTAATTATACCACATTTAAAAGTAAGATTGTTTTGGCTTTTTATTATTAGAGTTTGTTGGGATTTAGAGATTCTTTTATTGCTGCCATATACTCTGCCTTATGATAAATGCATTAATAACATGTTCTACAGTATTATTTTATCAGTAATATTGTTTACAGGGTTCATATTGCATTGAATATGTTTGTCATCACATTCATTCTATTCACAGGTTGAGTTCATTCTATACACAATGCATAACTGTGCTTGTTTAGAGTTGATGTTCTATCCAAGAGGGTTTTAAGCTTCACTGGTGAGAGTGTCCAGGTGATACATGTTGAGGGAAGATGAGAACATAGCAGGTTAATTGCATGCATGCTTACAATACACATAAATCTAGTAGCAGGCCTGAGCGAAGGCCCAAGTGTCTTCTGCTTCTTATTTGAGACCTGCGCCAATTTAGTCTACTTAGTGATTGAGGACGAGGGTCCATTATTAGCCCTTAGAGGCCCTGAAGCTTGAAGTTATTACCTTAAAAGGAAGGTGTTATCAAAAAGAGAAGTTATATGTCTGTTTATAGTTATTAGAGATGTACAAGATGTACCCTTGTCTGTAAACAATGACTGGACATAATGTATTTTTGACCTGTATTGACGTGTATGTGGGGGTGTGATCCTCTGTGCTATAAAACCAGAACTCAGTGTATTTTTGTCAGAGCAAATAAGCCATATGCTGATGGTTGTTCTCCGTTGTCAATAAACTCATCGTTTGATTGCACTTTTCTGGGCCTCCGTCGTTTGTTGTCTGGTCTACAGTTGATCAATCTCGCTTCAAGTTACAGTCATACATATTTTCAGAAGCTTGTATTTAATCTGTATAAGAAACAATCATATTAAGCAGATTGTAAATTACACGTTTATTGAGAAAATTACATGTTTTTACAGGAAGATCATGAGGGAGGAAAATATGTGGTTCTCCAAAAGAGAAAAATAAACAAAAACTCCATATTATGGAGTTGACAAGGTGCTGACGGTGGTGACACACTAGTAGAAAACAAGATATTATTTCTTTCAAAATGACCATTAAACCTTAACAACCTTTGTAATATCACAAGACACATTATACCAATTCTGTTTTAGCACATGTCAAGTTCTACATCTTAATAGTTCACCAGCAAGTAGCTACCTACTACTCCTTGATTCCTAAAGTACTCTGTGGTTGTGTGTTTAGACCCTGCTGTACTTTCTCTCCTTTTGTCTCTCTGTGCTTTCTTCCAAAACCTTCTCTTCTGCCTTTTTTCTCTTTCTTTCAGATCACTGATGTTCTTTATTTTTCTCTTTTTTTCACTCTATTTCTCCATATTTCCCTTTCCTTTATGAGAAACTCTTTCTTCAACTCGGGCTGGCTGTTAATTTTTCTCTCCTTCTTTTTTTGATACTCCCTGTTCCTTCTCTTCGGTTCCTCTACTGACAGGTTTCCCTTTGCTATTCTAGCCTGAAATGTACCATTTTGTAATTACTATAGTTTTTCTGAACCTGATGCTTTTTTACAGATTAAGGATGAATATTCACAACACAAATATGCATTAAGCAATAGAAATGCTATCCGGTCTGATGTCATTAGCCGTTTCCAGGTCCAAACTCTGCTGCAGATCCCAAAGTCAAAGGAACTCTGCGGCATCACTGAGAGTTACAAACTGTCCAAGTTCTTTCATCTTTAATAAAATGATCAGTATGGCTGCTCTACCAGGTGTAACATCCAGGCATCCATGAAAACAGAATATATGAAATTTAACAGCGTTATAAGTTAGATTGCTTGTTTCCACCTAAACATGATATACCAGCTCTGCTATCACTTCCAACATAAATGAAGACAGAAAACTAAACAGCAGTGACTATTGTCAGGTTACTGAAGTTGGGCTAGCTCGTATATAGTGATGTGCTACATGATCGCTAGCGACACAGCTATGTTAGCATAATATAAACACAGTGAAGCTGGAGGATGAAGGCTAACTTTTTTCCACTTGATAAAAGTTAACGTGAGGGTTCCCGATGGTTAGGCTGACAGTGATCACTGACTGTTTTTAGGGGCTTGTTTAGATGTAATAGAACAAGATAAAAAGCATTAAAACATTTTAACAGCACAACAGGCTTAATAAACACAGAGTAGTTTAGGCCCGGAAGCAGGATTCATACATCATCACTTAAAGACCAGCTCTCGGGGCACAGCTAGCTCAGTAGATGCTACATGATCGGAAGGTTGGGCATTCAAATCCAACGAACAGCGGCTGTCCTGGATTTGTAGCTGCCCACTGCATCACTGAGTGAATGGGTTAAATGCAGAGGACTAAGCATTTTCCTACAGGATTAATAATGTATACATAAACAATGAGATTCAAGATAAGACAAATTTGATAATATTTGACACATCTGTAAAGCAGAAATATCAGTAAAATACACAGGAAGTAATATATCTGAAATATTAGTTAAAAAAATAACTTAATATAAATATAGCACACTTTTGTGGCATTTGTCAACACCATTAGAAAAAGGGTCAACACCGTCAGACAAAAATCCTGATGGTGTTGACGTCTGATGGTGTTGACAAAATACCCTACTTTCTCTCATAACACATGTTTTTCTGACAGAAGCCATCTTGTTTTTCATCATTTGCTTATGGCTTCTACAATCTACCTAAATTAAGCTCTTTTTACAAAAAAAAAATAATTAAATCTTGCATTACATCGACTTTGGTGTTGACGCACTATGGTTGTGACACAGAGTTTTATCAGAAAGGTATGCAATAAATGAAATAAAAATAAAAACAATTATCACAGCAGTGACCTTATGGCATGTGTATCAAACAGGAAGTGGTAAAGGGGTCCTCAGAGTGTAAGCTATCCACAATAATTCCTGATTTTTTTGTACTTTTAAAAAAATCTGATGGTGTTGACAAAAACTCTGGACACGATTTTAATCACTTAAAAAATATGTAAAAATAAATTTTCAATTGCATATTTTGAGATTATATAAGGTATTGACTTAAATACTTAGTGACAAGAGCCATGGTGTTTAATTTTACATTACTTTTAATGTTTTTTTCTGTATTTTAATATTATCACACCAGCTTCTGGACAATGGATTTTTAAGGTACTGGTAATGTATTATACCATTTAAAATAAATATATATAAAGTATAAAAAATGCAAAATCATCTTTTGTTGTATAAAAATTGCCTTGGTTTGTCTTTTAGGCAGTTGGGTTACACTTGTATGCATATTTTTAACCACAAAATTGGGTTTTATCTGCCGGACATGTTTTGTCCCTTATCTCAAGAATCACTGATTTCTGACTTCTCTTGAATAACTGAAAAAACACTTACCTTCAGACTGATTAGCTGGTGTCAATCCAACTTTAATGTTTCCCATGTCAGTCCGTTTTAGGGAAAAAGTGTTAAGTTTAGATGTTTCATTTACTTTTGAGATACTCCCTCATGGACGAGAAATTAGGAGTCTAGTAGAGTTGTCACGAATAGCATACGATCTTCAGATATAATCCAATCAACCGTGCATTTAACGTGACTGAACTCCATCCAGTTACCTCTGACTACTTCTAAATTGCACATGTTAACGGTCCGTAAATTGTCTTTGTTGTTCTTCCACCATCTCATCATCACTCTGTACTGCAGCGAACTGGATCTGTGGCACAGAATAGTTGATGGCCATGTTGTTCTCCTGCTTTGCAGCTTTGTTTGAGTCTGAATTGCGTCTTAAACGTGCAAAACTAAGAAAAGCAGATCAATATTTTCTTCTTGTTGTTATTTAATGGTGGTTGGCAACCAGCGAAAGGAACATTAGCCGCCTCGATGAATATCTTCTATCCGCCATTGTTGTTTTGAAAGCGTGCGCCATACGTCACGTTGTACGTCAGGTAAAGGTGTGGTCTCGACTATTGCTCTCCCATTGAGATGTGTAACCAGTGCTACACACACCTGTCGCATAACACAATTTAAAAACGTAACATTCGCTTTAAAAACACAACCCAACGCGCTAAACATGAACAAACAAAAACACCCGTGTTACATTATCATGTATATCCAGGACATCTCTTCTGAACCAAGATGAAGTGGTGCTACAAGGAGAGTGCATTTTATAGCAGTCTGGCCTGCCACAAAATGCACCGCTAAAAATACAGTTTCAGCTTGTCCCAGAATTTATTAAATTTGAGAGTGAAGTTGTAGGACTGATGCTGGTTAGTGGTGTAGGTTTCATGGATGTGACACCTGAACTTGTGTAAAATGACCACCAGAGCATATTCCGAGACTTCTGGTTAGTTCACTGTAGTTAGGCAGAGGTGTCTTAAAAGTACCACTTTATACAGAAAAAATGAAGTTCCAGTATAAAAAAGAATAAGAAGAGAAAAAAGCTACACCCTGCTAAATGAAGTAACTTTTAAACATTACTCTAAATGTAACATATAGAAAGGAAATCAGTCTAAGTATACGTTACCTAGTAAGTATACTACTAATGCTTCTTGGGGACTACATTGGCCCCCGTTTTAGTATATAGAAATATACTTGAAATGAACTTTTAGATGTACTTTTTGTTCACTATAACTGTACTAGCATAATGTCCTTTCCAGTCTATAAGAGTATACTTAAAATATACTCTACTCTAACACAATACTAAACTTACAAGTATACTATTGATTTACTTTTTAGTTTATATTTGGCTTACTTCTGGTTGAAACATAGTAATTAAAATCCAGTTGAAACATATTTTTCACATGTAACTAATCACTCCATTCCCCAGACAGTCAGATAATAGTTCCAACTATCAGAAGGCTTCCTTTGCAGAGAACTACACTCATAGTTCACGTACCAGAATTATATTGCAAACAGGTGAGAAAATGATTTGAGAGTTGAGGTTTATTAACTATTAACCCTTTTCACTCACGGTTTAAACATTTTTTTTTATCCCACTTACTCTGTTCAGAAGGTAAAAGACATTACACAAGAATTTGTGACAAATTCTTGTTTAAAACATCAATTATTTGTTTCATAGTTGTTTTAATTTTACAGTTAAAGCACTGCAATGCTTGCTGGGTATTTCATTGTACTTCTTAGTATACTTCAGTTATACTTCAAATACTTCAAATAGTGTAGCTGCAACTTACTCCTTAAGTTAAAAATGATGCTGTATATTGTAGTTTACATGTGATACTACTCTCACAATGAATTGCATTTTATGGTAATACACTCTGAATGAGGATTTAGGTAATTACTCTTAGATCTACAGTAGAAAACAACAGAAATCCCGATGGTGTTATAGTATAATCTCAGTAACATCACCAATTGTTACATTTGCTGTATTTTACAGCTGTTTCCATGAGTAAGGTGAGTTACCGTAAAAGTAATGTAATCTCATGGAATTTTCCCACAGTTACTTGCAAATTACAGTACTAAACTGCAAACATCCTTTAGAGTTTTTTACTGTTGATTTTGCAGTACTAAGCTATGGAAATTACTGCAAAGGCTAACAGTGTAGGGGCCTTCTAAAACAAGCTCAACTCAGTACAACTCAGACTAATTTTCCCTGCAGATGTGCTAATAGTACTTTACTAATCGTACTTTGGTAAGAAAGTTACATTTGTGGTGTGATGTGCATGTAGTGAGCTGTTATGTTGCAAACTGTCTGGATGTGCTTGGGCAGGGAAAGATTATTTTGTTACATAAAGTTGCACTGATTGCATCAGCTGAGTGCTCCGGTTGGTACTTTGCCAGAGGAGGAAAAATCAGTTTTCTGATGGTCCGACCAGTCACCTGTCACCTGACTCAAACTGGCTGTCCTCCACACAGTCCTCATTCATAAAGTATTTTACAAATCTGAACATTACGACCAACAGCTGGATTTTCCTGTTTGAGTGCAGCTAGCCAAATAGCAAACAGCCACTTACTGCTAAAGAGACAGACAGTGAAAGTGGACATTATATCCTAATTATATCTTAATTGCCCCTTGGGGATAAATAAAGTCTCTCTGATTCTGATTCTGATATCCTCGGTTTCTGTCACGGTTCTGGGTCGGTTCGACCCAGCATTTTGAGTTTATTATGTTTTGGTTTATCTCTTGAATGATTGTTGTGTTTTTCGGGTGCTATGATTATTATTATTATTATTATTATTATTATTATTATTAGAATTCTGTGTCTGTTTATTCATGTTTAAGGATTTGTTGCCTATTGTTTGAGTCGCGTATAGAGTTCCATGTTTCTGTTTACTCGGGGTTAAGGATTTGTGTTCTCATGTTTTGTGTGGGTTTAGTTCCATGTGTCATTTTCTGTCTGTCTCTCAGTGTCGATTCTGCGTCTTTGTGTAGTGATTTCTTGCTTCCTGTTTTATTGTGAAGGTCTGCGTCTCATGTGAGTGTGTTCAGTTTTACCTCTTGTCTCGTCTTGTTGATTACTCCGAGCTGTGTCCCCCACCTGTGTGTAATCTCCCTGTGTTTCTCTGTGTGTATTTAAGTCACGTCTTCTGTCATTGTAGTTGCTGGTCCGTCTGTGTATCCACCCTGCTTCATGTGTGTGTCTCCCTGCTGTCCGTCGTCATTCTCCGCTGCTCATCCTCCTTCATGTTCAGGTCCTGGTTTGTGTTCAGTAGTTTAGTTGTTCTCAGTTTAGATAGTTTTCAGTTCCGTTTGCTGTTTCTCCATTTGCATTTTGTGTTCAATAAACCACCTCACCTTCACGAGTGCCTGCGACTGAATCCTCCTTTAATATTTCCCCACGGCTCATCTCACTCACCGTGACAGTTTCTTAACATAACATTCATTGTTATTAAAGATGAAAGAATTTAGACAGTTTGTAACTCTCAGTTTGGATCCGGAAACGGCTAATGACGTCAGACTTAAAGTCCGGACTTAGCCCCAATCAGCCAATCACCGCAATCCTTATTACCAAGGATAAGAATTCTGGGAACGCTCTAAATTTTAACCCTATTATCAATAAAACCCAAAATGTTTGTAACAATTGGATGCAGAGGATTTGATCCTAAATGGTAGAATGCTGCTCACCAAGGCCGAGGGTTTGTCTCATCTGACCTATGCTGCTCAGTCTTTATATGTCGATAACTCTACATGCACATCTGCTGATAAATTGTTATTTAATTTTTGGTGGAAAAACAAAATTCACTACGTCCACAAATCCGAATTTATGAACAACAATGGTGGCTTAAATTTTATAGATTGCAGCTCCCTAAATTATACTTTCAAAATAAATTCAATTAAAATATATCTCAAAAACCCAAACTCCATCTGGAACTTCATCACTCATCATTTCTTTTCACATTTGGGTGGCTTGGACTTTATTCTTCTCTGCAACTACAATATTAGGAAAACCACGATTAAACTTCCAAACTTTCATCAACAAGCTCTTTTGACATGGTCCTTGATCTATAAACATAACTTTTCTCCACAAAGATATTATATTTGGAACAACTGTAACATTACAAGAATAAGTTGCTGTTCTTTGAAAACTGGTTTAATAATGGTATTCTTCTTGTAAGTCAACTATTCAATAACCCAGGCTTATTATACAATTACTCCTATCCAGATATATAATATCCCAGTATCCCCAAAGGAGTTCTGTATTGTTTTTGATGCCATACTGTCTGGTCTGTCCACGTTGTTTAGAAATACCAGTGTCTCCCTACATCTGTTCATGTCCCGCCCTGTCCTGAGAGAGACTCCTTTAGGTCAGATTTGTTTCTCCTCTTGTAAAGGTGTGAATGCCAGGATTAGGTCTCTTTTTCAAGAGTCACTTAAGAAGAGTCACTTATTTCTATTATTTCTATTCCTCCTTCCATTTCTTTCTGGACTAAATTTGTCAAGGACACTGACTGGAAAAAAGTTTGGTCTTTGCCACAAAAATTCCTCCTTATTAACAAAGTGAAGAAAATGTCATTTAAACTAATTCATAGATTTTACGGGGTCCTTCAAAAATATAAGACCAATACAGCTACTCTTTGCTCCTTTTGTAAGATTATCCCAGAGACCTGCTCACATTTATTCTGGTCTTGTACCTTTATGAAGATTTTATGTAAAGATATCACTAGTTTCATTTCTAACAACATCTTATCAAACTGTGTGCTTTTTTACCAAAATGTGTTATTTGGTTATAATGACTTTAGTGAGAAAGACTCTAATGCTTTTTACCTCATTAAACTGATTTTACTCCTCACCAAATACCACATCCATAAATGTAAGTTCTCAAGCAAGAAACCACACATCTCCACTTTCAGGAAAGATTCAAGATTCTTTATTTGTTACATGCATAGTTATACAAGTACAACACGCAGTGAAATGTATCCTGACAAGCTCCTCAACTGTGCAAAAGGGGAGAGAAGAACATTATATACAATAAGTGAATATATGTTATGGTTTAGGGCCCGGATGGCTTGGGGATAGAAGCTCCTCTTGAGTCTCTCTGTCCTTGCCCGGATGGTGCAGAAAGAAATAGAACTTTGACTACAATTAGTTCCTCTCGTACCAGTGCCAAAGACTTCACGCCCCAAGGACCTCAACAGCTATAGGACGGTGGCTCTGACATCAGAGATCAACACTAGTAAAACCAAGGAGCTGGTGGTAGACTTCCACAGGCACAAACATCCTCCACTGCAACCACTAAACATTCAAGGTATGGACATTGAGGCTGCGGACAGCTACAGGTACCTTGGTGTTTATCTGAACAATAAACTGGACTGGATTCATAATTCAGACGCCCTCTACAGGAAAGGGCAGAGCAGGCTGTACCTGCTGCAGGGACTCAGGTCTTTTGGAGTGAAGGGCCCACTCCTGAAGACCTTCTATGACTCTGTGGTGGCCTCAGCTATCTTTTACGTGTGGTCTGCTGGGGCGGCAACATCTGTGCCGGGGACAGGAAGAGACTGAACAGGCTGATCAGAAGGTCCAGCTCTGTTCTAGGATGCCTTCTGGACCCAGTGGAAGTGGTGAGTGACAGGAGAATCGTGGCTAAGCTGTCATCCCTGTTGGACAACATCTCCCACCCCATGCAGGAGACTCTGATAGCACTGAGCAGCTCCTTCAGTGGGAGACTGCGGCACCCACGGTGTGGGATGGAGAGATTTCACAGGTCTTTCCTCCCCACTGCTGTCAGACTCTACAACAAAGACTTCAACTGATCAAACACACACATCCACACATGTGCAACAGCAATAACACTAAGTGCAATAATCTTTTCTGGCATTGTTGTATTATACTCAATTGTATATAGCATTTGTATCCTATTTTATTCGATTGTATATAGTATTTTATTTTTATTTTATTTTATTCTATTCTATTGTGTACAGTATTTCATAGATATATTATTCCAGTGGTTTTTCTCTAATTTTCTATGCAACTTTGCACTGTGCACTGCTGTAACAAAACAAATTTCCCACACATGGGACTAATAAAGGTTATCTTATCTTATCTTATCACAACAAGAAAGCTTTAAAAAAAAAAACATGACTATTTGTAATTTTTAAATGTCTTTATTTGATTATTAAAATGTCACTGTATGTCTCGCTTTTAAAAAACAAACAAACTTAATTTTCTGTTTTTCTCCCTTTTAATCATTATCTCTATCTTATTTGTTCAATTATACATACTCTTCCACTTTATTATAATTTTGCACTACAATTGTACAACGTCTCCTCCATGTCTAATATTTGCTGTTATTGATCCAGTTGAAATAAAGCTAGAGGGTGTTAAAATCTCCCAATTCTTTTCATCTTTGGGCTGAAGGAAGGACAATACTCGGTGTATAAATGCTCAATCAACAATTCTTTATTTCCATACAATTCAACACTTATGAGCACAAGCCATCCGGATGGGGAGAGATGCATGAAGAGGGTCACAGCAAATCTCAAAATGGTGACGGGTTACTCAGCTTCTTATAGCCTCTAGTGGCCCCCACCTAGTCGTAAAAGCCTAAACATTCACATTCTTTCTCTCACACGGCGCCTAAGTTATGACCTCGGCTCCTTGTTTTATCTCCTCCTGATGAGATGGGGCAGAAAACCTCTCTGGTATGTTCTGTTCTCTTCTAATCAGACAAATAAGGCCATGACTCTCTGCACACAATATTTCTTATAACTCCGCAGTATAATGCATCATAAAACAATATCATTCATTCACTATAAATCAGCAGTCTAATCTAATACAAATCAATTTAATAAATCTAATAGTTATCACCTCTTCCGGAGAATAATGCAAACTAAAACTACATAATAGTTTCACAATCTTTAATTAGGGGTATAACATGGCATAAGATAATATAATAATCTCACAAGGGGAAAAAAACAACAAAAAACAAACAATCAGCCAATCACCGAGTTTTGCAGCTCGGCGATTGGCTGATTGGATGCGTGATTGGAGCATGAACGTTAGATTTATTGCTCCGAACTAACAGACGTTTCCAGCCACTCTGTTTCGCTGTTTTTCTCAAAGGCTTTGCATTTGAAGAGGTACAAACAGCAGCTAGGGTGGAACATTTTCACCTGACACATACCTGACAGCAACTTTTCTCACTGGCAGAGCTGTTGGCGGACACGCCTGTGCATCAAAGCTCCCGATCGGCAAAGGCCGGAGAGAGAAGGGCGCCGGAGAAGCATGCGGGACTGCGGTCCACTAAACCCGGCGAGAAACGGAAAGAAGTAGGAACCTTGTTATTTATAAAGTTTTTATTGTCTGTGGGGGTTCTGGCAGTGGTAGCATAACCGCTCTCGCTGATATTTAATAATATCACGGATATTTTTCACCTGTTAGGTAAGCTAATTTTTTTCTTTACCGTCAGTCTGTGAGCAGAAACCAGATTTAACCAGTTTGAAGACACAAATTTCACCTCTTAACTTTATTGTCCGTTGTTCTTTCGACACATGTTGCTTGTTTAGATTTTCTCGTAATTAAACCGCTGGTAACATGGATAAGTTTATGCACATAACAAAATAATGTCATTGTAATATTACCGTCGTTAGCTGTTAGTGACGGAAAGCAGCGGTGAAAGCCCAGAGGCCTCTAGCTGAATTTGATCTCACATTTGTTGCTGATAAAAAAAAGATTATTACGCCTTAATACTCTGAACAGTCCCCAAACCGGAGTAGGCCTGTATCTCACTGCTGTTAATGAAGACCAAAGGTCTTTCGCTCGCTAAATGTTGACTTCAAATTAGAGTCTGAGTTGCTGTTAATTTTTATCCTTCTGTTTTTGAACTGACATTTTGCTGTCAGTGTTAGTGTTATCAACAAAAAATGCATGTCCTGCTTCAGCAACAGTGAGTTAGAAGCTTTTCCCCTACTGGGTACTCCCGCTATTCTGTTTTCAGTTGTTAATGTGTTTTGTCTCTCCAGAGTTTCCACTTATTTCTGTGTTCACATCCATTCTCATAGCTTTAGAAATGGCCCTCCAGGAATCTGCTGACGCGTGAGTCATTAAGGTAATGCTGTGATTATTATTCCTTATACTAAGTTGATGATAACTATTTTCTCGCTGATAAATTTAAAAATGCGATTAAAAAGTAACCAGAAATGCACAGGAGGAATCGAGAGTGCTGAACAGACCAATCACAGCAGCTGTGATTTCCTGCTGAAATTTAATCCTGATTCTGATATTTCCGTTGACCAAACTGGGTTAAAAACAAGACGTGTGGAGCTGAAGTACTCTGTGTATTCTGTGTGTACTGTATATCCCTTATTTTAGGGTTGCACAGCAGGGTTTTCTAACATTCTGGTGTCCTTTTGTGTCCGACCTGTCGTGCTCCATCCCTGCAGCCCTTTCAGTCCTAGATGGATTTAGTCTGGATATAAGCTAAATCAGAATCAGGTGTTTGCTGTTAACAGGCAAAAGAGTATCTGCCTGAAAATCTACAATTTACGATCTCTAACTCTGGGTTTTTGTGTCTTGCAGTGCATGTAGCTGACAAAATGATTAATCTTTATGAGAAAATTAAATATTACTCAGTGATGGTCCCTCCTAAAGCCTAGTTTGTGTGCTATGTATACCTTCTGATGATGCTGCCTAAGAGAAGCATGTATAATGTAAACAGAATTGATTCTAGCACTGAACCCTGTGGAACTCCATAATTAACCTTACTGTGTGAAGAGGACTCTCCATTTACATGAACAAATTGGAGTTTATTAGATATGATACAAACCACTGCAGTACAAACCACCTACAGCGTGCTCTAATAGGATATTATGGTTGACAGTAATGCATGTTGCACTGAAGTCTAGCAGGACAAGCACAGAAATGAGTCCACTGTCAGAGGCGATAAGAAGATCATTTGTAACTTTAAATAAAGCTGTTTCTGTGCTGTGATGGGCTCTGAAACCTGACTGAAAGTTGAAGAGTCTCTGCTACAAATCTAGTAGGCAGAAAGCCGACTGACCTGGAGCAGCATCTAGCTGTGTTTGAGGTCAAGCAGGATAATTTCACGATGTCATCGTACATTCAGTACCAGTGCCTAAGTTGAATTATGAACGCACTTCCTACCAAATGCAGCGATGTGATTGATGCGATCCATTTACAAAAAAAAACAAAAAAAACACCTCTCATATATAGGTTATGACTTGATTAAAAAATGATGCTTTCTAATTAATCTCAATTAATCGCATTTAATCACACAAGAAAATTTGCCCCAAAGCGCAATTTTTTATTTATTTATTTATTTTTACAGGGAGTGCAGAATTATTAGGCAAGTTGTATTTTTGAGGAATAATTTTATTATTGAACAACAACCATGTTCTCAATGAACCCAAAAAACTCATTAATATCAAAGCTGAATGTTTTTGGAAGTAGTTTTTAGTTTGTTTTTAGTTTTAGCTATTTTAGGTTATTTGAACAGCTTCACCTTTAAACTCTGAGTAACCTTGTCATGTACAGTGTGCGGGCGGCAGGAATGGTGGACCCAAAGTGCAGACTACAGCAGGCAAAAGTGCATTCAAAACAACTTTTATTGCTGGAAAGCAAAAAAAGAGAACTCACTAAACTGGAAATATAAACTAAGCATAAACAGGTTGACAGGCAGAACACACAGCATGGTAAGGTGGAGATGGCGACAGAGACCAAGGAAAACAGTGTTTAAATACACAGGAGTAATAAGGGAATAGGAGACAGGAGGGAAACACAGCGGGGACAAATCAGGGCTAATGAGACTAGGAAAGCAAAAGTAGAAATACTGACATGAGACACAGACATTCAAAATAAAACAACAGGAATTTCTATTCCTGTTATCAGGGAGTCTTGTCTAATCATTTAAGATAAGATAAGATAAAACTTTATTAATCCCTCGGGTTTGCACTAATGGCTCAATTTACAAGGCAAATAAAGTTGGACTTACACAGCAAAGCTGTCTAGTTCCTCTCTCTAGTTGGAATCTCTTTGGCTACGTTCACACTGCAGGTCTTAATGCTCAATTCCGATTTTTTGATCAAATCCGATTTTTTTGTCTGCTTGTTGACACTACAAATAAAATGCAACAGCAAACGCGCTCTAGTGTGAACGCTCAAAGCGGCCCGCATGCGCAAAAGAAGACGTCACACACAACGCGCTCTGTTTAGACCCAGAGCAAACAATATTGTTTGACTGATGGCCCTTAATATAAAGACTTCGGACTTTATGTTTCCAAATTTTTGCTTTAAGTTATTTTGTTATTTACATAATAATGTAAATAACCTAATAATGATCCTTATTGCTGTTTTAGAGGAGCGGTGCTTCAAAGGATAGTTGCAGATTTCTGTCAGAATCTGCAGATTATACAGTACAAATAAAATGTTCACGTTTCTCCAACGTTGTCTTCCCAACAGTTTCACTGACATCTACACTGGAAGCGTTCGCGATGTCTTCTCGGGCGCTTCTCCGGCGCTGATAATTGGCGTCTGTCTTGTGTCAGTGACGTAAAAGACGGATTTAATGCGACATGACCGTTCAAACAGCAGTCGCTTTCTAACACATCGGATATGTATCGGATTCAGTACCACATACGAAAGTGACCCAGATCGGATTTGAAAATATCAGATTTGTGCCGTTCACACTGTCATACCATGATCGGATACGGGTCGCATAGGGTCAGAAAAGTCGGATTTGATGCACTTTCGCCTGCAGTGTGAACGTAGCCTTTGTCAATGAGCCGTTAACTTTTATTCTTGCAGTCGGTTTGTCATAGAGAGTTTTGATACATTGAATTGATTTTGTATTGAACCCAAACTTTGCCATGGTTAGGTACAAGAAGTCCCAGCTGACTTGATCAAAGGCTTTCTAATATTATCTTGTACCTGTCTATTTTTGACAAAACCTGCTTGGTCCTCATCTATCAGGTCTGGTATAAACGATTGGAGCCTATTTGATAAGATTGTATCGTAGAGTTTAGAATCAACATTTAACACTGATATAGGCCTGTAATTTTGGCAATATTCTTTTTGTTTTTGTGGTTTTGGTAGTACCGTGATAATTGCCTCCCTCCAAGAGGGGGGAATCGCATGTTTAGTGTGAATCCAATTAAAAGTCAGGTGGAGTAAGGGTATAAGTTCTTTTCCAAATTTCTTATACCATTCAGCAGGAAACCCATCACTGCCTGGCGCCTTGTTTGTTCTTAACTTTGCAATCGCTTTCTGAATTTCCTCTACTGTTATCCGTGCTGTCATGTGATAATTTTGTATTTTTCCAATAGCGGGTAGATCTAAGGAGTCTAAAAACGTTTAAATATCATTTAAGTCATTATTAGTAAGTGCATTTTGGGTATACAGGTCCTTATAATATATATATATATATATAATATAATAATAATCTGTAAAAATACTTTCTATCTCTTCGAGTTTATGTGTCATTTGTTCTGTCTTGGGATTGTGCAGTTTACTGACTGTTGTTTCTGCCTGTTGTTTTCGTAAACGTCTTGGCAATAGCCGTGCAGCTTTAGGGACTGATTGATAGTAGCTCTGTTTTACATACCTTGCTTTTATTTCTGTTTCATATTAGAAAAGATTATTAATTTTCTTATTAATATCTTTCATTTGTTGTTGTATTTTGACATCTACCTTGCGTTTGTGTTTATTCTCCAATTGTGACAGTTCAGCTACATATTTGTTATATTGCTTCATCCTTTCTCTTTTAAGGTTGCTTGATATTGCAGTTAGTTTCCATGAAAGGTTGAGCGCTGATGGATTTTCTTTTGCACTCAACTTTCTCTGCTAGACACCTGAGGGCCTGGTTGTGTCTCCATGTGTATCTGCCCTGAGTAAGACTTGTCCTACAACCAACCAAGATGTGCTTGAGTTTGGCTGGGACTGTACACAGGGGGCAGGATGGGTCCTTTCCAAACCAAAGCTGCAGATTTATTGGGGAAGGTAGCACACCGTATGTCGCTCGGATGATGAAACTTAGTCTATTAGACTCAATTCCCCAGATGTCACTCCATGAGAGTTTCCTCTTTTCCACACTCTCCCAATTCATCCAGCGACCCTGCTTAGCCAGCGCTACGGCTCTGGCATGCCTGGCTGTTTCCTCCTGTTGACACACCTCCTCCACCACCATTTTTCGACGTTCAGTTACAGATGCCTGTTGCCACGGAGGTGTTACTGCTCCAAGACCAAATCCTCCTCTGCCCTGTTGGACGTGACCCACCACGTCATGATGCTGAAGAGCAGATTTGGCCTGTGTCACAGATGTGGCCGGGGTCCACTTCCTTCCCGTTGCTAGGGTGGGAGCAGTGCGTCTCACTATGGGGTCCCGGGAGTCCGTGAGTGACATCTCAAGCCTCACTTTTGCACATTTAAACTCCTCTACCAGACTAGGGATAGGCAATGACATTATCCCGTTGTTATAGAGTCCAATGCTGCTGAGGCATTTGGGAAGTCCGAACCACTTCTTAGCGTAGGAGCTCACTAGCCTCTCTAGTCGATTGGCATGATTGAGTCAGACCTTGTACATTGTCAACGGCCACAGTAGTCTGGGTAATAACCCAAACTGGAAGCACCAGAGCTTCAGGCTTTAAAATATAAAGCGCCTTGAGGCGACTGTTGTTGTGATTTGGCGCTATATAAATAAAATTGAATTGATTTGAATTGTAGTTATTAGAACTGCCACGACTAGCATCCTTCGGAGGCTGCATTTGTAGGCCAATTGTCAGGTTGCTGTGTGCGGATGTGAAGAAGTGACCCAAACGCAGGACTCGTGGATAGTGATGAACTGAAGATGGTTTATTATAAAGAGTGGATGAATAGAAGATGAACGAACACTGACTGGCTGGATAACTGAATGACTGGCTGAACTGAGAGCACACACGGGAAAGACGACATCAATGAGGCGACGGTGAACAGAAGGAAACTGAAGACTTAAATACTCTGACTGATGATGACGATTGGAGACCGGTGAGTACACAGCTGAACATAATCTGACTAATGACACATGCAGTGGAACTAGAACATAATGCACAGAGACAAAAGGTTGGCACAGTGAAACACGAGCATGTAGAAAATAAACTGAACACGAACAAACTAAAATCACTGGGTCAACGACCCAGGAACCCTGACACCAATTATGTTACAGCGACGTGGCGAAGCCTGTCCAATTTCGAAGACTCCCCCAAACGCGGCCGAAAAATGCATCCTTTATTACCCCAGATTTGAAGGATGGGTCGGGTGTATCCTTCGTGGCCTAACCTATCTCAGAATTCATAGCGCGGCCCAGCCAATTCCAGTTTTCAACCATGGCGGCAGCTACTTAGTTTTAATATTACTCTTATTACTCTTTCTGGGTCACAAAATAAAACTTTCAACATATTTTCAGGCGAGAATGTAGCTATGTAAACTTCAAATATCTGCTTGGTTTTTTTAAGACATCACACAGTTGCAAAACTGCTCCTACGTTTTCGGAGACCCACCAGCTCGATAGCTAGAGGGTTCAAGGCTCACTAGAGCTGGCGAGAACAGCGAACTCCCGGCATATCATTTTCAAACCCCCCGCGGTCTTTTGCTACTCAGGTTAAACATGATATAGAAGTCACTCAGATAATTTAAAAATGTTATTGTTTGGCTTTTTTCAGTGTGTTATTTGTTCCTCAGTAAATTGGTTTGGCTAAGATTAAAGTTATAGTTTTTACACAGATGAATAAATGTCAAAGAGAGAACTGATTAAACAGAAGTGTGAGATGGTAGAGAATTTACTCCAGTGTCCTGTTATATTTTACATAGAAAGAACAGATGGCCGAGTTTATTAAACTCCACCGAGACAATCTGCAAATTTCATTAAAAGTTTAACAAATTATCATCTCGTCTTTATTTTTAGTTAGCACATACCTTAAACACTTCAAGCTGTAAGCTAATGATAGTTATACGCATGATCTGATTAGTCGACTAATCGCAAAAATAATCGGTGACTAGTCGACTTTCGCCACGGGGCGACTGTGGCTCAGGGGGTTGGGAAGCGCACCTGTAACCGGAAGGTCGCCGGTTCGATCCCCGGCCTTTCTGTCCTGGTCGTTGTGTCCTTGGGCAAGACACTTTACCCTACCGCCTACTGGTGTTGGCCAGAGGGGCCGATGGCGCGATATGGCAGCCTCGCCTCTGTCAGTCTGCCCCAGGGCATCTGTGGCTACAACTGTAGCTTGCCTCCACCAGTGTATGAATGTGAGCGTGAATTAATAATGGCATTGTAAAGCGCTTTGGGTGCCTTGAAAAGCGCTAATATAAATCCAATCCATTATTATTATTAAAATAATTGTTTGTGGCAGCCCTAGTAGTTATGTTCTTAAACTTCTGGTCGATGTCTTCTTTGAATGTTATGAAGTCTGATTTCAGGTTGTTTTGGAGGGATTGAATTTGTTTGCTAATACAGTCTAGTCCGTTTTGAAAGGTAGCCATATTAGCTTCGGGTGCTAGCTTGTCCTCGTTGTTCAGGTGTTTTATGTCTTTACCTTGGGTTTCTGGGGATTTTTTATTCTTTGCTTTTGTTGTCCCTCCCCTCATCTTCCAAAGTTGTTTTGCCTCAAGCTTTAATTTGTGTTTTAGCTGAGTTTATCTGGTTGGCTTGTGGGAGCTCTGTACTTATGCGACCATACTGCTCTACCGTCACACCGGTGTTCTGACAAACCATCCTACTTTGGCAAAATGTCCTACCTTAAGTAGCTTATGCACATTTCTGCTGTCACAGAATAATTCCAGCACAAATTTAAGTAGATATGACGGTTTGCCACTTAACTTTGCCCATCAGAGTATGCTTGTAGCTCATATTCATAAAGCCAGGATGGTTTGCCACTTCATTTTACCCGTTAAAGTATGCTTGTAGGTCACATTCACAAAGGTAGGATGGTTTGCAACTGAATTTTAGCTGTTAATGTATGCTTCTAGCTCAGATTAACAAAGGTAGGACAATTTGCCACTTAATTTTAGCTGTTAAAGTATGCTTGTAGGTCACATTCACAAAGGTAGGATGGTTTGGCACTTAATTTTACCCATCAGAGTATTTTTTTAGCTAATATTCACAAAGGTAGGACAGTTCGCCACTTAATTTCGTGTTGTGCGCATGCGCAGAAACGGGTAGGATTGTTTGTCAGGTAGGATGGATTCCTAGAGCACCGGAAGCCCTCAATAGTGCTCTTTTAACAGCACCTGCTTTCATCTGCAAGCAAATGCACCATCCTCAGAGTGCGGCCAATTGCATTGATTCATTTACTCAAACTCATAATACAAAGAAAGAAAGGCAGTAGCCTATGTTCAGAAAAAAAAATCGGATGGTGGACACATACATGCTCATGCAAGTTAGTCATGTTTGTGTCACGGTTAGCGCTGGCCAACCGTGGAGATGTGAGGAAGGAGGACCCAAGTGCTGGACTCTTTAATGAAGGCAGTGCGTTTATTTACAGTGAAGTAAATAACAAGTACACAATAAATTCCCGTAGCTCCCTAGACTCCCGTGTCGTGTGTCACTCTAACGTCCATGCTCGTGCTCTCCACTCCCGTGTTTCAGCACACCCCGTGCGTGCTGTCCTTTTCTGCTCCACGCTCCTCCTGCAGGGACACAACAAAGGCAGCCGTCAAACACCAACTCCTGCGGGCAAACACGACCGGCAAGATACTATACATAGACACACACTAACTTGGAGTGTAACTCAATGATCCCGTGTCGAGGAGCTCTCAGCTACACTCCTATGTAGCTATTTTTACATATCGCCCAACCCTATTAAGGATGCTAATTTGTCTGTAATTTGTGCAATCCAGTTTATCCTTTCCTTCTTTGGGGATAACTGAAATAAAAGCCTCCCTCCAGGAAATTGGAACTTCTCCGTTTTTTAGTACCCAGTTAACCCTTTCACACATAGTGATCACTACAGTGGACAGCGATTCAAAGGCTGTTTCCTTGTATTTGTGTCAGTGTTGATGGGTATATTTGCACTACATTGAACACTGATGTGTCACTCCACACCCTGCCACCCACTGGTCGTTTAATGTTACTATAGATGTATGACGTGTTTCATTGTAATGATTGTTATTTAACCCTTTCATACATGAATTATGACAACCTCAATCAGGAATTTTTTGTTAAGTATTTTTATTCATCTTTTCAATGTTGTTGTCGGGTTTGAATACATTTTTTTTAAATTAAATTTATGTATGCTGTGTGCATTTTTTCCATTCCTAAGTTGTGAGTCTACACCAGCCATATTTCACAACGCTGTGACTTGATTATGACTATGATTATGAATCACTGAGACTAATGTAAAATTTCAGTTTCTTTCTTTATTGAATAAACTCTGGCCAAGAGAGCCAGTGAGACAAAATCCAAAATACTGTCCTTAGTTATTAACATTTGAAATGATGAAGGCACTTGAAATGTAACTTAATATTAGTTGCCTTTCCAGAAAAACACAAAATCTTTTCACAAGTACTTCAGGTTTTGTTCTCTCGCCCTGTTTACTCTTTCCCTCCCAGGCTTCTAGACTTCGGATTGGCCAACATTTCTACACGGTTAGGATTTGGCATGTTCTTGACGGCATTTGACTTCGTGTTTTGCGTTTACATGTGGACCGAGATATTTTTTCAAAACTACACGTGTGGACCTGATTTTTTTTTTTTTTTTAACAAAAACGGGAAATATCTGTTTTCAAAAATATATGTGTAATGCTTCTCTTTCGTTTTGCCCTCTGGCGTCCAACTCGGGTTTCTGAGACTTCCTGCCATATTTTCCTTTTGTCAGAATCAGTGCCCTTTTTGCATATTATTTTACTGGGCTTTTTATTGGTTTGCTAGGCTATTCGGGCTTAGAAAATTAAAGGTTGGGCAGCTCCCTTTTTAAGCCTGCTGGAGGTGCACCTGAAGTCCACCTAAGGTCCTTATTTCTTGTTTGCTTTGTTTTTATTGTGTTGCAAGTCTCTGGTAGAGATGCTTTGGAAGTGTCAGTGTTAGCCTGTTAATGAGGCACGAGTCGGTGTGAAGGACTTTTGGAGGCTGGAGCTGGTGCTGCTGTGGAACCAAAGAAAACCTGCAGCTGTTCAACATCAGCCAGTTGTTAATCACAGGTATGTTGTCATTAATTCAATTCAATTCAAGTAGTAAATGCGTGAACCAGTTTTTCAGCATCACTCTGAGACAGGATATTTCTAATTTTAGAGATGCCAGTCTTACATATCTGTTTAATATGTGCATTGAAGGACATGTCCTGGTCAAAAATGACTCCAAGGTTCCTCACAGCATTACTGGAGGCCAAGGTAATGCCATCCAGAGTAAGAATCTGCTTAGATACCATATTTCTAAGATTTTCAGGGCCGAGTACAATAACCTCAGTTTGATCTGAATTAAGAAGCAGAAAGTTAGCGGCCATCCAGGTCTTTATGTCTTTAAGACATTCCTGCAGTTTAACTAATTGGTGTGTGTTACCTGGCTTCATGGATAGATAGAGCTGGGTGTCATCTGCATAGCAGTGAAAATGTATGCTATGTCTTCTAATGATGCTGCCTAAGGGAAGCATGTATAATGTAAACAGAATTGGTCCTAGCACTGAACCCTGTGGAACACCATAATTGACCTTAGTGTGTGAAGAAGACTCTCGATTTACATGTACAAATTGGAGTCTATTAGATAGATATGATACAAACCACTGCAGTGCAGTACCTGTAATACCTACAGCATGTTCTAATCGCTTTAATAGGATATTATGGTCGACAGTATCGAACGCTGCACTGAGGTCTAGCAGGACAAGCACAGAGATGAGTCCACTGTCAGAGGCCATAAGAAGATCATTTGTAACCTTCACTAAAGCTGTTTCTGTGCTGTGATGAGCTCTGAAACCTGACTGAAACTCTTCAAATAAGCCATTCCTCTGCAGATGATCTGTTAGCTGTTTGACAACTACTCTTTCAAGGATGTTTGATATGAAAGGAAGGTTGGAGATTGGCCTATAATTAGCTAAGACAGCTGGGTCTAGAGATGCTTTTTAAGTAAAGGTTTAACTACAGCCAGCTTGAAGGCCTGTGGTACATAGCCGATTATTAGAGATAGGTTGATCATATTTAAGATTGAAGCATTAATTAATGGCAGGACTTCTTTGAGCAGTTTTGTAGGAATGGGGTCTAAAAGACACGTTGATGGTTTGGAGGAAGTAATTATTGAAGTTAACTCAGAAAGATCAATTGGAGAAAAAGAGTCTAACTTAACATCGATGGTACTAAAAGTAGCTGTAGATAATATTACATCTGTGGGACTATTACTGGAAAAAAAAATTTCTCTAATGATTAAAATTTTATTTGTGAAGAAGTTCATGAAGTCATTACTAGTTAACGTTAAAGGGATCAGTAGAGCTCTGACTTTTTGTCAGCCTGGCTACAGTGCTGAAGAGAAACCTGGGGTTGTTCTTATTTTCTTCAATCAGTGACGAATAGTAAGATGTTCTGGCTTTGCGGAGGGCTTTCTTATAAAGCAGCAAACTATTTCTCCAGGCTAAATGATGATCCTCTAAATTTGTGACACGCCATTTCCTCTCCAGCTTACGAGTTATCTGCTTTAGGCTACGTGTTTGAGAATTATACCACGGAGTCAGGTACTTCTGATTTGAGGCCTTAGTTTTCACAGGAGCTACAGTATCCAGAGTCGTACGTAGTGAGGAGGTAAAATTATTAACAAGATAATCGACCTCTGTTGGAGTAGCGTTCAGGTAGCTGCTCTGCTCTATGTTGGTACAGGGCATTGAAGATGATAACAGTGGGTGGATTATATTCTTAAACTTAGTTACAGCACTTTCAGAAAGACATCTACTGTGATAAAGTCTACTCTCCACTGCTGTGTAATCAATTATTGTAAATGTAAATGTTATCAGGAAATGATCAGACAGCAGAGGGTTTTCAGGAAACACTGTTAAATGTTCAGTTTCTATGCCATATGTTAAAACAAGATCTAGAGTGTGATTAAAGTGGTGGGTGGGTTCTTTTACATTCTGAGAGAAGCCAAATGAGTCTAATAACAGATTAAATGCCATGTTGAGGCTGTCATTTTTAGCATCTACATGGATGTTAAAATCACCCACAATAATTATTTTATCTGAGCTGAGCACTAAATCAGATAAAAAGTCTGAGAAATCAGAGAGAAACTCTGTGTAAGGCCCAGGTGGACGATAGATGATAACAAGTAAGACTGGTTTCTGAGTTGTACAGCTGGGGTGGACGAGGCTAAGCATCAGGCTTTCAAATGAATTAAAAGTCTGTCTGCGTCTTTCGTTAATTAATAGACCGGTGTGAAAAATTGCTGCCACACCGCCCCCTCGGCCTGTGCTTCGAGGTTTCTGGTAGTTAGAATGACTCGGGGGTGTTGATTCATTTAAACTAACATACTCATCCTGCTGCAACCAGGTTTCTGTAAGGCAGAGTAAATCGATTTGTTGATCAATTATTAAGTCATGTACTAACAGAGACTTGGAGGAGAGAGACCTAATATTTAATAATCCACATTTCACTGTTTTACTCTTTGGTTCAGATGTGGATACTGTATTGTTCTTTCTTTGTGATTGTTTATGTTTAAGTTGTTTGTTGCTGGTTTTTAGTTTGTTTTTTGTCTTTTTGGGAGCTGACACAGTCTCTATGGAGATGGGTTTTTGGGGGGGTAGCAGGAGGAGAGAAGCTGCAGAGAGGCGTGTAAGACTGCAACTCTGCTTCCTGGTCCCAACTCTGGATAGTCATATTTTGGGGGGTTTAATAAATTGGTCCATATTTCTAGAAATGAGAGCTGCTCCATCCAAAGTGGGATGGATGCTGTCTCTCCTAACAAGACCAGGTTTCCTCCAGAAGGTTTGCCAATTATCTATGAAGCCCACATCGTTTCTGGGACACCACTCAGACAGCCAGCAATTTAAGGAGAACATGCAACTAAACATGTCACTCCTGGTCTGATTGGGGAGGGGACCAGAGAAAACTACAGAGTCCGACATTGTTTTGGCAAAGTTACACACCGATTCAATATTGATTTTAGTGACCTCCGATTGGCGTAACCGGGTGTCATTTCTGCCGACGTGAATTATGATCTTACTGTATTTACGTTTACCATTAGCCAGCAGTTTTAAATTTCCCTCAATGTCGCCTGCTCTGGCCCCTGGAAGACAATTGACTATGGTTGCCGGTGTCTCTAGCTTCACATGTCTGAGAACAGAATCACCAATTACCAGAGTTTGACCCCCGGCGGGTGTGTCGCCGAGTGGGGAAAAATGGTTAGACACATGAACAGGTTGGTGGTGTACCTGGGGCTTCTGTTTAAGACTATGCTTCCTCCTCACCGTCACCCAGCCGCCCTCTTTCCCCAGCTGCTTGGGGTCTGCCGGGGAACAGCTAGCGGGGCCTACGCTATCTTCGGCTGCACCAGCTACAGGGGCCTGGCTAGCTACGGGTGAATGAAGGGTGCGAAGCCGAGTCTCCAATTCAGTAATCCTGGCCTCCAGAGCTGCAAATATGCTACATTTGTTACAGGTATCATTACTGCTAAAGGAGGCCGAGGAGTAGCTAAACATCTGACACAATGAGCAGGAAAGTGCAGGAGGGACAGGTGAAGTAGCCATGGTGCTAGCAAGTCGGCTACGAGCTAAGCTAAGCTAGCGAAACAGTACAGACACAGTGAGTGAATACTTTGGCTATAAGTTAGGTAGTGAGTACACAGAAAGTGTGCTTCGGATGAAGCAGGTGAAGATTATACTATGAAAAAAGAATGTATCTAAAAGTTTTTAATTAAATTGCTAAGCAGATAAACTACTCAAAAACACCACTGTGTTTGAGCAGGAACAGGAAGTGATACTCTACCGCAGAGAGAGTGAACACCAAGTGACAGCACCACCAAGAGTCAGGATCTTGGTGGCGCCGGTAGCCTCTGTTTGAGCATCTGAGGAGGTCTTTGTTTTCTCATGATGAGATTTGGGGGATCTGATTCTCCATTATGATCATAAAGAGTCCTGACAGAAAACACTCAGCTCTTGTGCCTCTGTGGCTGCAGATTTTTGCTCCGTGTCAGCTGACATGTGTTTTGGTGCTGTCGTTGTGAACAGGGGCAGGAGTGGAACCAGACTCCTGAGGCGCGGCCGTGACGCTGACTCAGAGTGATGTTAAAGATGAGTGAATACACCCCAACCCAGCACCAGAGCCTGAACAGGTAAAAAAGGCAGTGATGAACAGTTCATTCATAAATCTGTGATATAGTTAGTTTAATTTGCATCTGTATTTCACTTCCTTTGAATAAAGTAATTTATCTAGTTTCACACTGAAGTTTGAATTTTAGCTCATTGGTTTCTTTCTTTAACCATAGGGTCTAAAATGATGTCATCCTACCCTGTGCAGCTACAGGTTTGAGTGTTTGTAGGAATTTTCTTTCAGAAGTGAGCTGGTAAGGTCAGACATCAATGTTGGATGAGAAGCCCTGGCTTGTAGTCTCTGCTCTAATTAATTTCAGAGGTGTTCTTTCAGGTGCAGGCCGTGTTATTACTGATCCATTTTGACCAATAACAATTCCTGGTCTCTTCTACTCAGGGCAGTCCACTTGCTTGTAATACACCTCGTCTTGAGCTGCATACTTCACATCTGTGTGACGAGTCTGTGTCCGCAGTGCTCTCCATATTCTCTGTGAACATTTTGCTTCTGTAAAAACTTTCTTGATGCATCTAAAGCACAAGTGTGACTTGCTCCCCAGAAGGCACAGCAAAGAGTATTGTGTTGTATTGTAGCCAAAAACATTTTGCATTGTGTTCTTTGCCATAAGAGACCAGTCCATTGCAGTGTTCCAGTGGCAGCAGTTACTTGCCTTGACATTTTTATTTTTGGAAGTTCTTGATTGTGTTCCTCAAGCAGTCCATTACTCCATGGGCAGTATGCAGCTGTTTTCTTTACCTCTGTGTTGAAATTTTCTGCCATGTCTCTCACGTCATCGTCATTAAACTCTCCCCCGTTGTCACTAAATTGTTTGAGAGGAGCCATGTGCACTCATCGCGTCATGAACAAAGTGTTTGACTATTTCAAAAGATTTTTGTGAGTTTAGGATTCTCCCTGCACTAAACCGTGTAAACTGGTCAATAATGTGGAGATACCACTCATGGTTAAAGTTCACACAGTTCCACAGACACAGTCTCATTGTATTCAGATGCTGGTGTTGCTAGTGCGAGTTTTCTTGTGTCTTTGACATATCAATATTCACGAACAGTTTTCTGCAGGATTGTGTGGCATTCTGCATCGTTGTCCTGAGCTTTTTAAAGTCACACGTAATCTTGATTCCAGTTTAAATCTTACAGGAAAAAGTAGAATAAAGTTACTCTGTGATGTTTTTTTCAACTCATGTCAGTTTTAATGATTCAGTTTTTTGAGCAGAAGGCGTCCTGCTTGCCGTGGCGCTGGACAGGAGCTCGCTGAGGGGGCACTCCTGGCACAACCTCCCTTTGTGTGAAGATGCACCAGCACTGCTGCCCGGTCAAAGTCTTCAAAATCATGAGCAACCTCAAACTGTCACCGTGTAAAACTGGCTTGACACCAAGACACTCACCACTAAGCATGCGCAGCAGGTGCTGTGGTGGAGGGACTAGATTCAGGTGAAACGCTCAGCCGGCTTTTAAACCTGCAGCTCTGGCTTTACCTGATCATTTTTTCCAAATTTAGGTTACTTTGACTGCCAACATTAAGACCTCCCACACTACACAAAGGGGGTGGTTTGGGAGGGGCTGTAGCACACAGCCTAACAGGACGCTGCCCAGGAGGACGCAGAGACAGCGTGATGGAGGCTGGACTGGGTTCTGCTGTGTACCTGAGTTCATCACAGGTATGTCGTCATCGGTGCTGCCGGACTGCGTTTGAACCTCTGAGGAGGTCTTTGTTTTTCTCATGATGAGAAGGAGTAAGGATCTGATTATCCAATATGATCATGAAGCATCCTGAAAGAAAACATTCAGCTTTTCAAGCAGCTGTGGCTGCAGATCTTTGCTCTGTGTCAGCTGACCTGTGTTGTGGTGGTTTCTGTGTGAACAGGGGCGGAGGGCTTCTACCAGTAGCGAGTCAGACAGGAGCTGAAGTGGAGCGTCGATGTGGAGAGTAGGTCAGCAGAAGGAGAGCTGGAAAACTTGTTTTGAGCACATGTGGTACAGACATACACATAATCCTTAACATCCTGAACTAAAATTAACCACCAAAACAAACTGAAGGAGGGTATGTTGCGATTGTTACCAGGATGGCTGGTGTGTACACAGTAGATACCTTGTGAATGGACACTAGAGGGAACATACTGGCGATTTATTTATTTATTTATTTATTTAGGACAGTGCATGCTAATGAACATAAATGTAAAAACAAATTACATGAATGTAAACATGCCAGATTATAGCCAAAGGCTAATTTCCATCTGTTGTCCTTAAACATAAAAAAAAAATAGACATAATAATTCATAAAAATTCATCATTCATTTATAATAAAAACTCCATCATCAAACTTACACATACACACCATTCTGGGTGATTGGGGGTTACAGCATCTCTCTTTGTGGGTTACAAGACACATGTCTGGAAGCAATAGTGAAGTTAAATCGTGTGAAAAAAAGGAGACCATCTGGCTTGTCCAGCGTTGAGTTGCTTTGCCGTCTGTTGTTTGGGTTTGTTGACTATTTTACCCACCTGCTGATCAAAGTAAAGCATAAAGTCACGTGGCCGCAGAAAGACTAACTTTGAAAGAGGTGTCACTTCATGTTCAACACACATTGGACTAAAACACAACTGGAAGAGATTCAAGTTAGAAATGGTTGTAATTATCTAAGCCATGACAGTGATGCTACGCAAGAGCAAATGTTACATGCTGAAAGAGTTAGGAGATGTAAGTGAAGAAACCAGTGAAAGTCATCTTTGTGATTTAGAAAACAGCTACAGCACAATTTAATATCTCTGCTGTTAAAGATGCAAACTGTTCTGCATATACCACAGAGTGCTGTGCCTCAAGTAATCATATAGCTTTGTGAAATCAGAAAGCTGTCAGAGCCACTTCCACAAAACCGAGTGAGGGCTGCAATAAAAACAATGTTACGCTAACATAAAAGAAAGAGGTGGTCAGCACCGTGTCACAAAGTGACTTGATGATATTTTGTGCCAAAGACGGTCCCGTAGGAACTTATAAAATGAGTGCAGCCTATTTACAAAGAGGGTTTCCACTGGTGAACCTCAAACAGTATGTTGGAGAAAAAGATAGCTTTTGTTGACTACATCCTATTAGACTTTAAAAACACAGAAACATAAAAAATCACTTTTTGGCACAACACTCAGGGAGAATAGAGTGGATTGCTGCTCTGCAAAGCAGCGGAGAAAGCTTAGCTGAACTGAACAGAAAGCCCAGAGTGTGGAGAACCAATCGAAGCAAATAAACAGAAAACTGGAGCAAAGCAGCCAAATCAGACAGTTTTAGATCTCGGGGTGAAGCTGAAGAGTGAAAGAGTGGCAGGAGAGAGTTCTCCAGCTGTTACAATAAAGTTTAACATTGAGCCGTTTAACATTGAGAAGAAAGTGAATCTACAAGGTTCAATCAAGGTCGAAGTTATCAGGAAGTTATGTTGCTAGTTTCTATCCAAACATGATACAAATGAGGTGATAACCTTTCTGAACTTGTCACCAACCTGCTGCAGGGTTTCTCCTCATGACAGCGTCGCTCTTCTTTTATTAAGTCTGAAAAGATTTTGTATATTTCTGTTTACCCCTTCTCTATGTACAAGGTCTGTGTACACACAGGGTCTGTGATAGACTTATGGAGGATGAAGCTGGTACTGCTATGGACCCAAGAAAACCTCCAGCTGTTCAACAGCAGCTAGCAGTTCATCATGGGTATGTTGTCATTTACGCCATCAGGCTCCTTTTGAGCTTCAGAAGAGGTCTCTGAGTTTCTCATGATGAGATGTGGTCAATCTGATTATCCAATATGATCATGAAATGTCCTGACAGAAAACATTCAGCTCTTCATGCAGCTGTGCTGCAGATGTTTGCTCCGTGTCAGCTCATCCATGTTGTGGTGTTTTCTGTCAGACAGGAGCTGAAGTGGAACTGGGTTCTGAAGCTGGAGGGGAAGGCTGGAGGAAACGTGACTGTCAACCTCGTCACCAAAGTCACAATTAGTGAGTTCCAAGGTTGGTTAGTTTTAATTTAAGATAAGATAACCTTTATTAGTCCCACACATGGGAAATTTATTTTGTTACAGCAGAAAGTGGACAGTGCAAAGTTACATAGCAAAAATTAGAAAAACACTGGAATAGGATAAGAATAACATACTGTACACAACTAAAATAGAATACAAATACTATATACAACTGAGTAAGATACAACATTGTCAAAACAAGAGTATTGCCCTTAGTGTTATTGCTATTGCACATGTGTGGATGTGTGTGTTTGGTCAGTTGAAGTCTTTGTTGTGGAGTCTGACAGCAGTGGGGAGGAAAGACCTGCGAAATCTCTCCGTCGCACATCAGGGGTGCTGCAGCCACTGAAGGAGCTGCTCAGTGCTGTCAGAGTCTCCTGCATGGGGTGGGAGATGTTGTCCAAAAGGGATGACAGCTTAGCCACCATTCTCCTGTCACTCACCACCTCCACTGGGTCCAGAAGGCATCCTAGAACAGAGCTGACTCTCCGGATCAGCCTGTTCAGTCTCTTCCTGTCCCCAGCAGAGATGCTGCTGCACCAGCTGTCCACACCGTAAAAGATAGCTGAGGCCACCACAGAGTCATAGAAGGTCTTCAGGAGTGGGCCCTTCACTCCAAAAGACCTGAGTCCCTGCAGCAGGTACAGCCTGCTCTGCCCTTTCCTGTAGAGGGCGTCTGAGTTATGAGTCCAGTCCAGTTTATTGTTCAGATAAACACCAAGGTACCTGTAGCTGTCCGCAGCCTCAATGTCCATACCTTGAATGTTTAGTGGTTGCAGTGGAGGATGTTTGTGCCTGTGGAAGTCTACCACCAGCTCCTTGGTTTTACTAGTGTTGATCTGGAGGTAGTTCTGCTGGCACCAGTCCACAAAGTCTTGTGTCAGTTCTCTGTACTCCTTGTCGTCCCCATCAGTGATGAGGCCGACTATTGCAGAGTCATCAGAGAACTTTTGCAGGAAGCACTGGGTGGAGTTGTGGGAGAAGTCTGCAGTTTAGATGGTGAAGAGGAACGGAGCCAGAACCGTTCTCTGTGGGGCCCCCGTACTGCAGACGACCCTGTCCGACACACAGCCCTGAGTTCTCACATACTGTGGTCGGTCGGTGAGGTAGTCCAATATCCATGTAGTAATATTGGATAATACTGAAAAAACTAGACTTAACACAGAAGTCTAGTTTTTTATCTCAGTTAACTAAAACACTTTTCCACTTTTGTCAGTTTAGTTTACGTAACTACATTAACCTTGCTTGGAACTGCCGTTTTCAGCTCTTTGTGTTTATTATTTTGAAACGGACTTGCTGTTTGGTGAACAGCTTCTTTTTTTTTTGACACACACAGTGTGTGATTTCCCTTCAGGCATGTGCTTGACTTTTCAGAGAGCTGGTTGGAGATCGGTTTAAGGGGATATGAGCTAGTCTCCCAGAGAACCATCTGGCTGGCACTCCGAAAAAGTAAATAAATAAATAAAATTGTTGGGCAACCTGCTACAAAAAATGGCACTCCAAATGACAGAATCAGTCTAACGAACCACATCACTCTGCTGCACATACAAACGATCTTGACCCAGGTAAAATAAAGTGGGTCACAGGACAAGTATTACAACACCACCAGTGCACAGGGCAGGAATAAAACAGATGCAGCATAGCCTATTAACAATAATACTATAATAAAACTTGTGGTTCCTAAAGTATTTAAAAGTAGAACGGGAGGCAGAGCCTTGATCTTTCAGGCCCCTCTTCTGTGGAACCAGCTTCCAGATTCCATTTGGGAGACATATCCTTCTAGCCTCAATCCCCGGATGGGAGCGGGTGACGATTCCCAGGTGATCATGGAAACATTCCAGACCATGACAGAGGTGTGCCAGTGGCCTGTGGCAGAGTGGTTGCTGCCACTGTTGTCAGGGAAGGCTCAGACGGTGGCTCTAAGCCTGCTGCCGGGCTCTTCTAGGAGCTTCCCAGATGTGTGCAGTGACATGTTGGACTGGATGGGCCTCTCCCCAGATTGACATTTCTGCAAAGAGCGTTTCGCCATTGCAGGTCTTCTCCTGAGTTCAGTTTCCGAAAGAAATACTGACTGACCAGGGCACATTGTTCATGTCTCACACACTCAGCTTGGGGGAAACCAAAATGGCGCCGGTGTCTGTCGCTGCTCGTCTGTCACTGCTCGTCTGTCACTCCCAAGTTTGTTTCTGTTTGTATTATTTCTGACCTCCGTCATTCATGAAACAAAGTCTCTCCTGAGGTATGATCGCCAGACACTACTGGAACTCCAACCTTTGGTCGAAAATATTGTGGCGTTTGGAGCTGGTGGGCAGCAACCCTTGCCCCCAGTTGTATCGGAAATCCTGGCTTACCTATACTGGGTTCCCACGCTACCTTCCCAGCGAAAGCATCATCGTTTTTGTCTCGGCGTTTCCTGGATCCTGTTGATGCCTGCTTGGTGCCTGTGGTTGGCTTCGATGATGCTCTGTCCATTCGCTCCCAGGCTAATTTTCTGAGCTTTTTTATTGAAAAGGTTGTCACCACCAGGGCTCTTATCACAGCTCCTGACTCCGACCCCTCTGGCTCTGTCCCTCGCACTGCTGTTTTTGCTCAGTTTGATTTTGTGACCTTCTCCACTTTAGAGGATGCGGTTCGCCATATTATGACCGCAGGTTCCCCACGGGATTCTTTTCCTCCATGATTTTTTTAAAGACATTTTTCCTAGTATAGTGCAGTCTGTCCTTGACATTATTAACAGCAGTCTGTCCTCTGGTGTGGTGTCTGCAAATTTCAAACATGCAGTAGTGCAGCCACTGCTTAAGAAACCTGGCCTTGATCACACAGTATTAGCAAATTATAGGCCTATTTCCAAGCTCCCTTTACTTTCAAAGGCAGGGTTCGTACGGGTGTTTGAAATCATTGAAAATGCTTGAATTTTAATGTTGTCTTTTCAAGGTTTGAAAAGTGCTTGAATTTCAGATGTGGTGCTTAAAAGTGTAACTGTATTCATTCACCACAAATAGCTATCTGATTGAATAGTTTTCTTATCAGATAGAAAAATAAAATGAGTCGCAAAATGTAAAAGCAAAATGTCCCCGCCTGGGCTGCCTTGCGCCTCTGTCTGTTTCAACGTGTGACCCCGCCCCTCCCTCGGACAGTCGGGGATGAGTGCGCTAACATACCTGTAGGTTGCTGTTTTAATGAGTGTTTGATGGAAAACGACAATGACGGAGTTTGCGCTCTCTAGTCGCATGATAGGTGAGTCCTAGTAAATAATTTTCCAGTACGTGTACGTGCTATTTTTTAAAATTATGATTATTATTTTGCTAGCTATCAAACTCGCTGGAGAAATGATTGAAATGCACTGAGTGTGATGCAGTATGGCAGCGCTATTATGGAATATGCTGTGAACTTAGCTAACATTCCTTAGCAGTAATATGAGTTAATTTACTCAAGTAAATGCTTTAAACATTAGTCTGATACGTAACTAGCCAACTTAAGGCTTTCTGATTAACCCTCTGGGGTCGACGGGCCCAGAATCTCCATTTCAACTTGGGTCAAACGTGCGGACTTCAAACTATATACCAGTTTTAAAATTGTGCTCATAGGCCACGTAAAACCAATATTTTTTGTTTTTTTCTGAATGCAACAGTGGCGTTTACTCCGGGAAGAAACAGTAAAAACAGCGTTTTCTAAGGAGAACGCTAGCAAACACTCTTTGCTTGTGAGTGATAAAAGAAAAAGAAAAAACACTCCTTCCCTATTGGTGGAAAAATGTACCATGTCGACCAATCAAAAAATGATATGGCAACATGTGGCATTTGGTTGTTTGGGATGAGGGGGAAGTTTTAGGAGTGACCGAAAGAGAGAGTGTTTTGATACGTGAAAACTTTGTGACGTTTATCATGTTTGGAGTCTCAAGTTAGTGTGTTGTCTTGTGTAGTTAGTGTGTAGTGCAGTCGCTGTTTTGTTTTGTGTGTCAGTTCTACTAGTGAATGTCACAGTTGCTGCAAGAAAGCCACCAAAGGCAGATTGCAGTGTAAACGCTGAGTGACACACCTGCTGTCAGACCTGCAGGTTTATCCCTGTGCTGTTCTCCTCTGTCTTATAGTGGACACAAACTATTTTTTGGAGTTGCATAAATAATTTGTGTGCCTTCTTATTTGATGCAGAACACCTGATTGTTCTGTAAATAGTTTTAAATGGTTATATAAAAAACGTCTGAGCCTTGGCTGCATTTTTAGGTAAATAGTACCAGATAACTTTGTTGTTTGCAAAAGTTGTGTATATTTTTTTAAAAATGTACAATTTCTATTTGCATTTCAAGTTATGAAAATGATTCGTTAAACATGCTTGTGGTTTTTACAGTCAAAAATATCACTTTCTACTCGTATTTAAAATTTTCTCTGAATTTAGATAAATTGTGCTGACACATTATGTCAAAATGAGAAAAGAACAGATAAACAGTTTTTAAAGGTGAAATATAGAGGCCAAATCAAAAGTAGTCAAAAACGGCCAATTATACCCTGGACCCCAGAGGGCTAAAGGCTAAAAGCAAAGTTGTCACCAAGTACTGTTTATATTTGTGTGTATTGCTGCAGCTGTTTAGAGTATTAACTTGGTGCCTTTGGGTAAAATAATGGTGATATGAGTGATCCATATGGTCACAAAGAATAGCCACCTGTTTCTGTGCTACCAAAGTTCCCCGGCTTTCATTCAAAATGTGTTTATGGTCAGCACCGACACATTAAACTACTTAAACATTATAAATGTCTTCAAGCTCACACTGAGACAGTAGACACATTTATATGTGTATTTGTATATGAATATTTCATACTATAAGGCTGCCTGTTTATTTAAGAGAGATGAACAAAATACATTGGAATTGTACATAATAATATCACAGATGATAAATTCAATAGATTTTAAGTAGATGCTTGTGCATTCTTAAAGTCTTATATGTTGAATTGAACTATGTGATCTGTTCAAAGCCTCTCCCAGTCAGTGCTGTTCTCCATGCCTGTCTGACTGTACATGATGTTATTAGCACACACACTTTAAAGGTGATCATTTAGGACAGCTATAAAACAGTTTTATTGGGAATTAACTTAAAAAACAAAAAACAAACAAACATCTGTCTCCTATTTTTTGTCACACAGGAAAGAAGCATCAATATCTGATGAGAAGACTTATTTATTTTGGGGGGTTATTCAACAGGAGAAGAATATCTCTAACAAGTTGATTTGTTCACATTTTCACATCTTAATTTTTAAGTGAAATGTGAATTTTGAGTTTATACACTATGTATATAAGGCGACCGTTTCCTTTTGCAGTATTTTTGTGTGGTGCGTTTTTCTGTCTTAACAAAAGGGGAACGGAGGTGTTTAAGTTCACCTAGGATGATTTGTTTTAATTTTCACCTGGTCTTACTGAGGTGATGCAAATTGAAACATGCATTTATTTATTTTTTTTGGGTGGGGGGGATGTGCTGGAAAAGCTTGAAAAGGGACCTTGAACGAGCTTAAAAAGTGCTTGAATTTCACCCTGAAAAAGGTTTATGAATCCTGCAAAGGGCTTAGAGAAAATATTTTCTAGATGATAATGACATCCTTGAGGTTTCTCAATCAGTTTTTAAAACCCTTCATAGTCCATGAGTCGTTTGGTACCGGGCCGTGAGAGCTGAGGCTCGGGTGTGAAATTGATGGCTTTCAGGGATTTTATCGTTAACTCGGTTTCCCTGGGTCTTTCCCATGTTGTAGTTGTGTGTCTTATTTTGAAAGAAATGTTTACGCGTTACCATAGCGACCAGAGAGCATTAAGGGGCAGAGAGGAGGATGTTACTCTCAGTGTTGTTGGCACATTTCAGGAGGATGCTGCTAATAAAGTTACACAATTACACAGCGAATTCACGTTTATTGTTATATTTACAAAATACCACCGTTTTTGTCGTATCATTTTATTTTGTTGTATTTATTCGCCACACCTTAAAGGCCGGTCCGTGAGAATACTGTCTGACATTAAACCGGTTCGTGGAGCAACAAAGGTTGAGGACCGCTGCTCTAGATGACATTCAAGCTTGGTTGGCTTTAAACTACTTAAATTTTAATGAAAAGAAAACAGAGGTATTGTTGTTTGGACCCAGTGGTCCATGTGAGTGCTCCTCTGTAGATTTGGGACCCCTGGAATTTTATTTTAAACCTGTTATTACTGACCTTGGTTTTAAGTTGGATGGTGATTTTAAATTGGACAGCCAAACGGTTCTGGCTCCGTTCCTCTTCACCATCTACACTGCAGACTTCTCCCACAACTCCACCCAGTGCTTCCTGCAGAAGTTCTCTGATGACTCTGCAATAGTCGGCCTCATCACTGATGGGGACGACAAGGAGTACAGAGGACTGACTCAGGACTTTGTGGACTGGTGCCAGCTGAACTACCTCCAGATCAATGCCAGTAAAACCAAGGAGCTGGTGGTAGACTTCCGCAGGCACAAGCATCCTCCACTGCAACCACTGAACATCCAAGGTATGGACATCAAGGCTGTGGACAGCTACAGGTACCTTGGTGTTCATCTGAACAACAAACTGGACTGGACTCATAACTCAGACGCCCTCTACAGGAAAGGGCAGAGCAGGCTGTACCTGCTGCGGAGACTCAGGTCGTTTGGAGTGGAGGGCCCACTCCTGAAGACCTTCTATGACTCTGTGGTGGCCTCAGCCATTTTTTATGGTGTGGTCTGCTGGGGAGGCAGCATCTCTGCTGGGGACAGGAAGAGACTGAACAGGCTGATCCGAAGGGCCAGCTCTGTTCTGGGAGGCCCTCTGGACCCAGTGGAGGTGGTGAGTGACAGGAGAATGGTGGCTAAGCTGTCATCCCTGTTGGACAACATCTCCCACCCCATGCATGAGACTGTGAAGGCACTGAGCAGCTCCTTCAGTGGGAGACTGCGGCACCCACGGTGTGGGACGGAGAGATTTTGCAGGTCTTTCCTCCCCACTGCTGTCAGACTCCACAACAAAGACTTTTGCAGCTGATCAAACACACACATGTGCAATAAGACTGCTATATGTGCAATTCTTCTTCTGACGAAGTTGTGTTTTTGTATTTTCCTACTCAGTTGTATATAGTATTTGTATTTCTGTTTTATTCTATTGTATATATTATTCTATTCTATTTTATTCTATTGTACATAGTATTTTATTTTATTTTATTTTATTTTATTGCATTCCAGTGTTTTCTAATTTCTGCTACATAACTTTGCACTTTTGCTGTAACAAAACAAATTTCCCACCTGTGGGACTAATAAAGGCCATCTTATCTTATCTTAAATCAGAGCAGTGGTCAAGTCCAGTTTTTATCATTTAAGGCGACTGGTGAGAGTGAAATCTTTTCTTTCTAGGCAGCACTTTGAAACAGTGATCCATGCTTTTATTTCTTCCTGTCTGGACGACTGTAACTCACTTTATGTGGGGGTCAGTCAGTCGCTGCTCTCACGTCTGCAGCTGGTTCAAAATGCAGCTGCACGACTGTTAAACAGGAACTCGTAAAGACAGCATATAACCCCTGTGCTGGCCTCACTGCACTGGCTGCCTGTGTCTTTTAGAGTTCATTTTAAAATTCTAATGTTTGTTTTTAAATGCTTTCACAATCTTGCCCCGCCTTATCTCTCTGAGCTTCTTCATCCCTACACACCCTGTCGGTCTCTCAGGTCAGCTGACAAGCTGTTCCTGGAGGTACCGAGATCCAGGAGGAAGCTCAGAGGGGGTGGAGCCTTTTCTGTCTTTGCCTCCTAAAATATGGAATAATTTGCCATTGGTGGCTGAATAAAACTTTAAAGTCCATGATTCATTCAATAAGGTTGGACTTTATTAAAGAAAACTGTGAACAAGGTCCAAGCCCAGCGAAAAATGAAACTGAATACTTTATGGACCTACACTTTGGGAAGGTTGTCATGAGAGAATTTGCTCCAGGCCCATCATTGAATTGAATTGTTAGTCTAGTCCATTTTATTGGTCAGATAAAGACCCAGGTACTTAAATGAGTCCACTGTCTCAATGTTCAAGCCCTGGATGTTTAATGGTTTAGGTGGTCGGTGTTTTTGCATGTGAAAGTCCACCACCAGCTCCTTGTTTATCCTAGTGTTGATCTGGAGGTGATTCGGCTGGTATCAACTGACAAAGTTGTCAGCCAGTTCTCCCCATTATTCCCTTTGGCAATGAGGCCAACAATTTCTGAACAAGAGAACCTTTGCAGGGAGCAGTCAGCAGAGTTGTAGGAAAAGTCTGCAGAGTATATGGTGAATAGAAATTGAGCCAGGAAAGTTCACTGTGTGGTGCCTGTACTGCCGATGACCCTGTCAAACACATAGTTCTGGATCCTCACATACTGAGGGCAGGTGGTAAAAAATGTTTGGAATAATGCCGTTGTTTCATTTACTTTCCGATGTGCTCATTTCAGTGTAGTTTTATTTGAAAATGTTCAGTGTTAGTTTTCCAGCATATGGAGGCAATGTTCAGTACAGGCATTAGAATAAAAACACCGAATTTCAAAACACACAGGGAAGTTGTGATAACAAATTTTACCAACAGAGCCAAAGGCTTTCCTCTGTTTTCATTTGATTTTACTTTTCCAAGTTCACAAAATTGTTTAGGTTAGTTTTAATTTTATTCAGCTGTTCATTTTTTAATGTCAGTTACCTTTTTTCGGTAACTATAGCAACCTTGCTGGGATTTTGTTGATCTTTTTTAAGACGTACTAAGGTGGCTTGCTTTTAGTACACAGTCTTATTTGACGAGCACAGTGTGTGCAATTTCCCTTCAGGACTATATCTACAGAATAAATAATAAAAAATAATTTACAGAGCTGGTTGGAGATAAAGGGTTTGAAGGGTTGCCATCCAGGAGGTGAATGGAGGGGCGTGATGGACTTTTGGAAGGTGGAGCTGGTGCTGCTGTGAACCCGAGAAAACCTTCAGCTGTTAAGCAGGAGCCAGCAGTTCATCACAGGTACGTTATCATCGGTGCCCCGGGCGCCGTTCAAACCTCTGGGGAAGTCTTTGTTTTTCTCGTGATGAGACATTGACCATCTGATTATCCAATATGATCATGAAATGTCCTGACAGAAAACATTCAGCTCTCCATGCAGCTGTGGCTGCAGATGTTTGCTCCGTGTCAGCTGACCCATAGTGTGGTGGTTTCTGTGTGAACAGGGGCAGAGAGCGAGTAAGATAAGGGTTGAAGTGGAACCGGGTTCTGAAGCTGGAGGGGAAGGCTGGAGGAAACATGAGCGTCGACCTCGTCACCAAAGTCACCATCAGTGAGTTCAAAGCGTGGCCAGATTTTAACCTGTGACCGTTAATCTGTGACTCAAGGGCTCAAACTATTCCTATTTAATATATATTGTTAGAATAATATCATCAACAACAGAACCAACGACGAATCAAAATTATTAATAAACTGTTATAGTGCATTATCTTATTTATTTTGTACTTGTTTGTATTTTATTTGTATTTTTCTTCTGCTATCTGTACCTGAGCTGAGGTAACGCACAAATTTCCCCACCGTGGGATCAGTAAAGTCTTATCTTATTTTATCTTAAGTTAACAAATTTTATTTGTATGTGTACAAAAACAACCCGTTTTTGTAAGTGTACAAAATTTCTTCAAAATCTTTAAAATGAAAAGTTGTAATATATTCATATTCCAGGTATTCCTCATAAAATATGTTTGTAGCATGAGGCCATTTGCATTGTTATTTATTTTTTCATCAATTTAAAAAAATTGCAGTTTTTGTATCACTACCCCACTCTTCCACAAGTGGGGTCAAAAATGACCCCAAGCAGTTCCTATGGAATCTGCTACGAACCTTTAATTCTTAGCAACTCTGACTGTCCCACTTACAAATCTGATGGATTAGGAATTCATTTTTACACAGCAACATACATGATTTATAGTTTCCTGTGCATTTCAAACATTGTCCTTTCTGATGTTTTTTTTTTATATCTAACATGGCTGCTATGAGGCCAGCTAGGATCCCTGTGGACCTTGCCCTACAAATGATCCAGGACGGATGGGATGAAGAGCCCATTGGAGGCACTGACTCAGAATCTGACATCTCAGATATAGAGGACCCAGACTATTGTCCCCCCACTGAACAAGGCCAGTCTGGTACAGAGTAGTCCTCTGATGAGTCCTCTGAAGAGGAAATGGATATTGTGTCTAACAGAATGAGCCCCTCTTACTGCTCTTACTGGGCAGAGTTACCTCCCAGCCAGGCTAAAACACCAAGCCACAATATTCTGAATAGTCGGCCAGGGCTTACACCTGGGTTTAGTACTGTCTCCCCAATAGATGCATGGAAGATGTTCATGTCTGATAATATAATAGAAGAGGTGCTGACATGCACAAACATGGAGGCACGAAGAGTCGCCACAGACAGGGGAAAAGACTGGAAAAATGTAATCAAACATAAGCTCATGGCCTTCATTTGATTGACCATTCTTGCAGGAAGTGAGAAGAACTGGGATGTACCAGTCTGTGTGTTTTTTGGGAGTTCTCTGCATAACCCATTGTACAAGGCCGCTATGTCAAAGATATTTGCCATTTCTTGCACTTTGATGACAAGAGGACCAGAGCCTACCGACTGAAAACAAACCACATGGCAGCTTTCCGCTACATATGGGGCCTGTTCCTGGTCAGCGGCAGGCAGAAATTCATCCTCAGTGATTGTGTTACAGTGGATGAACAACTTGTGCCTTTCAGAAGGAAGACCCAGCTTCTGCAGTATATGCCGAGCAAGCATACAAAAGTGATACAAAAACTGCAATTTCTTAAAATTAATGAAAAAATAAATAAAAATGCAAGTGGCCTCATGTCACAAACATGTTTTATGAGGAATACCTGGAATATGAAAATATTACAACTCTTCATTTGAAAGATTTTGAAGAATAACAACTGAGTTTATTGCAAAATGCATTGATTTTATTTGGGGTCAATTTTGACCCCACTTGTAGAAGATAGGTATTGGTAGGTTGGGCATCCAAGGGTTAATGTATTAATGATTGGGACATTAGGGTTCGACCCCAGAGTAAGCATGTTTAGTCTGTGTTATGCCATTTAACAGAGACTTTTAGTTTTTACTATTGGGTGAACAAAATTAGATTACAGGTCAAACAGTCATGCCAGTCATCTCTCCTATACTGTTAGAAATCTTGGAGTAGTTCTGGATAGCGCCCTAAAATTAGACAAGCAAGTGGCTGCAGTGGTGAGAACCAGCTTTTACCAACGCCAAATTTCCGAGGCAAAGCCCTACATAAAGACCTAGGAAAGCTAATTCATGCTCTTATTACTTCGAGATTGGACTATTGCAATTCTCTTTATCTAGGCCTCCAACTTTCCCTCATCCAACGCCTGCAACTAGTCTAAAATGCCGCAGCACGTCTTTTAAGCAGCACCAGAAGACATGATCATATTACACCTGTCTTAGCCAACCTTCACTGGCTTCCTGTCAAATACTGTATCGTTTTTACACTTTTAAAATTTGAAATAACTTGGCGCCCAGCTACTTAATCAACCTCCTTGACCTATATACCCCCATGAGAGCACTTAGATCCTCTAATCCAGTGGTTCCCAAAGTGTGGGGCCCGCCCCCTAGGGGGGGCGCAGAGCTATTGCAGGGGGGCGCGGCATGAAAAGGGGAAAAAAAAAACAACGCTTGGACACTGCTAGCACAGGGTGCCCACACAAACGCAAAGCAGCAGATGAAGCATCGCTGAATATGTTTCCAAACCAACTTGATTCTAAGCCAAAGACTAGAAAATATGGTGAAGCATATCCTCCCTTTGGTTTCACCTGCACAAGTGCAGAGGTAGGTCTCCCTGCAGAATTGGTTTTCCCTGTGTCGGGAGCAGCGCTGGGCTGTTCAAATCACGGACAAACAGTATCCCACATTCTTGATTTTTAGTTCACAAACACTTCTTGTAATAACTAACTACTCCTGACATTTTGGAGATGTTAGCTCTTTATACAGTAAAGTTACAGCAGGATACAAATAATATCAGGCTGATCCTGCCACAATTTGTTCCCCCAGTTCAAATCACGGACAAACAGTATCCCACAGCTGTTTATGTTTTTGAACCCATTTTGCAGAGGGATTGAAAAATGTATTGATAGCAATGTTGAACATTATTACACAGGGAAAAAAACAACTACATGTAAAATAATTAGACCGTGACGCCTCTGCCTTTCTAAATGGAGGGACAGTAACCGCCTGTGTATATGTAAGCATGTAAAACCTGCAGACAGTCAGATTAACAGTATTTCGTCTCTATCTGCTATTCTGCAATTCATCTCATGTAAACAATAACGTGGTGCACAGCGTGACGTGAAAAAAGGCACATACCTTTGACGTTGCGTGACGAACTCTGTAATCCTCGTCCACACGTAAACGCAAAAAAGGAGTTTTAAAAAATCTCCGTTTTCAAAAATACCCGTGTAGGTGTGGACGTAGCGTAAAAGAGTTAGTAGTTTATTTTCTTACTACCTGTAATTTATTGCAGATGACTTGTATTTGCTTAATTGTTTACTAAATGTTTGAGGTGTGAAATAAACCGCAATGGAGCAAAATATGGGTGTGTGTGTTTGGAGGATGTGTTCGTGCGTGCGCGCGCGCGAGGGGGGGCGCGAACATTTTTCTTGTAAAACAAGGGGGACCCAGCAAAAAAAGTTTGGGAACCACTGCTCTAATCAATTGCTAATAGTGCAACCAATGTCCCGACGGAAGATTAGGGGGGGATCGTGCTTTTGCTATTGCCGCACCTAAACTTTGGAATAGCCTGCTGATTGATGTCCGTGTGTCGGAGTCCATTCAATCTTTCAAATCACGTTAACAAATCCACCTGTTTAAGCTAGCCTTCAAGACAAATTAGATTTTAACTTCTACGCGGTTCGCGCTTGTGCCACGCAACTACCTGTAACTGTTCTGTAATGATAACTGTATTTTCTTTGTTCTTCTATTGTTGTAATCCTGCAATGTGGCACTTGTGTGAAGCACTTTGATGTACCTTGGTCTTTTAAATGTGCTACAGAAATAAAATTGAAACTGAAACTGAAACTGAAACAGGTTGTGGGCTGGGTGCAAGGGGTCACCTGTGATGGCCATGGTTTTCCTAAGACAGGAGGAGCTGGTGATGGCCTCCAGGGGTGACAGAGAGAAGCCAATGTTGTGTTTTTTCAGTGTTAATTACCCTCTGTGCAGCCTTCCTATTCTCAGTAGTGGACCCTGGGTACCTAACATCAGGTCATGTTTTAGCGACCCGGGTGCTTGGAGGAGTTTCCTGAGGGGGGTGTAGGCAGGGATAAGGAGCAGAGAGAATTATCAGATTGTCTTAGGTGAAGGAGGCGTGTTGCTTTGTAGGCTTGTTTGATATTACTGTATAATCGTTCCTGAAGCTCATTTACTTGCTAATGCTAGCTGTTTCTAAACTCAGGGGAGTAAAAGCCTCCTGTCAGTTTACAGTCAAAAACCAGAGGTTTATCCACAATGCACATGTTCAAACCATAAGAACAAACAAAACAAAACTACTGGTCTCTCAGCTTACCCAGCTCCAATCACTGTTAACAAGAGCAGACATACCCTAATCGACAAAGATCGCTACACAGTCTCTTATGAGACTGAGAAAAGCACAGCATTCAGCGGGCTATAGCCAGCAGAGTTGAGGAGATTTTGTTGCCGATCCTGACATGCCGTCGTCTGTGGGTAAGAAAGTACAAAGTCAATGTGGAAAGTGAGGTGGATAGTCCCATGTTGCTTAGTTTATGTGCCAATTTATGAGAGATTAAAGTATTAAATGCAGAGCTGAAATCAACAAATATGGAGGGCATTGAGTACCAAAATGAATCAATTAAATACATCATAAATTGATATTGGCACTCCTGGCCCTGCTGCACAGCTTTATATAGAACTACATGTGTTAGGCCAAACAATCATAAAAGACATCAAAGACAGACAGTGAGGGATGATCTCATTATAGCTCATGATACACCACCACAGTGGAGCAAAAGTGTTGCACCACTGATTTCCTATTTTTTTGTATGTTTGTCAAACTTAAATGTTTTAGATCATCAAACAAATTTAAATATTTGACAATCATAACACAAGTAAACACAAAATGCAGTTTCTAAATGAAGGTGTTTATGATTAAGGGGGAAAAAAATCCAAACCTACATGGCCCTTTGTAAAAAAATTGATTGCCCCCTGAAACTTAAAAAACAGTATTATACAAACTTCACTGAGCTTACAGCTTACCTGTAATAAAAAAAAAGGCTACAAACTGAATCATGTATGGTTTCTTGAAGAAGTGGGTTTGCAGGAGTCTGTCACATGCCGCCAGTACATGCAGTTGGAGGTTAGATGGGCATGCAGCATGGCTGGCACTGAAAGGATATTGAATATTGGTGACATGTTTTTAAGGACACACATGCTCTTCAGCTATGTCAGCAGATATTCCTGGACTTTGTCTGCTCCTCACAGATTTTAGCCACCGGGATATGTGGGTCCATGTAATAATCTTGCAATTGTGCCTTCTAAAATCTTTTCAATTTTAGAAGGCACGTTAGATTACCTTGGCAGTTCTGTTTCATTGCTAAGACATGATCGTAGATGTCAGCAAAGCCCTTCAGCATAGTTTGAGTATGTTTTCGGTTACTGCAATGTGGAGATCATTTCGTTTGAGATGCACCTCACAATCAAAAACAAGCATTCAATTCAATTCGATTTTATTTGTACAGCGCCAGATCACAACAACAGTTGCCTCAAGGCGCTTTATATTGTAAAATAGACTGTCATGGTCCGCATGAGTGCTGGGTTTTTCCACATTGCCGGCGTTTCCACTTTTGGGAGGAGCCGCCGCATCACCGCTGACAGGCTGCACCTGAGGGCACATTCGGATTACCTCTACACCTCACCCGGACCACCAATCCCTCTATGCTTCGCCTCCGCCTGCGAAAGGCAGGACTGTTTGCAATTTGCAACTCACGCCTTGGATCAGCATCTGGCATCCCTTTTAACATTTGTTTCCCTCATTTCAGTGACTCTGAGAATTCTGCTACACCCTTTCCCTCTGTCCCACACCCGAGGGGTCCTGCACTGGATGTTATCCATTGTCGGGTCCCCAGCCTTTATCAGCGACAGCCCCAAGGCTCCCTCACGGATCACCTCACAGTTCACGTAGTGATTTACTAACAACTCGCTTCACACTTAGTCTTTTTGTAATTGTGTGACTTTTATAGTGTTGTTTCAGTGCTTCATAGTATACTTCAAGTTCATAGTGTTTCTTAGCAGTGCTGGGGAGTAACAGAATACATGTACCAGCGTTACATATTTAAAATAAAAAATATGAGTAACTGTTTTCCGTTACAGTTACCATTTAAAAAGGTGGTATTCAGAATACAGTTACTTTGTTGAAATAAAAGGTTTACACGGTGGTCTTTTTCTATTTCATATGTTAGGCTATGCCTTCTCTATTTTTGGTAATTCCACGCCGGTGGAAACCCAAACAAAACATGCATTAAGAGGCTCTAATGCCTGTGTCTCAATCTCACAGCCCATGTCACCTCTACTTGCATAATGACATGAAGAAATATTTTTAAAAATTATTGTTCAAAAAATTATTTAATATGAAGGCAATAGGCAGAGTGTTACAGGCATAGCCCTAAAGAATGTAGCCTCATGGGCAGCGTAGCCCAGTTGTAAGTAAGCTATTAAGACTCGACTGTACACTGTGTTCGTGTTTTCCTCTGAAACAATAAGTTCCGTTGGAGCAGCTTTTCAACGCCTCTCTCTGTCACTTATCCAGAGGTCCCTTTACTATGGTTTGGATCCGCGGACCTGTTTCATATACGCACGGAATAGTTTTCTATACGAGATCACTGCAAAAAGTGCAGCCTTGCCTAATGTCCACCTACTGTTACTCATTTTATATTAAGATTTAAAAATCTAGTTGGTATTGGTATGGTGAGTAGCCTTCAGTAATAGTAATAAATCACACAGCAATAGTACATTCATGTAGTTGTAAAAAGCATGATAATATATTAAGTAATCCAAAATGTTCAGAATATGTTACTCCCATTGAGTAACATAACGGAATACGTTAGACAAAATACAGTTTGGGGCATGTATTCTGTAATCTGTAGTGGAATACATTTTAAAACTAACCTTCCCAACACTGTTTCTTGGGAGTATTCGAGTTGTGATTATGGTACAGTTCAAGGAACTAGTACATCATAGTATTACTCCTGTTCATAGTGGGCCAAAGAATTATTTGAGTAGTAGATTCTTAGTTTGCTTTGTCACTTGCCTTAAGTTTATGGTATACTTACTAGCGCGACTTGCATTTCTGTACACTGTAAGAAGATCATTTGTAACCTTCACTAAAGCTGTTTCTGTGCTGTGATGAGCTCTGAAACCTGACTGAAACTCTTCAAATAAGCCATTCCTCTGCAGATGATCTGTTAGCTGTTTGACAACTACTCTTTCAAGGATGTTTGATATGAAAGGAAGGTTGGAGATTGGCCTATAATTAGCTAAGACTGCTGGGTCTAGAGATGCTTTTTAAGTAAAGGTTTAACTACAGCCAGCTTGAAGGCCTGTGGTACATAGCCGATTATTAGAGATAGGTTGATCATATTTAAGATTGAAGCATTAATTAATGGCAGGACTTCTTTGAGCAGTTTTGTAGGAATGTGGTCTAAAAGACACGTTGATGGTTTGGAGGAAGTAATTATTGAAGTTAACTCAGAAAGATCAATTGGAGAAAAAGAGTCTAACTTAACATCGATGGTACTAAAAGTAGCTGTAGATAATATTACATCTGTGGGATGATTATTGGTAATTTTTTCTCTGATGATTAAAATTTTATTTGTGAAGAAGTTCATGAAGTCATTTCTAGTTAATGTTAAAGGGATGGTTGGCTCAACAGAGCCAGGCTGTAGCCTTTTTGTCAGCCTGGCTACAGTGCTGAAGAGAAACCTGGGGTTGTTCTTATTTTCTTCAATCAGTGATGAATAGTAAGATGTTCTGGCTTTGCGGAGGGCTTTCTTATAAAGCAGCAAACTATTTCTCCAGGCTAAATGATGATCCTCTAAATTTGTGACACGCCATTTCCTCTCCAGCTTACGAGTTATCTGCTTTAGGCTACGTGTTTGAGAATTATACCACAGAGTCAGGTACTTCGGATTTGAAGCCTTAGTTTTCACAGGAGCTACAGTATCCAGAGTCGTACGTAGTGAGGAGGTAAAATTATTAACAAGATAATCGACCTCTGTTGGAGTAGCGTTCAGATAGCTGCTCTGCTCTATGTTGGTACAGGGCATTGAAGATGATAACAGTGGGTGGATTATATTCTTAAACTTAGTTACAGCACTTTCAGAAAGACATCTACTGTGATAAAGTCTACTCTCCACTGCTGTGTAATCAATTATTGTAAATGTAAATGTTATCAGGAAATGATCAGACAGCAGAGGGTTTTCAGGAAACACTGTTAAATGTTCAGTTTCTATGCCATACGTTAAAACAAGATCTAGAGTGTGATTAAAGTGGTGGGTGGGTTCTTTTACATTTTGAGAGAAGCCAATTGAGTCTAATAACAGATTACATGCAATGTTGAGGCTGTCATTTTTAGCATCTACATGGATGTTAAAATCACCCACAATAATGATTTTATCTGAGCTGAGCACTAAATCAGATAAAAAGTCTGAGAAATCAGAGAGAAACTCTGTGTAAGGCCCAGGTGGACGATAGATGATAACAAGTAAGACTGGTTTCTGAGTTTTACAGCTGGGGTGGACGAGGCTAAGCATCAGGCTTTCAAATGAATTAAAAGTCTGTCTGCGTCTTTGGTTGGTTGATAGGCTGGTGTGGAAAATTGCTGCCACACCACCTGCTCGGCCTGTGCTTCGAGGTTTCTGATGGCTAGAATTAGAGATAGCACGATACCACTTTTTTATGTCCGATAACGATATCATAAATTTGAATATCTGCCAATACCGATATGAATCCAATATAGTCTATTTCTTAACTGTTTTTGTATAAGTTCATACTCAAATTTAAAAAGACAAAACACAAAATCTATTCTATTATACTTGCATGCAAGAAATAGATTGCACCAAAAATATGGCTCAGTTCAACAATGCTTATCTTTTTATTTATCCCCTGCTTGCACTTCCGGTATGATGGCGCCTGTGTTTGGCTCTGCCGCTGCCGGTTGCAGTTTGTCGCGCTCTACTACTGTTGTGTTGTTTTTTTCTGCTCTACTGTTCTCACTCAGTTTTAATGATGTATTTGTTGCCCTGGTGTATGATCGCCTGGCTTTGCTATCCATCCGATCCTCTATGATGCCACACGATGTCTCGTCGTCCTCTGGCATTTTCCACCCTCCTCCTTTTGCTGGATCCTCGTCAGACAATTTCAGTGGTCCTTCTAGACCACAGAGAAGGAGAGGGAGAAGAGGAGGTATTCAAGTAAAGCTCAGGATGTACTGGCGGCGTGGTTTGGCTGGTAAGCGACGTCGAGCGTGCGTTGTCTCCGGTGTCCAGAAAAGCTCCATGGAGGGGGACTTGTTTTCCACGGCCCTGTTTGGATACGCTGGGCCCGGCTCTTTGAGACCTTGCCACCTTAGGAGGGTTTATCCAGACTCTTCTGCGGGCTGGCTTTTTCTTCCCTCGGTGAGTGGATTCTACGAGCGTGACAGCTCGAACCCTGTGTATTTACGACCCTTAACTCGAGCCTCTGCAAATAATGAGGCTTCTAGCTCACTGAATATGGCGCTTTTTAACGCTCGATCTCTCTCTAATAAATCATTCTTGTTGAATGATGTTATATTATCTAATAAACTCGATTTCTTATTCCTGACTGAGACCTGGCAGCGGGATGTAGACTACTTGTCACTTATTGAACTCTGCCCGGATGGCTATACTTTTATTACCCAGCCTCGGTTGTCTGGTCGGGGTGGTGGGCTTGCCGTGGCTTTCCAGGACCGTTTCTCCTGCCGCTCCGTGAAAACTGGACTTTTTCGCTCGTTTGAGCTGCAGATGCTTAAAATCAGTAACAAGGATCCTTTCTACTGTGCTGTGGTGTATCGTCCACCTGGATATAACAGGTTATTTTTATCGGAGCTCAGCGACTTCTTATCCGCTACTATGAAGCTGTCTAGGGTGCTTATAGTTGGGGACTTTAACATACACGTTGATGATGACTCCGACCCTTTCGCCAGAGACTTTATGAGGATTATAGATTCTTTTTATTTGACTCAGCATGTGTCCGGTCCTACACACAGCAAAGGTCACACTCTGGACCTTGTTTTTTCTTTCGGTTTGAATATTGATTTTATTTGCTCTGAGGACATTTTTATTTCTGATCACTATGTTATTGTTTTTAACTTGTCTTTTAATGAGCCTTTATCCCCTGTCAGACGGATGGTTAGCTCTCGCATCTTAAACTCCTACACAGCGGAGAAATTTGTGGATGCTTTTAACTTACAGCTATCTCCTCAAAATGGTGTTGATTTCTCAACCAGTTTTTTAAATAATTATTGCCTTTCTATTTTAGATGAAATCTGTCCGTTTAAGACAAGGAGTGTTTCTGCCTCTAAATCTCCTCCTTGGCTAAATGACAGTATTCGTTGTCTTAAACGTGATTGTCGTAAAGCAGAGCGCAGGTGGAGGAAAACTCATCTAAATGTTCACCTCCTCTATCTTAAGGACCTTTTAGCTTCTTTTAATAATGCGATCAGAGATGCGAGGGCTGCCCATTTCTCACACTTGGTTACAAAGAGCAGAGGTAATCCTAAGGTGCTATTCAACACTATTAGTGACATTGTTACTCCTGCTCTGCCTGCGGCCCCTATTTTTTCTAACGAGGACTGTGAAAATTTTCTCTCTTTTCTGCTTGCAAAAATTCATAACGTGAGAATGAGTTTTACATACTCAGCACCTGTTATCTCAATCTCTACCCCATCTCGGCCCATTGTCTTGGATACTTTCTCTCCGGTTTCACTACCTGAGCTAGTGAAATTAGTGAATTCAGTGAAAGCATCCTCCTGTTCACTTGACATTATACCTGCATCATTATTCAAAAATGTCTTCCAGTCTATTGGCCCATGTGTGCTCACCTTAATCAACTCTTCACTGGCATCTGGTATAGTTCCAGTTTATTTTAAAAACGCTGCTATTCTCCCACTTTTAAAAAAACCTCAACTAGACCCCTCTCTTTGGAGCAGCTACAGACCTATCTCTAAATTACCGTTAATCGCTAAGCTTCTAGAAAAGGTTGTGGCTAAGCAGCTTATGGCAGCTCTAGATAAACATGGCATTTACGATAAGTTTCAGTCCGGTTTTCGTCAATTTCATTCCACGGAGACAGCTCTTCTTAGGGTCTCAAGTGATATCTTGATGGATAATGATGCAGGAAAATGCTCTGTTCTACTCATGTTGGACCTCACATCAGCTTTCGACACAGTTGACCATCACATCCTCATTGAAAGGCTGAAAAAATGGGTTGGTGTATCTGGAACTGCATTAGAGTGGTTCTCCTCTTATCTCCATCACCGATCCTTTTCTGTGGCAGTCTCCGATTTTAGGTCATCCTCTACCTCCCTTACTTATGGTGTCCCTCAAGGGTCAGTTTTGGGGCCTTTATTGTTTTTAATTTATCTTCTTCCCCTCCAGCATATAATGGGCTCTTTTGAGGACATTTCTTATCATTGTTATGCTGATGATATTCAGTTGTACATTTCTTTTATGCCCGAGGATTTATCTAAGCTTCAGCGTCTGAATGATTGCTTAGATTTGATCAAACGTTGGATGGCTGCAAATTTCCTCCAACTCAACGAGGGGAAAACCAAAGTCCTCGTATGCGCCCCTGATAGATTTCTATCCCAGATAGTGAAAGCCCTTGGTCCTCCCTCACTCTATGTTAAATCCTCTGTCAGGAATTTAGGTGTCACCTTTGACTCCAGTCTCACATTGGATGGGCATGTGAAATCTCTGGTTCGGTCTTGTTTTTATCATTCAAGAAATGTGGCTAGGCTAAGCCCGATTTTATCTCGATCTGAACTGGAGATTGCTATACATGCATTTATCTCGTCACGCTTGGATTATTGTAATTCGCTGTTTATGTGTCTTAGCAAAGGTTCTCTGGATCGTCTGCAGGTTGTGCAAAACGCTGCAGCTAGGCTTTTGACAAAATCCTCCAAGTACTCACATGTGACACTGTTGTTATCTCAGTTACACTGGCTTCCTGTTAAATTTAGAGTCGATTTTAAGATCCTGGTCTTGACCTACAGAGCTGTGCATGGACTGGCACCTGCCTACATCTTTGATCTGCTACAGCCTTATGTCCCCAGCAGGTCTTTGAGGTCATCTGATCTGGGCTTACTTGCTATAAAAAATACTAAGAGGAGGACTAAGGGTGACAGAGCTTTTGCCACTGTGGCCCCTAGACTGTGGAACTCTCTCCCCCAAGCATTAAGAACTGTGGACTCAGTAGCTGTTTTTAAAAAACAACTCAAAACTCACCTTTTTAAAACTGCTTTTGGTTAATTTTTTGCCTGTTTTATTTAGTCTTTTTAAATCTTTTTATGACTTGTAATTTTATGTGCAGCACTTTGTGATTCTGTCTTGAAAGGTGCTATATAAATAAAAATGTATTTATTTATTTATCTATTTATTTATTTTAAACTTTAGCACCATTTAGCTGTCAGCAGTATCCAAACATCCATCCTGAAAGTGTGCAACTTTATGCAGAACTTTAAATCTAAGCGTTTAAAGTAACATTCAAGTAATTAAAAGTGTAACTTTATGCAAATTTGAAAAACTCTTTGGTACTGAAAAAAAAAATGAGTGCAATTTTAGCTGACAAAGCAGTAGCTGTCCAAGCCCTAAAAACAAACAAACAAACAACGACATTCTTGTAATAACACATTTGTAACATTTTTTTCACTTTAACATTAGAGGTAGGTTCTTCAGAAAGATCAACATTTCAACCTTCTCAGCCTGCTTCTCCTTTCATTAATAATAATGGAGGCTGTATTGAAGAGTCACTCGCTCTCCACACTTGTTGTAGGTGCACAGAGAAATTTAGCTGCTGTAGAAACTAGAGTGGGAAATCTAAGTTTGTTGATTTGCCAGTACAGCAGTGGATTGTCTGCGTTGAATGGTTGGCTCACTGAGGTAAGTTTGCACTTCAATGCGTGCACTTGTCGTGGCTAACTGAGGAACCGGATCTAGAGTGTTTTCCTTCAGGATTTTATCAAAAACACTTTCAAGTCTGCTTTGGCTGGAAGATTCCACCTGTGGAGTCTTCTTTGCTCCAAGACTGCTGAACATGATGTCCTCTCTGCTGGCTCTGAGGTATCCAATGTAGTTCTCCTCAAAAACTCCTCCTTCTTCCCCACCTCTGCCATCAAAGCATCTTTTGCTTGTTTTGAGGTTTCTACACTTTTGAAGTACCTAAAATGAAAAAAAAATGTCCAAACTATAATATTAAATGAATCATTAAATTTATCATTAGTATCATCCAGTAGTGTGATTAAACTATCATCCCTCATTCTTGCTATTTATTCCATGTCCATTATATAGACTTCAACACACTTTTCTGTACTATTCTGAATAGGGCTGCCATGATTAGTCAACTATTCACGATTACGTCGACTATCAAAATCGTCGACAACTAATTTAATAGTCGATGCGTCGTTTGAAGCTTTGTAAGATCCTGAAAGACACAGGAAAAAGTAGTAGGATTTAAGAGTGTAATAACAGCCTGAAACAGAAGATGGCAGCACTGCATGTACAAGGCTGCCGTTAAACCCCGAAGAAGAAGAAGCAGTCTCCGGTATCGTAGCTGTGTCCAAATTCAGAGGCCGCATCCATCGGAGGCCGCATTTGTAGTCCGATTACGTTACAGCAACGCGACAAAGGCTGTCCAAATTCGAAGGCTGCTCCAAATGCGGCCGACAAATGCGTCCTTCATTTCCCCAGATTTGAAGCATGGATCAGGTGTATCCTTTTTGGCCCAACCTATCTGAGAATTCATAGCGCAGCCAAGCCAATTCCAGTTTCCAACAATGGCGGCAGCTACTTAGTTTTAATATTACTCTTATTACTCTTTCTGTGTCACAAAATAAACTTTTAACATATTTTCAGGCGAGAATGTAGCTGTGTAAACTTCAAATATCTGCTCGGTTTATCAAGACATCACATATTTGCGAAAGTGCTCCGACGTTTTCGGAGATGTCTGTTACCCACCAGCTCGATAGCTAGCCGGGGGTTGAAGCCTCACTAGAGCCGTTGAGAACATCGAACTCCCGGTGCATCGTTTTCAAACCCACCGCCGTCTTTCGCTACTCAGGTTAAACATGATATATAAGTCAGTTAGATAACTTAAAAATGTTATTGTTTGGCTTTTTTCAGTGTTTTATTTGTTCCTAAGTAAATTGGTTTGGCTGAGATGAAAGTTATAGTTTTTACACAGCTGAATAAACGTCAAACAGAAAACTGATTAAACAGAAGTGTGAGATGACTGAGAGTTTACTCCAATGTCCTGTTATATATTAGCGAGCAAGGAGCAGAGGGCTGAGTTTATTAAACTCCACGGAGACAATCTGCAAATTTCATTAAAATTTTAATAAACTATCATATTGTCTTTATTTTTAGTTAGCACGCCACATACCTTAAACACTTTAAGCTGTAGGTAATGATAGTTATATAAGAGAAGATGCATGCTGGTGCAATAAGCTGTATGGACGCATGATCTGATTAGTCGACTAATCGCAAAAATAATCAGTGACTAGTCGACTATCAAAATAATCGTTTGTGGCAACCCTAATTCTGAATTGGACTGAATGACAAGTCTATCACAACTAATCTAGAATGTCCTCACCATTTTCTGACACACTCTCTCTCCTGCACTATCCCTTACACACACACACACACACACACACACACAAGTTGATCTGTTAAATTAATATGAGTGAAGCCTTATTCATTAATTAATGAAGCCGTCATTTTCCACAACAGAAAGGGGCTGGTCATCAAGCACAACAAATTTAACAATTTTCTCCGTTATCAGCTTCACTGTATTGCTTTCTGGAGGGAATTGCTCACGTCTCTGAATATTTTCCAAAAGTGTTTGTTGATACGGTACACTTTTCTTCTTAGCATTGGAGACCCGGATAAATTGTGTACTCCTTAACGTGGTGTTTCTGGAAGTGTTTAAACATGTTTGTAGTGTTAAAGTTGCCAAAACTGCTACCACCTCGCAAAACACTTGCATTGCATAAGTTGCATTTGGCAGTCTTGCTTTTTTCGTGTTTCAGTTTGAAGTATGTCCACACTGCTGACATGACCGGTCCCAGATCTCACACACGATAACTACTCTATCACGTGACGCATACTGCTCTGACGTGCTAAGGTCATGACCTGGGTTATACCATGTCGCAGGTTCTGTGCGGTGATTTTGGGATGGATGGATTACATTTTTTAATTTCTCCCCGATATCCGATCCAGTAATTCAGGTCAGTATCGGACCGATACTGATACTGTATATCATATTGGTTCATCTGTGGTTAGAATGACTCAGGGGTGTTGATTCATTTAAACTAACATAATCATCCTGCTGTAACCAGATTTCTGTAAGGCAGAGTAAATCGATTTGTTGATCAATTATTAACTCATGTACTAACAGAGACTTAATGTAAGAGAGACCTAATGTTTAATAATCCACATTTCACTGTTTTACTCTTTGGTTCAGAAGTGGATGCTATATGCTTCTTTCTTTGTGATTTTTTTATGTTTAAGTCGCTTTTTGCTGGTTTTTGGTTTGTTTTGTCTGTTTGGGAGCTGACACAGTCTCTATGGAGGAGGTAACAGGAGGAGAGAAGCTGCAGAGAGGCTTGTAAGACTGCAACTCTGCTTCCTGGTCCCAACTCTAGATAGTCACATTTTGGGGGGTTTAGAATAGAATAGAATGGAATGCCTTTATTGTCACTATACGGTTGTACAATGAGATACAGAGCTGAGGACTCTCAGGAAGTGCAGCCGCTGTTGGGCCTTCTTGATGACCACTGAGATGTTTTCTGTCCAGGAGATGTCAGCAGAGATGAGGACACCAAGGAACCGGAAGGTGTGGACCCTCTCCACACACTCCCCATTGATGTAAAGGGGGGCTAAGTCAGTGCTGTGTCTCCTGAAGTCAACAATGAGCTCTTTGGTTTTCTTAGTGTTCAGTGCCAGGTTGTTTTCTGAACACCATGCTGCCAACTTCAGGACTTCCTCTCTGTACTCTGCCTCGTCTCCCTTCAAGATGAGTCCGACTACCGTGGTGTCATCAGCAAACTTGATGATGAGATTGTTGTTGTGGGTCGAGCTGCAGTCGTGGGTGTAGAGAGAATACAGGAGGGGGCTCAGCACACAGCCCTGTGGGGAGCCAGTGCTCAGTGTGCGAGTGGAGGAGAGATGAGGGCCGAGTCTCACAGTCTGGGGCCGGTTTGTGAGGAAATCCTTTATCCAGGCACATGTGAGAGGAGGGAGGCCAAGAGTGACCAGTTTGGTGATGAGGATGTCCGGGATGATTGTATTAAAGGCTGAGCTGTAGTCCACGCAGAGCATTCGGACGTAGCTCTGCTGCTGCTCTAGGTGACTCAGCACAGCGTGGAGGGCTGTGGCGAGGGCGTCTTCTGTGGATCTGTTTGCGCGGTATGCAAACTGGTAGGGGTCTAATTCTGGGGGGAGGCAATCCTTGATGTGCTGAAGGACTAGTCTCTCAAAGCATTTCATGATTACCGGCGTGTGGGCCACAGGGCGGTAATCGTTCAGGCTGGTGATGGGAGACTTCTTCGGCACTGGGATGATTGTGGCTGATTTTAGACAGGATGGGATGGCTGCCTGATCCAGTGAGAGGTTGAAGAGTCTGGTGAAGATGAGGGTGAGCTGGTGTGCGCATGCTCTTAGTACCTTGCCAGGTACTCCGTCTCGACCGGCCGCCTTCCTGGGGTTCACTACTAGGAGCACATGTCTGACATCGTGTTCCGTTACAGTGAGTGGAGCGGCACAGGAACCAGGTGAGGATGAGGATGGGAGCAGGGCTGAAGCAGATGAGTGTTGCTGTTGTGGTGTTTCAAAGCGGGCGAAGAAGCTGTTTATTTCCTCTGCCAGCTGCACACTCAGGTTTTCTGTTTTCACAGTGCTGCCTCTGTGGTTTATGATGTCTTGCATTCCCTACCACACCTCCCGTGTGTTGTTGCTGGACAGGTGGGACCTGAAGGCGGCATCGCGGGCTTTGAGGAGTGAGCGGACCTCGCTGGTCATCCAGGGTTTTTGGATTGGGAAAACCCGAATGCTTTTGTCCACAGTCACATTTGCAGAACAGAACTTGATGTAGTCCAGTACTGATCCTGTGAAAGTTTCTAGGTCCTAGTATTCAAATATGTCCCAGTCTGTCTGTGTGAAGCTTGGAGAGAGCATTTTCAGGCCAGGTTGTAACAATCTTTGTGGTGGGCCCGGCACTGCGTCTGAGGGGGGTGTAGGCTGGGGAGAGCAGGAGGGAGAGGTGGTCAGACTGACCGAGGTGGGGGAGGGGTATGGCTCTATATGCATGCTTGATGTTGGAGTAAACATGGTCTAGAGTGTTTTCTGCTCTGGTGGGACATTTAACATGCTGATAGAACTTTGGGAGTACAGTCTTTATGTTGGCCTTATTAAAGTCACCTGCAATTATGTGAACACCATCCGGGTGGGCCTGCTGCTGTTCGTTAATGGTGTTCAGCAGGATAGAGAGCGCCGTGTTTACGTTGGCATCAGGTGGAATGTACACAGCTGTGATGATCAGTACTGTTAGCTCTCTCGGTAGGAAAAAAGGCCGGCATCTTACTGACATGTACTCGAGGTTCGGGGAGCAGTGACTGTTTATAATTGTCCCGTTGTTGCACCAGCTTTCATGCACGTAAATATAGAATACCCCCCCCCCGCTCTTACCGGAGTCCTTTGTCCTGTCCCAGTGGAGCAGAGTGCGGCCTGCTAGCTGCACGCTAGCATCAGGTATTCCCGGGTGAAGCCAGGTTTCGGTGATGATCAAGGCACAGCAGTCGCAAACATAGCGATTTCCCACTAGTTGTAATTCCAGGTCATCCGTTTTTTGCACGAGGGATCTGGCATTGGAGAGATAGAGGCTCGGCAGAGGTGGCTTGTGCGGTTGATTTTTTTAGCCTCAGCATGATGCCGGACCTACGGCCCCGCTTTTGCTTCCTCTCCCTCCATCTGCGCCGCCGCCTAGACCCAATAACAATCCACGGGGAGCCCAGTGGTCTCGGGGTTTAATAAATTTGGCCAGATTTCTAGAAATGAGAGCTGCTCCATCCAAAGTGGGATGGATGCCATCTCTCCTAACAAGACAAGGTTTCCTCCAGAAGGTTTGCCAATTATCTATGAAGCCCACATCGTTTTTTGGACACCACTCAGACAGCCAGCAATTTAAGGAGCGCATGCGGCTAAACATGTCACTCCTGGTCTGATTGGGGAGGGGACCAGAGGAAACTACAGAGTCTGACATTGTTTTGGCAAAGTTACACATGGATTCAATATTGATTTTAGTGACCTCCGATTGGCGTAACTGGATTTCATTACGTGAATTATAATTTTACTTTATTTATGTTCTCTAACAAACAACTGAGGCCTTCACAAAGCAGGTGTATTTATAATGAGACTAAATTACACACAGGTGAACTCTATTATCTAATTAGGTGACTTCTGAAGCAATTGATTGCACTGGATTTTATTTAGGGGTATCAGAGCAGAGGGGGTTGAATAGAAATGCAAGCCGCACTTTTCAGATTTTTATTTGCTTAAAATTTTGAAAACTATGTATCATTTTGATACCACTTCACAATTATGTGCTACTTGGTTTATCTATGTTGGTCTATCACAGATAATCTCAATACAAACATTTAAGTTTCTGGTTGTAAGGTGACAAAATGTGTAAAAGTTCAAGGGGTATGAATACTTTTTCAAAGCACTGTAAATTAGTGGCACACCATTTCTTCTTCAGCTTGCAAGTTATCTGCTGTAAGGTTTGCGTTTAAGAGTTACTTTGTTGTTAAAGCATTTAACAACAACCTCATAAACAGGAAAATGCAACAGCATGGAGAGAGCTTTAAATGCTGAAATAAAATGTCAGCATATTGTACCTCTAAAATATCCAAGCATCTCAGCTGAAGCTCCATGAATATAACTAGGGATGCACCGATCCCGATACTGGTATCGGGTATCGGGGCCGATACTGTAAAATGTGTGCGTACTCGTACTCGTAAAAGTCAACCGATACCATGAACCGATACTAATGTAGCCCGGATGGGAATTTGGGAGTAGATACTCATAATTCCCATGGACTTGAACGCCACATAAGGTGTTCACAGTTCACAGAAGAGAACGGCATGGAGAGATGCACGAGGTTAGCTGAACCAAAGTGAGAGACTCGGCTAGTTTTACTGAGGTTAACTAGCACAAAAGAGTGTGTGACTAGAAAGCTAACCGTGTGAGAGCTTCGCAACAGAGTCTGGGTGAAGTGACTTTTTGTTTCAACGGTCGCACCACCGTGGAAAACTGTGTTTCCAGCCATGACCGCCGAGGCTAAAGGCTAGCCCGGACTGCTTGGTTGCGCCACGGAGGCAGGACTGTCGGAGAGCTGGACAGTGACTGGCTAACGCGCTGTAGCAGAGACAGCATCGGGTCTGCAGGGAGTGGATTTAGTGTGGGACTGATGAACGGCGACCTACCGAGCAACGGAACTGTAAGTCAGACTTTTGTGCTCTTACTGGGGAGAAGAGGATTTTTCTCCATCGTCCGGCGTGAGCAGCAAACAGGCCTGCAACAAGTGTGAATGTGAGTGTGTGTGGGGCCCATGTGTGAATATTGTATGTTTAGTGGAGTTATATAACGTGTTTTGGAGTGTATATTAGTGAGTCACTTACCAAAAGGTGATAACATAAGTTGGGTTGTTTAATATAATTTGAAAGGGAATTATTTCATTTATACAGTGTATTTCATTTGGTTAAGGAATTGGAATATCATTTGAGTTTAAAAAAGGGATGTGTTGTACAGTATTTGTCTCTGCCCTTACGTTCAGTAAACGTTTCGTTTTTGTTAAAGAGTTGTCTGGGGTCGTTTCTTTACTACTGGTTAAGTTTAACTTGTGTGTGATGGAAGTATCGGTTTTTGTACTCGGTATCGGCAAGTACTCAGATCCAAGTATCGGTATCGGATCGGTTTGAAAAAATTGGTATCGTTGCACCCCTAAATATAACATTCACCAGTGTGTAATAATCAAGACATTTTGGGCCCTTTTCTTTGGAGGAAAGTTGCATTCTTGGTATCGTATGTCAAAGGCTTAAATGCATTTTTTCTTAAAAGTATCTTAAGATAATGTTAAAGCATCTGCATGTCATGGTCCCCTTATATCCTATGTGGTTAAAATCCCATTTCTTTCCTGTGCATCTGTGCAATTCTTTGGATTATGTACTGTGGATCTGGCACCTGGTAGGTCAAGTAGGTTTAAGTTTAGTCGACAGCATGTATGGCTCTACGCACTCTACCCTGGAGGGGCCTGATTGAGAGGAATGGCCTTCCAGATCTGAGTAACATAACACTCGAGTGGTGTTATGTTACTGGACTTGGGTGCAAACCACCGTTTGTCCATTAGGAACACAATGTTCGAACATAAGGATGTTCATAAGTGCAGGTGGCACCCGGACAATCTAGGCCGCAGGTCCATGATTGATTGTGTAATTGTATCATGAGATCTGCAGCCGTATGTTCTGGACACTCGGGTGAAAGTTGAGATGAAAGTTGAGACTTCAGGGATTCATAGAGATTTACATACACTTTAAAAGGAGAAACACACACACAAACTGACTGATTTAGTAGTTACTAGGTGGCTACTGTTAGGATTGAAAATGTTTGATTTCTTTTACTAAAATAAGCGGTTATATTCATTTTCATAATTTACTGCAAATGTGCTCATATAGCATAGGATCTTTATTTATAATGCACTTTACATCCAACAATGTTGGCCAAAGTGCTACAAATATAAAACAAAGAGAAAACAGTTTAAAAAAGACATATAGAATATCTTAAAATTAAAAATAATATAATTAATAAGAAACATATTAAGAGACATCAACAAGTCCTGCTGTGCTGAAAGCCAAGGTAAATAAATATGTTTTAAGACTTGATTTAAAAACAGATAAGGAAGGAGCCTGTCTAACATGTAAAGGCAACTCATTCCACAATTTTGGTGCTGCCACAGCAAACGCCCGATCCCCTCTGAGCTTACGATTTGTCCTGGGTACACTCAGGAGGAACTGGTCTGCCGACCCGAGGGACCGGGAAGGTATGTATGGATGAAGAAACTCAGAGAGGTACAGTGGAGCAGCATTTGACAAACATTTAAAAACAAATAAAAGCAGCTTAAAATTATCCTAAAATGCATGGGCAGCCAATTAAGTGAATATAAAACTGGGGTGATATGCTTGCATCTACGAGTGCCAGTTAAAAGACGTGCAGCAGCATTCTGAACTAGCTGCAGTCGAAAAACAGAAGATCGACTCACCCCATAGTAAAGATAATTAGTACAGTATTCCAGCCGAACGGTTACAAAGGCATGGATTACTGTTTCAAATTGCTGTCGTGCAAGAAAGTGCTTAATTTTGGCCAGCTGCCTCAGATGAAAGAAACTAGACCGTACAACACATTTCATGTGAAGGTTCAAAACTGAAAGCAGAAGGAGGGCTTAAAATAGTCTCAATTGACTTAAACAATATATGTGGTTTCTGGTAATTCACCATAATAATGTTTGCAAAGTATTTCCACTTTGCTTCTTTTACTGTAAGCTGATATAAGGCCCAGTGCTCTCTTAAATTTTGTAAAGCGACCATTAAGTTATCTTTTTTCCATCTCCGCACAGCCCTACAACATTCACACCTCACAGCACGGGTTTCATTGTTCAACCAGGGTTCAAACTTAGTCGTAGGATGCCTGGACTTTAGAGGGGCAACAATATCCAAGGCAGTCTGACAAGTGGTATGAAACCAAAAACTGAGTTCCTTTACGTTTTGGAGTGTCTCAGGAATGAAGAACTGATTATAGTAGGTGGAGAACCGTGCTGCAGTGAAAGAATTTAACAAACGAGATGGCTGAGCAGGGACATGCTCCCTGAATTCATTTCTAGAAAAAAGAGATGTCAAACAGAACTGGCATATGATCAGAGAAAACAGGGTCAGAGTCTTTTAGATTAAAAACAGGAAATGCGTGCGCTAAAACCAGATCAAGAGTGTGGCCACACTGTTGCGTGGGTGCAGACCATTGACTGTAGAAAACATGGACGACGCGACAGCTCCCCAAAAATGAAGCCAAAACGTCTCTATCGCCCCCTGGTGTCTGGCTGCAGTATAGGTCATAAACCCCGCCTCCTCCATGTTAGCGGATGGGACTGGGGTCAGACTAAAATAAATTTATTCTCCTTAGATCATTTTTTTCCAAAGATTCTTTTGTTATCAATAGTTCTCATCATGCTGATTGATGTCCAAGGGGTCTCCTTTCCCATAAGTTTGATTCTAATGGCGGCGATGTTAAATTGGGGTGAAAGGTCATCATAGCAGCTTTGACTGGCAGCTGCAGTCACGGAGAAACTTGCGTATCTCTGTTCGGGAATAGCAGATAGAGCGTAGGCTCTGAGAGGAGGGCCAGCATTTACGCTACGAAAACACGACCGAGTGTTTTAACCTGACAGCCTGAGGTGTTCTTCAGTAAACTGGACTACCCGACAGAAGGACCCGAGGCCCCGCTGCACTTTTTCGGTAAGTTAAACGTGTTTGTAAGCTAATCCGTAACTCCCATCCTTAGCTATGTCCTGAGACCTAGCTAGCTAAAATGAGCACTCGGCTGTCGGGGTTCGTTTAGCTAATCTGTGCAGGTGAAATCAAGAGAAACGCCCCAGGCTACTCAGTCACTAATTACTGTTACTGTACTTTTATTACAAGTATTATACTGTAAAAGCAACAGGCTGCACCCTGCTGCAGCTCCTGTGCAGAACTGAATATTAAATATGTGCAAACAACAGCATGTTTTCAGTCTCTTGCCACATCTGTAAAGACAGTAACATCTTTTTTAAAAGCTTGTACTTCAGTAACTCCTCATTAATCAGGAACTATGGATTAAAGTACTGTAGTGTACTGTAATACTGAAAAAAATGTAAGAGAAGAACTTCAGATCCTGAGTGTGTGAGGACAGAAGAATCAGCTTTATTTCAATTTTGAGGGATAAAATATATATCTGAGTTTGATGGTTCTGTTCTCTTTGTGATTACAGGAGCTGCCCTCAGATTCAGACCTCAGCACCACCCAGTGACAGCAGACAGATCATCCAACATGTTCACATGTTAACTGCAAAATGAACAGATGAAAACAGTGCAAAGGTTAAAGTACCACATGTGCTGTAGTGAAAGCTGCAGCTTTATTGATAAAGTTAAAGACAAAAAACAAAAGGATTAATCACTCATGTAACTGTGTCACTATATATCAGCATTAACAGGACCTCAGTTTGGTGTTTCACAAAGCTGCTGATCTCAGACCTGCACAGCTTCCGTTTTAAACACTTGATGTACTCAGCTGCATGAAGAGCATATGAGATTTTCTCTAACACAATTGACTATGTGCACGAGAAAATGCTAACTTCCTGGTTTGAGGCCGGATGTGGGGTTGTACATTTCCGGTAGCTTTACTTTGCGGTAAATCGCTACTGCGAAGATATACTCCAAAATCATGTCCAAAACTCGAAAACGGAAAGATTGCGTTAAGTTCCAAAGAGCAGAAGGTGGGAACACTCACCACTGTTGTGTCACAAAAAATCTAATGATAGATTTTGACATTTAACCACTTAAGCCCCACGCCCCTGATACCGGGGGCAAAAAGGAGGAGATCACGTTTAATCGGTTATAACGCGGGTTGAGAAATATAAGTCCAGACATGTGTGGTATCCACAGAAACCTCAGAATCTCAGCTAAAATGTCATATAAACCATTCCTACAACCACCAAACACACCGAAAATAAGCCGCGATTAAACGAGCAGTTACGTAAATGCGCAGAAGTCCGCTAAACAAACAAAACCGAACCAGAAATTCTTCAGACTTCATGTAACCGGTTAAAGATAGGCTGGTTAGCTCCCAGAGCTATCACTGACTCCACACACCAAGTTTCACCATGATCAGACCAAAATTCACTGAATTAGCCGCAAAAGAAGACCACAAAAACACACAGCGGCGCAAATGCGCTAAGACAGAAATTGGCTTACCGTCCCGATTTCCTCCATTATTTTCGCCGGTAGCCGGTAACCACGTGATTGACGTTTAAAGAGTTTAGATCGATCGGTTGTTTGCATCACTCAACACAAGCAGAACTGCATCACTGCAGCATAAGACACATCGTCCACATTCAGAAGCACATCTCTGTATAGTGACTGGTCTTATTCTTTAAACAGGCAAATGTTCAGCATTCAAACTACAGATGAACAACAGTCACAGATGTTTCCCGTTATGTCCACACCTACACAGCATGTTAACAAACCGTGAAAAAAGCCACACAAAAAATGAACGATTGCTGGTGAGGGTTTCTATACATTATTATGTATGACGGGTATGTTGTGACTTACCTTCAAAATTACAGTGGTCCCTCGTTATAACGTGGTTCACCTTTCACCTCACTGTTTTGCGGATTTTTTAGTGCAAGTTTTCATGCTTATTTTTACGTCACATTGTGTCCTGCGTCCTGATCGCTGCAGACGATCTCCTCCGTGACGTCTCTCCTGTACAGTACAGAATCGCTGCATCTATTGCTAGCAGTGTGACTCTGAAGTGCAGTACTGGATGTCCACGATGTCCACGCATCAAAAAATAAAATTGGCTACTTGATTTCACCTATCGCTGGTTATTTTTAGAACATAACACCCGCAATAAACGAGGGACAGCTGAGAAATATAACATTTGAATCCCTTTTCTCTTTTGCTCTGAGGCGTGGGGGAAAAATATCGACAAGTCGATGAACATCATTTACAGATATATTGCGTAAATGCCCAAGACATCTATAGAAAGCCGTCAGAATTGTTGTCTGAAGACCAACAAGGATACCAAATGGATTTATTTTGCCAAATGGATCATCATGGCATTGCCGTATTGGTCCATTTGATCAAACTTTGTTATTATTATTTACTTTATTTTCAGTTGTTACAGATGGGACAGACATGACTGGGGGATAGGAAAGGGAGAAAGAAAGAGAGGAAGGAAAAGAAAAACAGAAGGGAAAAGGGACAGTGAGAAAGGGCACTTACAAAGACAAAGAGAAAGAAAAAAAAAATCTCCTGGATCACCTGTTGAGAGAAAAAGAAGAGAAGACAAGCAAAAAAAAAACCAAACAAAAACAAAGCAACATACTAAACACAACACCATCACGTTAATCTAGCTGAGTGTGAACAGCAGTAAATACTAAATATTGAAAGTTGTTGTGCAGCACGCAGGACAGACAGCGCACAATGTGCTTTGAAGTAGCAGCTAAGAAAGGTGTAGTTTATGTCTACGAACAGTGAACACCCGTGTGCACACCTGTGTGGATCAACGCGCTTGTATACAAAAGGTTTTCCCATGTAACGGTCTGCTAGAGGGTGTGGAGGCCCATAGCCCCGTCCCCCAGGGCATGAAGCAGGCATGGAGGAGATCCAGGCTCCAGACATCCAGAGGACCCAGCACACAAGAATATTAAAATCCCCGACAATAAGAAAGGAGTCATATTTTATCGTGACTTCGGTTAGAAATGCAGCAAATTCCTTTATAAAGTCCTTACTGTATTTTGGGGCCGTATACATTATTGTGCACAGTACAGGGGGAGAACATGCTATTTCAAACAGTAACAGTTCAAAACTGGAAAAATACAATTCTAATGAAACCTGTTTACACCTGTTGCGATTTCTGAAGATGGTAGCAACTCCTCCACCTTGACTAGATGTGCATGGGACATTAAAATAGCGGCAGTCTGAAGGCAAAAGTTCTGCAAACGTGCTGGTATCACCAGCAGTTGTCCACATCTCAGTTAGGCAGAGAAAGTCCAAATAGTGTGACAAAAAATATTCCTTAAGGATGAAAGTCTTATTCGATACCGATCTGGCGTTTACCAGGCCAAATTTGGCTGGAGTTGAATAGTCACCAGACTTAGAAGCTTGTGCAACATACCGCAGGTTTTGCAGATTCACTCCGCGCTGCCGTGGACAGGGAGGCAGGGAGAGGCCGGGCGGGAACAGCTCAGAGCCAGCAAGCGGCACCAGATACACATAGGATGGCTTACGAAGGAGCCAGGGAAAACGGGGGCGACAGGCAACGCCAGGGACAGCAGAACCAAACACCAGACAGGCCTTCAGCTTCACCAATCTCCCACTCCGTTTGTCGCTTCCAGGGAGACGGCACAGGTACACGGAGCTGGTGAGTAGAAACTAACAACAGGAGTGGAGGCGGTATTGTGTGTGCATTTGTATTGGGAGATAGCCGAAGATCAAGTAAAACTTGGCGATCATAGACCAGCAGGAAGTCGACATCATAGCAGAATAATAACATTAAAACAGAGATTTGGAGGAACAGACGGCAAGCCATACACATTGGCGCCATCTTCACCACTGACTGAGTTAGCACTCAGTCTTTTGAAGGTCAGAAGCTTCGTTCGGCGTGACTGACCGGACTGATATATTGTAGGAAATGACTTAGAGTGCAGAGAGGTAATTGCAAACATGCTTACACACATGGATAATGATTAGAATAAGTCTCTGGGTCAGAGTTCTGAACATGATATTCTAAACCAACTTTGAATCACTAGAAGAACAATGGATGATAACATTAGATTATCAAGGCTAGGCAGAGAAGTGTTTTCCTTTTTTGTCTCTTACAGAGGACGGAGTAGATACCAGACGAAGTCACGGAGAAACAAGGATGCTTTGCAGCAGACACCAAGACTGCCACGTCCATGCGGGAGGAAGATAGCTGCTATAATCTGTTTTTGTCTCACTGTATAATGTTGTGCAGCCCGCTTGAGGGTCATCCTTTTTGTGAAACATGCTGCTGGTTCACATAGAGGTCCACAGCGCTGTGTAAACTTGTAATTTCAACTGCCAAAGCAAATTAAATCTTTTTTAAAAGACAGACCTTTCTCCTGAGATTCCTTCCAAAAAATTCTGAACATGACACTAGCATGTGCTAGCAGAATAAGTATACAGCTCTGCTTGAGGGAAGGAAAATAGTTCTACATAGAAGTAACATCCATGTTGGAAAAAGCCCAAGGCTTGTTGGTGTTTAAACAGCTCTGCAAAACCTCCAACTTCACAAAAATAACATTTATGAGAAATCTCATGCAAGGCAGAGTGCTACATTGGGCAGCTGCAGCAGCTCACCATCTGTTTCATTTAAGGGAAGCGAAGATTGGCTGACTATTTGACTGTTGGATACTAGCAGAGATGTGGCAAAAAAAGTACTGTTACTAAAGCCCTACACTCCTGTTAACAAATTATTTTAAAAACAAAAGTTTATATATGGTACAGAGAAACGTCTGAATAATTTCAGATTTCTATGTGGGCAAATACGTAAAATTTGACACTCAGATCTCCCAAAAAGCCCAGGCTTAGTTGACTTTGTGTGAATCTCACTTGGAAGCACACATTGTTTGTTTTTAAGAGATAATTCAATTCAATTCAATTCAATTTTATTTATATAGCGCCAAATCATAACAAAAGTCGCCTCAAGGCGCTTCATAGGTACAGAGAAAAACCCAACAATCATATGACCCCCTATGAGCAAGCACTTTGGCAACAGTGGGAAGGAAAAACTCCCTTTTAACAGGAAGAAACCTCCGGCAGAACCAGGCTCAGTGAGGGGCGGGGCCATCTGCTGCGATTGGTTGGGATGAGAGAAGGAAGACAGGATAAGACATGCTGTGGAAGAGAGACAGAGATTAATAACAGATATGATTCGATGCAGAGAGGTCTATTAACACATAGTGAGTGAGAAAGGTGACTGGAAAGGAAAAACTCAATGCATCATGGGAATCCCCGGCAGCCTACACCTATTGCAGCATAACTAAGGGAGGATTCAGGGTCACCTGGTCCAGCCCTAACTATATGCTTTAGCAAAAAGGAAAGTTTGAAGCCTAATCTTGAAAGTAGAGATAGTGTCTGTCTCCTGAATCCAAACTGGAAGCTGGTTCCACAGAAGAGGGGCCTGAAAACTGAAGGCTCTGCCTCCCATTCTACTTTTAAATACTCTGGGAACAACAAGTAGGCCTGCAGAGTGAGAGTGAAGTGCTCTAATAGGGTGATATGGTACTACAAGGTCATTAAGATAAGATGGGGCCTGATTATTTAAGACCTTGTATGTGAGGAGCAGGATTTTGAATTCTGGATTTAACAGGGAGCCAATGAAGGGAAGCCAAAACAGGAGAAATCTGCTCTCTCTTTCTAGTCCCTGTCAGGACTCTTGCTGCAGCATTTTGGATTAGCTGAAGGCTTTTCAGCGAGTTTTTAGGACATCCTGATAATAATGAATTACAGTAGTCCAGCCTGGAAGTAATGAATGCATGAACTAGTTTTTCAGCGTCACTCTGAGACAGGATATTTCTAACTTTAGAGATGTTGCGCAAATGGAAGAAAGCAGTCTTACATATTTGTTTAATATGTGCATTGAAGGACATGTCCTGGTCAAAAATGACTCCAAGGTTCCTCACAGTGTTACTGGAGGCCAAGGTAATGCCATCCAGAGTAAGAATCTGCTTAGATACCATATTTCTAAGATTTTCAGGGCCGAGTACAATAACCTCAGTTTGATCTGAATTAAGAAGCAGAAAGTTAGCGGCCATCCAGGTCTTTATGTCTTTAAGACATTCCTGCAGTTTAACTAATTGGTGTGTGTTACCTGGCTTCATGGACAGATAGAGCTACCCATGAAGCCATGGATAGCCATGAAATATTTTCAGATATTTCATGGCTATACGCTGGATACACAGATGGAGTCAAGATACAATATATCTGAAAAACAAAGAATCTAGAGTTGAGAGTCTTTGGGAAGATGGGAGAGGCATGAAAGAGCCTCAGTACTATTCAGTTGAGGCAGACAATCTGGTGGCAACTGGGTGCTGAAGCTGGTCCTTAAAATGGTTAAAGAGGCTGATGAGCAACAGGTGAGCTAGCTGAAGAGCAGGAACCCAAGACTTCACCCATAGGTAGCTCCACAACCTGTCTGACTTAAACTGGAATCAGAGTATTAAAGCAAAAACAAACCAGTGCAAGACTATCACAGTTTTGTTTTAGGCTCCATTTTGGGTTTTCTACAGGCAAGCCCAGGGTTGGGATGTGGGTTCAGTGTAGGCTAGCCCATGTGGGGCACAAAGTAAGGGCGCCCAGTGTGGTTTTCTGCCCAGTGTGGGCCCACATGTTTACTGGCATGTTATTTATAATAAGGAAACATCATACAGGAAAATGTGGCTTTTGTGGAAAATATGAAAACAGAATATCTTTTATTATGCTCTCAGAAATACGAAGCTGTAGTTTGAAGTGAATGATTCAAACCTTCAGTAAAATAGAAGTTAAACAGGATCTTACTGATATACTGCAAATAAACTCAAGAAGCAAAGATGTCAGACCATATTCCGTTTTCTAATTGGACCTATGACATGATATGAGATGTTTTGGGGTTTGTTTGTTTGCTTGGTTTTTGGAAGGGGGGGGGGGGGGGGGGGGGGGTACTTTTTGATTTTTTTTTACTGGTTTGAGCTTGGGAGGAAAGATGAATCCCTGGGTCAGTGGACCAGATGGGCAGCCCAATGTGAGTCCCAGTCCCAGAAAACTGCTGGATCTTTGTTGCACATTGTGCTGCTAGCTAGACTGTATGCAAATGTGTGTGCTAATAATTGAGGAACTGATAATAATGGATTGCATTTATAGAGCTACAAGATGAGCTTCCCAACCCCCTAAACCACGGATGATAGAAATGCTGCATTTGAAAATACACATTATTTCCTTTATGCTCGCTTATCTTCTATAGAGCTGGCTAGATACTGGAGTACAGTAACAGTTTAGGCTCTTTCATCTCTTTTTATGCGATATCCGCGGGTGATTAACACACATACAAGACTGCCTTTTTAGCCTCAAATTGGTTTGATGTTTAAAGGCCCGCAGTGACATGAAATAATAACTCCCCTCAAATGTCTTGAAAATGCAATGAATAGAAAGTAACAGATATTTGTTTAAAAATGCAGCGATTAAAAGTAAAAAGTTGTCAGAAAAATACTCGAGTAAAATACAGATACTGTACTTAAGAAGATTTTTCAGGTGACAAAGTGTTTGTACTTCCCACCTCTGGCAGTTGCTGAACTCAAGGACAGAATGAGGCTCATTATCTTTTTAAAATTAGATGTTTATTTTAGCAGCACTGGGTTAGGGTTAGGATACTGGATTGGTTAATGTACAATTCACAAAGTTCACGGCACAGATGGAGGACGTATTCCATATACAATAGCGCTAAATGTTCCACCCTATGAAATTATGCTATGATATATTTTATAAATATTTTTACGGAACGCTGACCCTAACTGCACCCTACAGTGTGCCTCTTTGCCCTGAAACCACTGCTTGCTTCAGTGTGGTTGATGTTGCTCTTACTTTGGCAGCACTTCAAAAATAGAAGTGAAAGATTCTCTTTCAGTCTCATGAGAAGATACAAATCTGTAAACTCAAATATGTAGCACCGCCTGCTATGGTGACCATTGTGAATAAGGGAGTAGCTGAAATCAGTTTTAAGATAGAATACATATGTCCATACAAATGCCATATCAGAGCATGTGGCTCAAAAAAGACCCATAGTTTACAGACTTATTTTGTCTTCCACAGACAATGCAGTTTTGTGTCCACTTTCTTTCTTCAGAATTGAGGATTATTACAGTTTCCATTTTTCCAGATAGGTTGGTTCACGTCATGCTGCCAGTTTGTGTCCAACCCATGTGTGACTGCTCATGTTTCTTATCACACTCTGCATGATTCTACATCAGGAAAGTTTGCAGAGTGAATTCACTTTTATTGCTCTTAAAGACCATACTCACTTGCAGAAGCAGGCACAGCAACTGGTGGACACCACAGGCAAGTTGTTATGATTATTTCCTGGTCTGCTTGGAGGCACTTGGAAGATGCATGTACAGCTTTTTTCCCTTGCAGCATAATCATTGTAGAGTGGTCAAATTGGAGGGTACATATGCGTATGTCTTTACAAAGCCTTGCATTCATCCTCTGATGGCACAAATTTATGTTACCCAGACCCAAGGGCACCCTTGCAAACTTGTAAATGCAGAAAGTATAACAGGTGCTTCAGACCATCCTTAGAGCAAATACGAGCTGATAGCATGCTAACAATGGGAATGCCAAAACCAGGTGCACAAATTAAATACAAGTATGTGTTTAAACTGTTGTTAAAAGCCTGTTTGTACTTTGCAATAACTTTTTTTCCTCAACTGTTTAGCAACAGATTGGATCAGACTCACTGTGCAGGGCTGCTCCACTGGATTAATGTTGTCACACAAAGATTAATTAGTGTGCAGCTGATGTACTTGTTAATCAACCCACCTTTTCCTAACTTTGTCAATCACTGTCAGCGCCTGCATTTCACATTCTTGTCAGCTTGTTTGGCACCTTTCAGTCAGAGATATTTCAGATTCTCTCAAGTTCTTCTATGATCCCTCAGCCTAATCACCACGATCATCACCATCACAACGTTCCTCCTCCTGCTTGATATCATAGACTAACACTTCTGTGGTGCTGCTTAACAAAACTCTCCTGTTTCTCTTTATTAACAGCTCCTTTCTCCTGGTGAACAAGCTCCTGCTGAGGCCCTTCAGTCACCATCTCCCTGCTGACTGGCTTGTCATTAGACTTGCTGTGGTGGTCCCACTCTTCACCCAGCACACTCCCAGCATCACTCAGGTCACCCAAATGCTCCACCGAGTCACACTTTTCCAGGTCAGAGGCGATGGTTTGAAGGCTGATAACCGACATGCAGTCTGAGCCAACCTGCTCTGCCTCCAGTTGCTCCCTCTGGCCCCAGCCACTCTCTCGGTGCCTCTCTACCCACAGTCTGGTTTTCTCACCATCTGCCCAATCGCTTTCAATAGTGTCGACTCCCACACAGCTACTGTCACGAATTCCAGCGGCAGTTCTGACCTCAGCTTCAGCACCTACAGGGGAGCTCCGACCCCCACAGATGGCAGGATGCCCCCTGCTAGCTCTGGTTCGCCCCCTCTGTGCATGGATCTGCTCACTGATCTGCTCCAGGTTCCGCAGGGCCACGGAGTAACGCATTTTTACTTTTGCCACTTGCTCCTCTAGCTGTACGACTTTAGCCTTATGCTCCTGCAAAAAAGGTTACAGCAAGTTTGGAAGGCTCACGATGACACATTCAAACATCTCTACACTCCAATTAATTACACCTGGGTTAAAACAATGAGATATTACATAAATGCAGCTTCTTATACCATGAATGCAAGCCTTATCATTAGTTAGTAATTTTCCAGTATAAAGAATTTCACTATTCACTGGACATTTTGTCAGTGATATTTTACACAGTAAATAATTTTGTGACCGCCTGGGTGCAGTGGACCAAACAGAAAAGACGTCGTTATACGAATTTACTACTTTGAAGGTTATTTACACCTAGACAAACAGGTACACAATAGGTTGATCTTTTGTATTTGAAGTAGAACTGGCTTAAGATGTGAAAAGTATAGCACAGATGGTAAATCAATTGGTTCTTATATAGCGCTTTTCTACTTTGAGCACTCAAAGCGCTTTACACAACTTGTACATTCACCCATTTGCACAAGCACTTTTTCCCACACTGTTTCTAAGTGCTTCCTATCTAACGTTCACACGCATTCATACTCCAATGGATGCGTCGGAGAGCAACATGGGGTTAGTATGCCTCACACAGACTACTTTTACAGACAATACATAAATAACTGCAAACTGCATTCTGATACTGTTGTGGGCACTATCTTGATTTCAAAAAGTTCAGATTTTTAACTGCAAGGACTGGGGGTGAGGAACTGCTAACACTTCTAATGCAATTATTTTTTGTTAAATTTGTAATATGTACGGCAACCACATTCATATAAAGGATTTGCTGCTTCTACAACAGCGAGTATTATCTGTTTGTGTTTAACTGAAAAGGTAAACTTGCAATGCAAAATCAGCTCCTGCATTCTCAGTGACTGACACAGGGATTTTTGGAGTAACTGGAATAACATTTCTTGTCTGCTTTGATAAAGTGTATTACAGCTGACTGGCAAATCACTGAGATCATTCATGACTAACGAATAACTCAAAAGATATGTTTAAATTAATGACGGTACATACCTCCAAAATGTGATTGAACTGAGCCTTGAGTTCAAAGTAAGGCTTGGACTTGAGAATTACTTTCTTCAGGGCTTTCTGGAGAGTCTGGACTCGAGCTTCAGCATCCTGGCACAGTTGGGTGACTCGCTGGTGCTCTCGCTCACTGCGAAGGCGCTCTTCCTCCGCCTCATTCACCTGACAGCACAAAAACCATGACTAAGAGTAGGAACACTGGATGGACACTTAGATCACACTTTAACTTCTGCCCAGATCCCAACTTGGCACTGATATAAGCAGACATGCTTCATTTTCAGTTGTCACAGTTATAAAAGTTTTGACTAATAACATTAAAATGGTTTGTATTTAAATATTCAGCGACCATCAAATTATAACTCTAGTCAGAAAAAGTTGGGGTGTAAATGTAAATAATCTGGAGGCCTTTATTTAATGGGAAATGAGACAAAACAAAGATATATTTGTAACCATTACTATTAATGATTGTGTATTTGTTTTTTATAAAGAACAACAGACAAACAACCACCTGAACGTTTTCATATATGTGGAAATAGGGATGCAGCCACAGTCTCAGCTCCCTGAACTGTTGTAGCTGTTTTGGTCTGTAGTAATGTAGTAAGGTTTCTAGTCCCTTGGGAAGGTTCCTGTATTGGAGATTTATTTTTGGTGACCTTTTGTTCAGAAAGAATTATCTATAGCGCACTGATTTTAATTGTATAAACGGCACAACAACACTACCATCAGCAAGAGGCAGAAGTGTGTACCTTGGCGGTGGCATGGTTAAGCATCTCCTGCCAGGTTGGGTCCATGGTGTTCTTGTCAGCCAAAAGACCTTGCTCTGCCACATACACCATCTCTCTGGCAGCAGTGTGCATGGACACAGCCCTCTCATATCTCAGAGCTGCCTTCTGGGTCTCCTGTTGGGCCTAAAGGAATAGACAGCAGCTATTAAAACACAGAAAAGAGATGCATATTCGAACATACATGCATAGAGATAGTCTTTTCAGCATTCGAGCTATGATTTGATTTTTTCCATATTAGTAACTTAGAGACTCTGTTTACATCAATTCATATAATTTCATTACTGTAGACAGATACCACATCAATTTAAATGGCTTTGGACCCTGCACAGTACTTTTGAGTGTTCAGTTTTTACTTTTTTTTTTACTTTTACTTTTTAGTTTTCAAAAACAGAAATTAAAAAAGGATAATTATGGATGTTGCCAAAATATGTGCAGCAAGGTAGGCAGAGAGTACATAATAGAAAAAATAAGTTATTTGAGAATATTTTTTTTAACCCTCGGGAGTAGAGTGTGCAGTAAAATGCCCCTCTGCGCTCAGTGACCCGACTCTGTAACTTTGTGTCGTGTTTCCACTCTGCGACTTGATGTGGAGTGCTGGACATACATCTAACTTCCATCCATAGATCCCCAGTAGACGCGCAGAGCTCCACAGTGCTCATCGGAATCCAAATTAAAGCTGAAAAAGACATAGTCAGCATCGTATCCTTCCCTATTTATAGCTACAGCTGTAAACAAAGTTTCTTCTGTTTTAGTGGACTTTGGGGTGAAAATGTCCCAGAACCATTGAGAGCTCAATTTGACAATAACAGATAACAGATATCAAATAACAGATTTCTGGTTGAAATGAAGCTTCCAATTATTCCTCAGACCTAAAGTCTAATTTTTATCATGTGGGAAAAGCTGAGTATTTTCTTAGTTGTGAGATTTGATTACAATATGATTCCAGTGGTCCCTCACTATAACGTGGTTCACCTTTCGCGGCCTCGCTCTTTCGCAGATTTTTTTGTGTGCAATTTTTCTTTTTTTTTTCCCTTTTTTTTCTTTACAACGCATTGTGTTCTGCGTCCTGATTGGCTGTAGACCACTGTCAATAAATCTCATGCTGTGTCTCCTGTACAGTACAGAAAGTGTTCAGCTTGTCAAATTCACATAAATCTTCTATCCTAGCAGTGTGACTCTGAAGTGCTGCACTGTATGTTTGTAAGTTTTCTCCCCAACAAACAACAATGTCGACGAGACGTCGTCACCTGCGGGTGACTTTGGTTTCATTCTATAATGCTGAACTTATTCTTCTTCGAAGGTTTGAACTTTGAGAGTGTTTAAACAAGAGAATGAAAAGTGTGAAAATGTTCATGCCTGTCTGAGAAAAGTGTATAAAGTGTGTAGTGAGGGGTTTTACAGCCTTAAAACATCTATAATAATTGTAAAAAATAAAGTTGGCTACCTCGCGGATTTCACTTGTCGCGGGTTATTTTTAGAACGTAACTCCCGCGATAAACGAGGGACCCCACTGTACTACAAAAGTGGATTTTTATTGATGTCAGCCACTTCCTCCATGTGTCGATGGTAAATCCGATGCAGGGGCCTGGTCCGTGATACTTCCTCATCATCTGTCTTCAGCTGCCCAAGGAACTCTGGAGCAGCTCAACTCTGGGGCCATTTTCCTGACACTCACTAATCCTCACCCTCCATAGCTCACAGATCTCAGGGTGCTGGACTTCAGTGGAGACCTCAGTGAGTTGTTCTTGGTACCTGTCCTCACTGTGGAATCTGTCTCCTCCTGTGTGTATTATTCCAGCTTGGTATCTGATGACTTTTAAGCAGAGGTGGCAAAAGTACAGACTTCTTTTCTTAAGTACAAGTACAGATGCCTGTGTTGAAAAATAAATAAAAGTACTGAAGCAACGTTTTTACTCAAGTAAAACTGAGAAAGAACAGGCTCTGAAATGTACTCAAAGTAAGTAAGTAAAAAGTAGCTTCTTGAAAACCGGTTTTACACAAAGGTACCTGAACATTGTGCAACATTAATACTATAATAAAATAATATTAGTACATGAGAATACAAATTCTTGAATCAAAATTCTGAAGTACTGAGTTTTAATCTGCCGTAGGACACATGCGGTGAAGGATCATTTGAAAAAACGTTGTGTTGCCTACATTGTAGAGGGGGACTTCACCTCCTGACCTAAACAGTAAAACTAGCACAGTCAGGGGTTACAGTGGGATTCAGCAGGTGGGGGAACCCTAACATCTGTGTTGTGTCTCAGCACTAGGGATGGGTATCGAAACCCGGTTCTTGTTGAGAACCGGTTCCCACTGTTTCAGTTCCTTGGAATTGTTTGCCATTTTTGCAAACGATTCCCGTATCGATCCCAGTCGCCCCGAATGACGTCACCACGTTGCGGAGCGTCATTTACCTGGCAGGGCGCCTAAGCGGCTCAAACGCTCAAAGGTTTGGTTATACTTTACGAGAACGGATGACAACAGGGGAACCTGCAATACTTGCAAAGTAGATATTTCATTTAAAGGAGGAAACACTACGAATATGCAAAAGCATTTGCTCACAAAACACGCGATGACCTTAAATGAATGTCGTGTTTTAAATTCCGCTCCGGACTCGTGAATCTCAACCCAGCAGCAGCGGTAACGTTTGCACGTCCTCTCCCGTTAATGCGGCAGGTAAATAATCAGCTAACAGTGCATATTATGTTAGCGCGATCTGCCTTAGTACAAAACCTGCCATTACTGTGCATTTAGGTGACCATGATGAGACAGACAGAGTCTGGCTGGCAGTTCTCGCTACAGTCTACCGGTAGCGTCTCCTTTCAGGCCAGGATAGACGAATGTCACTGAGCAGTGACTAAGTTTGTGGTCAAAGGCTTGCACACATTTGCCACAGCAGATGCACCCGATTTTCAGTAAGTGAATGTGTTTAATTGTAGGCAGTGACATTACTGGATATTCTTGTGTAATTGCTACAGAATAATTTATGTTATACTTTGTTATTGCTACAGAAGAATATTTATTTTATCATTTTACATTTACAATTTTTTTTCCTGGGGACCCTGTGACACCCCATTGAAGAGCCGTAGGCTGTGGATCGCTTAAGATCTCACTGTTGGGTTTGTAAGGCCATGTTACTCCTAAATTTCTATCTTGTTCAAAGAGAAGATATAAAACAAAGTTCTAAGCTAATCGACCTTAGTGTTCTCCTTTTTTAATAAGAATCGATAAGAGAATCGATAAAGAATCGAATCGTTAAACAGAATCGAAAATGGAATCGCAATCGTGAAAATCTTATCAATACCCATCCCTACTCAGCACGGGGACAAAAATCACAACTCAAAGAAATTTCTAACATGAGCTTCAGTAGATTTAGTGTACAGGCTTTGATCAGCTGAGCTGCTGCTCGTTGTGGATGTACACAACAATGTAAGCAGATCTTTTACAGCTATCTTCGCTGGTTTCCATTTCCTACACTGACATTATGCTGTACAATGTCTTTATATTAGACTGAATACAGTTGGTATAAAGTCAGAATTCAGTGAGTTAATCCAACCATCATCATCTTAATTGTAAATCAGTCTACTACACTTGATGTAAAACCAACACTGACCACTGACACTGTGCACCACTCCAGCTTTACAGTAACTTCACTGCAGTTTGACAAGCTAACGTCTTTATCCCATACAGAGTACAGAGTATTTTCATGCAACATTTGAATAACACAAAGTTAGTATAACCTGGTTGGTTTTGAAGTAATGTCCAATATGAGATTAAAAATACATGTACATTGCAAATCAGATTTTCAGGCTTTACTGAGCTGGCCTGCCTTTAAATCTAACCTCTCTGCTTCCCTTCCTGTCTTTTCTTACATCTTTCTCCATCTCAAAGTTCTTACACTCTTTTCCCTCCTTGGAAATACAGCAGCTATCAACACACTGACGCACAATTATCTCTTTGAAGAAATAAAGAACTGCATCGAACTCTAGCTCCCTCCAGGGCACAGCTGCATTTTTTTCCCAACCTGTTCCTACAGCCTGTTTTTCAACTGGGACCTGGACTGGCAGTGTCCTTCACCATCCTGTGGGCAGGTCGTTGTAGCTCTTCTTGACTGAGCCCAGCCCCATGGCCTCAAGCCCAACCAGCCCAACCACCTCTTGAACTCCAAGCCTCGGCAACCGTGTTCCAGATTGGGTAACCTGTACCCACCTTTTGAATATTTTGCCCACGTCATCGATTTTTATCAACTTAAACACCATAAAATAAAATTTTAAACAAGGACTGCATATTTTGTGCTTGGCAGCTCTAATGAACTGCTAACTGATTGCACATATCTCACTCTGCTGACTTGTGAGCAGTAGAAACACATACCTCTTTGGCAAGTCTGCGAGCTTCATAATAAGGCCTTGCTTTGTCAATGCACGCACCGAGCTGGGAGCCCTGGGCATTGAGCTTCCTGGCAGAATCAGTCAGAATCCTCCTGTAGCTCGACCTGGCGTCCTGAGTAGCACACACATAAGATTGCACATTACATTACATACTGTGAGTCTTGACACGACTCACTGTGGCATCTGAAGCTGTGACAGGAAGACAGGAGTCAAGTGTACAAACACTTTAAGTAGGTTAAGTAGGCACCGGAGAAGGGAAAAAGGGGTTATTGTTATATTCATGACCTACATTCTAAGTTCTGTGAGTGACATTCAATATATTGCTTAAACAAACACCACTTTACTAAAAACTTCACCTCAGTTTAGAAACACAGCATAGCAGCTAGCGTACATGTAACACATCACAGATAATGGTCAAAGATGCACTTGCTTTTGAACCATGAGCATTTTCAATGTACTTCTGCTATGCTCATAGATTTTCTTTGGATACGTTACTGGAATATATCAGCATGTGCACCCACAGAATTCAGATTAAGACATTGTGGAAGCAAAAAAGAAATATGTGGTCTAAAAAGTTCTGTAGTAGAGCTTTTCCTACCTTAAAATAAGAGAATTTATAGTTTCTTATGAAAAAACAACATCCAGCAGTAATCATAGCACGCTTCATTTTAGCACTTCTTTAAATGTTTCTAATTAGTGTTTAATCAAGCAGTGATCACAGCTTCATAAATGGAATGCAGCTGGAGATTAAAATTATGCCTACGGGACAAAAAACGTATTAAATTACTTGGCAAGGGAAAACGAGACAGACAAAACAGTTTTAAATGAGTGTTACAAAGGTTATGGTGTGCAAAGGGTATGTGGAGTTTCAGCCACTCAACCATGCAAGACTTCTGTCTCCTGATCTTTAATGTTTTCTTCACCATTGCAACGACCATCTAAGTAAACGTGACAAATACGCAAAATATGAGACAAATATGAGATCCATAAGTGGCCAGTGATATGCTATTCCTGCAGTTGTGGTGTACTGCGATGCCTCAGTAGTCAGCTGATTTATCTAAGGGCTTTGACAGGAAGCTGTTCAGCTGGTCAGCACTGTTCTCAGATCTTAAGCCAGTGCTGTTAGAAGGTCAGTCTCATTACTACTGACCTGTAAACAACTTAGGAAACGAGTTTATGTAAGCTGTCACACTGCACGTTCAATGATCTGTTTTTACACTGTGCATGATTTACAGCCACACAAATATCTCAAGAGTCAGGATCACTTAAGTTTATCCTTCTTGTGCTTTTAAGTTCAAAGGCTATTTTGCTAGAGTTACTTTTGCAACACTTTGTTTATTCACTCATTTAAATAAGCACAGACTGTGTGGGCAGTTTAATTTCTCCGTATGTGTAATAATGCCACTGTGTTCTCACATGTCGTGCCTCTCAGGGTCCTCTATTGTCTGTGTTAAACTGTGTGACTGTTCTGCCCTTGTGCAAATTTCAAACAATTAAAACATTGTTTAAACAATGCATCATCTGTTGCTTAGGGTTGGCTAACCACAGGAGGCAGCTGCACTGTTTTTTAAACTGGGAGTCCTGAAATGGCATTCGTGGTGCAGTTTTGGCACTATGTTTAAGCAGATTCAAAGCCACCACTGAATCATTACAAAAGGCCTGCATGGATCTACAGATTGATATTCATTTCTTCGACACTCTGAGATCAATTTGAGCACTTTGAAAAATCTGCAGTGAGTGTGTGCTCTTCATAGAAAGATCAACTACAGGATACCAAGAGGTGCAAAGTGTTTGCAGATAAAGACACAGAGCACAAAGTCACTTGGCTGCTTAGACGACAGACTGGCTGCACAGCAATCATGAAAAGTTTAGAAACTTATTGAACATTAAATCTCAGGCTGTGAACACTGTTCATAAACCTGCTAATGCAATACTACCCCAGTGATTAACAGCAGAACTGACATAACCCAGTTTGATGCTTTCTTCACAGTAAATAAGTCTCATTTTATTGAAACACGGTATGCAAATAATGCTTTTAAAGATTTTCACAGATTAAAAATCGATTCAGGATTTTAATGAATTGATATCACATTATTCAAGCTAAAATCGATTTTAATCTGAAAATCGATAATCAAAACCCACCCCTAGCACACACACACTGAATTATAAAATGACTTTTTTCTAGTTCTTGTTTCGCTGACCTAGGCTACTTGTAACTTCTTTTCATATCCAGAAAGAAAGAAAGAGGTGTCCAGAAGAGAAAAAGAGGGTAAAAGAGGGCATGGTAATGCCGACAGTCGTGGGGTCACAGCCATGTTTCTGGACGCCGTTTCCCCCTCACTGGAACCATTCACCGGTGAGCTGGGACAGTGTAGGGGTTTACTGCTACAATGCTTGTTAGCTTTCGGTCGCTCGTCGCCCTCCTTCCCCAAGGACACCACAAAGCTTCCTATGTGGTTAGCTTACTGGGGGGGAAAGCGCTGGCGTGGACTTAAGTCTTTTTCACGTTCTGAACCAAATGATGTTTTTTAGAATGAGTTGAAGAGGACTTTCACTCACCCCATGTCTGAGGACACTTCCACAAGGAAATTATTAAATCTCCGCCAAGGTAACCGCAACGCAGCAGAATTTGTGGTCGAGTTCCGGACTGTCGCAGCCAAACCAGGGTGGCCCAAATAAATGTCTCAGCTGTTTTTCTTCAAGCTTTGAATGCCACCTCGGGGTGAGCAGAACCATATCTCTCCTCAGACGCCGTTTCTGGAGGGACACGTTGGAGAAGGACATCAGGCAGTATGTTGTAGCATGTGCCACCTCTGGAGCAAACGTAGCACTCGACGAGTGTCAGCCAAAAATCTCAATTAAGTGATGGACAAGGCCAGTAATATCCTGGGAATGGAGTTGGACCTTAAGACGGTGATGTTGTCCAAGATACCTCCCACCCACTCCATGGCGTGCTGGCTAGTCACAGGAGCACGATCAGTGATACATTACCCTGAAAGTCGGAGGAAATCAATTCTTGCTCCAGAGAGTATCAGGCCCCATATTAGACAACATCCGGGTCCTTTCTCATCCATGGTAAAAGATACTTCTTGGGTTAATTTTTGATAATTTTCTGTTTTTTGATGCTCATATCAAGTCTGTGACCCGCTCCTGCTTTTTTCATTTAAGAAATATTGCTAAACCCAGGACTATTGTCTCCAAAGGTGAAATGGAGATGCCTGTTCGTGCCTCCATCTCCTCCTGATTAGATTATTGTAATGTTTTCTTCTCCTGTCTGTCAAAGTTTTCTTTAAATCACCTTCAAGCGGTCCAAAATGCTGCACCAAGGCTTTTAACCCACAGTCATAAATTCTCTCGTATCAGTCCATTGTTAAAGTGCTTGCACTGGCTTCCGGCTGGGTGCAGCGGAAGCCATATACATTTAATTTGTATAATATACTAGGTTATTTCTAATTGTGCTATTTGTATATATTACATTTTTTTTTTTTTTTTTCACTTTTTAATATATTTTATTACTTAATTCAGTTACTTTTCTTACTGTTTTGGAGCAACTGTGACCACATCATTTCCGCAGGCATTAATAAAGTATTCTGATTCTCACTCAGGTAACCAGAAAACTGGCTCCTCGTTACATAGGTCCATACGAGATGGACTCAGTGATCAACTGTCAGACTCAGGTCGCCCCCGACACTATGCAGTCATCCCACTTTTCGTGTCTCACAAATCAAGCCGGTGCAGTCCAGAACATTGCGCTCTCTGTGTTTCCAGTTTGCACACTTGGATCATCATTGGCTAAGCTCTATTAGGAACCGACTTTCTCTGACGCTGGTCCTCCTCCCTCCCTCACTGCTTGCCTGCAACTTACCTGTCAGTTGCTGCTGCCCTTACCTCTTGGCCTCCTGGAGTACTATGGATCTCACCTGCCTGGCCTCCTATTCGCTACCACATACCTCCACTCTGGAAAAGGAGCAGACAGGTCGGACATCCTATTCAACTCATTGCATCACTCAGCCACTCACCCTGAGAACCACCCTGCCCTCTTGCCTTGCTTCGTCCTGCAAACCAGTAAGCAAACCTTCTTTACTCACCTTCACGCTCTGTGAATAACACATCTCTCTCTCTGTTCCAGTAGCTCTCGCTCACTTTGACCTTAGTGATACCTGTGTTAAATTAAGTTTTTTAAAAAATGAAACGTCAACTTTCAGGTCCAACCTGCACACAGCAGCTGCTCGGCCTTGACAGACAGACAGACAGACAGACAATGCTCAAAGAGCAGTGGAGGAAAACAGAAGACAGTCATAATAGAGACAGCAGCAGGTGTGTGTTTGTGTGAGGACAGTCTGAATATGCCCCAGTGAAAGCAAAAACATAGAGCTGTTTCGGGTTTTTATATCTTCCATTTATCATTAGCTATTTCAAGCAGTATTATGATTGTTACTCTCAGTTCAGACTTTTTATTTTTAAGCGAGGCATAATGCACTCTTCATAATGAAGCGTGTACAGTACATGCCCTCTATTTCCTTACACAAATTTGAATACACAAAACTGGATATTTAATTTAATTTTTTTTTTTTAAATTTGGCCTACACAGATGTAGAAAAAATGACTACATATAATATATAATAATAACTACATAACAAAGATGGTTGGGGGACCAGCAGTCTGTAACACCATAGTTCAGACCTGGTTAATACATGCTGAGGTGGGTGGTTGGTGATGGGTTTAGCTGTGGGCACGGTCAAAAACCAAACCTCAGGCCAGCACTGGCTTACCGCCAGTCAAAAGCAGCAGGCAACCTTCTGAGAATAGCAGCAGGCTGCTGCCATTACTATGGGAGCAGCATACCATTGGCCACTTTTGGATCTCATACTCCTGAAGATCCAACATCCTGGAGCGGGTGTCCTGGCCAAGGGAACCAAAATGTTCCCCACTTCAAGAAACACAGTAAAGCCAGCCCTCACTATATAATAGGCATTACAGTAACAGAAACTGAGACCAAAGTCCTGTAAAAGCGATCTTCGGTGCCTGTATGAATGAGTGTGAATATGACATGTTGCATAAAGCACTTTGAGTGCTCGAGTAGGTTAGAAAAGCGTTATAACCAGTCCATTCACCATATATTGTGTGTGTGCAGGAGACCAGATGGAATGGAAGCAAGGACAAGAGATTTAAACTGCTCTCCTATGGTGGATATAGGAAGGGTTAGTCTGGAAGAAGTGCATAAAAGCAGTGCTGTGGATATGAAGAGCGTGTCAGACAGCATCATGAGTTTGAAGCTGGAAGTCAAAGGGGTCATGTTGAATGTTTTCAGTGTGTATGTCCAACAGGTTGGATTTCAGTTAGAACAGAGGTTCCCAAAGTGTGGGGCCCGCCCCCTAGGGGGGACGCAGAGCCATTGCAGGGGGGGCGCGGTATGAAAAGAAAAAAAAAAAAAAAGAGCGCTTGGACACTGTGGACAGGTTTTTGACGGGGCTCCCACACAAACGCAAAGCAGGAGATGAAGCATCGCCAAATATGTTTCCAAACCAACTTCCTTCCAAGCCAAAGACAGGAAAATATGGTGAAGCATATCTTCCCTTTGGCTTCACCTGCACAAGTGCCAAGGTAGGTCTCCCCTGCAGAATTAGTTTCCCTGCGTCGGGAGCAGCGCTGGGCTCTCCAAATCACGGACAAACAGGATCCCACATTCTTGATTTTTAGTTCACAAACACTTCTTGTAATAACTAACTACTCCTGACATTTTGGACATGTTAGCTCTTTATGCAGTAAAGTTACAGCGGGATACAAATAATATCAGGCTGATCCTGCCGTAATTTGTTCCCCCGGTTCAAATCACGGACTAACAGTATCCCACAGCTGTTTATGTTTTTGAAACCATTTTGCACAGAGAGACATTTTTTGAAAAATGTATTGACAGCAATGTTGAAAATTATTACACAGGAAAAAAACAACTACACGTAAAATAATCACACCGTGACGCCTCTGCCTTTCTAAATGGAGGGACAGTAACTGCGTGTAAAACCTGAAGATAGAGACAAAATACTGTTACTGTTAATCTGACTATCTGCCATTCTGCAATTCATGTCATGTAAACAATAACGTGGCGCACAGCGTGACGTGAAAAGAGGCACATACCTTTGACGTTGCGTGACAAACTCTGTAATCCTCGTCCATACGTAAACGCAAAAAAGGAGTTTTAAATAATCTCCGTTTTCGGTGAATCGCAACGCCATTTACGTGTTGACGAAAGGCCCAAACGCATAGAAACAGCTGAGTTTTCAAAAATACCCGTGTAGGTGTGGACGCAGCGTAAAAGAGTTAGTAGTATATTTTATTACTACCTGTAATTTATTGCCGTTTACTTGTATTTGCTTAATCGTTTACTAAATGTTTGAGGTGTGAAATAAACCGCAATGGAGTTTGTAAACAAAATATGGGTGTGTGTGTTTGGAGGATGTGTTTGTGCGGGGGGCGCGAACATTTTTCTTGTAAAACAAAGGGGGGCCTGGCAAAAAAAGTTTGGGAACCACTGAGTTAGAAGAGAAAGGAATTTGGAAGTGAGATGGATGAAGGGGTGGAGTGTGTCCCCAAGACTGAGAGATTGGTGATTGAAGCAGACTTGAGTGGACTGGTAGATGAAGGTAACACAATTGATGAGGAGGTGTTGGATTGGAGAGTAATGGAGAAGGACAGATGGCAGTGGATTTTGCCAAAAGGATGGAAATAATGGCTGCGGTGAACACATATTTCAAGAAGAGGGAGGAACACAGGATGATTTATAAGAGTGGAGAATACTACACATTGGACTACATCCTGTGGAGAAGGTGCAATCTGAAAGAGAAGATTGCTAGATGGAGAATGTACCTAGGGATCATCAGATGTTAGTCTGCAGGATGACTTTGGTCATCAAGAAGTGGAAGCGTGTGAAGTTAGAGGCAAGGAATAAATGCTGGAAGCTGAGGAAAAATGAATGTTTCGTCGTGATTCACCGTGTTAATATATCCACAGACTGAGTGACTCTTTGAGCACGTATACTGTTGATTTAAAGTGAAATGTATTCTTCATATTTATTATTTATTTCATGATATATTATGTCTTTAATATTGGGTAATGTTGAAATTACATTCACCTTAAGATCGCGTTTACTTTGCAATGGGGTCTCGGGTTTTGTTACCGTAATATATCTATATGAACAAAACGCAAAACTACGTGGGGGCTGGCGTGTCCGCAGGTTTACTGTGACTTCCTCACATCCAGCTGCAGCTCCAGCTTGTTGATCTCTTCGCTAGCTTGGTTGAGGTGCTCCAGCTCCTCCTGGAAACACAAAGGAAAGACGATGTGTTTTAAAAGCAGAATACAATCAGACAGCTGGAAATTGTTAGACAGGGGATGGGCTTGACCCAGGCGTCGGTCTGTGTCAGGAGCACATCGTTGCCATGTCTGCGTTTATCGTAGTTTTGTTTGGCTCAGGAAATATGACGCATTTGCTAATGCGGGGAGGGAAACTGTTATTTAGCAACATACCTGAATTCTTGGGTCTAATTCCTCCTCGTATTCCTCTCCGTTTTTAATCTGGCTGTTAGACTCTCCATCATTCCCACAGTCCGCTCCCACTTGCTTTCTCATCGCGGTTCTGCCGTCTCCGCCTTTCGCCTCTTCTCCCGGCGTCTCCTCCCGCAGACCGGCCGGGTTGGGGCTTCCTGCACGCTTCAGAGTTTCACGCGAGGTCCCAGGCTCCATGGGCGGCCCAATCGTTCGGCTGCTGTGTTATTTCTTTAACCTCCCGGTACAATAATGTGTCAGTTTTTAAGGCAGTGGAAAGTCGCCCCGCGTATACTCATACTTGGAGTACGAGTATGTGTACAAAATAGCGCCTGGCTAACCCCAGCCCAGCCAGTCACATTGCACCGACTATGGCACCCCACTACAGCCCACTCTTCCTCCTCCTGGTTTAATTCTTTTCACAATCGCAGTAATTTTTTAAAAAAAAAATTACATTCATATCATGATATTTAATATACATAGATATAATACTGGGTTAAATGTAGCTAATTTGGCTAACAATCTTTTGCGGGTTCAGAACCTGCAGTGAATACTGCAGATGGTGGGCTGCATTATATTTATAACACATGATGTTTATTACTCACGTGTTCATGTGGAGTTAAATCAGATGTCATATAACTGTACATGCTTTTATAGATCTTTTTAAGTTTCCATTGTAGCTCAAACATACAGGGGTCCAATAAGACAAACTGTGTCTGGAAAGAGCGAAAAATAAAGAATAAAGAAAAAAAATACCAATCTAATGTAATATCAGATTATACATGAACGAAAACCATCCATGGGCCCTTATATATGCAACGTAATCATCAGATTCTCCCTGAACAAACCTAAACCTTTAGATCAGATTGGGGCCATCACAGCCCTCTTTGTCAAATATCACCTTTACCTCAGAACATGGAAATTTGCTTTTGAACCACAGTCAGTTTGTGTTATTGTGTGTAGCAGAACATCTGTTTGTTGGTAGAATAAATATAGCGTTTACATACAGTCATCATGGACAGCCCTGTTAGGGTCCTTTTAGGTTTTTTCTTTTCCCAGGCTGAAATGATTGTACAACATACATTTTTAATGACTTTAAAAACAAGAATTGCAGAAACTTTAAGTTATTATTTATTTCCTCTAATCCACATTGACTCTAGAGTATACATAGCCAATATTTGGATACAGTACACTCACTTAAATATTTTAATATGTGGTTTTGCAATGTAATTTAAATTGACAAGCCGAGGCCTATTAACTTCTCGTTAGTGATCATGATTGACTAAAACTGGTAGTTTCATAAAATGATATGTTTAAAAGCACTCATTAGATTGAGCAATACTCTGATCTTCACCGAGTTCCTTGAACTTTCCCAGTGTTCCCTGAAGGAGAACTGCAGAGAAGTTGGGAAGGTCTCTTGGAACCATTTCTAATCAACTGCAGATTCTGAGATTATCAGTTCAAGCAACTGTACACAAGAACAACTTATTCTGGTATGTCACCACTTTGCCAAGCTCAAGAAGAAGACCTAAATTGTCATCCTCAGATGAGAAGGAAATAGTTTGGATGCTCAAGAGCAACTCAGGAACCACTAAGGCTCAATCCTGCCATGAACTGGAAACTGCTGAACATCAGCATCACTTTCTATAGTGAAGTCAGTTTTGCATCAACATGGACTGAGAGGCTACCAATCAAGAACACACCTTCAAACTGAAATTTACAGATGGCCACACGGACAAGCTAAATGCCTTCTGGAGAAAAGTTTACGGACAGACAAGAAAAAGATTGAGCTAATTGGCCACAATGACGAGGTATGTTTGGAAGAAGCAAAGGTGATGCTTTCAATCCCAAACCCGTTTTGGAGCGTATACAGGAGGTTAACATTAAGCTTCTGGATTGCCCTTCCCAAACCCCCAGACTTTGACCCCATAGAAAATTTGTGGGCTAAGTTTTAAAGTAGAGAGGAAACCAACTAATTTAAAGAACTCAACCAATTCTGCCAAGACGGGTTGTCCAATATCCAGAGGTGCCTGTATGTATACTTTTGACTGTGTGGATGAGAGAAAATTCAAACTTGTGCACCTCATTCTTGTTTTTGAGTCACTGAAGATGTGTGCTGTACAATCATTCCCACACCGCAAAAGAAACTATTAAAAGCCAAACGTTTCCATGATATTCTTGCTCATGAGGAGTGCATTTTCACTTCTCATGAGTTTCATTTACTCATACACATATATATATCTACACAGTGTTTTTATCTATGCCTAGGCTCCTCTAACATTTTCATTCAAGCACACTCACTCACTGGCACTATGGTGAACACATTGAAGGAAACTCAGGAGTTGCTATCCTCCCCAGCGAGGCGAGTTGGAGGCATCAGGGCTCAATCCATCAACTTTCCAACTGGTCCATGGCCTGGTCTAGCGAAATTCTAGTTAATCCTATCTGATACTTCAAACTGGGAGCTACCTCTACTGTCATCCACTATATTTTACTGAATATGGATGAGTACTTCAAACAGCAATTACTTAAAAGACACCATACTGTCCCGGTTAGACTTCCACAGTCACAAAAAAAGCTGCTCTAGTGGCAATATCAACATAAAGATAAGTGTCTGTTGTTTCAAGCAGGTATTATGTGAAGTTAATTCAAAACATTATTGTGAAAATATAATTCAACAACTTTTATTCTGAACCCAAAAATATAAAAGGCCACAATCCTTCTTACAGTGGATGTTCCACAGTACTTTGTAGTATTTAGAGTCCAAAGGGTGTCTTCAAGAACTCAGTAATCAAAACCTGATTCTGAGTATAGGATACACGCAGCTACTCAAAAAGGAAACCATGAGCAGAAACTGTTCAGTTTAATACTCAGATGCTAGCATGTTATAAAAAATACAAAGTCATCTTCACTTTCCTATCGTACTGACAACGGTGATGGTAGTGGAAAGCAAGAAAAGCCTCATTTCTCCTCCTCCGTTTACGTGTGAGATCGCTGTCGTTTCCAGAACCTCTTGACCTCGCTGTGTCCCTGTGGTGTCACCACCATCACTCTGTGGGCCACATCCTGCCACACCAGACAGCCCAGGCCCTGCACCAGAACACCTCCGTTAGACACCAGTAGGCTACAAAGACAGTCTTGGCATTTGATGAACAGAAAAGTCATTAAAAAGATGTCCATCTGCTGTAACTACAACATGTCAATCGCATGTAATGATATGAATGCATACAGTGAAAATATGGCACAACTTCACTGGCTCTTGTGCTATAACACCAATACAGGAGTTATGTTTAAGAAAATCTGTACTATTACAATTTGTTACAACGTTTTGTTGTACACCAGGACGTTCCATTATGAAGACATTATGAGCAGCAGGTACAAGCAATGCTGGAGACCTCAAAATCAAAGCAGCATATCCTAACTGAGGATCCTTAAAATTATTACACAATATATTAATCTGTTATTATTCTGGTATTAATATTTAGTTAGGAAACAAAATCCAACCTGAGCTCTGTCTCGCAGAACCTCAAAGTCAGCCTGGGAGAGGAACTGGTTATAGAGCACACCTGAAGGAAACATGGACAACACACACACACACACACACACACACACACACACACACACACAAGGAATGAGTTTAAAGGTCAGCACAACATCAGTTCTCATCCTCTCTATCATAGTGTACAAGATTTCATGCAATGAGAGTTACAGCTCAGCTATTTTGACTGGTCTCTGTCAGCAGTGAGTCCAGTGCCACCAGGCAGGAAGAATAAAATGATGGTTTACCGACGTTACACAGAGCACCGAGGAACCACTCACTGATAAAAGTACATGTACACATCTGCATTTCCACAGCATTAATTCTAACAGTCTGTTATTTATTGCCACTTCATTAGATACACCTGTTTCTTGTTAAGGCACATGACTAATCACTGAATCACATGGCAGCAACACAATGCATTTAGGCAACTAGACATCATCAAGATGACCTGCTGAAGTGTAACCTGGGCATCATCAGAAAGAAGGAGGAGGAGAAAGAACAGTGGATTAAAATAGCCTGACTGTTGGGATTGTCCTACACAAGCAATCTTATTTACAAAGAGCAGTCCAAAAAGGAGAAAACAGAGTGAGCAACAGTTTGCAGGGAGATGTTTCACATCTAACAGGTAGGGTGGGTATTTTTCACCTTTACCACAGGTTTTAATGTGAAACTGAAAACAATATGTAAGAGCAGCAGACTACTTGTTAGCATGGCACGATTACCAATGCACTCCTGTAATTAGCACAGTGGATATGTACATTACAACAAATTTATGAAGACAAGAAATAAACATGAAGTGTTAAGTGTTGTTTTGCACACACACACTTGATAAACATGCTCACCCTCTGTGAACTGCAGGCGATCTCTCTCCAGCTCCCACAGTCTGATCTGGTCTGTTATAGTTGGAGGCAGTACTGGGGTCTAAAAGCACAACAGAGGATGAGGATACTTTGCAGAGCAATTAACCTGTTCATTATTCATTTTACTAGACTGAACTGCAAAAAGAATCAATGCTGTACCTGAGTGAGCATGACAGGGTGAGCTCTGGTCCTCAGAAAATGGATAATCTGAACAGAAGAGAAACACAAAATGTAAAAACTCAGTTCTGGAGCTCTGGAGCCAGTCTCCTTCAGAGGGACTAGACTCTGTCCCAGTCTGGAGCACCTGCCCAGTTTGCTGTGGCATTTTGGATTTAAATAAATTGCCCGTGATTGTAAATATCCGTTTTCTCTGTGGCCTGTCCGGGGTGTGCGCCACCTCGTGCCCTACGCATCAATGTCAAAACAAGTGCACCCTCTTTTAAGCTTTTACACATCACGACGTTCTAAAAATAAAATGTTCCTTAATAGGGCTTCAATTAGATGAATCACAAAACTATGTGCCATTGCTCATAAAAAAAAACAAATGAATATACAGTTCGACAATTCACTGCTCTGGATTCAGGTGTGTGTTAACACAAAACCAAGTAGGAAAGACATGAGCAGTGATCCTGAAGAAGTAGTTGTTGGTGAAAAGTATTACTAAAAGTTTTCAAAGAGGAAATGAAAAGTTTATGTGAGCTAATTCTTTCACACATTTACTGAGAGTGTTCACCTTCTACTGTAACATCAGGCCATGTGACGAAGGTTACAGCACTGTGGTGGTAATGCATATGGGAGTGAAAATCGAATGTATGTTCTATAATAATTAGTGTGAATGCGTGTAAAAGCATTCACAGTATTGTTCTTCTAATCTTTATTCTTCTATTTAGTGTGAATGCTTGTAAAAGCATTCACAGTATTGTTCTTCTAATCTTTATTATTAGTGTGAATGCTTGTAAAAGCATTCACAGTATTGTTGTTGTAATCTTTATTCTATTTTATTATTATTATAGATTCCGTACGTTTTTTGTACTGTATCTCCTTCAAAACCGTTCAACTTAGAAAAACCATTCAAACACCGTTAGATTCCTCTTCTTTTGGACATGACTGCTTCTATTTTTCTCATTTATAACATTTATATTTTTAAAATTATTCAACTTTTTTCAACAAAAATTTCCCATGTATTTCAATGGGGAGACCCTTCAAATTCTCCTTCAACTTACTCCTTTTTAAACTGTATCTACTTCCACATACATTGACATAGAGCCACCATTCAAACTTTAAAACGAAGACAAGACATTCAACTATTCAACTTGTATTTATCTTTTCAATATCTGTTATACTTTTTCTTCAGTTCCAGTTTAAGTTTTATGATGTTTTTTCAGCCGTTTCAGAGTTTATAATGGGTGTGTATGGGACGGAATGTTGGGGCTAGAGTGAGACAGCTCAACTGCTAGAGTGAGAGGAGCAAAAAAATTAATCTGAAAATCTTTTTTAAAACTGCTGCTGTGTCCACGGTGTTTGCTCTACAGGTCTGATTTTACCCTCAAAACGTAGCCATCGCTGTCCTCTTTCATCCAATGTGTTTACTATTGTACTAGGTGTTATGGTTCTTTCATAAATGTCACCAATGCACAGCCTCCTCCCTCCAACTCCTCCATAGACTCTAATGTTAAAATGGCTCAGAAGGTTCGTTTGAAAACCAGAAGTACAGGCTGTCTTTACACTGTCACCACGTCCATATAATAAACTCCACAAGCATGAAAACTGAGAATTAGGTAGACTGGACATTGCTGTCGCTCACGGTGAAAGAATTTTGTCAATAGGACCTGTACTTTTCATTTGGGAGCGATTTGTTTCGACCTGACTTTTCTGTTCATTTTAAGCAGCAAAAGTGAGGTGCATGTCTGTGCGCGTGTGTATGGAGCCAGTGGGTGCAGTCACTATAGCAACCAGGCTCACACCTGCCTGCCTGCCTAACGAGCTCTCTCTCACTCTGCCAATATTCATCTTAAACACTTCTCTTTCAACTGCTGCTGTGTCCACAGTGTTTGCTCTACAGCCATCATTTTACCCTCAAAACGAAGCCATCGTTGTTCTCTTTCCAACAGCATGTCTTTCAAAGCTCAGAGATGTAAACCTTTAAAAGTGTGTGGATCCAAGTGGAGGGATTACACTTTAGTCATTCAGTGATTCAAAGAATATGAACTTTTAATATTCATTCAGATGTTTTCTGACTCTAAATTTTCTGTTCTCATTTCTTAGGTTTTCCAAATTTTAATTTAAAAACTTTTCAGCTGTTTTCCAACTTCTTCTGTGTGAACATCAGCTTTCAAAAGTTCTGCACTTTTGTTTTCAGGTTAAAAACTCTGCATTTTCCAGCTCATTCAGCACTTTTTATTTTTAACTTAAAATTCAGCAATTAATTCATTTCAGTGCATACATTCAGATTCAAGCATTCACACTGCAGTTTCTTCAGAAAATGCACTTTCTAGTTAGTGTGAATGCTTGTAAAAGCATTCACAGTATTGTTCTTCTAATTAGTGTGAATGCTTGTAAAAGCATTCACAGTATTGTTCTTCTAATCTTTATTATTCTATTTTATTATTATCTATTCCGTACGTTTTTTGTACTCCTACTCTTTCAAAACCGCTCAACTTAGAAAAACCATTTAAACACCGTTAGATTCCTCTTCTTTTGGACATGACTGCTTCTATTTTTCTCATTTTTAACATTTATATTTTTAATTTTATTCAACTTTTTTCACCAAAAATTTCCCATGTATTTCAATGGGGAGACCCTTCAAATCATCATTCAACTTACTCATTTTTAAACTTCTACTACTTCCACATACATTGACCTAGAGCCACCATTCAAACTTTAAAACGAAGACAAGACATTCAACTATTCAACTTGTATTTATCTTTTCAATATCTGTTATACTTTTTCTTCAGTTCCAGTTTAAGTTTCATGATGTTTTTTCACCCGTTTCAGAGTTTATAATGGGTGTGTATGGGACGGAATGTTGGGGCTAGAGTGAGACAGCTCAACTGCCAGAGTGAGAGGAGTGAAAAAATTAATCTTAAAATATTTTTTAAAACTGCTGCTGTGTCCGCAGCGTTTGCTCTACTGGTCTGATTTTACCCTCAAAACGTAGCCATCGCTGTCCTCTTTCATCCAATGTGTTTACTATTGTACTAGGTGTTATGGTTCTTTCATAAATGTCACCAAAGCACAGCCTCCTCCCTCCAACTCCTCCATAGACTCTAATGTTAAAATGGCTCAGAAGGTTCGTTTGAAAATCAGAAGAGCATGGTGTTTTTACACTGTCACCACGTCCATATAATAAACTCCACAGGCATGAAAACTGAGAATTAGGTAGACTGGACATTGCTGCCGCTCACGGTGAAAGAATTTCGTCAATAGGACCTGTACTTTTCATTTGGGAACGATTTGTTTCGACCTGACTTTTCTGTTCATTTTAAGCAGCAAAAGTGAGGTGCATGTCTGTGCGTGTGTATGGAGCCATTGGGTGCAGTCACTATAGCAACCAGGCTCACATCTGCCTGCCTAACGAGCTCTGTCTCTCACTCTGCCAAGATTCATCTTAAACACTTCTCTTTCAACTGCTGCTGTGTCCACAGTGTTTGCTCTACAGCCATCATTTTACCCTCAAAACGTCGCCATCGTTCTTCTCTTTCCAACACAGTGTCTTTCAAAGCTCAGAGATGTAAACCCTTAAAACTGTGTGGATCCAAGTGGAGGGATCACATTTTAGTCATTCAGTGATTCAAAGAATATGAACTTTTAATATTCATTCAGATGTTTTCTGACTCTAAATAGTCTTTTGTCATTTCTTATGTTTTTCTAATTTACATTTAAAACATTTTCAGCTCTTTTCCAACTTCTTCTCTGTGCTTGTCAGCTTTTAGCAGTTCAGCTTTTTTGTTTTCAGGTGCAAATTTCTGTATTTTTCATCTCATTCAACATTTTTAACTTAAAATTCAGCAATTAATTCATTTCAGCGCATACATTCAGATTCAAGCATTCACACTGCAGTTTCTTCAGAAAATGCACTTTCTAGTCTTTATTATTAGTGTGAATGCTTGTAAAAGCATTCACAGTATTGTTCTTCTAATCTTTATTATTCTATTTTATTATTATCTATTCCGTACGTTTTTTGTACTCCTACTCCTTCAAAACCGTTCAACTTAGAAAAACCATTCAAACACCGTTAGATTCCTCTTCTTTTGGACATGACTGCTTCTATTTTTCTCATTTTTAACATTTATATTTTTAATTTTATTCAACTTTTTTCAACAAAAATTTCCCATGTATTTCAATGGGGAGACCCTTCAAATCATCATTCAACTTACTCATTTTAAACTCCTACTACTTCGACATACATTGACGTAGAGCCACCATTCAAACTTTAAATCGAAGACAAGACATTCAACTATTCAACTTGTATTTATCTTTTCAATATCTCTTATACTTTTTCTTCAGTTCCAGTTTAAGTTTCATGATGTTTTTTCACCCGTTTCAGAGTTTATAATGGGTGTGTATGGGACGGAATGTTGGGGCTAGAGTGAGACAGCTGAACTGCTAGAGTGAGAGGAGCGAAAAAATTAATCTTAAAATATTTTTTAAAACTGCCGCTGTGTCCACAGCGTCTGCTCTACAGGTATGATTTTACCCTCAAAACGTAGCCATCGCTGTCCTCTTTCATCCAATGTGTTTACTATTGTACTAGGTGTTATGGTTCTTTCATAAATGTCACCAATGCACAGCCTCCTCCCTCCAACTCCTCCATAGACTCTAATGTTAAAATGGCTCAGAAGGTTCGTTTGAAAAGCAGAAGAGCATGGTGTTTTTACACTGTCACCACGTCCATATAATAAACTCCACAGGCATGAAAACTGAGAATTAGGTAGACTGGACATTGCTGTCGCTCACGGTGAAAGAATTTCGTCAATAGGACCTGTACTTTTCATTTGGGAGCGATTTGTTTCGACCTGACTTTTCTGTTCATTTTAAGCAGCAAAAGTGAGGTGCATGTCTGTGTGCGTGTGTATGGAGCCACTGGGTGCAGTCACTATAGCAACCAGGCTCACACCTGCCTGCCTAACGAGCTCTCTCTCTCTCACTGTGCCAAGATTCATCTTAAACACTTCTCTTTAAACTGCTGCTGTGTCCACAGTGTTTGCTCTACAGCCATCATTTTACCCTCAAAACGAAGCCATCGTTCTTCTCTTTCCAACAGCATGTCTTTCAAAGCTCAGAGATGTAAACCTTTAAAAGTGTGTGGATCCAAGTGGAGGGATTACACTTTAGTCATTCAGTGATTCAAAGAATATGAACTTTTAATATTCATTCAGATGTTTTCTGACTCTAAATTTTCTGTTCTCATTTCTTAGGTTTTCCAAATTTTAATTTAAAAACTTTTCAGCTATTTTCCAACTTCTTCTCTGTGCTTGTCAGCTTTTAGCAGTTCAGCACTTTTGTTTTCAGGTGCAAATTTCTGTATTTTTCATCTCATTCAACATTTTTAACTTAAAATTCAGCAATTAATTCTTTTCAGTGCATATATTCAGATTCAAGCATTCACACTGCAGTTTCTTCAGAAAATGCACTTTCTAGTTATTATATTTTATTCTTCCGTACGTTTTTTGTAGTCCTACTCCTTCAAAACCGTTCAACTTAGAAAAACCATTCAAACACCGTTAGATTCCACTTCTTTTGGACATGACTGCTTCTATTTTTCTCATTTATAACATTTATATTTTTAATTTTATTCAACTTTTTTCAACAAAAATTTCCCATGTATTTCAATGGGGAGACCCTTCAAATCCTCATTCAACTTACTCATTTTCAAACTGTATCTACTTCAACATACGTTGACATAGAGCCACCATTCAAACTTTAAAACGAAGACAAGACATTCAACTATTCAACTTGTATTTATCTTTTCAATATCTGTTATACTTTTTCTTCAGTTCCAGTTTAAGTTTCATGATGTTTTTTCAGCCATTTCAGAGTTTATAATGGGTGTGTATGGGACGGAATGTTGGGGCTAGAGTGAGACAGCTCAACTGCTAGAGTGAGAGGAGCAAAAAAATTAATCTTAAAATATTTTTTAAAACTGCTGCTGTGTCCGCAGCGTTTGCTCTACTGGTCTGATTTTACCCCCAAAACGTAGCCATCGCTGTCCTCTTTCATCCAATGTGTTTACTATTGTACTAGGTGTTATGGTTCTTTCATAAATGTCACCAAAGCACAGCCTCCTCCCTCCAACTCCTCCATAGACTCCAATGTTAAAATGGCTCAGAAGGTTTGTTTGAAAATCAGAAGAGCATGGTGTTTTTACACTGTCACCACGTCCATATAATAAACTCCACAGGCATGAAAACTGAGAATTAGGTAGACTGGACATTGCTGCCGCTCACGGTGAAAGAATTTCGTCAAAAGGACTTGTACTTTTCATTTGGGAACGATTTGTTTGGGGCTGACTTTTCTGTTCATTTTAAGCAGCAAAAGTGAGGTGCATGTCTGTGTGCGTGTGTATGGAGCCAATGGGTGCAGTCACTATAGCAACCAGGCTCACACCTGCCTGCCTAATGAGCTCTGTCTCTCACTGTGCCAAGAATCATCTTAAACACTTCTCTTTCAACTGCTGCTGTGTACACAGTGTTTGCTCAACAGCCATCATTTTACCCTCAAAACGAAGCCATCGTTGTTCTCTTTACAACACAGTGTCTGTCAAAGCTCAGAGATTTAAACTTTTTAAACTGTGTGGATCCAAGTGGAGGGATCACATTCTAGTTATTCAGTGATTCAAAGAATATGAACTTTTAATATTCATTCAGATATTTTCTAACTCTAATTTTCTTTTCTCATTACTTAGGTTTTTCTAATTTACATTTAAAACATTTTCAGCTATTTTCCAGCTTCTTCTGTGTGAACATAAGCTTTCAAAAGTTCTGCACTTTTGTTTTCAGGTTAAAAACTCTGTATTTTCCATCTCATTCAATATTTTTGGCTTAATATTCAGCAATTAATTCATTTCAGTGCATACATTCAGATTCAAGCATTCACACTGCAGTTTCTTCAGAAAATGCACTTTCTAGTTATTATTAGTGTGAATGCTTGTAAAAGCATTCACAGTATTGTTCTTCTAATCTTTATTAGTGTGAATGCTTGTAAAAGCATTCACAGTATTGTTCTTCTAATCTTTATTAGTGTGAATGCTTGTAAAAGCATTCACAGTATTGTTCTTCTAATCTTTATTATTATTATTATATTTTATTATATATTCCGTACGTTTTTTGTACTGTATCTCCTTCAAAACCGTTCAACTTAGAAAAACCATTCAAACACCGTTAGATTCCTCTTCTTTTGGACATGACTGCTTCTATTTTTCTCATTTTTAACATTTATATTTTTAATTTTATTCAACTTTTTTCAACAAAAATTTCCCATGTATTTCAATGGGGAGAACCTTCAAATCCTCATTCAACTTACTCATTTTCAAACTGTATCTACTTCAACATAGGTTGACATAGAGCCACCATTCAAACTTTAAAACGAAGACAAGACATTCAACTATTCAACTTGTATTTATCTTTTCAATATCTGTTATACTTTTTCTTCAGTTCCAGTTTAAGTTTCATGATGTTTTTTCAGCCGTTTCAGAGTTTATAATGGGTGTGTATGGGACGGAATGTTGGGGCTAGAGTGAGAAGGCTCAACTGCTAGAGTGAGAGGAGCGAAAAAATTAATCTGAAAATATTTTTTAAAACTGCTGCTGTGTCCACGGTGTTTGGTCTACAGGTATGATTTTACCCTCAAAACGTAGCCATCGCTGTCCTCTTTCATCCAATGTGTTTACTATTGTACTAGGTGTTATGGTTCTTTCATAAATGTCACCAAAGCACAGCCTCCTCCCTCCAACTCCTCCATAGACTCTAATGTTAAAATGGCTCAGAAGGTTCGTTTGAAAATCAGAAGAGCATGGTGTTTTTACACTGTCACCACGTCCATATAATAAACTCCACAGGCATGAAAACTGAGAATTAGGTAGACTGGACATTGCTGCCGCTCACGGTGAAGGAATTTCGTCAATAGGACCTGTACTTTTCATTTGGGAGCGATTTGTTTCGGCCTGACTTTTCTGTTCATTTTAAGCAGCAAAAGTGAGGTGCATGTCTGTGTGCGTGTGTATGGAGCCCCTGGCTCAGTCACTATAGCAACCAGGCTCACACCTGCCTGCCTAACGAGCTCTCTCTCACTCTGCCAAGATTCATCTTGAACACTTCTCTTTCAACAGCTGCTGTGTCCACAGTATTTGCCCTACAGCCATCATTTTACCCTCAAAATGAAGCCATCGTTCTTCTCTTTCCAACAGCGTGTCTTTCAAAGCTCAGAGATGTAAACCTTTAAAACTGTGTGGATCCAAGTGGAGTGATCATATTTTAGTCATTCAGTGATTCAAAGAATATGAACTTTTAATATTCATTCAGATGTTTTCTGACTCTAAATAGTCTTTTCTCATTACTTAGGTTTTTCTAATTTACATTTAAAACATTTTCAGCTCTTTTCCAACTTCTTCTGTGTGGATTTCAGCTTTTAGCAGTTCAGCACTTTTGTTTTCAGGTGAAAATTTCTGTATTTTTCATCTCATTCAACATTTTTAACTTAAAATTCAGCAATTAATTCTTTTCAGTGCATATATTCAGATTCAAGCATTCACACTGCAGTTTCTTCAGAAAATGCACTTTCTAGTTATTATTATTATTATATTTTATTATATATTCCGTACGTTTTTTGTACTGTATCTCCTTCAAAACCGTTCAACTTAGAAAAACCATTCAAACACCGTTAGATTCCTCTTCTTTAGGACATGACTGCTTCTACTTTTCTCATTTTTAACATTTATATTTTTAATTTTATTCAACTTTTTTCAACAAAAATTTCCCATGTATTTCAATGGGGAGACCCTTCAAATCCTCATTCAACTTACTCATTTTCAAACTGTATCTACTTCAACATACGTTGACATAGAGCTACCATTCAAACTTTAAAACGAAGACAAGACATTCAACTATTCAACTTGTATTTATCTTTTCAATATCTGTTATACTTTTTCTTCAGTTCCAGTTTAAGTTTCATGATGTTTTTTCAGCCGTTTCAGAGTTTATAATGGGTGTGTATGGGACGGAATGTTGGGGCTAGAGTGAGACAGCTGAACTGCTAGAGTGAGAGGAGCAAAAAAATTAATCTTAAAATATTTTTTAAAACTGCTGCTGTGTCAGCAGCGTTTGCTCTACAGGTATGATTTTACCCTCAAAACGTAGCCATCGCTGTCCTCTTTCATCCAATGTGTTTACTATTGTACTAGGTGTTATGGTTCTTTCATAAATGTCACCAAAGCACAGCCTCCTCCCTCCAACTCCTCCATAGACTCTAATGTTAAAATGGCTCAGAAGGTTCGTTTGAAAATCGGAAGAGCATGGTGTTTTTACACTGTCACCACGTCCATATAATAAACTCCACAGGCATGAAAACTGAGAATTAGGTAGACTGGACATTGCTGTTGCTCACGGTGAAAGAATTTCGTCAATAGGACCTGTACTTTTCATTTGGGAGGAATTTGTTTCGACCTGACTTTTCTGTTCATTTTAAGCAGCAAAAGTGAGGTGCATGTCTGTGTGCGTGTGTATGGAGCCCCTGGCTCAGTCACTATAGCAACCAGGCTCACACCTGCCTGCCTAACGAGCTCTGTCTCTCACTGTGCCAAGATTCATCTTAAACACTTCTCTTTCAACTGCTGCTGTGTCCACAGTGTTTGCTCTACAGCCATCATTTTACCCTCAAAACGAAGCCATCGTTCTTCTCTTTCCAACAGCATGTCTTTCAAAGCTCAGAGATGTAAACCTTTAAAAGTGTGTGGATCCAAGTGTAGGGATTACACTTTAGTCATTCAGTGATTCAAAGAATATGAACTTTTAATATTCATTCAGGTGTTTTCTGACTCTAAATTTTCTGTTCTCATTTCTTAGGTTTTCCAAATTTTAATTTAAAAACTTTTCAGCTATTTTCCAACTTCTTCTGTGTGAACATCAGCTTTCAAAAGTTCTGCACTTTTGTTTTCAGTTTAATAAATCTGCATTTTCCAGCTGATTCAACATTTTTATTTTTAACTCAAAATTCAGCAATTAATTCATTTCAGTGCATACATTCAGATTCAAGCATTCACACTGCAGTTTCTTCAGAAAATGCACTTTCTAGTTAGTGTGAATGCTTGTAAAAGCATTCACAGTATTGTTCTTCTAATCTTTATTATTCTATTTTATTATTATCTATTCCGTACGTTTTTTGTACTCCTACTCTTTCAAAACCGCTCAACTTAGAAAAACCATTTAAACACCGTTAGATTCCTCTTCTTTTGGACATGACTGCTTCTATTTTTCTCATTTTTAACATTTATATTTTTAATTTTATTCAACTTTTTTCACCAAAAATTTCCCATGTATTTCAATGGGGAGACCCTTCAAATCATCATTCAACTTACTCATTTTTAAACTTCTACTACTTCCACATACATTGACCTAGAGCCACCATTCAAACTTTAAAACGAAGACAAGACATTCAACTATTCAACTTGTATTTATCTTTTCAATATCTGTTATACTTTTTCTTCAGTTCCAGTTTAAGTTTCATGATGTTTTTTCACCCGTTTCAGAGTTTATAATGGGTGTGTATGGGACGGAATGTTGGGGCTAGAGTGAGACAGCTCAACTGCCAGAGTGAGAGGAGTGAAAAAATTAATCTTAAAATATTTTTTAAAACTGCTGCTGTGTCCGCAGCGTTTGCTCTACTGGTCTGATTTTACCCTCAAAACGTAGCCATCGCTGTCCTCTTTCATCCAATGTGTTTACTATTGTACTAGGTGTTATGGTTCTTTCATAAATGTCACCAAAGCACAGCCTCCTCCCTCCAACTCCTCCATAGACTCTAATGTTAAAATGGCTCAGAAGGTTCGTTTGAAAATCAGAAGAGCATGGTGTTTTTACACTGTCACCACGTCCATATAATAAACTCCACAGGCATGAAAACTGAGAATTAGGTAGACTGGACATTGCTGCCGCTCACGGTGAAAGAATTTCGTCAATAGGACCTGTACTTTTCATTTGGGAACGATTTGTTTCGACCTGACTTTTCTGTTCATTTTAAGCAGCAAAAGTGAGGTGCATGTCTGTGCGTGTGTATGGAGCCATTGGGTGCAGTCACTATAGCAACCAGGCTCACATCTGCCTGCCTAACGAGCTCTGTCTCTCACTCTGCCAAGATTCATCTTAAACACTTCTCTTTCAACTGCTGCTGTGTCCACAGTGTTTGCTCTACAGCCATCATTTTACCCTCAAAACGTCGCCATCGTTCTTCTCTTTCCAACACAGTGTCTTTCAAAGCTCAGAGATGTAAACCCTTAAAACTGTGTGGATCCAAGTGGAGGGATCACATTTTAGTCATTCAGTGATTCAAAGAATATGAACTTTTAATATTCATTCAGATGTTTTCTGACTCTAAATAGTCTTTTGTCATTTCTTATGTTTTTCTAATTTACATTTAAAACATTTTCAGCTCTTTTCCAACTTCTTCTCTGTGCTTGTCAGCTTTTAGCAGTTCAGCTTTTTTGTTTTCAGGTGCAAATTTCTGTATTTTTCATCTCATTCAACATTTTTAACTTAAAATTCAGCAATTAATTCATTTCAGCGCATACATTCAGATTCAAGCATTCACACTGCAGTTTCTTCAGAAAATGCACTTTCTAGTTATTATTATATTTTATTATATATTCCGTACGTTTTTTGTACTATATCTCCTTCAAAACCGTTCAACTTAGAAAAACCATTCAAACACCGTTAGATTCCTCTTCTTTTGGACATGACTGCTTGTATTTTTCTCATTTTTAACATTTATATTTTTAATTTTATTCAACTTTTTTCAACAAAAATTTCCCATGTATTTCAATGGGGAGACCCTTCAAATCCTCATTCAACTTACTCCTCTTTAAACTGTATCTACTTCCACATACATTGACATAGAGCCACCATTCAAACTTTAAAACGAAGACAAGACATTCAACTATTCAACTTGTATTTATCTTTTCAATATCTATTATACTTTTTCTTCAGTTCCAGTTTAAGTTTCATGATGTTTTTTCAGCCGTTTCAGAGTTTATAATGGGTGTGTATGGGACGGAATGTTGGGGCTAGAGTGAGACAGCTCAACTGCTAGAGTGAGAGGAGCAAAAAAATTAATCTTAAAATATTTTTTAAAACTGCTGCTGTGTCCACGGTGTTTGGTCTACAGGTATGATTTTACCCTCAAAACGTAGCCATCGCTGTCCTCTTTCATCCAATGTGTTTACTATTGTACTAGGTGTTATGGTTCTTTCATAAATGTCACCAATGCACAGCCTCCTCCCTCCAACTCCTCCATAGACTCTAATGTTAAAATGGCTCAGAAGGTTCGTTTGAAAACCAGAAGTACAGGCTGTCTTTACACTGTCACCACGTCCATATAATAAACTCCACAAGCATGAAAACTGAGAATTAGGTAGACTGGACATTGCTGTCGCTCACGGTGAAAGAATTTTGTCAATAGGACCTGTACTTTTCATTTGGGAGCGATTTGTTTCGACCTGACTTTTCTATTCATTTTAAGCAGCAAAAGTGAGGTGCATGTCTGTGCGCGTGTGTATGGAGCCACTGGGTGCAGTTACTATAGCAACCAGGCTCACACCTGCCTGCCTAATGAGCTCTGTCTCTCACTGTGCCAAGATTCATCTTAAACACTTCTCTTTCAACTGCTGCTGTGTCCACAGTGTTTGGTCTACAGCCATCATTTTACCCTCAAAACGTCACCATCGTTGTTCTCTTTCCAACAGAGTGTCTTTCAAAGCTCAGATATGTAAAGTTTTTAAACTGTGTGGATCCAAGTGGAGGGATCACATTTTAGTCATTCAGTGATTCAAAGAATATGAACTTTTAATATTCATTCAGATGTTTTCTGACTCTAAATAGTCTTTTGTCATTTCTTATGTTTTTCTAATTTACATTTAAAACATTTTCAGCTCTTTTCCAACTTCTTCTCTGTGGTTGTCAGCTTTTAACAGTTCAGCTTTTTTGTTTTCAGGTACAAATTTCTGTATTTTTCATCTCATTCAACATTTTTAACTTAAAATTCAGCAATTAATTCATTTCAGTGCATATATTCAGATTCAAGCATTCACACTGCAGTTTCTTCAGAAAATGCACTTTCTAGTTCTTCTATTTTATTATTTTTATATATTCCGTACGTTTTTTGTACTACTACTCCTTCAAAACCGATCAACTTAGAAAAACCATTCAAACGCCATTAGATTCCTCTTCTTTTGGACATGACTGCTTCTATTTTTCTTATTTTTAACATTTATATTTTTAATTTTATTTAACTTTTTTCAACAAAAATTTCCCATGTATTTCAATGGGGAGACCCTTCAAATCCTCATTCAACTTACTCATTTTTAAACTGTATCTACTTTAACATACGTTGACATAGAGCCACCATTCAAACTTTAAAACGAAGACAAGACATTCAACTATTCAACTTGTATTTATCTTTTCAATATCTGTTATACTTTTTCTTCAGTTCCAGTTTAAGTTTCATGATGTTTTTTCAGCCGTTTCAGAGTTTATAATGGGTGTGTATGGGACGGAATGTTGGGGCTAGAGTGAGACAGCTCAACTGCTAGAGTGAGAGGAGCGAAAAAAATTAATCTTAAAATATTTTTTAAAACTGCTGCTGTGTCCACGGTGTTTGGTCTACAGGTCTGATTTTACCCTCAAAACGTAGCCATCGCTGTCCTCTTTCATCCAATGTGTTTACTATTGTACTAGGTGTTATGGTTCTTTCATAAATGTCACCAATGCACAGCCTCCTCCCTCCAACTCCTCCATAGACTCTAATGTTAAAATGGCTCAGAAGGTTCGTTTGAAAATCAGAAGTACAGGCTGTCTTTCCACTGTCACCACGTCCATATAATAAACTCCACAAGCATGAAAACTGAGAATTAGGTAGACTGGACATTGCTGTCGCTCACGGTGAAAGAATTTTGTCAATAGGACCTGTACTTTTCATTTGGGAGTGATTTGTTTCGGCCTGACTTTTCTGTTCATTTTAAGCAGCAAAAGTGAGGTGCATGTCTGTGTGCGTGTGTATGGAGCCAATGGGTGCAGTCACTATAGCAACCAGGCTCACACCTGCCTGCCTAACGAGCTCTGTCTCTCACTCTGCCAAGAATCATCTTAAACACTTCTCTTTCAACTGCTGCTGTGTCCACAGTGTTTGCTCTACAGCCATCATTTTACCCTCAAAACGAAGCCATCGTTGTTCTCTTTACAACACAGTGTCTTTCAAAGCTCAGAGATTTAAACTTTTTAAACTGTGTGGATCCAAGTGGAGGGATCACATTCTAGTCATTCAGTGATTCAAAGAATATGAACTTTTAATATTCATTCAGATATTTTCTAACTCTAATTTTCTTTTCTCATTACTTAGGTTTTTCTAATTTACATTTAAAACATTTTCAGCTATTTTCCAGCTTCTTCTGTGTGAACATCAGCTTTCAAAAGTTCTGCACTTTTGTTTTCAGGTTAAAAACTGTGTATTTTCCATCTCATTCAATATTTTTGACTTAATATTCAGCAATTAATTCATTTCAGTGCATACATTCAGATTCAAGCATTCACACTGCAGTTTCTTCAGAAAATGCACTTTCTAGTTCTATTTTATTATTATCTATTCTGTACGTTTTTTGTACGCTATCTCCTTCAAAACCGTTCAACTTAGAAAAACCATTCAAACACCGTTAGATTCCTCTTCTTTTGGACATGACTGCTTCTATTTTTCTCATTTATAACATTTATATTTTTAAAATTATTCAACTTTTTTCAGCAAAAATTTCCCATGTATTTCAATGGGGAGACCCTTCAAATTCTCCTTCAACTTACTCCTCTTTAAACTGTATCTACTTCCACATACATTGGCGTAGAGTCACCATTCAAACTTTAAAATGAAGACAAGACATTCAACTATTCAACTTGTATTTATCTTTTCAATATCTATTATACTTTTTCTTCAGTTCCAGTTTAAGTTTCATGATGTTTTTTCACCCGTTTCAGAGTTTATAATGGGTGTGTATGGGACGGAATGTTGGGGCTAGAGTGAGACAGCTCAACTGCTAGAGTGAGAGGAGCAAAAAAATTAATCTTAAAATCTTTTTTAAAACTGCTGCTGTGTCAGCAGCGTTTGCTCTACATGTATGATTTTACCCTCAAAACGTAGCCATCGCTGTCCTCTTTCATCCAATGTGTTTACTATTGTACTAGGTGTTATGGTTCTTTCATAAATGTCACCAAAGCACAGCCTCCTCCCTCCAACTCTTCCATAGACTCTAATGTTAAAATGGCTCAGAAGGTTCGTTTGAAAATCAGAAGAGCATGTTGTATTTACACTGTCACCACGTCCATATAATAAACTCCACAGGCATGAAAACTGAGAATTAGGTAGACTGGACATTGCTGCCGCTCACGGTGAAAGAATTTCATCAATAGGACCTGTACTTTTCATTTGGGAAGGATTTGTTTGGGCCTGACTTTTCTGTTCATTTTAAGCAGCAAAAGTGAGGTGCATGTCTGTGTGCGTGTGTATGGAGCCAATGGGTGCAGTCACTATAGCAACCAGGCTCACACCTGCCTGCCTAACGAGCTCTGTCTCTCACTGTGCCAAGATTCATCTTAAACACTTCTCTTTAAACTGCTGCTGTGTCCACAGTGTTTGGTCTACAGCCATCATTTTACCCTCAAAACGTCGCCATCGTTCTTCTCTTTCCAACACTGTGTCTTTCAAAGCTCAGAGATGTAAAGTTTTTAAACTGTGTGGATCCAAGTGGAGGGATCACATTTTAGTCATTCAGTCATTCAAAGAATATGAACTTTTAATATTCATTCAGATGTTTTCTGACTCTAAATTTTCTTTTCTCATTACTTAGGTTTTTCTAATTTACATTTAAAACATTTTCAGCTATTTTCCTGCTTCTTCTGTGTGAACATAAGCTTTCAAAAGTTCTGCACTTTTGTTTTCAGGTTAAAAACTCTGTATTTTCCATCTCATTCAATATTTTTGGCTTAATATTCAGCAATTAATTCATTTCAGTGCATACATTCAGATTCAAGCATTCACACTGCAGTTTCTTCAGAAAATGCACTTTCTAGTTATATTTTATTATATATTCCGTACGTTTTTTGTAGTCTATCTCCTTCAAAACCGTTCAACTTAGAAAAACCATTCAAACACCGTTAGATTCCTCTTCTTTTGGACATGACTGCTTCTATTTTTCTCATTTTTAACATTTATATTTTTAATTTTAATCAACTTTTTTCAACAAAAATTTCCCATGTATTTCAATGGGGAGACCCTTCAAATCCTCATTCAACTTACTCATTTTCAAACTGTATCTACTTCAACATACGTTGACATAGAGCCACCATTCAAACTTTAAAACGAAGACAAGACATTCAACTATTCAACTTGTATTTATCTTTTCAATATCTGTTATACTTTTTCTTCAGTTCCAGTTTAAGTTTCATGATGTTTTTTCAGCCGTTTCAGAGTTTATAATGGGTGTGTATGGGACGGAATGTTGGGGCTAGAGTGAGACAGCTGAACTGCTAGAGTGAGAGGAGCAAAAAAATTAATCTGAAAATATTTTTTAAAACTGCTGCTGTGTCCACGGTGTTTGCTCTACAGGTATGATTTTACCCTCAAAACGTAGCCATCGCTGTCCTCTTTCATCCAATGTGTTTACTATTGTACTAGGTGTTATGGTTCTTTCATAAATGTCACCAAAGCACAGCCTCCTCCCTCCAACTCCTCCATAGACTCTAATGTTAAAATAGCTCAGAAGGTTCGTTTGAAAATCAGAAGAGCATGGTGTTTTTACACTGTCACCACGTCCATATAATAAACTCCACAGGCATGAAAACTGAGAATTAGGTAGACTGGACATTGCTGCCGCTCACGGTGAAGGAATTTCGTCAATAGGACCTGTACTTTTCATTTGGGAACGATTTGTTTCGGCCTAACTTTTCTGTTCATTTTAAGCAGCAAAAGTGAGGTGCATGTCTGTGTGTGTGTGTATGGAGCCCCTGGCTCAGTCACTATAGCAACCAGGCTCACACCTGCCTGCCTAACGAGCTCTCTCTCACTCTGCCAAGATTCATCTTGAACACTTCTCTTTCAACAACTGCTGTGTCCACAGTATTTGCCCTACAGCCATCATTTTACCCTCAAAATGAAGCCATCGTTCTTCTCTTTCCAACAGCGTGTCTTTCAAAGCTCAGAGATGTAAACCTTTAAAACTGTGTGGATCCAAGTGGAGTGATCATATTTTAGTCATTCAGTGATTCAAAGAATATGAACTTTTAATATTCATTCAGATGTTTTCTGACTCTAAATAGTCTTTTCTCATTTTTTAGGTTTTTCTAATTTACATTTAAAACATTTTTAGCTATTTTCCAACTTCTTCTCTGTGCTTGTCAGCTTTTAGCAGTTCAGCACTTTTGTTTTCAGGTGAAAATTTCTGTATTTTTCATCTCATTCAACATTTTTAACTTAAAATTCAGCAATTAATTCTTTTCAGTTCATATATTCAGATTCAAGCATTCACACTGCAGTTTCTTCAGAAAATGCACTTTCTAGTTACTTTCTGTTTTTGTTCCAATCTGTCTAATGTTCACAGTTTGTGTTTTTGCTGTGGCTCCATCACAACAGGGGACTGAAAGAGGATGGAAAAGATGAGAACTGAATTTTTAGTGTATAAGTGAGCTCAGTGCAGCAGTACCTGCTGTGCAGTGATCCCGTTGGCGATAGCCTGTTGCACAGACTCCCTTGTCAGCTGAGCAACAACTACATTGGGGAAGCGGTAGAGCATTTCACTGAAGAGAGCCACCAGAGCAATCTGAAGTTCTGAATCTGTGAGAATCACACAAACACAAGTCTGGACAGGTTTTGTATGATAGCTGTGCATCCTTTCAAATGAAACAAAGGGGCAAATCACATGAACAATTAGAGATGCTTCTGTGTTTATGAACAGAACCAGACTAGCTGCTGGGCCCTGCTTCCACTCTTTATCCCACATCTGGGCTCCAGCTCAGACACATCTGTCTGAACGTTGTACAGTCAGAACAATGCTGGTAGGTTTTAGTGCTGACTATAGCTGCGTAATGTGTATTAAAACAGTTAAAGGAAGTCAGGATCAAATTCTATGCAGTTCACAACTGAGCTTCAACCATCCTGACACCCTCTTAATTAATAGTTACATAGTGACTAGATGTCTTGAGGTGTTCACACATACTTGTGTAGGCATAGATACGATAATTGGTTTCCACCACAATGAAACCTGCATCTCCAGTGCCAGGACTGGAAGACAGGTTGGAGACGGAGGAGCTGCTGGTGACTCCTGCAGCCAGAGTGATTGCCAGCCTGGTGGGATAATATCTCCTGGACTTCCTCTAAATGGCAGAAGATGGAAGCATTAAAAAAACAACAACCAAAAACAGACTTCTAACTACTGATAGTGTTCTAGTAACTAACTCTATACAGATTTCAACCATTTAGGTCATTTCCCTTCCACAGCTCTTTGTGGTGACAGCGTAATCAAACCAGTCCAACCCTACTACGTAACTGCACTAACTTGCACTGCGGTAGCAGCTAGCAAAATACGTCTCACATGCAATGCTCTGTCAATGTTATACTTGTTGGGATTAAATAATTTGCAGTGCTTCAATAATGCTATGCTTTTTATTAATAATAAGTGTTATAAAGTTATATAGTGTAGTATTAAGTGGACACAGCCCTGAAAAATAAAGGCATGAGACCGTGTGTCCTTGGGGAGTAGAAAATGTAGATAAGAGGGGACCATCTCTAGTGGAAATTTACTGAGACACTGTTGTTTAGACTAGAATGAGAGAGCTTCTGTAATAAAACTGTTAGGGGCACACCACCATTTTGAGATCAACGGCAACGTGTCATGCAGGATGCATTTCCCTTCTAGAAGTAATAAAGTGTTAAATGGTCTACTGAGCAGTTTTGTCTTCCGTCGGATGCCTCTGAGGAATCAAATGAACTCGGTGAAGTGTTGATATTTACATACTCTAGTCCAGAACACACGAGTTTCAGTTTGAAGTGTTTATTGTAAGCTGTATTTAACCTTTTCCCTCTAAATGCCCACATTTGTCAAACAGTAGGAACGATTCTACTGTTTTTAATAATTCTACACTTTCTTATTTACAAAAGAAAGAAAACCAATCCAAAGGAGAACAACGACTGGTTAAGTAAAATCAAGCCACAACCATTAAACCTAGAACCATTTGAACAGCTAGTTGGGTTGTTTGTTGCACACAAAGTAAGATTTTTTAACACAAAATTTAAAAAACAAAACATATCACACACACGTTTCTATAGAAATACTCTTCTCAGTAGCTCACCTTTCTTTGGAACACCAGTCCAAACTCTCGCAGGTGCTGCAGAAAAGTAAGTAATGACTCGCTCATACCCTCCACCGAGTAATCCTACGGCACACAGGCAGCACGTTAAAGGAAGACCTGAGACCACCGTATCACAGCAAAGTTATATTGCTTTTTGCACACACCCCAGTAAAAATAATCAATTTAAAAAAATGAATAAATAAGTCAAACAGATTCTAACTGCTTTGCACTCACTCTGCCCAGACTAGAGAAACTGAGCTGGAATAAGAATGACAAGATCTCCACCAGGTCCATCCCTCTGGACTACAAGACACAAAGTATGAGATATGAGTAGATCGGTTCAGTTACACATTTAAGCATTTAATAACAAGTAAAGGAAAACAAACAAACTCCATCTTGGATCATTGCATGCACCACATGGCACTTTACACAGCAGGGCTGAGGTCTTACAACAGCAGTGAGATAAACATTCTCTGATACGGAGTCATTTCTACAACCTCCTTGATCCTGAATGGACAGTTTCTTTTCACCAGGACTTTGGTGAGATCAGCACTTTTGGTCCGTTTCAGGCTGGGGCTTCAGCTCTAACATTTTTAATTCAACACAGAGGACACCGAGACACGTATGATGCAGCACTGACAAAAAATGGAGAGCTGAAGGTGTTTTCTTTGGGAGTGAGCAGGATGGACAGGATGAGAAATAAGGAACAGCTCATAGTAGGAGAGGAGGGAGAGTGGATATAGTGGACAAAGGATGATGAAGATGGAGCTGCCAGGCAAGAAAAGAGGAAGCCTCAGAGGAGGTTCATGCATGTAGGACATGCAGAGGGCTGGTGTGATAGACGAGGATGCTGGGATAGGAGGAGATAGAGGAAGATGATCCACTGTGGAGAGCACTAAAGGGAGCAGCTGAAAGAAGAGGAGGATCTTGAATTATGGGCACAGATTTGATCTCCTCTTTTTAAATTGATATTAATGATGCATTCAACATTGATCCACAATTAAGATGTGGCTCATAGTGTTTTTATATAATTGACATAATTTGTATTTCTGTATGCCTGTCTGGCCCAGGTCTCCCTTAAAAAGAGGTTTTTAATCTCAGTGGGATCTTCCTGTTTATATAAAGGTTAAATTAAAAAAATTAATTAATTAATGACTATTTGTAGTCATTAATATTAGTCTAATGTAACCATAAATTATTGTCTTTTACAGCAAACTTACCAGCAGAGTAGTGTTTCTTGTTGGACATCAACAGGAAACAAGTACAGTTCTGCACACTCTGCAGCTTTCTGAGTGTGTTTGGTTAACTGTTCATCAGCACGGATCGAGTATGGATATATGTCCTCAGGTCTAGCTTTAGTTGCTAGGCAACTGACAACCAAAATGATTGGTGAATAAATACCTCGAGGACAGTCTGTCAACAAGCTTTACAAATGTATTTCTATCCATAATTATACTTTTAATTATGTTACATCAGGATTCATTATTCACTTTAATCAACCTGGAGCGTGACAGGATGATTAATGATTTTGATTAAATGGGTCTGGTGACACGAAGAGCCTGATTGGTTCAGTTGAAGCTGTTTTTCTTACTTCACAGGGAAATGATGGCTGATTCAGAGTGGGAACAACATGAATTTACACGCTGAGTAAAGATGCTGCCCAGTTTTCATTGTTATTCACAGCTGCCAAGTTTCACTTTGTTTCACTAATAGATTTCCATTCCCACACAGAGCTCAGCTCTAACAGGCCAGTACGTGCACTACATAAAGCAGGTATCCTTAGTAAAGATTTCTGTGAACCAAAGTAGGTCCAGCCAGCGTCTGCAGCAGCTCACATCGAGGACTAGAGCCCTGTCTGCCTGAACACGTGTTAGTCAGAGTAATAACAGACTATAGACTCTAGAGCCTCAACGACCTGCTCGTCAAACCTGTTTAAACCTAATCAGGTTGAAATAGTAGAAAGGCATACCTGAGCAGTTTTGAGGTACTGCAAGGTGAAGTACCATAGCTGAGAGGCTGTGTCCAGAAGGAGGAACTGGAAGCCAGCTGAGGTGATGTAGGGCGCCTCTCCTGCTTCACTGACAGTCGGAGAATAAATCAGGACAACATGAGATACAGCGCCAACATCACCCGCCAACAAACCCTCCCCATGGCGGGTTTCCCATAATGCCATGGAGATGAAAGAAAATGTATTTTAGCATAGCCTGCTCTTTACTATTACCAATACAAATTCTATTATTAGACTTCTTTCATACAATGTTACAGCTGTCCACTTTGGATTTCCTCTTACTCAGGCGCACCCAACATGTTATTTACATTTCACCTGAGTTCACAGGCTGCACGCATCATTCCCCTCCAGCCCACAGAGAGTGTCACAGAAACCTCATTATCCTTTATTTTACTGCTAAGGTTTACAGTGACCGTAGGAAGTCTAACAATGTAAACTAATAATAACATAACAATAAGTTAATATGACAGCCAAATCGAAACATGGTTATTCTTTTCAGAGGAGTCATCTCATAACTACGTGATGTCACAGCGTACAGTAAAAACTATTTGGACCATAGCACAATTTTTGTAATATTGCTTTTGGACACCAACAAAAAGGATTCTAAACCTGGAAAATCTGGAACACTTGGGTGAGGAGAGGTGCCGAGTTGTAAGGTGCTTCACCATCCCAACATTTCCTGCCAGGCCTTTACGCGGCCACCTTCAGTTGTTGCTTGTTTGTGACTCATCAGATCATGAAATGTTTTCTCTTTTCTCTTCCCATCACTCTGGTATAAACATCATGTTTTAACTGGGTTTTTTTCCACAACTGTGAAGGCTTTCTTTGATGTTTTCTGGAAAAGTCTGACCTGGCCTTCCTGGTCTTGTACGGTTACAGTACCAATCTACGGCGTCAGTGGTTACTAATCGTAGAATGCATTTACACTGCATGGGTGTGTCTAGCTTTAGGTGCCGCCTGACTCTACCCAGCAATTAAGCTAGAGTACTTGAGGCCAGAGAAAGGAGAGCTGCCAGAGAGCCTTTTTGGTTTTCAGCTAGTGAGCTGTGTGTGGTGGCTGCTTAGGGCTGGTCTGTGAAGAGGAGTGTGTGACTGGCCTTTCTGTTTAGTGACCAACTTTTAGTGTTTCCTTTCTTTTGAAGGTGACAGTGGCTTGTTGTCTCTTTCAGTTTAATTAGTATGAAAAAAATAATAATCCCTATACAACCGTTGCAAGAGTTTGGTTCACATTGCCGGCAATAAGTCGGACTCGTTCCCGGTGGGTGATGGGCTCCGCCAGGGCTGCCCTTTGTCACCGGTTCTGTTCATAATTTTTATGGACAGGATTTCTAGGCGCAGCCAAGTGGCGGAGGGCTTTCGCTTCGGTGGCCTCAGAATCTCATCTCTGCCTTTTGCGGATGATGTGGTTCTGTTGGCTTCATCAGGTGAAGGCCTCCAGCTCGCACTGGAACGGTTCGCAGCCGAGTGTGAAGCAGTGGGAATGAGGATCAGCACCTCCAAATCTGAGGCCATGGTTCTCAGCCAGAAAAGGGTGGAGTGCCCACTCCGGGTTGGGGATGAGTTCCTGCCCCAAGTGGAGGAGTTCAAGTATCTCGGGGTCTTGTTCGCGAGTGATGGGAGAAGGGAGCCGGAGATCGACAGACGGATTGGTGCTGTGGCTGCAGTGATGCGGACGCTGCACCGGTCCGTCGTGGTGAAGAGGGAGCTGAGTGTAAAAGCGAAGCTCTCAATTTACCGGTTGATCTACGTCCCTACCCTCACCTATGGCCACGAGCTGTGGGTAGTGACCGAAAGAACGAGATCGCGGATACAAGCGGCAGAAATGAGCTTCCTCCGAAGGGTGGCTGGCCTCTCCCTTAGAGATAGGGTGAGAAGTTCGGCCATCCGAGAGGGGCTCAGAGTAGAGCCGCTGCTCCTCCACATCGAAAGGAGCCAGTTGAGGTGGTTCGGGCATCTGACAAGGATGCCTCCTGGGCGCCTCCTGGGTGAGGTGTTCCGGGCATGTCCCACTGGGAGGAGGCCCCGGGGCAGACCCAGGACACGCTGGAGAGATTATATCTCTCGGCTGGCCTGGGAACGCCTTGGTGTTCCCCCGGATAAGCTGGAGAAGGTGGCTGGGGAGAGGGAGGTCTGGGCTTCTCTGCTTAGGCTGCTGCCCCCGCGACCCGGCCTCGGATAAAGCGGATGAAGATGGATGGATGGATGGATGGATGGATGGAAAATAATAATAAAAACCTATTTTAACAATTTTGCCTTCATGTCTCTTTTTTATTACGTTCCCCCATCCCTTGGAGCTTCTAAAGGATATGAGTGCCAATTCTTTTCCCCGTATTAAATAGTCCAATCACCATCAGACAACAGCCAGTGGATTCAAGCCATGTTTCATTTTCTGTAACACTGACTGTTTCATCGACTGCAGCCAAAACAAAAGCCACAGGGCTACAAATAAAAACATGAACGCTTCTTTATAGAGAAAACCAACAATATCTCACAGTAACAACCATCACTGGCAAGAATGCAGATGTTTTTGACTGGAGCACATTACAATGCTGAATTTCATTTATATCACATGAGCCGTAAATGCAGATTTAACTGTTTTAGAGGTTTTTACCTGTTTTTACTGTTACATTACTCTGGTCATTCTGTTTACTCTGCTTGCATTGCTCTGCAGTGCTCATATGGCACAAAGTACATTTGCAGATTTTTAATTTAAAATTTCCTGATTTTTAATTTAAATGTACTTATTGTTTATGTTTGCACAGTCAAGGAGCCGCTCAGGACACATTTCACTGTGTTTTGTACTTGTACGACTATGCATGTGGCAAATAAACGATCTTGAATCTTCTTACTTTCATATGCATTACATGTAAAATGTGAATGTGACATAAATACTACTGCATACCTTTTCATGAGGCCTGCTTGAACCAAAAGCTGTGCCAGGTCCTGGCTGACAGCGCTGGGAGAACCTACCATAAACTGCAGGATGATCTCCCAGCGCTCCATAGCGTAGCGGTCAAGACTCTCAATGTCTCGTGCATGGCGGTCAGGGCCGAGCGTGCTCCCCTCATCAGCCCAAGCTCGCCCCCTGTGTGTTGAAACAACAATGATTTGGTTCTCTTGGTTAATACTGGTTCTGCAGGAATGAAAGAAAGTGAAACCAAGCAGGTAACAGGTGACCTCACTGACTTAGTTTTGGGCCCAGTAACCATGTTTTCACTTTTCAGGGAACAGTTCCTAAAAGAGAGACAGAGAAGCTGTGGCAGACGTACCCCCCGAGCAAAGCTGTCTTCAGGTTGTCTTTAAACACCGGATTTAAAATGTATCCCTGCAGACCACCCTGCAGCTGCTGACTGTGCCAGAGGCGGAGACCTGCCAACACTGAGATACATTCATCGTGGTCCCTGCAGGAGGAAGGCAAAGACAAAAAACAATGAACAGAACTGGTTATCACTTTGAAATGTGCAGTCCCCTGAAGACGTCAAAGAAAAACTGGAAACACTGAAGAAAACTTATTTCCTGTTTCAGAGACACAGGGATGCTCTGCCATCCAAGGACAGAGCACAACTGACAGTTCTGACAGTTATCAATAACTTCATGAGGCAGACACAGGATTGAACAGCGAGTCATGCAGTTAAATGATCTGCACCATGTGTTATCCTGGTCACCTGCCGGTCCAGAACCAAACATACAAAGGGGACAAAGAGCACAATGAAGAGAATAAATTTAAATCTACATTCAACCATTTAGGAAACACCTCTAAGCCACACATGAGGAACATAAAACTGTAACAAACTTCTAATAAATTCAGCATTCATGGCAGGCACCATTATCTTTGTTTTTAATATCTTCTGCTAAGCTGTTAATTGCTTCACAAACCAAACAGACTGCTGACCCTTTGGCAACAAATCCTGCTCTCATTTTAGTTTACGACAACTGAGTTTTAAACAATGAGGAAAATAGTTTAAAAGTAGAAAACAAGCGCACTGACACAAGACTGATATTTGAGGCATAAAAACAGGGGCTCTCCTGCTCAGACCTACCAGGCTGGGGTCATCAGCTGACAGGACCAGTGTGTAACAGAGCTATTTAGAAATTTACTGTGATTTAAATGGAAAAAAACAAACATTTTGAGTTTGTTGTGCATCAGCCACCAGTGATGTGCACCAAAGTTTAGCAGGTTCTTATTTTACCCATGCTCTACCTCTTCTATTTTCATGAGAATCAGCAGAGTAGTTTTGTACTTGACTGACAAACCGACACACAGAGGACAAACAGAACAACAGAGGCGACTTACTTCTGACTGTCTTTCTTTACCCACAATGCCACAGCTGCCTGGGGGAGAGGCTGATCCAGGAACAGCATGCGCATCACATAATTCTTTGCCAGAGAGGGGAGTTCCCTGTAAAATATCAAAATACATAAAAAACAGGGAAGAAAATTCACTCAACACTTGTTATATTGCAAAAAAAACGATTAAAGTGTGAAAGGCATGAAATGCTTTTGGCTTCTGACGGTGATGATGCAGAACCAGTCACAGTTAAGCACCTGTACACAGCCAGGCATGTCGCTGGGTGGTTGTAGAGTCTGTCCAAAATCTCCGGACTCAGCTCCTTCAGATATTCATGCAGGTTCTTGCATTGCAGCTGGACACGCAGTTTCATGGTCTCCAGCAGCAAAGAGGAACTTCAGCAAACACGGTAAAGCTACTTCATACCCACGAGGCTCCCAGATTTCCTTCAGCCGTTTTACCAGACACGGGGATCTGACAGTATCTGGCGAAGACTCCGTATTCTGTGGCTCCAGCTTTATTTCTGCACATGTATATTCTGCGTGTATAACCGGACTATAACCAGGACAGCTGAGCCACATAAAGCTACCACGTGAATAAAAATATAAAAAGGTATTTTACCGTAAAGGTAAACCGACGCCTTCCTATAGATAAGTACTTATGCTGTTCAAAGTAATTTAATTGTTATTGCCTGATAGCTTTCTCAGCTTTCTGAAGCAGCCATGTTTCCAGGTCATGTGACCTGAACAGGAACGTTCTCGTTGGTCGTTTTCTTCTTCTGTTGCTTTTAATTGAGGTCGTACTATTAGAAAAGTGCTATGTCGCCGCCTGCTGTATTTAGTTTGGAAACGCTGACATCCGGGAGAAAATTTTAAAAAAGATGCTGTAAAATTACAAAGTGGATTTGTATTGTGGTAAACTGCTGAAGAACTAAGTAAAACCTGTATTTTACGGAAGACTCGAGTCAAAATGTTGGATATTTTACAGTCTGCTGTTCTGTTCAACTGTGTTGTGTTATGTTGGGGGGGTTTTCTTCTTTTTCACAACCCAGTTATACAAATGAAGGCAGGCTGTATAATAAAATCACTCTCTGTATATTAAAGTACAGTTAGACAAGGACCTGGAATATGAACTGGTAATTACGCCCATCCTTGTAGATTTAGTTTGTTTGTTATTTTATCTTGTGCTTGTTTTTATTGTTCTTCATTTTGTCTTTGTTCTATTACATATTTTATTCTATTGTTAAGTGTCTTGAAAGGCGCTTTATAAATAAAATTTATTATTATTAGTATTACTAGTGAGCAACTTATTCCAAAGTGTTCAAATATCCGGTAAGTGAGTGCACTATGCGTATGCTAGTACTCTAGCATGAGAGAATGGGTCATCTAATACTCAGGGTAGGGTAAAGGTAATATCTCTCCATACTATCTCTGTTTTTAATTTTTATTTTAATACTTTATTTACTGGAACAAGCGCTCGCATATGCTGATAAACCCCTAGGAACTTGAGGCTTAGCTGTGGCTGTAAAGCAGCTGATACAGGTCTTACAAAGATATAATCCATAGATAATCCAATCTGCACTTATACCTTTCAAAGCTCCTCCGTCGTCCAACCTGAGCTAGGCCAGAATCAAAGCAAATATTACTGTCTGATGCCCAACACAAGTCATTTTTGTAATAAAGAGCTAACTCATTTAAAGTCTTCAATGTCAACACAAGTGAAGAAGGCCAACAAAATAAACCTATCAGAGAGCTGGTACATTCTTACAAAGAAGAAACGTCCTGCTGAGCAAAACAAACTGCAGAAAGACGCACCAGTGTCTCAAGGCAACAATGCTCTTCAGTTGTCCTCTGAATACCTTCACAGAGTGACAACTGTAAACAAAGGTTTCAAGAACAAAATATTATTGCAAATAAAAGATATTGTGACCTTATTTTCCTTTTATTTGACACCTTTTCTGACAAACCAGGGTGAGTTTACGTGGGGGTATTTTGTCCTACAATTCTGTTAATCACCTACATACAATCCTGATTTGTGATCAGCAGATGGAGAAAAATCATTAATTATAGAAGAAAATTAGAAGGGCACGTTATATATTTGATAAACAATGTGACAAACTTTCATATTTGAAACCAGGTGAAAAGACTCCTTGTATTCAATCGCACATTATCTGGTCATGTTATCTTTATTAATTCCTTCAATCAGTGCCCTAAGGCTACGTTCACACTGCAGGCGAAAGCGCAGCAAATCCGACTTTTCTGACCCTATGCGACCCATATCCGATCATGGTATGACAGTGTGAACGGCACAAATCCGATATTTTCAAATCTGATCTGGGTCACTTTCGTATGTGGTACTGAATCCGATACATATCTAATGTGTTAGAAAGCGACTGCTGTTTGAACGGTCATGTCGCATTAAATCCGTCTTTTACATCACTGACACAAGACAGACGCCAATTATCAGCGCCAGAGAAGACATCGCGAATGCTTCCTGGCCATCCAGTGTAGATGTTAGTGAAACTGTTGGGAAGACAACGTTGGAGAAACGTGAACATTTTATTTGTACTGTATAATCTGCAGATTCTGACAGAAATCTGCAACTATCCTTTGAAGCACCGCTCCTCTAAAACAGCAATAAGGATCATTATTAGGTTATTTACATTATTATGTAAATAACAAAATAACTTAAAGCAAAATTGGGAAACGTAAAGTCCAAAACAAGTCGCCATCAGTCAAACAATACTGTTTGCTCTGGGTCTAAACAGAGCGCGTTGTGTGTGACGTCTTCTTTTGCGCATGCGGGCCGCTTTGAGCGTTCACACTAGAGCGCGTTTGCTGTCGCATTTTATTTGTAGTGTGAACAAGCAGACAAAAAAATCGGATTTGATCAAAAAATCTGAATTGAGCATTAAGACCTGCAGTGTGAACGTAGCCTAAGTGGCCTCAGTCAGAGTTGTTACTGATGTCTTTGGTTATGGACATTATTCCTGTATCTGTTGCAACCTTGAACAAAACGGGTCAGGTTAGCAATTCTGCTGTGTCAGCTCATAGACAGAGGTTTAATACTAGAAAGCCTAGAAGGCATTAAATACGGATACATTTAGCTGTAAACACACATTTGTTTTGATCACGTAAACAATATACAAACTTTATTCAGCAAAGTTTATTTAGCAAAGAAAAAAACCCTATACAAAATAAAGCTGATACATACAATATTGTTTCACCTGTTCTGATTCAGTTACATGAATCAGTGGGGGCTCCATCAGGACAAGAATATGGTGTTGCTGAACTCCTGCTGGATGATTTTATTCACTGTGACAACTTTCTGCTGACTATATGTCAGCGCTGTGCATCCAAGCAGCCACAGAGAAAAACAGGAATGCTCCTTTAATACGTTTTTTTTTTTTTTTTTTGACACGGTCAGCCGTACAACAGTCACATAAACTTAAATGATGTTCAATCCTAACTGTACAAACTCAAGTTTAAAATAAAGGTTAGTCTAAGCTCTGTTTAAAATCACTTTTGTGCAGTCTTGAGCAATATCTGAGTAAGCGGAGGGGGGGGGGATGCAAAGGACCCTCTTCTTAGGAGTCCTCCTTCTCTTGATACCTACAATGACAAAATGAAATGATGAGCAAACAATCACAACAGCAGCAACATATGGTGACCTCATGATGATTACCTGCAGTGTATGCAGGTGAAAAAGACTGTCTGTCCTTCATCTGCAGACCTCATCTGCCTGGTATGGTAAATCATACCCTCTTTGTTGCAATGAGAGCAGCGCCTGTCAATCTACAGGAAGCAAAGAGCTTATTAGCAGCACATAGAGCTGTTGGCATCATGCAGTACACTTAGCAGGCACCAGACAGGCAGCACTTACCACAGGACCCTTCATTTCAGAGTCCTCCTCATCCTGAGACACAGGCGCCTGCTCCACAGGGTTAAACACCACGGCAGAACGGATCTCCTGACCTGAAAACTCTGAATAAGCAGAGAAGAACTCATCTGTGTACTTATCACTCACGAATGTGTTATCAGTGCAGTATGCTTATTGTCAAATGTTTATATCTAAAACCCTTGCTACTACAACAATAACATTTATGAGGTCAGACACTGATGACGGTCTGGCTCACAGTCTCCATTCTAATTCATCCCAACGGTTTCCATTCAGTTTTAGGTCAGAACTCTGTGTACGACACTCGAGTACTTCCACACCAAACTCGTTCATCCATGTAAATGGTAAATGGACTGCTTCTTATATAGCGCTTTTCTACTCTGTCTGAGCACTCAAAGTGCTTCATACAACTAATTCATGTATTGATGTATCTGACACACTACACCGCGTTCCAAATTATTATGGAAATTGTGTTGAAGTGTCATAAAGATTAAATAAGTTGTTTTTCAATTAAACACATGGATGGAATTGTGTCTTGGGACTCTTTGTATCACTGAAAACAATCTCGGACACCTGTGATCATTAGTTTGCCAGGTGAGCCCAATTAAAGGAAAAACTACTAAAGAAGGATGTTCCACATTATTAAGCAGACCACCATTTTCAAGCAATATAGGAAGGAAAAATGATCTCTGCTGCTGAAAAGCGTGAAATAGTTGAATGCCTTGGACACATAATGAAAACCTTGGATATTTCACGAAAATGTAAGTGTGATCACCATAATGTTAAGAGATTTGTGGCTGAGTCAGAGCACACATGGGTTCGTGCAGATAAAGGCACAATGATGGTTTCTGCCAGACAAATACATCAGATTAAGAGAGCAGCTGCTGAAAGGCCATTACAAAGCAGCAAACACATATTTGAAGCTGCTGGTGCCTCAGGAGCCCTGCGAACATCAAGGTACAGGATCCTCCAGAGACTTGCAGTTGTGAATAAACCTTCTATTCCGCCACCACTAACCAATGCTCACAAGCAGAAACTGCTGCAGTGAGCCCAGAACTACATGAAAACTAATTTTCAAACAGTCCTGTTCACTGATGAGTGCAGTGCAACCCTGGATGGTCCAGATGGATGCAGTGGTGGATGGTGGGTGAACGGCCACCATGTCCCAACAAGGCTGTGTCGTCAGCAAGGAGGTGGTGGAGTCATGTTTTGAGCCGGAATCACGGGGAGAGAGCTGGTCGGCCCCTTTAGGGTCCCTGAAGGTGTGAAAATGACCTCTGCAAAGTACGTGGAGTTTCTGACTGACCACTTTCTTCCATGGTAGAAAGAGAAGAACTGTGCCTTCCGCAACACAACCATCTTCATGCAAGACAATGCACCATCTCATGCTACAATGAACACCTCTGCATCATTGGCTGCTATCGGCGTAAAAGGAGAGGAACTCATAGTGTGGCCCCGATTCTTCCCTGACTTCAATCCTATTGAGAACCTTTGGAGCATCCTCAAGCAAAAAAATATGAGGGTGTGAGGCAGTTCACATCCAAACAGCAGCTGTGGGAGGCTATTCTGACATCCTGCAAAGACATTCAAGTAGAAACTTTCCAAAAACGTACAAGTTCCATGGATGCAAGAATTGTAAAACTGCTATCAAATAAGGGGCCTATGTTAATATGCAACTTGACCTGTTACGGTGCGTACACACCGAACGCGATAGAAGCGACCAAAGAGTCAGGTTTACATGTAAAGTCAATGGAGGAGCGCGATGAAGCGCGACTGGGGATCCCGCGAAGCTTCAGAAGCAGATTTGCGTCGCGAAAACGCTTTTCCGCCTGATTCGCACGAACAATTAGCGCGACTGATGCATTTGAAGCGCGAAGTAAAATACGCACTGCATTTTATGTGATGTATTTTGTGCATTTGCACTTATCACATCTGCCGCTCAAGTTGGAAAAATCTGAACTTCCAGTGTCAAGTTGCGCCATGACAACCAATCAGGTGACGGGTGTCAGTGATGCTGTGACTGAGTGAATGGAGTAACAGCATCAGCAGGACATGGGTACTGATAAACACCGTGGCTAATCACCCCGAGCTACATGACACCAGCTGTTTTCTATACAGAGACAGGAATAAAAAAAATAAACATTACAAAGAGGTTAAACTATTTAGACAGGAAAGCTCTTAAGAGGTTTGTGGGTGGCTCTTAAAAGAGCTGTTGTGGCTGCCAAGGCCCTGCTCTCTCTGTCGAGAAGTGAGCCATGAACAGCTTCCTCACCCGGACACCCAGGCCTGATGGCTCCACCACAGCACGTCCCACGCCGCTCACATATTATAAACTTTTACTAACCGCAGACAGATGGACAGGCACTCTGCAGGTGGGATTGAGCACCTGTAGCTGGTGTCTAGGCGGGCGGTGCTTGGAGCGACGTGGGACAGCAGCTCCTCAAACTGGGCGAGGGACAGACGGTGGTACTGCTGAAAGCGACCCTCATCCAGACGCAGCTCCTGGAGCAAGTGGTGAAACTCACCAAACTGCTCACACTTGTGGAGGACTTGATGGACTCAGGTACGGTGAGGACGTCCTTTGCACCGCTGCTCTGCTCTCCACAGTAAATAGAGGAGGGAGACTCTCTCTTCAAACGCTAGATCGACAGCTGCCATCTTGCAAACATACCGCCTGGCACTACTTCCTCACACATTTCCGGTCGCTTCTATTGCGTTTGGTGTGAACGCGCCGTAAAGATGTTTTTGATTGAAATAGCTTTTGATTTCAGTGAAATTGATCTACTAATGCTGCAAATTCAACAAATGACCATTTTCAATTCTCTACAATCTATAAAATGTTTTGAAACTCTGTGTGCGTAATAATTTGGAACAGTGCCTTTTAAGGTTTTTATTTTTGAAAAACATACTGTTTTCACTGGGAGTTCTGTTCAGTAACATTTGAATAATACTCTATTTGTCGATGACTCGAAAATTATGCCGACTGTCATTTGAATCGACTATTTAGGAAAAACAGAAAAATATCATTTGCATAATAATTTGGAACGCGGTGTAGTTTAACAGCTGTAGCCTTCTAGATTTTTGTGTGTGTGACAAGATGGCGCCAGCAGTATGCATGGCGACACATCTGTCGACATTGCGTCCGTCAACTCTTGTAGCTTTGCTTTGGCTTTGGCTTGCTTTATCCTTTTCTATATTATCCCAAAATGCCCTTGGTCTGCGTGTGTACAATCGCCAGCTACTTTTAGAAATCAAAGCATCCTATGATCTGGCTCTTAAACAAACAGCGACAGGAGATGATTATAGGCCTCCTCCACCACTTTTTGAGCCCTGTATTCCGGCCCATCTGTGCCGACACTCCTACACTACTTCCTGGAAGAAGCGCCCGAGGAAACGAGGAAAGTGGGCTGGTACACTCATCAAAGTCAGAGCTCTTCTCTGTGCTTCCCGTGGAACTACTGGACCAGCAGAGTGCATCTTTAGATGGATCCTGCCTGTTGTCCCTGGAGCACCCACGACACTTGATCCCCCGCTCTCAGCATTTTACTTCCCTAAGCGGCCTCGGACCCGTGGATGCGGTGTGGATCACAGAAATCTTCACACGCTTAACTGAGCCGGAGCATCAGATGTTAGGATCTACATCCTTCAAATGGCTCTACTAAATGTAAGATGTTTAGCAAACAAGACGTTTGTATTAAACGACTTCCTAAAGTCACAACAGCTGGACTTTCTGTTTCTGACAGAAACATGGCTTCAACCCGGTGAGTCTGTAGCTTTTTCGGAACTGGTTCCTCCTGATTGCTCATTCTTCAGCCTCCCTCGATCCACTGGTAGGGGGGAGGCTTAGCCATCGTTTTCAATGCTCGATTTCATTGCCATCAAACACTACAGCATGATTCATTTTCTAGTTTTGAACTCCAGCTGTTTGATTACACCTGAGCTCTGCTGCGCCTTTCTTGTGTGCCCTCCTATACCGTCCTCCCAAGTTTAATAAGGATTTTATCAAAGAGTTTTCAGATTTTATGGCCGGAATTGTTCTTAAATTCAACAGTTTTTTAATCCTTGGTGATTTTAACATCCATGTCTGCTGTGACTCTAAACTTCTGGTCAAGGACTTTTTAAATATTATTGACTCTTTTAACTTGACCCAGTGGGTTGCCGGACCCACGCATGAAAAAGGTCATACACTAGATTTGGTGCTTTTGTTGTAACTTTATTGCAATTTATTGCTTGATAACAGCATTTTGGTTATTTTGTAAATGATTTAATTACTGGATGGATGGATGGATGGATTTAATTACTAGCCACATGTTTAGTGAGAGCTGTTAATTATAGATTTACTTTTCTGCTAAAAGGGAGCATTTAATACATATTTTCATTAGAAGACTTCATTTCCCAGAATCCTTTGTTGCAGAGATGGAAGTTACTCATGTTTAGCTAGCAAAGAAAAGTTTCGGGAAGCCATTATATGTTGTTCTGATGTCGGTCAGTTTATGTGCTGTACACCGCTTTTTTGAAGTCCTATATAAAGATGATCGTTTCTATAACTGATGTCCGATCCATTTTTTTGGCCAAGTGGATTTGCCACAACATTTTTTGGTGCCAAAACCCAGGAGAAATGAGCGAACAGGATTCACACAGAGCCATCGCCGAAGCTGCGGGAGTGGCAGATGACAAGCATCAGAGAGAACAAAACGAAAACGTGGGACGATAAGAGGTGCTACCACACGACTTGTACACCAAATTGACTCCGAAATGGCTAAACCAGAAGAACCCAGAAGATGATGAGGCTCTGCAGATGTTTGAGAGAACGACTATGTTTAAAGATGGACGATACCAGGTGGAGTTGCCAAGGTAGCCAGAAAGGGTAGAGCTCTCAGACAACTACAGTTGCCAAAAAACGGCTGGAAGGTCTGAGTAAAAGATTTAAGAAGGATGTCACACTCTTCAGCTGGTATAATCAAGTGGTGGAGGACTACTTGGACCAGAACATTGCAGAGGAAGTGACACAAGACAACAGCGGCACAGACTCTGTAATGTACTATATGCCTCACCATGCAGTGCTGAGAGGACAAAGCAACTACGAAATTAAGAGTGGTTTTTGATGCATCGTCCCATGAAGAAGGCCGTCTGTCGCTGAATGACTGCTTATTTACGGGGCCAAACTTGAATCCAGATCTGCTCAGTGTTCTCATTAGATTTAGGGAAAACAAAATCGCCTTTCTGGCAGACATAAAACAAGCATTCCTGCAAATACGTCTTGCAGAAAGGGACAGAGATGTAGTCAGGTTCTTGTGGTTCTCATGTGCACCGAAAGGAGAAGTGAATGATCACCCGCGCATTCTGAGTATGACGAGAATGGTGTTTGGAGTTACGCCAAGCTCATTTCTGCTTGCAGCGACAATTCAAAGACATCTAAAACAATATGAAGCAAGCCAACCACAAGTGGTGAATACAATAAGGGAGTCACTTTACGTAGATGACTTCATTTCAAGTACACGCTCAGTGGAAGAGGCATATCACATCACAACAAACACCAAAGAGATACTGGCAGTTGCTGGTATGGAGCTCTGCAAATGGATGACAAACTCAGCTGAACTGAGGCAGAAATGGCAGAAGAGCTCCACAAACTACATGATGGCACCTGAGATGAATGGAGTAGCATTAAAGGTACTTGGATTAGTGTGGAGGCCAGAGACTGATGATTTCGCCTTTGACCTTAGGCCACTAGTGAGACTTCTAACAGAGAAGAAAAGAACCAAACGAAGCGTGCTGCAGTCCTCAGTAGAGCAGGGCGATATGGCCAAAAATATTCATCACGATATATATTTGAAAATTTACGATAACGATATAACTGACGATAAAATTGATGCAAGACAAAATACAAAATACAACTCCAAAACTTTACTAGCGCAAAAAACCCATCCATTTATTTTCACTTAAACAAGCAGCTGTTTTTTATGTGCATTAAAGCTATATAAAAAAAATTCAGCAGTGGAAACGCAAATCCCTTGCTGAAAGTTTAAGCAAAGGACATATCCTGAGGATAACCATGTATAATATCCACTAAAGCTAAAAAGAGGTGCTTTGCAACATGAAACTGCAGTGTGCCAAATAAAAAAGTCAAATATGTATTTTTGGGACCATAAGGTGCACGGGATTATAAGGCACATTAAGCGAAACAAAGCAGTCAGATAAGTCCAACTTTATTCAACTCATTCTTCTTGCTTCCTCCACTTCTGTACCATTGATTCATTAATGCTGTATTCTATCACAGCTGCTCTATTCCCATGTTGTTGCAGTATATTAATGACTAACCTCGTATTGTGGATGGATTATCTCAGTTGTTCTCCTGACTGAAGTTTGGTCCGTTTACAGCATCCTGCCATGCGATTGCATTTGTCTCTAACCATCGGGAACCTTCACGTTAACTTTTATCGAGTGGAAAAGTGTTAGTGTTCATCCTCCAGCTTCACTGTTTATGCTATGCTAACATAGCTGTGTCGCTAGCAATCACGTAGCACATCATTATATACCAGCTAGCCCAACTTCAGTAACCCTACAAACGTCACTGCTGTTTAGTTTCCTGTCTTCATTTATGTTGGAAGTGATAGCAGAGCTGTACGTTTGAATTTTTTCAGAAATCTCTCAGTCAGAACATGTTATATCATTTTTAGGTGGAAACTAGCGAGCTAACTTCCTGCTAACTTCCTGCTAACTTTTAACTCTGTTAAATGTAATAAATCCTGTTTTCATGGATGCCTGGATGTTAAACTTAATTCTTACACCTGGTAAAGCAGCAACGCTGATCGTTTTATTAAAGATGAAAGAATTTAGACAGTTTTTAACTCTCAATGTGCCGCAGTGTTCATTTGACTTTGGGACCTTAAAGGACGGAGTTTAGGACCCAGATTATGCCCAGATTTACGAGCACCTTAGTCCGACAAATACGGCAATAACGACGGCCCGCTTGCATGTTCTACAAAAAATGAGCTTAGGTGTGTATCTGACGGACAAACACAAACCAGTTCCACATCACTGAAGCTGCACCATTTTTACAAACCAATTCTGGTTCATCCGTTTCACTCAACGATCTGCTTTTTCCCCCCCCCATTCTCATTCTCCGTTGCCCCATGCTTTTTCGGCCATGTGCGTATGAAAACAAAGGCACTGCGCATGCGTGTTTTACCCATATTCTATCGCGATATTTTACTTTCTTATCATTGCCTAACATTATACCGTTATTACCGTGAACGGTATAATATGGCCCAGCCCTAGTCCTCAGCACGAATTTATGATCCGCTTGGGTTTCTGAACCCCTAGACCATTAGGGTCAAGTGCATGTTCTCCAAGCAATGCGGGAGAGGGGGCTCTCCTGGGATGAAGAATTGCCACCAGATCTGGCACAAGAATGGCAACAATGGTGTTCAGAACTCACTCAGTTACATGAGTTCGCCATACCAAGGTGGTACCAAATTAATATGCAACAAGAAAGCAAAGATGAATTGGAACTACATGTGGTCTGTGATGCCAGTGAAAGGGCATACAGTGCTGTGGCCCATCTGCAAGGCAAAACACGAGAAGGAGAAACAACAATGAGCTTGGTCGCATCTAAAGTCAGGGTGGCTCCCCTAAAGAAAATGACGCTGCCATGTCTGGAACTCATGGGAGCCATGATTGAGGCCAGACTGGCGAACAACTTGATCATCTCGCTGAAGATGGAGCAAGCCCAAAAAAAAATGTGGTCTGACTCCACGATCACTTTGCAATGGATTTGCAGTTCAGCACAAAGATGGAAACCGTTTGTTGCAAACTGAGTGACTGAGATCCAGACACTTACGAGTCCATCTTCATGGTCACACAACCCATGGAAGGTTAATCCCACTGACCTTCCCACAAGAGGACAATCAGTGGAGGCCCTACTACAGAACCAGCTATGGTGGAATGGGCCCAGTGTTCTTGTATCAGAGGATCAGACACATGAGTCTGAAGATCAAAATATTTCAGACGAAATGAATGTAGAACTTAAATCCAGTTATCAAATAGCCATGCAGTTTGCTGCTAATGACACTGACATCTGTGAACCAATACTGAAGCTTGAGAGGTACAGCAAACTGAAGAGAGTGCTCAGAGTGACAGCATGGATAAGGAGATTCATAACTAATGCAAAACCAATGATGCAACCAAAGATGCAAGGTGAGCTGACAGCAAATGAGCTTCTTGATGCTGAGAAGTACTGGATCAAAGTCACGCAACATCAGAGTTTTCACCAGGAGGTCCAGACACTGAAAGCAGGAAAACCTATGATGAATGACAGTAAGATTCAAGAACTGAAACCATTCCTTGATGAAGATGAGCTGCTTAGTGTTGGAGGGAGGCTGCAGCAGTCAGACTTCACATTCAGAGAGCAGCATCCTTGGATTCTGCCAAACAAACACAGATTCTCAGAACTGCTGATACAGGATCGTCACAGAAGGGTGATGCATTCAGGAGTGAGGGACACTCTTGTGCAAATAAGAGAGAGATATTGGATCATCCGTGCTCGGCAGCTGGTTAAGAGCATTGTGACCAGATGCGCTGTGTGTAAGATGTTCAAGGCAAAGGCTGGGCATCTAACTGCACCTTTGCCTAGGGACCATATATCCGAGTCCCCACCATTCGAGGTTACAGGGGTGGATTTTGCTTGGCCACTTTATGTAAAAACAGAGGATTCTGTGAAAAGATCCTACATTGCCCTATTTACCTTTGCTGTGACACGAGCGGTCCATTTAGAGGTTGTGTCAGATCAGTCAACTGAGACATTTTTGCTAGCATTGAAGAGATTCATTGCCAGGAGAGGGCTATGCAGAGTTATCTATTCTGACAATGCCAGAACATTTAAGAGAGCAGACCAAGATTTGAAGGAGCTGTGGAAGACAAAGACCCACAGTTGCTGGAGTTTTTCTTGGAAAGAGGAATTACTTGGAAGTTCATTGCAGAAAGAGCAACCTGGTGGGGTGGATTCTGGGAACGTCTGGTCAGATCAGTGAAAATCTGCCTCAAGAAGGTGTTAGGAAGAGCTTCACTCCACTTTGAAGAAATGTGCACTGTGTTGGCAGAAGTCAAAGCTACTCTGAACTCTAGGCCTTTGTGCACAACGAGGTAAATGAACCGCAACCACTTACTCCAGCCCACTTTCTGGTGGACAAATGACTGACATCTCTACCACCCAAGTCAATCCCAAGGGACACACACCATCCAACACCTAAAAAAAAGAGGACATTACCCGGAGATCGAGATACAGGCAGAAGCTCATGACCAACTTCTGGAACACCTGGAGAAAGGACTATCTGTTGGAGCTGAAGTCAGCTCATTGCTATAACACTTTAAAGCCTACACCCCTAAAACTAGGGGATGTCGTGCTCATTGGGCACGACAACCTCTCCAGACAAGTGTGGAAGCTTGGAAGAATTGAAGAAATGTTTCCGGGTCGAGATGGTCTTGTTAGATCTTGCTTAGTTCGCACGACAACAGGGACTCTGTTAAGAAGACTGATTCAGCTGTTCTACAACTTAGAGCTTTAGATGAACAATTAGTTCATCGGGGGGGGGATGTTGCTGTAACTTTATTGCAGTTTATTGCTTGATAACAGCATTTTGGTTATTTTGTAAATGATTTAATTACTAGCCACATGTTTAGTGAGAGCTGTTAATTATAGATTTAATTTTCTGCTAAAAGGGAGCATTTAATACGTGTGCAGAGATGGAAGTTACTCATGTTTAGCTAGCAAAGAAAAGTTTCGGGAAGCCATTATATGTTGTTCTGATGTCGGTCAGTTTACGTGCTGTACACCCCTTTTTTGAAGTCCTATATAAAGACGATTGTTTCTATAACTGATGTCCGATCCATTTTTTTGGCCAAGTGGATTTGCCACAACAGCTTTCCCACGGGCTGGATATGTCCATCACGGAAATATCTGAGTTGCGCATCTCCGATCACTTTCCTGTGTTGTTCACTCTAACGCTGCTCGGTAGATAAGCGTGTGCCCCAGCGCACAAAAAGCGAGCGCTTAATTCTCTAACAGCAACCACTTTTTCGGCTGCCTTTATGGACTCTGGAACAATGAACTCCAACTGTAAAAGTGTTGAGGACCTTTCAGACATTCTTCATTCTACCTGCACTGATATTTTAGACTCGATTGCTCCGTTTAGGACTGTGCGCGCTAAGCAATTATCAGAGCCATGGTTGAATGAACATACGTGCTCCCTTAGACATGACTACAGACACGCCGAAAGGAGATGGAAAAAGGACAGATTGCACGTTTCTCTACAGATTTTAAGGACTCGTCTTTCTGCTTACCAAGAAGCTGTAAAAACTGCAAAGACACAGTTTGTCTCAAACTTAGTGTCAGTAAACAGTCACAGGCCTCAGGTACTTTTTAATGTCCTTAATAGTTTTCTTAGTTCACGTGATAATGCCGGAGTCATTTCTTCACCAAGTATTTGTGATGATTTTTTAGCATTTTTTAACAACAAGGTTCTATTTATTAGGGCTCTTGTAGGGTTGGGCGATATGGCCTAAAATCCATATCACGGTATAATTTGAAGCATGTGCGGTAACGATATATATCGCAATATATTCTTTTCTTCTGTATAACGCATTTTACACACTATAAGGCACACTTAAAATCCTTTAATTTTCTCAAAAATCGACAGTGTGCCTTATGTATGAATTCTGGTTGTGCTCACTGATCTCGAACCGATTTTATGTCGGACACGGCGCGCAGAAATCTCTCAAAAAATGTTTTAGTAAGACTTTGGTAAGCTATGAAGGCGCACCGATTGATGAATTCCCAGAACACCGGAGCCTTATGGCTGCCGTAGTCAGGAGCCTTGCAGAGAAATCTGGGTCCAAAACTCCGTCTCCTTCAGGTCCCAAAGTCAAACGAACACTGCAGCATCACTGAGAGTTAAAAACTGTGTAAATTCTTTCATCTTTAATAAAATGATCAGCGTTGCTGCTTTACCAGGTGTAACAATTAAGCTTAACATCCAGGCATCCATGAAAACAGAATCTATTAAATTCAACGGAGTTAGAAGTTAGCAGGAAGTTAGCTCGCTAGTTTCCACCTAAAAATGATATAACATGTTCTGACTGAGAGATTTCTGAAAAAATTCAAACGTACAGCTCTGCTATCACTTCCAACATAAATGACATAAATTTCCTGTTGAGACAGGAAACTCAACAGCAGTGACTTTTGTAGGGTTACTGAAGTTGGGCTAGCTGGTATATAATGATCTTCTATGTGATCGCTAGCAACACAGCTACGTTAGCATAACATTAGCACAGTGAAGCTGAAGGATGAATGCTAACTTTTTTCCACTCGATAAAAGTTAACGTGAAGGTTCCTGATGGTTAGGGACAAATGCAATCCCATGGCAGGATGCTGTAAACGGACCAAACTTCAGTCAGGAGAACAACTGAGATAATCCATCCACAATACGAGGTTAGTCATTAATATACTGCAACAACATGGGAATAGAGCAGCTGCGAGGGAATTCAGCATTAATGACTCAATGATACGGAAGTGGAGGAAGCGCAGTTTTTGGCTTTCCCCATATTCCAAAAGTGCTTCATCTCTTTGCTATTACTGTCGTTGGCATAATTTGCAGATGATATTGTTTGCAGCCGCTGCGATGCTTTCGACCAAAACAGACGCAGCTTGATGACACCATCAACATGCGCTATTGCGGTAGTGCGGTATAGTCAAAATCTCTACTGTTGGCCAAATTTATATTGTTTCTACCGTATACCGTTTATACCGCCCACCCCTAGGCTCTTGTCTCGTCGACTGCTGCCTCAGATCCTAGTCTTTCTCCTATGTGCTCAGTTGTCTTAGAGCAGTTTGATCCTGTCTCCCTGAATGACTTGAGTGCGGTAGTTTGTAACTTAAGATCATCATACTGCCCCTCTGATTGTCTCCCCCCAAGTTTGCTTAAAAACACTTTTAATACTGTCGGGCCTTTTATCCTGAGATTAATTAATCTGTCCCTTGCTGTGTTCCATCATGCTTTAAACAAGCAATAGTTCAGCCTCTTCTTAAAAAAAAATAACCTGGACCCAACTGTTCTGTCCAATTACAGGCCAATCTCAAAGCTTCCTTTACTGTCTAAAGTTTTGGAGAAAGTGGTCTACTTACAGTTGCAGGCCCACCTTGATTTGAATGTGATTTCTGAAAAAATTCAATCTGGTTTTAAATCATTACATAGCACTGAGACGGCACTTTTAAGGATTTTTAATGATATTCTTTTAACTCTGGACTCTGGTAGCCCTGCTGCCCTTTTATTGTTGGACCTGTCAGCAGCTTTTGACACGGTCGACCATGACATCCTGTTATGACGGCTAGAATTTCATGCTGGCCTAAAGGGATCTGCCCTACAGTGGTTTCGGTCCTACTTGTCAGGAAGGTCTTTTTATGTCAATATGGCCCCCATAACTCCAAACTAGCCCCTCTTAAATACGGTGTACCTCAAGGCTCTATTTTGGGTCCTGCCCTGTTTGCACTCTATTTGTTGCCATTGGGTTCCATCTTCTCGTGTTACAACATTTCATTCCACTGTTTCGCTGATGATTTGCAGATTTATCTGCCTTTAAAAGCAGGGTCTGACCGTCCCCAGCTCTTATTACGCTGCCTTGACGACATCAAACAGTGGATGTCGTTAAATTTTCTAAAGCTAAATGAAAATAAAACTTAAGTTGTCATTTTCGGCAACTTTGTCAATAATCACATCGATAGCACTCTAGGCCCCTTTTCCTCCTATTGTAAAACACATGTAAAAAACCTTGGTGTCTACCTTGATGGTTCTTTTAAATTGAATAAGCAGGTGAGTGCAGTAGTCCAGTTCTGATTCTTTCAGTTAAGACAGCTGGCCAAGGTAAAGCCATACTTCCCGGCTAACGTCTTTGAACGTGTTATTCGCCTCTTCCTTACTTGCAGGTTGGACTACTGCAATTCATTGTATTTTGGTCTCGACCAGAACTCCATTCATTGTCTTCAGATGGTCCAAAATGCAGCTGCTCGCCTGCTAACTGGGACCAAACGGAGAGAGCATATAACCCCAGTTTTAGCTTCTCTACACTGGCTTCCTGTCTCCTACAGGATCCAATTTAAACTTTTACTTTTTGTTTTAAAGTCACTTAACGTCCGAGCCCCTTCTTACCTGTCTGAGCTCCTTTCTGTTTATGCTCCAGGAAAAACCATGAGGTCTAGCTCAAAATTAATGCTTTCCATCCCACGGACTGATCTCAAATCTCGTGGCGATAGAGCTTTCTCTGTGGCAGGTCCCAGACTTTGGAATAGTCTCCCCCTAAATATTAGACCTGCACAAACACTTGATCAATTTAAATCACTACTTTTTATGCCCTGGCTTTTAACACACTATGACCCAAAAATTTTTGTCTTATTTTAATAGTCTTAGTTATTGTTTTAATTATTTTATTGTCCTATCATTGTTTTATATTGTTATTATTGTTTTACATTGTCTCTTTTTAATGGCATTTTTATATTGTTAAGCACTTTGTGCAGCATCGTCTGTCTGGCTTGCTGAAGCATTAAGAGTTCCTTTTACTGGAAATAACTCCTTAAAAACAACCCCACACCATAATCCCCCCTCCACCAAACTTTACACTTGGCTCAATGCAGTCAGACAAGAACTGCTCTCCTGGCTACCACCAAACCCAGACTCATCCATCGGATAGCCAGAAAAAGAGGCGTGATTCATCAGTCCAGAGAACAGGTCTCCACTGCTGTAGAGTCCACCACTGCTTTAAACCACTGCATCCAGCACTTTGCATTCCATTTGGTGATGTAAGGCTTGGATGCAGCTGGTGGTCATGGAAACCCATCCCATGAAGCTCTTTACACACTGTTCTGATCTAATCTGAAGGCCACATGAAGTCTGGAGGTCTGTAGTGATTGACTCTGAGAAAGTTGCCATCCTCTGCACTCAGTGCGCCTCAACATCTGCTGACCCTGCTCTGATTTTACATGCCCCACCTCTTTGTGGCTGAGTTGCTGCCGTTTCCGATCACTTCTGCTTTGCTTACCACTACCAACAGCTGACTCTGGAATATTTAGTACTGAGGACTTGACTGGACTTGTTGCACAGGTGGCATCCTATCACATTACCATGCTGGAACTCACTGAGCTCCTGAGAACAACCCATACTTTCACAAATGTTTGTAGAGGCGGTCTGCATGCCTGGGTGCTTGATTTTATACACCTGTGACCATGGAAGTGATTGAAACACCAAATTCAGTGATTTGGATGAGTGAGTGAATTCTTTTGCCACAATACTGTATATTGAGCTTAGGAAAATACAATCACTTGCTGCAAGAAACTAAAATGATCCAAAGATGGACAGCAGATAGCTCTCAGATAGCTACTCTGCTTTGCCGTTTCATTTGTACAAGCTGTATAAATATCACAGGAATATCAAGATGGAAGTGAAATGAGAAAAACAAAAAGTGAGATAGCAGCAAAATCTCTGCTGCTCATGCTCACACTCGCATAAACTCTGATATGGAATTTACCTGATACAGGGATCCTAAAAGAGCAGCCGGGGCAGCACACTACGTCCGGTATTCCTGGGAGAGGAAGAACATTCCCACACTCTGGGCAGAAGTTGGGACCACCACCAAAACACGACATCTCTGTTTCATGTAAAGTATTATTGTTATACATTTTGATATTATCAATAACTGTAAAATAGTATCGAATAAAAATTTAGACTGACTTATTTTGCTTTGTCGATTCACATTTTAGAGCTTACCTTCCAAAATAAGTTAAAGCGGTAATGTTGTTTTGTTGTCTAACACTCACTGGAGCAAAACACCGCACGTGGCACTTGAACACGTGAAGTGCAGTCGATTAAATCTGTAACTGTCAACTAACGCTGTGTTCAGCTTTCGTCGTCAGCCTTAGGCTTTAACAAAAGACTTTGATGATTTACCGTTTAATGTCTTCACAGGATTGGCAATCTAAACAAGACGCGGTTTATAGCAAAGATTCTCTGTTGTTACTTTCAGCCTGACATCTGCATGGTTACACACCGTCGGGTCCTACAGCGGTTGGTTGTCTGTCGCGTTCTACACGTCATTGTGACGCGCTAACAGTCGCGCTTTACTTTAAACAGCCGTTGACTTTTCTCTCTCGTAGTGAAGGTATGTCGATTATTAAAAGAACTGTAGGCAGTGCACGTTACCAGTACCTGCGGCAACATGACTGTCACCTCTCTGAAGTTTAATGTTGAGCCGTGAGATGTTCCAGTGAGGATATGATGAGTTCTTTGTTAGCCGCTGAGCTAATTGCAGCTAGCTGTTTAGAATACTTGGAATTTGCTTTTACGGTTATTGCTAAAAAGGCCACTCGCTGTGTTTACGTCAGCTGCCGTAATATCAGACGAGCCCGAGTGAATAACAGACATCGGGGATGGTCCCAGTTTTATGGCGACCGTAGTTTCATGTCGGTTATGATCTGCAGTGTGATGAAGAAATCTTAAAGACATATCAGTACTGCTGGATTTGAACTTTCAAAAGTCAAAACATAACTGCGCGTGTGGTTATAGCTATTTAATATTCAGCGACAATAAAAATAAAAGTTCCGGAATATTCCTTCAAAATAGAAGCTCAAAATGAAACCAGGCAATTGTTTTTTAGCACAGTGGACTGGTTCATGTTTTCAACCTGAGGTGGTGGACATCACTGGAGTCCTTATAGAAATTCTAGCCTGCCGTACAAGTTGGTGCCTCATGTTAGACACACCACTATTCTGGCATTTATGCAATATAAATTAATTTTGCAGGGTGGCACAGTTGTTAGCACTGTTGCCTCACAGCAAGAAGGTCCTGAATTCAGTTCCACCATCAGGCAACTCCACTTTATGTGTGGAGTTTGCATGTTCTCCCTGGGTTTTCTATGAGTACTCCGGCTTCCTCCCACACTCCAAAGACATGCAGTTAGTGGGGTTAGGTTAATTGGAAACTCTAAATTGCCCATGGGTGTGAATGGTTGTCTGTGTCTATGTGTTAGCCCTGTGACAGACTGACGACCTGTCCAGGATGTACCCTGCCTCTTGCCCTAAGAAAGCTGGGATAGGCACCAGTGTGACAGTACCTGGTGTTAAGTATTCTGCTTTCACTCAAAACACTTTGTAACCTTTGTACACCTTTTTAGTTCTGATTGAATTCTTTGTACCAACAATTTAACAGAGTGCAGAAAACATTTTCTCAGAGATTGTGGCCCATGTGGACATCATAACATCACACAGTTCCTGCAGATTTGTCAGCTGCACATCCATTGTAGACTGTACTATTTTTACTCATATTTGTTATCATGCTGCTGTAACACAAACATGTGGGATCAATAAAATATGTATTTATCTACACTCATGTTGTTTGTGCTAAATTCTGACCCTCCCATGCAAGTGTTGTAGCAGACTCATCAAACCAGGCAACGGTTTCCAAGCTTCTGTTGTCCAGTTGTGATGATGTTGTTCAAGTTGTAGCCTTGCTGTTGTGTTGTTAGCGGACAGGACTGGCACCTGGTGTGCTCTCCTGCCTCTGTAAGCCCACTTCATTTATCTTATGTTTTGTTATGATGCATGTCTGCAAGTAGCTAAGCAGTTTAGCAGTCTGGCCATTCTCCTCTGACCTCACACATCAACAAAGCACTCCATGGATATTTTCTCTTTTATTGGACAATTCTCTGTAAACCCTACAAAGGGTTTACACTGGATTTGTGTGGGAAAACCTTAGCAGAGACGTTTCTGCAGTACTCAGATTAGGATACAGGGCGCCAATAATCAAGGTGTGTTCAAAGTCACTTAAATCAGCGTTCTCCCCCATTCTACAGCTCTGTTTCAACTGGAGCAGGTCATAGTAATTATCTCTAAACGCCTAAAAAGCAATTCATCATTTCTCAACATTGTTGACATTTTTCAGTGTATTTGTTTTCTCTCCCCTTTTTTCTCTAATTTTTATGTATTTTTTGAGGAGGGTGAAGAATCTTTTTTATTCTTCTCTGCACTATTTTGGTCTCTGTTTATAGTTTGTTTGGTAAAAATAGAAATGGTTCTTCTCTGAAACAGTGATGAGCTGCACATGTATGTCATTCATTTATACACTGGATTGTATGGAACGATGTCCTGCATGTTTCCAAGGGACTTGGAGACCAGGGTTAATGATGTATGTCTAATTGTCAGTATAATAACAATGAAGTTGATTAGGACTTGACTTTGGGAGGGGGGATTGGGCTGCTGCACTCAGAGCATGAGCTTGAGATAGCTAGATTAAGGACATTTGCTCTCACTGACGTCTCCGAACCAGGAGTGAAAAAAAACCTGAAGTCTAAGCTGCTGGCTCCTTTTTGCACACATGCTGACCCCAATAATTATAACTTTGGCCATGTTGATCCTTTTAGCACTGTGAAAGTTTAAAAGCTCTTTGTTCCTGAAGTTTCATACACCACATTTGTTTTTCTCGTTTCGCAGCAGGGTCAGGATGACAGAAAACGACGTAGATAACGAGCTGTTGGACTACGAGGATGATGAGGTGGAGGCCGGAGGGGCTGGAGATGTTGGAGGTGCAAGTGACGTGTCGATAAGAAAGGAGGGGGTGAAGGGCTCTTATGTGTCCATTCACTCCTCTGGATTCAGAGACTTTCTATTGAAACCTGAACTGCTGAGAGCCATAGTGGATTGTGGGTTTGAACATCCGTCTGAGGGTAAGTAATTGGTGCCAGGAGGAAAATGTGGAACTGGTACAACCATTGCTGAATTTAATCACCTTTTTATCTTCTCTCTGTATTTGAAGTGTCTGATAAAGATTAATGTCAGTTCCTCCTTTAACAGAGCTGTGGTGGGTTTGTGTTGGCAATGGTAATTTTAGTTACATAGCACATTTCATTATGCTCAAACTCGATGTGCTGAACACAGAAGATAAAAACATGAAAATCTGTGTAGGTTTATGTGGTGGGGCGTGGACTGCGGTGCCGTGCGGATGCACCTGCACAGCATCCGCAATCACGCTCACCGTGTTAAAACATGGGGACTCAGGGGTTGGTGGGGTTGTGGTGGTGTGACAAATGTTGAATAAAGATGGCTCAAAACACAGATCTGCGGTCCCGCCGTGCCTTAATTCCACCACACTGGTGCCGAAACCCAGGACGCGGCGGGGTGCGTCCACACGGCACCGCAGACCACGCCCCATCACAGTTTGCAATCTAAATCATTGTAAACCTACCGTGAAAACAGCAAAATAGAATAGAATGCCATTTATTGTCATTGTAAATGTACAACAAATGTATAGGTGCTCCATAGACAGCAGGAATAAATGACAAACATAGCCATATGTACAATCTAGAGGAAAATGTGAAAAAAAAAGACTAAGGCACAGATTGGAGTGCTTGGAAGTGGTGCAAAGGTCTGACTGTAGAGCATGTATGTGAGAGGCCTGAGTGATGAGGGTTGCTCAGATAATGGCTCAGATTGGTGAGGTGGTTGGCAGGGCGTGGGGGGTTTGGGCATAGTGTTTGTTAACTATCAAGGGGAAGAAGCTGTTTGTGAGTGTGAAGGTTTGGGACCTTCACACTCACGGGATGTGAGTGAGGTGATGTAACCATCACCTTTGATGGACCTGGTTTTTCTGAAACAGGAGGAGCTGGCGATGGCTTCCAGGGATAGCAGAGGGCAGCCAGATTTTTTAGGCGGTGTTAATTACAGTCTGTGCAGCCTTCCTGTTCTCCGTCGTGGCGTCTGCGTACCAAACAGCCAGGCAGTAGGAGAGTACGCGCTTCACTGAGGAGCAGTAGAAGGCCAGCAGCAGCTTGTGATCAAGGTTATTCTTCCAAGAACCTGAAGGTGGAGACAGATTCCACCCGCTGTCCATTAATAATAATAATAATGATGATAATAATAATAATAACTTTATTTATAAAGCGCTTTCAAACAAAGTGCTGTACAGCTATTTGAAACTAAAAAGATAAATGAATAAAAGCGATACATAGCAATACAAGTAAAAAACAGTAAGAATTTAAAAACTAGAAGGCATAGAATTAAGACATGTAAGATAGGGTGAACAAATGTGTCTTCAACTTAGTTTTAAAAACTTCCACAGAGCATGCCTCCCTAATATCTTGAGGGAGGTTGTTCCAAAAAAATGGGGCAGGAAACGAAAAGGCACGCTCTCCAATTGTCTTTTTTCTGGCTTTAGGAACCTTTAAAAGGCCAGAGTCCTGGGATCGGAGAGCACAGGATGGAACATAAAGGTGTAAAAGGTCAGAGAGGTATGAAGGTGCCAATTCATTTAAAGCCTTGTTATCATCTTCCTCAAATGATAAAAAGCGGTCATTGTTATCGGTCTGTTCCTCCTGAAGTCCATTATGAGTTCTTTTTTTTTAAGGACATTCAGCTTCAGGTTATTTTCTGAGCAGCAGCGGGACAGGTTCTTTACTTCTGCCCTGTACGCTGTTTCATCTCCATCAGAGAGATCAGAGTGGTGTCGTCAGGATACTTGACGATGACGTTGGGTGGCTGGGTTGGTGCACAGTCATATGTGTACAGTAGGGGGCTGAGAACGCAGCCTTTTGGGGGATCCGGTGACTTGTTTTCATAGCTTACATAGCACAGCTGACATAATGCTTTCCCTAGCTTGGCTGGCTCAGTAGGTAGAGTGGTGGCCCCCTCATCGGAAGGTTGGGGGTACCCCTGAGCAAGGTACCGTCCCTACGCACTGCTCCCCGGGCACCCAATGGCTGCCCACTGCTTCAAAGAGTGAATGGGTTAAATGCAGAGAGGAATTTCCCCACGGGGATCAAAGAAGTATACATTATCATTATTAGCTGCTTACCCTAATCAAGACAAATGAATGCCTAACTCTATCCTAATTGTAACCCTGACGCTAAAACCACATTTTGAGTCTCATTGTAGGTCAGTCAGAATAAAAAGGTTTTGAGCCTGTTTTTGAACGTAGTCATTAGGGATGGGTATCGTTTAGGTTTTATCCGATACCAGTACCAAACCGGTACTTTTGAAACGTGCCGGTGCTTAAAGAATGAAGAACACACACTTTGTCCAAAAACCTCTCATGTTTAGCTGTTTTTTTGTAAAAAGATAACAATGTTAGCCTTTTCTGCAGCTATAGGGCATATATGGTCTCACTCTTGGCTGGAAGCAGTGCTTAAACAATGGAAAAAACACAAACTTTGTCCAAAAACCTCTCATGTTTAACTGTTTTCCAATTTTTCTTTGGTCATTTTAGCCTTTTTGGCCAGGGTGAAGGGAGTATCTGCCATCAAACAAGAAGACAGCCGCATGTAACTACGACGGTGTTTGCTAGTTCACCTTACATGCATTAATGTAATAATGTGGTTAGCGTACTCAACGTTAATTACACACGAACAACATGAAGCTACTCACGCAGAGGAGAACGGCTGCTGCTGCCATCATCATCCTCATCATTCTGCTACGCTGGCAGGGCTAGGGGCCAGGACTCTACTCTTCGGGTTTTTGGGGGATGTTGCTAACTCCGGGTCCGATAACAGGCACCACACCCGCAGTAGATGTGCACGGTGTCAAACACGGCACATTTCTCGGCTTTAAAAAAACCGCTTTGCGTCGCCAGGTGTTCCATCAGATTTGAGGTGTTACCTCCTTTGACAGTATCACAGTATCAGCTTAAAGCACTTGTTGCAGGCTGCTGAGTTTGCATCTTTTGCTGTGAAGTACAGCCAGACTTTGACCGCTTCGCCTTGGGCATTTTTAATCTGTAGCTCTGCTCTAAAAGAAAGTACCTGGGCCCGCCTACTATCCTCGGAAACGTAAAATGATTGGCTAGAATCCAAAGTGTATGACATCTCAGGAAATAAAGCACCGAAATGTGCGCTGCTTTTCGGTCTGGTTACTACCGTTTATGTCAGAACCGGTGCCATCATGGCACCGGACACCGGTACCCATCCCTAGTAGTCATAGATATAACTTACCTCAGGTCAGCAGGCAACTTGCTCCAAAGAACAGGACTACAGATACTGAAAGCACCCGTAGATCTAAGTCTGGGAACAGTTCAAAGATGTGCATGTGATGACCTGAGAGGTCTGACTCTGTTAAAGACCCTGAGAAAGTATACTGGAGGACAAACCACCGAAAGCTTTGTGAAATAATTAAAGGTAACGGTAATAAAGGTAACTTTGTATTGAACTGGGAGTGAAAGAAGTGACTTGAGTACTGGTTTCTGGTTGCTGCATCCTGAATGAGCTGAAATTCTCCTGCTCATGTGTTCTCCTTCCAGTTCAGCATGAATGCATCCCTCAGGCAATCCTGGGTATGGATGTGCTCTGTCAGGCCAAGTCTGGGATGGGGAAGACTGCAGTGTTTGTTCTTGCCACCCTGCAGCAGCTAGAGCCCATCACCGGACAGGTGAGGTGTAGCAGCCTGGATTAAAGGTCAGAGCTAAAAGTTGTTTTATTATATTGTAACAGCTGTCATTTAATTGCTTTTCTGCATTTATTTTTATTTTAGATTCTGCTTACAGCTGATTGTGATTTTTAGCTAATGAGCACATTTGTTCTGTACTTGTGGCGCCTTCATATCTAGATTAACAGGCTCAGAAACAAACCTGAAAGCAAACTCGAGATATTGCGTTGTGTCTTTTGTGTAAAGTGCCGACTTTTACTTGACAGTCATAGAGTCAGTTGACTCCATGATGTTGTGATTAGGGCTCTTGCACAACTCCTGACTGACCAACTGCTAACATCCAGATGAGAGAAAAAATGTTCGAGTCACTCTTAATTATTACCATCCACTTGGCAGAATGCTTGGTAAAGAGTTTTGGGCTGTTTGAGCGTGAACGAAAGACTTGCAGTAGTGTGCAGGGAAAAAAGAACAGTGTACAATGTAGCTTGCCATCACCAGTGTGTGAATGTGTGAATGAGTGGATGACTGAATGTAGTGTAAAGCGCTTTGGGGTCCTTAGGGACTAGTAAAGCGCTATACAAATACAGGCCATTTACCATTTACATTCAGATTTACAGATGCATCGTGTTTTCAAGGACCATAGTGCTACTTAAGTTCATGTGCAGTAAAAACATCCCATAGTGAATTAAGTTGGTACTATATCTTAATCTTAGCCATTTTTATGTGCAGGTCTCTGTACTGGTGATGTGCCATACCAGAGAGCTGGCGTTTCAGATCAGCAAGGAATATGAGAGATTTTCAAAGTACATGCCCACTGTCAAGGTAAAGCAGCTTGAACTCCTACATCAGTTTCTCCCAGGCTCAAACAGTATGATCTATGCTTGTGTTTTCCTGCAGGTGGCAGTGTTCTTTGGAGGGCTGCCTATAAAGAAGGACGAAGAGGTGCTGAAGAAAGACTCTCCTCATATTGTGGTGGGAACACCAGGCAGAATCCTGGCACTGACGCGCAACAAGACGCTCAATTTGCGTCACATGAAACATTTCATCCTGGATGAGTGTGACAAGATGCTCGAGCAGCTTGGTAAGTGGCACAACCCACTTTTTAAAGCAAAATCAGATCCAAATATGTGCCAGTGTTTAAAACCAAGAAACAAAGAAAAGGATAAGATAACATTCAAACCAACATCTGTCTCATTAGCTTTGTGGTCTCACTGTGGTAGCTTGTGGTTTTTATATATGCAGTCCAGTTTCCTTTCCAGGTTTCCTGCCTCCCTTGGGGAGCTTGCAGCAGTAAATATGAGTCTGTGGTTTTCCTGTTCTGTGTGATTTTTATAAGGATCATGAGTTATCCATCTTTTCTTTTCCTGAGATAATAAAGTGTTTGACAGCTGACAACTCAAGGCCAAGGTGCTGGTGGTAGAAGTCAGTGTACTGCGGGTGGCTGTGGCTCAGGTCGTAGAGCAGATCAGCTACTGATCGGAAGGTTGGTGGTTTGATTCCTGGCTCCCCCAGTCTGCATGCCAAATATCCTTGGGCAAGATACTAACCCCAATTGAACGATGCGTTCATCGGAGTGTGAATGTGTGTGAATGTTTATTAGTTGCACTTGAGTTTAGAAGTGCTTGTATGAGTGGGTGTGAATGGGTGAATGAGGCGTGTTGTATACAGCGCTTTGAGTACTCCGGGAGAGTAGAAAAGCGCTATATAAGAATCAGTCCATTTACCATGATTGGTGTGATATTACAGAATAAACAGTAACGTATACATGACATATATCTAGCTAAATCTAAATGTACACAGTGGATTTCTCTGCTGTGCTTGTGTGACAACAAAGAGCATAAAGCTTAAGAAACAAATTTCTCGGTTAAAGATAAATTTGGAGGATTGTGAAAGATCATGGCAACAGTGTCTTCCCACCTTTGTAAAGGCAGAGGGGGCAGCTAAACAAATGCAGCATGACTTTGTTGCTTTTATTTTGATGACAACTGCTTCTTTTATTGTCGTAACCCTGCTAGGTGGGCGGCCTGGACAAATTTGTGAAGTGATAACTCGAGGACATGGGGTGTGATACCACTAGAGTATCTACTAAAACACTGAGGGCTATCAGTGGTGGTCTCCAGAATGTTTTCAATATACATACCCACTTGTGTGAAAGTGAATGCAGTTTTGCTGTTGTTTGTGAGAGATAGGTCTTTTCCTAATAAAGTTCAATGAGGCGACTGTTGTGATTTGGAGCACAATCGGGGCGTCATCAGGACGCTACAACACAGAGCGAACACCATCCCCACAGACACAGCAGCCAGGGGAAACAGAAGAACAGCACATCAAGAAGGCCCTGAGTAAATGTGGGTATCCCAGCTGGACTTTTGTCAAAGCTGGGAAGGCGCCAAAAGAAAGCTCCAGCCGATCCAGGAGAGAAGGACAACTGCTGCCCAGGCGAAAACCTGTAGTGATCCCGTACGGAGTATCAGAAAATTTTTTCTAAACACCACATCTCTGTTTTAAATCCCAAAACATGCTGCACCAAAAATTGGGTCCCCCAATATAAAAATTAGAGTAATATAGTGTACGCTGTTAAGTGCCAGGAGGATTGCCAGGATTTCTACATCGGGGACACCAATCAACCTCTGGGTAAGAGGATGGCACAACACAGAAGAGCCACCTCATCAGGCCAGGACTCTGCAGTCTATTTACACCTACAGGCCAGTGGACACTCTTTCAACGATGAGGATGTACACATCCTGGACAGGGAGGAACGCTGGTTTGAGCGCGGAGTCAAGGAGGCCATTTACGTGAAAAGGGAAAGACCATCTCTGAATCGAGGAGGGGGCCTAAGGGTACATCTGTCACCATCTTACAATCTGTGATTGCAGCCATTCCCCAACTGTCTGTGAATGGGACTCATGGCCATTGATCAGTGTTCTTTGATTAATGGTCTTTGATTAATGGTCTTTGATTAATGGTCATGACCTCCCAGCCCATTGTTCACCCACCAATAGTTTCACTCATTGTGTAAATGTCCTGTTTATAAGGTCAGCTGAGACTGAAGAAGTCAACTGGATGATGATGAAACATTTCTTCCACTGAAAACGTCCAGGTGAACAGAATCAACCTTTGGGATTTACTTACCTGGTTGATTGAGCATGCATCAAAACTCTGACAATAATAATCCACGCCTTTTTTCACACCATGGCGCATGTGGTGAGGGACATGATCAATAATGGGTCAACAACCCTCTTAAGGGATAACTTCCACTAGGGATTAATACCTGGGAATCTCCACCATTTTGTTTCATAACTGAAGAAGCTTCTCGGATGAGACGTGAAACATCTTCAAGAAACTTAATGAAATCTAGTTGCTTTCAGTTCAGTTTTATTTATACAGTACCAGATGACAACAACAGTCGCCTCAAGGTGCTTTATATTGTAAGGCAGACCCTGCAATAATACATACAGAGAAAAACCCAACAATCATATGACCCCCTATGAGCAAGCACTTTGGCAACAGTGGGAAGGAAAAACTCCCTTTTAACAGGAAGAAACCTCCGGCAGAACCAGGCTCAGGGAGGGGCGGGGCCATCTGCTGTGATTGGTTGGGGTGAGAGAAGGAAAACAGGATAAAGACATGCTGTGGAAGAGAGACAGAGATTAATAACAGATATGATTCGATGCAGAGAGGTCTGTTAACACATAGTGAGTGAGAAAGGTGACTGGAAGGGAAAAACTCAATGCATCATGGGAATCCCCGGCAGCCTACGTCTATTGCAGCATAACTAAGGGAGGATTCAGGGTCACCTGGTCCAGCCCTAACTATATGCTTTAGCAAAAAGGAAAGTTTGAAGCCTAATCTTGAAAGTAGAGATAGTGTCTGTCTCCTGAATCCAAACTGGAAGCTGGTTCCACAGAAGAGGGGCCTGAAAACTGAAGGCTCTGCCTCCCATTCTACTTTTAAATACTCTGGGAACAACAAGTAGGCCTGCAGTGTGAGAGCGAAGTGCTCTAATAGGGTGATATGGTACTACAAGGTCATTAAGATAAGATGGGGCCTGATTATTTAAGACCTTGTATGTGAGGAGCAGGATTTTGAATTCAATTCTGGATTTAACAGGAAGCCAATGAAGGGAAGCCAAAACAGGAGAAATCTGCTCTCTCTTTCTAGTCCCTGTCAGGACTCTTGCTGCAGCATTTTGGATTAACTGAAGGCTTTTCAGGGAGTTTTTAGGACATCCTGATAATAAAGAATTACAGTAGTCCAGCCTGGAAGTAATAAATGCATGAACTAGTTTTTCAGCGTCACTCTGAGACAGGATATTTCTAACATTTAAGTTTTTTATTGATCTTGCAACACATACTTAAACATATATATAAGAGAAGTAGAAAAAAAACAACAATAAAACAAAACAAGACAAAAACAAAACAAAACAAAAAAAAAACCTGCTGGTGTTCACCCCTGCCCTTACAAGTCTAAAAGAAAGAAAAGGGTAAGTAACAATGAGTTCCAACAAAAGAAACGCAGAAATAAGCAAATAACATTGGTCACAGTTAATAGTCCTTCAAATTATGATATGGTCATGATTTCCTGTTTGCTCCAAATAGCTCCAGAAGTAGTCCCACTGTTCATCTCTGACTTCTGTATCATTTTTAAGTTTATTCAGCATGGACTCATAGGAAGCAGTCGCTACCATTGCTCTGATCCAATCTTTCAGTTCAGGACGTACTGTAGTCTTCCAGTGCCTAAGGATAATCCTCGATGCAGTTACCAGTCCGACCATAACAACCGTAAAAATATTTTTATGAATTCTTGGAATATGAGAACGGTCTCCCAACAAACACAATTCGGCAGTTAGGGGCACTTCTAATCCTGACCAACCTTTTAAGAGTGTGACGACTTCCTTCCAAAAAGGAGCTACAAGGGAACATTCCCAAAAACAATGTAGGAAAGTCCCTGCCTCAGTTTTACATTTCCAACAGAGATAGTCAGGCATAAGCTTCATACAATGTAATCTTGTTGGAGTATGATAATATCTATGCAAAATTTTATATTGTATACATTTGCTCTTCGCCTCCTTAACATGACTCCCATTTTCCGCCAAAATGCCCATCCATTTTTCATTTGAAATTGGTGCATTTAAATCTATCTGCCACAAGGTTTTAATGTTCAAACATTGCCCACTTCTATTATTGTTTACCAACCTATAAAAACATGATGCTGTGTGGTGCTCTGAGGCATATTTATAAAATCTAGAACAAGATTTTCATGTCCCCTTCTGAACTTCGACATCACTCAATGTCTAATTTGCAAATATCTCCAGAAATTTTCCTTCCCTTCCAATTTATATATGTTTGAACAAGGTCTTTATAGGACATAACTTCCCCATCTTTAAATAAGTCACTAATAACATTTATGCCATGAGACTGCCACAATTTCCAAAACACAATTTTTTTCCCTATACGAATAGCTGGAGACAGGATATTTCTAATTTTAGAGATGTTGCACAAATGGAAGAAAGCAGTCCTACATATTTGTTTCCAAGCTCCTTAGATTACTATGACCTGGATGACCGAGAACCTAGACTTGGCAGCTCTTAGGGTTTATTTTTCTCAGTGTAACAGCAGTTTTAGATGTTGGGTGATGTGATTGTTCAATACTGTACAAAAACTTTAGGAATTAATTGTTTTTCAAATGTGATGTCATAGATTTCTTGGTGTTTTTGACAATTCATTTGGTGCGAAGTGAAGCAAAAACGTTTTCTTTTGAAGGGCCTTTTACATCGGCCATGCGCTGCACTCACTGCTTGTCATTTCAAAACATGTGTCTCTCTGACTTTATATCCTGTACGAGAGAGTTTGTGTTGTATTATGTTTAAATGTTAATAAAAACATGTATCGCTGGTTCATAAAAAAGGAAACTTTGTAACTATCCCGACTGTTGAAGAGTGTGTCGTTTCCACAACACTGCTTCCCTCTGAGGTCTGCAGAACCTGCGACAAACAGTTCACCGAACTCTGATACGTACAGAATGTTCTCCTTCATCATGTGGTTGAACTCAGCGCAGCAGTAGGCTTCGTTTCTGTTCCTCACACAAAGATACGTCACAAGTGTGCTTGCGCTGCACTTTGCTCGGTGCAGCGGGAAATCGTTATTGTGTGGCGCAAACAATAGACACAAATGGGTTTCAGAGTGCAGCGCGTGCATATGTGAAAGGGCCTTAAGTCATCATTATTTAATCTTTCGTCACTGCAACTAGATGAGTTTGTAATACACTGTAAATAATGTTCTCTTCCTTAGACATGCGCCGAGATGTCCAAGAGATTTTCCGTATGACTCCCCACGAGAAGCAGGTCATGATGTTCAGCGCCACCCTGAGTAAAGAGATCCGTCCAGTCTGCAGAAAGTTCATGCAAGATGTAAATACGCCCCTTCACTTTCATCTGCCATGCATCTTCCGTTCCCGCCACACCTCCACTACTCCTTCGCCTGCTGGAACAGTGGGTAACAAAGTCCAAGTCGATGTTCAGCCTCCATGAGTCCAAGTCACAAGCAAGAAAGAAGTGTTACTCCAAACATCCCTTTCACTGCATGGGGAAACGTCTGCTGCCATAGTGATAGTTCTTTTCTGCTGTACCTGGTCAGCACTGAGCCTTCAACAGAGCCTGTAAACATGACCATAACTGTAGCTCACCCTGGCTTAAAGCTGCGGCATACAATTTCTGGTGATTAGACAGAGGGTGTATATCCAAATTGCCATGCTTATGAACAGCTGTGGAATAGCCACATGCCTGTAACAAGTTCACTTTATTCAGCTAGTACTGTCTGGCCTGTCTGGGATATGTATTCTGGTAGTGTAGCTTTAAACTGTTACATGTTGCATAATAGAGCCAAATTTCAGACACTGGGATCATCATATGAGTGAGTACACCTTGTGAATTCTGGTATCTAAAGCCTGAGGGCAGCCTAACTTTAGCAGCTCCTTTACAGGTCAAAGATACTAGACTTCTTATTTCCAGTTGTGTAGGTACTTCAAAACCCAACATTGGCTTTCAATAGGACTGTTGAGTGACCTCAACAGTCCTATTGAAAAACACAATAGCTGGATGTTTTATTGATTCAAATCAGACCTCAATAACTCAGAAGGGCCAAGGACACCAATGAACTCATCTTCTGGCTCTTCAAGCAGTTCAGCTAGTTTATTTGAAAACCAACCTGGTTAGTTTTTGCGTAAGATGAAAGTGAAACAGTGGTAGCTTTCACTCATCTTATGCAAAAATAAAAATCAAAACAACTTTGTATGACGTTCACCATGTCATCAGTAAGTGCCGAAATGTATGTAGCACATATACAAATTGACAACGTACACTCACTGCTGGTTCCTACTGATACGACCTGAAAAGCTACTTAAAAAATAAATATATATTACACAGTGTCCTGTTCATCCTGAGCAGGAAAACAGAAGATTTATAAAGACAAAGAAGTGCAAATGAACTAAGAAACAATAGTATGATGCTTGTAGATCATAGCCTTAGCATTCAAAGTGATGACTCATTGAATAAACCACTGCTGTGTTTTTAGGAGAGTAAAAAAGGGTTATATGAGAACCCGTCCATTTGCCATTTACATGCTTTAATCAGAATGACTTACCAAATGATCTTACAATAGAAAATATGGTAGCCCTTTTAATAGCAGTCATATTGTGACAAGATGAAGTTAAGCCACATTTGCCAGCAATTCCTGCAGAAATCCTGGTGCTTCACTAATGTTTCCATGCAAATGTAACTGTGAAAGGTTCGGCTAGTTAGTAAGCAGTACTTATCTGTAAATGTCATCTTCTTGTAGCTGCAAAGATGAGGATTAATCAATGATAATCAATAATAGAAATAATGATTCGTTGCAGCAGCAGCAACCACTGGTTGTGTTCCCTTGCTGTGATATTAGATGTAGAGTAGCTTAAAGAACCAGTTAAGAATCAGCTCATATACTGAGCTGGGAGATCCAGCCAGTCTGTTCTCTTTGTGTTCGCGCGTGTGTGTGTGTTTACTTATGTTTCTGGAGACCAAAACGTGGAGTTTTACTATACTTGTGGGGACTAACAGCTCTTATAGGGACAAAGTTCCCGTCCCCACAAATTTGAAGGGATTTTCGAGGCTCAAAATGTTGTTTTAGTGTCAGGGTCACAGTTAGGTCATGGTTAGGTTTAGGCTGAGGGTCAGGCATTCATATTTCATGGTTAGGGTAAGGGGCTAGGGAAAGCATTATGTCAATAAGATGTCCCCACAGAGATATGAAAACACAACTGTGTGTGTGTGTCTTACCTATACCAAAGCCTTCCCTCTGTCTCCTCACTGCTTCCTTTTCACTTCCACTGTATTATGTTTTGTGTGCCCTCTGATTTCGCTCTGACACATGGTGTCTCATGTGTTTCCCTTCTGCCCTTAAATAATTGTACTGTCTTGCAGTGTAAGACATATATACAGTATACTGCTTATCTCTCTTTTAAAACTCTCCAGTAACGCTACCACAATCTGTCTGACCTCCTTAAATAAACCCACTTCCATATTTCCTTATTTTTACACTATGCTCTTCCCTGAATCTTGCCAACCTCCCTTTCCAACTCCTGCCGGTCCAGCCGATGGAAATCTTTGTAGATGATGAAACCAAGCTAACTCTGAATGGGCTGCAGCAGTACTACGTCAAGCTGAAGGATAATGAGAAAAACAGAAAGCTCTTTGACCTCCTGGACGCACTAGAGTTCAATCAGGTACCCACACCATACCTTCCCCACAGCCTAACCCCCCTGTGGACATTTTTGTTTTGTCTGTTTGCTTTTCTGTTGATGGGAATTAGATTGCTGCGTTTTATGTTCATGTCTTACAAGCATGTTACTGTGGTACACACTTCCAGATCCTGCTAGAGTAGCATTAGTTATTTCAAAGATCATAATAAATGTTATTAATGTTACTTGTATGCAACCCCTCAGCTCATCAACTTCCTGAAACCAGGCTCTATTCTTCTTCTGATTGGCTACACCTCTCAGAAAGAAGGGTTAGGGTTAGGCTGTGTGCCAGAAGACATCTCCTCACATTTACAGTTAAAGAAATACTTAATAAGATATGTACAGTATGTGTGTGTACAGACAGAAAAGTATAATGGTCCTCTTAAAGGCCTTACTATGCTTCAGTGTGAGGGAGCGAGGGAAACCATATACTTTGGTCATGTGAGTATGTGAGGGTCCACTAGAGTGAGAGGTGCGCCCACCCAGTATTTATGTTAGATATCAGCCCTGTAGTGACTTTAATACCTGAATCATGTATATTTGACAACAGGGCCAACAGGTCTTTACCACATCAGCAGCAGAGCTAACAGAATGTGGAGGAAACTAACAGGAAAGCAGTGTCATAACTACTAATCAACAAGTTCTGCTCGCGCAGTTTGCGAGCTTGTCACTGAACTTCAAAGAAACAAGTCGAGCGCTAGTGAGTGTCAAAAAGCATGGCTGACGGTGCTGTCCTGTCATGTTTCTCTCTGTCTCTTTTGTCCTGGTGTTATTCTACATGAAAACTTTTTGATTCTACTTGTAGTAAAGTAATAAATAGCTGTTAATGATCGATCGTCTCTGAGTGCTGACGAGGGGCGCACACAGTGAAAAAGACACACAAAGGAAGCAGACAGGACTTAATGTCCACTGTAGCTGAGTGATTGTGTCGCTGTGCCGCTCAGGTGGTGATCTTTGTGAAGTCCGTCCAACGGTGTGTAGCTCTGGCTCAGCTGCTTGTGGAGCAGAACTTTCCAGCGATTGCCATCCATCGAGGGATGCCTCAGGAGGAACGGTAACTGAGAGCGGTGACGCCATAAATGTTTGTTACTATTTTATTTCTCCAGATAACACCGAACTGCCATGTTTTCATTGTGTTCACTCTACTTGTTCTTTTGGCAGAGGATAACAAGCTCAGTGTGAACCTTTTGGAAATGGCTCAAATGTAATCATTTTCAGTTGACAGCTCCATGCAGCTGCAGTCTCTTTCTTGTGGCCAATTCAATTCAGTTTTATTTATATAGCACCAAATCACAACAACAGTTGGTACTTTATTTTGTACAGTAAGGACCCCACATCTTTATGCTTTCTACTATATAATAATATTATGAAGAAGGAAGCAGGAGGCTTTTATTTTTTTCACTCTCAGACACTTTTATTTTGTTAAATTAATGTGTTCTGATGATTATACCATAGCAAATATAACTTTTACTGGTTAGTGAGGTCATTCTTTATATTGGGTAAAGCATTAGTTCTTATAGTCTTATGTGCTCTAAGATGCAGTGCTGTGCAAAAGTCTTGAGCCAACCATTGTTTCTACATACTTGTTAAGACAATGGTGCTGTCTATATTGCATATATTGAAACGTGCAAACATACCATAAAAGGAAATACAGTACATTAAAACACAGAGTCTGTACAGTCTGACCAGCTTTATTCTTCAACACAGTCTGAACTCTCTGAGACAGCTTCCTTTAAGAATATTCAGGAGCAGTTCTCCAGGCTTCCTGAAGGACATTCAAATGTTTGGGGAGGCCATGACTGATAGTCCCATTGTGTGTTTTTTATATCCAGGTATGTTTTAGTGCATTGGCGTGGTGTTTGGGATCATTGACGAACTGAAACATGAAGCTCTTGCCAAGCAATCTCTTTCTGGTGGATCAAAATATGATGGTGCTTTCCTGCGTTCATCATTCCATCAATTTTGACAAGATCCCCAACATCACTGGCTGAACTGCAGCCCACGACAGAGTCGCTACCTTGTTTTACCGATGGCTGTAGGCACTCACTGTTGGACCTCCTGATCTTTTCCATACATTCTTTATTATCAGGATGTCCTAAAACCTCCCTGAAAAGCCTTCAGCTGATCCAAAATGCTGCAGCAAGAGTCCTGACAGGGACTAGAAAGAGAGAGCAGATTTCTCCTGTTTTGGCTTCCCTTCATTGGCTTCCTGTTAAATCCAGAATTGAATTCAAAATCCTGCTCCTCACATACAAGGTCTTAAATAATCAGGCCCCATCTTATCTTAATGACCTTGTAGTACCATATCACCCTATTAGAGCACTTCGCTCTCACACTGCAGGCCTACTTGTTGTTCCTAGAGTATTTAAAAGTAGAATGGGAGGCAGAGCCTTCAGTTTTCAGGCCCCTCTTCTGTGGAACCAGCTTCCAGTTTGGATTCGGGAGACAGACACTATCTCTACTTTCAAGATTAGGCTTCAAACACTCCTTTTTGCTAAAGCATATAGTTAGGGCTGGACCAGGTGACCCTGAATCCTCCCTTAGTTATGCTGCAATAGACGTAGGCTGCCGGGGATTCCCATGATGCATTGAGTTTTTCCCTTCCAGTCACCTTTCTCACTCACTATGTGTTAACAGACCTCTCTGCATCGAATCATATCTGTTATTAATCTCTGTCTCTCTTCCACAGCATGTCTTTATCCTGTTTTCCTTCTCTCACCCCAACCAATCACAGCAGATGGCCCCGCCCCTCCCTGAGCCTGGTTCTGCCGGAGGTTTCTTCCTGTTAAAAGGGAGTTTTTCCTTCCCACTGTCGCCAAAGTGCTTGCTCATAGGGGGTCATATGATTGTTGGGTTTTTCTCTGTATTTATTATTGTGCGATCTACTGTACAACATAAAGCGCCTTGAGGCGACTGTTGTTGTGATTTGGCGCTATATAAATAAAATTGAATTGAATTGAATATTGATGACCACAAATATTAGCCTAGTGTGCATTGGGTCCTTCACAAAAATTTGAGGAAACTGTACAAGTAGAGTGACAGCATGTCTGTTGGCATCTGAAACCCTCAACCTGCTGTCCCAGCATGCAACAGCACAGAGGATGGCACTGGCCACAACAGACTCATAGAAACACCTGAGCGTTGTCCGACACATGTTGAAAGACCTCAGAGACGACTCTGGCCCTTCCTGTAGAGTGCAGTGGTGTTTTTAACCCACTCCAATTTATTATCAGGTGTACTCTGAGGTATTTATAGTCCTGCACGTCGACCCCCTGGATTGAAACAGGGGTCACAGGTTTCCTGGTTCTCCTAAATCCGTTGGTCTTTGCCACGCTGAGTTGCAGATGATTCTGCTCGACCACAGCCCGATACTCATCACCCTCACTGATGCATCCAACCACCGCAGAATCATCTAAAAGTAAAAGGTCTGTGGTGTAGAGGGTGAAGAGGAAAGGGGAGAGGACAGTCCTTTGTGGTGCCCGTCGCCTTGTCAGACACACAATGTTGAAGACACACATATTGTGGTCCTCCTGTCAGATAATCAACAAGTGCACAAAGCAAGGTCCATATAAATAAGCAGCTTTGATGTGGAAGAACTTGACTGGCCTGCACAGAGTTCTTAGCTCTGCCTGACAGAACACATGACTGTACACTCAGCTCCTCCTCTGTCTCTGCATCTTCCACTCTCTCTACACTCATGGACTTAGCGTGCTACCAAAACACAAGATGGAACAATGAGGAACAGCTGGTGGCCTTCAGCCTCCTCTAAGCACTGCTCCACCCCTCTCCTGCAGCTGAGCCAGAAACCACACTCTGTTTGGCAAAAATTAATGTGGAAACTTACGAGCCAGTCCTTCTCATCCAGCATCAGTGTCTGACTGATGTCGGTGACGAAAAAATCCCATAAATACACTCGAAAAAAGCTGATGTCCAAGAAAAACTTTGAAAGTCTTTCAGGAAGCTGGAGAGCTGTTACTCAAGACCACTTCAAAAATTCCAAGAAAGTGTGTCATTGGAAGAAAAATGTAAAGACATGAGTTCAATTCAATTCAATTTTATTTGTATAGCGCCAAATCACAACAAAAGTCGCCTCAAGGCGCTTCATAGGTACATAGAAAAACCCAACAATCATATGACCCCCTATGAGCAAGCACTTTGACAGTGGGAAGGAAAAACTCCCTTTTAACAGGAAGAAACCTCCGGCAGAACCAGGCTCAGGGAGGGGCGGGGCCATCTGCTGCGACCTGTTGGGGTGAGAGAAGGAAGACAGGATAAAGACATGCTGTGGAAGAGAGACAGAGATTAATAACAGATATGATTCGATGCAGAGAGGTCTGTTAACACATAGTGAGTGAGAAAGGTGACTGGAAAGGAAAAACTCAATGCATCATGGGAATCCCCGGCAGCCTACGTCTATCCGGTTGTTCAGTGATGACGCGACGAATCCTACTTCCGGGCCTAAAGTAGTCTGCGTTTAATATGGCTTTTGTGTTGTTAACATGTTTAATGTTTTGTATTTTCTTCTATTTAATCTCAAAAAGCTCCTAAAACAGTCAGTGATCACTGTTGACTTCCCTCGGCTTTTATTACTGCTAATCATTTATTTAAGCTCAGTTTTTAAAACCTTACGATGTAACTACAGCACAGCCCATGCAGCAGTATATGAATGACTAACCTGGTATTGTGGATGGATTATCTCAGTTGTTCTCCTGGCTGAAGTTTAGTCCTTTTACAGCATCCTGCCATGCGATTACATTTGTTCCTGACCACCGAGAACACTCACGTTAACTTTTATCGAGTGGGAAAAAAAAAAGTTAGCTTGTTTATGTTATGCTAACATAGCTGTGTCGCTAGCGGTCACGTAGCACATCATTATATACCAGCTAGCCCAACTTCAGTAACCCTACAAACGTCACTGCTGTTTAGTTTTCTGTCTTCATTTATGTTGGAAGTTATAGCAGAGCTGTACGTTTGAATTTGTTTCTAAACCCCGCAGTCAGGACATGCTATATTGTATTTAGATAGAAGCTAGCGAGCTAACTTCCTGCTAACTTCTAACTCCGTTAAATGTCATAAATTCCGTTTTCATGGATGCCTGGATGTTAAACTCAATTGTTACACCTGGTAGAGCAGAACGCTGATCATTTTATTAAAGATGAAAGACTTTAGACAGTTTTTCAACTCTCAGTAATGCCACAGTGATCGTTTGATATATGGACCTGCAGCGGAGTTTAGGCCCAGACACGGCCAGTGACGTCAGACTGAACAACCGGATTGCAGCATAACTAAGGGAGGATTCAGGGTGACCTGGTCCAGCCCTAACTATATGCTTTAGCAAAAAGGAAAGGTTGAAGCCTAATCTTGAAAGTAGAGATAGTGTCTGTCTCCCAAATCCAAACTGGAAGCTGGTTCCACAGAAGAGGGGCCTGAAAACTGAAGGCTCTGCCTCCCATTCTACTTTTAAATACTCTAGGAACAACAAGTAGGCCTGCAGTGCGAGAGCGAAGTGCTCTAATAGGGTGATATGGTACTACAAGGTCATTAAGATAAGATGGGGCCTGATTATTTAAGACCTTGTATGTGAGGAGCAGGATTTTGAATTCAATTCTGGATTTAACAGGAAGCCAATACAGGAGAAATATGCTCTCTCTTTCTAGTCCCTGTCAGGACTCTTGCTGCAGCATTTTGGATTAGCTGAAGGCTTTTCAGGGAGTTCTTAGGACATCCTGATAATAATGAATTACAGTAGTCCAGCCTGGAAGTAATGAATGCATGAACTAGTTTTTCAGCGTCACTCTGAGACAGGATATTTCTAATTTTAGAGATGTTGCGCAAATGGAAGAAAGCAGTCTTACATATTTGTTTAATATGTGCATTGAAGGACATGTGGAGTCAAAAATGACTCCAAGGTTCCTCACAGCATTACTGGAGGCCAAGGTAATGCCATCCAGGGTAAGGATCTGCTTAGATACCATATTTCTAAGATTTTCAGGGCCGAGTACAATAACCTCAGTTTGATCTGAATTAAGAAGCAGAAAGTTAGCGGCCATCCAGGTCTTTATGTCTTTAAGACATTCCTGCAGTTTAACTAATTGGTGTGTGTTACCTGGCTTCATGGATAGATAGAGCTGCGTGTCATCTGCATAGCAGTGAAAATGTATGCTATGTCTTCTAATGATGCTGCCTAAGGGAAGCATGTATAATGTAAACAGAATTGGTCCTAGCACTGAACCCTGTGGAACACCATAATTGACCTCAGTGTGTGAAGAGGACTCTCCATTTACATGTACAAACTGGAGTCTATTAGATAGATATGATACAAACCACTGCAGTGCAGTACCTGTAATACCTACAGCATGTTCTAATCGCTCTAATAGGATATTATGGTCAACAGTATCGAACGCTGCACTGAGGTCTAGCAGGACAAGCACAGAGATGAGTCCACTGTCAGAGGCCATAAGAAGATCATTTGTAACCTTCACTAAAGCTGTTTCTGTGCTGTGATGAGCTCTGAAACCTGACTGAAACTCTTCAAATAAGCCATTCCTCTGCAGATGATCTGTTAGCTGTTTGACAACTACTCTTTCAAGGATGTTTGATATGAAAGGAAGGTTGGAGATTGGCCTATAATTAGCTAAGACAGCTGGGTCTAGAGATGCTTTTTAAGTAAAGGTTTAACTACAGCCAGCTTGAAGGCCTGTGGTACATAGCCGATTATTAGAGAGAGGTTGATCATATTTAAGATTGAAGCATTAATTAATGGCAGGACTTCTTTGAGCAGTTTTGTAGGAATGGGGTCTAAAAGACACGTTGATGGTTTGGAGGAAGTAATTATTGAAGTTAACTCAGAAAGATCAATTGGAGAAAAAGAGTCTAACTTAACATCGATGGTACTAAGAGTAGCTGTAGATAATATTACATCTGTGGGATGATTATTGGTAATTTTTTCTCTAATGATAAAAATTTTATTTGTGAAGAAGTTCATGAAGTCATTACTAGTTAACGTTAAAGGGATTGTTGGCTCAGTAGAGCTCTGACTGTTTGTCAGCCTGGCTACAGTGCTGAAGAGAAACCTGGGGTTGTTCTTATTTTCTTCAATCAGTGACGAATAGTAAGATGTTCTGGCTTTGCGGAGGGCTTTCTTATAAAGCAGCAAACTATTTCTCCAGGCTAAATGATGATCCTCTAAATTTGTGACACGCCATTTCCTCTCCAGCTTACGAGTTATCTGCTTTAGGCTACGTGTTTGAGAATTATACCACGGAGTCAGGTACTTCGGATTTGAGGCCTTAGTTTTCACAGGAGCTACAGTATCCAGAGTCGTACGTAGTGAGGAGGTAAAATTATTAACAAGATAATCGACCTCTGTTGGAGTAGCGTTCAGATAGCTGCTCTGCTCTATGTTGGTACAGGGCATTGAAGATGATAACAGTGTGGGGACATTTGCACAGTACTGTGGGGATGTTGATCAGCACTCAGCAGCCCAATACACACATAATGAAACTTTTCAATGTGAGGATATGTGGCACACAGACCAAGCTTCACTTATTGTCCTCTGTAGTTTGTCTCGCTACCAGCAGTTCAAGGACTTCCAGAGGCGAATCCTGGTGGCCACCAACCTGTTTGGACGAGGGATGGACATTGAGAGAGTCAACATTGCCTTCAATTATGACATGCCAGAAGACTCTGACACTTACCTTCACAGGGTGAGACAATCCATGTGTTGTTCACCTGACAGGCTACAAGAATAATAGAAATATATGTGAAAGCTGCACAAGGTCATATTTGTGACTTATTGGAGGATGTACAAATACATATTTAAGGAGATACTGAGGAATCTGAGCTCTTTATTAGATAGACACAGTTGTGAAGCATTTATTAATGTTGTAATCAGCTGAGCAGGCAGTAGCTTATTCCAAGAGTGGCAAGGAGGGTCTCTGTCCTGCACCCAGGCTGGAAGGAAGTCTTCTGTTAAAATAGGACTTCATAAGACAAACACGGGTTCAGAATAGAAAAGGCAGGTCAAATACTCTGGGAAAGCACTAACATTAACCTGTACCAGAATGATGAAAGAAAAACATGGAGAGGGCTTCTATCAAATCCATACGACATTGTCTTATACTGTGGTATGGGCACTGTGATGCCACTGGAGTGAAGGGTTGGTTGGTAAAGTGGTCAGCTGCACTGGTGTGTGTTGGTGTAGGTTGCTCGAGCAGGCAGGTTTGGAACGAAAGGCCTGGCCATCACATTTGTGTCTGATGAAGGTGACGCCCGCACGCTCAACGATGTCCAGGACCGCTTCGAGGTGAACATCGGCGAGCTGCCAGAAGAGATAGACATCTCCTCGTACAGTAAGTCTTCTTTCGTTTCTTGAATTATTTTAAGGTTCATCCAAACTAACAACACTGACTGTGTGTGTGTGTGTGCTCCTGCAGTTGAATCAGCACGATAAATGAGCTGGACGCTCCAGTTGGACTTCCATTCACTTTGCAGTTTTACTCTGATGGAAGATGCAGACTTTGTTCGTATAAACCCTGGCATGTCCAACAGCAGATATTTACCCAAGCCTGTGCTTATTGAAAGGAAGAAAGCAGGGGCACAGCTCCCTCTGCAGGAATGATTCAGAATAGACTTTGTATGATAATATTTAAGTTTCTAATGTCGGTATTTGTTAATATATAATTCAAGTTATCTGTTTTTTTAGGTGTGAGTGGAAGTACCAGAGGTAGTTTAGTACTGACAGTAGAAAGGCACTGTTTACTGCTGTGGATGAATAAAGTTTGTCTGGTAAGGTCTCCTTTATTCTTCATCCTCTTTTTTTAAATCAACATCCACACTCGTGCTGTTGGGATACGTGCACAGTGTGTTTGTTATTGTCTGACACTGACTTGTCAGGATGGCAGCACAGTTTTCTTTAAAACCTCTACATATCATTAATGGTGCTTTCACCAATATTTACGGCATAGGTGTAAATTGAACGTCATAATATCATGCATGTGGGATTTTTAACTGCTGACAGGAAGTTTGATTCCTTCTCTAGAGCACACACCCATCCATCGTTTCCAAAAGGAATCTCTTATGTTTAATATCATTATTTGGAGTTAAAATTAGGTTAGATTTGTGAGTCATTGTGATTTTACTTTCAACCTTTTAGTACGATCTGTTGTATATTTGTTTGTTTTTAAATCCAAGCCTTGTTGAAGACAGCATCTTGGACCAGGTATACTTGTGAACAGCGCCTTTTAAATTTGAGCCCCGATCGTATCTGGTAGTCTTGCATACAGAGGTTTTTTCACAGCGCGTCGGCCACCTTAACTCTATGAATCAACCAAATAACTGACGGAGCTGAACGAAGACGTCTCATCACAGCTCATTTGGCACAACACAGAATAATGTCTGTATTTTTTTCCATTCTTTAGATGTGGTCTGGTCACATAGGGTGTAGTGCCCTGTGTGCTTTTGAGTGTGATCTTCAGTCAGTGCCGCTATTACGCTCCAAATGAAGAATGATCACTGTGGACACGCATGGATATGAGAACTGAAAATTTCCTTCAATATGTGGACAAATATCAAAATAGTGGATTTTATTTGTAATGTAATAAAGTTATAAACACATCAGGCAGTGGTTTTACACATCACCATACAGAAATGGGTATCAGTCAATCATGTAGATAATCTCCCAAAGCTAATTACAGTACAGTGATAACCATCTGTAGCTACCTCACAGACTTCCTGTTGCAGAAACTATCAAACACTGGTTGGTTTTTCTACAAACTGCACTTTGAAGCTGTTTCAGGGCGATCATGATGTCAGTGAAATTTGAAGTTAATTTGCAGCTTTACATCCTTCATTAACCTTCTACAGATTGACACACCTGAAGGAAGCGTGGTGGAAAAACACTGTAACCCTTTGAAATTTAGTGTTTTTCCAGTAAAGCATGGCTGTAATTCACACCGGAGTGACAGGTGGTCTACTCAAAGTTGTCTTTTTCTTTTTAAGATTAGACTTCTGCTTGAGCAGGATTAGAGCTCCAATTTTAAGCAGCTTTCTGAACCAGGAAAGCCACTAACCATCCCCACAGACTGACCTACGTGAGGGTTTGTGGGCAGGTATCACAGGGGCTTTCTTGTCAAACTACACTTTAACATTATTCACAGAAGTTCATCAGAGTTCGACAGCATGACGGCCTCTGAGGAGTCTCGTTACCCTATGTTGGTTTGATAGTGAAGACTTCGTGCACTTACACACCTGCTGTTTGTCCCGTGTAAATGCTTCTAACAATGTCACCTCCTCATTAAAACAGCGGTTTCTCACCAAAGCTTCATTCTTTGTGGAAACAATATTTAGGCGTACTCTCTTGTTTTATATCTGAAACCTATTATTACTGTTATTAGACTTCAGACCTTTTTCAGACTAAATCTTGTTATTTGGCATCCACACCTCTGTATTTGTAGCACTGATCAGTAAGAAATGTTGAGCCTCATGACTGAGAGACAGTAAAGCAAGTACTGCACCGTTGTCAGTTAGTCCTCAATCCAAGCTACTGTTTTGATCTCCCTAAACTCTTAAAATGGCCTGTTTACTACCACAGACTGTATATAAAAGATGCACGTGTTGCCTGCATTCTTTCCAAAGGGCAGCAGGGGACAGCTGCACAAAAACTTGAAAAACCTGTTTCTTGATTTAAGGACTCAGTAAAACCTTCCTGATGATTCTGAGGAGGATAAATCACAGCATGCTTTACTTGTTGGGCTACCTTTTGATTTTCACATGAGCCTGCACTGGTTCTCAGTTACGCAGCAAGATCTCCAGCCTGGAAATCAAGGGGAAAGAAGTAAAAACAATTGAAGTTTTGTTTATTTACTTCAATCGGTTCATGGTCACAAATCATTTTTCCCTGCTTTTGTCTCTGTAGTCACATCTGTGAGCTGGAGGAAGGTGGACGTAAAACCCTGCACAGTCAGGCTGACCCCTCATTTTGTTCAGCTTATGTTTAAAATGGTCAGCTCAAGGCTTCAGTGTGTCCATCTTTTATATACAATCTAATGCGTGATGCCTTCTAGAAGTGTTACAGAAGCCAAGAGGTGGATAAGAAGGTGTTACATAGGACACTCATTTCTCCCAGGTGTGAAAGGTGATTAGTGTGCTTGCTTTCAACGCAGAGTCTGACCGATTCTAGGATTTCACAGTATCTGCTTACTTTTTGTCTAGTATGTGCAAATTGATAATGTTCATAGCAAAATGCTTGGGGAGTCATTACAAATGTGTTACCGTAGTTTATCTAGCAGAGTGGTGCTTACTCTTCTGGATCACAGACTAGCCAAAACTAAGAACCCTCCAAAAAAACAAAATTGCATTGATCTAATACCTGTCAGGCTCCACTGCAGTGTACCATCACTCATACTGTTGATAATGACATGATTACCAGTAGCTGCTGCAAACATGTGAAAGTGATGTCAAGTCTATATTTGGCCAGTTTGCCACAAGAAGAGAAAATACACCAAACAAAATGAGCCCAGAAAGCAAGGCACGCCGACAGCAGCCGTTTAGTTTAAGGATGGTATGACTTCAGCCAAAGTGGGACCGCTCTGAAGTCTGTGTGGCCCACATGTGCCGATCCTCAATGAGCGTCAGTTTTAGAAGCTCGGCCTTCCAGCTCCACGTTCAACTTTGAACTCCTGCGTCCACCGTATTCTTTGGTCTGAGAGGGTGTTCCTCTGATTAAGGCTCTGTCCCCTCTTCAACACCATTCGGACCGCGTCTGGGTCTCTCAGCTCCAGCTGGTGTCATACTGCGACCAGCCCTCTGGTGGAGCTAAGAACACCCTTCGACCACGGTACAGGAAGTTGACCACACCTCTATAACCTGTACGAGGAACTCCTGATTTTAAGTCATCCATTACTCCCAGATTTCGAGCAAAGACTTTAAAGCTGTCCCTGGTGGAGTACTGCACCCTGTACGGCCCGGGTCCTCTTAAACTGCCCCCTTGTTGCAGATCCTCAATCTTTACCAGTGGGGCACTATAAACCTCTTTAATAAAATTTTCCTCATACTTCTCTTTCAGCAAATAAGACAAATCCAGTTTGGTAAAAGGCACAAATTCAGTGTTTAGCTTAATATAACGAAGGTACTGGTCAAAGAATTGACCTAAGCTCACACCTTTCCGGCCAAAGGTGATAGTCCGAGAGATTTCTGGCCGAATGCAGGAGCGGCCCTTGCGCTGTTCCGGCTGACGCATCCAGTCGTCCCAGAAGGCCGATGGCCATTTGGGCTCCAGTTCATCCCACATCTCTTTCAGCAGCATCCAGCCCAGACCAGGGAAGAAGTCTGTTCTGTAGAGGAGATCAGCTTTGGACGAATCCACCAAGGCGTCTCTGCCATTATCGTTCCAGGCAGAAACGCACCACAGGGTTGGGTCAGAACGCAAGATCGGGTACAGGGCTCGGAAATACTCAAAGAAGTCAGGTGCGACCTGAAAGAGAGGAAACAGATGAAGAGTAATTTTGCTGCTTCAAACACATAATCTACTGTACAATATAAAGCGCCTTGAGGCGACTGCTGTTGTGATTTGGCGCTATATAAATAAAATTGAATTGAACATAATCACTGCCTCAAGTGTAACGATCCAGGTATTATTTACCTATTTATTATACTTTATTTGTTTTACTATCTGTTCTTCTCTGATGGTCACAGACGAGATGCAAATCCAAATATCCTTTGTTCTTCTAGTTTGTTAGCCGACAACAACTACTACTGTTCAACCTGAAACCATTTAAATGTTTGCTCACCACAAAACGAACGGGCCTGAAAAGAGTATTCTAGTGTATGACAGCGTATGTTCTGGCTTTGTAGATTCATATTTGTGGAAGTACTGTAGCATAAACAAGCCAACTAATACAGCAGACAAAAGCTGAAGCACAGAGAGCTGAGTCCCATCATTTTCATTCCCAGCATTACCCTACAAATGCTGTTATTGGTTTCCCTTCCTCCATGTTAATTGTTTTTTTGGGGGGAAAGAACAGAGGGAAAAATCCAGCTGCTGTCAGAGAGCTCTGTGTTTTCCTCCTTCTGCCCTTCTAGAAGTCGAGCATTCACTTTTTGCTTTGCCATCTGAGAAGATCTTGATGTTCTTGATGTTCACTTCTAGACTGATTTCTGAGACTTCTTAAATCAGTTGATTTTCATGGTTGCAGTCCTACAACTTTTTGATTGTAATTCTTGCATAATTTCTCATGCTTGAATGTCCTACATAAGGACCTTATTAATTCTACAAAAAACTAAAAACAAAACAAAACTGATTAGCCTTCAATTTATTCAAGGTAAAGCATTCTGATTACTGTTTAGGAGAACGAGGCTACCTGCAGCAGACTAACAAAGGTTTGATTGCTCCATGACAGAAGACTTGATCCTGTCATGATGTACCTTGCCTATACTGCTCTGGTCACTTTCGTGATATTCATGCAGTAGAGGTGTACCTGTCTGTTGGGTTGATATGTGTATAATGCACACCATGGAGACAATAAGGACACATATGTACAAATGCTGTTCGTAGACTTCAGCTTAGCATTCAGCACGATCATTCCTCAGCACCTGATTGGAAAACTGAACCAAGAACGACGAGTCAGCATACAGAGAGGAGGTGCAACAGCTAACGGACTGGTGTAGAGTCAACAACCTGTCTCTGAACGTGGACAAAACAAAGGAGATGATTGTTGACTTCAGGAGAGCACGGAGAGATCACTGTGCACTTAACATCAATGGATCCTCTGTGGAGGTCATCAAGAGTACCAAATTCCTTGGTGTCCACCTGGCAGAGAACCTCTCCTGGTCCTGTTGCACTGTTGTGTGTCTGCATCGTTCTGTTCTGTCTGGTGTTGCACTGGTTTTGTCATTTTTGACAATTGCACTTTCTGTAGTCATGTGCTGATTGTCTGTTATATATAGCACCTTCATCTTAGAGGAACGCTGTGTCGCCTCACTCTGTACTGTACCACTGTACATGGTTGAAATGACAAAGCCACTTGACTTGACTTGAACTAGTTAGGGATCAAACACACTAGCGGTTATTAATTACCAACTATTAATTTAGAGGACTGGGTAATTAATTTTCCCAAGGGGCTACATGAGAGGAAAACAAACTGTTGTGGAGGGCTGCACCAGTAAGTTAAACTCAGCATTAATAGTTCAATAATAATTTTATCTCTACTGGTGTTACTGGTAGATGTTGCAGTTAGACAATGAAAATTAAAAAAATAAAAGTAAAAACACCAACAATTTAATTAATCAGTGAATAAACATTCCCTTTTTGTCCCATTTCAGCCCCAACCTATCTGAGCATGCAGCAAAAAGCATCTGTGATCTTCCAGTCCCAGTTCCACCTTAATCTCCAACTCTTTCCCTATCCCATGTACAAAGATCAGTAACTGGGCTGCCTCAGACATCACATGCTTGTTATGTAAATAGTTTCCCTGCCCCACAAAACAGCTAAAGCAGATTTGTGGGGGGGGGTGTCCTAGAGGAACAAGGGTCTCTGCTTTGAGACCAGCCTGGGACCACAGCATCATTCCTGATCATTCATATTCACCTCTGCGGTCTATTATTAAACACAAAATTCCACAAAACACTAAAATCTGAACAATACCTGCCGCACATACAGTGTGTAGTAATCCAGTGGTGTGTTACAGCAAGTGTAAAAGATCCATTTACTTAAACTCTTTATTCTTAAAGACAAAGCATTTAGCAAAACACAGACTCATTCCACAACCTGCCAGAAACATGAAAAGAGCAAAACTTATGTAGCTGGTAGATACCAATTAAATAAGTAAAGCCAGATTTTTCCCCAGGGCTCAGTTTCTCCAGAGCTGCTGGTTGAAATTACTTTATACTGCTGTAACTGCAGAGCCTCTTTTTACCACAACTTTTCTGTGTCACATGAAGCTTTTTAAGCGGTCAATTATTAAGAAAAAAGTTCTTAGCAAGCCTTACTATTGGATAAATACAATAGATATGGGTTTTGGGGTGCGACCATGGTTATAACTAGCATATGCTGTCTTAAGCGTCAACTCAAAAGGACATGCATAGGGTTGGTGTGACAGTGGGAGATGCAGGCATAGGTTGAAATGGAGACAGAGGATGACAAGTCTACTGAAGTCTTTGCTGCTAAAATGATACAATGACAGCAAAATAACACACATCATCAATACCATGATAATAATGTGGATGTCTGAGAGCACTCACCTCCAAGTCATCCTCCACAATGACCACAGTAGACTGCGAGAATGTGTGGAATACTTGGTTGAGTGCCCAGCGGTAATGTCGGGCGATTTTGTAGTACCCCTGGAACTTCCTGTGTTCTGGCCGGACTCTGATGTCCGACAGGTCTGGTTGGCTTATGTGCGTTACTTTTTCTCCGTATGAGCCAATCACACGAGCCGTCTCAGCATGGCCACAGTCTTGGCTGACGATGATTGGATATAGTTCTTGAGAAGGGCGGTACTGTATCAGTTTATCAAGACTCCGTTTTACTGTCACTCTGTCACAGGCAATAACCAGAATGGGAATGATGACTTGTGGACCGGAAACAGAAGCTGTCACTTTGTCCTCAGCAACCTCTTCCTTTACATCAGTGGCCTGATGCCGTTCTATATTGGAGCCTGCAGCTACTGTAGCAACAGACCTCTGTGTGTGCTTTATTTCAACTTGGTCCCCAACATACACGTCATTTATGAGAGGAACTGGATTATTCTGCTGCTGGTGAACAATCTGATTTACTTCTTTGATATTATCAGTTTGCTTCTTCCCAATCTCCTTCTGCCGAGCCCACACTGCCCTGTGACTTTCAATTTGCTTTAATAGCTTTTTCTGGGTGTCAAGTTGAATTTCAACCTCCTCGGCCAGTCGGATGACCTCCCCAGCAAGGTTAACTCGACCTCCTTTACCTCTGACCATGCCCCACTCCTCCTTTCCTCCTGGTTCAGTTCCACCGCCTTCTCCTAGGTGGCCCATGGGAGGGCGACCCCAAAGGTAAAGTAGAAGCAAAGCATTCCAGGCGACAAACAGGAAAGCACCGCATAGTATAAAAGAGCTTTTCTTGCGAACCATGGCCCAATAACACTAGAAAAGGGGTGGGGTTGATAAGGAACAAGCGATAGCAGTATGAATCCTACAGACCAAGGTGACTATTTTGGATGTGCAGGGACTTAATATGCCACTACTCTGTACTTATTTCATTCTGTCCTTTAGTCAGGGGGGTGTCTGCTATAAGAATGTCTAATTTAAAAGGAATTTACATGATGTTACTGTGGAATACATGCAGTCTATGAAATCCCATAAGGTCAGGTCAGCAAGCTTGCAGCTAGCAAAACGGACTGCAGGTGAAAGTGGACAAAAGGAGAAGACAGGTCACTTTGGGTGGAGGGAGTGCAACTCCTTGAATGTTATCCTTCCACCATCATCCTGAAAAGAGAGAAGGGAAACATTCAGCTTGGTGACTGTAGGTCATTTAAGAATTTCATAAATGTACTATTTATGTGTCTCCTCTGTAAACCAAAAGCAGCTATACTGTCAGTTAAACCCTCAACAAGATCAAGACAATTCCTCGTCCTGCGGAAGAGACAACTAGGGATGCAGAGGGTTGGTGTCACTGCTGAGGATACAGGAAGATGGTGGGAAATAGGGCTGAGCCATATCATACCGTTCACGGTAATACCGGTATAACGTTAGGCAATGATAAGAAAATGAAATATTGCGATAGAATGTGGGTAAAACGCACATGCACAGTGCCTTTGTTTTCATACGCACATGGCGGAAAAAGCATGGCGGCGACGGAGAATGAGAAGGTCGAAAGCGGATCGTTGAATGAAGCTGATGAACCAGAATTGGTTTGTAAAAATGATGCAACTTCAGTGCTGTGGAACTGGTTTGGCTTTCGTCCGTCAGATACAGACCAAAGCACAATTTTTGGTAGAGCATACAAGCAGGCTGTTGTTATTACCAAACCGATTTTATGTGGTACACGGGGCTCAAAAATCTGTCAAATGTCAAATGTTTTAGTATGACTTTGGTAAAGCTACAAAGCCGCACCGCTTGATGGATTGTCGGAGCATTACGACTACCGTAGTCAGGAGCCTCGCGGAGTGATACGTACTGTGCTTCAACATAATATTACCGTATTGTGTGTGTATAACCTCTTTCTAAGTTTTGTGGATATTAGGGCTGTTCGATATAACGATATATATCGGATGACGATATAAAAACATCTATCGTTTCATTTTACGCTATCGTTTGTTTCGTGGTGTCGCAAAATAAACTGTTTACGGCAATATTTTTTCATCGTTTTGATGGTCACTGTAGTGGCTATATTAATTTCCTAAAGTTCTCTCTTTCTCTTATATTTAATATAACCACACTACGGATGGACAAGTGCTTGTTTTTATGCGTTGCGGTTAGCAACAACGACGGTAACACCATCGCGTGTCCGCTTGTTTATGTTCCACATAAACCTTTCACAATAAAGCTCAAGATCCTGTTGAGACTTTTCAAAATAAACTCAATCACGTGAAAGAGCAGATTATTTACGGATGAGAAGCAAAACAAGAGTCACCAGGTGCTAAAAAAATAAACCTTAGACTCAAACGTTAGAACAGGCTTTCCCCGCAGCACGCTGTGTAATAAATACAAAGAAAACGGCGGCCGTTACAACTTATGTCTAAAAATGTATAGTTTCATGCATCTGTTAAAATACTGGACTCCAGCTACATGACGCGCAGCTGGAAACACTTCCCGCAAGTCGAGCTGCCCGAGATTCACAGAATTTACAGAAAATGTTACATTTTTGTGATTTATATCGTTATCGGACGATAGAATTCTTATATCGGGATATGAGATTTTGGTCATATCGCACAGCCCTAGTGGATATTATACATGGTTATGCTCAGGATATGTCGGCCAGTTTCCACTGGAAATGCCTTTTGGTTAAACTGTTAAATGTTTATATAGCTTTAATGCACATAAAAAACAGCTGCTTGTTTAAGTGAAAATACATTGATGGGGTTTTTTTGCACTAATAAAGTTGTGAAGTTGTAAAGTATTTTGTCTCGCATCAGTTATATCGTCAGTTATATCGTTATCACAAATTTTCAAAAATATATATATCGTGATAAATATTTTTGGCCATATTGCCCTGCCCTAGTGGGGAAAAAACCCTTCAAAACAAGCTCTTCTTTTAGATTCTTGTAATATGAGCAAAAGACACAATCATGTAGTTGGCTAAACTGATGTTTTAGGGGCTGTCAACATGTGAAACTGACCTGTACACAAGTTCAATTGGACACAAACAAACAGTATTCATAAATTAAAGACATCTAAAACTAAATGTCCAGTCCAATAAACCTGAATGTTGACAAGCTTTTTCTGTTATTTCAAAGTAACAGAGGGATACATTTAGTAAGTGAGTGAGCGGATGAAGGTCACTTCTTAGCATTAGAAACACCTAAACCAATTAGCGCTGACAAACATAGACCTGTGCTCTAACAGGATGAAGCCAGTTCTCCAAGGTAGCAAAGAGGTGGGTAGGTAAAGGTGCTACCCATTACTGTCACATTCTCAGTTTACCCCACATTTGTTCCAGCCAAACAAGTTAAAGTGCAGCGCCATACCTGCAGAGTGAGAAATGGTTATGGTTATTGGCCACGTGCACTCCGTCAACAGATCCAAACTTACTACAGTACAACACAACAGACTCTTCTATTCACTTTATATTATACTGGATTTTCCCCCTTTAGTGAGCAATATTGATTTTCAAGATGAAAAAACTATAGTTACTGAAGACCAGTTTCTTAAACTGTCATTTATCGTTTGATTCTTTATGATTGAACGGTTGTAATATTTTCTAACAGGCAAAATGCAGGAGGCACCGTAGAGGTTGGGTGTATTGTCTGTCAAGCAGCAACCAAGGGCAGGGCCCCTGGAGGACCGATCCCCGGCTACCGAGGCTGGAAATGGGGACGTCACCTGTCTGATGGGGAAGGAGCCTGAGTTAGTGCATGACGTTGAGAGGTACTGGCTAGATACAGTCGAGTTTACTTCAACGCACAGCATGAAACAAAAATTCAGGTGGGAGTTTGGTGAAGCCATGGAAAAACGACTTTGGAAAGCGGTGCTCTACCGACAATGTGTACAGTGCAGGTGAAGTGCTGCTGACTTCAACTGATGATATTGTCGGGGGTTGGAATACTCGGAGGACCTCCTTAATCCCACTGAGACGTCTTCCGTAGAGGAAGCAGAGTCTGGGGATGACCTACGCATTACTGGGGGTGAGGTCACTGAGGCAGTTAAACACCACCATGGTGGCATGGCCCCTGGGGTGGATGAGGTTTACCCTGTGGTCCTCATGGCTCTGGATGTTATAGGGCTGTCTTGGTTGACATGTCTTTGCAATATTGCATGGAGATCTGGGCTGGTACCTTTGGATTGGCAGACTGGGGTAGTGGTTACCATCGTCAAGAAGGGGGACCTGAGGGTGTGCTCCAACTATGGTGGGGATCACGCTCATTAGCCTCCCCGGGAAAGTCTATGACAGGATGCTTCATCAGGAACTCAATGGAGATGTCGCGAACAACACTAGAAGCCAACTTCAAGCCAATAGCACAAGTCACCATCAAATGCTTTGTCCTGTCAAATGCTAGGCCTGAACCCCCTCAGTGAGATAATTGACAAGACTGGCTAAGGATACCAACTACGGAATGGAGCATGCCACCATCATTAGCCACCTCGTCTACATGGATGACATCAATATGTATGCAAGGAGTAAATGATCAGTGATCCACACCACCAGGATCTACAGCAATGACATCCGAATGTCATTCAGACTGGAGAAGATGGTAACAAAGAGAGGGAAGGTAATCAGAAGTAAGTGGACCACATTACCAGAAGGCAACGTTGCAGACATTGAGGACAGCTACAAGTACCTGTGAATCTCACAGGCAGAGAGTAAGCAAAGTCCTGAGGAGTCAGCTGAATGGGAAGGACAAGATCCGGGCTATCAACACCTACGCCCTGCCCATGATCAGACACCCCTTTTGGATAATATGCTGGCCAAAGGAGAAGATAGAAGCTACTGACATCAAGACAGAAAGCTCTTCCTCCATACATGGAGGGTTTCACCCCAAGTCCAGAACCCGGATACTGTGTGCTAAGCGGAAGGAAGGTATGCTGGGGACTAGTCAGTGTCAGAAGTGTCAAAATGGGAGACGCCCTCTAGGGTGGTCGAGAATGACCGAGCTAAGATCCTGTGGGACTTCCAGATACAGATGGACAAACTGGTGGTGGCTAACCAACCAGACACAGTAGCGGTGGACAAGCAGAGTAAGACTGCTATAGTGATAGATGTAGCGATACCGAATGACAGCAACATCGGGATAAAGGAACACGAGAAGCTGGAGAAGTACCAAGAGCTCAGATATGTCTATATGTGTTTTGTCTAAATGTTAAAATTACCTATTAAAAGAATTGTATTGGAGGACTTTCAGCTACGTGGCATGTAAAGACATGACAGAATGCAGTGACAACCCTCTATAGAGCTTAAAATACTGTCACAATATTCGGGGATTATACTTTACAGTACTGTAGGGTTTTTGTTCTGGAAACATGTTCTGGAAATATATAAACTATTCCTGTAAATCTCTCATGAAATTAGAAAATGAGTGTATTAATTGACTAATGTAAACTTCTCTCATGTTTCATTTATCTTATTTCCTTCAGTAACATTTATATTTATTTCATTTCAATTTAGTTTTGCTTTAACTGTATAAAGCACTACAACAATTTTCAAACATGCACAGCAACCCTAACTTTTTATAACCAAGGTGAACGTGAGAACAACAGCTGGAGACAGCTGGATCAAGATTTAGAGTCTATTTTGGCTGCCAGCTAGTTAGTACTAATTCTCTTTCAAACTGCATTTTAATCTTTTAAATCTTAACATTGTACAGCAATACTGACCTTGCGAATTATAGGCCAATCTCTAAACTTCCATTTTTATCTAAAATATTAGAGAGAATTGTCCTCTCCCAACTACAGGCCTACTTAAACGCAAATAACATTAGTGACAAATTTCAGTCTGGTTTTAAACCTCACCACAGCACTGAAACGGCATTGCTGAGGGTAATCAACAATCTTCTTTTAATTACCGACTCAGGTTGCCCTGCCATTTTAATTTTATTGGATCTCTCCGCTGCTTTTGATATGGAAGACCATAAAATTCTTTTAGAGAGACTGGAACATGTTATAGGCATCAAGGATTCTGCCCTTAACTGGTTTAAATCCTACCTCTCGGGTAGGACTTTCTCTGTCAGGATGGGCTGCTACTCATCCGGCGCTGCCCCTCTTCGTTGTGGAGTACCACAGGGCTCTGTGCTGAGCCCTCTACTGTTTGCCTTGTACATGCTACCCCTGGGTTCTATCTTTGACAAATATCAGATCTCCTACCACTGTTATGCTGACGACATTCAAATCTTTTTCCAGTTGTCTGATGACCTGCCAACTTCATTGAATCGTTTGTCTGACTGCTTGAAAGAGGTCACAGAGTGGCTGTCAGCCAATTCTCTCATTTTAAATGAGAAGAAAACTGAGATTATGGTGTTTGATAGTCACACTCCTCGAGACCAGCTAGCTGCCCGATTTGGTCCCTTTGCTTGCTTTCTTACAGATACTGTAAGTAATCAGGGTGTTTGCCTGGATAGTTCATTAAAGCTGGATAAACAGGTTTCATCTGTGGTTAAATCTTCTTCCAATTGTGCCAAATTTCAAAGGTCAAACACTTAATTCCGCACAAAGATCTTGAAAAAGTGCTACATGCCTTTGTGACCTCCATATTAGATTATTGTAACTCGCTCTACTTTGGACTCCAACTTGCTCACCTCTCTGACTTACATTGGCTGCCTATTCAATTTTGTATTGATTTTAAAGTTCTGCTGCTTACTTTCAAATGCCTAAACAACCTTGCCCCTGACTATCTCACCGACCTCCTCAGTCTCTATACTCCCAGCCGTTCTTTACGATCTTCCGGTCCGTTACTTCTGGCCCAGCCCAGGCACCGCCTGAAGACTAAGGGTGATCGTGCTTTTGCCTCTGTAGCACCAAACCTCTGGAATAGTCTTCCTGCTACCATTCGTGCCTCTGACTCTATTCAATCCTTTAAAGCACGCTTGAAAACTTACCTATTCAACCTGGCTTTCCCGACTCGCTAATTCTCACCGCTCATCAATTGCTGTATCGCTACTCATTTCTCCGGATAATCATGATCTCTCCCCATCCCCACTTACTAATGCTTTTTGTTTGTTTTTTCTACTTTCTCTATTTTACCTTGTTTTAATGACTTACTGTTCAGTGTAATCATTTGCCCTTTTTTTTTTTTAAATTGTGAAGCACTTTGGTATACCCCCTGGTTTTAAATGTGCTATATAAATAAAATTGTATTGTATTGTATTGTATATATGTTGTGATTTTCTGTAGTAGTGATTAAGTCACTGTTAAATACATTTGTGTTTATAGCTTTTTAAAAAGTTGTCCATCTGCCTGGGACTAGAGCTGAAAACCAGCCTGTAATGGACTAGACTGGTTCTTATACAGTGCTTTTCTACTACACTCGAGCAGTCAAAGTACTTTATACAACAGTCCTCATTCACCTATTGCACACAAGCACTTTCTATTTTTTTTTTTTTTTTTTTTTTTTTACAAACATTGACTTCATCAGAGAGCCACTTGGGGTTCAGTATCTTGCCCGGGGACATTTGACATGCAGACTGAAGACTAAAGCAGCCCTGGACTGAACTACCAGTCTTCTTGGATGAGTGACGAAACATTTTTCCTACTGAAAAGTCCAGATGAACAGAATGCATTTTGGGGGATTTGAACATGTATCAAGACATGTCTCTGCCTCATTTTTGCAATACTGTCAAGAACTCGTGTATGAAAACAGTTTGCTAAGGAAAACTCGATCAAAGACGCCCACCTATCTGCAAAACAAACCAATTTAGAGTTCAATGCTGTCTGGACTTGATAATGGGGTTAGAGGTAAGGTTTGTCTCTTTGACTCTTCACCATTGCAATCTGAAGCTTTCAATCATGCCCTCTAGGTACTTCTAACAGCACTGTGACATTAGATAGCTATGAGTATTTTTGATTCCTATAATAATGATCTCTGTAAGTTTCTCTGTGCTAAATATTCCTGAGACTACTTCTCAGATGACTCTCTCTGTGTGTTTAATATATCAAGCAGCTTAAATATTTGCAAAAGACAGCTTATTAAAGAAAGGGTCAACAGTCCCGGACAGTGTCAGACATCATCAGCTCAAATGAAATTAAAAAAGCCTCAAATTTGAGAGAACAGACAGACACAAACTGGTCAGAGAGACTAAGCCCAGCAAGTTAAACTCACTGCCAACTGTACCTGAAGTCGTGGTCCTGTTCAGTCATGCAGGGCTTTAAGCTGGCAAGAGGAGCCGAGCAGAAGAAGAAACTGTTGCTCCCGTCACAAAGTGTACCAGCTGAAAGTCTCGGTGAATCCCCTCCTCCCTCCGCCAGCCGACGTGGAGCTGACTGGTAGGATGACAGAGAGCAGCCTGCGGCACGAACCTACTGAAGTACCGGACACGGACCGGGCTTACCGGTGTCCGGCTCACATGATTCCTGTGAACTGGGGACTGGCAGGGAAGGACTGAGAGGGCAGCCGACGCCTCTTAGTTTGCCAACACTACAAGCTTGTTGTTCTGCTTTCAGCTGACTCGTCCACTCTGCACACAGCAGCTGTCTGTGTCGCTGAACTGTTCGCTTCATATGCCAAGTGTCGCTGAAGCTGAGTTCAAGCACAGGACACGGTATGTGTTAAATGCAGCAGGGCCGTGCCCAGTGTCTGTCCCCTCTACAGCGGTCTCTGTGCATCACACACATACCGATCATCCTCACGGCCGGCTAACCACTTCACTTGCGCTGACGTGCTGTTAGCAAGCCGGCTAACGCCAAATAGCCAAAATGATAGCGTTTTAGCTGAACAGCTGCCCCAGTCAACGACAGGATGCAGCGGCAGGATCCAGGGTCACTCACCTCTCTCATCCCGTGCTGGTCCGCTAAATGAGGCTTGCATTTCCAAATGAACTGAGGCTCATCGAGCTGCAGCACTAACCGGCTAGCTGGCTAGCTAGCTGACGTTAGCTTTTCGAGCCCCTCTAATTTGTACGGTGTGACATTAGCAGCACATTTCTGAGTGGGTTCACAGAGGCCCCAGTATCACCTTCTGCACCTTATCCGCCTCCTGTACCGTCATCTTCCCGGCTTCGTTCCCGTATCCAGCGCCAGCAGCTGCCTATGTTAGCCGGCTACAGTGTCTGCTCCGCAGCAGGGGGCAGACTGCTGGCGGTCTGTGCTCCACGGTGAAACTTTGCAGAGGGAAGCGCTTCTCCGTGTCCCTGCAGCCAGGGACTTCACTTACTCCACAGACTACTACCTCCCATGTGTGTTGATGGCATTTTTCTTTTGATTGCACAAAACTACACTTCCGGATTGTCGACTGGTTTAGAACCGAGTTGACCCGAACCGAGCCGAAGTCTAATCCCTGACAAAGTCACATCTTTCCAGCTCACAAAATCACTTTTCTCTGATCATTCCAATCTTCACTTGTTGCCGCAGGTTTTCTTAGACACTGCTTTCATAAATGTTAAGTGAGGCACAAAAGGTAAAGATATAGTTCTTGCTTTCGTATTTCTCTACCCAAGAGCAAATCATTATCTATGTTTTGGAAGGAAGGGGGGCACTTTTTTCATTTGACCCGTGTATCCCAATCAGTCTATGTATGACTGAAGTGCAGGCTCTCAGCTTTAAATCAATAAGTTTAACAAAATGTTGCAGCTCTGTGAATGACAACATTTTTATAGTCCCCCAAGAAACATGGGAAGAGAAGATTATGGAAAAGAAAAGAGTAGGCATTGTTTAAACATATTAAATATGTTTCTTTAAGCAAACAGTATTGTTAAAGTTCTTCATGACTGGGCCAAGTGTCCTCTTTTTTGGAAATCAAAATATGGTCACCCTAACTGATGATGTGATTGCCGACAGAAACAGCTAAAGGATAAACTGTGATGAAGCCATCATTTCATTTTCATAACTGCTTATCCAATTCAGGGTCCATCCCAGCTGCCACGGGGCAAGAAGGGTCCACTTGCACAGGTCACCAGTCTATCACAGGGATAACACAAACAAACAGCTCTTATTAGCACAGATGCATTGTGTGGTGGCATGTTTAGGTCAAAAGCCTCTGAAGTTACCGACTAATAAAACTAGGAATCTCTGTTCTTCATCTTAACAAATGTTCATCTCACCAGTTATACCGACGGTCCTCTCTAAATGTTAAATATTATAGTTATGAACAGTTAGTCAAACCACTCGAATTTTCCACTTTGGTCCCTATTGGGAATGAGAGTGCTGGTGTGTAGCTCTTGTAGGTTGAGGATAGCTTGGTATATTAACTGCAGCATAGCACAGCATTTCACCGGGTATAACATGGTATTTTATACCTCTGGGGTTGATCATCCAGTCTGAAAAAAACATCTGTAGAGTTTATTATCTGGACACGGTGACAGTGTAAAGACAACCTACGACTCTGATTTGCAGACCAAATTTGGGAGCCGTTTTAACAGCTTTAATAGTTCTCGATGAAAGAGTTGGATTGGGAGGAGGCTGCACTTTGGTGATATTTATGAGAGAACGGTAATATCCGTCACAATAACAATAACACTGGATGAAAGAGGACAAATGTGGCTATGCTATGATTGTAAAATGATGGCTGTAGGTAGGGCAGGGGTGTCGAACTCTAGGCCTCGAGGGCCGGTGTCCTGCAGGTTTTGGATCTCACCCAGGTCAACACACCTGAATCAAATGATTAGTTCATTAACAGGCTTCTGGAGAACCTCAAGACATGTTGGGGAGGTCATGTAGCCATTTAAATCAGCTGTGTTGGATCAAGGACACATCTAAAGTCTGCAGGACACCGGCCCTCGAGGCCTGGAGTTCGACACCTGTGCTGTAGGGCAAACACTGTAGACACAGGAGCAGTTGAAAAACAAAAACCTGTCACTATAACCCTGTTGATCTTCTCACTGAAACCACAGACACCATTATAAACACTGAAATGGTTGAAAAAAAGCATGAAACCTAAACTGGAACTGAAGAAAAACTATGCAAGATATCAAAAAGACAAGCTGAATAGTTAAATGTCTTGGCTTCATTTTAAAGATTGAATGGTGTCTGTAGGTGAATATATGTGGAAGTAGTTAGAGTTAAAAGAAGAGTAAGTCTTCCAGATTTGAAGAGTCTCTCCACTTAAATACATTATGTTTGTTGAATAAAGCTGAATATTTTTAGAAATATAAAAGTTAGAAATGAGGACAAATACAAGCACACATGTCCAAAACAAGAGGAAACTAATGATACTTGAAGGAGCTAGCCGGTGAAAAGTGTATGTTACCTCTCCCTCTATAGCTGAAAAGAATCCCTATTCATAATTTGTGGACTTACCGATTTGTTTTTGGTGTAGCACCTCTTTTTATTTAGTCTGTATCATGAACTTCTGTACCGACATCTGAGAGCCAGCAGGGCTCAGCTGGGTCCACAGAGTTGTGGGCCATCAGCACTGAAAGCCCATGGATCCCCGAGCCTCCATCTGCTGAGAAGCAGCCCCAGGACCTCACTATTCAGCACTGTGATGACACAGATGGCATGTTACAAACAGCGGTTTTGGAGCTAAGCAAACTCACCCAAAGCCCAGTCCTAACTTTTTTTTCCCACTTTTCCACTGAAATATATTCCTTTTTCAAATATCTTCAGGACCTGACAGAAAGACTGTGGAATGGGTATTTTATATGTGCAGTACAGAAGAGTCTGTGGTTGGAGGGCTTCACCCCAGATGTGGGATGTGTTAGAGGCACGGCAGAAGCATATGTGTTTGAGATAAAAGACTCCGTGGATGTTGAACAGAGTCTTAGATATTTGTAAGATAGTGTGACCACAGTGAAAAGCACTAATGTGCATAAGTATTGGTTGAGGCATACAGACAATTGTTTGTAAGTCCTCCCAACCATGGTTTGTTTTTCCAGCTGTGTGCTGTACCTCTGTTATACACAGAAAGTAAAAACGTGCATCCTTTCCTCTAACTCCTGGCAGGCCTCCTCTTTCCTGAAGATGTATTTTAGGAGCGAAGGCATCCTTCACCATGACATACTGTCACAGTAAATCATTGCACTTTTTTTTCCTTACAGTTTTTGTGTTTGTATGTATATTTTATTTTAATATGAGCGGTTTAGTGGCATTTCCTTGGCGCACAAATTAAGAGAAAGGAGAAAAGCTTTATCACTCCAGGAGGATGGTTCACCTCCACAGACACAAAAACACAAGTCTTGCCCTATCAGAAGTTCTTTTGTCATTCTGTAAGGGTGTAGTGTCATCAAGGCAGCGCTGATGGGACTGTCACTACAGTAGATCTGTCCAATGGAACATAGCACAGCTGCAAGGTTGTACTGCCCTAATTTGGACCCACACTGTCAGCGATCCAGGAACTGCTTAGTTCAGTAGTTTGGTGTTCCTCATGCTTGTATGAATCATTACATTTGTTTACTACACTGATTGTCAGCAGGTAATGAACTAAAGTTACAAAGGTAACAAAGGTTACATTGCTGCCTTTGTCATCAGGTGGATGACTTTAACTCATGTCAGTAACTTTGAAGTTGTTTACTAGATTGTAGAGCTGAACGTAGGCCATCACATGGTAGTTACAGCATAGCCTTCAAATCAAAACAAGACTGGGTTTATGCAAGGTCATGGGCACGAGGAGACTTACTCACTTCATGTACTGGCAGTGGTGTTCATCCAGGAAGTCATGGACCTCCAGTTACCTTCTTGACTTCTCCTTGGCCAACAGCGGTTTCCTTTTGTTATCAACTTCCACAGACTGCAATTATTCCCAGTAGTCCAACTCCAAAGCTAAATCATCACTACTACTGCGCCAAGCTGTAACCTAGATGTAACCCTAAAGCTTTTAAGTTAAAACACCGTTTGAATAAATGTGAAAAAAAAGTTTCCTCACTTCAGTGGTTAAACAAGATAACCAAATACCTAGTTCCAAACAGCATATGTTTGGAACTAGGACTATGGCATAATCTCGAGCTTCTTTCTTTTTTTCTAGGAAAGCTGATACGTTCCAGCTAAAATTAAGGCTCGCTGCTCGGCACAATCACAAATGTGCCAGGAAGTATGTACATCTGAGTGTGCGCAGCCTGTCCCAGCTGCAACTGGGGGAGAAGCTTGGAAAGGTCTTCCAACACTCACTCAGGGTGTTTGGCTGAGCACTTCTTAACAACGGTGCAACCTGCTCATGAATGGGTAGAATCCCTGGGAGTGTTTTTACTTTTCTTGTTGAAGTTGTGAGCTGTTGAGGTTAATAACTTTTGGATAGTCTGTTTTCAGAATTTGGGTAAAAGCTGTTTTCTGGCAAACTGTCACAGCTACTGACCGCCTGCATGACAGACAAACAGGGAACGTCTGCAGCTACACAAAACCACCATAACTAGGACTGTTAACCTGTGGAAAGCATGGCTGTGAAATATGGGCAGTTCTTGACGACCCCGATGAAACCCACAGGCTGAAACATGTCGGTGAAGTAATAAAGCTGATCTTTATACCAAGTGTTGCTTGAGCTTTGATCTCAGACCGCTCTTCTTGTCCATGCTCTTTGTGAGAAGGTGAAGCTGTGCAGGAAAACCTTCATTCTGTCATTAGATACGAGTGCTGACTTGGTTCCTACTGGTTATAGCAAAGTAAGAGGATGAATTTCTGTATGAACACTCAAAGTTAGCTTTCTACATTTCGTCTCTAATCAGTGTATTTTTAAAAAAAATGGAATTTAAAGGATATAATTATTTTCTATCAATAGATTAACTGCTGTTTTAGTTTGCATGTTAGTTATTTAGCCTCCTAAATTCGCTCCATGATTCTTCTGGGGTCTAAATGATGATATACTCAAAAAGTGCTTTCCCACAGCAATATTCAGATTTGAAATACATTCATGGTAACACAATGAAAATGAAAGGTTGATCATAAAAATTATTTTATAATCAGAGTTTTTAAAAGGCCAGAACAGAAGACAATATTTTTGGAATAAGAGCAACAGATCAAATGCAGATGCTTCCACTATGCTCAAAACACCTGGAGTCAGACAGGACTGGTACTTATACAGTGTATAACTCCATTACAGTAATATAAAGTTCATATTTTTGACTCAGATAATATTATAAATAATGAAACAGCAGTTTTTTTCCTCGAGCAGTCCACACAGCTACTGTAAAGGCTTCAGTTATTCTGCTGTTTGCATCTCTTGCAGCAATTTCAGTTGATCCTCAACAGTTTTCAGTTCCTGCTCCAAAGCAGACACCTGCACACACAGAGTAAAACATATGAAAATACACAGATACAGTGCTAGTATGAACTCACAAAGTGAATGTACAATGTTCTGCACAATGTTACAGCAACAGCTTGATGACACCATTAGCATTTACATGTGTTTCCTTGCTTTCACTGTGCAAAATCTCACAGGATTGCATAACCACAGCAGGAAGCCACATATTAGCTTAAGATGACTGTGCATTTTAAAATTGAGTGTGGCCTAGGCTTAGGAGGAGATCCACCGTGTATGTGTGGTGGGGTGTGGCTCAGCTGCAGGGGAGGGGTGGAGGAGTGGTGTCAGGGGAGGCTGACATGCACCTGATCTCCATCAGTGAGCCAGCCTCCCCTTTAAGGATTGTGCTGAGACCGGAGGGGCGAGGTGTGTATGCAAGTGTGTGCAGAGCAGATGAATACCTGCTTGTGCTTTCTGAAGGAGGAAAAATCTTAGAAATAAAAGCTACCAGAACGTGCAAAGCTGGTGTGTGGGTCCTCATCCTGTCACAGTGATGCCAAAACCCAGCCGCAGCACGACGGAACCACAACCAGCCCAGCCAACTGAGACGCTGGCCCGGATGATGGCTGAGATCGTGGCTAGAGAGAGCAGAGGGAGCAAGTGGCAGTGTTTCACCACCAGTGGGAGAAGCTGCGGGACCAGTCTTAGACCCAGACAAAAATACTGGAGAACCTGGTAGCTGGCTGGTTACCCGCTGAGGCCTGCATCGTAGAGCTGGTGGTATAAGGAACAGTTCATCGCAGGGCTTTCCGCAGAAGCCGCGGAGTGGGTCTGCTGCCACCACCCAACCAGTCTGGATGTGGCTGTTGGTTTGGCCATGAACGTCTTCTCCCTTTGATTCACTGTTTGGGAGAAAGCTGCTGGAGGCGTTGGACATGATTAAAGAAAACTGGTCTAAGCCCACACAAAAATTCAGATGTGTGTGAAGTTGGACGGAGGGAGGTACAGTATCTGAGGAACCACTTGTGGGGAGGGCACAGGTGGATAAAACGGCAGCCATCGCATCCTGCCGCGGCCTGTTTATTGCAGGTAAAGAAAGCTCTCTGTGGAGAACCCCTGCTCGACACGCCTAGCCTTTTTCTCCCTTTTGTTCTGCAGACTGATGCCTCAAAAAGGGGGTTGGGGGCTGTTTTGTCCTAGCAGGTAAGGGGTGTGTGTGGCTCAGCTGCAGTGGGCGGGTGGAGCAGTGGGTTCAGAGTGTGGTGTCATACGCACCTGATCTCCATCACCAAACCACGCCCCCCCCTTTAAGGATGGTGCCGGGACTGGAGGGCGGAGGTGTGTGCAGGGCAGCTGAACAGCTGCTCGTGCTTTGAAGGAGGAAACGAATAAAAAGCACCAGAACGTGCAAAGCTGGTGTGTGGCTCCTCATTCTGCCACAGCAGGATTCGAGGTTTTTGTGTGGAAAGAGTGGAAGAATGTACGTATATGTACGTGGTTTTGATATAATCTACTATTTTAAATTGTAATTTTTATTTTATCAGCCAAATCTCAGCATCAGTCTTTGAAATGTTCAGTGCACCACTCTACAACCATCCGTTGGTTAGAGTGTGACACAGCAGCAGTGCCATTCCCCGAGCTTTGATTCTCCCTCTCCAAAACATAAACCTGACTCAGATATAGTGAAGAAGTTATAAACAGAGCCGCTGCAGGTCTCATTCACCTTACTGCACAGTGCCCACCTTACTGTCCATCTGCTCTCTGATATGAGAAGGAACCTTGGTGAGGTAGCTTGGAGACTGGACTCTGGCAAGGATTTCATCCAGCTTTGGGCCGAGCCTGTCTCTGCGCTGAGAGAGCTGCACAATCTGTTTCTCAATGTTCATTCCACTCTGAGAGACACAACACAGTACGTTAGACATGACCAACATCCTCACCACCACTGCAAAAACATTCAACAGGAACAGGATGGGATTCTCATCACAATGCAAACATGACTTTAACAATGTGTGCTTCTCTGAAGAGTTATTAGATTTGCTTAAGCAAAGGTCACATGACATTTAATACTCATAGATTACGTGCGTGCATGTATTTAAACACAGCTCTCATAAGGTCCTGCCACAGCATTTCAATGGAGTTCAGGTCCACACCGTGACTGGGATATTGCAGCACCTTGACTGTGTTTGGGTACATTGTCCCGATGCATGACTCCAGGCTTGGCTGTGGGACAGATGCCCTCACCTCTGACTCGTCTGTGTACAGAGGAGCTCATGGTCTTCAGTGGTTTCATCTGAAAGCTCTCCTGATGATCTAAAAAGCTTGGAGAGAAACTTCTCTAAGTTTCTTGAAGACATTTCACCTCTCGTCTGAGAAGCTTCCTCAGTTTTAAGGCCAAAGGTGGAGGGTTCCAGATATTAATATTATAATCTGTACTGCGTAAGAGGGTAGTTGACCCACTACTGATCATGGTGTTCATGCCAGCAAACTGCCAAAACTGCACACTTGGTGATGATCAACCAATCAAGTTATTAGCGTAACCTGACTGCTCCTAACTTATTAAATCCTATGCATTACAGATTGGGTTCATATAATTTCATTCACAGTATGTCAGATGATAATCCCAATACTCTCATTTCTAAAAGTTTGTTTTAAGAAATGAAAGACTAAACTGTCAGTCAGTCCAACACACAAAGTTATTTCATTAACAATGAAGTTATGCTTCATGCAGAAGAAGCCCGACACATACTTGAAAGTGAAGATGTAGCTGACATGTGTGGTCCACCACACCAACGAGGCTTGTTTTGGGCGGAGAAGTGGAGTGAACAGACAGGGGGATACCGTCTGTGTCAGAACAGCAGATGTGAAGGTCGGAGATTCGGCTTAAAGTCCTAATCGCTGACCCGAAGCGAAGGAGGACCTCGGCCTGGCTGGGCGAACACACTGCCCACACTGAAACAATCAAGATTTAAATAAATTAAATAATCCTTTTTATTATTTTCTTAATATTTTTAGACTGTAGTGCTCAAGTCTCGAGCCACAACTCATTGCTCTATAATTTGCTCCCAAGGAGCTAGACTCAGCTGTAAGTTTGAAATGGTTTGGAACAAAAGCTCTCCAGCTTTCAGAAGACGTTCAGAGTTTGGCTACTTTGTTACACATATTCATACTCAGTCTTCATACCTGACCATTTTCAAAGGAATGTTTTATGTTTGTTTGTTGAACCTCTGACCTCTGAATAATTCACGCATTAAAAAACAAAAACAAAAAAAGACTCCAAAGTTAAGAACCAGTGTTGTGTCTACACATAACAGGCAACTTAGCAAAGAACCAATTTTAAGTGAGGCCTTTGGCACTTTGTTACAAGCAGCGTGCCAAAAACACAATTTGTTCCAATTTTTGAGCCGAGTCTAAGAAAAATACCAAAGATACTATTTAATACACGTCCAACTGGTATTTTTACACAAACAAGATGACTCCTAAAAAGCTGTAAGTTAAAAACTTGGCATATATTAGTATGCAAAACATACTGCGCTAGCAAAGAGCTGAAACAAAACCTGAAAAATCATGCATTTACTGGTCCATCTACTGCCAGAAATGGTCTCAGTGGAAGTGTAGCTGTCAAGAAGTCATTCTTAATGAAGCGGAGAAAAACAAAACAAAACTAAGGCATGAAAATTATGCAAGACGTGTACTGACAATCAAAACGTGTCTGATGGAGAGAAATCCAAATCTGAAACTTTTTGGTTCAAATCACTGAATTGTTCAGAGAACATCAGGTAGAGGTGAACAGTGCAGGTCTACAGCCATCTGTAAAACATGGCCCTCGACCTCTGGGGCTGCGTTTCAGCCAGTGGGTGTGGACATCAAAATTAATGGAATTGCAAAGGCAGAAAAGTACCATCAGAGTTTGATCCATTATATAACGTCATCCTGAAAGCATCCAATTGGCAAGAGCTTCATTTCAGCCTGACAGTGATCCCCAAAAGACTGGTGAGGCAGTGAAAGTCTAACGAATAGAAAAAAAATGAAATGGAATACAATCGGACATCATCGGTCGTGGACTAGCCTCCTCAGATCCCGAAGCAGTGTGGGATCATCCTGACAGATAACAGAACAAGAGGCAGAAATATCCAAGGAAAAACTCTGAATGTTCTTCAAGAAGCCTGGAGAACTATTCCTGAAGATACTTTTAAAGAGACCTGTCTCAGAGAGCTCAGGCTGTGAAGAGTAAAGCTGGTCTTACTGAATATCGACTTTCAAGCCTGTTAATATTGCACAAACTCTGACTTTGACTTCTGTGCTGTATCTCCATAAAGGTTTGCAGATATTAAAAAAAATAAATTAAAAAAAAAAAATCGCTGCAGCCATTTCCCCATTTTCCTGGCAAAAAGTGAAGAAATCACGGGTGACTCAAGACTTTTGCATAGTAACAAAACTTAACTGGGTTGCTATATTTGCTTTCAAGCATTTGCCAGTGGAAGTGCCAGTGTGATAATGGTTATGTCTTCTTGTGTTGACTTACTGTCAGGTTTTGCTTTGGTTATGCCACACTGTGCTCGTAAAGAACGGGCCACTCGGATCACTTCCTGTACCAGCAGGAAACCTCTTTCCTCTTCGGCAAAATGCCAGTGTGCCTGTGAGAATGGAAAGGACAGGGAGGTTAGAAAACTAACACATCAGCTGAAGTACATGGACAGTGTTGTATAGGATCCTGTGCATTCCTCTGTGTAAGCTACTTTTAATAACTCTGGGCCAGTTTTCAGTCCTGGACTAAGAAAGCATCTCAGTGTGCAGGTTAGTGGGGAGAAAACCCTCAGTAAAAAATAAAAGTTTTGATGAAGCTTATTATTCGGGCTGGATCATGTGACCTTAGTTATGCCACAGTAGAGCTTTTTCTCTCTTTTATCAGCATGCATTCATTTGCAACTACTGGATGTTACCAAGTTTGCACCTTCTCTTTTCCCCGGTTTGTGCTTCCACTTCTTTGGCTCTTTCTCTCTGTGCCTTTCTGCAGGCACGTCTGACTCCACTGATTTGCGTTTGCTCGTCCCACAAATAAGTTTTTTATTGTTTGCTTTGTGCAAGTTTTCATCTTTTCTTTTTCAGGTCATGTTGTAGGACTGTCTTGGTTGACACGCCTCTGCAACATTCCACAGAAGTCGAGGATCACACTCCTCAGGCTTTGGGAAGGCCTATGCCAGGGTACTGGAGGTGTGAGTCCATCTTTTCATTGTGGTTGTGGAATGCTGGACCGACTCTTCCTCCTCTCATGGATATTCGAGATTTCATGGTAGTTTGCCGAACTAGTTTACATGTGCTTTGTGGATTTGGAGAAGGCATTCAACCGCATCCCTCTGGGTATCCTGTGGGGAATTGCTGAGGAATACGTTGTATTGGGCTCGATGTTAAGAGTTATCCAGGCTCTGTACAAGTGTTGCTAGAGCTTGGTCCACATTGTTGGTAATAAGTCAGATTTATTCTTTCTGTTCAGCATTTTTATTTACTGAATTCTGAGGTGGGACAGAGGGGACCTCACTCAGTGGCCTCAGAATCTCGTCTTCGCTTTTTTCATGTGGTGTTGTTGGCTTCTCAGAGTTTGCAGCTGAAATCGAAGCAGCTTGGCTGAAAATTAGCTGCAAGTCCAAGACCACGGTCCTTAGTCAGAGAAGGGTGGAGTGCTCACTGTAACGATTTAAGTAAGGAGAGCAGGAGTGACAGTGCACACTCTGAACTGGTCTGTTGTATTGTGGTGACACACTCACATTCAGAAAGAGCCAAATGTGAAAGCAAAGGTGTCGCTGGTCCATCTACATTCATACCCTCACCTAGGATCATGAGCTTTGGGTCATGACTGAAATAATGAGATGAGAGCAATCCTGGGTTCAGCCTTAGAGAGAGGGTGAGGGGCTCGGTGAGGGGCTCAGAGTCGAGCTGCTGCTCTTCCACATGCAGAAGAGCCAGATGAAGTGTTTGGCCACACCAGGCTTAGGTGAGCTGTTCTGGGAGGAGGCTCAGTGGCTAATTAGAATTCTAGACTTAAGATTACTGCTGCTGTCAGCTGGACTTTATTTACTGTCCCTCAGTCTGTGGGTGTACAAACTGGGCAGTGTGATCAATATTATCTGCTTCTCCGGTGATATTTGTCACTGAAATGTTATTAAAATCTTGAATTACAGTATAATTACAGTAAATTTATCTGGGTGAAGCTCACCTAATAAGCACCAACAGTCACGTTCTGTTTCCTTCTGCTTGCTGTGAGTTTTAGTGTCTAAAGTTTGCCTGAACATGGTTTGGATCTGTCTCTGCTCTTCATCTCTGACAGGAGAGAGATTTCTGCCAAGCTTGTACTTGGTTTACTGTGACTGGAATAATTTGAGATTGGTAGAAACTCTGAATTTTCAAAAATCCAGACATTAATGCATGTTAGCAGGGGTTTTTTTTTTGTTTTTTTTTTTAAGCATTATTTAAGACAAAAAGGTGCTTTGCTTGAGGGCTACAAACACTTGAAAACCTCAGAAAGTCCTACCAACTGAGCAGAGTGGGGGTACGGCTGTAAACACAGGCTGGTTTGTGCAGCAGCTTCGGGTGCAAATGGCTGAAGTCTCTGCCACAGCTCCTCAGTGATGAACGGCATGAAGGGGGAGAGCAGGGCCAAGGACACAGACACACAGTGATAGAGAACAGCGATGGCCGCCTGCCTCACGTCACCACTGTGCTCTGCGTCGGTGGTGAGGACGGCTTCCTGGTCCTGCTGGGTCAGCAGAGGCTTTATATACTCCTGCAAATACACACAGAGCAAAGTGACAGCAGCTCATTCAGTGCTGGGCTAACTGCTGACTTAGCTCTAACACTTTAGTCTTAATTAGGTTAATCTCTTTGCATTAAGCTTTGAGCCTCCACGTTTCCATGGAGAAACCAAATAAATATATCACATTGTCTTTTTCAGACAGAGCAGTAAGAAGATCAGTGGAGATACAAAGGATACCAGTAACGATCTTATCTGGTCTGTTGGGATGATCGAAGTCTACGCATGTCCTGGGACAGTTGTGCTCCTCACCATGTAAATATCACACAGGCTGTGGACCCAGAAGGAATACAGGGCAGACGTGACTGTGTGGAGCTCATAAGCGTCAAAGGCCTGCTCACACTGTCCAACCGTGCTGTGGAGTCTGGAGCAGATCCAGCGGTCCATGCTGCTCAGAGGAGCTGTCTGCAGAGAGGCAAACACTGTAAAAGGCTACAGGTGCTTCCAGTGTACACAGTCAAGTTTATGATGCCACAGACTAGAAGAAGATGATAAAAGTAAACATTTTTCAGTTGAATTCGCATGTCTTTTACTCCACGTTGTCAAACAGTGTGTAAAACAGTTTGACACAAACACACATGTCAGATTTCACACACCTCAAACCTCTGAGAGACTGCACAGCTGTTTGTAAAGTGGGAGTGTTCCTGTCAGCGTGTCATGCTCAGTGTCCACGCCGTTAAAACAAAGTTGAGCTGTCAACTTTGTAATACTGATGTATTTTGATATTTGAGGAGAACTGTAGTTCATTTGAACCTGGTGTATTTCTCGTGGTGTGCATGTTTGGTCCCTCTGTTGTGAAGAAAAACAACGCGAGTTCCCTCCAGCTTTGAGTCCAACTCAACGGAAAAAACAAAAAAATGATGTTTTAGGATCAGCGAGATAGCTTATTGAGTCAAAGAGCTCCATGGTAACTGGTCAGCTGACCTGATCACTCTGTGTGAGTCAGTCAGTGTTGTTGTATTAGGCTACGTTCACACTGCAGGCGAAAGCGCATCAAATCCGACTTTTCTGACCCTATGCGACCCATCTCCGATCATGACAGTGTGAACGGCACAAATCCGATCTGGGTCACTTTCGTATGTGGTACTGAATCCGATACATATCCGATGTTTTAGAAAGCGACTGCTGTTTGAACGGTCATGTCGCATTAAATCCGTCTTTTACGTCACTGACACAAGACAGACGCCAATTATCAGCGCCGGAGAAGACATCGTGAACGCTTCCTGGCCATCCAGTGTAGATGTTAGTGAAACTGTTGGGAAGACAACGTTGGAGAAACGTGAACATTTTATTTGTACTGTATAATCTGCAGATTCTGACAGAAATCTGCAACTATCCTTTGAAGCACCGCTCCTCTAAAACAGCAATAAGGATAATTATTAGGTTATTTACATTATTATGTAAATAACAAAATAACTTAAAGCAAAATTGGGAAACGTAAAGTCCGAAGTCTTTATATTAAGGGCCATCAGTCAAACAATATTGTTTGCTCTGGGTCTAAACAGAGCGCGTTGTGTGTGACGTCTTCTTTTGCGCATGCGGGTCGCTTTGAGCGTTCACACTAGAGCGCGTTTGCTGTCGCATTTTATTTGTAGTGTGAACAAGCAGACAAAAAAATCGGATTTGATCAAAAAATTGGAATTGAGCATTAAGACCTGCAGTGTGAACGTAGCCTTAGACTGCCTTTATTTTTTGACAGGACCATGGAGACGCCCCGGGACTCCAGCCCGGGCCTCTGCAGTTGTTCTTGGACATATCAGGTTCCTGCTCAGCGACACAAACTGTTCTTTTCCCTGAGTGCAGAGGAGGACGTCGTGTAAACTTTAAATATTCCTGTCGCTCTCAGAAAGAAAATGCTAAAGTAGTGTTTATAAGGGACCAACTTCTTTCCCTTGCTATAGAGAACCTCTGACAGTCTTTGTACAAAAACACTTTCCTCTATTTTTGCACTCGTGTTACATTCAACACAGCTCACAGTGCTCACTCTTTGACATGTAGGCTCAGTGCATCCTTTAAAAAAAAAACTCACGCACGCACACACAGGCTCCTACATGCAAACAAAAATATCCTGTCAGAGAAGCCTTTTTCAAACAACAACAAGTCTATAAGGTAAAAAGAAGCGCTCGAAATGTCCGTCTAAGATCGTTCTTGCTGTACCTTTGCTATGGTTTCCACTGTTGCTCTGTTCTCACTCAGCACTCCCAATGTGAACCTTAAGGTCTGCCACATCTTATTACAGAAGTGTCTGCAGCTCAGAACCTGAGAGACGGACAGACTGATGTCTTCTCCTGACAAGAGGCAAAAGTGAAAATGTTACACACAGTAAAAAGATAAAGAAGCAGCCCACTGGTCTAACATGGATCACTTGTTTGAATGTTCTGCTCTCCAGCAGTTAGTTACTAGTTAGGAACCTCTGACTGTGATGAAAGATGATATGGTTATCACCCTGATAACATCTCATAAGCTACTTGAAGGTACCCGACATGGTTTTAACCTTCTGTGTTGTAATGACGGCTGGCTTTTATGTGAAATAGGGATCAATAATATGTTATTCAGTCACTTTTAACTCTAGTGAACATATGCATCACATCTTCTTTCCCCTGACACTGTCTTCCACATTCATTCGCTCTGACAAAGGGTTTCCCGTCAGATAAGAGGAGGGACTCACTCACCCTGCATTTTGTGAGAGCAAAGGGCAAAGCGCAGAGCATCGGTCCCACACTCTGGGATCCCCACGGGGAAGTCCTTCCTCTGTGGGGAAGCAGATGTAGCAGACAGATAAGAGTGGGAATAAAGAGAAAGAACGAGACGGGAGGGAGGGGAGCTGACCTGTGCTTCCATGGCAACCAGCTGCTCCCTCGGATCAAGGTTCCCCTCCTTCACTTTTCCTTGAAGTGTCTAAGAGGACGGAGGACAGCAAAACTTTCACAACACAACGTTTAAGGTGAAGAACAGACGGCTGTCTCTGTGCCGCGGTGACAGCTGTACTGCATTCAACTCTGCTATGCATCTTCGGAGCAACTCAGAGGTTTGTGAGATAAAATGAAAATGCATCCTTTCGCCAGCTGTTGTTAGCTCCAGAGCTGCACCGCGCTGTAGCAGTAAAGACAAATGAATAACTGCTTTTCTTTAAGATGTCTAGAATGAGCAAAAAAGTGAATAAAATGTAACCATTTCCTTAAAACAGAGCGCAAAAACAGACAGGTTGCTGAAGCACGCTAACATGATGTTTCTGATACTAGTTTAAAGATGCCGAGGCTCTTCCCTGAGTGAGGCGGATGTCAGACAGTCATTACGGCCTTATTACCTCCAAAGTGACTCCGTGTATAACGTCTAAGGGGTCGATGACATTTCCCAGAGATTTACTCATTTTTCTGCCATATTTATCTCTCACTAGTGAATGAAACAGGACCTAAGAGATAGGAAGGAAACGGGATGAGAGACAAAAATAAAATAACAGGATATCCTGAGGCTGTAGTCCATTTTCTCATTATTATAAGTAACCTGTTTAAAGGGTAGCTGCCCGGTCAGCTCTGTTCCAAGCATCACCATCCTGGCCACCCAGAAAAAGATGAGGTCACTGCCCGTCTCCAGAACAGAGTTAGGGTAAAACTGCTGCAGGTCAGCGGTCTGTGGAAAGAGTGGGTAGGTTAGGGATGAGGGTTGCTTCTTTTCACATTCAGTCAGAGGAAGTCCAGTACCTGATCTGGCCAGCCAAGCATGGCAAAGGGAAAGAGCGCAGAGGAAAACCATGTATCCAAGACATCTGGGTCTGAAACAGGGAACAGTGTAACTGTAGAAGCTGAATTCTGACACACCTCACACTCTTTTATTTTATCTCAACATCAACTGTCCAACTCAGTAAATCACTAACTGGACCCATTACACTGAATTCTAATGTGACACATTTGGCTTTTTTCCTGATTTCTTAGTTTTTGGGATTTTTGTCACACATGCTTCAGATCATCAAACACAGTTTTATATTAGACATAAGTAACCAGAGTAAATAAAAAAAAAGACTGTTTTTAAATTTATTACAGGAAAAAAAAAAGCTATCCAAACCTAGCTGTTGAATTAAGAAATGCAGACAAAGTGAAGTAAGCCAAAAGATGTCAAACACCAGCACATCGCGATCCAATCACTGACATCTGTGAGTCTGACACGGGTACACAGGCATTTACCACGGTGAGAGCCATCAGTCATCCACACATGGAGAAAACAGTGCGAACCTTCACAGGAGCAACCGGTCTGCCAAAATTACTCAGAGAGTGCACTGACAACTCATCCAGGAGGTGACCGAAGAACCTAGAACAACATCTAAAGAAGACCTCGGTCTCAGTTAAGGTCAGAGCTCATGATTCAACAATCTGAATGAGAGCAGGCAAACATGGCCTCCATGTGAGAGGAAACCACTGCTGACAAGAACAGGAAGGGTCGCCTCACAAAAACACCCTCGATGTAAAGAATTCTATAACGAAGATTGGCTCAGTGTGAAAGACTCATTAGCAACACAACACTCAAGTTCTTACTGTGAGGGTGGCAGCAGGTTTCAGACTCCAAACGCCTGCTGCCACTGGGTTATTTTAGCCTGACATTAAAACCTGTTTGACAATCTGAAACATGTGACAGACATGCACCAAAAAACTACCAAACAATCAAGTAGGCAACAAATACTTTTACACAGCAGTGTGTAATAATCATGAACATGTTTAGGTCCATATCGTGTCTCATTAGATCAGCGAATCCTTGGCCTCGTCATTTAGCCGGCTGTAGCACAGTCATATTAGTGGTTTACAGAAATAACAATAGGAACAAATAATAAGGTAACAGTGTGTAGATACAGCAGCAGGTTAAAGGTCAGGAAGGAGGTGAGTCACCCCGAGTCAATGTGACGGCATCTGGCTTCAATCCATATTTGACAGCAGCTTTCTGACGGGCCTCGTCCTCGCTGTGTCCCCAAACCCACTGCTCCTACACACACACACACACACACACACACACACTTATACTACAGACTGGAACAGACTGACACTGGTGTACAATGTAGGGATTATCAGATAATTCACCAAACAATCTACAAACTCTGTGCAGTCCTTCTTTTGGTTCAAGGTTCCTCTGCATGAATCTGTCAATCTCAGGCAACACAAGCATGCTATTTTTGGAAGTTTTCCCACACACTAACCTCTTGTTGGCCCTCATAATTAGGAAGCATCACTTTGTAGGCAGGGATCTGATGACCCCACCAGAGCTGCCTGGATATGCACCAGTCACTGCACAGCAAACAGAGGCACATTGTTCACAACCCACACGTTCTGTGACAAGAGCTGCATTATTGTTAGAGCGGTGTCATTTCACACATGTCACTGACGACACACGCTGCCACACTACCTGATGTTGGACAGCCAGTTCTTCCACGTCTTGGTGTAGTACTCAGGAATGATTTCCAGCCGTCTTTCCTCGACAGCCTGACCGGGAAAGACAACACCTCCGTGACGATAGTGACCCGGGAACTTTTTCATCAATTTTACTTTTGAAAGCAAGTCATGGAATCGATACAGCTGTAAACTGACCTGCACAGCTTTTTTTGCCATTTCATCACACCGGACAAACCACTGGTTTTTTAGAAGGGGTTCAATGATGTCTCCTGAGCGGCTAAAACAGAGAGGAGAGTGGGAAAAAGAATCAGGAAAGAGAAACCACAAAGAAGAAAATGAGCAGGAAAAATAAATAATAATCAGGCCCCATCTTATCTTAATGACCTTGTAGTACCATATCACCCTATTAGAGCACTTCGCTCTCACACTGCAGGCCTACTTGTTGTTCCTAGAGTATTTAAAAGTAGAATGGGAGGCAGAGCCTTCAGTTTTCAGGCCCCTCTTCTGTGGAACCAGCTTCCAGTTTGGATTCGGGAGACAGACACTATCTCTACTTTCAAGCTTAGGCTTCAAACTTTCCTTTTTGCTAAAGCATATAGTTAGGGCTGGACCAGGTGACCCTGAATCCTCCCTTAGTTATGCTGCAATAGGTGTAGGCTGCCGGGGATTCCCATGATGCATTGAGTTTTTCTTCTTCACTCACTATCTGTTAATAGACCTCTCTGCACTGAATCATATCTGTTATTAATCTCTGTCTCTCTTCCACAGCATGTCTTTATCCTGTCTTCCTTCTCTCACCCCAACCAATCACAGCAGATGGCCCCGCCCCTCCCTGAGCCTGGTTCTGCCGGAGGTTTCTTCCTGTTAAAAGGGAGTTTTTCCTTCCCACTGTCGCCAAAGTGCTTGCTCATAGGGGGTCATATGATTGTTGGGTTTTTCTCTGTATTTATTATTGTAGGGTCGACCTTACAATATAAAGCACCTTGAGGAGACTGTTGTTGTCATCTGGTACTGTATAAATAAAACTGAATTACAAAAAAAAAAAAAAGACTATTTGTACATGGAAACAAGCGAAGCATTCAAAAATCTGTTGATGGATATAAAGTAAAGAGGCAGACAGCTGCACGCTTCACTTGTTTAAACAATTAATTTTGAAGAGGACTGAATGTTTTTCTTGGCTGATCGAGTTGACTGAGCGAAGCTATAGACAGGTGACAAATTAAAGGAAAGAAAGGCATAAAATGGCAAAAACATACTTTAAGAACTACTTCAGTGCATCTTGGCATTATTTCAAGTCACGGGAAAGCTGTGGAAGCGCTCCTTTAAAAAAAATTAAAGAAATTCTCTGATTTGGTGTTTTGAAGATGGTGATGAAGAGTCGTGGCTATTATACTGGTCCAAAATCCCTGATATGTGAGATCTGGTGACTATGTAGACAAGAGGTGGCCTCGAGGGCCGGTGTCCTGCAGGCCTCTGGAGAACTTCAAGACATGTTGAGGAGGCTATTTAAATCAGCTGTGTTGGATCAAGGACACATCTAAAACTTGCAGGACACCGGCCCTCCAGGCCTGGAGTTGGAAACCCCCAATGTAGACCATTACGATTTCCACAGTTTACTCTGCATCAAGTCCTGCAGTGCCCCCTGCTGTCCTATGGATGAATTAACTGTACAAAGCTGTCTATATGAGCACCTTATGGTGCTCATATAGACAGCTTTGTACTGATGTGGGGTCCGGGACCACATGAGAGACTAATGAGGGCTAATAAGCTTCATATAAAGAGATCAGGATATATTTGTGCGCCCCTCACAGCAGTCCCAGCTTCTCATGTGGCTTTGTAGGAAAATAATTACTTACCTCTGCTCCAGGGGGACAAGTGAAGCTAACCCATGACAGCAAAATTCCCCAAAAGCAAAGCAGAGCCCTCTGAGCTGGTCACTGCAAGGGTCAAGCATTCAGGCTTTCCCTTTAATTTGCCGTTAATCGATGCATCAACACAAAAACCAGTTCAAACTCTGTACCGTGGTGTCGGCTGGCACAAAACGCTCTAATGAAAAGAAGCTGCACACAACACAGTCCATCCAGCTCCTTTAGAGTAAACACTCAGACGTTGAGCGTGCACGCGCTGCTGTACCTGCAGATGGGTAAACTCATGGCATGATCTTTTCTTCCTCTGAACAGTCTTTTCTCAGCCAGAGCTTCCACAACGAGCTGTCTGGCATCAAAACGCTTCACTCCCTTCACAAAGAAAAAGAAAAGTGAAAACCAAAGACACACCAAACTGCACCAGCAGCACACAACAAACTCACACATGTATACAAACAGGTAACACAGCACCTCCAGCCACTGTCCACAGGACCCTGTCATCGTCCCATCGCCAGCAATCACAGTCAGGCGTGGAAGGGAGTGTCTCTGTGAGAGGACGAAGTCTGTGTGGTCATGAGCAGGAGTCACCTTCACTGCACCTGCAAAAGACAAACAGGAAGTGGGCGGATACCACGGATCAGAGGGCTGAACACATCCGCAGGAACAGTGTCCCGTCAGGTGTCAGGTGTGGTCTTCACCGGTTCCAAGCTCCACGTCCACCATTGAATCAGTGATGATGGGTAACAGTCTGTCAGTGAAAGGATGTCTGCAGTGCTTCCCGTGAACAGTCTGGAAGAAGCAAAGACACCACTCTGTGAAACAAGCGTCACGCTGTTCATGTAGTTTCCACTCTTCCAGCCTGCAGTTCATTCGTTTGGCCTCCAGGCTTCCTGATGCTGCAGTGCAGGGGTGTCCAACTCCTCGAGGGCCGGTGTCCTGCAGGTTTTAGATCTCACCCTGGGTCAACACACCTGAATCACATGATTAGTTCATTACCAGGCCTCTGGAGAACTTCAAGACATGTGGAGGAGGTCATTTAAATCAGCTGTGTTGGATCGAGGACACAGCTAAAACCTGCAGGACGCCGGCCATCCACGCCTGGACATTCCCACCCCTGGGGTCCGTTCTTCGTACCTCGCTTACTACATCCAAGATCAAATCATCGCGCCAACTTTGACCCTCTAGAACATGGGAACAAGTAAAAGTGAAATATAAGAATATTCTACAGAATGGTAATATTTATCACTTATATTGCTTTTAGTCTCCTGAAAAGAGACCCTGAAATAATCTGTTTGTTTGTTTATAACAGCAACCAAGAAAAGGGCAGAGCAAATAAAGACAGGTGGTGGTCCTGCACCCCCTCGTCACACCCCGGCTTTTTGTACTGTGACATTTATTGACATTGTGGGTTTTTTTGTGTGTAGTTTTACATAACACTCCATCACTTTTACCTGTTCCCATGCAAGGGGTGACTGAAGCATGCACAGTAAGTTGGGAGATATCTATCTATCTATCTATCTATCTATATATATATATATCGATATCCATCTATCTATCTATATATATATAGATATCTATCTATATCGATATCTATATCTCTATCTATATATCTATCTCTATATCTCTATATCTCTATATATCTATCTCTATATATCTCTATATCTCTATATATATATATCTCTATATATCTCTATATATATATATATCTCTATATATCTCTATATATATATATCTCTATATATATCTCTATCTCTATATCTCTATCTCTCTATATATATATCTCTATCTCTCTATCTCTCTATCTCTATATCTCTATCTCTCTCTATATATATATATATATATATATATATATATAATATATATATATATATATATATATATATATATATATATATATATATATATATATATATAGAGAGAGAGAGAGAGAGAGAGAGAGAGAGAGAGAGAGAGAGAGAGAGAGAGAGTGTGTTGGTTAAGTAAATAATACCCTGACGGGAAAATCGGTATCTCTCTATGAGCACACTGTCGCGCTGAGCTAAAGGATCCTGTCTATCCCGCAATATACGCTGAATTCTGTAAACTCTCCTTATCAATCTTGCACCTTCCTTGCTCGCGTACAAACGGACAGGACATGGCTGCGACAGACTTCCCAAATCCACCTTCGCTTTTATAGCCGTGGTCTCTCATCTTGATTACACGAAGTGTTTTACTATTACTACTCTAAAATATGAATTACATCTGAAATAATCAAATACATGAAATAGAATGATTAATAGTACATTTCCCTTATTTTAGGAAATGACCTGTATGTATCTGTATGAAATCAATAAAAGAATCAAATACTGCATTATCTTTAGTTACATTGATAATATTTATTTATGGTAAAACAGTGGAGAAATATCGCTGTTCCTTTCGTATAAATGCAGCGGACATACCTGAGTGGCCGCGATCTAATCCTGTTTACATAAAGTAAACCTGCTCCCAAGCAGGTTTACGCTTACGGATCTGTTGCTATGACAGCAAGTCCCAGATGAGCTTCGAAGAACCGAACGATCCAAGATCACGCGAAATCGTCAACAATCAAATCCAGCTAACTTACTTAGCGAGGTACGAAGAACGGACGCCTGATGTAGTGTCTCACCATTGTGTTACGGTGCTTGCTCACATCCCTTTTAAAGTTTTCTCTGAACAGTCGTTGTGTTTTCAGCTCACTAATGTTACAATTAGAGATGGCACGATACCACTTTTTTATGTCCGATACCGATACCGATATCATAAATTTGGATATCTGCCGATACCGATATGAATCCGATATAGTGTGTTTTTTAATCAATAAAACTGTTTTTTTAATATCTTGCTGCATTTTGTATAAGTTCATCCTCAAGTTTAAATAAACAACAACACTAAAGCTATTCTGTTATACCTGTATGTAAAAAATACACTGCACCCAAAATATTTCATAGTTCAGCAACACTGATCAATCTAATAAACTTAAACCTGCTCCATCCTCCCTATTCTGGTATTTTAAAGAGTACTTAGCAGAAATATTAAGCAACCTAACTAATAGGGTTGCAAACTCCCAGCAAAAGAAAATAGGGAACCACCCCCCACCCTCCACCTCATGATGCTTAATCGACGTAATCAACTTTAATTTGATGCAGGGTGAAAAAAAATGCACAGAAATAAATTATTTTTCAAGAATAGTTAAATGGATTCAACATCTTTCTTCTACAGAATTGCAGACTGCACAGATCGTACCTTCCCAAAGGAAAAAGTACTATAGCTTACTAGGGTATATTAGACTTTATAGTTACTATATACAGTAATGGACTTCTATACATTTACATCAGATTAAAACTTTGGGTGTAAGATTCAGATAATTATTTATTAAAAGCTAGACATTTTAAATGAGAATAAGAAAGAAAAGTATGTCTTTGTGCCCCCTTTTCCCTGTTCATGCCCTATCGGCCCCCCTGGCTAAACTTTGCTAGATCCGCCCCTGCACAGTTACCAGCCGTCAGCTGCGTAGAAAAGGATCCTGGTGTAGAAAGTAATATTAAATACATTCTAACAACAGCTTATCAAGCTTAAACGTGCTGCTGTTGTTCAGCCGCTGGTTTCCTCTTACTGGTGCAAAGTGGGCCAAAAACAAAGAAGAGAGACGGACTCGCCACAGAAAAGCCGATCAGCTGATCGCTGATCAGTTTCATGATTGAAGTAGCAGCAGGAGAGGGAGAGAGAGAGAGGCAGTCGCTCCATATATCGGTTGTTAAGCTTAACATGGGAACGCTTTACAAACATTCAGAGATGAACTTACACACTTGCTTTACTTCTCTCTGGGATCACTTCCTCGGAGATGAAATGCTGGTTTGCTAGCGAGGCTACAAACACACACAGCCGCTCTATCACATGAGGCATACTGCTCCGACGTGCTACGGTTATGAGCCGAGTTACGCCGTGTCGCAAGTTTTGTGAGGCGTTTTTTTGATATTTAATGGATCGGATTACATTTTTTATTTCTCGCTGATATCTGATCCAGTAATTTACGTCAGTATCGGACCGATACCGATACGTAATATCGGATCGGTCCATCTCTAGTTACAATACACTAAGCGGTGTAGGAGATCTGTACTGTTTATTGTTGCTTGTCCTGCAATATTTTAAACACTTCCACTCCCACTGAGACACTCCCACAGTATCTCAAACTACTGGCCTGGTATCGAGGATCATCAGGGTGAACAGCTATGGCCACGTCTCCCAGCATAGTCTCTGGACGGGTGGTGGAGACCACCACCTCGGTGTCTAAAATACAGAGAAGAGGATCAATGTACAAAATATAAGATGCACCACATCCCAGGATGGTCCCGGATACGCACCGTGGCCTTCTACGGGATACGCAAAGCTCAGCATCGTTCCAAACTCAATCTTGTTTTCATAGCCAGGAACAGACAACATGGTCCGGCCAGAGAGCTCCTTCGAGTCTACCTGATGATGAGTTCAAGTGATATTACATCAGAGGGACGCTCTGCTCTGTAGCTAATCTAAAAAACGTACAGTGAGTGCTCATGTGTGAGCTTCACCTGTATCGGGTCACATTATCAGACTGTAGCATTAGACATGCAAACACATGCTGAAGGTTTTATTGCTCACATGGAGGCAAAGAGCAGATTTTGTACTGTTTTCAGCACAGAGATGGTCTCTCTGAGTGGAATTCTTCCCATAACTTTTAGTTTTAGATATGACGACATTAATGTCCATGTGCTAAGGAACACCAAGCAAAATAAAACCTTATACACTTTCTTATATAAAAAAGCCACTTACATACAAGTTATTAATAAATATGAAAGCTGTCTGGATCCATGGATACGAGTAACTTTAGGTTGGGGAGAAGACACATTACTGTCTCTATTATTCTGTCCACTTGTTGAATTTGCTATCCATTTATGTAAAGCTGTCTCACCTCTATGTCAGAGATGGCAGATTCCAGGGCACAGCTCCAGCTGACCAAACCCTCTGAGCGATAAATTAGACCAGAGTCACACAGACGAACAAACGCTGCTGTTACAGCTCTGCTAAAACCCTGAAATCAAATCACAAAAGCAGGATAAACAGTTAAAGGTGCTCATGTTTCCCCCATTCAGCACTACAGCCAATTGTACAGCTCAACTTCAGTGTTTCACTCTGCAATTCTAATGGCCACGGGATGGTGAGATTTCTCTGAATCATTTAGACGAGCCTGTGTGTGCGCCGTGGTGAGGAGGCAGAGATGGCTAAAAATAAATAAATCTGCCTTACTGGAAGCAGGGACGCTAGGAATGACTTATCATCTCTACCCATCGTGTATATGTGGTGTATGTGCTTACATCGCACTAGAGTTTCATATTCATCTCCCTTTGTACCGCTGCAGTTATTTGTACAGTTTCATAAATCAGCTCATTAGGATGGTTGAGATTATCTTCCTGGGATGGCTTCATATGTAAATCTCCATCAACACGTTGAATCGTAGAGTAAGGAACCAGAGCAGGAACATGTGTGACTCGAGTCTTACTGGGTCCATAGTGAAACAGGCTCTGCTCCAGTCCAGAGAAGCTCCAAGCTTCCTCAGCTGGTGGTAGATCTCGTCTCCTTTCCTGCAACAGAAGCTCAAAACTCAGCAAACACTGTGTAGGCCACACAGCAGATGTGCTCAGAAGTCCAGATGTGAGGACTCACTCATTCTTCCACTTCCACACCTCCTCCAGAAACTCGTCCCTCTTAAAGTCTCGTCTGTGCCTCCCTGTTTGCCTCAGCAGTCTCCTCTCCACCACCGTCTAAAACACGAGCACATCGACACTCTACAGCACTGAGCATGTGCCACAAGCGTTGCAACGACAATCTTCAGCCTTAAAAATGGAATTTGATATAAATGTGTGATTTTTAGCAGTTTCCATACTTTGATGTTACTCTGAGAGACACCTGAGAACATGTGAGCCAAACCGTCATTACGCGTACCTGCGTTGCGATACCTGCATGGTCACATCCAGGCACCCACAGCACTCTGCAGCCCTGCATCCTTCTCCTGGTGGATACAAACCATCAACAGATGAGCTTAGAGAACAAAGAAAACATGCTGCTCTGCTGTTGATAGTTACCATCGAACCAGTGCATCCTCTACAGCTACTGTCAGAGCGTGGCCCAGGTGCAGAGTCCCAGTCACGTTTGGTGGAGGAATACACAGAGAGAAGGTCTGATCCACAGCGTGGGGCAGCCGTTCCTGAGAGCAGGAAGGGAAACACATGACTTGTGTGTGTGCACACTCGCTCTGAAGAGCAACTTTTTCCTTTGCTGTAATCAAATATATCGTAATATATCGTAGTACTGTTGCTCGTGCTTTAGTAACGTATATTTTCTAATAATTGAAAATATTAACTTGACTTCTAAACCCAAATAAAATGAAATGATTTAAAAAAAAAAAAAAAAAAAAAAAAAAAAAACACACGTTCAGATTCAAATGAAATGGAACATTAAGGTGGACTTTTGAGACTGAGTGAAGACTTTTTTGCTCCTTGTCGTGCCACCTTTACCTGGATAACTTGAATACATTAAAAATGAAATACAATCAGATTGCTCTGACCAACTCTGAGGTGGTCAGGCTTGCAGCGTGATCACATCTGAGGAAGATGCACTTTTCTGTTCTTACAATCACAATGATTGTCTGAAGGCCCAGAAAAATAGGCCTTCCCAAATAGATCATTATGGCTTTTTGCCATACCGGTCCACGTGATTGTCATATTTTATTCAACCTTTATTATTATTATTTATTTATTTTTATTTATTTTGAATTATTACAATCAGAATGGACAGGACCAGGGGACAGGAAAGACGAGGGACAGAGAAGTTGGGGAGAAGAGGAGGAAAAACTCGAGATGAAGAGGGAGGGAGAAAAAAAAACAAACACTGAAAATCTGCTTCATCACCTGGTGAGAGAAAAAGAAAAAGCAAAGCAAAAACAACACAGGAGGAAACCACAGAAACCTGCCTTCTCCTGTCAAATGAACAGGAGAAGCAAAGCAATATTTTTTCTACAATAAAAATAATTATTGTAGAAAAAACAAACTGCTGTACAGCAAATAAAGAGAGCACTGCTGGCAGGACAATGGTCAGAAAGTACATAAAGTTCACTTTTGATGCCTGAAAATATGACCAAAGTAGAAGTAATTGTATGTATTGAAAACTGTCTGTGACAAATACAGATGTATGTTTTCTGATCAGTGCTCTAAAACTGTTCATCCATTTTCTGCATCACTTAATAAAAAGCGTGCACGTTGCAGGGAAATCACATATGAAAGCTTAGCTGATTAATCACTTAGTTTGTTTCATAGAAACTGCAAAAAACTGCATTAAAGTGAATTCATTTCTAACTGCAATGGTAATAATTTGATTTAACAAGATCACATGTTTACGTGTTGCTCAGGACTGAAGAATCCCTCTTTCTCCCACCACTGATACCAGCTGGACTCCACATACTCTGGACTGTAACAAGACGGGAACGGTAAGCTAGTGTCTGTAGGGAAAAAGAAAAAGGACTTTCAGAGCCTGCAAGGAGAAGAGAGAGCCAAGCCAACGGGGGTTACAGGAGAGTCACCTTTCTTTGCCCCAGGAGGTGTAGGACCGGTATAAGCAATCTTCTGCTTCTCACTCCACTTTACTGCTTTACCTTCAGCACTCTGCAAACAGAAACATCAGAGCTGGTCTAACTGGCAGCTTCAGCTATGTATTTATTCTCTCATAACTGTATTTATGACACCATAATGGACAGAGTCCATTAAAACAGCACTGAACAAGTCACAAGTCAACACGGTTCAAACACAAAAGTGTGTAAAGTAATTGTCCCCTAAACCCAATAACTGGTAGTGCTACCCTCAAGACGTCCAATCAAGTGTTTGAGTTAACAACCAATGACTCTTTCACATCACTGTGGAGGAATTTTAGCCCACTCTGCTTTGCACGATTGTTTCCAGTTAGACACATTGGACAGATTTTCCAGCACGAACAGCAACTGATTTTCACAGATGGCTGTGTAGGTTTGAATAATTTTATTAAATGAAAGCATCAATTAAAGACACAAAGACCTGGATGGCCGCTAACTTTCTGCTTCTTAATTCAGATCAAACTGAGGTTATTGTACTCGGCCCTGAAAATCTTAGAAATATGGTATCTAACCAGATTCTTACTCTGGATGGCATTACCTTGGCCTCCAGTAACACTGTGAGGAACCTTGGAGTCATTTTTGACCAGGACATGTCCTTCAATGCACATATTAAACAAATATGTAAGACTGCTTTCTTCCATTTGTGCAACATCTCTAAAATTAGAAATATCCTGTCTCAGAGTGACGCTGAAAAACTAGTTCATGCATTCATTACTTCCAGGCTGGACTACTGTAATTCTTTATTATCAGGATGTCCTAAAAACTCCCTGAAAAGCCTTCAGTTAATCCAAAATGCTGCAGCAAGAGTCCTGACAGGGACTAGAAAGAGAGAGCAGATTTCTCCTGTTTTGGCTTCCCTTCATTGGCTTCCTGTTAAATCCAGAATTCAAAATCCTGCTCCTCACATACAAGGTCTTAAATAATCAGGCCCCATCTTATCTTAATGACCTTGTAGTACCATATCACCCTATTAGAGCACTTCGCTCTCACACTGCAGGCCTACTTGTTGTTCCTAGAGTATTTAAAAGTAGAATGGGAGGCAGAGGTAACTAATGAGTGCAGCATTAAACTATTACATTATTATTGCTATTATTAATACAACGATGCCAGTATATCCGTAAAAATACACACAAACGCACTAGTACTCTTTCCTTGGAGGATTTGACAGAGAGCTTTAGCCTTCGTGCTTTGCCTCCCTCTAACTTACACCATGCTGACTCGATAGGATGCCCTCCTCCCGCACTCGTCTGCGCCTCTGCTTCTCGGCGTGGGGCCGTGCAGTGAAGTTTGTGTGAGAAGCTTTTGGTGGGGTGCTGGAACAGAGTCTGGCTGCCCTCCCCAGACTCGGACCAGTACCTGTCCTCCACATCCTCGGTAACTTTACACGCTAGAATGCCCACACATGCCAGCCACAGCCGTGTAACTTAACTACTTTGTCCCTGCCAACCTGAGGACAGACGTTTGTATGGAAGCTTTACACAAAATTAAACCCGTGACGAAACGATGTTCCAGTATGATTTTGTGCTGTTTGTTGACGGGCTATTAAATCTTCACGGACAACAGGAAACACACTTGGTCCGTCTGGAAATATCTTCCCCACACAGCGTTTCTAGCAATGACTGTAGTGTTTTCTACAGTCACTGGTTTCAAGTTAAAGCTAAGAGGAACCGGAACATCCTTCCTGAGTTTAAAAATAAAATAAATTGTGGAAACAGAGTTTTCTATCCAATTAACTATCTAAACCATTTAATTCCACACATTATATAATGATATAGCCCAGCGACTACTGTCATGTGATTATTTTTGTGTGTGGTGATGGTTCCCAGAGCTGATAGTTTTAACGAGGAGCCGTGCGTTTCCGTTCCGACCCTGGCTAACGCGTTTTGTGCTTTGACTGTAGCCACCGCTGCCCCACACCTAGTAACTGTGGGTTGACATTTTTTCCATTCAGTGCGATTTTTGGAGTTAAAGAGCGGAAGGTTAGTCGGTTAGCTGTCGACTAACGCGGTGTCGCTCATTGTTGACGCTCTGCTTCGTTTCTTTTGCATCTTTAAGCTAGTTAACGGTAGCGTTAGCAAAGCAGCGGCAGGGATGGCGGAGGTTCCAGGAACATCCAGTGAGACCATAACTGAGACAGTTCAGACGAGCACACCGCCGCCGCCCCAGCAGGTAAACGATGGACAGCTGTTCGTGAGACAGTTGGACTGCTCTGGCAGCCAGTGACAGTGTACATTAAAGAGATCAGCGTTCATGTTATTACACGGGAAGCTTCGTGAGGCCTGATATGTTAGTTACGTTAGGCTTATTTAAATGACAGGGCTGCTAGTAGCGCGGTAGCATTATGGAAAGCCGATAGCGGGCTAAGTGCTGAATATCTCAGCGTTGCTGTGTGAAAGTTAAACAGCTTTCAATTAACAACCCGAATCTGTAGTATTGTTGCATAATGTCTAAAGCAGCAGGAGCATCCGGTTTACATGTTAAATACACTCTGTTCAAATCGTATTTCAAGTTGTACTGCTCAGATAAACACAGTCAGACCTCCATTACCTGAAATTCCCATAGTCAGTTAGAGTGGGAAAAAGATGTAGCGCAGACAGGCCCATCTGTTGGCACCATGGGGCAAAGGGATTGGTCTCTGCTAGCATACATACCCGGTAACCCCAGCTTTGTGTCATTTCTGAGGCAGGTGCTCTTTAATAGTTTGTACCTTAAACCCCCTCACCCCTCCCAACCCTCACGGCTTGACTTTTTTTTTTTTTTAAAATTGTTGCACATTTTTTTCTTTTTAAATATGTGCATAGTCCTGTTTGACTTTTAAATAAGAAGAAGTCTTAAAGGATATTAAGAGGCATACTCGTGTTTGGCTACAACATACTTTGTGTATCATTTTACACAAATCTTCGTAGTCCTACTGATACAGACTGTTTACTGCAGATGTTGTCATAATTAGAAGTATTTCAATACTTATAGGGGAAATAATTTCGCCTAGGGATCAATAAAGTATTCTGATTCTGATTTCAGTGTTTGCAATTTATTTTAAGTTAGGCCTTTAAAATATTGTCAGACTGATGGTCATGGTATGTAAACTGGTTCTTATATAGCACGTTTCTGCTCTGAGCATTCAAAGCACTTTCCACAACTTAACCCATTAGCGCTTGTATCTGTCTAACATTCATACACATTTAGAGTCTGATACATCAGAGGAATAAGTCCTTGGGGTTAGTATCTGGAGCAAACAGGGATCAAACCACCAACCTTCTGATTAGTAGGTGACCTGCTCTATCACCTGAGTGAGGACATGTTTTAGAGAGCAAGAAACAATAGCATGCCCATGACGCCATAGAGAGAACAAGAAGGTCCTACAAATGATAGATGTCATGGAGTGTGAGTGCAGGATTCACAGTTCATACTGTGGTTTGTTTGTGATGTCTCACAGTAGACCTCTTACATGTTACAGGAGGGACGAAGCTTGACAATCAAGTTGAGGAAGAGGAAGACTGAGAAGAAGGTGGAGTGGTCCAGTGACACTGTTGACAACGAGCATTTGGGAAGAAGGTCTTCAAAGTGTGAGTTTATCTTTCTTCCAGCACACAGGCTGAGAAACATAATTAAGCAAATATGGCCACCACCAGTTTTCAGTGTTTTTAGATGGCCTGTTGACTTTTACTTTTTCTTTTACTGTTTAGGTTCAGTGCCAAAACTTACAATTCAATTCAATTTTATTTATATAGCGCCAAATCACAACAAAAGTCGCCTCAAGGCGCTTTATATTGTACAGTAGATCGCACAATAATAAATACAGAGAAAAACCCAACAATCATATGACCCCCTATGAGCAAGCACTTTGGCCACAGTGGGAAGGAAAAACTCCCTTTTAACAGGAAGAAACCTCCGGCAGAACCAGGCTCAGGGAGGGGCGGGGCCATCTGCTGTGATTGGTTGGGGTGAAAGAAGGAAGACAGGATAAAGACATGCTGTGGAAGAGAGACAGAGATTAATAACAGATATGATTCGATGCAGAGAGGTCTATTAACACATAGTGAGTGAGAAAGGTGACTGGAAGGGAAAAACTCAATGCATCATGGGAATCCCCGGCAGCCTACGTCTATTGCAGCATAACTAAGGGAGGATTCAGGGTCACCTGGTCCAGCCCTAACTATATGCTTTAGCAAAAAGGAAAGGTTGAAGCCTAATCTTGAAAGTAGAGATAGTGTCTGTCTCCTGAATCCAAACTGGAAGCTGGTTCCACAGAAGAGGGGCCTGAAAACTGAAGGCTCTGCCTCCCATTCTACTTTTAAATACTCTAGGAACAACAAGTAGGCCTGCAGAGCAGGCAAGCACTGTGGTATGTTTTAAGATGCTGGTGGTTTCGCAGTGGGGTTGTTGTTATCAGTGGGATTTTCTGTGGGCGTCCAGTGGCTCGTCTGTTGGGATTCTGCAGATTATGAAATAATTGAAAGTCATCATAAAAAAATGAAAACTAAATCACAAAAACAAAACAACTGATATTCTGCTCTTATGCTGAGTTTGGAACAATGGAATATTTGGCACAGGGCTGTAGAGTCAGTCCTGAAAAAGCTGCTTGTTCTGATGTTTCATGAAGTTTGTCCTTGAAAGAAACTCTGTGATTTTATTATCAGGAAAAAAAAACAAGAAAAACAAAAACTAGTTTGAAATGACAATAAAGTGCACTGGCTATGCTGCCCAGCACCGTTTGTACTGCCGCGCTGCACCCCTGGAATCAGTGCTTTCCATATGATTTTTTTTTTTGCATCATAAATTTTCCTCCTCAGCATGGTTGAAACGGTGTGTCTACAGCAGAGACTGTTCTCAGTCAAATGATGCACACTTATTTATAAAGCCTGGACTGTATGCAGGTGTATATAATGAGTGACTGTACGGTACACGTGGTTTTCCTGTTTAACTGACATGCATGAAGTAATTACAACATGTAGTAGCTGTACCGAACGTGCTTCAGCGTGTCATGATGCATTGCATGTCATTAATTTTCCCCATGACATAATCGAGGCTCAACTAATTCATTTTAATAGCCTTAATCTTTCTCAGTACCGTGCACATGTGTAACGTGCACTAAAATGGAGCTAAGACCCTGAGTAGACCATGGACTCCTGCCTCAGCATCATCCTTCTGCACGCTTACTACATCAAAGACACAATATCTGTTTAATCCCATGCTCCTGCAGTTACTGTTTCTGAAGTGAAAGTATTTTTAATTTTCAAATGATGAACTTGGAGCTTCATCTGAGCCAGCAGCATCATGAGCTGCTTGTTGTGTTTCAGGCTGCTGCATTTACGAGAAGCCCCGACAGTTTGGAGAATCTTCCTCCGAGAGCGAGGGAGATGATGACGATGAAGGCTGCGGCAGCGCTCACTGTATCCTGGGCCACGGCAGGAGAGGCCATGGACAGACGGGGGGTGGGGGGACAACAGTACCCCCAAACTCTGGGGGATCGCACTCGCACTAACAAAAAGCAGGGCTGATTGTGTGGTCTGAGGGCTCTTTGGTGCCACGACAATGACACATTAAAAACAAACAAACTGCACTCTTGTTTTAGTTTAGTTTCATCACTGAGGTTCAGGCCTGACGACTGGGCTTCTGCCCAGAGTCTGAAAGTCCCAGCTGCTGCCGCACGACGGCAGCCTCTGTGCTGCTGCTCCTCTCGGGGAAAGTCATAGCCACGTCACGGACTCGTGGAAGATACTTTGCCGACCTCAAAGTGTGCTTGCTATTGTGCCAACTTAAATATGAAGCATAGACTGGCAACTCGTTCAAATCGCATTGTGATTCTAATTGAAATCAAATAACAGTTTCAGCGTTTTTCCAATCAGCTCCACGCAGTGTGCATGACATCACTGCTCAGCCTGATCTGTCGACCTAACACACTAGGAAAATAAGCACTGAGCTTTGAACTTTATTCTTTCCTTTATTTGGTTTTATTGAGTTGTGCTGTCAGGTTGGGTTCCTTTATGATCATCACCTAGGTGACACGTATAAACCCCATGATGTGGAGGTTTGAAATGATTATTTAGAAAAGAAAAATAAAACTTTTAAAATCGATTTTCCTTTTTCCAGAAATGTTATTTCTGCAGATTCCACAGTGCACCCAGAAGAGCTTCACAGCTCTGTAACAGTCTAAACGGATTACTTCCTGTTACTTCCTAGAACTTTAAATCATTCCAGAAGTGGTCATCAGCAGCAATGTGATTGGTTCTGACTACATCAGATGAGTGCTGACTCTCCCCAGCAGCATGTGGGACTTTCTGACTGCAAGGCATCAGTTTGGAAAAGGTGACAGCAGAGAGAGGCCATCAACTGCTGTCTGCTGGCAGAGTTAAATGTATATAATACAGCATATTGTTTTTTTAAAATGTAGTTTTCTAATTTATTTGCTGCTCTTAATTCTGAAATCGTCCATATTTGACATGTACCTGAGCCCAGCGGGTTAAATACTGGACATTTAGATTAGCTTCATATTTGTCGTTTCTGAGCTGTTCACCAGATTTACAGTGAATGCTGAACATATGAGCCAAGGCTCTGAATACAGTTTGGTTCACTGAGGTGGGCTTTTGTGAGCTGCTTTTCTATATCTTCACTGTATGGAGAGAAATTTGCCTCTGTGTATGATATGATTCACAAGCGTAAACTAACATTTACAAATGTGTACAATCATTTATGTGCAACTTTTCAGGAGCACATGCTTCAGTCCACACACAAATATGAAGCAATCTGACCACATGTAAAACCATTTTACAAATGCGTAGACCCAGACCTGAATAAATACTGATTATTTATGCAGAGTTTATTAAGTTCAGCTTCACGAATCCAGTAATTTTACTTTTCAAAAACCTTTGTGTGTACACGTCTAAAACTGCATGTAACATCTCTCTCACTCATTTAAAAACATTACATATGTGTGGAATCGCCTGATACACACAGATCACCTCGCATGCCAACGTGTGGTTTTGAGACAGATTTAGCCGTGCCAGCTTGGCACAGATCCACAAATATGAGATGCACCCAGCTCCCAGTGTAAAACTGCTTCAAGTGTATACCTGCATTTCTTTTTCTAAATAAACAGAACAGCTCATTCAGTTCAGTTCAGTTTTATTTACACAGCACCAAATCACAACAAAAGTCGCCTCAAGGCGCTTTATTGTGCACAATACAGTAATACATACTGAGAAAAACCCAACAATCATATGACCCCCTATGAGCAAGCACTTTGGCGACAGTGGGAAGGAAAAACTCCCTTTTAACAGGAAGAAACCTCCGGCAGAACCAGGCTCAGGGAGGGGCGGGGCCTCTGCTGCGACCGGTTGGAGTGAGAGAAGGAAGACAGGATAAAGACATGCTGTGGAAGAGAGACAGAGATTAATAACAGATATGATTCAATGCAGAGAGGTCTGTTAACACATAGTGAGTGAGAAAGGTGACTGGAAGGGAAAAACTCAATGCATCATGGGAATCCCCGGCAGCCTACGTCTATTGCAGCATAACTAAGGGAGGATTCAGGGTCACCTGGTCCAGCCCTAACTATATGCTTTAGCAAAAAGGAAAGTTTGAAGCCTAATCTTGAAAGTAGAGATAGTGTCTGTCTCCTGAATCCAAACTGGAAGCTGGTTCCACAGAAGAGGGGCCTGAAAACTGAAGGCTCTGCCTCCCATTCTACTTTTAAATACTCTAGGAACAACAAGTAGGCCTGCAGTGTGAGAGCGAAGTGCTCTAATAGGGTGATATGGTACTACAAGGTCATTAAGATAAGATGGGGCCTGATTATTTAAGACCTTGTATGTGAGGAGCAGGATTTTGAATTCAATTCTGGATTTAACAGGAAGCCAATGAAGGGAAGCCAAAACAGGAGAAATACATCTATATTCAGAACATACAGCAATTACTTAGCATATACTCACTGCAGAGAATGATCCACAGTGATGTACAGCTCTGGTGTTACTATGTCTGCAGATGAGCACTGGCTGACTTTTCCCAGCAGATTATTTAAACCATATATTAACCTTCATAGGCTACTGTGTAGTGTCTGTAATTGCTTAATCTATGTTTTCTGGTAAAGGGGTTATAAGCTGTTCTATTTATTTAGAAAAAGAAACACTTTTTTTTACATTTTTACACACAAAGGTTTTTGAAAGGTGGAATTATAGAATTCGTGAAGCTGAAGTTAATGAACTGTGTGTAAATGATCAGAATGTATAAAGTTTGTGAAGTAGTTTTACATGTGGTCAGATTGCTTCATATTTGTGTGTGGATTGAAGCATGTGCTAATGAAAAGTTGCACACAAATTATTGTACAGATTTGTAAATGTTAGTTTTCTCTTGTGGATAATATTGTACACATTGGCAACCCTTATCAGGTAAATTTCTCTCCATATCATTGGGCTGTGGAAGACATGCTCACAATAACACAAACTAACCAATGGAGGCAGCAGATACGAATTAGTGTATCCCATTCAAATGGACCCATATTCAAAACATAAGTATTTTGCAGGATTAGTGCCTTTCTGTAAAGTGTTCCCCACAATCAGTACCACCTTTTACTGTATTAGGAAGTAGCTCTACGAAAACAAAGTGATGGGAAAATAGAATAAAGTCAAACATTTAGCCTATTGAAATGTAGTAAATAAACACAGTTTAATCACGAGTACATACGCATGCTAAAAATGTTTTAATTTACATACAAAACTGTTTTAAATGAGTTTCTAACTACTGTTGTATAACTAGAGTTTGCAGATTAGTCACACAAATTCATCTTGTTTTGTGTCCCATTGTCTGATTTTTATCAGAGACTTTGGCAGTGAGCTGGTTATAAATACAAATATTAACTAAGCTTATATATTTCTAACAGAATTGGCTGATTATAGGCTTTTTTTCTTTTTAAAAAACCTTTAATGTCATTGGGAGTCACTTTGAAAATCGGTATTCTTTTAACTAGTTGGATTCTTGAAGACAGTTTCATGTGTGATGAGGATGTTTATGTTGGATGAACTGAATTAAAAAGCTGATTTGGTCAGGATCATGTAAACCTGGATTAGTCAGACTAGATCTGAAGAATGGAGTCCTGGGTAGTTTAGCTGTTTGTGTGGTTCAATGAGAGGAGATACACGGTCGCCTTACTTGAAAGGTTTAGCTCTCCGACTCTTATTTACAATCACTCTGTATTCTGACCAAAGCTCATTAACACAGAAGGAGGCGGGGGTCTGTTTAACCTTTAAACACTTTCATGGGTTTAGTTTTTTTTGATTGTTTAAATTCTTCGTGTCCACTGGATAAAACCAGTCTGCCAACTTGAGATTTGAGTTCAACTGCTTTTTCATTTTTCTTTTCCTTTGGTAGGCGTGGTGTTCACAGGCTCAGCAGTGGTTGTCAGCAGCAGCGTGGAAAAGTAAGAAGTTGTGTGTGTGCACTGATTCACTACAGTGTTCACGTTCCTGAGCTGCATGTCAGCCAGATAAACAAAGCCTCAGTGAGGTTGAGGGGTGTTTGTGCTTTTCCTGCTGCGCGCGCTACAGTTTCCTCGCTGTGAGCTAAATCAATAAAGACAGAGCTTTATATGATTTGAGGTTCATTGCTGACCAGAGTGTACATATGTAACTGTCTAACGTGGCACAGAGAACAGGGGGGTGAAGCTGCGTGAATACTGGCCCAGGCTTATTTTTCTGACGTCTCTGCTGTGACCAGATGTGGCGAATACACACTCCATCATCGTCATCATCCTCATCCAGGATGGGTTCAGACCGTGGGTTATATTCACATCATCTCCACCAACATTTCCTGTACTGTCCACACACATTGTTACATATGTACATTGTTCTTGTAACAGTATTGCAGCTGTCTGTACATATACAATGAATACACTGAGATCAGATTTAATGTGAATTAAAGTTTTGAACTGTGATTAAAACTGTCTTACTGATGTGTGCTCTGTGTGACACAGGAATAAATGTTTAGTCATGCCCCATCAGGTCTCCCCAATGGACTAAAGAACAAATCTGTGTATAAACTCTCAGACAAGGTAAAATCCACTTTCATTTATACAGCACCAAATCACAACAGCAGGCAAAGACCCCACAGTAACAGACAAAGATAAAAACACCTAAATTGTAGCTTCCACTGTGAAAACAAATGGTTGTCATGCTTCTCAGTCACTTCCTGAGCCTCACCTTGAAATGGCTTAAGGTTTAAAGGTTGGCCAGTAGTTTGTGCTGACAGCTGACTGACTGGAGTTTCCTGTTGGTGGATGGTGGAGATATGTCCAACATCAACTGACAAAAACATTACAGCTTCAAGTTATTTGCAACTTTGCACTTTCAGTACTGTGACTTCCTACATTGCTTCACTGTTCTGTTGCCATCATTATTTCTTTCCAGTAGAAGCAAGCAGCTGTTTCCTGGCTGCTCTGTTTTTTAGGCCTTTAAAGGCCCAATGATTGTGAACACTCAAGTGACACAAGCGCCACCTAGTGGTTGGTGTAAAAGCCAACTTTTCACTGTGAAGTCTTTGTCCACGACTCCATGATTTGTTCCATTTGAAGGGTACGATTAAGACAGTGGTTCCCAAACTTTTTTTTTTGCCATGCCCCCCTTTTTTACAAGAAAAATGTTCGCGCCCCCCCCCCGCACAAACACATCCTCCAACCACACACACCCATATTTTGCTCCATTGCGGTTTATTTCACACCTCAAACATTTAGTAAACGATTAAGCAAATACAAGTAAACGGCAATAAATTACAGGTAGTAATAAAATATACTACTAACTCTTTTACGCTGCGTCCACACCTACACGGGTATTTTTGAAAACGCAGCTGTTTCTATGCGTTTGGGCCTTTCGTCAACACGTAAACGGCGTTGCGATTCACCGAAAACGGAGATTATTTAAAACTCCTTTTTTGCGTTTACGTGTGGACGAGGATTACAGAGTTCGTCACGCAGTATCAAAGGTATGTGCCTCTTTTCACGTCACGCTGTGCACCACGTTATTGTTTACATGAGATGAATTGCAGAATGGCAGATAGAGACAAAATACTGTTAATCTGACTATCTGCAGGTTTTACACGCAGTTACTGTCCCTGCATTTAGAAAGGCAGAGGCGTCATGGTGTAATTATTTTATGTGTAGTTGTTTTTTTCCTGTGTAATAATATTCAACATTGCTGTCAATACATTTTTCAAAAAATTCAATTCTTCACCATATTTTCCTGTCTTTGGCTTGGAAGGAAGTTGGTTTGGAAACATATTTGGCGATGCTTCATCTCCTGCTTTGCGTTTGTGTGGGAGCCCCGTCAAAAACCTGTCCACAGTGTCCAAGCGCTCTTTTTTTTTTTTTTCTTTTCATACCGCGCCCCCCTAGGGGGCGGGCCCCACACTTTGGGAACCTCTAGATTAAGAGATATGTGCACTAACATTTGAAATGTTAATGAAAGGTTTTTGAATGGCCCTCTCTCTGCAGTATTTATGTATTTTGACCAATCACAGTACAGGGGAGTACCTTTCCTAGGTCTAGACCCTAGAGACAGAAATGGGACTCGTAAAAGTGTGTAAAAAACAAAAAAAAACCCAAACTCGTGTGTGTGTGTGTGTGTGTGTGTGTGTGTAATACCAACCAGATAAAGAGTAAGATGTGTCTCGCAGGAAATGGGACAAATAAGGATTGCTCCTTCATGTGAGCCCTGCCTTAGTTTGTCAGACTACAGTCAAAATCAAAGCTGACATTTAAAACAGACGTCTTCCATTCTTCATGATCTACTAAACACAGCTAACTTTGGCCAACATCCCAAGGTAAAATATACCTTAGAATTTATAGTTTGAAAATACTCAGGTCTTTTTTAATGCAGATTTAATTTCATATGATGGCTCCTGGTGATTTTACAGCGTGATGTGGCAGGTATCAGTGATCTGTTGAAACTAACTACAGGCTACAGATGTTCACACAGCCTAAGATGCTTTTAGGCCACTTGTCAGAGTACCATGAGTGTTACGCATCTGATTTGAAGAACGCGCTGACCACTTAATTAATTCTGACAGTTAAAAAAGGTCATCAGCTGTGTGCAAGTACATTTCCCAGCATGAATGGAAACAAATGGAAGTAAAACAACAAATGCATCAACCATTTAAAACAATCAAGTTTAGCTGGCTATTACATGCAAAGACTTCAGTGTGGTACTGGACTCTGGCTACAAAAGGTCATTCCAGCACAATCCACATAACTGACCACCAGAGTTTGAAGATTTACGCTGAGAAGGAAATCAAAAACAAAGACGGCTCTACCAGTCGCGGCGGATGGCAGCTAGGAATCTTTCCCCGCTTTGTTTCTTCCAGGTTAATACAAGGGATCAGCAACAGGCAAGTGATTAATACAATAAGAAGTATACACAGAGTAAGATTTGGTGTAACCTGTTTACTTGAACAATATTATATAATCAAACATTTTCAAACACTTAAATATTTCATTATGTGGCCAAAAACAGGAAAAACGCAAAATTAAGATTGTAAGATTATAGAAAAAAAATACCATATCATTATTTGAATTGTGATGGACAAATATAGCATGGCCAAAGGATCCAATGATGCCCTTTAAAGCTGCATCCTCTGAGGACTCTTCTACGTTAGAAAAGCAGCAGATTTACATCTCTTACCTTAAACTATCAGCAAACTCTGAACTCTGTTGTGCCATGAAGTGCAGTGTCAGTAAGGGTTTGATTTTACGCTATATTTTCATCAACATAAATTCTGTAGTTTTGTTATATGTCATGCAAAAATAAGACACGAATATTTCAGTTCATTTTGCCCAAAGTCCATAAGTGTTATTGGAATAAATGGTTCAGCGGTAATATATACGAGAGTAGTGGTAAATGGAAAAGCCCTCCGTGACATTTCTGTGGAGGAAAAGTGCGACCTATGTTGTGAGTTAAGTTTCAAAAAAGCAATATCATGGCACAGAAAACAACAAAAGGCAGAATCTAAGTGTACACAGAAAATACTTTAAAGTCAGCTGCTGGTATTGTGCCAGTTCCTAAAATCTCACATATCCCTCACAGAAAGCAACAATGAGTGTAGTGCTCCTTCAACGAGTTCATAGTTTGAATGTAGCATCGGCTGCAAATGGATGTCAAGGTTTCAGAAGACTCTACAGCTCAGATAGATCTGCTGTTTGATTCACCGAACATCTGCTCACTTATAAATGAACGGCAACCATCTCCGTGCTGAAGCTACTTCCGTTATGACTTGAAATGAAAGATCTGAATTAGATTTCATTAATCTTTTGCTCTTTGCCTAAAAAAAGAAATTTAAATTGCAGACTACTCTTGGCTTTAGGAGCTCTCATGGCTTTAATACAGTCTATGCTGTAGTGTGCATGTGCTTGAGTAGGTATAGCTCACCAGTGGTGTTTGCTACTAGCTCAGCCCTTGTCCAGGCTACACAAACATTCACATTAGCTCTCTGTCCAACTGAGTGAGCCAGTACTGTGTCCTGGATACAAACTCAAAGTCACAGGTCAGTACCATCACAGACTCCAAACAGGGGTGGGGACCTCCAGGCCTCGATGACCGGTGTCCTGCAGGTTTTAGATGTCACCCTGGTTCAGCATGATTAGTTCATTAGCAGGCCTCTGGAGAACTTTAAGACATGTTGAGGAGGTCATTTAGCCATTTAAATCAGCTGTGCTGGATCAAGGGCACATCTAAAACCTGCAGGAACCAGCCCTCAAAGCCTGGAGGTCCCCACTCCTGAACTCTGCTGACATGGATGATGCAGGAATAACTTCCTGATTTCCCAGCAGCCGGTCAGATTTGCAGTGATAGACTGCTGAACAGGGAACAAAGGTTAAAGTCAAGCAAATTTACAAGGCCAAGCTTCAACTGAGTTCAAACTGAATGGGGCCATAAGGCAGATTTAAATTTGCCTCTCACACACAATGAACATGGTCAGAAGAGCTAAACATTAGGAGGCACACTAAAACTGGCCAGTGGATGCAGGAGCAAACTGTTGGTGTTTGGTGGTGTCTGTTCAGTAAGACTTCTGTTCAGAGTTTATTCCTGCTCCTCGCTGTGTTCAAGAGACCCAAAGATCTTTCTGCTTCACCTCAAGTGTCTCAGTGATGCTCTCTTCATAAATGCTGCATCTGTCCTCTCTAAGATTTGCTGTTCCAAGTTCTACTCACCACACTGGAGGCAATCAGCTGGTCTCAAACCAAGTGACTGTCTCATGGGAACAGTAGTCCCACAAACAAGAAGAAAATAGAAACAGGTACCTGCTGGTGTTTTCCCCTTTCACTTAAGCATTCTCCGAACATTCATGAGCTCTTCTATTGTAGATTACAACAGTAACATAGTTACCAGTGAGAACATTCTGGTGACAACAGTGAGATCAGCTGAACACAGATGCAGATCTGTAGTGCTGGACATAAAGTGACACAAGTATCATTTCTCTGAATATGAAATTAATGTGCAATACAATTCTTAAGTTACGCTGCAGAACACACGCTGCAGTCCACAGTCTGTGTCAGTCCCACCGCTGTGATGTCAGAGGGCTGGAGGAGGTGTGATACAGCTGGAATACTGGTGATGCCAGCAAATTCTCTCCATCTGTGGAAGACACACACCGAATAAACAGCCAGTCAGGAGACTACAGCGATCACTGCACGTGTGTGCATGCTGCCTGGTATGTCTCAACAATTAGCTAAGAGGCAACTGTAACATGGTGGTTGTTGCCGCTGTTTTAAAATGACCAAAAACTAAACTCTGTTCAAGAGGACAGGTTTAATGAAATCCTGTTAACTGTGACATGAAGAAAACACTTGAGATTTTTGTTCCAAAAACAGAGCCAACCTAAAGAAACTGCCTGTGAAACCAACCTGCTGACAGTTTGTTTAAAACAACTTCCTTTTCTGAGCTCTCAGTTCATGTCTTTAGAAATAATGAAATCCAAAATAATCAGTCTGATACACAACAAGTGTTTTCAGCCTATAATTGCAGGACAGAGACAACTATCTGTAGAGATTTCTTCATAGTTTGCAGCATTTCTTTCCAAAACTGGCTCTGTGGACACTGAAGTACCTGTTATGCCGTCAGTCGGATCCCCTGTACTGATTATTGCTTTTTTAAAAGAAAAATCAAGCCAGCAGTGTTTAGGAAGCATAATCTTTAGTCTGTATGGGTCTTTTATTTTGAAGAGGTAAGCGCTTCTCTTTGTTGTTCCAGTGTCTAACCTCATACTTTCCTCATTTGCTCTGTGCAGCCTGACGTGGCTTCCATTAAAAACAAAAGACCCGATGCCATTTTTACCAGTAGAGGCGCATCTGAAATAAGCATTGGCACATCTGGTGGAACTGCACGCTCTGAGTGACAGTCCCACCAGTGTCCTGTTCAGCTGTTCTACAACTGAACACAGGGCTCGGAAAATTTCAAAGTCTCTGGTAGCCCTTCGGGCAGGCACTCTTCAGTTTTTGGTAGCCCAAAATAAATGTAAGTAGCCCGAATAAAAAAGAGCAATTTTTTAATGTTTTGTTTCCTTTACAATATTATACATTAAAGTATAATATTGTAACGGAAACAAAAATTAATCAGAAAATTGTTAAAATACAAATCACAACAACTGTATAAATATCACAGTCATCAACTCAAATACTTGTTTCTAATTGAACAGAAATTTCTATGAACTTGTAAGAACTGTGTAGAACAGGGGTGCCCAATCCTAGTCCTCGAGAGCTACTGTCCTGCAGCTTTTAGATGCATCCCTACTCCAACACAGCTGAATCAAATGGTTTGATGACCTCTTCAGCATGCCATCAAGTTTGGCAAAGGCCTGATAACAAGACATTCATTTGATTCAGGTGTGTTGGAACAAGGATGAATCTAAAAGCTGCAGGAAAGTAGCTCTCGAGGACTAGGATTGGGCACCCCTGGTGTAGAACATGAATCAGTCTGTGTCAGATCCTGAATCTGAAATTTCCACTGAAGTCAATGGTAAACTTTGACAATGGTAGTTCGCTCTTTGCAACATAGTACGCTTTTGAAAGATTTTTCAGGACTTCTTCTTGTGCTTGGTTTATTTTTAGTATGTTTTTTGCAATTGCTGTTTGTTCTGGGAAAGATATTGCAGACTGGGCAATAATACATTTCTTGCATTTCTCATGGGTTCTGATGGGGTCTTTCTTAAAATTACTGGTCCCAGTTACAAAGGCGTTTGTTGACTCAAATGAAATGAAACTCACGACACACCCGGCAGAACATCATGTTATTTAGCTCGTCATATTCCAGCCACATAAATTCTTTTGTCCATGAAACCAAAAAAGCTGAGCTTTCTTTTTGCCTCATAGTCTGATTTGTCATAACTTTTCCGTTTTGTGGTCGGCTTTTATTTGGCTGCCCCTTCGTCACCCTGACCTTTATTATTTGGCTCAGCAGAACTAAAATACCAGCGTAAATCCTGCTGCTTTTACACACGTACTTACATAACGGTCAGCGATTCTCTGCGCAATCAACCTCTCACATGTTTAAGCTTGCTGTGGGAGATTTCACTTGTCACGTTTGAATAGTAAGCTAATGAGTGATAAGACGATGTCAGAGGAATTGGTGCGCAACTAATCGTCACTCACAAATCAGTGCTGCCGCTCTCTACACACAGTTCGCGCGATCGCAAAATGAAAGTGAAAGCAACAAACAAGCGCAAATTCAAACGCGATTTCAATATGTCACATATTGACAGAGGCTCATCGATGCCAATGACATAATTACCCAGCTACATTTGCGAAAGAAAATGCAAAAGCATTGACACATATTTTTCCTTCCTATGATAGCCCGACGGGCAGGGCTGAGATAGACTTTGGTAGCCCGACTGGAAAAATCGCTAGCCCCGGGACGTCGGGCTAGCGATTTTGCGAGCCCTGGAACATGTTTCCATCTCAGAGGTGAAAGTTAAACCAAAGGCCTTGTCAATGCTACCACTGCTTATCACTGTTACTTAATGTTGCCTCTGGTAGTCATTTGAGAATTTAATTTAAAGTTCCAATCTACATGAATGAGAAGAATGCTGGTACTTTTACTTCACTGTCAGCAGGACATAAAAACTCCATGTTGAGAAGTACAGTCAAATCTGATAAAGACACTTAAAAAGTTAGATGTCTTTTCCCCAAAGTAAGGTTTAAAATGCTTCTTATAGTGCATGTTTTTCTTTTACTTTGCTTCATTCAAGACCGGGCATGAGCCAAACATGTCAAAGATCCGTATCTCGTCAAACATGAAAGTTTGCTAAACCTGATTTGTGAAACAGGCGGATGTATTCAGTACTTTCCCATGTCACAGTAAACATAAGATGATGATGTTCTTCCTTTGTTGGAGTTTAATCCTCCCTTTGGAGGCCTTCCTACTTGGGGGGGAATACATGGTCTCAATAGCAAACGTTTAAACGTATGTCTCACACAAAACAACATCAGGCACCTTACATACAGAGTAACACACTTTTGGTTCACATAAAAACATGTAGTTAAATCACCAATAGGCTGCAACTAGTAGTGATGGGATTTCCGGTTCTTTTTAGAGAACCGGCTCTTTCGGCTCGGCTCACTAAAAAGAGCCGGCTCTTTCGGCTCCCAACCGGCTCTTCAGCTTGTTTTGTTGCTTTAATTAATTTATTATTAACAACAATATAAAATTATGCACAAAACGAATTACTAATGTAAAAAACAAAAACCGTTTTATTTATATATGTTTATATAAAAATATATACGGTGGCCCCTAGAGACAAAGCACGTACAAACTCCAAAACACATTTCTAGCGTTAACCGAACTTCCAAAACAGAGCTAACTAGATCACTTAAATTACACAACTGAAAGCATATGTGTATTGTTTGTGTATTTATACACAAGCACTCATATATATTCAAATAATCAAAAAAAACCAAAAAACAAAAACGGGACAATGTTCCAGAAGGAAAGACTTCCTATTGTGGTTGTGCACAGTTGGGGCTAATAGATTTCAGTTCACCTACACCTAGCAGGGGATGCATGTCTTTAGGGTATTCCATCAGTGCCACTGTTAATTTTTATATTTTGGTTCAACACATTATAATCAATCATCTTCAAAGTAAAAACTGGGTTACACCAGTCTTTGCGGTCTCGGTTTTTTTATGATCTATTATGTTTAGCATTGGTTTGGGTACTGAAGGCTGTGGTCTGACTATTATGTAAGTAAATAAAAATAAAGAAATATGTTGAATTGTGTCTAAAATGTTAATTTACCTTTTACTACCACACACCAAATCCAGTCGTTGGTACTTCCTGGCTTGTGTAGCCACTAGGTAACAAAAGCTCAACACTGCGTGTTTTGGAGTTTGTACGTGCTTCGGGGTTTGTACGTGCTTTCTCTCTAGCGGCCACCGTAAATGTATTTATTTATTCACTCCACATAAAATGTAATAAATAAATCATATAATACAAAAACCAACTATTTACATTTCAACTTTTAACTATTTAAATTTTCAGCTTTTTCCTTTTAAACAAATTTAAACTCTTTCTCTCCCTTTCCCTCCCGCTCTGTTCCTGTGCTACTGCGAGTGTAACTACCACCCCTCCCCCCTCTTCCCAGCGCAAAGCACAAGGCTCGCGTGCGGAGTGAAGCGGAAAAAAAGTGCGAGAGAGAGGGTGAGAGAAAGAAAAAAAACCCATGGCTCCCAATAAGGAGCCGGCTCGCGTCGTTCACTTCAAAGACCCGGCTCTAAGAGCTGTTTCGTTCGCGACCGACACATCACTAGCAACTAGGGCTGGGTTTAACGATTTTAGTTTGAATAAAGTGATATTGATTCATTAAATCCTGAATCGATTTTTAAATATAAATGTGTTTTATCAGAAACACCAGAATCACCAGAACAGCTGGGATAGGCTCCAGCGCCCCCCGTGACCCTGGAAAGGATAAGCGGAAGCGAATGGATGGATGGATGGATGGATGGAAAAGCAAGTCGTTTTTTCCTTTGGATGCAATCCATAGTTGCTGTTATGCAATGTCTTCCTCACTGAATGAACTCTCAGTAATAACTGCTAGATTTTCCCATGTATGTTTTCAGGGCTGGACTGTGGAGGTAGCATGGGCTTATTTTAGAAAAGCCACTTTAGCTTGTTGTACATCTCCTGATTACTGCTGCAGCTCTGTGGTTTGTTTTGGCTGGTCACCGGCATTCCTTTATCCTTTTCAGTCTTTATTCTTTCCTATGTGGAGCACACACAGCACAGAATGGCAGATATACTCAGGAAGTAGAACATCCACTAATCCTAATTTAATCATTTAATCAACAACCATCCTAAAGGCAGATCCCAACATGAGGACATAACCAGTGTAAAATTATTAATTAACCAAACTTCGGTTCCATCATTTTTTAACGTAGTCTCGAGTTATTCATTATATTCACACATTGTAAACTCCGTCAGCTTTCCTGACTTGCATTGAAAGGCTTGGATGTGAGCATGTGCAGTAGCCCAATGCTGATCTCAGAGTAGAAGACTGACACGCCTCAGTGCAGCATAAAGAGCTTCAGTGCTGGATTTTAACGTTTTTTTGGAAGTCTGTAATAAGTGTGTAACAAAATGTGCAGCTGACACATCCAGTGTTTATTAAAGTTAGTTTTCCAGCACTAACTATCTCAGCTAATAGGTGCTTCACAGTTAGACTTAACTATGAGGGAATATTAGGGCCACGTTGAGAATAAAGTCAGAAGCTTGAGATTAATCTCGAAATGCTATTTTGGTGCCTGCTTTGAGTCAATAACAACTTTAATCTCCACATTTTGAATAATACATATATTTTTATTCTTAATGGGGCCCTAATACTCCATCACAGTTAGGAGAGAAACTTGTACCGAATGTGTCGAGGCTTTGTTTCACAGACAACACCAGCTTTTCTTACCACTGGTCACAGAATGCCCCAAACATATTTTAGTTATTTCAACTAAAAGTGAAAGTAAACAAGTTGGCGCCCTTTTTCTATTTTGCTCGAGCTGACAGAGTGCATGTAGTTTGATCCTCCAGGTGTTTGCAGAAGGTAAACTCCATACAAATAACCACAGCTCTGGCTGTGTTAGCTTAGCTGCAGAGTTCACACTCAGTTAAGTTTGTTAAAGCTGTGTGAAGCCCAGCAGCTGATAGTGGATCTTACTCACAACACACAATCATTCAATCTTTACAGGGAAATGGTTCCTCCCAGAGCAGGTCTGAGCTCTGAGCTGGTTTCACACCACTCAGAGAATGTTTTTTTGTGTTTCACTTGGTAACAGGGTTAAAATAGATCCAGGATGTCCCTGCTGTGTTTGTGTTGGATGCCCAATGAAAGAGCACTGAGCATTTTTCTCTTCTTCTTACAGTAGTTGATCAACTTACACAGACTCGTAGTGTTTAACTATGTAACAACTGCTAGCCCCTAGACTAAAACGCCTTCAGTAAACAGTTGTATTATTCTGAAGCTTTGACAAAAAACAACACAATAATGTTACAGAAGAAAATTAAATCTGATAACTTTGACAAATATAACAAGAATAAAGGGACTCACCTTTAATTTGTCTTTACCTTGTCTATGACAGACACAGGCTTGTCTTTGTGTTCCTTAGTGTCTCTCATGTCATCGGTGTCCTTTCTTGTCTGGTCATTCTCTTCCTCCACACCTAGCATCACACTCTGTCGAACACTGACAGAGATCACCAACGCCTGAATGATGCCATAGATCAGAGCAAACTGCAGGAGATACTCCTGGATCAACCAGAGTAATCCTGCCATTCCAACTGTGGCAACAAAAAACATAGCCATACCATGAAACCACAATCTCAGTGCTCCCTGGACACCCAGCACCTCCAGGATAAGCTTGGCAGGAGGTGACACAGTCCACAGGAAGCCAACAACAAACAGGTCAAACAAGTGGCGTAGGAAGTTGAAGCAGATCTCGTAGTGCTCTGGTACAATCTCCACGTTCCAGCTGTGAGCAAACAGTCGAAAAGGAGAAGTCAGCTGAGAGGGAGAAGGGGTGGGGGACGGAGGGGGGGTTCCATAATCAGAAAAGTCTCCATCAGTATCACGTTCCCATGGATCTCCAGTCCCACCGTCACGTTTCCTGTGTCGTAGTCCACTTAGCTCAGTTTTCCTTGGCCACAGATAAGAAGTTGGAAGATATCTATCCCACCACCTAGGAACCAGTACAGTTTCAGTCTCTTGCTTCCCTGCTGCCAGATCTTCAATTTTAATAGGCTGAAGCTTCTCCTGTGCCTCCCAGTACTCCTCTACTGGACTGCTTAATTCATGCTGACGTCCCCATGCACCCCAGATCCAAGCGCTCCAAGCCTTGATGCCCCAACCACCACTGCCACGCAGCTTTTGTTGCTCAGCTGTCAAAACGTTAGTGTCCTTTGACCTGGCACCGCTGCTGCCCCATGAGCGCACCCACCCCCACGCTTTGCCCACCACAGCTGTCATGTCTGCTCGCGGCACTTGTTGGAGCTCGGTTAAAATCGTCAGTTCTCACGTCCTGTTGGCTTCCTGAGCTTCAGAGAAAAGCATGCACGTGCTGTCGGTGTAGCTATAAAGTTGAAATACTTGTTCAGGAGGCCTCAGGCCTGAGCAACGAGACGTCCTCGGGTCATCGCCACACCTGTGGGTGTGTTCGAGCAGTTCAGCAGACAAAAGGTTACACTCGCCCCCACCCTACATTAGTTACAGGGCTCTGCTCTTAACGAGACTCCACCATTGAAAGTCCAGAAGAACAGGCTACATGTTCGGTTTCAGCTGACAACCTTCGAGGGTGCTTTCAGTATTTCGGCGACACCTTAGCATAGAGGAACTGGGAAAGTTGACGAAAGCTTCAGCTCAGTGTTAGCCAACAGTTAGCTTATTCTTTGACCAGCCCTTCCTAACAAAAAACAAAAACTTTTTTTCAGTCTCTCGAAACACATTTGTTAACTCCTTAAACAAGTAGAAACGTTGGTTTGCGCGTGCAGTCCGGTATCCAGCTCCACGTCAACATCATGCAGCTTTGCTAACATACAGCAATCAGCTGCCCTACAGGTTACTCACCACTGAGCGAGCTGTTTAAACTTTACCTCACATATGATTTTTCGGTGTGAACAAACGTGTCAGTGATAAAAGTCAGTAGCTAAAAGCTCACCTTCGCCGCTGTTAGCTGCTTTGTCAGAACCCAGCTAGCGCTACTCGTTAGCATGAGATTACTGTATAAACAGACAAGTTGCTCTGCTTCAGGACGTCGTGGCTCAAATGTCTTCTGCGGGGAGGAAAGTCCGTGTCCACTTAAAGCTAAGGGAAGGCTGGTACCACTAACAACACTCCTAGCAAGCACAAAAAGGTCGACTGAACAGTTTCCCCGCTCATTACGAGAACAAAGACGACGGACTACCGGGTCGCTTTCAGCCTTCAAAATAAAACCATGGTTACCGTCAGCGGGTCAGGCTCACGTGACACTCGTCCTCTTCAGTGATATGTTGCCAATGTGTAAATGTAGCTTCGCAATTCAGTCAATTTCACGGAGGGAGATGTTTGTAAAACACATGTCAAACTACATAATGTCTCAGGTTCTGGACACACTTTGTTTTGATCGCAGCTGTGTAGAAAACTTGACCAAGCAGCTTTGAGCTCGGCCTTTTATTCCTTTGCATGAGATAGTTTAATGGGGTTTGATAATTTTGCCACATCACTAACATTTAATTCCAGTTTAGCCATGTGCAGCACTTTAAGAATGCAATATTCACAGCCACCCATCAGTAAAGTTTCACACATTTAGACATGTAAAATGATGTTGTACTGATGTGTAAGAGACCCTAAACCTAAAAGCTGCTTGGGGATTATAGTTACAACCATCTGATCAGTGCAGGAGAAGAATTTATGGCATAACTGTCACCCACTGAGATTAGCCTCCAAAGCACACTGCTCAGAGTTTACTGTGATCAATCCACTGAAGAAAAGAGCCATTGGTCATGTGTGGTCAACCTTTATTGTCCTTAAATACAGTGGTTTAAAAAAAAAAAAAAGTTCAACATTCACACTGATGAAGACAAGTTGCTTAAAGCGATGGAAGACTTGCACTGCTCTGGCTTGATGCTTCCATCAGATGACAGACGAGCATCTTCAGTGCTGGGAGTGCCACCTCTGCAGTTACACACCTGTCAAAGGACAGAAATGAGTTGAGACATTTAAGAGGGTGGGGAAACTCATTGTCACACATTGTAGTACATCTCCAACTTACAGCACACACACTGCATTTTCCTACTGCAGCAATGATCATTTGAATAATCCACATACTCACACCAACCTGCTTTCTGTTCATGAAGGTCATCCAGCTGGGGCTGCTACAGTCATGCCTGACAAGATAACAGTGATGAAATCACAAGCGCTTCCTCATCCATATATTCAGCAAACACTCCAGTCTGAGTGTCTCAGTGCGCTGCGAGTAGACTTCAGTTAACATCAGTAGAACCGAATAACTGAATCATCATCGACTCAGACAAAACAGCAGCTCCATTTCAGCAAGCCTGGATAATTTGAATACACAGGCTTAGCTCCGATATCTTAGTATAATCTGTTCGTGATCAAGTATGGTCACAGAGGTGATGTAACACCCGAAAATGAACATGCGTTTCTTACTTACAGACATGGAGACCAGCTGTGTGCAGACGAGCTACAAGACAAAAGAAAGCACCATTAGCACCTAATTTGTACCAGTGAACATATTCACAGAAACCATGTATATGGATGCGTTACCCATTTACTGCAAACACTTCAGACCTGTTACATGACTGTACAACTTCTCCCCATGAGAAACTATCAGTAAGGGCCCAGATGACTGGGACACTTGTTTCAAACATCTGAAGTATTAAAATGGTAAATGTGTTTTTATCTTTTACATGTGCTAAGGTTTGGAGACTGTTAATCAAGTGCATACCTGAGTATGACTACCTTTACTCAAAGCAATGAAGCACAAGAGCTTTAAGTGCGTTCTCTTTGTTGGACAGATTTGAAGAAAGCCCAGCCATGACTTAATGTCTGTGTAATGTGCAGTAAATGGGCTGCTGTGGGTTTTGTGGTCAGTGCACTGTGAAAACAACTTCATGCTTCTCAGAGACTCTAGTCTATGCAATCATCATCCCACATTAAGGCACAGAACAATGTTTAGAGTCCAGGCTTACCCAGAAGAGCCATGTCCAGCAGAAAGACTGTGCTGGAGTGCCTGCAGAGTACAAAGGAGAGTTTTAGAACTGCTCTGATTGTAGCATTCACATTTTAAAAAGTAAAATGCTGTTCAGTGCACTGTGAAAGAGCTTCATTGTGTATTCAGAGACTCTAGTCTTATGAATCATCATATCAGCATACTATTTTCTCCATCACATTAGAGGATCTTTTTAACACTCACCGTCAGCTCGCAGCTGCAGACTCACTCTTATGTCCCTGTGACACACACTGTTCTGCATCTGCTCTTTGCAGCTTTCTGGAAAAGAGGATGCAATATCTGGTCAGTGAAGTTTTTATATGGTAAACGTTCCCTTTAGAGCCATAGTCCATCTTCAGAAAGATCTACTTCACAACAAGGCCTTACATCCCAACAATATTTATTCCCAGGGCTTTAACCCATTTCTAAATATAACAGCTTCACTGTGCTAGGGTAGGTAGCCGCACCTCACCAGCATTACTATGTACTGTTCTAATTGGCTTGCTTTGTAAAATGGTATTACCATATCCCAGTTAACTTCTACACATTTGCACTGATTACAATTTAGGTGGGAAAAACGCATATTTCACCTGCTTTGCACCAAGTTGTGTGGATGCGGCCATCAGCTGTTAGCCGGACAATTTAGCATTTTAATACTGTCCCATTATAACGCCTTACTGCAGCATAGCCTAAAACTACGGTAAAGTATCTGATTAATACTAGATGATTACTCATTCCTACTAGTAATTTAAATTAAAATCGCCACCGAAAACAGAACCTTTGATGTAATACTCACACTCCTCTTCTAACAGCTTCTCCGGTGGTAGGCTCTGTAGATTCACTACCTAACCCCACGTTTTCTGCACGGAGACGAACAGGACCGCAACGAGGCCAAGCTCCTGGCCACGTGCTGAGCACCTGACCCGCGGATCACGTGCCGCTCGTCCCTCACGCTCTGCATCATGACTCTGACCACAGAGCTCTCCAAATAAACCCTCCATTATCAATTCAGAGCGTTAATCTGTGTAAATGCTAAAGTCTTAAACACCAGCTCCTCCTTCCTCCACAGCCAGGACCCAAAGGCTGAGCAGGAGCGCGCCCACAGCTTATATACCCGGGTCCTTCACCGCTACCGGACTTTTGGAGGCCCGAATAATGCCTGTTTGGGCCTGAATAATGCCTTTTTGGAAGTCAGGCCCCAAAGAAAATGTGAACACTTCATAGCGCTGTCAGTTTGTGTAAACAAGCTATAATACACAGATACGATATATTTAAAATACTATACACAAGAGAGCAACGATATTAAAACAATACACTAAGTCTCTCTCTCTCGCTCCCCCCCCTCTCTCTCTCACACACACACGAAATAAATAAACTTAAAAACGAACAAATAAATAATCACGATGGGTGAGTTAGTCCACGCCGGGTGCACTCTGAGCTTTTTTTCCACCTCCTACTCCTTCAAATAAGTTCTATCTGATTTCATTGTAAAGTCAATAATGTGTAAAAGGCGAGATGTTCATTATAAGCGAATTTCTTAGGCCACCAATAAAGCTCTTTGAAAGGGCTTTTACTGGTGAAAGGAGGAGGTCAGATGGCCTGCTGCACCACACCTATTTTTCTTAATGAAAACGGCAAACTACAGTGACACTGTGACTTCATCTGATACCCACAGACTAAGAATTAAGTTAGAAACAGGAAGTTTGAGCCATGGTTTGTATGTATTTGTGTATTCAGCTGTCTGCACTTAAATCTAAACCGTGAAGTAGAAACAAGTTATTCATTTAGTGCATAATGCAGACTTTTACAGAAGAAAAAAAGACTCATTTGCAAAAGTCCGACTAACCCTTAACCATGTGACGTGCGGCTGCGCAATTGTTCACACAGCCAGTGACAGTTGCAGCGACCGAACCGGATTAAACTACAAGTACCACCCATCACCACGTCTGTCTCAGGGTGCCAGGTTCACTGGGCTTGGCAGGAAAAACGTGCACTTCAGGCCCCGCGCCTGCTCTGTGCTTTACACCTCGTATCTGGCAACGCCTGCAGGTCCTCGCATTGCTGTCGTCACTGAGGTCGGACAGAAGGAGCGAAGATGGCGACTTGCTACGAGAGATACAATTTGTAAGTAGTGTTCATACGGAACAGCTTAGTGTTTCTGTCTGCGGCTCTTCTGCTCACAGCTCCGGTTAAAGGCACATAAGACGAGTGGCTGTCCGTGAGAGGTGAAGCAGCTGCGGGGGCTCAGCGGTGCTGGTGGGGTAGATGACACAGCAGCTGAAGTTTGCTGACAGGCTCGGCCGGCGGAGCAGGAACCAGCCAAGTTTCTCTCCACTCTCATTCATTATGAACACTTAGCCAGTGTCGCCGTGTGGAGCCGGCAGCAGCGAGTGTGGCCGTGGGTGAGAGCGCCGACGGGCGCCTTTGTTGTTCAGGGAGGCTTCATTCACCCAGCTAGCTGCTGCACAGCTGCTCCCTCCGGCTTTAATGGCACTTCACGGCTGGCAGTTCCGCGATGCGTTTTTAGACGTGCAGGTTTTATATTTACTTGTGAATGTCACTCAGCTGTAACTGAGCCTAACACTGATAAACGCGGACATGTGACATTAGCTGTGCGGCAGCTGGCAGCTCAGCCCCGGCACACCCTCGATCATGCCCTTTATTTAAAGTACCCAGCCCTACCGGTCCTGCCTCTACCTGCAGCGTGTTTTACTTACATGAGTGAAGGTTTTGGGTGTTCCTCAGCCTTTCCCAACACGGAGCATGTAATGAGGCATACCTCTGTAGTATGTCATACATGTTAGGTTAGGTAAATGGACCCTCCGAGTTTGGACCATTGACTGTACAGTGAGCACTGGCATTATCTAACTGGGGGAAATGCCAAACAAACAAAAACTTTTGACTAAGAACGTTTTCAAATAAAGTACAGACCTAACATTTCTTGGTAATTTGTAAATAATTGTCCAGTTATTATTGACAATAATGCCAGTCTTTCATTTAACACTGGAGAATTTGGGGCCCCACGTGTTTAAGATGCCTCTGTGTACAAAGATAGTGTTGGGTACACCTTAACCTGATGCATCCCAGCACTGTGGGCCTAGAAGTGTGATTTAGACCAGTCTACAGTCATGTGTTACTCTTCACACGACTGGTCATTTTAACACTGACAAAGGTTACCTCAGAACAAAACCGGCTGTTTGAAAACGTGTTCCCTGTTTGGTCCACACTGTGGTGTGGGGTCAGAGTACACCCTCCCACAGTTAAACAGAACTCTGTCTATTTTCTGTGTTTTCCACCATGGGGGTCACGTTCACCACCTGATTATTTTGTGTGTGTGTGTGTGTGTGTGTGTGTGTGTGTGTGTGTGTGTTATTGTGCTTTTGATGCCATAGTTTTCAAGGACTGCAGATGAAACCTGTCCTGATTCGCACTTGCCTGTTGTCCACGCTGTGGCTCCTGGCTGTGGGACCTTATTTGGTCTCTTTTGTTCTCTTTGTTCTCCTTCATTGTTCTCGTTTTTACACTGACTGTCAATCACAAAGCATATCTCTGCTTATGGCAGCATTAAGTGACCCTGAAACTTTCTTAAATGTGTGTAGGCGTAGATATGCTGTGTTTAAACTGTGGCCTGTTCTGTCAGCAGAACAACCCAGAGCAGCGTCCACTCTGAACCTGTGTGCTGCTCTGGAGGCTACCTGGGGTCACAAAGCAAACATGAGACTACAGATGTGCTCTTCTCTCAGATTTCCATCATACAGAGTGTACGTGCTGACAGTCTGCACTTTGACTTTAAATAAAAGCCTCAATTTGAAAGTTCACTGAAACATTTCCTAATACGCAGCGTGAATTAAATATTTAGTTTTGATATTTGTGTTTAACACTGGTTTATCACAACATCTTGCTCCTGGCATCGTAGGTTTTGGTAACAGTTGAGCTTTTGTTTAAGAGGAAGATGGCTGGAGTTCCTCTGCCAGCGTGTTTGTCATTGTTTAATTAATAACAAGTGGGAAAGTGTCTGTCACAAAAACGAGCATTGGAGCTTTGTAGAGTGAAAGATGACTTCAGACAAGTTGTTTGTTTGTTTTCAGCCAACAAAGGCAGAAATATTGTGTTTCCAGGGACATGTGACAAAGAAAATTAGCAATAAAGAACCAAAGGGGTTGTTTTTGGCATTTCACTGATCTTTGGTTGTAGTTGAGTGATTGGTTGAAGTATAATAAGCATTGACAGTTGATGCTGTCGAACAATTGACATTATTTGTTGACTAAACACCTCCCGGCTATATTTTCATGTGTATCTGAAAATTTCCTCTTTCCTCCCATTTCCCTCTCTCAGGCACACGACCCCTGAGAAGTTCTTCATCGAGGCCTGCGATGAGGGTGCCGATGCTGTGCTGGCAATCGACAGGGTCTCGAATGAGATGACCCTCACAGGTAGGCTGTGTTTGAAAGTGCTGAGCATCGCTTATGATCGCTGTTGTTGAGACGCGCCTCAGTTTGGACTTTGTCAGCTAATCACATCTAAAGAACTTTCTGACATTCTCAGACTATATGAGAATAAAAAGCCAGGTGGCCTGACACATGATATACATGAAAATGTTTACAACACATTCAAGAGTGTTAGCCTGCATGCGGTAACTACATGTCACTGTTACAGGGATATAAGAAGCTTAGACCGTCCACTGTGAGCCCTACTGCTCTGTGCTGCTTGTAAAAGTCTTAAGTCATTTTAAACAGAGCTGCTAAGTGTGTGTATGCATGTGTACATCAGGACTGCTGTCCAAGCTAAGCTCAGTCACACTCCTGAGCCCATCCTCAGAGGAAGTAGATAGTCTACTGGATAAGATGAACTCTTTTGACACGCTCTGTGCGATCTGTCCATCTCACTCGTCCCCATATGGGAAGATAAAGCAAACAAGGTGATGTTAAAATTAGTAAAGCCCTGTCTACCTGCATTTACATGTCATGATGTTTTATCTCATAAAAACAAGACTGTGCTGCACATTTTTTGCAGATTATGTTAAATAAGCTGCTTTTTGGGATTTTATGTTTTATCTTTCCAAACTCTCGTCTGATGTTTTCATTATGGATGTTTAAATATGCTTTTTAATTGTTTGCATTTAGCACCCACTTATACTATGAAGCAAGTTCAACACAGCTGGGCTTTCTTCGCTCTAGCTGACTCAACAAAAACAGTTATCAGTTCTCAGTAAATTAACAGTAAAATGCAACAAAGTTACAAAGCATCAGAGATTAGTACACAGAGCAGTTAAGTAAGCATTTGAATTTGGATTGAATATAATTATATAACCACTTGAGTTGAGCTCTCAGTGCTGTTGTTTATTTCTGCTCTAAAACTTTAAACTGGATCCATTTAAACATCATGGCCTGGTTTCCCGTGCAGGGCTGGTTCCAGTGTAAACTGCACTTTAACCCGGGACCTCACTGAATTGTCCTTCTCGGTCATGGATCAAAGTCATCTCAGATTTGTCCTAGTTTGGAGTTCTGTATCTCCTCTCGTGAGTGAAGTCTTGAGCTAAATCAGGTCCACCTGAGGACTTAAGATAAACCTGGTCAGAGCCTGTTGGCCTTAACATGGATCATATCAGTGCAGAAGGAATAGTAAACGTGGATTTCCACAAAAGTGTGCACGCTCCCACTGTGTACTGTGTTGAAAAGGTTCAACTAATGATTCCAGGATTTTCCAGAACTCTGCGCTCTCAGTTTGAAGCAGGACGGCAGGTGAAAGTGGAAATGCAGAAACAAACTTTGAGTTGATTCCTGAACACTACAACAACGCTGCTGTCCACAAACATTCTTGATTCTGCTCCGGCTCATTTAAACTCTGGTTCAAGCTCAAGTCGTCTTTTTCTAGAAAAGACTTCAGAGTGGAGACGATTAAAGATTCTGTATTATCAGAGTGCTAAAGATAGTTCGTGCTAAATTACCGAGCACTGAACCAAATGAGTGTTGGAGGTTTTTGCCATCTTGGCTCTCCAGATGGTTGTTGTTTAATCACCCGGGTCCAAGCAGGTCCCTGCTCACCTGTCCCTGTTCCCCCACCTGTGCACTCCCTGTGAGAAATGGCACTCGTTCTTTCTTCCAGTTGTATTTCAATGTTTCTCCACAGGACGGTTTAAAGGTAAAGTAGTTTTGTTATATGAGCACATACACACATCAAAGTGAATGATTAGTGAAATCAGGAAAAAATTTCAAATGAATGTTACATGACGCTCTGTGCTTTCCTTGTTACCCCTGAGCTGTACATTACTGAGTGCTGTTGGACACGCAAGTTTATCAATGTGATACGTCGAGAATGAGGCGACATTGGAGCGTGAGGGCGATACCATGTGTGGGAGTGGCACCAGCAGCCGACATTATTACTGTTTGTTTTCAGTTATACTGTAGACCTGCTTTTGAAATAGTTTCCTTTAAAGCGTCTTCGTACTTTCACAGGAGTTTTTTGAATACTTCCTTTTTGTTTTGTTCATTCTCTGATTAAGTCGGGGCTCAAACTCCAGACACACACACACACACACACACACACACACACACACACACACACACACACACACACACACACTGCTTCTAAAGGTTCAGGTCAGCTTTGTAGACCAACCCTCTGAACTTGTATGTTGTGGTGACTCGAGTACAGCATCCAGGACAGGTGTACTTTGTTTTAATTTAAAGGCCCCTGATGCTTCACAAATGGCCGTCACTTCTTTGTGATGAAGAGGTTCTCTCTTCAGACAAAAGCAGCTGGCCCTTCTGTGTATTCGTCCACAAATATGATTAAATATGAACGATATGTTGCAGTGAAGCTGAAGCCTTGTGTGTAACTGAGACGGAGAATTCAGAGGAATAAAAACCAAACTTTTGTTCCTGTCACAGGTAAAAAGGACATTCCTCCCTCTGCAGTTACCAGGCCTATCTGTGGCATCATGGGAACTATCCGCTTGGTAGCTGGTATGTAGCACACACACATCACTGCTGTCCGAGCTGCTCTTTGAACCTGTGCAGTAAAACACTGCTGCTTCCACCGCAGGGATGTACCTCGTTGTCATCACCAGGAAGAGAAATGTCGGCAGCCTTCTGGGCCACGCTGTGTGGAAGGCTGTGGACTTTGATGTGATCTCTTATAAGAAGACAGTGCTGCATCTGTCTGAGATACAGGTCAGTAAGACTGCATCACTGATCCCAAAGGAAATTCAAAAATTCAAAGGTATTAAGTATTATTTGTGGAAAAAAGAGGAAAGCTCATTCATATTTAAAAAGTATACGTGGTATGCTCGTGTGCAGCAAACATTTAGCATGTTCCGTGGTTTTTTTTGTTTTTTTTTTGTTTCTTGTGTTTTTCTTGTGTGTGTGCTCACTCGCTTTGAGTGAGATTAATCCACACACACGGCTGGTAATGCTGACAGACTGTCACACTAAGACCATCTCTGTCTGACATGCATCAGACCTCATGCTGAGGTTTCCAGTGCACGCAGCCTGTGCTGCTGTCGCTGTAGTCTGCTCATTTTAATAGGACACCTTGTTTTGAAACAAAACAAATCAACTTTGTTAGTCAGTGTAGGAATAGCAACAGGGACAGACGGTGGTAAGCCAGTAACACTGTCTTTGTTTCAGTGAGTAAGTAGTTGTGAGGCTTTGCTCTGTGCTGACATCAGCCCAGCTGTGATGCAGCGATTCAGAAAAGCTAAACTGGAGGCGCCCCATACGCCGTCAGGCTAAAGCAGAGCCTAATCTGGCCTGATTCGATGACCTGACCTGTAAGAGAGACAGATATGCATGCTGTTTTTAAAACAGAGAACTGAAATGTCCGTACCTGACAGACTGTCACGTTTGGTACACAGTTGGTGAATCGCCTAACAATGTAGAATTTGTGACATGCAGCAAAGTGACCTGTCATGAGTTTTCCTGCCATCTAAACGTGTGTTTCCTTTCCTTGTCTAGTCTCAGGAGAATAAGACCTTCCTCTCTATGCTGAACAACGTGCTGACCACAGACGGCTTCTACTTCTGCACAGACTTCGACCTGACGCACACACTGCAGCGGCTCGCCAACACCAGCCCCGACTTCCAGGAGATGAGTCTGCTTGAGAGGGTGAAACATGTCGTCTTAATAGCTGTTAGCAGCCGATGCACTCAGTGTAAACACAGACAGGTGACTTTGAACTGGTCTAGGGAACGATATGCAGCTCTACAGATGTGACGTTTGCTTTGAGGGAGCAGGTGGAGGAGAGGTGGAGATAAAATGAGTAAAAGCATGACAGAGTGTGTGAGTGAGACAGGTGGGAAGGTGAACATGCAAGGAGCAGCGGTAGTGAAGGCAGGCGAGTTTAAATACCTGGGACACCATCCACTGCAACAGAGGCTGCACAAGAGAGGTGAAGAACAGAGTACAGGCAGGGTGGAGCGGCTGAAGTCGAGTGTCGGGGTGGTTTGTGAAAGGGAAGGTTTACGACCTGCCGTGATGGCAGATATATCGGATGAAGGAGGATGAAGATGCAGCTGCCAGGCAGGAGGAACAGAGGAAGACCTCAGGAGCTTCGTGGATGTAGTGAAGGGTGGAGTGACAGGAGGGTGCTGGGATAGGAGGAGATGGAGGCAGACGTGGAGACCCCTAAAGGGAGCAGCTGAAAGAAGATTTCTCAAAATAAAATATTTCTTTTGTGTTTTTTTGCTGTATTTATTGCTCGAGGTATTCATTTATGTGTAAAGTATTCACAGTAGTATTTTAGTTATTTATTTTTAAATCGCACATCCTTAATTTGACATTTGTTTTAAACTTAAATGCAACATTAATGTAAAGTCTTGCCCAATGATCATGTGTCGATGCTTGTGATTATTTTCAGGCTGATCAGAGGTTTGTGTGGAACGGGAACCTGCTGAGAGAGCTGGCTGGGCAGCCCGAGGTGACCTGAGCCTCACTTACACTGATGCATGTGTTTGTACTTGTTGTGCTTAATTACTGACCTTCACTGTCTCTCCATAGCTTCACAAGTTTGCCCTTCCCGTCATCCATGGATGTATCCTTTGCATTGAATGTGAAAGGTTTTTTTTTCTTCCTAAAATCGTAAGCGAAGCCTTTTTTTCTTTGACCGACCCGGTTCAGTCATCGTCATGAAACCGTGCCGTATAAATGGGAAGATCTTTGAGTGGATCCTCATATCGAGGAGAAGCTGCTTCCGGGCTGGCGTCAGATACTACGTGAGAGGTAAAAACCTCAGAGCGTGGCGCTGAAGCGTCGTCTCAGTGCAGTGTGCTGTTACGTTTTGGCTGACAGCCGAGACTTTTCTTAAAGAGCGCCTGTTCTGCTAATTTTCACACTGTCAATGGAAAATTGTACTTAGTAGTCAGTATAATCTTTTAATGATATAAGTTTCCAGATATGCTTAGAGGTGTATAATCGATTGTGTAGTGATAGGATGTGTGATCTGTAGAAGGCTGCAAGGACTTTTATGTGCATTCCAGAGTGTTCTGGCTTTCACACCCACATCCTGGGAGCATGGGAGAGGTCGTACCTTCTCTTATTGTTTTATGATAGGATAAACGTATCTATGTCTGTTTTAGGCTAAGTGCCTTTTATTTAGATGAACTGTTGGACTTCCAGACCAGCAGGTTTAGGGAAGTCATTTATGGGGACACACACACACACACACACACACACACACACACACACACACAATGATGTATAAATAAAGACCAGGGCAGTGGCATGGCGCGAGTCTCAGAGCCCTCACTTCTGTGCGGGCGCTGTGGCTGCCCTTGCTTGCAAGTAAACTAACTGCAGTGTGTGTTTCTCCTCTCTGACTCTCAGCTGAAGAAGTGTTATTTAGAATAAATCTCTTGACACACACCCATCATTTTATTCTCTGGGTGACCTAGAGGGGCTTTGCATAACCAGTTCAAACTAATCCTTCTTTGTCATATACTGAGCACTGGTGCATCATCCTCTGTCTAATGTTAGCTGCTTGGCTGTTCCTTATAAACCGTCAGTACGAAGAATGAAACCTTTGTGCAGCTTAAACCCGGAGCTTGCAGCTCACAAGGATTACTTGCACATACCTCCTGACCTCATTATTTCAAACTGCTGCCTTGTTTAATGTGACCATGCACCAGTGTAAAAGTCTGTACTGAGCGGCGGATGGTAATGAAGAGCACCCTGTGTCCACTGCTGTGTGGCAGTATCACCATGCTCCACTGTACAGTAGCAGACGGTGCTGACTGATGGTGTCTGTGTCTGCAGGCATCGACTCTGAAGGCCATGCTGCTAACTTTGTGGAGACTGAGCAGATCGTTTTGTATGAGGGAGCAAAGGCTTCATTTGTGCAGGTAAGTTTAAGGGTTCATCATATCATCGATGTTTTTACTGTTTGCATTGAGGATCATTTATGGTTTAAGATGTGTTAGCCCTGCGTCACACGCTGTGCTGCCTCCTATGGTGGCTGGGACAGAGTCCCGCCCCCTGCGACCCTGATGAGGACCAGCTGAAGAAAACGGATGGATGGTATTTCACAGCTGTCTTTTTTTTTCTTTGAAACAACCAGACACGAGGCTCGATGCCCTTTTACTGGAGTCAGAGACCCAACCTCAGATACAAACCCAAACCTATAATCAGCAAAACCACAAATCACGTAAGCTGATCTTTCTGCACATCTGCATGTTCGTTTCAAACGTGTGAAATGGAAATCTTAGGCTAACCTAATGGAAATGTTGTACAGATGGACGGCTTCCAGAGGCATTTCGACTCTCAGCTCCTCATCTATGGGAAGCAAACGATTCTGAACCTGGTGAGCCGTCCTCCTTTCCTTAGTCACTTACTGGTAAATGGAAGCACTCAGGAGACCAGTCTGACCAGTTTGTGTTTGTCTTCTTCCTGCTCAGGTGAATCAGAAGGGCTCAGAGAAGCCACTGGAGCAGGCCTTTGCTAGGATGGTGTCTGGCATGAATAATGATATGCTCAAGTAAGTGTCACCCTGTGTTTTTTACTGGTCACTGAGTCAGTGTTACCTTAATCAATCAGGTTCAGCAGTTTGACCTTCCTCATCAAAAGTGTTTGATAAGAAGAGGCTGCCTTCTATAAACTATTGTTTTATTGATTCATCTTTATATTTACAGAAATAAGAACGACACTGGTGTTACATCAGTTTTAGTTGTTCTACAAACCTTTTCAGTCAGTGTGCTGTGACAAGCTTTCAAAGATTTAGTCTTCGTTTTGTTTTGTTTTTTTTAAGCAGTCTGCCCTCCAGTTGTCTCCTTTATAACCTACAGTGTGACCTGCTCCTCTGTCCACAGATACATAGCCTTCGACTTCCACAAAGAGTGCAGTCACATGAGGTGGGACCGTCTCCAGATCCTAGTGGATGCTGTTGCTGACAAACAAGATGAATACGGGTAATAAAACGAGCAGCTGTTCTTTGCTAATGTCGAGCAGTCCACTGTGATGATGGACTCGTGTGTGTGTGTGTGTGTGTATGTGTGTGTGTGTGTGTGTGTGTGTGTGTGTGTGTGTGTAGGTACTTCATGGTGAACTTGGAGGGAAAGACGGTGGCCCAGCAGAAAGGCGTGTTCCGCAGTAACTGCATGGACTGCCTGGACAGGACCAATGTCATCCAGAGCCTGCTGGCTCGACGCTCGCTGCAGTCTCAGCTCCAGGTATTTAAGGTCACAGCTGTCAGTCGTACTGTGTGGTGTAATGCTGCAGTGGTAACACTTCTGCCCTGTTGGTTTGTAATGCTTTTAGCATAGAGAGCAGACTGTATGTACATGTAAATGAAATAAGCTGGTTGACTGGGCCAGCTTGGGAAGGTGCAGTTTTAGAAGAGTCGTACAGGTGTTGTTCCTGTGTCTCCACAGAGGATGGGGGTTCTGAATGTGGGGCAGCGCATTGAAGAGCAGGCCGAGTTTGAAAAGATCTACAAGAATGGTAGGATACTCTGTTAGCACAGCTGCATGTGCAGTGTGATTGGTAGAAACTGTAGCCTCATGTTGTTTTTGTGTGTGTGCTCTCTAACCAGCATGGGCTGACAATGCCAATGCATGCGCTGTACAGTATGCAGGAACTGGAGCCTTAAAAACAGACTTCACAAGGTAACGTACAGGAGCATCCACACTGACTAACATGTACTCAGCCCTTGGTTATACTGCTCTGATGACTGCTGTTTAACCAGAGTTCATCTCTTTCAGGACAGGGAAGCGGACCAGGTGGGGGCTGATGATGGATGGCTGGAACTCGATGATCCGCTATTACAAAAACAACTTCTCTGATGGATTCAGACAGGTGTGAAAACTATTACACACTTTGTCACTTAAGAAATAAGTTTAGTGTCAGAACAACAGACCATTTTAGTCTTGATTCTGATAAAGTTTGGACTCGGTGTAGAATATTAATGGTCATCATCTGAGACATCGCTAACTCTGAACCCGAAGTTTTAGGAGATGAGCAGAAAGTGCTCTATGGAAACACATAATTGACTGTTGCCTCACAGCAGGAAGGTCCTGAGTTCAGTTCCTCCATCAGGTCTTTCTGTGTGGAGTTTGCATGTTTTCCCCGTGTTTGCGTGGGTTCTCTCCAGCTTACTCCCACAGTCCACAGACATGCAGTTAGTGGGGACAGGTTAACTGGAAACTCTAAGGTGCCCATAGGCGTGAATGGTTATCTGTTAGCCCTGCAACAGACTGGTAACGGCGCCCTGAGACTGCTGAGATAGGCTCCACCCCCCGTGACCCTGGATGGATGGATGGTCCCACTGGTTAATGACAGACTTGCCTTCTCAAATACAACTGGGTCCACATAAAGCCCACATTCACTGGCTCTGCTTTGGTCTTAATTGTTGCAGAAATTAGGTGTAATGCAGCCACGTTCAGATTTATGCATGTGCGTTGTTGCTGGTTTCAGGACTCCATCGACCTGTTCCTGGGTAACTTTGCAGTCGATGAGTCGGATGGACCCACTCCGCTTCGTGTGCAAAAGGACTGGAAGTTCCTCACAGTCAGTACTATCAGCACCGTTTCCTGTCGTCACCAGCAGCAGGACATTGTGACTAACTCATGTTTTTATTTTTGCAGCTGCCCATCATTATGCTGGTGGCATTTTCCATGTGCATTGTCTGTCTTCTCATGGCTGGTATGTACAACTGCTGATCCTTAATCCTGTTTAGTTTGGCATAGACGAGCACTGTCCAGTTCCTCCATTGGAACACTTATGTTTTATTCAGTATGAAATGAAGTGAGTGACTGAGCTCACTGAGAACTTGGTGTGATTCCCAGGCTATAGAGATGAATCCAGGGTTTAACTATAGATGGTATAAAAGGTGGATGTAGTTTTCAGATCGTCATGCAGCTTGCCCCAAACTTGCATTATTTTAATGGCTATCAAGGGGTGATGTATGTGCTCTGGTAAATGCATGGGCGTTTTGCACTTGCAGCACTTTAACAACAAGCCCTTCACTTCTAACCTGACACTGAGGCACTCCAAAGGGTGCCCAAGGATACTTTGACATGCAGGCAAAAGCTGCTCATGTACTGAATGGTCGTCCACATCCTGAGCCACAGCTGGCCCGTGGTTGCAAAAAGACTTCTTTAGGAAAACAGCACCCTGACTAAGTAAACAGATAAAGTTCAATGATCTAAGGCAGGGGTGTCAAACTCCAGGCCTCGAGGGCCGGTGTCCTGCAGGTTTTAGATCTCACCCTGGGTCAACACACCTGAATCAAATGATTAGTTCATTACCAGGCCTCTGGAGAACTTCAAGACATGTTGATGATGTCATTTAGCCATTTAAATCAGCTGTGTTGGATCAAGGACGCATCTAAAACCTGCAGGACACCGGCCCTCCAGGCCTGGAGTTCGACACCTGTGATCTAAGGACACCATCATCATGCTGGTGTCAGCCTCAGTCACATCTGCCCTCCTCACAGCTGCTTTCAACAATGTAAACACTCACCATGAGCCTTCAAAATTATACTCAGGTGATGTCACACTAGCTACAGCCATCTTTTTTTACTGCCTATGGATTTATCATAGGCAGTAAAAAATCCTACTGACCTTAAATATCCTGGCAAAGTCTATAAGCTGAGTTTCTTTGTGATTCCTAAGTTGTTAAAGGACCAACGTGTCTCGATACAACTGGGAAGAAGCACAACCAGTCAGCACTGAAACATGCACGCAGGAGTGTTGATGGTGCAACATCCAGTTCTTATCAAACAGAGTTTTATACATCAGAGACAGCCATCGTGCTTGTTTAGGAAAGTGTTTGTCAGCCCTCCACTGTGTAATATGAATATCAAACAGGCCTCGTGTGAAATGAATATCTTCAGGATTTTGGTAACTTTATCTCAGGTCTTTTTGAGTTCAGCCAGAACAGCTTCACAAGCTTTGTGTTGCTGTTGTTTGGTAAAAGTAGTCCCCAAACTACACGTTGAAGCAACAATTACAGCCTTCATGTAAAACATGGACCAGACTTCTGGAGCTTCAGGTTCCGTTTCTGTCTGGATAAAGTCTCGTCACTGCCTCCTTTTTTTTTGTCTTCTTTTTCTAGATTGCACTAATTGCATCATAATTTTAAAGAAGAGTTTAAAGAATATTCTTGATATTTGTTAATAATTAATATCATTTTATTCTTTACTTTGAATTTGTTCTGCAAAACATTTCAGGGTGAGAATCCAACCGCACACTTGGCCAAAGGGATCAAAGTTGTGTAGTGAAAGCAGCTCGTTAGCCGCTGCTTTGTTTACAGAGTAACAGCCTAAAAGTGCTCCCTAGCTCCCGATGATGATGATGATGATGATGATGATACTTGATGTCTGCTGTCTGCCTTCCAGGTGATACATGGACAGAGACCCTGGCTTATGTGATGTTCTGGGGGGCTGCAAGTGCAATTACAGCCACTATCATCCTGTTTAATGGCCAAGACTTTGTGGACGCCCCCAAGTTGGTTCACAAGGAGAAGATGGACTAAGTGTGCGCTTGTGTATGTGAGGATGAGCTGGGTCCGGCGGGCTCGTATACCTCATCATCTTCACCTTCGGCAGGTCTGGAGTCCGGGTTGACCTGCCGCCTCCGTGTTGCCCTCTGGACTTTCTCATACAAAACAGTCTCTCTGTCTTCTGTCTGCAGCACATTTGACCACCTTCAGTTGTACTGCACACACTGCGTACCGTGCTTTTCATTTAATTTCGTTTCCCTTGGTCCCCAGGCTTTAGTTTGCCGTTGGTTTAGCTAGCTTGGTTTTGTTGGTGTTGGTTGTTTCCATGACTACACTACCACTGTGTTTCCCTTTGGTTGGGCTTGTTTGTGCTTTCTTTCCTCGTACGTTAGCTTCAACAGTCGTGGCGATGAAACATGCACATATTAAAACCTATGTTGTATTGCAATGAAAAGTATGCACTCTGGGAGTTTTGAATGTAATGAGCCTTACTTGTGTATTAATTATATAACTATGTGGCCAATCTGTCTTCCTATGAAGCGACCTCAGAAAAGCGTCGGTGACCTTGTTCTTTGTAGAAGCACAAACTGCGGCCACACACACCTGTAACTGACAGAGCCGTCAGTGGTAAACGTTTGGCTTCGGTGTTACAGGCTCCTACATCTCAGCCTGATCTTTGATTTGCTCCATTTCAGCATTATACAGGGTTAAGAATGAGGGTCTCATCTGAGCCACCTGCAGGTGACCACAGCACAGCACACTACAGCGTTCTGCTTTATCTGTATGGCACGATATCATCATTGGGTTGAGTCCAGTGGGTTTTGGGCCTCCATGGCTGAGGCTTGCCTTGGTGATCAAACCTTGCCCTCGGTCTTTGTGCATGTTTCGCTGGCTTAAATGAATGCCAGGAACCAAAGTTTCTGGCAGAACGTTCGACGGTAACCAGGCGGTTATGTTGTTTTCTTCACCTGCAGTGGTTTCAGGTTGGCCTGCAGCAGCATGTCTGCATCACTGTTGCAGGTTTTCAGAGTTGGTGCTGGATGTAGCGGGAAAAATAACAACCTTGGTCCTTTTCCCCAATACAGTCAGGTGTGACAGACAGAGTAACGTTCTTACTGTAGTTTGAGAATACCAAATAATTTAATTGTTAAAACATTCTGTGGATTTATTCTTAAGGTGCAGCTTTCTTGGTCATTAACCCAGGACACCGTCTTAAACCAGTCGTTACCTTGGTTATGGCCCTCGTTCGTTCGAGATGAGGCACAGGATCGCGCCTCATCGTGTGTCCACAACCCGAGAGTACTCGTTCCCGTGGAGCTGCCAGTGAGCTCCAATGTCCGGTCTAGCTACTTCTTCACCAGCTTATACAGTATGCAATCAGCTGTGAACTCTGAACACATCCTTGTATATTTTGAAAAGGACATTTGTATTTGCAGAAAAGACTGAGTGATGGTTTGATCTGGACGCTGCAGCTCTCTGTCTTTCCTCTGACCACATGCAGCCCCGGGTTCAAAGCGATCTGATGGGTCCGTACTTTCTTCTGTCCAACAGTGGAGCCAGTGACAGGAGCTCAATATGTGGTTCATGTGTTTTCACGGCTCAGCAGCGAAGGCGGCGAGTCACACTCGTTTTCTTTCTTTCCTGTTGTGGTTTTAGAAAAATGCAACAAACACATTTCAGAAACATTTGTCATGTTAGGAAGTAATAACAAGATTCTCTCTTTTATGATCTTTAATACTCTGTAAGCTCTCTGAGTAGTACGCACATCGTCTCTCCACACAGACGATGATCTCTGTGAAGTACAGCTGACTTTGGTGTTTTTATGTCTGACTGTTGCTGATAATCGTCACATATTAGGAACACTGGGATTGTACGGCTATAAACAACACGTCCTGTCTCTGTTTTGTGGTGGAAAATGATCTCGTGCTTCTTCAGCACTCTCCTTCCAGGACCAGACTTTATCTTTGTTAATAAACTGAACACACAGACGTTACAGCACCCTTGTGCTTCTGGAGTTTCATTTATCGTTTCTTTTCTTTGTGAAATAGAAAGGAAAGCGGGGACAGACATGTGGGACGCTTTGTATGGGAGCTGAGCTGGTGTCCTGCTCTTTTCCACATTAACATCAGATCAGGTGAAAGTACTTCTTACTGAGGGTTTTAGGAACAGACTCACTCGGTGTTTGTTTAAAAAAACTACAAAAACAACCTTTATGGTTCATTTAGAGGCTCCATTTATGTTTGTGGGGCTTCCATCTTTTAAACATGGAGTACACAAATGATTGAAGATGACATCAGCAGCCTCTAAAAAGGTTCTACGTTTGGAACCACCAGCAACAGAAATGTAGTCCATGGGCCTTGAAGGCCGATGACTCTGTGGGAACGCTGTGTTTGAACAGAATTACATGTAGTGTGGAGGTACTGTGAGACGGCATTTAACATGCTGACGAAAAATATAAAGAAGATATGATTTTATGGATCTCTTTATAAACAATATCAGGCCATTTTCACACAATCTGATAAAAATAACAGTCAATAACAAAATAACGTCCTTTGCATGTGATTCTGAGGGATCACTGGCACACTATTGATCATGTGAGTCTTAGCCATGGTTTAGGGCTCGGATGGCTTGGGGATGGAATAGAAGTCTCTCTGTCCTTGCCCGGATGGTCCAGAACCTTCTGCCAGATTGCAGAAGTTGGAACAGTTTGTTGCCATGAGGGACGGGTCCTTCAATACCTGAGCTGCTCTAGTCCAGCATCTCCTGTTGTAGGGTTAGGCTAACCCTGAACCCTAATGAGGTATTTAATAATATAGATCAATCATTGTTTGCTGATGATGGAGTCATTTGGATATTTCTTACAGAGAGTAGATTAGCAGTTTAATCTCAAATTGTATGTAAATGAAATGGGAAAAGGTTGATTGCTTTAAATATTTAGGTATTTGGTTTGATAAAAGGCTTACATGGAAAACACATATTGGGGAAATAACTGAGAAATGTAAAAAGGTTTTGAATATTTTAAGATGTTTAAAAGGCAGCGAGTGGGGTGCAGATAGGACAGCATTAAAAGCTTTATATAAAGATCCCATTAGATCAGTTCTGCTTTATGGTTCAGCGGATAAAACATTGTTAAATAACTTGGATAAAATTCAGTATCAAGCGCTGAGGTTGTGTTGTGGGGCCATTAAAACTACACCAGTGTCCACACTGCAAGTTGAAATGGGTGAACAACCTCTAGAAATCAGAAGACATGAAATAGCTTTAACTTATTGGGCAAAGTTAAAGGGACACAGTGAAAATCATAAAGCTCAGAATATAATTAAACCTTCTTGATGCATTCTCAATCATCCAGGAAAGTAAATCTCCAAAAGTTGAATCAAGACGTTTTAACCCACTTTGGCAAGGACTGCCTAAAGCTTGTACGTCAGTATGAGCAAACAGCACGTAAGATGACGGACTACAGGAACCACCTGAGATTCAGCCTCAGATGCCGACAAAACAGGATTACTCCTAAAAGTCTGCAAATGAGCTCTTCAGTTAAAGGCTTCCGGGCAACAAAAATCCTCCAGAAGGCACAGCATCAGTTGCTTAATGAACGGGTGAGGCAGACAAATTTTACCATCGACATGCTAAAATCTCAAGAGGAGCGGATCCGACGGAGACTGACTATGCTTTTAGATGAGAATACTCTTAAAAAGGTGTTTGACTTCACTGAGAAGGCTCGTCTAGTACAGCACAAGAAGTCTAAGACCAGGCAACAAAGGAAGTTTGACTTACTTTTTGTACGTCGGAAACCACCACAAAATACGGAGAGTGTCCTCAGTGGCCAGAAGAGACAAGGATGCGACATGGAGGATGTGGACAAGTGGGTGAAGAATTTGTCTGACAGACAGCTCACCCAAACAGAGAAAAACATCCTTGCTAAAGGGTTGAATTTTGCCGTCACACCGAGACAAATCCCTCTAGTGGAGCTGATCACAGCCACAGAAACAGCAATTCGTAACAACAATATTGCAGAAGTGGAAGCAGAGCAACTACGGACGAAAGTTTCGGCCTGTCTCAGCAACGCAAAGCCCCCAGCATCCAACATCACCATGGAGGAGAGGAAGGCACTCACATCACTTAGTGATGACAACAACATTATCATCCTTCCGGCAGACAAGGGTAGGCGCACAGTATTGCTTAACCAGAAAGACTATCATGAGAAGATTTTGTCACTACTCAGTGATGAAAATACTTATGAGCCCTTGAAACAAAACCCAGGAAGTGGCTACAGGAAGAGGGTCATAGACTGTCTGAAGCAGTTAGAACAAGACAAGGCTATCGACCGGACCTCATACCACAGGCTGTACCCAGGGGAGTCTACACCAAGTCTGTATGGTTTACCGAAAATACATAAGCAGGGTGCACCTTTAAGACCAATTGTCTGCATGATCAACTCGGTCACCTATAACATCTCCAAGTTTCTGGCTTCGATCCTCAACCCGCTGGTGGGCAGCTCTGAACACCACATCCAGAACACCCTGGATTTTGTTGAGAAGGTGAGAGATGTCATTATGGAGGCAGATGAAACCATGGTCTCGTACGACGTTACATCTCTCTTCACTTGCATCCCAGTCACGGAAGCGTTGGAGGTAGTCCGTAAGAGATTACAGGATGACACCAACCTCAGCAACAGGACCACTCTCAGCATCGACCAAGTGTGTTTGCTTTTGAAACTGTGTCTTCATTCCACCTACTTCACATACAAGGGTCAGTTCTACAGGCAGAAACATGGGTGTGCCATGGGCTCCCCAGTTTCACCCATCGTGGCCAATTTGTACATGGAAGAAGTGGAAAAGAGGGCGTTGCTATCCTACCCTGGAACACCACCAAGCCATTGGTTCAGATATGTGGATGACACCTGGGTGAAAATCAAATCTCAGGACGTACTACATTTCACGGATCACATTAACTCGGTGGACCGACACATCAAATTCACCAGGGAGGATATGAAAAGTGGCAGGTTGGCCTTCTTAGACTGTGAGATTTCCATCAGTAATGGGGGACATCTAAAAGCTGACGTGTACCGTAAACCTACACATACGGATCAGTATCTAAGGTTTGACTCTCATCATCCACTGGAGCACAAACTGGGTGTCATCAGGACGCTACAACACAGAGCGAACACCATCCCCACTGACACAGCGGCCAGGGAGGCAGAAGAACAGCACATCAAGAAGGCCCTGAGTAAATGTGGTTATCCCAGCTGCACTTTTGTCAAAGCTGGAAAGGCACCTAAAGAAAGCTCCAGCCGATCCAGGAGAGAAGGACAACCGCTGCCCAGGCGAAAACCTGTAGTGATCCCATATGTGTCAGGAGTATCGGAACAGTTGAGACGCATTTTTTCTAAACACCGGGTCTCTGTGGCTTTTAAACCCCAAAATACGCTGCGCCAAAAACTGGTCCACCCCAAGGATCGGGTCCCCCGACACAAACAGAGTAACATAGTGTACGCTGTTAAGTGCAGGAGGATTGCCAGGATTTATACATCGGGGAAACCAAACAACCTCTAGCGAAGCGGATGGCACAACACAGAAGAGCAACCTCATCAGGCCAGGACTCTGCAGTTTATTTACACCTACAGGCCAGTGGACACTCTTTCAATGATGAGGATGTACACATCCTGGACAGGGAGGAACGCTGGTTTGAGCGTGGAGTCAAGGAGGCCATTTACGTGAAAAGGGAAAGACCATCTCTGAATCGAGGAGGGGGCCTAAGGGTACATCTGTCACCATCTTACAATGCTGTGATTGCAGCCATTCCCCAACTCTCTGTGAATGGGACTCATGGCCATTGATCAGTGTTCTTTGATCAGTGGGTTTTGGTCAGTGATTGTTGATCAATGGTCATGGGAATTTGCATAATTATGATTAAGGAACTGACCTCACAGCCCATTGTTCCTTCAGTGGGCTGGTTTCAGTCATTATGCAAATGTACTGTTTATAAGGTTTGGGGAAACCTGCAGTCAGCTGAGACTGAAGAAGTCACTTGGATGAGTGACGAAACGTTTCTCCCACCAAATGCTACGTCCAGATGAACAGATTCAACTTTCGGAGATAATCAAACCGTGTTTAAGAAAAAGTAAAAAAGTGAACGAATAAGAAGTTTTGGTTGGATTATAGGGGAAAAATAAATAAGACAGGAATTAACAAACTTATTAGTCCAGCAGAACCATTTTCAAATTTACTGTCATGGATATATGACCAAACAACTCCTGATTTTATTCATTACACAAAGGAAGAACCAGGTATATGATCATATAAGGGAAAATTATTCAGAACATGTGGGAAAATATACTGATGCATCATAATTGTTAGATAATAAAGCGGGTGTTTTGTTTGTTATTCCAGAAAGAAGCTTTGTGATTAATAAAAGAATTACTGATGATTTAACAGTTCATACTGAAGAACTGTAGCAGTTTTAATCACTGCAAACTGGGTGGAGGAGGCACCAGTAGGAAGTATTTGATTTGCTCGGACTCTAGTAGAGCACCATTGAGTATATGTCATATGTGTTTGGATTCTAGACACGATATTGTTTTTTAATGTAGCAATTAGTTTAATCTGTAGAATCAAACACAGAGGAATGGAAATACATTTTTATGGATTCCTGAACATATCGGTGTAGATGGAAACCAACGGGCCGCTAAATTTGCACAAGGTGCAACGAGAAGAAGTCATGTAGATATGGATGTAAAATACAGTAAAGATGATGCTAAAGGACACGTGTCAGGCACCATGGGACAGAGAAGGAAAATGTAGATATTATTATTGTATACAGAGAGCAGCTGGACACTGTAGAAGTCATAGCAGTAAAAGAGAAGACGATGTAATCTCAAGAGTAAAATTTGGTCATACAGGTTTAAATAACACTCTAAAAAAGATGAATAAGCATGAGAGAGGGAAGTGTGAAACATTTGAACGTGTAATGTTAGAATGTGGTCAATAAATACTCCAATTTGAGTTACAGAAAAGTAAAATTCAATTAAGTGTCAAATAAATATTACAGAGGAGTCCAGGTGACGTAGTTTACAGGGCGATATTTGGGTTTTTAAGAGCAACAGGTGTTTTTAAGAGAATATAGGTGTAAAGCTGTTCCGATCCACTCTCCAGTCCAGAAGGGGGCGGTAATGCACCTGAAGTTGTTTGCCAACCGCCAATAATACTTACAAGAAGAAGAAGAGTGACGTAGGACGTAGTGGTGGCGCGTGCTCCGCGTTAGGCTAATGCGTACAGGAAGCTTCGGTGCGGTTTAGCAGTTGGACCGTGAACAGCATTCGTGGTTGGATCTTCACCGCGGCAGCGCCATGAGTACGCTATGGATGGGAAACGTGAGTTACTTCCAGCTTGTTGTCGCGGTAACTTGTTTGGTCTGACCGTGAGTGTTAGCTAGCTGTAAACGAGGCGCACACGCCAAATGAATGCAACGTCACTTTATGTAATGTTCCGTTGGCGCACAAAACTTTGTAAGGAGTTCCTGTAAGACGGTTACTTTGTGTTTACTGTGGCAGTCAGGGGTCAACAACAACCGTGGACAGACCAAAACACGCTTTCTCGTGTAGCATACATTTAGCATACATCCGCGTTCCACAGCATAGATGTGCATTAACCCAGGAAACCGTTTTAACCAGTCTTTACTCATAACAGTGACTTTTCCTTATCAGACCACATCTACTGCAACAAACTCCTGCAACTCGCTGTCGCTGGCTAATACCAGTGTTGTACCAAAAAGCTATTTCCGGTCTTTGTTGTAAATATCTTGCTGGCAAAGAGACAAATCTCTCATGAATCATCTCAAGTTATTTTATATCCTTAATGCAGCTAAAGAGTTTCAATGACAGTAAAAATGCTTTTTTTTGTTTTTTCTGAGATTGATCTGGGCAAGAGGGCAGCAACAAATATAACAGCTCTATAAAGTGGGTAAAGTGGACTAGGTTGGTAATTATACTGTGGGTACAAAACAGGAAATGTTTTTATTTTGTATTTAACACTGTCACAGATCATGCTGACTACACTATTTATTAATACAAGCAATTTCAATTCAGTTTTATTTATACAGCGCCAATAGGACTGGGCGATATGGACCAAAATTCATATCTCAATATTTTTTTTAATCCCATAAAGTAAGAATAAAAAGAGAGTTTTTAGTCAAAGCTGCTTGTCCCAGATGTCACACAGACACTTTTATTAACATACAACTTTAGATGTACATAAAAAAATAGTCAAAAATAAATTGTCAGCATTTAATAATAATGCTCTATGAATAAAATAAAACTAATTTTCTTTTCATGCATAACAAAAAGCTCACAATTGTAAATTAAACTGTAAACTAAAAAGATGCAGAGCAAAAATAACAAAGGCGACTTGCTCTTTAAAAAGGGCTTACACTGAAGTAAAGTTTTCTAAAGTGCTTCTTTGTGTGTATTCCTGAAAATCTCAAATGACAATAAACATATAGAAAGAACACAAACAATTGGCAAGGCCAACTGCTGTACAGCTTACAGATTTTGTGGCAGGAAAACTAATCTGTCAACAGTATCAGGCTTCAAGGATTCCCTGTGGCAGGTTACAATGTTTCCTCTGCAACTAAAAATCCTTTCAGAAGGGGAGCTGGTAGCTGGCACACAAAGGTATTTCTTGGCCAGGCAGCTCAGTGCTGGATTGGCAACTTAATGTTCCTTTCACCATTTGAGAGGGTCAGCATCACTCTCTAAACAAACTGACAACAGGTAGCTAGAAAATTCATTTTCGATTGCCTCCCTCTTTGTGAAACCACTGTTGGTGGCTGTGCTGTGCGGGTATATTTTTACATCTTTTCAATCTCACTATGTATTTAAAAATATATCCCTGTCTTGTCTCAGCTGGGGTCCTCGTTTAGTGTCACAATCCTAAAATACAAGCACAAATACACTCCAATAAGTTTATTGGATTTAATAGGGATAGTTAGTTGAATAAATAAATAAACTTTCAATTTCTAAGTGATAGATGTATATGCTGGCTATGACTTACGCATAGGCATGTTTAGCTCTGCAAGTGACTATAAACTTTTCATTTATTAGCAATTTTTTTCAAATCAGCAGATTCAGTATTGCACTCACCAATGGCCAGATGAAGCCTGTGACCAAAACACTGGATCCTCAGCCACTTGTTCAGTTGAACCGCCTTGACAATATTAGCCCCTTTGTCAGTTGTTATAGCAACCAGTCCCGTTGGGTTGAGCTTCCAGGTTTTGAGGACATCCTGTAGGGCTTCAGCTGTATGTTCTCCGGTGTGGTCTTGAAGAAGTAGCTGGTCTGGAGACAGGCAATTTTCAGTTCCCAGTCTTCCATGAATTGCATAGTCACACTCATGTATGGCCTCCTGGACCACATGTCGGTGGTCAGTGTGAAGTGAGACACTTTGGTGAGCTGGGCAGTGAGAGTCTCTCTAACTTCAGTATACATTTTTGGCAGTGCTTCTCTGGTGAAGTATTTCCGGCTAGGTAACTGGTATCTTCGGTCAAGGGTTTTTAGCAGCTGTATAAAGCCCTCTTGTTCCACAGTTGAGATGGGAACCATGTCTTTAGCGATATGATAGGCCACTGCTTTAGTACCCTCCCACTTCTCACTTTTTCTATCATGTGGCACAGCACGAGTATATGAGTTTTGTAAGGTGGTCTGTTTCGCGGCAGGAACCTGGGAAGACTTCGTGGTCTGGGATACAGCACGCAGTTTCACACACTCTTCATACTCCACTTTATGGCGCTGTTGTAAATATCGGAAAAGATTAGTAGTGCTCAAACTTTTTGTCGGGACGCTTTTTTGACATTCTCTACAGAATACATTATTCTGCTGCTCATCTGACACTTTGAACCCGAACTGTCTCCAAATAATTGAGCCATTGGTTTTCTTTTTGCCAACGAGCTCCTCTCCGCTAGCTCCCGTGTCCATCTTGTCGGCAACTGCAGGTGTAGTGATGGGGGAGGCAGTGTTGTGTTCAGTGAGGGAGAGAGGCAGGGCAGACAAACCCAGATGAGAGAGAGGCAAAATAGCGGCTCCATAAGTGTAACTATAACGCAACATAGACATATTGATATAAACGATATTGTCACATCTTATGTCTCATATAAAAGTATATCGGTATTTTTTTAAAACTCGATATATCGCCCAGTCCTAAGCGCCAAATCACAACATCAGTCGCCTCAAAGCGCTTTATATTGTAAGGTAGACCCTATCCGATCCAATCCAATTTTATTTATAAACCACTTGAAAATACCCAGCACAGGACCAAAGTGCTGTACAGAAAATAAGTTAAAAACAATAGAATAACAGAAAACAGCAAAAATAAATAAATAAAACACACAATACATAAAAATTAAAACAGCCCTTTATTAAAAAAGAAAACAAGATAAAACAGCATAGAATCAACTAAAATAAAACTAAAAAGTAAAAACCAACATCTCACGTGGTGTCAAAGGCCAGGGTAAAGAGGTGGGTTTTCAGGGGTGACTTAAAAACAGGCAGGGAAGTGGCCTGTCTAATCTCTAAAGGAAGCTCGTTCCACAGTTTGGGAGCTGCTACAGCAAAAGCACCATCTCCTCTTAGTTTACGCCCAGTCCTGGCTACATGCAGGAGCAGCTGATCAGCTGACCTGAGAGAGCGGGTGGGTGTATAAGGCTGTAGCAGCTCAGAGAGATAAGATGGGGCTAGGCCATGGAGGGCTTTAAAAGCAAATACAAGAATTTTAAAATGAATCAAAAAAAAAAAAGGGCAGCCAGTGAAGTGAAGCTAAAATGGGAAAATGTGCTCAAACTTTCAAGTGCCAGTTAAAAGACGAGCTGCAGCATTTTGCACCCTCTGTAGATGGGTAATATATGATGCACTGACCCCAATATAAAGTGCATTACAGTAATCCAGCCGAGTGCTAACAAAGGCGTGGATCACCGTCTCAAAGTGCTGCCGTGAAAGAATTGGCTTTATTTTTGCCAGCTGCCTGAGCTGAAAGAAGCTTGATTTTACCACTGCCTTAATCTGATTTTCAAACTTCAGATCACAGTGCACTTTGACCCCCAGGTTTGTGACAGCTGGGCCAACGTATCTAAATACACATTGGGGGTCTCAGTGGGGCTACCAAAAACCATCACCTCTGTCTTTTTATCATTGAATTTTAAAAAGTTAACAGACATCCAAGCCTTAATGTCATCGAAACACTGAAGTAATGGCTGTGTGGAGTATGTGCCTTTTTTTCTTTAGAGGGACATAGATCTGACAGTCACCAGCATAAAAGTGGAATGCAATGCCATGTTTTCTCAGTACAGAACCAAGAGGTAGCAGATATATAGAGAACAGGAGGGGGCCTAGAACTGAGCCCTGTGGGACACCACACAAGAGAGGAGCGGGGGACAACACATGGTCACAGAGACTGACACAGAAAGTTCGCCCAGTCAAGTAGGACCTAAACCACTCCAGTACCGTGCCCCTAATGCCCACCCAGTGCTCCAAACGAGAGAGTAAAATGAACCAAGATTGGAAAACCTCTAAAACATTTTGCTTTTCCAGGAAGGCCATTATTTGACTGTAAACTACCTTTTCAAGAATTTTGGAAAGAAAAGGCAGTTTGGAGATAGGCCTATAATTTGCAAGAACCGTAGGATCAAGAGCAGGTTTTTTTTAATCAGGGGTTTGACTACTGGATGTTTAAAATCCTTAGGGACTACACCTGACATCAAACTATGGTTTACCAGCTCAAGAACCAAAGGTCCAACTGTAGGTAACACCTCTTTTAAGAGTTGAGGAGGGACAGCATCATTTGGAGACCCTTCAGGCTTAAAACGACCAACAGTCTCCTTTAAAAAGGACAGAGTCACTGGCTCAAACCTGTCAAAGACAGCAGATCAGGAAGCAGAGACTGAGGGGTCATGAGCACAAGGAGAGATTTGAGCCCTTGTGGGCTTCTCAATAAAAAAGTGTAAAACATTTTCACAGGCTTCAGACGAGGGATCGATACAGTCAGTATGTGGTGCACTAAGAACAGAGTTAATAGTTTTAAATAAAACACGTTGTGACAGTCTGACAGAATAATGTCAGATAAGTGTTTTCTTTTGCCATCTTTTACAGTTTTTTGATGTTGACGCCAACAGTTCTTTAGCATCAGGAATGACACTTGTAGTTCTTGTAGTCCTTTTTCCACTTGCGCTCAGCTCGACGGCAGTCGCGTCTGACAGCTCGGGTCATGTCGTTCAGCCAGGGCTCAGATTTAGTTTTAGGCAGTCTGGTTTTTAATGGAGCGACAGTGTCCAAAGCAGTCCGACAGGTGGAATAAAACCATGAGCTCAAATCCTCAGTCAAAAATCCGGGATCTTACAGATCTGGTTAAAAACCCTACAATAATAAATGCAGAGAAAAACCCAACAATCATATGACCCCTATGCGCAAGCACTTTGGCGGCAGGGGGAAGGAAAAACTCCCTTTTAACAGGAAGAAACCTCCGGCAGAACCAGGCTCAGGGAGGGGCGGGGCCATCTGCTGCGACCGGTTGGGGTGAGAGAAGGAAGACAGGATAAAGAGATACTGTGGAAGAGAGACAGAGGGGGTGTCCAAATTCATTGGCTGCATCCTCCTGAGGACGCATTTGTAGACCGATTACGTCACAGCGACGCGCTGAAGGCTGTCCAAATTCCTAGATTCCTCCGAATGCAGCCGACAAATGCGTCCTCCTTTTCCCCGAATTTGAAGGATGGGTCGGGTGTGTCCTTCGTGGCCCACCATATCCCAGAATTCATAGCGCAGCCCAGCCAAACTCCAGTTTCCGGCAATGGAGGCTGCTACTAAGTTTTAAAATTACTGTTATTATTCTTTCTGGGTCACAAAATAAACTTTTGACATATTTTCAGGCGAGAATGTAGCTGTGTAAACTTCAAATATCTGCTCGGTTTATCGAGATGTCACATATTTAGAAAAGTGCTTCGACATTACGGAGATGTCTGTTACCTTCCAGCTTGATAGCTAGCCGAGAGCTCGAGGGTCACTAGAGCCGCCGAGAACGGCAGTCTCCTGGCACATCATTTTCAGATCACCGCGGACTTTCGCTACTCAGGTTAAACGTAATATATAAGTCACTTAGACAACTTAAAAATGTAATTGTTTGGCTTTTGTCATTGTTTTATTTGTTAGTGAGTAAATCGGTTTGGCTGAGATTAAAGTTATTAGATTAGATTAGATATAATAAAACTTTATTAATCCCCCGGGTGGTTTTCACACAGCTGAATAAACGTCAAACAGAAAACTGATTAAACAGAAGTGTGAGACGGTCGAGAATTTACGCCAGTGTCGTGTTATATTTTAGATAGCAAGGAGCAGATGGCCGAGTTTATTAAACTCCACCGAGACAGCGGTGACGTTAATCTGAAGGCTAGATGGTCCAATTTCACAGCTGTTTACTTCCGGCCTACCCGACCTTCTGAGGACCCGGCCCACGTAGACCGCAAAGGCCGGGTCCTCAGGAGGATGCAGCCCATGAATTTGGACACGACTAGAGATTAATAACAAGTATGATTCAGTGCAGAGAAGTCTATTAACTAGAGCTGGGCGATAGAACGATAACGATACGTATTGCGAAATAACTTTTTCTCGATAGAAAAATTAAACTATTGCGATAGGCCTCATCTCTCTTGTCCTCTTAAAAGAAAAAAAAAGAACAGCCAATCCAAATTAAGTAGCGCAGAGCCGAACCAATCACAGCCGCAGCGTCACGTCACGTGACTTGTTACGTACAGCACAAGCGCCAAGGCGCACATGTGTGTTTGTTTGGGAAGCAGCCAGCCGGGCTGCCCAGGTAATAGAGGAAATGAGTGTGCCGACCAGAGAAAAATCAACCGAGAGCGTGAGCGAATGTTACCGAAGAAAAAACAGATGATGGTTCCAATGCTGGAGAGCTTGTCGAACGGAAGGGCCACAGAAGTTCCGTAGTGTGAAGGTATTTCAGGTATTTCAAGTCTGACGAAAAACAGAGTAGCGCGCACTGTAAATTGTGCCGAAAGCAAGTCTGGAAATACAATAAAGCGGTGCATGCTCAATCTCTGACTGAAAGCGCTGATTCGTCATTCGGCTTTTGTCAGACTAAAGCAGTGGTTCCCAAACTTTTTTTGCCAGGCCCCCCTTTGTTTTACAAGAAAAATGTTCGCACATCCTCCAAACACACACACCCATATTTTGCTCCATTGCGGTTTATTTCACACCTCAAACATTTAGTAAACAATTAAGCAAATACAAGTAAACGGCAATAAATTACAGGTAGTAATAAAATATACTACTAACTCTTTTACGCTGCGTCCACACCTACACGGGTATTTTTGAAAACTCAGCTGTTTCTATGCGTTTGGGCCTTTCGTCAACACGTAAACGGCGTTGCGATTCACCGAAAACGGAGATTATTTAAAACTCCTTTTTTTGCGTTTACGTGTGGACGAGGATTACAGAGTTCATCACGCAACGTCAAAGGTATGTGCCTCTTTCCACGTCACGCTGTGCGCCACGTTATTGTTTACATGAGATGAATTGCAGAATGGCAGATAGAGACAAAATACTGTTACTGTTAATCTGACTATCTTCAGGTTTTACACGCTTACATATACACACGCAGTTACTGTCCCTCCATTTAGAAAGGCAGAGGCGTCACGGTGTGATTATTTTACGTGTAGTTGTTTTTTTCCTGTGTAATAATTTTCAACATTGCTGTCAATACATTTTTCAAAAAATGTCTCTCTGTGCAAAATGGATTTAAACACATAAACAGCTGTGGGATACTGTTTGTCCGTGATTTGAACCGGGGGAACAAATTACGGCAGGATCAGCCTGATATTATTTGTATCCCGCTGTAACTTTACTGCATAAAGAGCTAACATGTCCAAAATGTCAGGAGTAGTTAGTTATTACAAGAAGTGTTTGTGAACTAAAAATCAAGAATGTGGGATCCTGTTTGTCCGTGATTTGGAGAGCCCAGTGCTGCTCCCGACACAGGGAAACTAATTCTGCAGGGGAGACCTACCTTGGCACTTGTGCAGGTGAAGCCAAAGGGAAGATATGCTTCACCATATTTTCCTGTCTTTGGCTTGGAAGGAAGTTGGTTTGGAAACATATTTGGCGATGCTTCATCTCCTGCTTTGCGTTTGTGTGGGAGCCCCGTCAAAAACCTGTCCACAGTGTCCAAGCGCTCTTCTTTTTTTTTTTTTTTATCCTTTTCATACCGCGCCCCCCTAGGGGGCGGGCCCCACACTTTGGGAACCTCTGGACTAAAGTAACTGTTAAAACTGTTTGAAAAGCTAAGCTATACAACAAGGAGAGATTGAGAATTTCCTTTTAGTTCTCAGTTTATTTGATATTGACAGAAGTTAGTCAATTTTGTCTGTTCTTCTGTAAAACAAACTAAGATTTATTTTTAGAATTAAAATTTTGTTTCTAAGTGGGATTGACAATTTAGTCTGTTTTGTTTTTTCTGTTTTGAAACTTAAACGCTTTAGCGGCTGCCTTTTGTGTAGTTTGCAATATTTGCCTTTATTTATTTGAAACTGAAGTCTCATGTTCCTTAAGTACATCTGCCCTGTTGAACTTATTATGGGAAATAAATATTTAAATCAAAACAAGCTGCTGATTATTTCACATTTTACTTGTGAGCAACAGCACATTTAAATCTTACAAATATAGTTATTTGGCTTATATCGTGATATATATCGTTATCGCCTGAAATGAAAAAACATATCGTGATATGAAAAAATCTTATATCGCCCAGCTCTACTATTAACACATAGTAAGTGAAGAAGAAACACCCAGTGCATCATGGGAATCCCCGGCAGCCTACACCTATTGCAGCATAACTAAGGGAGGATTCGGGGTCACCTGGTCCAGCCCTAACTATATGCTTTAGCAAAAAGGAAAGTTTGAAGCCTAATCTTGAAAGTAGAGATAGTGTCTGTCTCCTGAATCCAAACTGGAAGCTGGTTCCATAGAAAACGGAAATTAGTTTTGTGACATGGAGTGTTGTCCTGCTGTCAGCAGCCATCAAGAGATGCCACAGGGTGGTTATAAAGAAACGGACACGGTCAGCAGCAACACTCAGGCAGATTGTGGCGTTTAAACTCTATGGCATGATCCATCCCAGCTTTCATGCTGTTTATGCCAAATTGGGACCCTACCCCTCCAAATGTTGCAGCAGCAATCGAGACTTGTCAGACCAGGCAGCATATTTCCAATTGCGGTGGGTGAGCCTGTGCAAACTGTACCCTCAGTTTCCTTCTGTGATAGGAGTGGCACCTGGTGTGCTCTCCTGCTGTTGCAGCCCATCTGCTTTAAGTTTCAATGTGTTGTGCAATGTGAGATGCTCTTCTGCGTACCTTAGTCGAAATGATTGGCTGTTTGAGTTTCCTTCCTGTCTGGCATGTCTGACTGTTGCCCACTCTTCATAAACTGTAGAGATGATTATGTGTGAGCAGCTGTGATGTGATGGCCTGAGTAGATATTTGAGTTAATGAGCAGTTGAATGGGTTTACTGAATAAAGTGACTGGTGATTGTAAATATAAGTCAGATTTTGACTAGACCAGCATTACCTTGAGCCCAGATTTGTGACAGATTCATTAGAAAAAGGGGAATTTCACATTTTTATTTCTCTTTCCAGTCCGGCTGCACTGTACAGTTCTATGGACCAAAGGAGATTTATGTTCCCTCTCTTGCTAGAAGCATTTATATGGGCTCAAAATGTGGTCATAAATATTTTGTACTTGTAAATCAGTTTTGTATGTGTAAAAAGAATTTGTGTGTGTAAAAAGAATTTGTGTGTGGACTTAGCCAAAAAAATCCCCTGCAAGTTACAAGTACGAATTTTGACCCCATTTTTCTTCCTTTCATCTGATTGGTCAATGTCATGTCAATCACAAATGTAACAATCCAATCAGAGAACAGATGGGTTTGGCTGTTGGAGGGGCTTTTTTGAACTGCAGGTCCTTGAAGGGTAATACAGTTTGAAGCTGGAGGATCTCTATATAAATATCCGATAGCAGCTAGGTCCCCTTACTTTCAGCAGCTGTTGAAAGGATAAAGTTGTGGCATATCAGTGGTTAGAAATACCATTATTACTTTAGGATTAGTTTAACACAAAGTCAGGGCTGACCCGGGACCATTGCTGTGAGTCACAGTGCGCAGCATAAAAGTCCTTTCACATCGGACGCAGGATGTGCTGCTAATGCTAACTGCTAACTAAAAGCAAAGGATCCAGAATTTGTTGCGCTGGCTGCTGAGCTCTGTGGGTTTTTGCAGCAGCTCTACCTGTACTAGATGCACCTGCTCCTTGTCGTTTCTATCTCTGACTTTATGTCCTCTACAAGAGTTTCTGTCTTTTTGCTGGTTCTTCAAATGTTGAATAAAAACATGTATGCTAATTCATAACGAAGAAAGCTTTGTAACGAAGACTGTCATTTCCAAAATACTGTCCCCCCCCCCCCCGCGGTCCGCAGCGCTGTATTAAACACGTAGACCTGTGACACAAAAATCACCAAACTCGGACGACCACAGACTGTTTTCCTTCGTGGTGATGAAGGAAAACGCTGGGTTGGCATGTAAAAGGGCATTTATTCCCTTCAAGGACCTGCAGTTCAAAAAAGTGCCCCTCCGACAGCCAAACCCATCTGTTCTCTGATTGGATTGTTACATTTGTGATTGACATGACATTGACCAATCAGATGAAAGGAAGAAAAATAGGGTCAAAATGCGTACTTGTAACTTGCAGGTTTTTTTGGGGCTAAGTCCACACACAAATCTTTTTTACACACACAAATCTTTTTTACGCACACACAAATTCTTTTTACACATACAAAACTGATTTACAAGTACAAAATATTTATGACCACATTTTGAGCCCATACATTTAGCTGAAACCCGACTCGTTCCTAATAGTAATCACTACAGTGATCACATAGCTAACTGTTTTTGCTGCTCTGCAGCTGGAGACCTACATGGATGAGAAGTTCATCACCAGAGCTTTTTCCACCATGGGCGAGCAGGTGGTTAATGTCAGGATCATCCGCAACAAGATGACAGGGTAAGAGCTGAATTCACATGCAGTCTTCTTATTTGCAGTTATTCTATAATGACGTTAAATAGTGTGTCGTCCCCCAGGGGTGCTCTGGGTTACTGTTTTGTGGAGATGACAGACGAGGCCACAGCCGAGAGGTGTCTCCGCAAAATCAATGGAAAACCTTTACCGGGAGCCAACCCGGTATGGAGAACAGCTGTTGCTAACAGCAGCCTTATCTTTAGATTTTTCTCGTCATTTATCATTACAGAGATTTTATTCATTTATTGATTGATTGGACTTTATTTTCTCATAGCCCACAAGATTCAAGTTAAACCGAGCGACCTTTGGAAAACAGGAAAGCGGGTGAGTCCAGGTGGACAAGCAGAATTATCCAAGATGACAGGAACTGTCTTCGTGACAAAACCATCACAGAGTGCTGCTCTGACTTTGTCTCTTCTTGTTGTAGACAGATGTATTCTTTGTTTGTCGGAGATCTCACTCCAGATGTGGATGATGGGATGCTTTATGAGTTTTTTTACAATCGTTACCCTTCCTGTCGTGGTGGAAAAGTGGTACTGGACAGCATGGGCAACTCCAAGTAAGTATTAACATGTCAGAACACATTTGGATCTACAGAATGGCATTGCTGGACTCACATCATCCAGTCATATTTTCACCCTCACTATACGTGTTGGTGTGTCCTCCCCCGCCACCTGGTCCAACTCACCCACCAGGTGGTGATTAGCTGACAACTCAGCCCTTCTCTTCTCAGAGTGTCCAGAACATACAGCCGCGAATCTGATGATACGATTACACAATCAATCATCAGCCTGTGGCCTTGGGTAACCTGGTGCTACGATCACTTATGGACACCCTTATGTTCAAACGTGGTGTTTGTTATGGACAAACTGACAAACAAAACTCCGAAGTCTTGAAGTCCCACAGTAGGATGACAGAGTCCCCACCCAGGGACTCCCAAGAAGGCTGGATACTCTGAACTGTCCTTTGGTGCATGCAGATGACAGTCAGGACCCGTTCAGGGAGCAAACCCTCTCGTCCACTGAGAAAAACCTCAAGGCAAGTGGATACCAGGATACCCACTGCAGCCCACTGCCTCTCAAGGGCAACTCCAGACTGGGACCAGTCCAGCCCCTATTAAGGAGACTGGTTCCCGGTCCCCGGTATCCCCGGCAGGGTGAACTGTTCCCTTGATGTTGTAGTCATAGGGGTTTTCTGAATCGCCCTTTCTCTGGTCCTTCACCTAGGACCAGTCTGCCACAGGAAGCCCTTCCAGGGGGCAAAAAGCCCCTGACAGCAAACAAACAATCAGACCCCTCCACCATGATAAGGCAGTGATTCACTGACAGGGACCTACACACATATTTATTATCGTAAAAGCGACAATTATTGACTCGCTGTTGATGAACTTTGAAGTGATGAATTTGACAGACAGTGTATGAACCCATGTTACAGACACTGCTCAGGTCTCTAGAGTGCGACCAATTTGGTCGCAAATGCAACCAAATTTTTCAGTGGTGCGACTAAAAAAAAAAAAAAAAATTTGGTCGCACCGGTGCGACCAAATATTTTCAGGTGACAAAAAAAAAAAATCTCTGCAACTCTCCGTGTGGTCAACAACAGACACACATTATGCCCCTATCGTGGACTAAACCAATCAGAGATAGTCAGGGGCGGGACCTCTCTGATTGGCCGTGGTCCAGTTGAAAGTGCAGGTGGAAGAGAGAGGTGAGTAGCTTGAATAAAGCGATATCAATTCATTAACGGATTCCACACAAAGACGTAAACACAGAGCGGACCCGACGCATCAGAATCAGCTTTGTCTTTCTCGGGTCAAAGGAGTTTGCAAAGAAAAGCGTCTGGACTTCTTTAAGTTGCTTGAAGACGTTTCACCTCTCATCCGAGAAGCTTCTTCAGTTCTAAGGTCAAATGGCCGAGAGTCCCAGATTTAAACCCAGTGGGAGTATCCCCCCAAGGAGGGACAAAGGACCCCCTGGTGATCCTCTAATCACATGCGCCAAGGTGTGAAAGCGGGTGTGGGACCTAATCAGCCAGGGTTTCGGGTGAGCCCATTGTGAAACCTGGCCCCACCTTGTCATGTGAATTCCTGAGGTCAGATGGCCCAGGATGTGAGTGGGTGTTAAGGCGTCTGGGGAGGGAACTCAAAACTGGATTATAGATGGCAGACAGTTGGTGTCGTAAACCACCGCCTCTGTTCAAAGATGGTCGCTCACAGTGGACATAGATGGCCTCTTTCACTCCTCTTTCAAACCATCTGTCTCTCTGTCCAAAATGTGAACATTGGCATCCTCAAAAGAGTGACCTTTATCCTTAAGATGCAGATGGACTGCTGAGTCCATAGAAGAGTCTATAGAAGAGCTACCTCCACAGGACAAGACTCAGCAGTCCATCTGCATCTTAAGGTCACTCTTTTGAGGATGCCAATGTTCACATATTAGACAGAGAGGACAGATGGTTTGAAAGAGGAGTGAAAGAGGCCATCTATGTCCACTGTGAGCGACCATCTTTGAACAGAGGTGGTGGTTTACGACACCAACTGTCTGCCATCTATAATCCAGTTTTGAGTTCCCTCCCCAGACGCCTTAACGCCCACTCACATCCTGGGCCATCTGACCTCAGGAATTCACATGACAAGGTGGGGCCAGGTTTCACAATGAGCTCACCCGAAACCTTGGCTGATTAGGTCCCACACCCGCTTTCACACCTTGGCGCATGTGATTAGAGGATCACCAGGGGGTCCTTTGTCCCTCCTTGGGGGGATACTCCCACTGGGTTTAAATCTGGGACTCTCGGCCATTTGACCTTAGAACTGAAGAAGCTTCTCGGATGAGAGGTGAAACGTCTTCAAGCAACTTAAAGAAGTCCAGACGCTTTTCTTTGCAAACTCCTTTGACTACGATGACCTGGATGACTGAGAACCTTCACAGACACTTTGTCTTTCTCGGCTTTCTCACCCCACGGCCCGAACACGGACACGCTGTCGGAGCTCAGCGATTCTGATGCGTCGGGTCCGCGCTGTGTTTCCGTCTTTTTGCGCTGATTCTGAGCTGCAGGTTTTCTCTCTTCAACCAAAATTCGCTGATACAGCAGCAAAAGAAGCAGCAAACTACGCTTCACATTTGATAAACATCGTCATGAATTCCCTCTGAGCTTTGCTGTTTTGCTTCCACCACGATAAAAATCCCACTTCATGCACAGCTCGCTCTCTCTCTCTCTCTCTCTCTCTCTCTCTCTCTCTCTCTCTGTGTACTTCAAGAACAGTTTCCCGTCTCAAATCTCTGTTTTCTGCATTATTCATTCACTTATTACCCACCAGTCTACCGTTGTTTACAGCGCTGTTGGCCGCTGTCTTTTTCTTTTCTTTTTCTTTTTCCACTTAAATGTCCTCGGACAAGAAAGCCTAATTTCTGCTGTTCAATACTGAAGAAATTTAAACTTCTTAAAATTATGCAAAATTGCAGAATATTTTTAAGGTTATCTGCTATAAAACGCCAGACCAGGAAAATCTCCTTCATGTTTTATTCTCAGTTACTTTGACACAAAGGCATCTGCTGTGATGTTCACAATTCTGATGAAGTCTCATGTGTATCAGTACTGATAAATGATCAGAATGATAAAATTTCTGACTGTCTGAGGCTAAATTGAATCGAATCAGGACTTTGAGAACCAGAATCGAATGGATTATAGAAATCAGTGATGATACCCAGCCCTAGTGAGCAGCCTAGGCCTGACAGAAGTGGATGTAGCTGTGGGTAATAAGAAAAGATGAGAAGAACTATTGATAACTTTTCTGTTAAGTTAAGGCCTGATCTGTCTGAAATTCATAGCCAGCTCTGACACGGTGCCATCAATCTTTGAATGCTGAAAAAGCAGCAGTGTATCCAGAAAACACATTATATGCTGCAATAAATGCACTGCCCAAGTGTCCCCTCCCCCCACTGCCTTTCAGCAGCAGGCAGCAGCAAACAGGTCGTCAGAGGAGCCAAGATGATGATTAAGTTTAACATTTTCTACAATATTGACAAAGCAATTTAAGCACAAGTTTGTTAGTTAATAATTTAGAAATGAATATTGTCTGTATGGACTTCCCCCCAAAGAAAGTGCACATGTAAGACTGCGGTGTTAAGCGATGCGGTTGAAAAATTTGAGTGCGCCTAACTTTTGTGCCGGTACGCCTAAATTTTTAAAGTTAGGCGCACCGGTGCGCCCATGTCAAGAAGTTAGTCTAGAGCCTGCTGCTCCTCCCCATAGCTGTGATTATATGTTCTGCTACCTGTGCTGCTAACTTCACAGTCTGTCTAACCATGATTTTTCTGCAGTATTTTGTGTAACTGTGTATAAAAAGCCTTTTTCCACACTGACCATACTGCCTGTGAATTTAACTGGCAGCCAAAATCAACAGCACCACTAATGTATAATTAAGTGTTTGCGGCAAGTGTTGGTCTTTATCTGTGCCTATCCAGACTCAAACATGATCCCGGAGTATCCAAACTAAACTGAATCTAGAGCGTTTTCTTAGTCTCTGTTTTAAAATGTGGTGTAAATGTAAGAAAGGTTTTCTGGTGGTCTTAAGATGACGAGTTGCTCCCTCGTGAGTTTAACATTGCAGTGTTTCTCTGCAGGGGCTGTGGCTTCGTTCAGTTCCCTGATGAGCGGCTGCAGAAGCGGGCGTTAGAGGAGTGTCAGGGTGCTGTGGGGCTGGGTGGCAAGCCTCTGCGATTGAGCCTTGCTGCTAACAAGTGAGTTCTTCTCAGGGTCTTATCTCCCTTTGTCAGCATGCTGCTGTATTTGTGCCTGTAGTACAGCCCCAAGGACTGGCTCAGTTCACAAGTGTTTCTGTGCTTCCCTCTCTAAGCTTAAAGAACAAGCAGCAGCAGCAGTCCGAGAACAAATCATGGCAGTCCACCTCTGGATACAGACAAAACTATGACCAGTACACCCAGTACCAGCAGCAGACCTATCCTGGCTTTTATTCTTCCTGGGGCTATGACCAGACTGGAGGAATGTATGGCTACAACTATCCACAATATGATTACTCACAGTATTCTGCTGCACAGGTAACTGCTGTCTCTGTTAAACCAGCGGTGCAGATATCAGTAATTGTTACACAGATGGGAATCATTCTAACTTCTTTCTTTCTTTTTTTAGGAGAGCGAAACTGTTCAGGAGGACGAAGGCCTGGAAGGTAAGCATTTAGCCTGGGTGGCAGCTACTTGTTGCTTGTCGTTATTTTCACATGCCACAGTTCCTAAAAAGGTTGATTCTGTTCACCTGGCTGCAGCGTTTTCAGGAGAAACATTTCATCATCATCATCAGGTGACTTCGTCAGTCTCAGCTGACTGCAGGTTTCCAACGAACAATGGGCTGTGAGGTCATGGCCATTGATCAAAACCACTGATCAATGGCCATGAGTCCCATTCACAGAGAGTTGGGGAATGGCTGCAATCACAGCATTGTAAGATGGTGACAGATGTACCCTTAGGCCCCCTCCTCGATTCAGAGATGGTCTTTCCCTTTTCACGTAAATGGCCTCCTTGACTCCGCGCTCAAACCAGCGTTCCTCCCTGTCCAGGATGTATACATCCTCATCATTGAAAGAGTGTCCACTGGCCTGTAGGTGTAAATAGACTGCAGAGTCCTGGCCTGACGAGTAGGGCTGGGCGATATCGAACATATTCGATGTATCGCGAGTTTCTCCACGTACAATGGTTAAAATGGCTTTATCCTAACTAGGGCTGCCACAAACGATTATTTTGATAGTCAACTAGTCACCGATTATTTTTGCGATTAGTCGACTAATCAGATCATGCATCCATTGGACGTAAAATGTACAGCTTATTTCACCAGCATGCATCTGCTCTTATATAACTATCATTAGCTTACAGCTTTAAGTGTTTAAGGTATGTGCTAACTAAAATTAAAGACAAGATGATAGTTTATTAAATTTTAATGACATTTGTAGTTTGTTTGGTGGAGTTTAATAAACTCAGCCGTCTGCTCCTTGCTATCTAAAATATAACAGGACACTGGAGTATTTTCTCGAGCATCTCACACTGTTTAATCAGCTGTCTGCTTGACGTTTATTCAGCTGTGTAAAAACTATAACTTTAATCTCAGCCAACCCGATTTACTCAGGAACAAATAAAATACTGAAAAAAAGCCAAACAATAACATTTTTAAGTTATCTAAGTGACTTATATATCATGTTTAACCTGAGTAGCGAAAGACCGCGGTGGGTTTGAAAACAATTTGCCGGGAGTCCGGTGTTCTCACCGGCTCTAGTGAGCCGTCAACCCCAGCTAGCTATCGAGCTGGTGGGTAACAGACGTCTCCGAAAACGTTGGAGCGCTTTTGAAAATATGTGATGTCTTGATAAACCAAGCAGAAATTTGAAGTTTACACAGCTACATTCTCGCCTGAAAATATGTTAAACGTTTATTTTGTGACCCAGAAAGAATAATAAGAGTGATATTAAAACTAACTACCTGCCGCCATTGTTGGAAACTGAGCAGGGCCGCGCTATGAATTCTGGGACACGGCTTCTTCTTCTTCGGGGTTTAACGGCAGCTGGCATCCTTGTACATGCAGTGCTGCCATCTTCTGTTTCAGTCTGTCATTACACTCTTAAATCCTACTACTTACTCCTGCGTCTTTGGGATCTTACAAAGCTTCAAACGACGCGTCGACTATTAAATTAGTCGTCGACTATTTTGATATTGTCGACTAATCGTGGCAGCCCTAATCCTAACCATCGAGTATAAGTTCAGGGCTCGCAACATTTCAAAATCCCTGGGAGCCCTTCGGGCAGGCATTCTTCAGTTTTTGGTAGCCCAAAATAAATTTTCTTTAAAAAAGAAAACAATTTTTTGATTGATGTTTTGTTTCTTTTGCAATTTAGTACATTTAAGTATATTATACATTAAAGTATAATATTGTAAAGGAAAAAAAACATCAATCAAAAAATTGTTAAAAGACAAATCACAACAACTGTATAAAAATTACAATCATCAACTCAAATACTTGTTTCTAATTGAACAGAAATTTCTATGAACTTGTAAGAACTGTAGAACATGAATCAGTCTGTGTCAGATCCTGAATCTGAAATTTCCACGCAAGTCACAGGTAAGAGGCAAGTGGAACCAAGATCGAGGCCATTTGCGTTTTGAAGTTTGCAAAGACTGCTACATTTTGCCAATGGTAGTAGGCAAAATGTAGCAATGTTACTCTTTGCAACATTTTTTTCAGGACTTCTTCTTGTGCTTGGTTTATTTTTAGTATGTTTTTGCCATTGGTGTTTGTTCTGGGAAAGCTGCTGCAGACTGAGCAATAATGCATTTCTTGCATTTCTCATGGGTTCTGATGGGGTCTTTATTAAAATTACTGGTCCCAGTAACAAAGGCATTTGTCGACTCAAATATCGAGGGAAACTCATGACACACCTGGCAGAACATTGTTTTTAGCTTGTCATATTCCAGCCACATAAATTCTTTTGTCCATGAAACCAAAAAAGCTGAGCTTTCTTTTTGCCTCATAGTCTGATTTGTCATAACTTTTCCGTTTTGTGGTCGGCTTTTATTTGGCTGCCCCTTCTTCACCCTGACCTGTCTTATTTGGCTCAGCAGAACTAAAATACCGGCGTAAATCCTGCTGCTTTTACACACGTACTCACATAACGGTCAGCGATTCTCTGCGCAATCAACCTCTCACGTTTAAGCTTGCTGTGGGAGATTTCACTTGTCACGTTTGAATAGTAAGCTAATGAGTGATAAGACGATGTCAGAGGAATTGGTGCGCAATTAATCGTCACTCACCAATCAGTGCTGCCGCTCTCTACACACAGTTCGCGCGATCCCAAAGTGAAAGCAAAAAACAAGCGCAAATTCAAATGCGATTTCAATATGTCACATATTGACAGAGGCTCATCGATGCCAATGACATAAATACTCAGCTACATTTGCGAGAGAATGCAAAAGCATTGACATATATTTTTCCTTCCTATGATAGCCCGACGGGCAGGGCTGAGATGGATTTTGGTAGCCCGACTGGAAAAATCGCTAGCCCCGGGACGTCGGGCTAGCGATTTTGTGAGCCCTGAAGTTGCCATGGCAATATTAAGCTGTCTGGATGTAATTTTTCTCCTACATGCTGTGAATGCATCATTAATCCCCCCTCCCAACTGGAAGATTTTCCACACTGCGCTGAGCATGCATGTTTACATCCTACCAGACAGGGAACAGTATGGCGACAGCGGGAGTTTCTCCGTTTGGATTTTACAAAGAGGATGTCGAACAAAATGAGACAATTCGCAAACATGCTGTAAAACTATTGCTGCAAAAGGGAGCAGCAACACGAAATTATTCCACCAGATGAAAAGTCAAAATGAAGACAGTTTTAAACTTTGCATGTGAACGTCTCCCCACACACCAAAGAAATCTTTAAATTCCTTTGTTAAAGGTGTTGACCACAGATGTACTGTGGCAGTATCCTCTGTGCGCACCTGATGGTTAAAGAACGGCTAAAATTAAACATCTCAGTTCATTCAGATCTTTTGTATTCAAAGTAGAAAAAAATCATTGAATGGTCGATTTGTATGAGTATAGCAGTGAAATTTTAGGTTTATATGGTTGAAAATAACATTTGGAGGTTATTTAAACATGGTGATATGTATCGTGTTTCGTGATTGAAGAAAATATTGTGATATTAGATTTCCCTCGTGTCTTCAGTCCTGCTGACAAGTTAGTTCTTCTGTGTTGTAGCCAGAGGTTGTTTGGTTTCACCGATGTATAAATCCTGGCACTGAACAGCGTACACTATGTTACTCTGTTTGTGTCGGGGCACCTGATCTTTGGGGTGGACCAGTTTTTGGCGCAGCGTGTTTTGGGGTTTAAAAGCCACAGAGACTCTGTGTTTAGATACTCCTGACACATACGGGATCACTACGGGTTTGGAGCATTCTGTAGGTGCCTTCCCAGCTTCGACAAATGTCCAGCTGGGGTAACCACATTTACTGGTCCTTACTTGCTCGTGCTCACGTACAAGCTTCAAGCAGTTCTGGTCAAAGTGGGTTAAAATTTCTCGATGCATGCTTAATCATCCGGGTACGGAAATTTCAAAAGGTTGGTTCTGTTGATCTAGACATTTACAGTGGGAGAAACGTTTCGTCTACTAACAATGTCAGACAAGTTTGAATGTCACTGACCTCAAACTAAAGGTCAGAGGTCACGTTTTCTGAAAGTCTTGTGAATGTGATAACACAACATTGACATTGATTATAGATTACAGATTATAGGTGTGTCTCCTAGGAGGCTGAGGGGTAGCACTAGCAGTATTCTTACTTATTTATTCTTTTGTATGCAGTTTGGCCCATTGCTGCTGTTTTAAGGTGCTTTACAGATAAAGCTGGTGCGGTGTTGTGGTCTTCAACAGGTCATCCTGCTGCCATGTGATTTGGCAAAACAAATATTTGCTTTATGGAGTGGTGGAGGTTTATTTATTTGCTTATTTATACGGAACCCCATTAGCTTCCACAACAGTGGTTGCTAGTCTTCCTGGGGCCCAAACCATCAAATACCATCGAATAAAATGTTACACAATGAAGTGGATGCAAAATATCCACATACTTTGGCTCTTACATCCACAGTAAGGTTTTACAATTCTGAAAATATAAGCATATAAATATAGAAAACACTCAAACAAAATACACAATTTCCATTACAAGTGACATTACCCTCTTACAATATTTACAAATAAATTAAAAACTGCCTAAATAGGCTTTTAGGTGATTTTTAAAATTATGAATAGAAGCCAATTCTCTAATTGCATAAGGCAACTTATTCCACTGAAAAGATGCTCTAAATATAACAGAGTTTTTCAAAAAGTTACTTTTAACTCGAGGAGTTACTAAATTGTGGTTGGTTGAGAATCGTGTAGCATGATTATGTATTTCATCTGGATACTGCAACTGAGCATAAAAAAAAGTGTGGTGTGTTTGCCAGTATTGCTTTCTTTAATAATACAAGTAAGCCATAATATAATTTAGCTTGTACAGAAAGCCAAGAAGGTTTATCGTGCATTTTATCAATATTTGTATAATATGAACACCTTAACACTAATCTGGCCGCCCTGTTTTGGACTAACTGAAGTCTGTTCAGATCTGTCTTATTAGCTGCTGACCAAATGATTGAACAATACTCTAGATGAGATAATACTAGTGCATTAATGACACCTTTCATAATTGAAGTAATATAAAAGGAGCATTTCCTAGCTATAGCTATGCCCTGTCCCATTTTCTTAATAACAGAGTTGATGTGCTGAGACCATGAAAGGTGGTGGTTTATGGTAACACCAAGTAGTTTAATCTGGGTGACCTGTTCAAATACCGATCCAGCTATGGAAAGATTTAGTTGTGGGCTGTTGACTAAACGTACTCTACATCCTATTAACATGGAGTTTGATTTAGACACGTTTAAAATCATGTTGTTTTTACTTATCCAGTCAAACACGTTCAGCAAATCTTGTTGTAATACACTGGTCAATTCAGAGTAGCTACTGGCTGAATAAAACATGGTGGAATCATCAGCGTACATTACAAGATGGGATTTATCCAGGACGTACAGCAGATCGTTCGTGAAGACTGAATAGAGAAGTGGACCGAGGCAGCTGCCTTGGGGTAGACCACAGTTCATTTCACAGCCCTCCGAGAAATAACCATTATAATAAACCTTTTGCCTTCTTCCAGACAAATAACTTTCCATCCAGCACAAAGCAGCTGGTGAAAATCTATAACATTTTAGTTTATCTATCAAAAGATCATGATTTATCAAATCAAATGCAGCACTAAAGTCCAAAAATACCACCCCGGCCAAATTCCCATTATCTAGATATTTATACCAGTTATCTGTCATGTGAATAAGAGCTGAACTGGTGGAATAACCAGGTTTGTAAGCATGTTGAAACTGAGTGAGTAACTGATTTTCTGTTAGGTAATGTTGAATTTGTTCATAGACAATCCTCCATAATTTTACTTAGAACGGGGAGTAGACTAATAGTCTGCTATTGACACCATTAAAAACGTCATTCTTGTTTTTAGGAATGGGAATTATTTTTGATTCTTTCCACTGCAATGAAAATGAGCTGCATGCCAAAGATCTATTAAATATGTGACATATAGGAAGGGACACAAACTTGGCTGCAACTTTGAGCAGTTTACTGTCTGTGTTATCAGAGCCAGAGGATGTATCGTCAGGAAGTGATATCAATAAGCGCTCTACCATCTCACTGCCTCAAACTTAAATTGGCATTGCTTATTATTCATGATAACATCCTGTATAACAAGGTGGGATCGCCTCTGCTCATATTAGATTTTAAATTAAAGCAATATTTTATTGCTGTAGTAATTCACAAAATAATTGGCTATGTCCTTAGCTTTACTTATAAACGTACCACCCGTGTAGATGTGAGACACCACCAGAGCAAGATCTCTACCCATTATATTATTTAAAACTTTCCACACCTTCTTGCTGTCCTTGTTGGCCTCCTTGAGCTTAAGTTGATAATATTCTTTCTTCTTGCACCTATTCAATTTAGTTACTTGATTTCTTAACTCGCAAAATCTTGCCCACTCTTGTGGACTGACAGACTTATGTGCTTTTGCTTTTGCTATATCCCTTTCTGACATTGCAGCCTTAAGTTCATTATCTAGCCAAGGTGCGTAGTTCTTTTTAACAGTAAATCTTTTTAAGGGGGCATGTTTGTTGTAGGTGTACCTAATAAAGATCCTTGTGTGTAATTGCAGTGCATACAGGGAGTGCAGAATTATTAGGCAAGTTGTATTTTTGAGGAATAATTTTATTATTGAACAACAACCATGTTCTCAATGAACCCAAAAAACTCATTAATATCAAAGCTGAATGTTTTTGGAAGTAGTTTTTAGTTTGTTTTTAGTTTTAGCTATTTTAGGGGGATATCTGTGTGTGCAGGTGACTATTACTGTGCATAATTATTAGGCAACTTAACAAAAAACAAATATATACCCATTTCAATTATTTATTTTTACCAGTGAAACCAATATAACATCTCCACATTCACAAATATACATTTCTGACATTCAAAAACAAAACAAAAACAAATCAGCGACCAATATAGCCACCTTTCTTTGCAAGGACACTCAAAAGCCTGCCATCCATGGATTCTGTCAGTGTTTTGATCTGTTCACCATCAACATTGCGTGCAGCAGCAACCACAGCCTCCCAGACACTGTTCAGAGAGGTGTACTGTTTTCCCTCCTTGTAAATCTCACATTTGATGATGGACCACAGGTTCTCAATGGGGTTCAGATCAGGTGAACAAGGAGGCCATGTCATTAGTTTTTCTTCTTTTATACCCTTTCTTGCCAGCCACGCTGTGGAGTACTTGGACGCGTGTGATGGAGCATTGTCCTGCATGAAAATCATGTTTTTCTTGAAGGATGCAGACTTCTTCCTGTACCACTGCTTGAAGAAGGTGTCTTCCAGAAACTGGCAGTAGGACTGGGAGTTGAGCTTGACTCCATCCTCAACCCGAAAAGGCCCCACAAGCTCATCTTTGATGATACCAGCCCAAACCAGTACTCCACCTCCACCTTGCTGGCGTCTGAGTCGGACTGGAGCTCTCTGCCCTTTACCAATCCAGCCACGGGCCCATCCATCTGGCCCATCAAGACTCACTCTCATTTCATCAGTCCATAAAACCTTAGAAAAATCAGTCTTGAGATATTTCTTGGCCCAGTCTTGACGTTTCAGCTTGTGTCTTGTTCAGTGGTGGTCGTCTTTCAGCCTTTCTTACCTTGGCCATGTCTCTGAGTATTGCACACCTTGTGCTTTTGGGCACTCCAGTGATGTTGCAGCTCTGAAATATGGCCAAACTGGTGGCAAGTGGCATCTTGGCAGCTGCACGCTTGACTTTTCTCAGTTCATGGGCAGTTATTTTGCGCCTTGGTTTTTCCACACGCTTCTTGCGACCCTGTTGACTATTTTGAATGAAACGCTTGATTGTTCGATGATCACGCTTCAGAAGCTTTGCAATTTTAAGACTGCTGCATCCCTCTGCAAGATATCTCACTATTTTTGACTTTTCTGAGTCTGTCAAGTCCTTCTTTTGACACATTTTGCCAAAGGAAAGGAAGTTGCCTAATAATTATGCAAACCTGATATAGGGTGTTGATGTCATTAGACCACACCCCTTCTCATTACAGAGATGCACATCACCTAATATGCTTAATTGGTAGTAGGCTTTCGAGCCTATACAGCTTGGAGTAAGACAACATGCATGAAGAGGATGATGTGGACAAAATACTCATTTGCCTAATAATTCTGCACTCCCTGTATACCTTCTAAGTGGATGTTTGTGTGTCTTAGATCCAAGTGTGGAGGTGGACGTGGTGGAGGCTAACAGGAAGTTCATGGAGCACAGTGAGGAACTGTACGATGCACTGATAGAGTGTCACTGGCAGTCCACAGAGTTACAGCAGGACTATGTGACATCCAGTCTGCCAGAGCCCATCTACTGCTGAACCGGGACATCACGTCCTCTGTGGAGTTTACCTTTCCACTGTTTTCTCCCAGTCCATATGGATTGTGTGTGTGTGTGTGTGTGTGTTTGGGGGTTTTTTTCCCGTTTTTTTGTTTGTTTGTTTTTTTTAAGATAATAAAAATAAGTTAATGGTTTTTATTTGTGTGTAATCCTGTGTAAAATTAAACACGACCATTGGTACACAACCTGCCTTATGAGTCACTTTCATACCTGACTGTGCTTTGGATTGTTTGTTTCAGACTTTGTAGAGTCAGGGCTCTGTTGGTGTGATCGACATTTCTGTCAGGCCAAAGCTGAAGGAGCAGGTTAAATGTCGTTTAGTGCAGAAGTCAACAGGATTCCAGCAGAATAGAAAAGTTGAGTAAACTCTTGAGTTGGTGGATGATGCTGTAAGAAACTGTGACGGCTTTAATATCATTTCTCCTCTTAATAAACATGAAGCCTCTGTCACATTGGTATGTGTGCCCTGAGAGCCTTTTCCCTGTTTAGGTCAGATTTATTAGACCATCAAACGAGAAAACAAATATTTTAGAAAGCTCCAAAGGTTGATTCTGTTCATCTGGACGTTTTCAGTGGGAGAAACGTTTCGTCACTCATCCAAGTCACTTCTTCAGTCTCAGGTTTCCCCAATCTAGTAAACAGGTCTGAACACCACATCCAGAACACCCTGGATTTTGTTGAGAAGGTGAGAGATGTCATTATGGAGGCAGATGAAACCATGGTCTCGTACGACGTTACATCTCTCTTCACTTGCATCCCAGTCACGGAAGCGTTGGAGGTAGTCCGTAAGAGATTACAGGATGACACCAACCTCAGCAACAGGACCACTCTCAGCATCGACCAAGTGTGTTTGCTTTTGGAACTGTGTCTTCATTCCACCTACTTCACATACAAGGGTCAGTTCTACAGGCAGAAACATGGGTGTGCCATGGGCTCCCCAGTTTCACCCATTGTGGCCAATTTGTACATGGAAGAAGTGGAAAAGAGGGCTTTGCTATCCTACCCTGGAACACCACCAAGCCATTGGTTCAGATATGTGGATGACACCTGGGTGAAAATCAAATCTCAGGACGTACTACATTTCACGGATCACATTAACTCGGTGGACCGACACATCAAATTCACCAGGGAGGATATGAAAAGTGGCAGGTTGGCCTTCTTAGACTGTGAGATTTCCATCAGTAATGGGGGACATCTAAAAGCTGACGTGTACCGTAAACCTACGCATACAGATCAGTATCTAAGGTTTGACTCTCATCATCCACTGGAGCACAAACTGGGTGTCATCAGGACGCTACAACACAGAGCGAACACCATCCCCACTGACACAGCGGCCAGGGAGGCAGAAGGACAGCACATCAAGAAGGCCCTGAGTAAATGTGGTTATCCCAGCTGGACTTTTGTCAAAGCTGGAAAGGCACCTAAAGAAAGCTCCAGCCGATCCAGGAGAGAAGGACAACCGCTGCCCAGGCGAAAACCTGTAGTGATCCCATACGTGTCAGGAGTATCGGAACAGTTGAGACGCATTTTTTCTAAACACCAGGTCTCTGTGGCTTTTAAACCCCAAAATACGCTGCGCCAAAAACTGGTCCGCGCCAAAAACTGGTCCACCCCAAGGATCGGGTCCCCCGACACAAACAGAGTAACATAGTGTACGCTGTTAAGTGCCAGGAGGATTGCCAGGATTTATACATCGGGGAAACCAAACAACCTCTAGCGAAGCGGATGGCACAGCACAGCAGAGCCACCTCGTCAGGCCAGGACTCTGCAGTTTATTTACACCTACAGGCCAGTGGACACTCTTTCAACGATGAGGATGTACACATCCTGGACAGGGAAGAACGCTGGTTTGAGTGTGGAGTCAAGGAGGCCATTTACGTGAAAAGGGAAAGACCATCTCTGAATCGAGGAGGGGGCCTAAGGGTACATCTTTCGCCATCTTACAATGCTGTGATTGCAGCCATTCCCCAACACTCTGTGAATGGGACTCGTGGACATTGATCAGTGGCGTTTGATCAATGGTTGCTGACCAATGGTCATGAGAATTTGTATAATTATGATGAAGGAACTGACCTCCCAGCCCATTGTTCCTTCAGTGGTGCTGGTTTCAGTCATTATGCAAATGTACTGTTTATAAGATTGTGGAAACCTGTAGTCAGCTGAGACTGAAGAAGTCACTTGGATGAGTGACGAAACGTTTCGCCCACTGAAAACGTCCAGATGAACAGATTCAACTTTTGGAGATTTATTTACCTGGATGATTGAGCATGCATCAAGAAAGCTCCAAAATGCATTTATGCAAGACAATGGAAATGTAAAGAATGTGGACTTAACTTTTTGTACATGGAATGTGAAAGGTGTAAATGAGCCTGTTAAGAGAGGCAAAGTGTTATCACACTTGAAATCTCTTAAAGCGGATATTATTTTTTTACAAGAAACTCATCTGAAAAATGCGGCTCACAATAAACTTAGGTGTAGATGGATTAAACAGGTGTATTATTCAACATTTTCCGCTAAAACTAGAGGGGTAGCTATATTAATCAAGAAAGATACCCCGTTCAAGCATACCTCCACCATAGCTGACAAGAATGGTAGATATGTATTAGTGACCGGGGAGCTGCACGCTACTCCGATTACCCTACTGAACATTTATGGGCCTAACCATGATGATCCAGAATTCTACAGAAAGGTTTTCAGTTTAATTCCGGATATACCTAATGGTAATTTAATAATTGGAGGTGATTTCAACTTAGTGTTAGATCCATACTTAGATAAATCCCTGTCCAAAAAAACTACATCGTGTAAAGGTAGCAACTTTATTAAAACATACATGAGCAATATGAACATCTGTGATGTGTGGAGAACTTTAAATCCATCAGGTAGAGAGTACTCCTTCCATTCTCCTGCACATAACAGTTATTCAAGGATTGACTATTTTTTGGTGGATGGAAAAATGCTTTCCCTAGTTCGTAATGTAACCTACCACAATATTATTATTTCCGATCATTGTCCTGTCACCTGCTCCTTCGCACTTAGTAATCTCACTAAAGCATACAGGAATTGGAGATTTGACCCACAATTACTGAACGACTTAAAATTTAAACAGTATATAAGTTCTCAGACGTCTTTATTCTTCGATATAAACGATAATGCCGAGACCTCACCGGACATATTATGGGAAACGTTTAAAGCTTATATTAGGGGTTCCATAATATCATATCAAGCTTCACGGAATAAAAATAATAAACTAGAACAATTAAAATTAGAAAAAATAATCCATGACTTGGACGCTAACAATGCAAAGGCTCCCTCTTTAGATAAGTACAACACTATTTGCGCATTAAAATATAAACTAAACCAGATATTAACTAGCAATATTAATAGAACTTTCATTTTTGTAAGACAGAAGTATTTTGAATTTGGGGATAAACCACACAAGTTGTTAGCTAGACAACTAAAGAAGTTAGAAAATGACAGAACGATTCATAAAATTAGATCACGTAATGGAAACCTGGTCACATCACATAAAGATATTAATGATAATTTTAGACAGTTTTATGAATCTCTCTATACTTCTCATCCCACTGCAGGGCCTAATGATATGCAGGATTTTTTAGATAAGTGTGATCTTCCTGTGTTAGATCAGGCGAATCGCAATATTTTGAATGCCAAGATTACAACTGAAGAAATCACTAAATCTATTGGTTTATTAAAAAATAACAAGAGTCCAGGCCCAGATGGGTTAGGGAATGAGTTCTACAAACACTTCAAGATTAAACTTGGTCCATATCTATCTAAACTGTACAACCATGCATATAAAATGGGCACCCTACCACCAACATTGAATGAAGCAATTATTATTATTACAGTACTCCCAAAAAAAGGTAAAGTCTTGGAGGAAGTGGGATCATACAGACCTATTTCTTTACTAAACTCAGATCAAAAAATCCTGGCTAAAATACTAGCGAGTAGACTTAATACAGTAATAGATAAACTGGTACACCCAGATCAAACAGGTTTCATACCAAATAGGAGTTCTTTTAATAATCTCAGACGTTTATTTAATATAATCTATTCCCCCAAGGTGCAACAGGACCTACTTGTACTTAGCTTAGATGCCGAAAAGGCATTTGATCATGTGGAGTGGTCCTATCTCTTTGCAGTTTTAGAGAAATTTCAACTGGGACAAGATTTCATTTCTTGGATAAAACTACTCTACAAGAACCCCACAGCCAGAATTCTTACAAATCAAACATTATCAACCCAGTTTAAGCTCAGCAGAGGGACAAGACAGGGATGTGTTCTTAGCCCATTATTATTTGCTCTGGCTCTTGAACCCCTGGCACAGACAATTCGAACTCATACTGATATACATGGTTATGACACAGCATACACTTCTAATACTATATCGCTTTATGCTGACGACATTTTACTATACATAACAAAACCCCTAACTTCCCTTCCAGCAATCCTCTCCGTTATTGACAAATTTAGTACCTTCGCTGGCTACAAGATCAATTGGGGAAAAAGTGAAATATTGCCCATCAAATTAGAACACAAAGAATGGCTTACATCCCTCCCATTTAAAATAACTTATGAAAAAATTACATATTTGGGCATCACAATAACAAAAAGATACAGTTCCCTAATGAAAGAAAATTTTCTCCCTCTACTGGAGAAACTTAAAAATAACATCCAGTATTGGAGGACACTCCCTATCTCATTGATAGGGAGAGTGAACTCAATAAGAATGGTATTTCTCCCGCAGTATTTGTATTTGGTCCAAAATATTCCAATTTTCTTGCCCAAATCTTTTTTAGGTTGGACGCCATCATTATGCCGTTTATATGGAACTATAAAACACATAGAATAAAAAAAGACCACCTATGTAAACACGGATCCCTTGGAGGACTTACACTACCCAATTTCATGCATTACTACTTGGCGTCAAATTTAAGAATAATTTCCCTTCTACTGGAAGATACAGCGCTACTCCCTCATGGCCTGCAAATGGAGCGGGAGGATTGCCTTCCTTATTGTGTTGGTGGAATATTACTCTCTCCTACTCCTTTGACAAATGCACATTATAATTCGAACCCAGTGATTCATATCACCTTACAAATCTGGAGACAAATAATTAAGCACTTTAAACTGAAAACACTATCAATGTGTACACCTGTTACAGCTAACCCCTCTTTCCTTCCATCATGTGCAGACGGAGCTTTCAACGTGTGGCAGGAATTGGGAATTTGTAAACTAAAAGACTTATACTTAAACGACACCTTCATGTCATTTCAACAATTAAAAGATAGATTTGGATTACCGCATAGCCACTTTTTTAGATATCTTCAATTACGAAACTATATCCGTACATATCTGCCGCAGTTTGAAAACATGCCGTCTGACTTTCTGGATAGATGCCTTAGTGATAGAAGGGGGTCTGAACAGAGAATTTCATTACTCTATAACTCAATACAGGAGATGAGTATACCCTCAACTTTCTCAATTAAAGAGGAGTGGGAAAAGGAATTTGGGATCCCCCTATCAGAAGATTTTTGGCAGGAGGTCTTACGCAACATAAACACGCCTTTTATTAATTCCCGTCACTGTTTAATTCAGTACAAAATTATACACAGATTACACTACTCAAGGGAAAGACTTCACAAAATGTACCCAGACTGCTCCCCCCTCTGTGAAAAATGCACGATATATTATGGAAATCTGTTACATTGTTTTGCACTTTGTCCAAGGCTTCAGGGTTTTTGGTGTGACATTTTTACCTACTTGTCTAATATTTTTAAGAGTAAGATTGAGCCAAATCCGATAGTAATTATCTTTGGGATTTCCAAAGAAACACAAAATTTACAACACTCTCAAAAAAGGTTTATGTCATATGCATTGATTATTGCAAAGAAACTGATCCTGCAGCTTTGGAAAGGCAACGAGATTCCTGTATTAAAGATGTGGCTTACAGAACTTACAAATACTCTTCATCTTGAAAAAATAAGATATATTATGAATGACAATGTAAAAGATTTTGAATTAATCTGGCACCCTTTACTTGCATACCTTGGGAAAATATAAACTTTTCTTTTCTGGCAGTCGGGGGATCGGGACCCATAATGGGCGGTTGTGGGTGTTTTTTTTGTTTTGTTTTTTTGTTTGTTTTGTTTTGTTTTTTTTTTGTTGTTGTTGTTGTTTAATTACCCGTTTTGTTAGTTTAGAGAAAAAAGGGGCATAAGTTTTGTTAATTTGTAACAACCATGATATTTGCTCCTAATAAAAGATATTTGAAACAGAAAGCTCCAAAATGCATTTAAATAAATAAATACTAAACCCCTGTTTTTAGCTGGCACACTGGACTTTTCTGAGAATTCTGACATTAATCAAGCGTAACATGAAACCACTTGAAACTCATTTGTCTGCAGAGAAATGCAGTAAATAACTGTAATTTGGCATATTAATAAAGTTTTACTAATTTTTTTATTGGTACCTGCTGATATTTGCCTCCAACCATTTAAAAAAGCGATTTTCTTCTTCTTTGCCGCCTGCATGCGAAAATAAAAAAACAGAAAAAGGAAAGGTAGCAACACTCACCACTGCTGGTTTGTTTGTTGGACTGTTCAAACGTGTGTATTGACCATGAACTATATTAGCACGGTGTAATGTCACTTCCTGTCCACTAGGTGGAATCATCTCTCCTACAAGTCGTTGGTCACAAATGTTGAAATGTTCAGAGCTTTAATAAATTTAACTTCATTATGAATTTCATTTATATTTTCTCAGACTATATGCAGTACCACTGTACTTTATATAAAACTGTATAAAACAAAATACAGAGGCAGATATGAAAAGTGCCAATCATTATGGAAGGCGTAAAAACAAAAAGATCACAAAACTGGCAAAAGTGACACAAATAATATTTTTTTTTTAAAAAGAGTGTCTTTATTCTGCACGAGTCCTAAAGAGTCAGCACAACATTACTATGACTTACAGTAAAAAGTACAAGAGCATTTTCAGCCTGTGGAATAACAGGCAGGAGAAAAAAACAATAAAAAATAATTACTGATTTTGATGTGATCGCTCTCAAAGACTGAGGAGGTACTCTTAGTTGTATAGTATTTTTAGAACACAGACAAAGCTCACAGATACCAGTGGACATATGAACTCCTCCCAGTGCTCCGTACTGCATAAGCAAACATGTAAAAACAACATCACACTCAGCACATGTCATTTTTTTGAATCGTAAAAAAAATCTGTTCAGACCATCGTGAAGCAAGTATTCACATTATATAAGTAAATGTTTGACTTAAAGTACTATAAAAAATATAAATGTAAGTATAATGATGAACATGTACACCCATCAGAAATAATGTTATGACCACCTGCCTAATATTGTGTTGCTGCCAAAACAGCCCTGACCAATCAGGGACGGACACCACTGAAGTCCATGCCCTGATAATAAGGTGTGCCAGAGTGTCTGCACCAAGATGTTAGCAACAGCAAACTCTTTACATCCTGTAAGCTGTGAAGAACAGCCTGTTTGTCCAACACATCCCACACATGCTTGATTGAATTGAGATCTGGGAGGTCTGGAGGCCACATCAACCCTTAAGACGCACCGTCGTGCTCCTCCAACGATTCCTAAACCACCTTTGTTCTGTGGCAGGGCCTTTATTTATTGATGCCAGCTCTGACTACAGATCATTCAGGGAGTAATAATGAGAAGCTGAAACTGTCAGTTGTGGCTCAGAGGCAAAGCAGGTTGTGTACCAAAGGTTTGATCCTCCAGCCAGCATATCAGTGTATCCTCTTTTTTTCTTCTTTGTAAAAACCCTGCCCTGTCTGGCAGCTTTGCAGTCAGAATTATGATCTGGATGCATAGTGGTGCATTTTTTAAATCTGTCTATGTATTGTTTTTGTGTTACTTCAGATGTAACAATAGTATGATGAAGGCAAGAGACCAAAACAAAACCAACATACAGCACCTGAAACACACGCACAGATACATAAATCAGAAATCTTCCTGTAAGGTGTGTGTGTGTGTGTGTGTGTGTGTGTGTGTGAGAATGCCTGTGTCTTTGTCACCAGTGTACTTGATAATGAGAGATAATGAGGGAAGCTGCAGCAATGACTCCCAGAAGCCTGGGGGCAGACATCTCTGCAACATCCGCACTCCCACCCCAGCAGGAGAAGCAGGGAGGCCCCGGCTGGGGTGCCAAAGGGTGGAGTTTCCAGAGGAAACAGGCGTTTGACCCCACGTATCACTGCCCCGATCCCTCAGCTAGAGTGTGACAGTGAAAACGGTGCTTAAAGGCACAGAATAAAACGCTCTGTGAATGTGGGCTGATGTAGTGTTCAGTTAGAGTAGCCAAACGCACTTTATAACTACATTCACTACAGTTTATAGCTGAATTATGGATGAATCTGCTCATTATTTCCTTCATTGATTGATTGATTTGTAATGAATGGTGAAAAACCCTATCAACAGTCCACTAAATGATTATCAAAGTTTTTTTTTGTCAATCACTCAACAGATTAATAATAATAACTTTATTTGTATAGATATTTTTTTAAGGAGACATCCAGACACATAATTATGTGTCTCCAACATTTATCACCAATTCCTCGATATCTTTGTTGAGCAGGGGTAATGAAAAATCTCATAATGCTTTTCCAGCAAAATTCACGCCAAACATTAGATCCAGTGGTAGCCCATTGTATCTTGCATGCGTGAGCCCAACACTTCTCTGTAATTGACAAATTACCCTCCTTTTCCCACTTCGCTTTAATATACAGAGTGCTGTCATTTTTACACCGTAGGATGCTATTATATAATTTGGAAATAATTTTACTTTGCGAGTCCAAGTTTTCTTTTTTTTTTCCAACAATATCTTTATTGCGTTTCAAAATTACATACAGAAATTGAAGTGCTTCCAAAGCAAAGGGGACATCCAGGGCAGCTAAATTATTGTACAACAGTCACTCGCCCTCCCTGGCAAATCCAACACTTATAAGATGTTAGAGAGCAACAGTTAAGTGGAAGTACAAACTATATGACCCGTAAATAACAACTTAGTCAAACAAAGGAAAAGGAAAAACAACCCCCCCCCCCCCAAAAAAAAACCAAACATACAATAATAATAATAATAATAATAAGCTTCTCTATTTTCAGGGGTTGCTCAACACCAACTTGGTTACACTATTGTGCATGGTTCAAAGTTACAAACTCAAATGTATAAATCACACAGCATTAAAGATCAAGTATAAAAGAGATTAATTTAGGAAACTGCAGAGGACCACCAACATTTACACCCCATCTGCCCCATCCACCATACTGCCAAGATCCATATTTCCCATATATTGCATAAAGGAACCCCAGATGTTTTGAAAAAGTGGTAGTTTCCCCTTGATAATGTAAGTAATTTTTTCCATAGGTAAAGTTGTGGACAATTCCTTAATCCAGTCAATGTATCTTGGTTTACTGGACTTCCTCCATGAGAGTGCTATGACTCTTTTTGCCAGCAGTAGACATAGGTCCAAGGCGGTAATTACCTTTCTAGACATAAGATGTCCATCAGGATATAACCCTAAGATAAAAAGTTTAGGGTCAAGAACTAGTCGTGTACCCAATATAGTATCCAGAGCTTGTTTAATCTCTTTCCAAAACCGTTGTACTTTATTGCATTCCCAGACACAGTGGAAAAACGTCCCTTTCTCCTCACCGCACCTGAAACACAAGTCTGGGGTATCACCATTATACTTATTAAGCTTTTCTGGAGTCACATACGTCCTCATTAGCCAATTATATTGCAATACTTTGAGACGAGTACTGGTAGTTTGTGTTTGTGCTTCAGCACATGCCTTCTCCCAGTCTTCGGAGGATAAGTCCTCCTGTAAATCTTCCCTCCAGGCATTAAGTTTTCCTAAAGAAGATTCAGGGGATCCCTCTACTAACATATTATATAATTTGGAGATTATTCCTTTTCCAAAGCAATCTCTTTTCATTTCTGTTTCCAAAGTGGAAAACGGAGGGATTGACAAACACTGATTTTGAGATGATCTAATAAAGTTTCTCACTTGTAGATATTTAAACCGATGTTTGCATGGGATATCATACTTGGAAATCAACTCCTCAAATGACATCAAAATCTCACCCTCTGATCCCGCGAGATCCCCTATTGTCTTCAAGCCTTTGTCAGCCCACTTCCTAAAACCAGGATCTGCTCTGCCTGGAGGGAAAAATTGATTACCCCATATTGGGCTAAAGCGTGCGAGGGAGGTGGGTTCACCCAGGTATTTTTTAACCTGATACCAAATCATAATCATATTTCTGATTATAGGATTTTTTGTCTGTTTTTTCAACATTTTGACTTTCGCTGAGTATAGGTACTGGGGAAGGGGAAGAGGTACCGAACTGTTTTCCATATTTGTCCAAGGCGGGGGAGATTTATCTGTAAAATAATACATCATAGTCCTCAATTGGGCTGCCCAATAGTACCAAAGTGGATTGGGACATTTGAGGCCTCCTCTGTCATACGGTAAGTACAAGAGTGATAAACGGAGCCTTGGTCGTCTATCATTCCACAAAAAACGTACAAAAATTGTCTTCAGGTGTGAAAATAAGTTAGCAGGGGGTGACAATGGGATGTTCTGGAACAGGTACAAAAGTTTGGGCATTATGTTTAATTTGAGAACATTAATTCTCGCTATAAGTGACAAGGGCAAGGGCTTCCATCTATCTAGGGATGAGGTGATTGAGTCTACCATAGGGGTGTAGTTAACTCCAACAATATCTCTCAAACAGGGCACTATCTTAATCCCCAGATAAGTAAAACAGTCTACCATTTTGAATTGGAAAGGATTTCCAGCACCCTCCCTCTCTCCTGAGTTAAGTATCATTAGTGAAGATTTTTCTTTGTTCACTTTATATCCTGATATCCGTCCAAATATATGTAATAGATCCAGCAAGGCTGGGATAGACTCCTTCAGCATTTTCAAGAAAAGAATAACATCATCTGCAAACAAAGCAATTCTGTGTTCCTGTTGGTTTACCGATAGACCAGTTATACTCTTATGGGACCGCACCGCAATGGCAAACGGTTCAATTGCTAAAATAAACAATGAGTCCAAGTTTTCTAACAGATGATTAGGTGAGTAATGGCTATGGCTGTATAGTTTAATACGATCTTTACCTGACCCTAACCCTAATAGTTTGAGCAGAAGAATAATGTGGAAGGCCTCAAAAGTTCTACAGCTAAAAATATTAACTCTGTTGAGACTGAGATGTGTTGAACAATAACAGATCACATGTGAAGAGAAGAACAGTGTAATAAGACACCAGGACATGTGGAAGAATGGTACAGATACAGGCACATGCTGAAACTCCGTGTAGCTCACTGACACTGCCTGCAGAGGACAAAGACGAAGCTGATGAGCTGTGGCTGCCAGCTGAAGGAAATTCCCCCGTGAGGTCTGACCCACAAGATGTCCCTCGGCAGTCAGGGATCATTATGTATCTTAAATGTAATTAACAGCAATAAGTTTATTATGTGCATAGACATGAAACACACAAACGTGCTTTGATAGTCCTTACAGTTTACTCGGAGCCATCGGTCCTCATGCATTAACTAATAACTCTTCACTGTGCTGTCACATAAATGCAGCGCCACCAAGCAGTGGAGCTGATGTTTTTAAGCTATTCCACATTCTGATGTTCTGCTAATGTGCTGTCTAGCACAGGACTCAGACTACAAAGGTTTATCAATGCATCACAGAGTCCCAGGACTATGCTTTAGTCTTTAGATTATTTGATCCAAAAATCTAATCCATCACCTGGTGAAGTTGGGCTCTTAACTCGGTGCTGAGGTGTTTAATCTGTAACCAGGGGCGATTTTAGCCCATTTTGGGGGTGCTTCAGCACCCCCAAAATGAATCAAAGCACCCCCAAAGATTTCTTACTTTTTATGACAATATTTGCTGTTTGTGTGACACACTACTAAAAATATAAAAAGCATACAGTACTTGGTTGAGACGGAACATTTTAACAACAAAAGTATAGATACCCCCCCCCCCCAAATGGTTTGTTCCAGCTCGCCCCCACTCTGGCTCTAGGGTCGTTGCTGCCAGAGCGATGGTAGCTGAGATGCAGCGGAGCGGAGGTGGAGTGCCCGGATTAAAACAGGACATATTAGCAGCATTTAACCTTCAGTTACTCTTTATGTAGTTAGATAGGAGTCATGTTTCTTTTTAGCTGAAAAACCTTACACCAGGTAACCTGCAGTGTTGAAAACATGTTTTCCGACGATGTTTGCTACCCTACAATCCGTCCTGCTCTGTAGTAAATTCAGCGACATTTGACCGTCCTGTTGCTCCCACTGAAATGTATACAGCCTATTTAAAATCTAAAACTTAAAATTGTCCGTAGCCTGCTGTTGTTACCACTGTCCTGTTTGAAATGGATACTAACTAGCTGACTGACTGAATGCCCATTAACCTTATAACTCCTGTTGTGTGTGTGTGTGTGTGTGTGTGTGTGTAGAGAGAGAGACAGCCAGGTTCATAATGGATATAAGGAAGTTTTTTCAAAAACAGGAGCCACATTCAGGTAAAAGTGTAAGAACAAATGATCCATCAATAAAGGATAATGTTGGATCAGTGTTTCAATATTTATATCTTTTATTAGATGTTCATGTGGTTTGGTTATTTGCCTTTTGGTTGAAAGTACACTGAGAGAGGACTTTTCGTTAGTGATCTTAATAATTTGTTTTTTCATATTAATGTAATTTTTTCATCTAATTGAATACAATCTATTTGTGTATGATTGTCAGTCCAAAGAGGGAGAGAGGAAAGAGGGGAATGTGTGGAGAAAGTACAAGGTCAGGAAGAACCAGGTAAGGAAACAGACAGGGAACAGTGACAGGCAAAACAGAAACTGTTAAACTGACAAAGAGAAAAAACCTGATTTTACTCACACAGTCTGGAAGTTTTGTCCTCCCTATATTAAAGCTGCTATACAGAATCTGCAAAACAAACTGGGTTGAAACATTTTTGACCCTCTTTAACAACATTCCAACATAACATTGTCATTGATTGGGGAGATTAAAATTAATGATATATTTTTATGTGGTTCAGCCACAACTCTACTAAAACCTCAGCCAATAATAGGTAGGCCAACTTTTGGACTGTCCAGTTGTCTGTATGACTGCCGCATACAGACTTATGCGGCAGAGAAACACTTATCAGTGTTTCTCAAACTTTTTACAGTGTGTACCACCTGAGAAAAATATCAAGCTCTCCCAAGTACCACTATGAAAGCATGAAACTCATAAAACTTACAACACAAGATTAGTATTATTAAATTAGTTAAATTAGTATCTGCAGTAAAGATTTTTTCATACATTGTATACATTCTACCACAGGCAGAGTTGCCTCCATTTTTATAGTTTTTTATTAATATTTTGTAATAATTTATTCTGTTTTGGGAGTGTTTTTTATGTATCTGTATTATATTATACATACACATTAAAAGTGAATCTCTGTCCAAAACATGCACTCAGTTTACTTCTTACTCACTATGAGCATCATTTAAATAACCTTTATCAGATTTGATGGTTTTGTTACAGACTTCTCAAAAAAGTGTTTTGCTTTTCTTTCACAAATGTGGGGATTCAATTGTGTTAAAATGTACAAAACAGTGATGTCATGTTTTGTGACGAGGACCCAGGCACAGAGAGAGACTTGATGAATTTAAGAATCTTATGACTTAATAAAGAAATTTGCAGACTTGCACAGAGAGGGTAAAATTATGATGACTGATAGCGGAGATGAAGACAACAGACGATGAGAACAGGGAGGAACAGGGGTGTAAATGCACCAAGGAGACAGTCAGAGGGAACTCGGGACAACTAGAGACATTTAAGGATGCAGGGACTGACAGAGACGGGGAAGAAGTCTCATCGTGACGTGTAAAGTTTATCTTGCCTGGCTGGGCAGCTCTCTGGGTGCTCAGCACCCCCAAAGCTCTTATCCTAGAATCGCCCCTGTCTGTAACATCTCATTTTTTGATGGTAAAGTATCCAGCACCTCTGTGAGCGTACTGTAACTGTGTGCTGTGACAGCTCTGTTAGGAGGGTGAAGGTGAAACAAGCCCAAGAGTCCAGGACAGCACAGAGAGGAGTCGCGGAGAGGGTTAGTGCAGAGGTTCGTGTTGTAGGTGCACCCCAAACAGCTCCCTGTGACTCATACCTCCGCTACTTGTTGAGGGACGCTGCTGCTGTCACACGAAGCACCCGCGCGTACCTTTATTTTCAAAGCCGCGTGCATGCGTGCGCGCGCGTGCAGCAGGGCTGCTTCCTGCTCACTCCGCGGTGCTGGTGCATGGAGGCGGCTGGGCTGGGCTCTGCTCGGCTTGTGTCCGGCGGAGTTGACGGAGTCAGCGCGGTGTCCCTCACAGTTGCCATCCTGCGGCGGATATGTGGGAACGGGTTTAGGGCTGGGCTCGATTCAGCCCTTGGCTGCTTATTCGGAGTCATGTGGACGTTAGGTGTCTTCAAACTACCACCGGGCTGCAACAGGAACTCCGAAATCCAGGCAAGTTCACAGAAGTGTGGGAGTGTGTGAATGTGAGATTGTGTGTCTGCGGTGGTGCAGTCGGAGCAGCTGGGTGACATGAACTCTTTCATTCTGTGGGTCGTTAACGGTGCCGTGAGCTGCTGTGTTGTCGGAGAGGAATGCAGCAGCTCGGTCATCAGACACATTCCATGTCTGCACAGTGTCAGTGCAGATAGTCCGGCACGGCACGGCACGACAGTCCATGGCTATCCGTAGTTGAGGGACGCCTTATCCCAGTCAGTTGATAACGCTGTGCTGATTTTCACCACAGCATTCTTGCAGCTGCTTCATTTCCCTCCGTCTGGGCTCCACGGGCTCAACAAGCTGGTGCATTTGACAGACACGGTTCCACCCGTGTGCACCAGCAAACGCTTTCTCATTTGTTCATTTTCGTCATGTATCACAACTTGTGGCTTCTCGGGAATTGAATTGGCTCCAGACCAGCTTCCTCTGCTGGCTGTAAACTGCAGATGCACAGTATGACTGGGTCAATGACACACTGAGTGCGGGCTTCCAGAGCCACACTGTAGAGAAAGTCCTTTCCAGCAGACGCTGCGCTCCTGTCTGTGTCGTTCCTGCGTAATTACATGACAGCAGGGTAATCGGAGTTCAGAGCATCATAAGGATCAGACGTGCATTTACCGTCATGTGCAACCATGCTGCATGTCACACCCTCATCGACACAAACTTGTGCCACAGCTGCTGAATGCAGTCTGCTGCTCCTCTCATTTTTGTTACTGCAGCGTTAATCCCACGGCAGAGGGGAATACAGATATGTGTGTGTGTGTGTGTGTGTGTGTACTGGTCAGCACATTTATTTAATATATGGAGATTTAACGACATTTGGTCATCACATGACCAGGGGATAGCTGTGATGTCAAAAATCCAGGCTTTGATCATTAAGATAAAATGATTTGTTCAAACTTTTAATGTTTGATTTCATAAACAGAAATCTACCAGTAACTGTGTGTAATATTTACCCTGTGTGAAATCAAAGGCCCGGCCTGACGTCAGCCACTAACTCGTGGCACTGGATGTTGTTGTGTTGCATTCTGAATGTCGTCCTCATGATTAACTTCTTCATGACTTCCTCGTGTTTGTGGCCTTGGATAAAATGGTGACATGACTTTTTCCCACAGTGAGATTCTTTAACACTGACAGCCTGCATACATCTCACATTAAGGCGTCTGTACTAATAAAATACTTTCCTGATTGTTTGCATGAATGAATTCATTGCGTTTTCATGTAGGAAGCCATTGTAGGGATTGTTGATATAATATCTAATATATAATACAGTTGTTAAAGAATTTAATATCACTGGGACAGTATCCATGTAACCATGCTTAAAATCCAAAGCACAGAAATATGTGTTTAATGCATGTACTCTTTATTACTTGACTAAAAATATACACAGGTTCTTCTTCGTGAACAGAAAGGTTTATGGTCCTCCTGATATCCATCCTTTCCTCATATTCTCCCAGCAGGCGGTTGTCAGTCTATCGTAGATGCCTCATCTGAGCTTTTATGATGAAATCAGCTGCCTGATAAAACAAGTTCAATGAGAACACTGAGGCTGATGTCGGACATTAAAGTTGTTTCTGTAAAACGTAAACAACAAGCTGGTTTGCTCTATTTTATGTTTTATATACAAGTCTTTCCAAAAAAAGCTGGATGTTGTCTGATAAACCCATATTTTATTCACAATAAAACATATTTAAGGTGTTTCAGAGGTCAAGAAAGTTTAAAAACCCAAGAAATGTATCAACAGACAACAGGCAGGTCAAGTAAAAAGAATTTGCAGTACCAACACAAGACATGTGCAGTGGTTTCAGAAAAGAACTGTAGCAATAATGTACTTAAAGATGGGTTAAGGTACCCAGTCTTATATTTTATTAAGAGCAGGCACCCTCATATGTCTTTAAGATTCAGAGCTGAGTGCATTATTACTTTGTATATTTGGCACTCTTCATAAACATTCACAGAAGGACAAAGGGAACATTTTACGCTCTTTGGTGCATGCTGCAGTCACTGCTACTGGAGGTGGCTTTTCCATTTCACTTTTCTTTGTTCATTACTGTACAGGAACATAGGAAGAACAGCATGTATGTGAGTGCTTCTGTACTTTTGTTTGTACCTCATTTAATTTACAACCTCTCCACAGATGTGGACATCGGAAGGTTTTGGTGATTAACACTGGGGAAAAACCCACTGTCAGTTAGCCAGTAATGAGTAACTACAGTGAGCTCTAGCAGGTCTAAACATATGAAGAAGTTATAATATTAAAACTGAACAATACTCCCATTACAAAGTATTTTTGAAGGCCTCTTCAAATATTATTCATTTCAAACATTTGCCCACGTGTCTGTCCTCAGGCTGCCGTCTCTGGTTTTCTTGTGCAGTGATAACATGAAGGTTTAGATTAGCATTAATTTTGGCATTAGCCTTTGTAGCCCGAGGACTGAGAGCGTGACAAAGGTGGGTTAGTGGTGTGTATCACTCTCTGCTGCAGTTTAACAGTATTACCAGGGAGATCCAGACTGAGCTCCACTCAGACAGCCACAATGAATGTGTTCACTGTCACCTCAGCTGCCATGAAACAGTTCAGACATCTCTGTACTGTGAACATAGTTGCAGGCATTGGATGTGTTTGAATGAACAGAGACATTAACTCTTTACATTTCCTTCTTCCTAAAGCACTCTGACACGTTGTGACTCAAACCAAGAGCTCTGGACTAATCTGTGCCATGAAGACCAAGAAATCTCAAGCAGTTAGGCCAAGCTCACCTGCCTGTCAACCAAAGTCTCGCTTCACCTTACGAAGTAGAAAGAAGAAGGAGAGGTTGATCCGAGGCAAGCTTCGCATCCGCTCCATGCCTGGAGCGTTCCTAGTGCTTGGCGTGGTTGTGGTGGTTGTTGGCACTGCTCTGGCTGTGGCAGGATACTGGCCCTATCAGATATCAAGGTCGTCCATCCTGGGAGCTGCAGAAGGGGAAAGCGCCTCTGAATCACAGACTTCTGGCTGGAGTCTGGGACCCAAGGGCTTCCTGTCCACAGCCAGTCTCATTCACAGTGAGAGGATGAAGCTGTTGGGACCAGTCATCATGGGGGTGGGTCTCTTCATCCTCATATGTGCCAACACTGTCCTGTACGAGAACAGGGACAGAGAGACTCAGATGCTGCTGGCCCAGATGCGTAGTGTTATTTGCTCCGTGTCTGCGGCTGTGCCTTCAGCTGACCTTAAAGAAATAGCAGCAGCCAATTCAATGGCCAAACACTACCAGTGGGTTAGCAGTCTACCGGCTGCCCATCTCAACATTCTCTGTCTGCAGCAGCTGGCCACCTCTGAGCCTCTGCTCCAGAGCAGAAGCACCGTGGACCAGGAGCACAGCATGGAGGGCTTCTACCAGCAAGCTGTTCTTCAGATGGAAGGCCTCCACCACCAGGAGTCAAAGCCTCCGTCTTCCGCCAAAGCTTCCCACTCCAGCTCATGTAATTCCAGTCAGACTGACTTTAATGCACAGCTGGGTGCTAAATGTGAAGAGAGAGCCAGCTGCAGTTCACACACTGGCCCACTTGTTAAGACCAATGTGTGCCTGGTATCTGCAGGCTCCATGTCCACCTTAGGGGTGGATGAAGTGGCTGTCACAGCTGCTCAACCAAGGCGCTGCCACAGTATGAGCTACAGGACTAACCCTTATACAAAGCGAACGGGTAGGTGTATGGAGAGAGAGCAGATTCAGGCAAATCAGCTCGAAGTCACTCGTATGGAGGCAAGCTCACAGGTTTGTGTAAACGTTCTTGGACAGGTTGCCGATTCTGCAGAGCAGACTCACCAAAGCTGGCCTCGGCTAGATCTGGGCAACGGCAGACGATACCTGAAACTGGAGAACAAAGAAGACTCGGTGGAAAAACTGCTGGACCAGTTGGAGCACCAGTGCTCTCAGGGAGATACAAGTTTTGGATCTGGGCCTTTCCAGTGATGGCTGCAAACCCAGCATGGAATACTGATATCTCGATTTGATGTTTTGATTTTAGCTTTCACTTCTGTGCAGGGCAGAGAATAACCAAGCCCCGGAATATTTGGAGTACAGCATTTCTATGAAGGATTTGTTGAGCTCTTTCCCAAGCTTCAGAGGCGTATTGATACACAGCGTTTGCTTGGCTGGATGTGGCAGATGTTTTCTATCATTCAAGGAGATGAACAATATACATCTCCTACACTGCTGCAGCTGAGTGGATCACAGTGTTTACTTATGCTGTTTGGGTTGGCAGCATTGCAATAAATCAAGTTGTATGTTGCCAAAATGTGTTTGCCTGTTTCTGGAACACAGCTTGCACGGCCCAGTAAAAGGAGAGAGAGCAGGACGAGAGACTGTTTACACTGTGCAGTCAGTTCAGAACCAAACTACTCGGACTCCCGAGTCCATAAAGAGAAATGCAACCAGTGTATAAACATGGGACTTTTTTTTCCCTATTCCAAATGCAATGCATGGCAGTGATGTACAATATGCAATATGTTGCATCTCAATTCTTATGCAAGTGATGTCATTGTTGGTTTTATATGCACAAATAGTAACAAATGGTTATTCTGATTTAGAACATCTTGGATCTTATTCTCGTGTGTGTGTGTGTGTAGATAGATGTATACCCATTTTCCTACAGAATCAGTCATGATAACATTGTACCAAATATCAGACCAGCAGTGTCAGCCTGTACTCCATGTTTGCTGTTCTAGTGTGTTGCATTAAGCACATCACTGATAGCTTCAAAATGGACCTTTAATGGTAAAAAGCAGCAACAAAGAGACAGACGTAAGTCATCAACGCCCGATCCAAATCCTGCAGCTGCAGCTGATGACTCTTGACTAATTTTCTGTTATTTTAGCTGCTCCATAAAATACAAAACATGACACTTTAATTACACGTGTCTTCATTAAGGAAAAGTACATCAGTTTGATGTCTCGTTATTTACCTTTTAGAGCAGTTCACAGACATTTAATAATGGTTTATGATGCATGTTAAACCACGTTAACATTTATCTATGGCTGCTTGGGACTATAAGATATTGTGTTAAATGATTGTGTATGAAAGCAAAGTGCTGTTAATTTAGTAACTAGCCTGTCTGAGCATTTGGTGAGTGTTTTTGTCATGACTAAAAATGGTGACCAAACCTATGACAATAAGATCCAAGATAACAAAAAGATTAATGAAGGAAGAATTGTTTCTTGTGCTTCTCCTGGTGAATGCAGTATCATCTTGTAATGAATACAGGGATGCCCTCTTCTTCTGGTGTCCAGTCGACTCTTTCATAGTGTGCCCAGTATTTATGAGGAGGGTGACCGAGTCCCCACACATCTTCCACTCTCGTCACATCATCCTATGATCAATGGACTGAATGGATTGTGCGGACAAGGCAACCCTGTGACTCCACTTAGATTTAGTAAGGTTGCTGTTACTGCATACAGCTGGGTGTGTGTCATAGAGGAAGAAGACGATGAATTACAGTCTCCTGGGCCTCCTTATGTGCAGATGTGCAGGGGCCATCGCTCCGTGCTCCATATTTGAATCAACACTACTCTGGTTTTCTTTTTGTCTGTGCTGCCTGTTCTGTATGCCACATGTCTACATGTATACCAAGCAATATGTGCGGTCTGGCAGAACAATCAATGACTGCCTTGCCCTGTACTGGACACCAAATTATACAACATTGCCATTCCTTTGTTACAAATATAAGGCAAAGCAAAAGTAACATCTTTGCAGTCATCTCATTTATTCACACTGTCCTCTCTACACATATCACTGACAATCCAATTCTTCACTCTGAAGGAGACTTTGAATATTAAAAACATACAACTGGGATCTGGACTTTTGAAATCCATGCTCACTTTATCAACTGAATGGAAATGTGAGAAGTTCTTGTTCCACAGCACAGGTTTGGTATTTTCTAGCAGGACTGGGGTGGTTTGGGAGGGAGAAATTCCCCAGTTGCAGTTATCCTCCGCAAAGCCTGATGTATAGCTCCATATCCCTCCCCCTTCCTTAGCTTTTATAGTTCCTTCAGGGCAGGTATGCAGTCCCTCGTGATCGCCTCTTATTTAATTGGTCGTTTACAAGATGGCCTCTGGGTTTCTAACAGCTCATAAAGCTAGCAGGCAGGACCTCCTGTTCCCTGTGGCAAAAGTAAAGGAAAGTAGAAAATTACAGAACTGCAAGAAGGTGTAGATGTAAAAAATGAGATCATAATTTAGAACTTTTGTGCCAGACATCAGGTCTTGTTGTCATTTGCTCGGCTGGTCTCTCTAAGCTGTCTATACACTGCCAACCAAAGCAATGAGATTAGGGAAGAGACTTCTGGAGTGAATGGCTTTGTTAATTCAGCATTCGGCCACAGTCATTTGCACATAATCGTTACTGTCCATTAGCTAATGTAGCCAAATACATTAGTATCTGGGAAGCACTGAATAGCAGCATGTGCACAAGAGCCGAGTAATTATTACCACACCAGCTGATGTCAGTTGTCATTATACTGGCTTCCCTTCATTGGCTCCCTGTTGAATCCAGAATTCAAAATCCTGCTCCTCACATACAAGGTCTTAAATAATCAGACCCCATCTTATCTTAATGACCTTGTAGTACCATATCACCCTATTAGAGCACTTCGCTCTCACACTGCAGGCCTACTTGCTGTTCCTAGAGTATTTAAAAGTAGAATGGGAGGCAGAGCCTTCAGTTTTCAGGCCCCTCTTCTGTGGAACCAGCTTCCAGTTTGGATTCGGGAGACAGACACTATCTCTACTTTCAAGATTAGGCTTCAACCTTTCCTTTTTGCTAAAGCATATAGTTAGGGCTGGATCAGGTGACCCTGAATCCTCCCTTAGTTATGCTGCAATAGACGTAGGCTGCCGGGGATTCCCATGATGCACTGGGTGTTTCTTCTTCACTCACTATGTGTTAATAGACCTCTCTGCATTGAATCATATCTGTTATTAATCTCTGTCTCTCTTCCACAGCATGTCTTTATCCTGTCTTCCTTCTTTCACCCCAACCAATCACAGCAGATGGCCCCGCCCCTCGCTGAGCCTGGTTCTGCCAGAGGTTTCTTCCTGTTAAAAGGGAGTTTTGCCTTCCCACTGTCGCCAAAGTGCTTGCTGATAGGGGGTCATATGATTGTTGGGTTTTTCTCTGTATGTGTTATTGTAGGGTCTGCCTTACGATATAAAACACCTTGAGGCGACTGTTGTTGTGATTTGGTGCTGTATAAATGCAACGGAATTGAAGGTTTTTTTTGCTGCAGTTTCTTGCAAATCATGTTTCTGCTATCCCATAACCAAGCAACTACAGGTGTTTTACAGTGAATGTGGCACTTAGCACTTAGGATTTTCCCCCCTCTGTGATTTTGTGACCAAGCTGTTAAATCAGCATTTGCAGCTATCAATTAGGAGGAGAGCAATAAAAAAAAAGAAAAAAAACTAAAAACAAAAATGATTTTTACTACACAAGATTGCAAGCTGCAACTTTCTGCTGCAGTGAAAGCTGTGGAAAAAAGCCAAGTACAAGCTTGGTTTCAAATAGGCTGGGACACTCTAAATGTGAATAACAAATGGTGGATAGGTCAACACATTGTATTCACAATAGAGCACAGAAAACATCAAATGTTTAAACTGAGAAAAACATAAGGTTTTAAGATTGTCCAATATGAGATTCTAGCTGCAGTCCTAGGTCTTCTATGAAGCCATGCTGTTGTAATAGTTGCAGTATGCAGTTTAGGACTGGCTTGTTGAAATATGCAAGGCCTAACCTGAGAAAGATGTCTGAAGGAACATATGCTGCTCTAACACCTGTATGTGCACCTGAGCATTGATGCTGTTGATCCAGACAGGCTTTGTAGCTGAGCCCTGAAAACAAGCTGCATGGTTTCTGAATCATGTTTACCTGTGGCTTCTTTGTAACATACTTGCTTCTTTATGGAAGTCACCATGCCTGTTTCCCAAATTATACATGGGATATTCATGGGAACATCCTATTCATCTGAGGAGGATTTGTACATAACCTGGAGTACAGTGTGGAATCTGCGTTACTCTTTGATGTGGTTAAGAGGTCAAGAAACTAAAGGTCCTCTTTAGTGTGGAGGAGGGTCCATCGTTTTTCTAAACAAAACAGTTTTCCACTTTGCCTCAGAGTACAGTAAATGAACTTTGGCTCAGAGTAGACAGCCATGTTTCTGGATCACGTTTACATTGAGGGTCTTCAGATGCAGGCTTTAACCCACATTTGTGCACAGCATGAGGAGCTGCATTCAGACAGACATTGATGTCTTTAAGTGTTCCTGAGCCCTTGCAGGGATTTTCATGACACAGTCATGCCTGTTTTTGATGGATTAATGCTCAGAGATCGCAGACATCCAATATTATTTTTTGTCCTGGTCCCTTGTGCACAGAGATTCCTCCAGACTATCAGGATCTTATGATGATATGTACTGTAGATGATAGTCAAAGTCTTCACAATTTTATCTGAAGGAGAATTATTCTGTAATTGTTCTACAATTTGTTCACAGACTGTTGAACTGCTGCCCATCTTTGCTTCTGAGAAACGTACTCTATAAGATGCTCTTCTTCTGCGCGGGTATATTAGTGGCCTACTGCTAAATAACTCAGTCAGATGCCACTCGTTCATCCAGCTTTTTCTTTCAGGCAACACTGAGTTTCCAGCCTTTTGTTGCTAATTTTCCAAAATGTTTGAGAAATGTTGAAACATGAAATCAAGTTGAAAATGAGCTCATTTTTCATGAAATAATAAATCAGAATACTAAGGAAATGATGTGGGTTACAGTCACTCCAAGACAGTAACAGACTGAACTAATAGACCCTAGAACACTATCGCTGGGAGATTTTCACCTGAGCAAATACATTTACATGATTTCTCTCTCCTGTCGCTGTTAGCGTGTCGAGGAGACTGTACCTTCACCAGGGAAGTCTCAAATGTCCCAGGAATGGGTGGACCAAAGACCAACTTTCCAGTGTCATTATTGTTTTGTTTAGGAATTTTTTTATTCTTGAATTCCTAATTTTTCAGTAATTTTGGAGCATTATTTTAGGGTCCACCCATGACAGTTTTTTCATTTTGTTAGACATGGCACAGTTGAAAATAAAAGAAGACCATTCTAATTTGTCATGTGTTGTCATATTTTGACATATTTTGATGACAAGTACTTTTTGTTGGTCATATTATATCGGTTAAAAATCACCCGGCATTAGTGATTGTGTTACTATTTATAGCGAGGGTGTTCTAGGGTTAAATAATACAATATATTACAGAGTTTACAAATTTAAAAAATAGCTCTAATATATACAAAATGCTCAATTAAAAATATCAAGAATATTACAAAGGTGAAATATGTATGATTGACATTTAACTCTAACCCGTGAAACGTTCTCATTGTTATTTTACTGTAGAGCGAGTGCAAAGGGTGTAACTACTGCATTAGATGAAGAAAATGTCTCAGTTTAAGCTTGTGATATATTTTCCATATTATACTGTGAATAGCATGGGATGTAATGCAAATCTCATAAATCCATAATCTTTTTCCCCCTTTCTTAATTTCATATAACGCGTTTAAAAATTGTTTTAACACAAATATCTAAAATATTGTAACATCCTTTAAACTGAGGAAGGACGGACTAATTTGGTAATGTCCCATCTAACTAATCTACGCAGGAATATACTATTAAAAAGCAACAACAATTAGTTTGTCATGATGAGGCAGGAAACAGACCCAAAGATGCAAACTTTAAGGCAAACTTGAAGAACAGAAAGCTGACCTTTATTTGGGTGTTAGCAGCAAATCCACAGAGAAGATGAAATCAGAGGTGAAATAAATCCAAGACACTGAGGCAAATGAACACTACAAACAGTACAATGCAACAAAGAACCAAAGAAAACAGATTACGCACACACAGCAAGACACAGGCTTTTACCAGGTTACCTGTTGACATAATTTCATAGTTCCTTAGTCCAGAGGTTCCCAAAGTGTGGGGCTGGCAGAGCCATTGCAGGGGGGGCGCGGTATGAAAAGAAAAAAGAAAAAGAGCGCTTGGACACTGTGGACAGGTTTTTGACGAAGCTCCCACACAAACGCAAAGCAGGAGATGAAGCATCGCCAAATATGTTTCCAAACCAACTTCCTTCCAAGCCAAAGACTAGAAAATATGGTGAAGCATATCTTCCCTTTGGCTTCACCTGCACAAGTGCCAAGGTAGGTCTCCCCTGCAAAATTAGTTTCCCTGTGTCGGGAGCAGCGCTGGGCTCTCCAAATCACGGACAAACAGGATCCCACATTCTTGATTTTTAGTTCACAAACACTTCTTGTAATAACTAACTACTCCTGACATTTTGGACATGTTAGCTCTTTATGCAGTAAAGTTACAGCGGGATACAAATAATATCAGGCTGATCCTGCCGTAATTTGTTCCCCCGGTTCAAATCACGGACTAACAGTATCCCACAGCTGTTTATGTGTTTAAACCCATTTTGCACAGAGAGACATTTTTTGAAAAATGTATTGACAGCAATGTTGAATATTATTACACAGGAAAAAAACAACTACACGTAAAATAATCACACCGTGACGCCTCTGCCTTTCTAAATGGAGGGACTGCGTGTGTATGTAAGCGTGTAAAACCTGAAGATAGTCAGATTAACAGTAACAGTATTTTGTCTCTATCTGCCATTCTGCAATTCATCTCATGTAAACAATAACGTGGCGCACAGCGTGACGTGAAAAGAGGCACATACCTTTGACGTTGCGTGACGCAAAAAAGGAGTTTTAAATAATCTCCGTTTTCGGTGAATCGCAACGCCGTTTATGTGTTGACGAAAAGCCCAAACGCATAGAAACAGCTGCGTTTTCAAAAATACCCGTGTAGGTGTGGACGTAGCGTAAAAGAGTTAGTAGTATATTTTATTACTACCTGTAATTTATTGCTGTTTACTTGTATTTGCTTAATCGTTTACTAAATGTTTGAGGTGTGAAATAAACCGCAATGGAGTTTGTAAACAAAATATGGGTGTGTGTGTTTGGGGGGGGGGTGTTAGGTGGTGGGGGGCGCGAACATTTTTCTTGTAAAAAAGAGGGGCCTGGGAAAAAAAAGTTTGGGAACCACTGCCTTAGTCCATATATCGTTATGGGACTATGCACACAAGCATAATATTGTAACGGACTGGGTTACAAGTTAGTTGACTTTTGTGTTATCAGTGTTTTGTGTTCAGAATTGCCAGCTACTTATGGCATAGTTGGACCACACCCGCAGCATGGTGATTTACTGAGTGTCCTTGAATGTGCAGTAGTCTAGAGGCCGGTTGGCCTGTCAATCAGATCAGCTACCAATGACAGAGAGTCTGGAGGAGAGCATGTGTGTGGTTGGCTGAGAGTGTTCGGGGGGCGGGGGTTAGAGAATGGTGGGTGTGTGTGTGGCGGGAGAAAGGAGGAGAGAGGGGGATTGTTTTTGTTGCTGGAGAGCGTGCTTTTTTCCCTGTTGTTTTGGCGTTGGCTATGGCCCACAGTAGCCCGTGTTACTATTCTGAATAAACACCAGTAACCGGAACGCCGATCGTCTGTGTCTTCTGTCGGAGGGACGCTACACTGGTGTCAGAAGTGAAAGTGAAGCTTCGCCTCCGGAGTTATCTGCGCTCGTGCCGCCCCGACTCACGGCATCGGCTGTGGACGCTGGAGATTTTTGTGGGACTTTGCGGAATGCTTCCGATGGATTACTCCAAGATCAAGCGTGAACCTACAGCAGAAGCTCACGGACACAACTACTCCGCCGGGGACCGGAGGTTCGCGGAACACAGAGAGCGGGTGAGACAAACGACCGCGGATATGGCGAGAGAAGCCGGCTTTGCATCCTCTCACCGTTCGGGTGGCCGACGGAGCTCTTTGGGGACTTCTGCAGCGGCTGAGAGTGTGGAGAGAGACACGCCGACGCATAGAGGCACTTTCCACGCTTCCATGAAGACCCCCAGGTATGATGGCAAGGCTGACTGGGAAGCTTTTCATGCACAATTTGAACTGTTGGCCAGGGCTGGTGGGTGGTCTGCTGAAGAGAAATCCCTGCAGCTAGCTATGTGCCTTACTGGCGATGCCCTGTCTAGCTTGCTGCTTTTGAGCCCAGAGGGCAGGGGGGATTATGATGCTTTGGTCGGGGCTCTGAAGAGGCGGTTTGGTTCTTGCTCTGCTCTGAGCGTGCTGCGCTCCAAACTGTGCAGCCACCACCGCCGACCAGGAGAATCCATTAGGGACCTAGCTAATGACATTGAGGGGCTGGTCCACCGCACCTATGCCCACATGCCTCCCACCATCCAGGGTGAATTAGCTTGTGACCACTTCCTCCAGGCCCTGCTTCCTGATGAGCTGCGGATCCAGACACTGTTAGTTCACCCTAAATCCCTTCAGGAGGCCCTGCAGCTGGCTACAGAGAGAGAGTTACTGTGCACTGGGGCTGCTAAACCCCTGACTGAGCTGACCAGGCCACCGCAGACGGGGGCTACAGGAGGGACGACACCGGGTGCCGCAGAACCCGCATGGGCGGAGGGATTGACCCACTTGGTGAGAGCTGTCACGCTACGTGGGGAACAAAGGCCGAGAAGAGGCTCAGGGCCCATGGGGGTGCACAGCGCCCCTGCGGAGCTGTGGATGGACAGGTGGAGCGGCTTGTTTTGTTGGGCAGGACTTGGGTTGGCAGCTGCTGGTATGCCCCATTAGTTGTGAATGGACTATGCTGCTCAGCCCTGGTGGATACCAGGTCTTCAGCGACAGTTTTAAGACCTGATGTGGTGGGAAGGGGGGATCGCATCCTCCCTACCATGGTGAAGCTGCAGACTGTGATGGGAGAGCGGGCCCCCGTGCTAGGGGAAGCACTGCTCACCCTGAGTGTGGGGAGGAAGTCAGTCCGCTGCTCTGTATGGGTTGCAGACCTGGAAGACTGTATACTGGGGCTGGATGTACTCGGGGCACTGGACTGTGTTATTGACACGAGGGGGGGGACGCTCTCGTTGCCTGACGGTGGTGTTGTTCGGATGTTGAGGCGGCCACCCCAACCTGATCACCCTGCAGCCCATGCCCTTACTGTGCGGGCAGCCGACTCCTCCCCAGACCTGACTGGTAGTCCGGCCGCCCCCAAGGATCCACTTACACTGACCTCAACTGCACCCCATGCTGCTTCATGCCCTCCCCTCCATCAAGCAGAAGAGAGGAGGAGAGAGGGGGATTGTTTTTGTTGCTGGAGAGCGCGTTTTTTCCTTGTTGTTTTGGCGCTGGCTACGGCCCACAGTAGCCCGTGTTACTATTCTGAATAAACACCAGTAACCGGAACGCCGATCGTCTGTGTCTTCTGTCAGAGGGACGCTACATCAAGCCAGTGCTTGGGTGGATTGAGGAACAGCGACAACCCCAATGGGAGGGAATCGCCATGTTGTCACGGGCCACAAAGGGACTCTGGTCCATGTTTAATGCCTTGCGGCGGCACGATGGAGTGCTGCAAAGGGGCTGGAAGGAACCGACTACGGGCGAGATGAGGTGGCAGTTGGTTGTCCCGCGGGCCCTGCAGGAGATGGCGCTTCACGCAGTGCATGGGGCCCCAGGGTCTGGCCACTTTGGTGTCACCAAAACACTCCGCCGCCTCCGGCAGGGGTTCTATTGGGCCCAACATAGATGGGAGGTAGAGGACTTTTGCCGCCGCTGTGACAGCTGTACAGCACGGAAGGGACCGACAGCCAAATCCCATGCCCAACTGCAACAGTTTCCGGCAGGGTACCCTATGGAGAGGGTGGGGATGGACATCCTGGGTCCTTTTCCCCGCACAGAAAGGGAAAACCTCTATATCCTCACAGCTATGGATTATTTCACAAAGTGGCCAGAGGCATACAGTTTACCTGACCAAGAGGCCAAGACAATTGTGGATGCTCTGGTGGAGGGGATGTTCAGCAGATTTGGGGTGCCTGAAGTAATCCACACGGACCAGGGCAGGAACTTTGAGTCTTGTGTGTTCGCGGCCATGTGCGAGAAACTAGGCTCCCATAAGACCCGTACAACACCCCTCCACCCACAGAGTGATGGACTCGTTGAGAGATTTAACCGTACACTGGCAGAGCAACTGGCGCTAGTGACGGCTAAACACCAACGTGACTGGGACAGTCATGTTCCCCTGGTCCTCATGGCATATCGTTCGGCGGTCCAAGACTCCACTTCGTGCTCCCCTGCCCTCTTGATGTTGGCCAGGGAGATCAGGACTCCAGCGGAGATGATGATGGGCCGACCCCCTGATGCTGATGGGGACCAACCAGGTCCTGACTATGCGAGGAAGCTCCAGGATCGCATGGAGTCTACTCATGACTTTGCTAGGAGGAAACTGATAAGTGCGGGGGCGCGGCAGAAGAGGAACTACGACGTCTATTCCAGAGGCCGACATTTTAACGTGGGGGAACTGGTCTGGGTGTACAACCCCCAGAGGAAAAAGGGCAGATGCCCTAAGCTGAGCAGTGACTGGGTTGGACCCTGTAAGGTTCTGGAACGTCTGGGGGAAGTGGTGTATAGGGTACAACTGCCCCCAAGGGGACGGAGGGTCGCCCTGCACCGGGACAGACTGGCCCCCTATCGGGGTGCAGCCACTGCACTGACACAACAGGGTGGGCCACAGACACACCTGGACTCCACCCCTGCAGACGCTACCACCACCATTGTGACAGCCCCTACTGTGAGCCCTGTGAGCCCTGGGCCCACAGCCACTTCGGACGTGGCCCCTCCCCCACCTCCATCAGGACGCCTTCGCCCAAGGAGGCACCATAGACCACCAGGCCATCTGAGAGACTTTATCCGCCCTCGTGGGCGAGGGACTTTGAGGGGTCGGGGTAGTGTAACGGACTGGGTTACAAGTTAGTTGACTTTTGTGTTATCAGTGTTTTGTGTTCAGAATTGCCAGCTACTTATGGCATAGTTGGACCACACCCGCAGCATGGTGATTTACTGAGTGTCCTTGAATGTGCAGTAGTCTAGAGGCCGGTTGGCCTGTCAATCAGATCAGCTACCAATGACAGAGAGTCTGGAGGAGAGCATGTGTGTGGTTGGCTGAGAGTATTCGGGGGGCGGGGGTTAGAGAATGGTGGGTGTGTGTGTGGCGGGAGAAAGGAGGAGAGAGGGGGATTGTTTTTGTTGCTGGAGAGCGTGCTTTTTTTCCTGTTGTTTTGGCGTTGGCTACGGCCCACAGTAGCCCGTGTTACTATTCTGAATAAACACCAGTAACCGGAACGCCGATCGTCTGTGTCTTCTGTCGGAGGGATGCTACAATATAATAACCATAATAATAATATAACTAGTGACATTAGTTACACCAGATTATTAGCATAACAACTGATACCAGTAAAGTACAACTGTCTTGACTTAACCAAACACTACTGATGTTTGGTCGATCTAAATTCATTGTAACTGAATGGGGACAGCATGACTGTGCGGTGTTAGGACAGTAAACCACAGCAAGAAGGTTCTGGGTTCAAATTCACCATATATGTGTTTTCTGTTTCGGTACTCCATCTGTCAGTTGAAAGTTATGCATGTTAGGTTACCATAGGTGGAAATGATTGTTTGCCTCTGTGTCAACCATCAAACTGTGTCAAAACAGCTTTTGCATTATGCTGATAAAAATTAAATTCAATTAAATTCAAATCACAGCAACAGTTGCCTTAAGGTGCTTTATATTGTAAGATAAAGACAATAATACGAAAAAAAAAAGCTCCAAAGATCATATGACCCCCTATGAGCAAGCACTTTGGCGACAGTGGGAAGGAAAAACTCCCTTTTAACAGGAAGAAACCTCCGGCACAACCAGACTCAGGGAGGGGCGGGGCCATCTGCTGTGACCGGTTGGGGTGAGAGAAGGAAGACAGGATAAAGACATGCTGTGGAAGAGAGCCAGAGATTAATAACAAGTGTGATACAATGCAGAGAGGTCTATTAACACATAGTGAGTGAAGAAGAAACACCCAGTGCATCATGGGAATCCCCCAGCAGCCTACACCTACTGCAGTATAACTAAGGGAGGATTCAGGGTCACCTGATCCAGCCCTAACTATATGCTTTCGCAAAACTGTTAAAGTAATTTAAGTCTTCTCATTTACTTCTCATTCATGAAAATGAATGAATTCATGAAACTTCGAGCCCCTGGATAAACAGCGGCTGGTGAGGCCTCCTCTTCTTCCTCGTGTCCACTATCATCTCTTTTGTCTTGTCAGTGTTGAGGGTGAGGTCGTTGTCCTCACACTATGACACCAGACCGGCCACCTCTCTCCTATAAGCCGCTTTGTGTCCTCCAGTGATGCGACCGATCACTGCAGTGTCGTCCGCGAACTTTAGTACTTTAGTAACTTTAGTATGGCGTTATCCCTATTGGAGGTGACACAGTTGTGGGTGTAGAGGATGGAACTGTGGAACGCCAGTGTTTGTACTAATGCTGGCTGAAGTCCTGTTGCCGATCCTGACGGACTGAGGCCTGCCAGTCAAAACGTCCTGTAGCCAGTCACATAGGGTGGGATGTAGGCCGAGTGTTGCCAGCTTGTGAGTGAGTTTGTGTGGGATGACAATATTGAAGGCCGAGCTGTAATCAACAAAAACTACCCTGATGTATGAGTCTTTGTTTTCCAGATGGGAGAGGGAATAGTGAGGGCAGCAGCGATGGTGTTTGACGTGGACCTGTTGGGCCGGTAGGCATACTGCAGGGGTTCCAGAGTGTCTGTGATGTTGCTCTGGATGTAGGCCAGCAGCACTCTCTCAGGCAGGAGTCACAGCTTCAAAAACCACCACATTTTGGGGGGCAATGTCCGGTGCAGGTGTTGATAAACTCTGCTTTCTTAAATCCACTGGAACTCTCTACCAGAATGTTTAGAGGACTTCATCATTCCTTCTGCTGAGGATCTGTATGGAGATGCAGATTTCATCTTCCAGCAAGACCTGGCCCCTGCCCATACCGCCAGAAGCACCAAAACCTGGTTTGATGGCAATGCCATCATAGTGCTTGACTGGCCAGCCAACTTGTCGGACCTAAACCCCACTGAGAATCTATGGGGTATTATCAAGAGGAAAATGAGGTCCACCAGACCCAAAAACAAAGAAGAGCTGAGAGCAATTATCAAGGAAATCTGGGCTTCCATAACTCCTAGGCAATGCCACAGGCTGATTGCCTCAATGCCACGGCGCATCGAAGCAGTGATTAAGACAAAGGGATTCCCAACCAAATATTGTAGATTGACATATCGTTTTGAAAGTACCACAGTTTGATTGATTCGATGTGATCCTAATTTCCTTCTTTTTTTTCCTGCAAAAACTGAGAAGTAAATGGTAATGTCTTCACAGTATTCTGATTTTTTGAATTCCTTTTTTGGGGGGTTTTATGTGCTGGAAGCCCAAATTATGTACAAATAAACAACTAAGTTCCTGAAATCCTTTAAGTTGTGGGCCCTGAATCTATAATCTATGAAAGTTTAATGTTTTGAATGGAATTATGGAAATAAATAAACTTTTCCATGATATTCTAATTTTTTTGGAAAGGGTGTGTAAATGTAATGAGGCACACCACAGAAAAACCACGAAAGCACCAGGTTATTGAAGTGACTGGCCTAGCTTAGCTGTAGCTTACAACATTGTTCAGTCACTCTCCGGTTAATTGCCACAACAATAATTAGTACTGCGCATTCGCTCTGCGGTGTCAGGTCAGGCAGTGCATACACAAGCCTCGAACACAAGCACAAGCTCCCATCACATTTGAGTTAAGGCAATTCCTGGCCCTTCATGCATCTGGCTCATCACTTCTGGTTGTAGCTTCTACATTAGTATGAGTGTTTCTGTGTAAAGTCTCTGTATCAGGGGTAGCAGTGCTTCTGCCCAAAATCTCTGTGTCAGGTTTAGGGGTGTTTTGACATACCCCCACTGAACACACTGCTGTGGTAGCCGGTATTCCCTCTACCCCCATCGGACTCAGCAAATTGCAGAATCCAAATTGCACTGGACTGCCTGATGACTTGGCCCTCTGGGTGTGTGGAGGGATCCTGCACTTCTTGCACCTCATGAACCTGAAGCAAGGTAAGTGGGGCATGGCTGATTTCTCTGTTGATTTCAGGACACTGGCGGCACAGACTATAAAAATGATAAAAACACTGTATCTAATGTGTGCTGTGGCACATGGATCTGTCTTCTCTGGTTTTATGTGCAAGTATTTACCAGCTTCCCACGTTTAATAAGGATGCTATTCAGGACATTTCTATCTTTTTTTTAATTTATCTGGAATCGTATCAAACTTTGACAATGTTTTAATTCTTTAACATTCATGTTTGTTGCCCAATAAAAACCTTAAAGACTTAAATTATTATTAACTACTATTAACTTTTAAATCTTGTTTTGTCATTTAGTGGCCCCTCTCATGAATTAAAAATAAATTCTAATATCAATTTTGGCTGTGTGGCAGACAGGGTAGGACCCAGGAGCAGGAGAAAACTAAAGAAGGCAGCTTTATCAGTGATTCTCAAAAATTACAGAAATACAATAACAACTCAGAACTAAGAACTAGGAACAGGGACTTTGGTTTTCACTCCACTCTCTTACATATGCTGGTTGGGCTGCACAACCCAGTGGGACAGCTAGGACTTGGACAAGGGTCGGCCCAGTATCCCAGAGTGGAAACTCACAAACAATTCAATTCACTTCAATTCAGTTCAATTCACTTCAATTCAATTCAATTCAATTCAATTCAATTCAATTCAATTCAATTTTATTTTATTTATATAGCGCCAAATCACAACAATTGAATTCAATGCAGAGAGGTCTGTTCACACATAGTGAGTGAGAAAGGTGACTGGAAAGGAAAAACTCAATGCATCATGGGAATCCCTGGCAGCCTACGTCTATTGCAGCATAACTAAGGGAGGATTCAGGGTCACCTGGTCCAGCCCTAACTATATGCTTTAGCAAAAAGGAAAGTTTGAAGCCTAATCTTGAAAGTAGAGATAGTGTCTGTCTCCTGAATCCAAACTGGAAGCTGGTTCCACAGAAGAGGGGCCTGAAAACTGAAGGCTCTGCCTCCCATTCTACTTTTAAATACTCTGGGAACAACAAGTAGGCCTGCAGTGTGAGAGCGAAGTGCTCTAATAGGGTGATATGGTACTACAAGGTCATTAAGATAAGATGGGGCCTGATTATTTAAGACCTTGTATGTGAGGAGCAGGATTTTGAATTCTGGATTTAACAGGAAGCCAATGAAGGGAAGCCAAAACAGGAGAAATCTGCTCTCTCTTTCTAGTCCCTGTCAGGACTCTTGCTGCAGCATTTTGGATTAACTGACGGCTTTTCAGGGAGGTTTTAGGACATCCTGATAATAATGAATTACAGTAGCCTGGAAATAATAAATGCATGAACTAGTTTTTCAGCGTCACTCTGAGACAGGCAGTGATGGGAATAACGGCGTTACAAGTAACGGCGTTACTAACGGCGTTACTTTTTTCAGTAATGAGTAATCTAACTAATTACTATTTCTATCGTTACGCCGTTACCGTTACTTACAAGAAAATGCGATGCGGTCGCGTTACTATTTTTCAACAAACAGACGTTTGAAGCTGTGTTCAGTTTACTGCACGTAAGTAATCTGGGCGCTACAGCTTTAAGCAGCTGTGCGCGCTCCCGTGGACGGCAATCACTTTCTGGCAGACGATCACTTTTCGGCACAACACCTGGAGCTAAGGGGGCAAAACAATCGCATGAGTGCTGCTGTTTGACTGAGGAAGAATAAAGTAGTCGTGGTAAGCCAATCACATGACCACTTCAAGATGACAAAGCAACAAGGTGATATATACCAGTTTTTAAATTGTGTTGATGGGCCAAGTAAAACCCCAGTGATGATAAACAATATATACGCGTTTTTCCTGAATAGTTTCGTCACGTTTAACGTCTAAGGACATCGCTAGCAAGCACTCTATGACCAAAAAATAAAAAAACAAAACCAAAAACACCTAGTTGTTCATGTTGGTGGAAAAATGTACCATGTCGACCAATCAAAAAATGATATGGCAACATTTGGTTGTTTAGGAAGAGGGGGAAGTTTTAGGAGTGACAGCGAGAGAGAGAGAGAGAGAGAGAAAGAAAGACAGCAGAAAAAGAGAGAGAGAGAGTTTTGAGATGTGAGAGCTTTGTGACGTTTAGCGTGTTTGTTGTGTGTAGTTGATGTGTTGCCTTGTGTAGTTAGTGTGTAGTGTTGTGGATAGTTTTGTGTTGTGTGTCAGAACAATGAGGCGACTGCTGAATGAAAAGAGGGGAGACCTGGACAGAAATTATTTTTTTGGAGTGGCACAAATAATTTGTGTGGCATCTTATTAAATGCAGAACACCTGATATGTAAATAGTTTGAAGTGGTTATTAACAAAGGGTAAAAGGTAAATGGCTGCAAATAACTTTGTTGTTTGCAAAACTTGTGCATAGGATTTTAAAATTGACAATTTATATTTGCATTTAAAGTTGTGAAATATGACTTAATAAACATGTTTGTGGTTGTTACAGTAAAAAGTATAACTTTTTCTAATCGGATTTTATGTTTTTTTGCCTGATTTTAGATCAATTGTGTTAATACAGTATGTCAAAATGAAAACATAACTGTAAATTCAGACACGTGAGGTTGTGCTGAAAAGGATGATACCAAACAAGACAAAGTAAATAGTTTTTTAAAGGTGAAATGTAGACGGAAAATCAAAAGTAGTTAAAAATGGCCAATTCTACCCTGGACCCCAGAGGGTTAAACATTTTTTTGAAAGTAACACTATAGTTACTTTTCAAGTAATTAATTACTGTTGGGTCTAAACTCAGACCCCGCTGTATCCAGGACTTATTCCCGTGAAAGAAAAACAAGGCAACAGCGATCGATCGTTTACTTGCAAGGGAGGCCTCGTCGGTATCTCAGCTCATTACAAATGACCCCGACGATGGCCTCCTCTCGCTGGCTTTTATTGACAAACTTCAAACAATAGTTTACAAAACACCTCCCCTCGCAACCCCCTTTGGTTACAAAGACAAGGCACTGTATGTATGTGTATGCAAGAATGTGTGTGTGTATGTGTGTGTGTGTCCTCCTGCTGATCAAAGGGTCATAAAACATAAAAGCAGGAGGAACATCCTTGGTCATAAAGAGGGTAGTCTCCCCCACACCCAATGTATGGTTTACCATAGATAACACAGTGAAACCATACAAAGGGCAGGAAGTTCTACCAAACATCAAAAAGACCTTCACAAGGATGTTGCCTGTGATAAAAACACTTCAGCCCCCCACCCAGAACCTCGAGAATCTGGGGAGGGGAGGAAAGAAAGAATTCCTTTCACAGAGTTAAAACAATGTACAAATGGTAAACATAAAAATGACAAATATTTAACAATTCACTCTAACAATTTACTTTTCTTGTAACTCAGTTACTTTTTTGAAGAAGTAACTAGTAACGCTAATTAATTACTTTTCCAAAGTAACTTGCCCAACACTGGAGACAGGATATTTCTAACTTTAGAGATGTTGCACAAATGGAAGAAAGCAGTCTTACATATTTGTTTAATATGTGCGTTGAAGGACATGTCCTGGTCAAAAATGACTCCAAGGTTCCTCACAGCATTACTGGAGGCCAAGGTAATGCCATCCAGAGTAAGAATCTGCTTAGATACCATATTTCTAAGATTTTCAGGGCCGAGTACAATAACCTCAGTTTGATCTGAATTAAGAAGCAGAAAGTTAGCGGCCATCCAGGTCTTTATGTCTTTAAGACATTCCTGCAGTTTAACTAATTGGTGTGTGTTACCTGGCTTCATGGATAGATAGAGCTGCGTGTCATCTGCATAGCAGTGAAAATGTATGCTATGTCTTCTAATGATGCTGCCTAAGGGAAGCATGTATAATGTAAACAGAATTGGTCCTAGCACTGAACCCTGTGGAACACCATAATTGACCTTAGTGTGTGAAGAGGACTCTCCATTTGCATGCACAAATTGGAGTCTATTAGATAGATATGATACAAACCACTGCAGTGCAGTACCTGTAATACCTACAGCATGTTCTAATCGCTCTAATAGGATATTATGGTCAACAGTATCGAACGCAGCACTGAGGTCTAGCAGGACAAGCACAGAGATGAGTCCACTGTCAGAGGCCATAAGAAGATCATTTGTAACCTTCACTAAAGCTGTTTCTGTGCTGTGATGAGCTCTGAAACCTGACTGAAACTCTTCAGATAAGCCATTCCTCTGCAGATGATCTGTTAGCTGTTTGACAACTACTCTTTCAAGGATGTTTGATATGAAAGGAAGGTTGGAGATTGGCCTATAATTAGCTAAGACAGCTGGGTCTAGAGATGCTTTTTGAGTAAAGGTTTAACTACAGCCAGCTTGAAGGCCTGTGGTTTTGTTTGTAAAGCTCTCCATGGTTTGGCTCCAGGGTACATTTCAGATCTTCTTAGCTTGCACTTACCCACTCGATCTCTGCGCTCCCCTAGTCAGTTGGTTTTATCAGTTCCGCGCTCACAGCTCAAATCTAGAGGTGACAGGGCTTTCTCCATTGCCGCCCCGAGATTCTGGAATAGTCTTCCCCCCTTTATAAAATTCTCTTCATCCTTGGAAGTCTTTAAATCGAATCTTAAGACCTACTTATTTTCCAAGGCTTTCGGATCTCTTTAATATCCTTTTTAATTTGTCTACCTGGTCTCTTAGTTTACTGGATGGTGGTGTTCACATATGTGTGCCTGTGTGTGAATGCGTACAGTTTTGTATATGTATGTGCATATTTGCACTTACATTATATGCCATATACCTTTACATGTTTTACAATTCTTTTTTAAAAAATGTTTTCTTTCTATTTTAATTCTTTCATTATATTATTCCCTGTTCAGCACTTTGGCCGACACATGATGTCTTTTAAATGTGCTATATAAATAAAGATGACTTGACTTGACTTGACTTGGTACATAGCCTATTATTAGAGATAGGTTGATCATATTTAAGATTGAAGCATTAATTAATGGCAGGACTTCTTTGAGCAGTTTTGTAGGAATGGGGTCTAAAAGACACGTTGATGGTTTGGAGGAAGTAATTATTGAAGTGAACTCAGACTCTTTTTCTCCAATTGATCTTTCTAACTTAACATCAATGGTACTAAAAGTAGCTGTAGATAATATTACATCTGTGGAATGATTATTGGTAATTTTTTCTCTAATGATAAAAATTTTATTTGTGAAGAAGTTCATGAAGTCATTACTAGTTAACGTTAAAGGGATGGTTGGCTCAGTAGAGCTCTGACTGTTTGTCAGCCTGGCTACAGTGCTGAAGAGAAACCTGGGGTTGTTCTTATTTTCTTCAATCAGTGATGAATAGTAAGATGTTCTGGCTTTGCGGAGGGCTTTCATATAAAGCAACAAACTATTTCTCCAGGCTAAATGATGATCCTCTAAATTTGTGACACGCCACTTCCTCTCCAGCTTACGAGTTATCTGCTTTAGGCTACGTGTTTGAGAATTATACCACGGAGTCAGGTACTTCTGATTTGAGGCCTTAGTTTTCACAGGAGCTACAGTATCCAGAGTCGTACGTAGTGAGGAGGTAAAATTATTAACAAGATGATCGACCTCTGTTGGAGTAGCGTTCAGATAGCTGCTCTGCTCTATGTTGGTACAGGGCATTGAAGATGATAACAGTGGGTGGATTATATTCTTAAACTTAGTTACAGCACTTTCAGAAAGACATCTACTGTGATAAAGTCTACTCTCCACTGCTGTGTAATCAATTATTGTAAATGTAAATGTTATCAGGAAATGATCAGACAGCAGAGGGTTTTCAGGAAACACTGTTAAATGTTCAGTTTCTATGCCATATGTTAACACAAGATCTAGAGTGTGATTAAAGTGGTGGGTGGGTTCTTTTACAGTTTGAGAGAAGCCAATTGAGTCTAATAACAGATTAAATGCCATGTTGAGGCTGTCATTTTTAGCATCTACATGGATGTTAAAATCACCCACAATAATGATTTTATCTGAGCTGAGCACTAAATCAGATAAAAAGTCTGAGAAATCAGACAGAAACTCTGTAAGGCCCAGGTGGACGATAGATGATAACAAGTAAGACTGGTTTCTGAGTTTTACAGCTGGGGTGGACGAGGCTAAGCATCAGGCTTTCAAATGAATTAAAAGTCTGTCTTGGTCTGTGCTGGTCTGGTCTGTGATCTGGTCTGTGATCCTAATCAGCTGGGTACGCCTGACGTACACCGCCAAAGCATGGACGGAGCACAGGGAACCTGGTGCCGAGCTGCCTCGTGGTCCAAGCCCCCAATGGGAGCTGTTTGTAGCTCAACCACCTGGGACAGGTGGAATTTGGACAGGACCTTTGGCAGGAATGTAGGGTTGGGTTGGAGGATCGCCCCTTTCCTGTCTGGCAACGACCTGCAATGCTCCTTGGACCGAAAGAGCATGGAGTTCACTGATCCTTCTTTCAGATGTTAGAGCCAGCAAAAAAGATGTTTTTAGGGACAGCTCAAAAAAGGGATGCTGAAGAGTGCAGAGGACCAAGTCCGGGTCCCATGGAGGAACCAGGGCCCCTGGCCTTATTTCAAGATATGACAGGTGCCAGTGCTTCTAGGTAATGTGGGGTCAGAGGTCAACATATTAAACTTTTTATTTTATTTACATTTTAATATTAAAATGTTAAAAATAGCTTTCACATATCTCATCAGTCTTGCAAAATAACCACAACCTAACTTTCCAATTAGAAGATGACCTGCTTACCTCCTGACCTACAGCAACCCATGGGAGACAGGAAATAGCACAAACACTGAGGCTATGACTAAGACACGTGAACTTGAGAACGCTACTGGGAATAAACAGACACTGAGACATGACTTCCTGGGGAGGCAAAGGGATGAAACACAGAGAGCGACAGGAAACGCAGACAGCCACAGAGAGACCAGACAGACATGGGTACATGACCAGGGAGACTAAGGCTACGTTCACACTGCAGGCGAAAGCGCATCAAATCCGACTTCTTTGACCCTATGCGACCCATATCCGATCATGATATGACAGTTTGAACAGCACAAGTCCGATATTTTCAAATCCGACCTAGGTCACTTTCGTATGTGCTACGATACATATCTGATGTGTTAGAAAGCAACTGCTGTTTGAACGGTCATGTCGCATTAAATCCGTCTTTTACATCACTGACACAAGACAGACGCCAATTATCAGCGCCGGAGAAGACAAACAAGAAAGCATGGTGGCGGAAACTGGAGACGGAGCGAGTTAATGGACAGAAACTGAGGTTTTGGACTTGATTAGCATACGGGGAGAAATTGATAGACTGCTGCAACAACACCTACTGGCTCTGTAGCCGCTATTTTTACTTCCGTAAACAGAGCGTGTTGTGTGTGACGTCTTCTTTTGCGCATGCAGGCCACTTTGAGAGCCGTGAACTGTTCACACTAGAGCGCGTTTGCTGTCACATTTTATTTGTAGTGTGAACAACTAGACAAAAAAAAAAATCGGATTTGATCAAAACATCGGAATTGAGCATTAAGACCTGCAGTGTGAACGTAGCCTAAAAGGAGACCAGACTAGGACCGATCGGAAATGAAGGAGAACAAACATAAACAAACCAGAAATCAAGAACTATAAATAAACTCAGAGGCACTAGAAAATAAGTAATAGTTATTTTGAATGAAATATAAAATAATTAAAATCTGAAATAAATTACAAGTCCAGAACAAAATTCAAAAACTGGGTTGAAGATCCAGGACCATGACATGTACATAGCAAAATTGGTATGGTCCGGATCTGGCCCACACAATGTGCTTACACATGGGCCACATACCGCAAAGAATGACGGCCCTTTGGTGGCCCAGACCTGGTTTGCCAGATGTGGCCCACACATGGGCCAGTTGCAGACACACTGCTGGCCCTGTGCTGGCAGAACAGTTTCAGCTCTGGCCCCAGATGTCAGCCTAATGTGTACCTTAATTAAGCCATGTAATAACAACATGTGCAGGAACATAATAGTGCAAAAGAAACATGAAGAAACTCTGTTCAGACAGTGAATGGACTGATTCTTACATAATACTTTTCACTATCCCAGATTACTCAAAGTGCGATATACAACATGCCACATTCACACACTTTCTCTAAATTGAGTGCTTCCTAACTGCATTCATACACATTCACACTCTTGACATGCAGACTGGAGAAGCCAGGGATCGAACCACTAACCTTCTGATCAGTAGGTGACCCGCTCTACCCCCTGAGCTACAGCCACCTGGTGGTAAACATGAGTAAACCCTCACTAGGTTTTGGATAAAGTGTACACTCACAAACCTGTCAACCCTGCATTTGAAACGTTGGCTACCATAGCAGTATAGTATTGCAACATGGCATTTGGGTGTTCTAACTAAAATAGGAAAATAGGAACATAAATAGTGCCATCATTGCCAGACCTGGCCCACATCTGGTTGACATACACCCTGCCATGACACCAGTCAGTCAGAAGTGCCAGCTTGATGCCAGATCCGGGCCAGACCTGTTTTCTATGAGCCTGGGCCACATAAACCAAACCACAATCGGGACAGATGTGGCATGCCATCACATAGACAGTGCCATCTACGCCAGGCCTTGGCCATATCTGGATGACATACGTCTTATCATGCCAGAAGTCAGCCAGCAGTGCTGGCTTGATACCAGATCCGGGCCAGACCTGCTTGCTACGTGGGTATGGCATACTATGTGTGTGACGGTAATGTAAAATGTAAAATGTGATGGTAGAACGACAATGTGCATCTCAGCCGCTGTATTCAAGATGGGCAACATGGCTGGTAACACAAACCGGCTCCCACTTCTTTGCACTTCAATTGACTAATTCTAACTTTGTGACATTGTACCAGTTTAGACATTGTAATTTCACACTAATCAATGTATATGTATGGATACAATATTCTTTTTTCATTAAAGAAGAAATTGTACCTTTTGCACCTTTAATGACTCGATACAAACAGATTTCTTTTTGCAACCAAAGTTGCTCTGTGCACTTGGTATCACTGTCATACGTGACTCTGTGAGCACTTTATTTGTGGGACCAAATTCAAAGCTCAAAATAAAAAATAGCATTTAACACTGATTAAATGCTCAAAAATTAAGGAGAAAGAACCAGAAAAATCATGCACAGGAGGAATCACCTGGAGAGACTTGTGCTGAGAAACTGGGAGCGGGGAGATACAGAACTAGGAGTACCCATTCATGAGAGATGCCACAATAATGAACACAGTGAATGAAAATACAACCTCAAAGTAATAAGACTAACAATGACTGAAGACTTGACAACAATGGAATATACAAAAGATAAGACTTAAATAACCAGTATTAACAAAACACAAGTGAAAATAACACAACTCACTAATGTGGAAACTAAATATTGGCTAACTAAAGAATATAGGCTCTCATCACCAGGGATAACCTAAAATGAAGGACTTCAAATAATAAGCCAAAAGTATTGATAAATAACAAAAAAAAAAACCCTGACAGCACTATTTACTAAAGAAACAAGGAACTTAAACTTAAAACACTCGGAACCAAAAGAAATGGACAAAATCTTGAAACCCCAGGTCTCAAACCCACTGACCGTGACAACTGAATCTATGGTCTAAACAAAATAGTTATTAGAATGAGTGACTCCACCTTAATACACTTCTTCATTTTATTACTAAGTTAAGTTACTGTGTGGTGATGTGTCATGTCGTGTTGTACGTAGTGCCGACGTGAGACAGTTTTCCAATTTCATTGTACTATGTATGACTGTGCAATGACAATAAAGAGCTATCTTATCTTATCTTATTGCAAAAGTCAGTGTTTGAAGTTTGCAAAGTATAATCTGAGCTTGAAGCGTTCATGAGAAGACTGCTGTTTGTAAAACAACAGTCCACATGCTGTTGAATTATTCTACTGCTTTGAGGCTCTGAGGTTGCATCCCAACCATTGGCAGAGGCACACTGAATACAGTAGAAATATCACACAGTCAGGAGAAAAATAAATGTGAACAGATTGGTGGTGCTCACCGAGTTCTTCTAAACACGCTGAAGCTGAATTAAAGGAAGGTTTTGTTCTGTGTTATGCTCTGTTTATGGTTGTTTATGTTGAGCTAGAGTTATGTTTACAGTTGAGCATATCTTTCCATTTATAGTTTTTAGTGAGTGTTGTGTGGTCAGTTTGAAAAGAAGTGAGCGGCTCAACAGAATCACTGACATGTTTACCAGTTGTCTCAGGGTTCATAAATCTATCCCAGCTTTGCAAAGGCAGAATGCAGGAGCCACACAGAGCAGAGAGACAGTTACTTTTACCTTTCAAAGAGAATAATAAAGTGGGCTCTCTCTACTGTCTGCCCTTCAAGCTACACTTTGTCTTTGCACCATACAGCCTCTCCTTCAGTCGTCTTACATAAGGCTATCAATTCTACATAGATACTGCACAGATAGCAACAGAGTTGGTATTTATAAAGTGTTTCAGAGTTATTCTCGGGAAGGAAACTTAAACCTCCTTAGAGTCACAGATTTTAAGTAAAGAATAAATAATGTCTCTGTGGCGGGGCGTGGTCGGCTGCAGGGGAGGGGTGGAGCAGTGGGCTCAGACTGCAGCAAATAAAAAAGGACACTGCCGTCACAGTGCCGATGGTTGGGCCATTCCTGCTACAGTCACCATTTTACATGTTCTTCCACAAGAAGCTGTTCGAGTTCTCAGCTAGCTGCAGTCTGAAGTGTGGAAACTAATTTATTATGTAGAGTTTATTAAATAGCTCAGCTGAGTGAAATCAGCCATATATCATTTTATAGTTTTCTAATAAGCAGCATGCCATACAGGTAGTCTACATTATAAGCATGTCAGTGGATATGACCATCTCAGAACAACAAAATGGAAGCATCCATACCTCCGTCTACATGGAAACAACATGGAAGCAATATTCTCCTTCACTACACCAACAAGCTGCTGAGAGTTGGAGGCATTCCAAATCAAGGAAAAGGAGTTGAATTTTTTTCCATAACTGACAAATCTGCAACCATGCTTTAAAGATACAGTGTCAAAAATCTCTCTGCTAGTCATCAGTAGATGTCATTGCAAACTGCAGTCAGCTAAATTGTGTTTTTCCTGCCCCTCCCAAGTCAAACGATTAATCCTTGCTATAGTGGCCACTGTAGGGCAAACAGCTCTGGCCAAACATCTGTCAATGAGTCTGTGAAGCTCTCTTCTGTTTTCATGACAGTGATGAGTATATCCTGCGACATAATGAATATTGTGAACCTTTCTGCCAGTAAGCACTGCTTACTGGCGTATCGTACATGTAAGAATGTGTTCAAACTTTATTAGAGAGAAAATTTTATTTTTATGACACTTGAGCCTAACATTAGTTGGCATAATGTTAGCTTATAACTGCTGTTCAAAGATGGAAAGATCACATGTATAATAATAAAAATAATAAGCATGTGTATGCTTGTAGTACATCCACTGATACACAGTACAAAATAAGAGCTGTAGATAAACTGGCAAACTTCACTGTGCTAAATGTCAAATCCTGTGTATCATATGTGGACGTGTAGGTGTGTGGCAGGCAGAGTTGTGGACCTAAAAACACAGCATGTAGCAACACACAACTGAACTAAAATCACAGCTTTAATGCTGAAAAACAGGCAACAAAAGTCCCAACTGAACTGTCACAAAACATAAAATTAACTGACAGACAGGAGCCCAAACAGACAGAACCACGACCTACAGTGAGGGTGAACATGACAGAGAACAGAGGGAATCCAGACAATATTAGTGATGCGCGAATCATGAACAAATCGTTCAATACTCGAGAATCACTTTGCTGACTCGTGAATCATGATTCACAAGCGCAACTGACTCACTGACTCATCCCTGTTGCTGTTAGCAAACCAATTTCATTAGTAGAAATATATCTAGCTTATAATTCAAATTGTGGAGAAAAACACAACATCCAGTATCTTAACAAAAACATTTCTGCTCTGAACTGGAAGAAAAAACCCTGAGTAGAAGCTCACATCAAGACAGTAGCTCCTCGGTTCACAGTAGCATCGCTCTGCTAACATGCTAACAGCACATTTGAGCTACTCACCCCCTCCTTTCCTGTGCTGAATCGTAGGGTAAGCAAATCACTCAGGACTCACTAACCCCCTCCCTCCTGTGCTGAATCATAGAGCGAACGAATCACTCACTCACTCACCCCCTCCCTCCTGGATCGCAGCTACTTCTTCTTCTTCTTGGTTGGCAACCAATGTTAAGGCGCATTACCGCCCCCTTGCTCACAGCTCAGTGGACATTTAGATGAGAAAATATATATTTGACACATGTAAGGAAAATACTAATAAAATAAAAATAAACAAAAGAAATGTTCCCTTTAGAAATTCTTTTGCTCTTTTTTGCTCTATAAAATAGTTGTTTTCTTTAAGAATCACTCATCTTAGCAGTAGGATTTACATTAAAAGAGAAACAAATTAAGTTTGAGTGAAAATGTACATTTTTTGCACTCTCTGGTCAACTGACTCAGTGACTCAAATGACTCAAAAAACCCGATTCACTTTGGTGAGTGACTCATTAAAACTCGATTCAGTAAAAAGAATCAAATTTACCATCACTAGACAATATACACACAAGGAGGATAACGAGGGAACAGGCCACAGGAAGGAACAGCTGACACTAATCTGACTGAGTGCTGAGACAGGGGAAGCAAAAGTGAACATAACACTATCAAAATAAAACAGGAAGTACAAACACTGTGTCATGGTTCTGGGTCATTTGACCCAACCTTTTGAGTTTATCGTGTTTTGTGTGTTGTAAAATTTGGGTTTTCTATTTTTTGTGTATTGAATTCTCTTTATTGTTCTGTAATATTTCCATTTCCCTGTTGTCTTGTCAAGATGTCTCGTCTCCCCTTCCTGTGTGTCATTCCATGTCTCCCCTGTCTGTCATGTCTCTCTCTCTCCTGTTCCCTCGCTCCCTCTCTCAGCTGCCTTTCCTCTTGTGTCAAGCTCATGTGTTAGTCTACGGCCGTTTATCAATGCCCAAGTACGCGAGTACGTACTTGCCGAGAACGCACGGGAGTACGTACCCGCCGAGAACGCGAGCACGGAGTCGCGATATGTACAATTGGAACACCTGCGTACGTGATGATGTCACAGGTCCGGAGTTTTTACTGCCGTCCCCTCCTAATTTAACTGTGAGTAACATGTTATGAAGCTTAACTTTAATCACAGCCAAACCGGTTTACTCAGGAACAAATAAAACACTGAAATAAACCAAACATTAACATTTAGAAGTGATCTAAGTGACTTATATATCATTTTTAACCTCAGTAGTGAAACCTCTATTAATAAAAATAGTGTACATGTACATACGTGTACATACCTTAATAAAAACAAGCAGGTGAGATGTTAGAACGCTTTTATTTCTATTCTAGTGGACACTCGGGGGGGGGGTAGAAAACGATGTGCCGGGAGTCCGCTGTTGAGTTTTGGACGAAATGCATTCTGGGATATATAGCTGTCCCAAGTCCACACCGATGCATGCTCGATAAAACGGGCGGATCGAGGACACATCCGGGACTTTTTCACGTTCTCGGCTTGATGCGTACTTCGAATTGGAACAGTACTTGGTCTCCGACTGATGACGTATCACGAGTACACGAGAACGCAAGTACGCACAAGTACGCATATTGAGAAACGCCCTACGTCTCAGTGTTTCCTGTTTTATTCTAATAGTCTCGCGGTCCATGTTTGGTGTGTTTAGTTTTGCTTCCCCTGTGGCATCACGTTCATTTGGCTGTGTCCAGCTGTGCTCCCCATGTGTGTCCACTCCCTTCGTCTCCTCTCCATCTATTTAGTGTGTGAGTTTTCTGTCATTAGTTGTCGGGTCGTCTGGTGTGTTACGTTGTGTTCAGGTTCCCCGAGCTAACCTCTTCAGAGTCTGCTAACTTTAGCTTGGGATTTTAAACACTGCTGATTCTCCCAGACTAGCAAACTGTAAGGCTGTGTTTTTTGAAACTGTGTGCGACACAACAAATCTGGTTTTCCCAGTGTCTGTGACTGCCTGGGCCTAACCCAGAGACTGAGTTGGATGTCTCAGAATACTCTGTACCCCCGGAAAGCCATCCCAGCCACCTGCCTGCACTGGGGGCTCTGGAGACTCCAGGATCGTGGTGCAACCTGTTCCTGCTCTGTCTCACCAGAGGATTTTTTTTTCTTTTTGGTTTCGTCTGTGTGTGCATGTGTAGTCGTTCCCTCAACAATAACATTAACTATTAATCACAATTTTACTGAATAAAAGGACCTTGGCTTGCATCAGTCACATGATGACCATTAACCAATGCTCACCCTTGACGGCAGAACGTGCTGGTTACGAGCCGGGAACAAACTCGTGAGAGCATGCACATTTTGCCGCCTGGGCCATGTGGCGCTGTCGGGGAAACACAAATTGAGGGAGACGCAGACTGATGCAACATGGGTCATGGGTCTGTAGCTCTGTCCACTGTTTTAGGGAACATATTTAGTTTTAAAGTTAGTTACAGGGCTTTTCCTGCCTTCCTGCAGGGCTTATAGTTCACTAAAAACTATTTAAGATGTATATCCACATAATTATGGATTATTAAAATTACGATCTGAATATTAAATTATGATTTAATATTTATTCAGATGTTTTCTGACTCTAATTTTTTTTCTCATTTCTTAGGTTTTTCTAATTTACATTTAAAACATTTTCAACTATTTTCCAACTTCTTCTGTGTGGATGTCAGCTTTTAGCAGTTCAGCACTTTTGTTTTCAGGTGAAAATTTGTATTTTTCATCTCATTCAAAATTTTTAACTTAAATTCAGCAATTAATTCATTTCAGTGCATACATTCAGATTCAAGCATTCACACTGCAGTTTCTTCAGAAAATGCACTTTCTAGTTGATAAGTGATCTTCATAATGAGTTCAATAAGGAAGATCTAGGGTCTCACATCTGTCTTCGCAGACACCTTTGTGCAACCCACCTCCTCCTTCCCATCTCCACCTCTCATCACTCCATCACAGCTGCGGTTCTGTTCCTCCAAGACGGGCCATCGGAGTCTAATCACCTGTCTAAATTCTGTTTGTCAATAAATCATTCCTATTCTTTCTAATAATTCTACCCATTGCTAAATTATTAACAATTCCCATCCCTAGTACTGTAGAGTTGATCATCTTAAATTAAAAACAACTTATGATCACAACGTGACACTTAGTTGTAGACTCCCACCATAGCTTTGTGTGCTGCAAAGGAGCACCTGGGTACCCCTAATAACTGCTTCAGCACACTTCAGATGCATGCTTGAAAGCTTTGCTTGTGGTTATTGTCCAGAAAGCTAACTGCTGTACACAGCAAGCCTTTATCAAAATCTTCTGTTCAGTCAAGAAACAGCAGATCCCATCATTATCACTATGGTGCTCCTGTTGAAGACTTTAGAGTAATATTTGAAGTAATCAGCACAATCCCTGTGGCGTGCACGGCTGCACAGGTGCTTTTGAAAAACTGAAAATCTAAACAGTTACAATTTAAGGGCAAATTCTTTCTCTGCACAGGCTGAGGAAAAATAGAATAATATATAAAACAGCAACAGCTCTGGATGTCCAACAATAAATGAGCTGCAGTAAACTCTGATTTGGTTCCATGACACATGTTGATATTGCTGCTGTTAAAAACTCAGTGCCAGCATAATCCCTGTGTCAGTGCCAGAGCACTGAGCCTTTACAGCAGAGTGTGTAGTGACTGTGCCAGCCTATCACACAGTGCTGCTTGTTTGCTGCTAACATCATGTATATAGACAAATAAGAGGATCAGCACTGGCATGAAAATGACTCAGAGGAGCTGACAGACCCTATAGAAGCACAGCAACTTATTCTCATTAGTGCCAAACCTTGACTTCACCATCACAGCATGAAGCTATTCTCAGACACTTAGTGTAATAGCAGCACTTGCAACAGGTGCACAACAGGGTAACAGTGAGACTAAACAAAAATGGTTTTACTGGTGGAGGCGACTGACATCTTTTCCCTCCTCATCTTTTTTGACAGTTTATTTCACTAGTTTATTGTTTACTTATTTTATTTATTTATTTATTTTCTATATTTTACTAAATCATTATTGTGCATTTCATTTATTTTAATGGCATTTTACATTGTTAAGCACTTTCTGCAGCATGGACTGTTGGTAATGTGCTATATAAATAAACTTGACCTTGACCTACTTTTACATTTGGCTAGGGTCAGTGTTACTACTTGACTGCCTATCATGCACACCAGATGTGAGGTGTAGTACGTACTTTAACAAAAACAAACCGATTGAAATCCTACCAAAACACTTCAACTTCTACCTAGTTTCAACCTAAAACTTCAGACTTATTATTCAGATTATACAGATCAACAAGCATTTTTGAAATTCAGGAAGGTTTTGTTGGTCCTGAAATCTGTGAACTGTTTCTTGATGATGGGTTCAAAAAGGAAACTGAAGCCAACTGAATCAGCAGCATGGGACGCATTCGTGCAGACTGTCCAGCATTTTCTTGGCAGTCACAGAGGAGAGAATTGTGATGAGTTTGCGGTTAACATGGTGAAAGCATAGCAGCTAATGAGTGGCAGAATGTCACTGAAGATGCAGTTTGAAATTGTCATCTCGACTTTTTTCCCACCAGATCTCGGCAACTGTCAGCGACAAGCATGGGAAAGATTTCATCAAGATTTAAAAGTGATGAAAAACTGATGTCAGGTAAATTTTAATCAGAGCATGATGGGAGACTGCAGTTGGTTCTTGCAGAGACAGATAACAAGTGTAAAAGGAAGTGCCTTAACCTTTTTGAGCACACTGACCTTATTTTATTTTGAGCTAAATTAAGAGAAAGTAGGCTTTAACATGTCTCTATTATTGTTTTTAGGTCCATTTTTATAATAAAGGCATTAAACATTTTTGGGGGTGAATAATATTTAAAATAAAAAAAATTATTCATATTTAAAAGAGTCAAAATATCAGTGATGTGTATCTTAAAAATCTTAAATCAGATTTCATATCAGTGTAAAACCTAACGGAGAGTTGTTCTGTCATGCTGGGGCAGGCAGGATGATGACCCAAACATGAGGAAAAATAAACTAGAAAACACAAAGCAAAGACTTCTCAGGCGCCACGAAGAAAAACCACAGCAATGAGGGGGTACGACACAACAACGGACAGAGGAAAACACAGGGCTTAAATACACATGGGAGTAACGAGGGAATGGGAAACAGGAGGGAAACACAGCTGGGACTAATCAGACATAACGAGACGGGGAGGAAGCAAAACTGAATACACTGAACACAGGATGAGGAGCTTTTAAAATAAAACAGGAAACATGAGGCCTTCACCAAGATGTGGATTCAACACTGTGACATGGAGACATGACTGACTCAGAGAACAGAGGGAACATGAAACATGGAGACAAGAGTAGCTAAACGTGGAACACAGGGAAGGCACAGTGACAGAAAACTAGAGACTAGAACAGGGGTGGGCAATCTCAGTCCACGAGGGCCGGTGTCCCTGCAGGTTTTAGATGTGTCCTCAAACCAACACAGCTGATTTAAATGGCTAAATTAGCTCCTCAACATGTCCTGAAGTTCTCCAGAGGCCTGGCAACGAACTAATCATGTGATTCAGGTGTGTTGACCCAAGGTGAGATCTAAAACCTGCAGGGACACCGGCCCTCGTGGACTGAGATTGCCCACCCCTGGACTAGAAACTAAGAATATGACACACAGAGACAAACAGGGAGAACATGAATAACACTAAATCAAAGAATATTAGTCCAGGACCTGAAACACAAAGTACTATGACATGTTCTATATCAAACCAAAAAACATTTTTGTAGACCAACTTTTCTTATTGGTTTCTAAAGCAGTTAAAAGTCTTTACATGACAGTTTGCAATGTAAAGCTCGTGGATTTATGGTGTGTGTGGGCTGTTAACTGTGTGCATATGAATGTGTGTGGGTGCCTAAAGATATTCTTCTGATATTTGCCTCTAATGATGCTGATGCTGCTTCTTTCCCTCTCTATGTTAACAGTATTTTGATTTGTAGGTACAGCAGGTTATCAGCAAACTGGAAGGTTGGCAGTTTGATCCATGGCAGCTCTGGTCTGCTGCTCTACTCTTCACGCCTTAGGCAAGATACTAAACCCAAGTTGCTCTCGAATGCATTCACTGGAGTGTCAGTGTTACTTAAAAAGTGCTTGTGTGAATGAGGCATGTTATATAAGGTGCCTTCAGTGTTCAGGTAAAGTAGAAAAGTGCTTTTTAAGAACCAGTCCATTTACCAAGACAGCATGCTTTTATTTAATTATTTGATTTTGATAAAACTCGGGACTATTTGCTTCTGTTGATTTGTGATGAGCTAAACTGTCTCCTAGCTCCATCGTCGTATTTAACAGAGATGCAAGAGTAACTTTAAGATCAGCAGTAGGAAAGCACATTTATGTATGCGATTTCCTAATGCTGCTCTTAAAGCTGCTCTAATCTCTGATTAGCTGCCAATAGTCAAATATTCACTATCTGGCCCACGTCCTCATTTTAGGTTTCACAGTGTTTTTTAGTAGATAAAGGTGAGTGGCTTAAACATGAATTGAGCTGCGGTTTGGGGAATGCCTCAGAGGGAACTGGCAGATCCCCAAAGAAGGCATCCCCTAGAGCAGTAATAACTGTGCGTTATAATGGTCAAAGACCTCTGCAGTAATGTAACTGGAAAGCAGGCAAAGGTAAGTAGCCCATGGCCTAAATAATGTGGTCGAGGATTCCATAGAGAGGAAGTGGCTTAGCTCAGAAAATTAGGAAGAAATGGCGGGAGAAGAGAACATAGGAAATTTTGGACAATGAAAGACCTTGATAGATTGATGTGGAAAACCCTCGATCAGTGACTCATGCTGGGATTTTAAGACTTGAGGTGATGGCTTGACGGCTTGTAAACTCTTATGTGAGCTTGTCTTGGAGTAGAAGATGGGGAGAGGGTACCTGGCTGGTTAATTTACTTTGGGTAAGGTAGCAATGATTACTGTGCCCATTTCTGAAATGAACAGAAGTGACGGTGAGCAGTTTTGAAAGGGTTGATTGAATTGAAACACTGATTAAGGGAGAAGCGCCTTCCATAATGAAAACCCCCAAAACCAGCAGAGAGCCAAGTAGAGTTCCACCAAGCAAGATGGCTGAGCCTCATAGAGGATGATACTGCCATTTGGGATGTTGAATGACTGTGTCAAGGAGGGAGGGTTTAGATGATGCTAGCGAAAGCACATGAGATGTCTTAAAAGGAGCGATAGAGAACAGAGAAACTGGCATCCCGGTGTAAGAAATGTTTACTGCTGTGTTTGCAAATGACCGATATGGAGAAGACGACTGGCAACACGGTTCCAGGAATGTGCACTCTTATATTTTGTGAAAGATGGATTGATGCAGGGAAACTGGCATCCCAGTGGGGAAAGCTTACTGCAACATTTGTAATGTTTGTAATGTTTTTTTTGTTGTTGTTTTTTTGTTGTTTTTTTGTGGGGGCAAACGATAGACAGTAGAGAACTGACATGATGAAGGCAGAGGGGTTTTCCGCAATGATATGAGCAGAGAAGCTTGTTGCTGCATTTTGAGAATGCAGGATAGAGAAAGAACCTGCCATCGCAGTGCCAGAAGGGTTCACTGCTGCTTTACATATGAAAGATCAATGCAGAAAAACAAGCATCCCAGTGGTAGAAAAATTTGCTGCTGCATTTGCCAAGGAAGGATAGAGAATGAACCTGGCATCCCAGTGCTAGAAGGGTTCACAGCTGCTTTTTCCAATGACAGATGCAGAGAAACTAGGATCTCTGTGAGCTTGCTGCTGCATTTGCAAATGAGGGAAAGAGAAGTAGCCTGGCATCGCAGTGCCAGAAGGGCTCAGCTGCTTTTTGCAACGATAGATTAAAAGAAACTGGAAACTTGGGAGTAGGAAACTTGCTGCATTTTTTGAATGACAGTTAAAGAAGAACCTGGCATCCCATTGCCAAACTTGCTTGTGCACTTTGTGGAAGGAGGGATAGAAAACATGAAAGCTGGCATCCTATGGCTAGCAGAGATAAACGGCAATGGAGGAGCAGCAGAGCATGGCACTAGGGACTGATTTTCAGCTGCACATTAAATGGTGGTCGGAGGCAAGTGCACAGAACTGAGCTCGCCCATGCTACCTGGCGCTGACGGGTGGGTGGAGCTACACAGTAGCTTTTGCTGTTGGAGGTGCAATTTTGCTTCTGCACAGAGAAGACTTTCGATTGACATTTAAAAGAGAGAGGTTCAGATGCTACGAAAGTCCGGCGCTGACTTCTGTGGGCTTTTTGGCTAACTCGCCAGTGGAGCTGTGAGCTTTGCTGGTGGGTGATCTTCCTGAATTTTGCGGTGGTGGGGAGTGGCAGGAATTAGATGACTGGATGGATCAACTGGATGGAAGAGCCGCCATGACGTTCAGAGTGTTTGGGTTTTTTCGATTGCCTGGAGGAAAACCGATGAAGGAGAGCTGTGTAGTTATTCATCTGATATGGTTCAGGGGGATTGTAAACAATTGGATATACACCCATCTCGCCCCTGCGGGCGGTTTATCCTTCAAGCTCGGGTCCTCTACCAGAGGCCTGGGAGCTTGAGGGTCCTGCGCAGTATCTTAGCTGTTCCCAGGACTGCGCTCTTCTGGACAGAGATCTCCGATGTTGTTCCCGGGATCTGCTGGAGCCACTCGCCTAGCTTGGGAGTCACTGCACCTACTGCTCCGATTACCACGGGGACCACCGTTACCTTCACCCTCCACATCCTCTCGAGCTCTTCTCTGAGCCCTTGGTATTTCTCCAGCTTCTCGTGTTCCTGCTTCCTGATATTGCTGTCATTCGGGACCGCTACATCGATCACTACAGCCGTCTTCTTCTGTTTGTCTACCACCACTATGTCCGGTTGGTTAGCCACCACCATTTTGTCCGTCTGCATCTGGAAGTCCCACAGGATCTTAGCTCGGTCATTCTCCATCGCCCTTGGGGGCATCTCCCATTTTGACCTCGGGACTTCCAGGTTATACTCGGCACAGATGTTCCTGTACACTATGCCGGCCACTTGGTTATGGCGTTCCATGTATGCCTTGCCTGCTAGCATCTTGCACCCTGCTGTTATGTGCTGGATTGTCTCAGGGGCATCTTTACACAGCCTGCACCTGGGGTCTTGCCTGGTGTGATAGACCCCAGCCTCTATGGATCTTGTACTCAGAGCTTGTTCTTGTGCTGCCATGATTAGTGCCTCCGTGCTGTCTTTCAGTCCAGCTTTGTCCAGCCACTGGTAGGATTTCTGGATATCAGCCACCTCCTCTATCTGCCGGTGGTACATACCGTGCAGGGGCCTGTCCTTCCATGATGGTTCCTCGTCTCCCTCCTCTTTCTTGGGTTTCTGCTGCCTGAGGTATTCACTGAGCACTCGGTCAGTTGGGGCCATCTTCCCAATGTATTCTTGGATGTTCGTTGTCTCATCCTGGACTGTGGTGCTGACACTCACCAGTCCCCGGCCCCCTTCCTTCCACTTAGCGTACAGCCTCAGGGTGCTGGACTTGGGGTGAAACCCTCCATGCTTGGTAAGGAGCTTCCTTGTCTTGATGTCAGTGGCTTCTATCTCCTCCTTTGGCCAGCCTATTACCCCAGCAGGGTACCTGATCACGGGCAGGGCGTAGGTGTTGATAGCCCGGATCTGGTTCTTACCGTTCAGCTGACTCCTCAGGACTTGCCTGACCCTCTGCAGGTACTTGGTGGTTGCAGCTTTTCTAGCAGCCTTTTCATGATTCACATTGGCCTGCGGGATCCCCAGGTACTTGTAACTGTCCTCTATGTCTGCAATGTTGCCTTCTGGTAGTTCAATCCTCTCAGTTCTGACTACCTTCCCTCTCTTTGTTACCATCCGACTATACTTCTCCAGCCCAAACGACATTCCAATGTCATTGCTGTATATCCTGGTAGTGTGGATCAGTGAATTGATGTCTCATTCACTCTTGGCATACAGCTTGATGTCATCCATGTACAGGAGGTGGCTGACAACTGCTCCGTTCCGTAGTTGGTATCCGTAGCCAGTCTTGTTAATGATCTCACTGAGGGGGTTCAGGCCTATGCAGAACAGCAGTGGGGACAGAGCATCTCCTTGGTAGATCCTGCACTTGATGGTGACTTGTGCTATGGGCTTGGAGTTGGCCTCTAGTGTTGTACGCCACATCCCCATTGAGTTCCTGATGAAAGCTCTTAGGGTCTTGTTGATCTTGTACAATTCTAGGCATTCCAGTATCCAGCTGTGGGGCATTGAGTCATAGGCCTTCTTGTAATCAATCCAGGCAGTGCACAGGTTGGTGAGTCTGGTCTTGCAGTCTCGGCAGACTGTTCTGTCTACCAGTAGCTGGTGTTTTGAACCTCTGGTATTCTTGCCAATCCCTTTCTGTGCCCTGCTCATGTATTGACCCATGTGCCTGTTCATCTTAGCCGATATGATGCCTGACAGGAGCTTCCATGTAGTACTGAGGCAGGTTATTGGTCGGTAGTTGGATGGGACCGGTCCCTTCTTGGGGTCCTTGGGGATCAGGACCGTCCGACCTTCGGTTAGCCATTCCGGGTGTCTCTCGTTAACTAGCAGCTGGTTCATTTGTGCTGCCAGACACTCGTGGAGTGCAGTCAGCTTCTTCAGCCAGTAGGCATGAACCATGTCAGGCCCTGGTGCTGTCCAACTCTTCATACTGGAGACCCTTTCTTGGATATCTGCCACTGTGATGGTTACTGGACCCTGTTCAGGGAGGTTGCTATGGTCTACCCTCAGATCCACTAGCCACTGAGCATTGCCGTTATGGGTTGCGTCCTTCTCCCATATGCTCTTCCAGTATTGCTCCATGTCCAGCCTTGGTGGTGCTGTTCTCTTATTGTTCCCGTGCCACTGAGAGTACACCTTTTCTGGTTCTGTGGAGAACAGCTGGTTTATTCTCCTGCCTTCTATCTCTCTGGTGTACCTCCTCAAGTGGCTGGCCAAGGCTGTGAGTCGTTGCTTGGCAGTTTCCAAGGCCTCAGGTATGGACAGCTTGCTGTATTTCTTATGCACCTTCTTTGTCGCACCTTTCTGCAACTCCGTTAGTTGGCTAACCTCCCTCCGTGCTACTTTGATCTTGCCCTCTAGCCTCCTTCTCCATGGAGGGTACTGCCCCTTGTGGCTGTTCAACTTGTAGCCAAGCATCTCACTGATCACTGCTGCCGTAGTGTAGATCAGCTTGTTAGTGTCGGTAATCGTGGTTGTAGGTATCATCCGTAGTGCTTCTCCTATCGCACTTGGGGCTATGTACCCAATCTCGGGTGGGGGTGATGATATCTCCCCCCTGACCTGGCGTCCTGACTCCTCCTTGCTGTAGCATTTATGTTGTACCTCGTCAATCTCTAGCTGTGAGAGCAGTCCCTTCTTTCAAATGTTGGAACACTAAGCTACTAGTTGTTTCGCCGACATTGTGGATGTTGGGTATCGAAGAATCCATAGGTCCCTCATCATATTCATGTAGCCCCTTCCGCCAGGGTTACTTGCGTAGTAGCATTCCATTCGTCTCTTGCCCACCGATGCCTTCTTGTTCCAGTAGCCCACTTGTCGTCAGGGTGTCCTGGTTCCTCAACACCTGACACGGACCTTGTTGATCCGGGCAACGCCCGAGCCGGCATGCCATCTCTCTCTCTCTCTCTCTCTCTCTCTCTCTCTCTCTATATATATATATATATATATATATATATATATATATATCCCGCACCATCAAGTGCGGGATCCACCAAGGAGATGCTCTGTCCCCACTGCTGTTCTGCATAGGCCTGAACCCCCTCAGTGAGATCATTAACAAGACTGGCTACGGATACCGATTACAGAATGGAGCAGTTGTCAGCCACCTCCTGTACATGGATGACATCAAGCTGTATGCCAAGAGTGAACGAGACATCGATTCACTGATCCACACTACCAGGATATACAGCAATGACATTGGAATGTCGTTCGGACTGGAGAAGTGTAGTCGGATGGTAACAAAGAGAGGGAAGGTAGTCAGAACTGAGGGGATTGAACTACCAGAAGGCAACATTGCAGACATAGAGGACAGTTACAAGTACCTGGGGATCCCGCAGGCGAATGTGAACCATGAAGAGGCCGCTAGAAAGGCTGCAACCACCAAATACCTGCAGAGGGTCAGGCAAGTCCTGAGGAGTCAGCTGAACGGTAAGAACCAGATCCGGGCTATCAACACCTACGCCCTGCCCGTGATCAGGTACCCTGCTGGGGTAATAGGCTGGCCAAAGGAGGAGATAGAAGCCACTGACATCAAGACAAGAAAGCTCCTTACCATGCATGGAGGGTTTCACCCCAAGTCCAGCACCCTGAGGGTGTACGCTAAGCGGAAAGAAGGGGGCCGGGGACTGGTGAGTGTCAGCACCACAGTCCAGGATGAGACAACGAACATCCAAGAATACATTGGGAAGATGGCCCCAACTGACCGAGTGCTCAGTGAATACCTCAGGCAGCAGAAACCCAAGAAAGAGGAGGGAGACGAGGAACCATCATGGAAGGACAGGCCCCTGCACGGTATGTACCACCGGCAGATAGAGGAGGTGGCTGATATCCAGGAATCCTACCAGTGGCTGGACAAAGCTGGACTGAAAGACAGCACGGAGGCACTAATCATGGCAGCACAAGAACAAGCTCTGAGTACAAGATCCATAGAGGCTGGGGTCTATCACACCAGGCAAGACCCCAGGTGCAGGCTGTGTAAAGATGCCCCTGAGACAATCCAGCACATAACAGCAGAGTGCAAGATGCTAGCAGGCAAGGCATACATGGAACGCCATAACCAAGTGGCCGGCATAGTGTACAGGAACATCTGTGCCGAGTATAACCTGGAAGTCCCGAGGTCAAAATGGGAGATGCCCCCAAGGGCGATGGAGAATGACCGAGCTAAGATCCTGTGGGACTTCCAGATACAGACGGACAAAATGGTGGTGGCTAACCAACCGGACATAGTGGTGGTAGACAAACAGAAGAAGACGGCTGTAGTGATCGATGTAGCGGTTCCGAATGACAGCAATATCAGGAAGCAGGAACACGAGAAGCTGGAGAAATACCAAGGGCTCAGAGAAGAGCTCGAGAGGATGTGGAGGGTGAAGGTAACAGTGGTCCCCGTGGTAATTGGAGCAGTAGGTGCGGTGACTCCCAAGCTAGGCGAGTGGCTCCAGCAGATCCCGGGAACAACATCGGAGATCTCTGTCCAGAAGAGCGCAGTCCTGGGAACAGCTAAGATACTGCGCAGGACCCTCAAGCTCCCAGGCCTCTGGTAGAGGACCTGAGCTTGAAGGATAAACCGCCCGTAGGGGTGTGCTGGGTGTTTTTATCTATCTATCTATCTATCTATCTATCTATCTATATATATATATATATATATATATATATTAAAAAAAACACCCATCTCGGGTGCACGGGTCCACTCCTGGAATTCAGAAAATGATGGAGAAACGTTTAACATGGTTAATGTTGTGAAAGGGCCTTTTTTAACAAGAAAAAAATATATAAAGAAACGAAAAAAAATTATTGGTCTCACACCAGAATTACACCTAGGGTGACTGCCCACACTACCCCTGTGTTTAACAGGAAAAAAACATTTCTACCTCTTAACATAATTGATAAGGCAATATATTTCTGTGGGAACGAATTTAACTTTACATTGGTCCACAGCAAAAACAAAGGCTGTAAAACTGTGAGATATTTTTTTGTTGGTGTATGTTAGGATAGAAAAAACAGAACACCACAATATATGGTTATCACTACAGAGCAATAGACTGCTTCAGCCTAGCAGGATGTCATGGTCCTCCTGTGCATCTCTGCCATTTCTCTTGTTCTTTTCTCACTTTGGTTTCTCTCTCTTCCTGTATGGATGTGTGATGTGTGTACATCTGGTAACCACAGCTTACCTTGCAGCGGCAGGATCCTTCCAGGATCTCAGCCCTCCTGCTGGGCACAATCAATCTCACCTGTTTGTCATCGGCTGATCAGCTGGCTGCTACTTAAACTGATAACAAACCTTCAGTCTGCATTAGTGAATCACTGCTAATCTGTAGGTCTGGTTCCCTGTTGTTATGCTGAAGAACACTTATGTAAATAGAGACTGCATTAATCCCTGCATGATTATATAAATAGTTATATTTCAACGTGCACTGTAAATAAACTCACTGAATGCTTTGAGTGCTGTGTTTGAATCCAGCCTGCTTATTATGACTGTGGCGACATACTGATCTTTCTGTGAAGAAAAACCTGACAGTCAGAGAAGAACATAGAATTAAATAAGACATGAAACACTACACACACTAATGTTGATTTACACTATTGAGCCCATATATCAAAAAACAGTTACAGATTTAACTCTGACAGTGAAGCTGGATTAAAAAAAATCAAAGCTTAAACAGTTTTTAGAGCTTGTGGAGCGCCATCTTATACAGAATGTGATGTCACTAGGTGGGTTGGCTGAATAAATGTTCACAAGATTCGATCAGGACTCTTGTGAACGTTGATGTATTGATCATACTTCAGTAAGAAACTTAGTTATGTTTGCTGTGTGATGTGCATTTGCAACTGTTTGGGTTTGCTTTGGGTTAGAAGTCTTAACCCTGAGATAATTGGGGGTTATATTACTCAAGTGCTCTACGAACCTGAACATTACAGCTAACAGCAGCTAGCCAAGAATGAAGAACCACTTACGCAATAATTCTGATGGCAAAAAAACCAAACGGGACAGGCGGCAAAAAAACAAGAAGAGGCACAGAGTGATTTCCAGAATGATTGCTTGGTATCCTGAGTCCGAGGGTAAAGCGTGAGCCAAAGGTTTGAGCCAAGGTGAATCCAGAAAATTGGTTGATGACCGTCAGCGTGAGGGTCAAATCACTCTGGCTTGATTGTCCCCAATTGGCTCCAGGTGTGCAAGAGCTGGAGGAGGTGGCCCTGCCCAGGATCCCAGGTAGGTTCAGGAGCCTCATGGAAATTCCAGCCACCCACCGCGGACCATGGCAGTACCCCCCCTCAAGGGACACCTCCTGGCGGCCGATTGGTCCCCAGCCTGCGACATGACCTGTAAAAGCTAGCGATGAGAGCACAGACACATTCCTCAGGCCCATACCCCTCCCAGGCGACCAAAAACTGGCGACCCCTACCACTCCGGCGGACGTCAACGACTCTCCGAACCGTATAGGCTGGATGACCATCGATGAGCTGTGACCGTACTGGTCAGACTTGGGAAATGTGAAAATCCGGGTGGATCCGTAGACTAGGGGGAAGCTTGAGTTTCAAAGCAGTGGGTGAGACGATAGAGTGGATGACATAAGCCCCAATAAACCGAGGAGCCAGCTTGCGGGAGGAAACCTTAAGGGGAATGTCTTTAGCCGACACCCATACCTTCTGCCCAGGAGTGTACTGAGGAGCTGGTGATCGTAGACAGTCCGCATAATGGCGATGACGGGCAGCAGCTTTCTATTCAATTCAATTCAATTCAATTTTATTTATATAGCGCCAAATCACAACAAAAGTCGCCTCAAGGCACTTTATATTGTACAGTAGATCGGACAATAATAAATACAGAGAAAAACCCAACAATCATATGACCCCCTATGAGCAAGTACTTTGGCGACAGTGGGAAGGAAAAACTCCCTTTTAACAGGAAGAAACCTCCGGCAGAACCAGGCTCAGGGAGGGGCGGGGCCATCTGCTGCGATTGGTTGGGATGAGAGAAGGAAGACAGGATAAAGACATGCTGTGGAAGAGAGACAGAGATTAATAACAGATATGATTCGATGCAGAGAGGTCTATTAACACATAGTGAGTGAGAAAGGTGACTGGAAAGGAAAAACTCAATGCATCATGGGAATCCCCGGTGGCCTACGTCTATTGCAGCATAACTAAGGGAGGATTCAGGGTCACCTGGTCCAGCCCTAACTATATGCTTTAGCAAAAAGGAAAGTTTGAAGCCTAATCTTGAAAGTAGAGATAGTGTCTGTCTCCCGAATCCAAACTGGAAGCTGGTTCCACAGAAGAGGGGCCTGAAAACTGAAGGCTCTGCCTCCCATTCTACTTTTAAATACTCTAGGAACAACAAGTAGGCCTGCAGTGTGAGAGCGAAGTGCTCTAATAGGGTGATATGGTACTACAAGGTCATTAAGATAAGATGGGGCCTGATTATTTAAGACCTTGTATGTGAGGAGCAGGATTTTGAATTCAATTCTGGATTTAACAGGAAGCCAATGAAGGGAAGCCAAAACAGGAGAAATCCGCTCTCTCTTTCTAGTCCCTGTCAGGACTCTTGCTGCAGCATTTTGGATCAGCTGAAGGCTTTTCAGGGAGTTTTTAGGACATCCTGATAATAAAGAATTACAGTAGTCCAGCCTGGAAGTAATAAATGCATGAACTAGTTTTTCAGCATCACTCTGAGACAGGATATTTCTAATTTTAGAGATGTTGCACAAATGGAAGAAAGCAGTCTTACATATTTGTTTAATATGTGCATTGAAGGACATGTCCTGGTCAAAAATGACTCCAAGGTTCCTCACAGCATTACTGGAGGCCAAGGTAATGCCATCCAGAGTAAGAATCTGCTTAGATACCATATTTCTAAGATTTTCAGGGCCGAGTACAATAACCTCAGTTTGATCTGAATTAAGAAGCAGAAAGTTAGCGGCCATCCAGGTCTTTATGTCTTTAAGACATTCCTGCAGTTTAACTAATTGGTGTGTGTTACCTGGCTTCATGGATAGATAGAGCTGCGTGTCATCTGCATAGCAGTGAAAATTCTTCTAATGATGCTGCCTAAGGGAAGCATGTATAATGTAAATAGAATTGGTCCCAGCACTGAACCCTGTGGAACTCCATAATTGACCTCAGTGTGTGAAGAGGACTCTCCATTTGCATGCACAAATTGGAGTCTGTTAAATAGATATGATACAAACCACTGCAGTGCAGTACCTGTAATACCTACAGCATGTTCTAATTGCTCTAATAGGATATTATGGTCAACAGTATCAAACGCTGCACTGAGGTCTAGCAGGACAAGCACAGAGATGAGTCCACTGTCAGAGGCCATAAGAAGATCATTTGTAACCTTCACTAAAGCTGTTTCTGTGCTGTGATGAGCTCTGAAACCTGACTGAAACTCTTCAAATAAGCCATTCCTCTGCAGATGATCAGTTAGCTGTTTGACAACTACTCTTTCAAGGATGTTTGATATGAAAGAAAGGTTGGAGATTGGCCTATAATTAGCTAAGATAGCTGGGTCTAGAGATGCTTTTTGAATAAAGGTTTAACTACAGCCACCTTGAAGGCCTGTGGTACATAGCTGATTATTAGAGATAGGTTGATCATATTTAAGATTGAAGCATTAATTAATGGCAGGACTTCTTTGAGCAGTTTTGTAGGAATGGGGTCTCAAAGACACGTTGATGGTTTGGAGGAATTAATTATTGAAGTTAACTCAGAAAGATCAATTGGAGAAAAAGAGTCTAACTTAACATCGATGGTACTAAAAGTAGCTGTAGATAATATTACATCTGTGGGATGATTATTGGTAATTTTTTCTCTAATGAGTAAAATTTTATTTGTGAAGAAGTTCATGAAGTCATTACTAGTTAACGTTAAAGGGATTGTTGGCTCAGTAGAGCTCTGACTGTTTGTCAGCCTGGCTACAGTGCTGAAGAGAAACCTGGGGTTGTTCTTATTTTCTTCAATCAGTGACGAATAGTAAGATGTTCTGGCTTTGCGGAGGGCTTTCTTATAAAGCAGCAAACTATTTCTCCAGGCTAAATGATGATCCTCTAAATTTGTGACACGCCATTTCCTCTCCAGCTTACGAGTTATCCGCTTTAGGCTACGTGTTTGAGAATTATACCACAGAGTCAGGTACTTCGGATTTGAGGCCTTAGTTTTCACAGGAGCTACAGTATCCAGAGTCGTACGTAGTGAGGAGGTAAAAAAAAAGGACCTCTGTTGGAGTAGCGTTCAGATAGCTGCTCTGCTCTATGTTGGTACAGGGCATTGAAGATGATAACAGTGGGTGGATTATATTCTTAAACTTAGTTACAGCACTTTCAGAAAGACATCTACTGTGATAAAGTCTACTCTCCACTGCTGTGTAATCAGTTATTGTAAATGTAAATGTTATCAGGAAATGATCAGACAGCAGAGGGTTTTCAGGAAACACTGTTAAATGTTCAGTTTCTATGCCATACGTTAAAACAAGATCTAGAGTGTGATTAAAGTGGTGGGTGGGTTCTTTTACATTTTGAGAGAAGCCAATTGAGTCTAATAACAGATTAAATGCCATGTTGAGGCTGTCATTTTTAGCATCTACATGGATGTTAAAATCACCCACAATAATTATTTTATCTGAGCTGAGCACTAAATCAGATAAAAAGTCTGAGAAATCAGAGAGGAACTCTGTGTAAGGCCCAGGTGGACGATAGATGATAACAAGTAAGACTGGTTTCTGAGTTTTACAGCTGGGGTGGACGAGGCTAAGCATCAGGCTTTCAAATGAATTAAAAGTCTGTCTTGGTCTTTCGTTAATTAATAGGCTGGTGTGAAAAATTGCTGCCACACTGCCCCCTCGGCCTGTGCTTCGAGGTTTCTGGTAGTTAGAATGACTCGGGGGTGTTGATTCATTTAAACTAACATAATCAATGGAGATGGGGTTTTTTTTGGGGGGGGGGGTAGCAGGAGGAGAGAAGCTGCAGAGAGGCGTGTAAGACTGCAACTCTGCTTCCTGGTCCCAACTCTGGATAGTCATATTTTGGGGGGTTTAATAAATTGGTCCATATTTCTAGAAATGAGAGCGGCTCCATCCAAAGTGGGATGGATGCCGTCTCTCCTAACAAGACCAGGTTTCCTCCAGAAGGTTTGCCAATTATCTATGAAGCCCACATCGTTTCTGGGACACCACTCAGACAGCCAGCAATTTAAGGAGAACATGCGGCTAAACATGTCACTCCTGGTCTGATTGGGGAGGGGACCAGAGAAAACTACAGAGTCCGACATTGTTTTGGCAAAGTTACACACCGATTCAATATTGATTTTAGTGACCTCCGATTGGCGTAACCGGGTGTCATTACTGCCGACGTGAATTATGATCTTACTGTATTTACGTTTACCCTTAGCCAGCAGTTTTAAATTTCCTTCAATGTCGCCTGCTCTGGCCCCTGGAAGACAATTGACTATGGTTGCCGGTGTCTCTAGCTTCACATGTCTGAGAACAGAATCACCAATTACCAGAGTTTGACCCCCGGCGGGTGTGTCGCCGAGTGGGGAAAAACGGTTAGACACATGAACAGGTTGGTGGTGTACCTGGGGCTTCTGTTTAGGACTATGCTTCCTCCTCACCGTCACCCAGCCGCCCTCTTTCCCCAGCTGCTTGGGGTCTGCCGGGGAACAGCTAGCGGGGCCTACGCTATCTTCGGCTGCACCAGCTACAGGGGCCTGGCTAGCTACGGGTGAATGAAGGGTGCGAAGCCGAGTCTCCAATTCAGTAATCCTGGCCTCCAGAGCTGCAAATATGCTACATTTGTTACAGGTATCATTACTGCTAAAGGAGGCCGAGGAGTAGCTAAACATCTGACACAATGAGCAGGAAAGTGCAGGAGGGACAGGTGAAGTAGCCATGGTGCTAACGAGTCGGCTACGAGCTAAGCTAAGCTAGCGAAACAGTACAGAGACAGTGAGTGAATACTTTGGCTATAAATTAGGTAGTGAGTACACAGAAAGGGTGATTCAGATGAAGCACGCGAAGATTATACTATGAAGAAGGGATGTATCAAAAGATTTAAATTAAATTGCTAAGCAGAAAAGCTACTCAGAAACACCACTGTGTTTGAGCAGGAACAGGAAGTGATACTCTACCGCAGAGCGAGCGAACACCACGTGACAGCTCCACCAAGAGTCCTTTCTGCAGTGCCTCCAGAGTCCAGACATGGTGGCAGCGCCGGAGATGGTGTTGGATGGAAGACACCACCAAATCAGCCTCTTCCTCATGGAACAGGGGAGGCTGATAGCCTAGGGACACCTCAAATGGAGAGAGACCAGTGGATGCAGAAACAAGTGAATTGTGTGCATACTCTACCCATGAGAGATGTGCTGACCACGTAGCCAGGTTATGGGAAACCACGCAGCCGAGTGTGGATTCCAGTTCCTGGTTGAGTCTCTCAGTCTGTCCATTGGTTTGAGGGTGGTAACCGGAACTGAGGTTGACTTGTGCACCTAAGGCAGAGCAGAAAGATTTACAAAGGAGGTATGGCCAGAGGTTGTAGAAGGCCAGAGAGTCGCTGTGCCGTAGTAATGTGATGATGTGGCCGATTCTGGGATGGCAGGAAAACCTGGAGTTATGAGATAGTTATTACTGACTTGATCACAGCAGACCGGGCTGCTGCGGGTAAGAAGCGGCGTTCTGGAGGACCCATGCCAGGGTCTGGTTCGTCCTGTAATATCCGCTAGATGGTTTCCTCTATGCCCCAGGATAAAAACGCCAGGCGGCAGGAAGCACAGGAGCTGGTTCAGTGGGTTCTTTGTCCGGGTCGTAAAGATGAGACAGGGAATAGGCCTTGGTGTTTTTGGAACCTGGACGGAAGGAGATGGCAAACTTGAAATGATCAAAGAACAGAGACGAAAGGACATGGCGGGCACTTAGTCTCTTACCTGTTTTGAGATAAGTAAGGTTATTATGGTCAGTGAAGACTAGGGATGGGTATCGTTTAGGTTTTATCCGATACCGGTGCCAAACCGGTACTTTTGAAATGGTGCCGGTGCTTAAACGGTGCTCAAACTGGTGCTTAAAGAATGGAGAACACAAAATTGGTCCAAAAACCTCTCATGTTTAGCTGTTTTTTGTGAAAAGATAACAATGTTAGCCTTTTCTGCAGCTATAGGGCATATATGGTCTCACTCTTGGCTGGAAGCAGTGCTTAATCAATGGAAAAAACACAAACTTTGTCCAAAAACCTCTCATGTTTAACTGTTTTCCACTTTTTCTTTGGTCATTTTAGCCTTTTTGGCCAGGGTGAAGGGAGTATCTGCCATCAAACAAGAAGACAGCCGCATGTAACTACGACGGTGTTTGCTAGTTCACCTTACATGCATTAATGTAATAATGTGGTTAGTGTACTCAATGTTAATTACACACGAACAACATGAAGCTACTCACGCAGAGGAGAACGGCTGCTGCTGCCATCATCATCCTCATCATTTCTGCTACGCTGACAGGGCTAGGGGCCAGGACTCTACTCTTTGGGTTTTTGGGGGATGTTGCTAACTCCGGGTCCGATAACAGGCACCACACCCGCAGTAGATGTGCATGGTGTGAGGTCTGCAGCAAGCTATCAAACACGGCGCATTTCTCGGCTTTTTAAAAAAACAAAAAAACCGCTATGCGTGGCCAGGTGTTCCATCAGATTTGAGGTGTTACCTCCTTTGACAGTATCACAGTATCAGCTTAAAGCACTTGTTGCAGGCTGCTGAGTTTGCATCTTTTGCTGTGAAGTACAGCCAGACTTTTGATCGCTTCGCCTTCGGCATTTTTAATCTGTAGCTCTGCTCTAAAAGAACGTACGTACCTGGCCCCGCCTACTATCCTCGGAAACGTAAAATGATTGGCTAGAATTGGCTCAGGAAAAAAAAGCACCGAAATAAAGCACCGAAATGTGGGCTGCTTTTCGGTCTGGTTACTACCGTTTATGTCAGAACCGACACCGGTACCCATCCCTAGTGAAGACGTTGAATGGGTGTTCAGCTCCTTCTAATAGGTGGCGCCACTCCTCTAAGGCCAATTTAATAACGAGCAACTCCCTGTCTCCTACATCATAGTTGCGTTCAGCTGGTGAGAGTCGATGTGAAAAAAAAGCACACGGGCGTAAGTTGGACTTGGGTCCTGAATGCTGTGAGAAGACCGCTCCGATGCCAACGTTGGATGCGTCCACCTCCAGAATGAATGGCTTGGAATGGTCTGGGTGACACAACACTGGAGCTGAGGTGAATAATTGTTTGAGTCTATTAAATGCCGCCTCGGCTTCAGGTGTCCAGATGAACTGTCTCTTGGTGGATGTGAGTGCGGTGAAAGGAGTGGCTACCTGACTGTAGTTGTGAATAAACTTCCGGTAGAAGTTGGTGAAGCCGAGGAAGCATAAGGGCTTGCGTGATGTGGGTGTGGGCCATTCCAGAATCATGCGGATCTTGGCTGGATCAGTCTTCTCTTGCCCCCCTGGAAGTACATAGCCAAGAAAAGTGACAGATTGTACATGAAACTCAGATTTCTCGGCTTTGATGTAAAGTCTGTTTTCCAGGAGGCTTTGGAGGACTGCTCGGACGTGGAAATGGTGTTTCTGGGGGGTTTTGGAGAAAATGAGTATGTCATCAAGATAAACAAACACAAATTGGTTCAGGAAATCATGGAGCACATCGTTGACCAGGTTCTGAAAGACAGTGCGGGCATTGGTTAACCCAAAAGGCATGATCAAATACTCAAAATGACCTAGGGGCGTATTGAAAGCAGTTTTCCACTCATCCCCCTCCCTAATGCGGACCAGGTGGTAGGCATTGCGGAGATCCAGTTTGGTGAATATGGTGGCTCCATGGAGGGCTTCAAAGGCTGAACTGATAAGGGGTAATGGATATTTGTGTTACGGTTTGGAGGAGGACTCAAGCGCAGGACTCCGGTTCTGATGCTCACAAGAAGGGTTTATTTACAATGCACCAGGTGTATATACAAGAATGTGCGGGGGGGGGGGGGTGCTATATACAGCTGAGTGAGGGGAGAAGGGGTCTCCAGGGAAGTCCAGGGGAAAGCACGCGTTCTTCAGAATATCCACTCACACGATCACAGGCTCACACTCCGACACTGCCACACGGGAATCACACGGGGGGAAAATCCAGGGAGCTCTGTAGACAGGGAGACAGGGTAAGTACGACGCACACAGGAAAACACTCTTAACTAACTTGCTGTAGCTTGGCTTCACTAACGCTTGGTAGACAACGATCCAGCGACGAACAGCAGTCACCTCCTGGCTTAAGTGCTGATCACCTTAACGAGACCCAGGTGTCTCATCTCCCGAGGGCGTGGGCCGAGGGCGTGAACCCACAGTGAGTTCCGCCCCGGCGAGAGAGAAGAGGAGAGAGAGAGGAAGAGAGAGAGTGCTGATCAGCGTGCAGCTGATCCGCCTGGCCGTGACAATTTGTTTTTAATGGTGATGTCATTTATCCCTCTGTAGTCAATTAATGGACGGAGTGATTTATCTTTCTTTTCCACAAAAAAGAAGCTGGTGCCCACCGGAGAGGAGGATGGGCGGATGATACCTGCGGCTAGTGACTCATGGATATATTTTTCCATGGACTCTCTTTTGGGTCTGGAGATGTTGAATAGCCAACTAGAAGGCAGCGGAGCACCAGGTAAAAGGTCGATAGCGCAGTCATAAGGTCTGTGCTTAGAGTGGAGCCAAAAGACTGAGTAATTTCTGCTTTAAACATTTGAAAGGCAGCTGTGAAAGTAGCTGTCCTGGTATTTAGCTTTTACATGGAGCTTGCTCTCAGTGGAACACATGGAAGACAGCTGTGACTCTTTAATGAAATAAGACAGGCAAATGATTTATTTTCATAGAGCGAAAAGCTGCAGTTGAACTCTAATAATGTAAAAAACAAAATCTAGACAATCCAGATGTTTCCCTCAACAGCCGCAAGGTCTGTTCTGTCCCATTTACCTGTAAATTCAAGAGGAGGGTTCATTACAAAGTCTGAGTCAGGTGAGGTTTGATAAAAGCCTTTTCAGAGCCAATTCATTTCAAGCAAGAAAAGCAGAAAAGTAGCATAGGGGAAAGATGAATACAATTCAAGCAGACAAAAAGAAAAATCCAAACTGCCACAACCAGCAACCTCATAGGACCGCATATTCAGGAGGCCTAGGTGCATATCACATTAACACACACATATTTCAATCCACTAAAAATACCTTTAATTCATTACAGCGACAGTATAAAGCTATGACTGTAGTTCCCCTGAATATGACTGCCTTCAGTGGGCAATAAGGCATGATACAGTGTCTGCAACCCAGCTCTTTGAACCATTATTGCTTTGTTAGCTTCTGTCTTCCAATCTGTGTGTGAGAATCAGAATCAGAAGACTTTATTTATCCCCAAGGGGCAATTAACAGAAGTGTGTATATGGTACATTTGTTTTACATAGGTATAACAATTGTTGTTTCTAGTACGCAGGGTTGGACTGGTAATCTGGAATACTGGGCATTTTCCCAGTAGGCCGACGCACTTTTGGGCCGATGGACTGGCCTGAAGTGCCGGCTGTACAAACGCTGGCCGCCTTGACTAAAAAGATCTCAGGGACAGTTTTTTGTTCCAGTCCAGCCCTGGTGATACAGCTTATAAATATGTCTATTCAAAAAAACCCCAAAACTTTTAATTAAGTGAATGTTATTTTTTTTACTTTCTTCAGCCAGTAATACCATTTCTAAACAGGCACTGTACACAAAATTGTGGGTGCTCCACACCAATAATAGACTGCAGGAATAAATAGCAAACAGGGGAAATATATACATGCATGCTCTCCTACTGCCAATGCATTGTGCCTGATACAGTAGAGAATCAACTCTAAAGCTAATTAAAGCTGCAAGCAGCGATATGAGGGCCCTCGCACCCCCGGCGCGTCGAGCCAAGCCCAACACCTAAAACCAGCGCTTCCGATCTGATGTCACATTGATGGAATTCATGCATTTAACCACCAGCTAAAATTTCATCTCATTCAACCATTATTATAGTCGTCCCACTAGGTGGCGCTCTAACCATTACTGACAAATGGCATAACAAACATTTCCGAGCTCGAGTCTCATCACGCCTGCGACCTTTGGGAGAGATTGGACATTGTGTTTTTGAGCGACAGCAGGTTACTGCTTTTTGGCGAGTGATTGAAACTCCACGTGCCGCCATGACCACCCCGTTTCCCTGAACGTAAAAAGCTTCGCAATTTAACATCACAAAGGTCTTTAGATTCCACACACAGGAGATCGCGTAAATCTAATGAAATCCCTTGGAGGAGTTCGTCAAAGTATGAGGCCTGAAAAGAGGGGAAAATGTCGCCAAATTTACACATTAATTTTAAAATGGCTGACTTCCTGTTGGATTTGGGATATTGCTCCAAGAGACTTTTTTGTACATCTTGATATCTCCAATAAGCTTGCCAGGTTTCAAACTCATACATAAAACACAGAGCAGGGGCTGTTGTTTTGAAATTTTGTAGAGGGCGCTGTGGAGCCATTTTGCGCTGTTCAAGGAAAAGGAACATATAAAAAGAAATCCCTCATCACATTAGAGGTGTGCGCCAAATTTCAAGACTTTTTAAACTTTTCAAGCCCCTCAAAAGCCACTTCATCTTTCATGGTGAACTGCGTTGCCACCAGGGTGCGCCGTTCAGTTTATAGTCACAATTTTCTCACTGAAGCATCAAGAGGGACTGATGGTGATATTCACCGCTTTTGAGGTGGCCACGATGAACCTGTGAAAATCAGTACAACAAAATGTAAGACATGACATTTCCTGGTGCCACTAGGTGGCGCTCTACGTATTCCTGACAATGGGCATATCAATCTGTTCAGGGCGGGTCTGACATCATCCCTGTAAAATCTGGTACTGATCAGATTGGATTTCATTGAGTTACACTAATTTGTTTCTTCATGGCGAGACCTCAATGTTCGCCATGCTGCTGGGGTCACACCCTTCAGCGAAAACTCACAGTTTTCTCTGTAACCCAAGACCAACTCCTTAAGGCTTTCCTGGAGAAATTTGAGGCTGCAGATGTCACCCATTACAATACTGTACCCCAAAGTGTAAAACATGACATTTCCTGTTCCCACTAGGTGGCGCTGTCCCTGATGTCAAATATGGCAGTTGAAATATGTTCAGGGGTGGAGCCTTATCATATGTGTCCACTTTGGTCAAGGTCGGACAATGTATGACAGAACGAGAGGCAATAAGATTTTCATGGCGAATCATCGAAATTCGCCGTGGCGCCACGGCCTCACAGTAACCCGAAAACTCAAACGCTCCGCAATTTAACATGGCCCAGGTGTGTAGTTGAGACTGACCAAATATGAAGCTTGTACGATGAAATTCCAATGAGGAGTTCGCAAAAGTTCGAGGCATGGAAATGGCAAAATTAGAGCCAAAATGTCACCTTCACTTCCAAATGGCGGACTTCCTGTTGGGTTTAGGACATGGCCATAATAGACTTTTTTGTGCGTCTCCGAACGTTAGATATGTGTTCCGAGTTTTATACATGTAGGTCATACCCATCTCGGGGGCTCGCGTTTCTCATTTTTCTAGGTGGCGCTACTGAGCCAATTTTCCCTGGACATGTCTACGGACATTAAAATACGTAAATTTTCACCAGACCTGACGCGTCTGCAAAATTTCATGAGTTTTCAAGCATGTTTAGGCCCTCAAAAGGCCGATTCATTTGCCGAAATAATAATAATAATAATAATAATAATAATAATAATAATAATAATAAGAAACAGAGCAGATACAATAGGGCCTTCGCACTTTTGTGCTCGGGCCCTAATTAGCCACCCATTCCCACTTTTGCAATGGGTGGATCTAGTTCTAGGAGAGGGATGTTAAGTTGCCTGGCTTACTCGCTGCCAATTAAACTCTGTTTGGCACTGGAGTCTGTGAGGGCTTGGAAAATGTGAGCCTCCTGATCCATCAGTAGTGACACCAGAAGTTGCAAGCAGGGCTTTCAATTTAAATGACACAGATGTTCTCTACAGGGCCATCCAAAGTGTACATGCAGTGCCAGGGGAACAATATGAGAACAGCCCGACCAATGTTGGAGACGGAGCAATACTGGAGGAGCATATGAAAGCTCCCTCAGGTATCATAGTGTATTTTTAGTATTTCTCCTACAGCTTGGTCCTGTGAGGCAGATCTGAACATCGCTCCCAGGTCTCTCATTTCCCACTGGCCTCCCTATTTCCTTTAACAGGCATTAATCACTCAGTGGCGGAGGGCTTTCTCTCAGGACTCCCAGACTCCCCAGTACACCGTGTCAGAGGTATGAAGAAGAGAGGAGTGATGAAGTCCATTTGTAAAAAAAAAACAAGTGGTGGGCAGAGAAGGTGATCAGGTATCACATGATCTATGCTGTAAAGGTAGGACAGATTTTTCTCTGTCCCTACGCTAGGCAGGGACTAGACATAGCAGCAAAAGACAAGAGTTATAAAAAAAGATGAAATCATGAAATATTATTTTGAGAGGTCCAGTAAAACAAACGCCTAAAAGTAAACCTACAGGATTAAAGCATAAAAGTAAAAATCCTATTATAAAATAAAACTATGGATTAATGTAATTAAAATGGATAGTTGCTGCAGCAAATGGGAGAGAGAAACTGAGACTAAGTTCATAGGTGATGTTAAATTAGTGTGCTGTGAGGATGCAAACACAGTGTAATGTCTGCTTAAATGGCAAAAGAAATACACATTGAAGAAGGAAGGTGAACTGGGAATTGGATCAGTCATAAATGATCTGTTAGAGGCAGGGGTTATATGGGAGTGCCCAGACTCATTGTGTAAAACCCCTCTGTTTTAGTAGAGAAGCCAACCCGAAGGATGGAGGACAGTGCATGAGCTCCAAGCAGTAAAGAACATGATACTCCCAAGAGCTCCCCGTGTACCTGATCCACACACTTCCTAAATGATTTGTGACCAGATTCAAATAGACTTAGGAAATGCCTTCTTCTCAATACCTGTGCATCCAGATAGCCAATTTTGGTTGCATTTACCTTCCAAGACAAGACGTGCACTTACACATGTTTGGCACAGACTATTGTGAATAACTGACTATCTTCTCACAAGCAGTGTCAATCAACCTAGCACAGTCTGATCTACCAGAAGGTAACCTGTTGGTGCTTCTTGTAGCCTTTAAGACACAGCGGAAAGATCAGCAAGTGCTAGTCAGGACCACTAACCCCAACATTACCAAACTACACGAAGCCATTTCAACAAACTGTAGCCTTTAAAAACGACTACATAATCTCTGTGTTGTGACAAACACTTGGAGGGAAGCATAGACCTACTCCAAGGCCCTGGCCCTATGTGTACATAGTGTTGAGTATCCTTTTGTTTGTCGTCAGATGGTCTGTTCATCATGTGTCATACTCGGCTATTCCATGTTCAAGTTTCCATGTCCAGGTTTCATGTTACATGTTTCCAGTGTTTAGTTTAGTTCAGTTTTCCCAGTTTAGTCTTAGTTAGTTTTGCTTTGGTTTTCTCCTGCCTTTTTTTGTATTGTTCACCAGTTTCTAATATATGCCTCACTCTGCTTTTGGGTCCACACTTCAACCTCCACACAGTCTGCAACTGCAGATCATGACAGATCCCAGCGATTTGGGCCATTCGGGCAACAACTGCACATCAATCCCGGCAGGAGGAGTTGGGGTCCACATGGGATGTCGATTAATGAGAGTCCCAGAAAACCTGAGGCAACGGACAGAGGCCGGCCACCCTGGCACGAGCCAAGAGCAGCGCCCTAGGGTCACAAGCGCCTGAGAATCGCGTCCAAGCAGAATCCCCACCTGACATGGACGAGGCCCAAGCCACCCTGGACCACAGCCCCCCATGGGAGCGGGTTACTTACACACTAGAACATCCAGCCACATGCCCCGAACCAACAAGTACCTTCATCCCAGGGCAGCAGCGTCCAGCAGGGAGTGGCAGGGAGGCTTCTTGGCCCAAGGCTCAGCAGGCCTCAGACTCAGGCTCCACCACGCATGCATACATGCACACGCACATGCACACGCATGCACACACGCATGCACACATGCACCACAAGGAGACTGTTGGTATATGTACTTGTGCATTCTCAAATTTTTGTGTTCCAGGTGCTGTATGTTTTTTTTTGTAGGTCTGTCAGTTGGTAATATAAGATAAGATAAACCTTTATTAGTCCCACACGTGGGAAATTTTTTTGGTCATGGCAGAAAATCCAAGTTAAGAGCCGCAGAAATTAAGAAAAAAGCAATAGAATAAAATAAGATAAAACAGAATAACATATATTAGGTGTGTGTGTGTGTGTGTGTCTGCACGTGTGTCATCATTTGCAAAGTCTTTCTTGTGGTGTGCATTTCTGTTTGTATCCTTTTATTACATTCTTCCCTATTTTCTCCCCCCCCTTTTTTCTCCTGCCTGTCCTGCCTTACACGTCGTCATACAGTCTACTACATATAATAACTGAAATAACACAAATAGAAATGAAGAAATAAACATATAACCAAGAGGAGCCTATAGAGAGAAAGAGCTGATCTTGAAAAACAGTGTGTGTGGCACAACAGTGCATGCAGATCACAATTCTGATTGCAAAAGCTGGCAGACAGGACAGGATCACCACAGCGAAGTAGAATCACTGTGGTGATTGCTTTTAAGTCTGCATGTGCTGGTTTTTATCTTTGCGTTGTGCTGGTGCTTGTGCTCATATCTAAATGCTAAGAGAAAGATCATATGTGTGTCCTCATTAGGAAAGGGATTTGCATCGGTGTGTGGGATGGAAGCCACAGGTTTATATTGTTTAATGGGAATTATTTACAAAGAAACGCAAAAATAATATAATGAGTAGTATAACAAATGACTTTGTATTGAGAGAAAGTTAATTTGCACAGATGTAATGTGTTTGATATGCTGCTTTGTGGTGGAGAATGGATAAGGAAATGAATCGAGAACATTTAACATGGTTAAATGAATGAAATTTAACTGGCAAATGTCTGTCATGTTCATACAACTAAACCAAGATACATAAAGAATACATCACTTTTCCGATGGAAATATGGTGGCATGATAAAATTACATTCATTCAACAGATTATTTTTTTGACTGTATGTTATGAAAAGACTATTTTCAAAGGCCACATTATCAGAATACCCAGGAAGAAGAAGGTTAAGCTTTTAGAAAAGTCTTGAATAAACATTCATTCTTGTGGTTGCAGAACGTTGCTCTGCACTTGCTGTTGTGCCCCCCCCCGCCCATGCTGTTATTCAAACCATTCAAATATCCAGTGGTGCCATGTCAGGCTCTGCTGACATCATGAGAGCTACAGTGCCAGAGTCTGTTCTGTTACTGATAAAAATATACTGCAAATGCTGCATTATCAAAGGGGGATGCAAAGCTGACAATCTGTTCCACTGCACTGCCAGTGGGCAGAGAGGAAATAAAACACCAGGCGGCAGAAACACATACACGCATGCACGCACGCACACACATTAAATTAAATCTGTGAGTTGAGGATTACAGAGGGCTACATACTGTTAAGTGTTTAGCTGTTATACATCACTGCATTCAACCACCAAACATTTAGACATTCAGATAGTAGGAAACACTTAACAGCCTTTACTCTATGTCGTCTGCTAGCTGCAGCTTTGTGTGACGGCTTTAGGAGGCTATAGGAGAGTTCAGCATTTTATTGGGAAAGAGCTTTTAGTAAAGTACATAAACAGCACTGTGCTTAATGGTCCCAGTTATCTCTACTTAAGAAAAATGTGCCATCACCCACTGAGAAGACAGGTGCAAACTAGAATTGCGCTGCCAGGAATAGAATCAGTGTGTGCTGGCAGGAAGAGACAGAGGATGAGAAAGATGGACAACAATCTAAGCCAGCAGCATGTGTCTACATTTTAATCAGTGATTACCACAATAACTTCAGTGAACATTTTAACCGGCAGCCGTCTGGCTTGGCTCAAGGCCAGCTGCTGGAAAGAGAGGAGAGGCAATAATCATCATTTCTCAGAGACAGAACTGCCCTCAGTGTTCATTTGAGAGCAACTTTGGTTCTGCTTAACTGGACAAGGTCAATAAGAAAATAAATTTTAAAAAGTATTCAGATGAGATTTAGCTCACTGATAAAGTTTCAGTAGCAATTCTGAAGAAAAAGAGAGTTAGACTCTTAAATCAAATATGTTAATATCTTTTTATTTATATACACGATCCTTGAAATGAGGAAATGTTACAGTAAACAGTTTTTTCTGTGGTCATACAATAGTGTTTTAATATTTAACTCTCTGTCCTTGCTTGAAAATATTCTGGGAGGCCTTGAATGATGAGCAAATCATAAATCACTCAGAAGTTCACAAGAAAACTCTGCGGCAAGTGAATAATAACTTTACCATTATGTCTTGAAAGACCGTGAGCTATGATTCACTCAGGGAGTAACATAAGAACAGAATGTTGTACCAGTTTTAGGGGGCAGGTAAACTTAAACGTGAGTGTAGCAATAAAGACCTGTGTTAGGTTTATATAGTGGATTGTCATTTATGCTTAGAAATATCTACTCATGTATGCTTAGAAGTATATAATCATTTGTAGATTGAAAGAATGTCTCATCCTAGGAGGTCTGTAACAACTCTGTGTAGCATGAAGAGGGGAGTGCGTTCACTCCTCTTCAGAGTGTTCTGGCATAGATCACACACCTCCTAGGAGAGGTCGTATCTTCTCTTGCTGATATATGGTATAGCAAACACACGTATATCTGTTTGAGTCTAAGAGCCTTTTGTTTAGATGGACTGCTAGACTCCCTGCACCAGCTTTGGGGAGTCTTCACGGGGTCACATCTCGACCCCACACACACACACACACACACACACACACACGCTTACACAACGCACAGGCAAGGTACTCTTTGTGTGTATGTAGATGTCATATGTTAATGAACCTATGCATATTCATGTAACCACAATACAAGAGCAGTGTTACGGGAGAGCGGACGAGAGCAACTGGGGTCAAGCGAAGGAACGGCGTTTGTTCAGTTCTCTCCCGTGCATGAGAAACATAAAGAATGTTGCCTACTCGGGTCTTGCTTGTTGTGTAATTACATTGTCTTCAGCGTTCCAGCGAATAGGTTCAAGCTACAAACCTATCAACCTGAAGACCACAGCGACCAAGTGGTTTTTATTTACAGTGTTAAAGTGCAGCTTTCCAGCACACGGCCCCTCGTCAGATCCCGCCATCCTCGTGAAACAGGGAAACAGGGTCAGCCTACCCTGACACCACATCCTGAACCCACTGCTCCACCACTCCCCTGAGCCATAAACCACACCCCCCCACGAAGACTCTCCATAAACATTTATTTTTATAAATTAATTGTTTGAGTTTAAATTTAAATTTGATAAAGATTTAATTTATTGGATTCAGTTCAGTTAAATTAAGTTTATTTATAGAGCACCAGTGACCAGCAAACAGCTGTGTTAAGACGATCTCAGCAGATGAGCCTGGTTCTGCCGGAGGTTCCTTCCTATTAAACATTTTCCTTCCTGCTATTCCCAAGCGCTTACTCGTCGGGGATCGTATGATTGTTGGTGTTTGTAAGTAGTGAATGGTGTTATAGTGAATGACAGCTTAAGAATTTAGATGTCTAGACAATGTTTAGTTAGAAATGGTGACAGTAGAAGCTTCAAGTGCTATGATAAGGTGGGTCATCGGGACCATGTGAGACAAAAACAAATATCTGGTATCTCAGCCAGGGTGGCTTTCACGGCCACTAGGACAACAAGTTATTAGGTGAGCGATGTGAGAGAAGGGAAATACATCCAATACACGTGTAGCAGTGAGCCTTCCTTTTTAGCATTGGACGAGACAGAGTGCTGAGAGGCTGGGACCAGCTTGAGGCACCAACAAAGGGAGAATTAAGTGTAACCAATCAGATAGATCACAGTCTCATATAAAACTTTGTACACCGCTAAGGTACTCTCTTTTGGGAAGACTGGCTGCAGGTAACTGTTTCACAGTCTGTGGTTTTATGAACAAAAAGGATGCATGTACATGCTCATATTTCTCATATTTCTATCTATGCTTTAAAAATACAGTTATCATTTAATCATTTATCATAGGTGTTTTAGCTGAGATGGTGGATAAACAAACAAACTAACCGTTTCTTTGTAGTATTGTTGGGGATTTAGCTTATAGTACAAAGCACCATAAAGCAATTGTTGTTGTGAAGAGGTGCTATACAAGTAAAATTATATTGAATACAAGAGAAAGACACAAAAAATGACATTGGGCCACTATAGAGCATGACTGCGTAGGATCTTACTTCCACTGGAAACGAATGCATGTTTACTGAGTCGTGTGACATTGTGCACAGACTGCTGGCAGCTATGTCACATGCTGTATCCTGTCATGCCTCGCAGTTTCTATTTTCAGTGTTATCCCACAGCGCAGTTCTGGGGAGCTGCTTTGTCCCGAGAAGGGGCAGAACTTGTCCTTATTACTTATTATTGAAATTATAGCGCTCTAGCCCGAGTACTGTTTTACTTTGATGTCGTGTCCTGTAATGTTATGAACTGTCTATGACAGTAGATGCTTGGTAAGCCACAACTGTAAGGATGCTGGTTAATAATGCCCAAGAGATGAAGTTCAGAAGAATTGTGGAATTAGTTTTAGACGCGGTAGACCTGCTGTGTTTGCTGTCAGCTCAGCGTTACCATATAAATCAATGAAACAACAGGAAAAACAGAAGGGTTACAAAACAAAGACACCACTTGGTCTCAGGTTCACATGTGGAATTTTGCAGTGGTTGATTCAGTATTTGGGCAATAATACAGCTCTTTTAGCATCTTTTACAGTTGCATGACAAACGCTTCACATCGTGTATTTTTCTGAATGAATAAATTGACATTAACATTAATATACACTCAGACACACATTTGAAAGGGTGCACACCTGCATAATAAAGCCACACTGATCAAATCACTCTGAATGTCCAGCCAAAATAAATAAAATCAAACCATTAAGTCCACAGGACTCTCCCTGATCAGAAGTAAAGAATAGTAAAAGAAACAACAGGAACTTTTTCTATTCAAATTTCTAAAAGCACCAATTTGAAACATTATGACAAGAAGCAACTTTTTTACTGATAAAATATGTTTACATTACATTTACATTTACCTTGGTGTGGTCAGAGTAACAGCGTGTTACAGGAGGTCAAGTAAAAAAGAGAAAGGGTGCTGCTTTTACCTTTTTTAGTTTGTCTAGGCAACCTATATACCAAAGACCACTGGAGGGGCCCCAGACCATTTCCCCCCACCTTTCACCTGTTTTCCTGTCAAAAATATACCAGCTTCAAAAATAAATCATTAGATATTGATCCATACACCAAGACTGCAGCCTCTCGAATATGATCGGTGTGAATACACACCTATTTTCTTTTAATTCTTAACCTAAATCTAAACCCTGATTTTACCAGTTTTACCACATGATTGCATTATGATTAGTCAGAGTAAGAAAACCAAGCATAATCCATCAATAATTAAAAGCAGGCACCCCGGAGCCCTGCAAAGATGAAAACTTGCTGGAGTTCATGTAATTTTCTCTCCCTAAAAGAACTGAATATAATTTTTCACTACACAAGCTAATGCAGAATTTATGGTCCCACGATTCTGCTGCTTTTCTATACAGACAGTGTATGGACCCACTACGAACGTGCTCACATGCATCCTTCCAAAATCCCCACTGCTGGACGTGGATGGCCCAGTTCGACAGAAAATTGCCAACGCCCCGAGAGCGGCTGCCAGGCAAAAGACAACAAGAGCGAGAATAGCCCACGGACCGGTCGTATCACATTAGAGCTGGGTATCATCACTGATTTCTAAATGGTAAATAAAATGGTAAATGGCCTGTATTTGTATAGCGCTTTTCTAGTCCCTAAGGACCCCAAAGCGCTTTACACATCCAGTCATCCACCCATTCACACACACACTGGTGATGGCAAGCTACATTGAATAAAGTGATATCAAACAGGGAGGGAAGAGGAGGGATAAAAGGGATTTAAAACAGAGACAGGCGGGAGTGATTTCTAGAATCGATTCAATGCCAATTCACGATTCGACTCAATGTGTTGATGCATTCTCAATTATCCATGTATGTAAATCCCAAAAAGTTGATTCTGTTCATCTGGATCTGGTTCATCTAGTTTCAGTCATTGTGCAAATGTCCTGTTTATAAGACTGGGGAAACCTGCAGTCAGCTGAGAGTGAAGAAGTCACCTGGATGAGTGACAAAACATTTCTCCCACTGAAAAGGCTACGTCTAGATGAACAGAATCAACTTCAGTCAGAAATGTTATAATTGTGATCATTTATCAGTGCTGAGACTGTGAGACTTCATCTGAGGTGTGAGCATCACAGCAGATGCCTTTGTGTCAAAGTAACTGAGGATAAAACATGAAGGAGATTTTCCTGGCCTGGCTTTTTATAGCAGATAAGAAAACCATGACTCAACATATAAACATGACCTGATGCTGCTGAAGTGAAGCAGAGCAAAGTTACAGATTTTTGATTACAGACACAGCTGAGAGTTTTGCAATTTGGCATCATTTTAAAAAGATAAAATTTCTTTGGTATTGAACAGCAGAAATGAGGCTTTCTGCTCGGAAGTCAGTTAAAAAAACACACACAAAAAAACCAGTAGCCGACAGTGCTGTACACAACTGTAGACTGGTGGGTAATAAGCACACGAATAATGCAGAAAACAGAGATTTGAGATGGGAAACTGTTCTGGAAGTACACTGAGAGAACAGGAAGTGTGATTTTATCGTGGTGGAAGCAAAACAGCCAAAGTCAGAGGGAATTCATGACGTTGTTTCTCAATGTGAAGCATATTTTTGATCTTCTTTTGCTGCTGGTTCAGAGTGATGAAACCTGCAGCTTCAGAATCTGTGAGCTGTCTGCTGTTAGCCCTGACGGCGTGTCTGTGGGCGTGCCGTGGGGTGAACGATCCACGCTCTGTGTTTACGTCTTTGTGCTCTCATTTGCTGTTTTAGCTGTTTGGTGGTTGTTGAAATAGTTTTGTGAGCTTTAACCTGAAATTCTGGCATTTCTGGCAAAATACATTTATATTTAAAAATTGATTCAGGATTTAATGAATTGATATCACTTTATTCAAGATAAAATCGATTTGAATTGAAAGTCGATTATCAAAACCCACCCCTATACAATAGTGGACAGGGATGGGAGGTATATTATTCTTGTGGGGGAAATCCATTCTACCCCAATAAGTCTACCAGTCATCCCTTAAGAAACACAATTATAAAAAATTTAAGTGAAAGGACTATTCATTAAATCAGGAATAGGTATCATCCTCACCTCCCATAAAGATATTAATGATCAATTCAAACTTTGTACATTTCTGAGCTAAAAACGCCACCTGACACAATCCAGTCATCTCTAGATAGACGCGAGCTCCCTTCAACTAAGTCAGGGGTGGGCAATCTCAGTCCACGAGGGCCGGTGTCCCTGCAGGTTTTAGATGTGTCCTCAAACCAACACAGCTGATTTAAATGGCTAAATTAGCTCCTCAACATGTTCTGAAGTTCTCCAGAGGCCTGGTAACGAACTCATCATGTGATTCAGGTGTGTTGACCCAAGGTGAGATCTAAAACCTGCAGGGACACCGGCCCTCGTGGACTGAGATTGCCCACCCCTGAACTAAGTGAAGAGGACTGTGAGGCCTTTAATGCAGCCATAACATGTGAGGAATTATTAACAACTATTAGGTCACTGCATAATGATAAAAACCTAAGCCCTGATGGATTTAGTAATGAGATATGTAAAACGTTTGGTCAGCTGTTTGCTCCCTACCTATACAAATGATACACCCAGTCATACGATGATGACAAGCAGCCACAGCACTAACAGAGGCCATTATCACTCTACTCCTCAAAAAAAGGGAAGGAAAAGAAGTGGCCTCATACAGGGCAATGTCAGTACCGCATCAATTTCAAGATACTTTTGTATACATTTAAGGCTATCCATCATCTCTCCCCTTCATTCCTCTCTGATCTGGTTCAGATCACCATTCCTTCTCGCTGTCTCATATCCTCTTCCTCTCTTTCTCTTTCCCTGCCTTCCCCTCGGCTAGCCACCGTGGGGCGCAGGGCTTTCTGCTGCTCTGCTCCTCAGCTCTGGAAGTCCCTTCCTCCTGATATAAGAAATATCACCTCCCTCTCTCTTTAAGTCTAGACTCAAAACTCACCTGTTCACAATAGCCTACTCCACATAAGCTTTTCATTCTGCTATTTTAAATTTGCTCTACATTTTATCTTTCTAATGTTGTAAATTGTTATGCTTGTTGTTGCTTGTCTCTATTCTGTTGTCTACAGCGTCCTTGAGTGTTTTGAAAGGCGCTTTTTAAAAATGTATTATTAGAGACAAAAAATGAATGGCCCTACCTATTTGCAGTTTTGAAGAAGCTTAGATTGGGTCATTAATTTCTGTCCTGGTGTGATGGCTGCAGTTACAGCCACACAGTGGTAATATCTACCAAACATCAGTGTTAGAGGCTTACACATAACACTACACCCACACTTTTCTTTCTTTAAATATAGGGTTTAATTTACAGGGTAATAAGGAAATGGTTTTGGTTTAGAACTAATTTACTTATACAATCACATAATACTGTGTTCTAAAATAAGTGCGCACATTTTAGTTTACACTGTTATGTATGTAAGAGTTATGTCTTTTTTTTTTTTTTTTTTTTTTTTTTTTTTTACTTTTAATTTTTTAATTTTTTATTTTTTTATTTTTATTTTTTATTTTTATTTTTTTTATTTAAGAGAGTTATGTCAGTGGCAGCTGCTCCCAGTCCCTTCATGAGTTAAGAGGTGCAAAAGGGGCGGAGCAAGCCACAACTCTGGATCATGGGGGGGGGTATTTTTATGTTATTTTTAGATTTTATGTCAGAACACACAAAAAATAAGATTTTTCTGTGACATTTTATTATACATCACAAAACCTCATATGATTGTTGGGGTTTTCTCTGTACCTATGAAGCGCCTTGAGGTGACTTTTAAAATTGAAATTTGACAATAAAATTGAATTGAATTGAACCTCAAATAACTGTACCCTCAATACTGGAATTATTTCACTCATTTCGGACTTTGGATAAAAGATCAACTGGGGCAAGAGTGAATACAGGTTGTAAATTAAGAATGGCTCCGTTTCCTTTCTGTCTAACTCAAGACAACCTGACTTTTCTGTGGGTAATAACCCACCCTATTAGGAAACCTTGAACACAATATCCAGTTTTGGAGAACACTCCCAATTTTCCTGTTGGGAAGCGTTAATGCCATTAAGATGGTCTTTCTCCACCAGATACTATCCCTCTTTTAAAACCTATCCATATTCCTTACTAAATCCTTTAAAAAGGACTCTGTCATTCTTCCTTTTATTTGGGACTATAAAGCACACAGAATAAAAAAAGATCATCTTTGCAAGCACAAAACTAGCGAGGTGCTGTAACTGCTTGATTTCAGATTATGTTATTGGGCAGCTGGATCACGTTCAATGGCTTAGAGATGGAACCTGAAGATTGCTTACCATATTCTATAAGACCGATTATACTGTTACCTGTGCCAGCAAAGCAGACTATGAGTGAAACCCTATCATCCACAACACGATAAGGATTTGGAAACAATTGCAAAAACACTTCAATTTTAAAACACTGTCGTTTTTACTGCCGATAGCAGCAAATCCCTCGTTTAATCCCTCCACCATGGATGGGACATTTAATGTCTGAAACTGGGATTTGTAATATTGGCAGGTTTTTTTTTTTCTTAATATTGGAGGGACCTTTGCCTCATTTCAGCAACTCCAGAAGAAACATGATTTACCCAGTAATCACTTCTTTAGAAATCTCCAGGTTAGGAACTATGTGAAAACACACCTTCATAACTTTGAGAGGGCTGAATACTGCTTAATACAATTTAAGATCTTAAACACTAGACTAGGATGCACAGAATGTTCCCAGATACCTCGCCCTTATGTGAGAAGTGTGAATCTACTGAAGCCACCCTATCACACAGCTATGCCCTTTGTCCTGAACTACAAGACTACTGCTGTGACATATTCTGACATAAGCTGACAAGATTATGAAACTGATAGTAGTACAATGATGCATTCTAGCATATGGTGTTATAACTGCAAAAAAAATTTATCCTTCTTTACTGGGAAAAAAAGCGGTGCCTTCGTTCAAACACTGGCTGCCAGACCTGACAGACACTCTCCACTTGGAGAGAATTAGATTTATTTTAAAAGACAAGCAGAAAGATTTTGAGACTATCTGGCAGCCTTTAGTCTCTTACACTGACAGAACAAACAAACCAAAAAAAGTAAAACGATTAATAGGCTGGTGTGGAAACTTGCTGCCACACCGCCCCCTCGGCCTGTCCTTCGAGGTTTCTGATAGTTAGAATGACTCGGGGGTGTTGATTCATTTAACCCTGTCATTCATTGTCATTCATGAATTATGACAACCTCAATCAGGATATTTTCTTAAGAATTTTTATTCATCTTTAGGCATGAAAAGATGAATAAAAATACTTAATTACAAAAATACAATAATTACAATGAAACACGTCATACATCTATAGTAACATTAAACGGCCAGTGGGTGGCAGGCTGTGGAGTGACACATCAGTGTCCAATGTAGTGGTTTATGTGCAAGGATACCATCAACACTGACACAAATACAAGGAAACAGCCTTTGAATAGCTGTCCACTGTAGTGACCACTGTGTGTGAAAGGGTTAAACTAACATAATCATCCTGCTGCAACCAGGTTTCTGTAAGGCAGAGTAAGTCAGTTTTACTCTTTGGTGCAGATGTGGATACTGTATTGTTCTTTCTTTGTGATTTTTTTTAATGTTTAAATCATTTTTAGCTGATTTCTGGTTTGTTTTTTGTCTGTTTGGGAGCTGACACAGTCTCAATGGAGATGGGTTTTTGGGGGGGTAGCAGGAGGAGAGAAGCTGCAGAGAGGCGTGTAAGACTGCAACTCTGCTTCCTGGTCCCAACTCTGGATAGTCATATTTTGGGGGGTTTAATAAATTGGTCCATATTTCTAGAAATGAGAGCTGCTCCATCCAAAGTGGGATGGATGCCGTCTCTCCTAACAAGACCAGGTTTCCTCCAGAAGGTTTGCCAATTATCTATGAAGCCCACATCGTTTCTGGGACACCACTCAGACAGCCAGCAATTTAAGGAGAACATGCGGCTAAACATGTCACTCCCGGTTGAGTTATTGTATTCACAACATCTTCAGAAAACTTGCGTTCATTTACAGTGAGTGGTTAATATACAACATGGTAGAAATGTACAAGTGGATTGGTGCTCCAAGGGAGGTGCAAGGAGTCCAATATTTACAGTGCTCTCAATCACAACTCGGGGTCAGGCTCACCACCACAGGAAGGGTCTAAAACCAGTTCACAGAGAGGAAGATGCAGGGAAACTGTCACACAAGCATGCAGAAACTATACCCGGGGTTTCACTAACAGATCCAGCAAAGACAGAATATCCACAACAGCCTTAAATAGCGGCCTCATCAGCCACGTGGTCAGCAACAGGTAGAACCTCACAGGTGCACACAGTCAAGGGCGGAATGTGCAATGAGTCTGCCCAAGGTCCCGAGGCAACCACAAACACCAAACACAGGGTAGGGGAGAGAGAGCAAGATGACTGGGGCCCCTGACATCCATGATAATGACTGCAGGCCTCTGACTAGACACCAAGAGCTCGAGTTACTGTATTACGCAACAGCTGCCCACTTTAGAGATTAAATAAATATATATAATTTTATAAATAAAAATAGATATATAAAAATCTATATCACCTGTGCTGACAGAGGCTGTCAGGTGGAGACGAGAGAGATAACTGTAGGATGGAAAAGCTAGCATGGCCAATCCATTTTTAGGCCTCCGTTAGAATAAAAAACACTCTTTATAAGTACCAGCACATATACTCTTTACCAATTGTAAACCTAACCTGAAACAGCATAGCTCCAGGAAACACGTCAGTTTTAATCAGAGCACTGGAAAACAACAGCCAGTGGGAAGGAGAGCCAAAGGAGGCAAAGCAGGAAGATTAGGAAAGGACATGGAATGTCAGAAAGAGCAAACATGGTTTTATTACCAAAGTGTCAGAACAGAGAAATTGCTTATTTAGCATACTAAATTAAATTAAAATGAATTATTTATTATATTTTATAATATGTGTATGACCAAACGCTTTGCTGGGGACACTCAGACAGTCTCATCACAGATAGCTCTAAGTCAAAGTCTTTATTTGTTCGGCTGCGTGAACTTTTCCGTGGCCTGTTTTGTGTGGATTATGGAACTTTAAACTGCATCTGCTTGCAAAGGGATTTTGGCACTTTAGATGACATTTTCCTTTTCTGGGCACTCTGCTTGCTGTGCTACCCTCTGCATGCACTGCAAGAGCACCACAGCATCCAAGAGGGTTCTTTGGTCCTTCTTCATTTTGTCCTGATCTTCTTGGATGATGGGTGAAATATTTGGGAGGTAGATTTTGTACAATTCCAGTGAGCTGTAAAGGTGTGATTATTTTTCTTTCTTCTATTGTCTTCAACACAGCCTGAAGTGTCTTCTAATTTTTTCAAGGAGTCTTCAGGAATGGTTTTCCAGGCTGCTTATGGAACATTTAAAGCTCTTTTTGGGATGCTGGATGCCTTTTTATACCACTCTGTTAAGATTATCCCACACTGCTTCAATAATGTTGAGGTTCAGGCTTTGTGAAGCCCAATCCATGTGAGTTTCTATCCAGATATACTTTCACTGCACTGGCAGTGTGTTTGGGATCACTGTCATGGTAAAAAATTAAGCTGCTGCCAGTTGGGGTGGCTGTAGCTCAGGTGATAGAGCAGGTCAGCTGAAAAACCGGAAGGTTGGTGGTTCGATTCCAGTCTGCGTGTTGAATATCCTTGGGCAACATACTACCCCCATGTCGCTGTCCCATGTTCCAATATTGATAGGAAGCCTTCAGAAACAGTGTAGAATAAAGTGCTGTGTAAAGGTTGCACATTCACCCAAGGTTGCTCAGAGCAGAAAAGTGTTATATAAGAACCATTTACCGTTCAGACTTTATGACGGATTAATATCTTATGGTATTTTTCTGTATTTATAAATCCATCAATTTTGACAAGATCCCAAAACCACTGGCTGCACCAAACCATGAGGAGCCTCCAATTGTACTGATGGCTGTAGAAGCTCGCTGTAGTGCCTCTCTCCTGCCCCTCCATACATGCTGACTGACAATTTTAATCAAATTTGGATTCATCAGCCCGTCAGACCTATTTCTGCTGATTTTCAGTCTAGTTCTTGTGTAATTTGGCCTACATCAGCCTTTTCTTCCTGCTTCCCTTTCTTTAACATGGTTCTTGACAGACACCCTTCCACTGGGATCATTTCTGATCCGGCTTCAGTGAACAGGTCAATAGAAGTCAGACGCAGCATCTCCAGTTTTCCTGTTTAAACTTATTATAGGTGTTTTAGGCCTGTCAGTTCTTTTGTTCTCCACACTATGACATATATCAAGTTTTTGGATTTTGGATTCAACTTTTTACTGTTACTGTTATACGGCTGTGAAGCTGTGTTATAGTCCATGTTTCTTTTCATAGATTCAACTAAAGAGATGGGAACCGATGATGTGTTTTGTTTTTGAAATGTGTCTTACTTACATCTCCTTTGTCTTCTGAGTGTTTTTCTTGGTTGCATTGCTTCCCTGATACGTCTGACAGAACATCTAGCAGTACTAAGACTTTCATATTATCAGTGTAATGACCTGGAAAACAGTTAATGAACTCTGGAGTTGGCTCGGAGCTTTCAGCAACAAAGCTGATGAATTGAAACTTTAACCATAACAAAAAATCATTTAAAAAAAAGGAATCACTCAGGGGCACAGACCTAACAGTTCTGTGTGTATTTGACACATTCGTTTCCATCAAACTGATTTACACTGAACCCTGTGAAAGCAGACCCTGCAGTATTTACAGTATCTGTAGGCTCCACAGAAAGGAGGCATTTAATGAAGTCTTTACTGCACAAGCTAGCACTGGGCTGATAGGGGCTCTGTATCAATGCAGAACAGAGGTCGACTTACAGGGATGCAATGAATGATAGAAAACAAACTGAGCAATCGTGTAGAAGAACAAGGCCTGTGTTTTGAAAAACTACACTTTGCAACACCAAGGAGAAAACGTTCCCTCTGAAGCAGAAGGGAAAGAAAAGGAACGCACACATGTAAAGAAAGCTTTAAAACATGTGATTAACTTTATTAGACAGTAAACAAGGTCAGACACCAACTAGGGAGAAACAGAAGGAAAACCAGAACAACATCATCGTCCCTGATGTAGCAGGTTTATCAGAGAAACTCAGGAGAGTCTTCTCCAAGCACGACATCCCAGTGTACCCAGCAACACACTCAAACACAAACTGGTTCATCACAAACACAAACTTAACAACGTAGTGTAGCTGTGCAGCGAGGAGTGCTCAGACCTCTACACTGCTGACACCAAACAGCCACTTCATAAACACATGGCAGCTGTTCATCTGCATGTAAGGGTCAAAGGTCACTACTTCGAGGACGCCAATGTTCACATTTTGGACAGAGAAGACAGATGGTTTGAAAGAGGAGTGAAAGAAGCCATTTATGTCCACTGTCAATGGCCATCTTTGAGCAGAGGGCGGGGCTTACCACACCAACTGTTTGCCATCTATAATCTAGACGCCTTAATGCCCACTCACATCCTGGGCCTTCTGACCTCAGTAAGTCACATGATAGGGTGGGGCTAGGTCTCACAATGAGTTCACCCAAAACCTTGGCTGATTGTGACTTACACCCTAATTCACGTCTTGGCTCAGGTGATTAGGTAGAGGATCAATAGGGGATCCAGGACCCTCTTAGAGACACTTAAAATCTGGGAAAGAACAATTATCACTGCTTCACTATTTCATCCAGCTGTCATAAACCCACATGTGCTATTTAAGAGCACATGTATTCCTAATGGCCTAATGTCCCTGAAGTCTCAAAGTCTGTCTGTGAGCTGCATCTGACGTTTGCAATAAATCTCTGCATTTTTCATTGATAACATTAAACTTGTTGGTAACACCACAAGGGCTTTCATTTCAGCTCATTTCAGATCCTTCTGTCTCGGTCCCAAAAAGGTTGATTCTGTTCATCTGGATGTTTTCAGTGGGAGAAACGTTTCGTCACTCATCCAAGTGACTTCTTCAGTCTCAGCTGACTGCAGGTTTCCAACCTTATAAACAGGACATTTGCATAATGACTGAAACCAGCACCACTGAAGGAACAATGGGCTGGGAGGTCATGATCATTAATCAACAACAACTAATCAAAGCCCACTGATCAATGTCCATGAGTACCATTCACAGAGAGTTGAGGAATGGCTGCAATCACAGCATTGACTCCGCGCTCAAACCAGCGTTCCTCCCTGTCCAGGATGTGTACATCCTCATCCTTGAAAGAGTGTCCACTGGCCTGTAGGTGTAAATAGACTGCAGAGTCCTGGCCTGACGAGGTGGCTCTGCTGTGCTGTGCCATCCTCTTACCCAGAGGTTGTTTGGTTTCCCCGATGTAGAAATCCTGCCAATCCTCCCAGCCCATTGTTCATTCAGTGGTGCTGGTTTCAGTCATTATGCAAATGTCCTGTTTATAAGGTTGGAAACCTGCAGTCAGCTGAGACTGAAGAAGTCACCTGATGATGATGAAACGTTTCTCCCACTGAAAACGTCCAGATGAACAGAATACAAACTTTTTGGGATTTCCTTGCCTGGATGATTGAGCATGCATCAGGACTCTGTCTCTGTCCCTTTTTCTGCTGTTCTCAGACAGCTTGAGCTCATGACTGTCAGTTTTAGTGAACGTGGTTCGCTTAACCCTCAGGTTTCTCCACGACGCCGCTGCTCCTCTATTTTTTCTTTGAAAGAGGTTTTGAAGAGATTACAGGTCGGCTGACTCTCTCCGTTATTAACAGCAGTCTGTCTTCGAATGTGGTTCCTGCGAATTTTAAACATGCAAACATGCAACCTTTATTTAAAAAACTTGATCTTAAACTGAGGTAAAAAACAAAAAACAGGGATCCTCTCCAAGCTGCAAATTCTTTGAAACATATTTAGAGAAAATTGTTTCTGCTTAGTTAAACTGTTTCATTGAAGAGCATGATACCCAAAATATTTGTCTATTTTTTTCTCATGTTCAGCACTTTGTGTCACCTGTGACTGATTCAAAGTGCTTTACAAATAAAGTTACATAAATGTTTTGTGTGCAGCATAATTATTAATAGTTACACTATTTTCACAGCAACAGCAACAATGATTTACAGCCCACAAGGAGTTTTTAATATGATAATCTAAAATCTACTACAGCACTATAAATAGAACTGGGGCCTTTTTGAATTTTTGAAAATAAATATGTAAATAAAATAATTTTACTAATTCATTTTCCTAATTAATTTAATATCTAAACATTTAATTGCTGCATTTAAAAAGTCATCTAAGAATCTGTGGCATCAGGTAAGTTTTAAAGAATGGATATCAGAGCCAGAGCGAGCTGTTTACTGAGCACAGCGCAAAAATAAAGCTACAAATTGATTAACAAAGCAATAAATAATAATTAAGACCGATTTAAAAGGACAGAGTTTTACATGGTTAACTGTCTACAGGGTGATTCAAATATTTATGAAAAATCAGGATGGTGTAATCAGCGAAACAACTATTAGGTTATCTCTAAAGCCTTAGGAATATTTGAACATGGTGCATATTTTATTAGTTACTTTGGTAATAAAGCTTCGATTACATATTGATATTTAGTGTGAACTGACCTTAAATGTATGCAAAAGCATCAGGAATGACGACACTGGCTACAAACAAACTGCAAGATGAGAATGTCAATAATGACCACAACAGTGTTTATTTTGTGCATGGTGCTTTTTACATGTTTTTGTGTGATGATCATGTGAGGGTTACATTTAAGAAAAAATACATAGAAAATAAGATGTGGACTGCTGACACAGAGGAGGAGGAGTACTGTGATCATAATGATACAGTGAGAACAACAAACACTGGAGAGGATTTTAAAGGGCATCTTGTAACTAAAAGTCTGGTGTTTGAAGATAAAGTGCAAAGTGTGCACTGGTGCTAAAACGCCTGAAGTCACTCTGAAATGTTCTTTAAAGTGTAAAAATATCGACTGTATTTCATTAATTTGATTTTGACATTTTAAATGGAAAGTTAACAAAAACTCACTGGATGATAAAAATGAATGATTTATGTCATTGTTCAGGGTGAACTGGGGTCCCAGTTATAAAGGCTAAGGCTTTTTATTTGTTGTCATTTTATGTTTTGATGTAAACAAAAATCTTTTTCAAAAACAGGAACATTCCCAAGTGACCCCAAACGTCTGAGTGGCAGTGACTCTGTGTTTCTGCTTTCAGTGGGCGGCGTGTGCAGACGTGGTCGGCTTTGTCCTCCAAGAAGTACATATATCATAATCATACGACAATTTTACTGCTGTGTTCAAATATTATAGAAGTTAGACAGTATGAGAAGAATCCATCATCACTGCTGTTTTGATTCTGTTCTTTCATCTCGTTCTTTTTGTTGCTTCTGCTTTATTAACGTTACATGCCGAGTTTCTCCTCTGTGTCGTTTCCCCTTGCTGCTGTAATTTCACCACATTCATCCCCTTTCTGTTGTTCCATTATAATCAGCTGATAATCTGAATTGTGTTGTTCTTTGAAATATAACAGAAAATTATCCCAATTTACCGTATTATTATTAAGAGTTGGATATGTCAACCATTTCTATCATTTTAATGTGATGCAATACTCAGATTTTATATAATAAAGTCTAAATATACAGACTCTGATGTTTTGCTCTTCTCTTTACTGACTTCAATATTTCACAGATGGCAAATGTCTTTAAAGCAGCGCCAATGGAAGTGTACACACTGCCCACTGTGAGGAAAAGTAGAAACATTATGCACAAACTATAACCGGTGTGGGGAACGTTGTCAATATAAAATCATAGTATATCTAAAACACAAAACGCACAAAAGTGGAAATAAATAAAAGTCATGTCAGTGCACTACGATCTCTGTGGTCCTGATGAAGCCCTGTTTTGGTACCACGAGCACAAAAACACAACTAAACAATCAAAAGGTGTCACTGAACAAATGCCAGAACTTTGTCTGATGAAAGGATTAATTCCCGCACGTTAGTTTGATACAATCAATCTTTTCCTATACACAAATTGAAAAAATATTATTTTTACGTCGAGAGGGAAAATAAAATATTTACTGTACAAGAAATGACACCAAACTTGCACTAAAATTTGAGAGGGATCCTGCGAGTCCCAAAGTGTACAATCCCAAGAGACATCACCCACAATCCCTTTGTCAATGCTGCTCGGAATACATTGTTACAAAATACTTGATTTTCAAGTTACTGGTAACCAATTCTGATGGTAAGAAAAGCTGTAGAAAAATAAATTACCAATATATCAAGAGTAAAAGACCAAATGCCCTTGATTTTTTCGTAAAATCTCCACACAAATTGGAGAGGAAGAAATCCACAAATGCTATTCTTTAATTTCCTTTTCATATTTAAAAAAAAGATGATTTTTCATCCATAACTCCAGCAGCTGCTCTTTTGGCAGTAAATGGAACAAGAGGGGGATTGTGGGGAATACTGGCAGGGTTCTTGGGAATTTTCTGGTGACTCTGTCTCCTTCAGGCCAAACTTCACACTCGTGGAGTCAAGTTCATTTGTCATTGTTGAAGCTGGTTCGCTCTGATGAGGTCTGGTGGTTCCCGTTGATGGTTGTTGGGTGCGCTGAGGTAAAATGGTGTGATGGAGATACGAGGAGGAATGGGGTGGGGTGGGGGGAAGCTGAGAGGGCTGAAGTTTGATTGAGACAAAGGAAAGATGACAGAAAGTAAAGGGAAAAAGAATATTTAGTGGCTTTAAACATGAAAATATCTGCATTTTTGATCACAAGGCAATGAAAGCCAAATATCTGAGGCCCTAATACCAAAAAAGAAAATGAAAACGAAGCAAGGAATATTACATAGAAAATGAGAATTTAAATATATATGTAATGTAATTTGATTTGTATAACACTACATTAGTCTTACTAAACATTAAAGAGCTTTTTAACCATACATTTAAAGAGCACTTATTTCTATGAAGCATTTCACCCAGCTCAAATCAAACTGAAACATAGAATATAGAATGACAAGTTTCTTTGGTCCCAGACTAAAAGCACCATGCTGCTGCAAATCTGTACTCGAGTTTGATTTCTGAGTCACTCATTTTGTTCATCCGTGTTTTCTAAAGATTTTAAAAACATAACATAGTTTTTAAATACGCTTTTTATTGAGTTTATTTATTTGATTGTTATTTCTGTCCTCTGCTGAACTATAGATTCATTTATTTTTAATAGTTTATTTAAAATACTTTATAATTCATTTTTATTGGCCATTATAATAAACACACTATTTTTTATAACGATAGATGGAAAAAGATAGACTAAATTCTGAAATAATAATGTTTGAATAATAATAATGTGTGTTTTTATTTTACAATTCATTAAAAAGTCATGAAACTGACCATCAACATTTACAGTTCATATAGTGTCTTAAAGTTTCTGTGTGATCGGCTATTGAGGCCATTCATTGACTCCACATTGACAGTAAACAGACTGTTTGAAAGTGTTTCAGGACCCATGTGGCCGTACATGACGCAGCTCTTTGTGGAAGCTGTTACCATAGATTCACCCAGCCTCTGTTTCTTTACATTAGCTCTGTCTGCTGACCTTCACTCCAAGTGATGCTACTGAGTTTGTTAACATACCAACAAAAATCTGTCTCTGTTGGTTTTTTTATTCTCTGGAACAAACAAAGTGTTTTACAAAACTATGATTATTGTTGCTTTTACCACTTTGGGAGCTTTAGTTGGCATCACGCCTTCCTGATCTTCCTGTGAGACAGCACTGAGGGCTTCAACAATCTGCAGGCCACCCAGCCCTACTCACATGTTCAGACAAACTGGAAGGTAGGCTGGGCTGTTTACATACCAGCCTGCCAACCAGCTCAACAGCATCAGATTCCCAGCCTGGACCCTTTAACATCACATATACAAAGAAACAGTTAAAACCACATGGGCACTAGCACCTTACACTGTGGAGGCACCATGTTTCACTTTCATGCAAACACCTGATAACTGATCTGTGTCTTTCATAAATATCTCCATGTTTCCATGACTTGGTTCAGTCGGTTTCTATCATTACATCATTGGTGATGTATTTCGTCTCCATCATAGCTTTTACAGTACATAAGTTTCTTTTGGTGGCTGTTATTGTAACCTGGCACAGTTGCATGACTGCTGTTTCTTAATTATTTATGCTGGTTAGTGGTTAGGTGGAGGGGGTTAGGAGGCTTTGGTTTATGTCTTAACTCATGGTTAAGTTTAAACTTTTTCAACATCTTCTTTTATCCTCGTCACATTTATAATTATACTCAGTATGACCTTCACAAGTGATTTTCAGTCAGACCAGTGGGTACTTGGTGGGGACAGATGAAATCCAGATGTAACACTTGCCTTCCACAGGATGAGTCCGTCTTACTCTGGGGTGATCTCCGTCTCCTGATGCACAACCACTTTGGTGACAGACATGTCTGGGTGCTGCTCCTTTGCCTCTTTAATGGCCTGGGCCAAAGCCTACAGAGTAAACACCACACTCCTAAATGACCTGCACAACACACACTGCAAGTAACGAACATGACTTTCATGTAGCATATGCTCCGTGGGGCAAACTAGGCCTACAAATAATTCCAGGGTCACTTATGTGGTATTTGTACATTTCATGTAAATCAGCGTATGAGCTAACACACAGCCAGACCTTTAAGGAAAACATGATTTAGTGTGAACAACGAACCACTGAGAAATGCTTTAACTTCATAATGAATTTGAATTTACCTTGTCATGATCTATTTCTGTGTCCCCAGTGATGACAATTCTCTTTTCAATGCGAGTCTCAGAGATCCCTCCTTTCACCGTCTGTAACAGAGACAAGCTTTAAAAAGCTAAATCCTCCCTCTGTCTTTACTTTTCCTCTGAACAGAGGAAAAGTAAAGACAGTGACTGACAGTGACTGTGTATCCTCTTAAATCCCCAGGACCGAATGACCTCACACCACATTCACCAGCGCGAGGCCAGAGCACGCCACTTACTGAGTGGAAACCTCTACAGATACAGTCACAGTCAGTTCATTTCAAAATGAGCAGATTTTACAGTAACAGTATAAGAGTATGCTTATGAAAGTTTTCCGTATCTGGAAACAGTATATTAAACATATCAGTATCAGTATGTCAATTCAGCTGAATGAAGCAGATGTAGGAGAGTATGTCTTTCACATAAGAATTGAATTAACTGCCATCAGTTTCTGATGGAGACTGTGTGAGATCTCAGAGGCTCGCAGCAGAAGTCTGATGGCCGGGAGGAGCACAGGAGTTATGTAGCGACTGCTCGATTAGAAACTGATCCAACAGCTGATCACAAAATGTACCCGACCCTGACTGAATCATCTAAAGTTATGTGCCATGCACGTAATGCTCCTGCTGTGTGATGCTGACTCCAATTCATAGCCAGCTGTCTAAGTCCCACATGTGCTGATGCCTGAGCTGATCGCTTCAGTTTCTGTTAGCTTTCTTCTAAAAAGATGGTCATGAAACCATTTAACTGACGGATCATCTACACTTGCTCTGCATAGCAGATCTACTGAATCCTTTGGACAAGTAAATAAAAAATGTAGAAAGAGTTGACAATGATTATTTATGCTACGTGGATCAACATCTTTAAAATGGGAGAAACTATGCAGACCTTCCGAATTTTGTAAGTTCATGTGTTGGAAGTGATCTAAGTTAAACATGAGAATCATCAAATAAAATCTGGAGTTATCTTTACCCTGAAACACTGCAAACTGATCATCCGACTGTAACAAACTCATTTCAGTAGCATTCATGAGTTTGTATTGGGCAACTTTTCTCCCACTCTGTGGGATGCTCCACATTAAGTTGTGCTCTGTTACATGAAAATACTGGGACCAGAAACATGTGCCACAAATAAAAGATAACGATGTAAAAAAACCACAGTACCATCTGAGACTGTTGTTGTTGGGAGAGACGAGGATGCTTCATGTAAACAGTCACATCTGATTTAATAAAGCACACCCACACTGAAAATGTTTGTCACTCGAACACAGCCTGTGTTTCAAGACAGCTGGTTTAAGTGACTAACAGCAGACATCTATCACAACATGGTGATAGTGCACTGATCTCTACTGCCTGAGAAGCTGTTAGTGAAGTGTGCCAGACCTTGGTGATCTGGGTGGTGGTGGTGGTGCTGATGGTCTCAGAAGTAATCGTCTGGGCACTCAGCAGCACTCCCGACTCCCTCTCTGCCACACTGTCCACCGGCTGTGGGAGAGATAACTTTAAGTACCAGACAAGAAATTACTCACATATTTAAATGCAGTACATGAACTTCATTATGTCAGAAAAGGATAAAAGTGTGCAGACCCATAAAGGCTTTACAGACTTTGTGTTGTTAATATATAATAACAGGTAAAAGTGAAATGTGTTTTCTTTTTTTAATGTATTGATATTCTAATAAAGGTTATTATTAACTTGAAGCTTCTCATTATAAATCATAGCTCTTTTCTGTGGGACTTGGACGTCTACCAGCTGAAAATTGCATTGATCAGATTTGTGTCGTTCCAGTGTCCACAGTGCACATCCAGGTGAAAACCAAGGATGTGGAACACTCTGTGGATCTCTGCTAAAGCTTCCAGTGTTCACAACAGCAATGTGGCTTTAAGAAATGCAAACTGGTAAAGCATTTGAAACTGGAGCACCAAAGCAAGATGAGCCATCCCAAGAACATAAGCAACAATGTAACAGTCAGTGGTGTGAAAGTAAACTCTGAAGCATCAAGTTATTGCAAAACTGAACAAACAGCATTTAACAGTACAAATGATTAATCACCCAAAGCATGCTACAAGCAAAGAAATGGGATGTTGATCCATGGCTAACTCAGTCACATGATCTCAACCTAAAAAGGACAAAACTGCAGGTAGTGAGATCCACAAAGAAGCAGCAACTGAGGCTGGTTCAGTTCTGGCCTGGCAGAGCATCTCAAGGACGAAATGCAGCGTTTGATGAGGTTCTTGGGTTCTAGACTTCAGTCACTGAATACAAAGTATTTCCAGGGAAATGTAAAGTCATGTTAGTTTGTATATTGGAGGATAAAGTATTTGTAGTAGAAATCGCTTTAAGCCCCGTCATGTTTAAACATTTATGTTAAAGTAATTTATGTTGGATTTTCTGTAATCGCCACAGGCTCAGATAGACCCAAACACCCCCACTAATGTTTGGTTAAATGTCCCTCAGCTCTCTAGGTGAAGCAGAGAAAGTGATAATTATGTTCCAGGAGAGAAGCGTGCTGCACTGGAGAGAGTCAGTCTGAAGAAACTTAAATAACAGTGTCTGACAGGGGAAACCAGACAAGTGTTCACAGGAGTCACAACAGTGGGAAAATAAATAACAGACGCTCAGGCTGTAATAAGGAGGGTGCTGAATACTGCAAATCCATTCATTACTTTTTGATGATTCCTGGAAACTGGACCAATCACAGGACACGATCGAGAGCTGACATAAAACAAAACCGAATTAAGAATGCATTATACAGCGTCAACGCAAGCTAGAAAATGTTGGTTTGGTTTGGTAACAGTGTAAAGGACTGAAAACTTTTTACAGTTTCACTACTATGCAGGTTTGATCTGATCAGCTGTTTTGCCCCACAGACATTTCAAGGAATTTGGGATTGAATCCCAGCCCTGTGTTTAACAGATGACTGACCTAGTTTTTAGCAGGTCATGCTAGTGTTGTACAGGGTGGGCCATTTATATGGATACACTGTAATAAAATGGGAATGGTTGGTGATATTAAAGTCCTGTTTGTGGCACATTAGTATATGTGAGGGGGCAAACTCCTCAAGATGGGTGGTGACCACGGTGGCCATTTAGAAGTCGGCCATCTTGGATACAACTTTTGTTTTTTCAATAGGAAGAGGGCCATGTGACACATCAAACTTATTGGTAATGTCACAAGAAAAACAATGGTGTGCTTGGTTTCAACGTAACTTTATTCTTTCATGAGTTATTTACAAGTTTCTCTTTGTTCACAGCCATTGACATGTCGAAGAGGTTAACACGTGAGGAGCGGATCGAAATTGTGTTGATAGCTGGTGAACGCAGTAACCGGGTCATTGCAGCAGATTTCAATGCAAGACACCCTACGAGACCACCCATCTCCCATGCTACAGTTAGCAAACTGCTTGCTAAGTTTCGTGAAACTGGTTCAGTGTTGGATTTGCCAAAATGTGGACGCAAGAAAACTGTCACTAATGAAGAAACATCAGTGGCTGTCCTAGTTTCATTCAGCAAGAGCCCACAGCGTAGCACTCGCCACATGTCACTGGAGAGTGGCATTAGTCGAACATCCCTTCGGCGGATATTAGCTACTCACAAATGGCACCCTTACAAACTCCAGCTACTGCAGCATCTCAACGAGGATGACCCAGATTGGCGCACAGAATTTGCAGAATGGGTAAAACAAAAATTGGAACAGGACCCTCAGTTCACGCAGAAGATTTTGTTCAGTGATGAGGCAAACTTTTATGTGAATGGTGAAGTTAACAAACAAAACCACCGCTGTTGGTCTGACACTAACCCACATTGGATGGATCCCTCCAAGACTGTTGGAACAACAAAAGTGATGGTTTGGTGTGGTATATGGGGTACAACGATAGTGGGTCCATTCTTCATCAATGGAAACCTCAAGGCCACTGGTTATTTGAAATTGCTACATGATGATGTGTTTCCCTCTTTATGCACTGAAGCTGGCACGTTCCCTGAGTTTTTCCAGCAAGATGGTGCACCACCACATTATGGGTGCCAGGTCCGAGCATTCCTAGATGAACAGTTTCCTGGAAAGTGGATTGGTCGTCGTGGGCCAGTTGAATGGCCCCCAAGGTCTCCCGATCTGACCCCCTTAGACTTTTATCTTTGGGGTCATCTGAAGGCAATTGTCTATGGTGTGAAGATACGAAATGTGCAGCACCTGAAACTACGGATACTGGATGCCTGTGCTGGCATTTCTCCTGTGGTGTTGCTATCAGTGTGTGAAGAGTGGGAGAAGAGGGTTGCATTGACAATCCAACACAATGGGCAGCACATTGAACAAATTTTATAAGTGGTCAGAAACTTGTAAATAATTCATGAAAGAATAAAGTTACGTTGAAACCAAGCACACCATTGTTTTTCTTGTGACATTACCAATAAGTTTGATGTGTCACATGGCTCTCTTCCTATTGAAAAAACAAAAGTTGTATCCAAGATGGCCGACTTCTAAATGGCCACCATGGTCACCACCCATCTTGAGGAGTTTGCCCCCTCACATATACTAATGTGCCACAAACAGGACTTTAATATCACCAACCATTCCCATGTTATTACGGTGTATCCATATAAATGGCCCACCCTGTAGAATCGAATCTGCCACTAAACAAAGAGTTGCATTTCAATTATTGCATGCTTTTGCGTTTTTGTGTGAGATATAGGCCACACCCTGTGGAAGTGGAGATTCCACTCTAGTCCAGCTATTTGGAGTCGAGTACAGGGACTAGTGGATTGGTGATGATTTGAGCCCTTGTCTGTAAAGGGGAGAGAAACAGGAAGGAGGGAGGTTGTAGGACACTGCAGCAGCAGGTTGAAGCCGGTCGGACTTGGAGACTCCAGTGAGGGAAAAAGATATTTTAAAAGAAAGTAGTTTTAACCTGGTAAATAATTACATTTTACCAGACGGAGGATTCATTTTAATTAGATTTACGTGGATTTGTTGTGATAATAGACTGGATTGGAAACTGCTAGTTTGCTGGACCTGCAAATAACGGGAGGGGGAAAAGCCTACTCTGTAATTAGCAGGTGACCAACCAGTACTCTCAGGATCTGCTGTGGAAACACTCCGTACTGACCCAAGGCCTATGAAGGTGGGTGAAAAGCCTTTCCCAGGAAGGCTGCTTGTTCTTCTGAGTGACCACCTTTCCCTGTTTGTACCAGGCTAATAACTCTGACCGTGGTGGCTTTGGGCCTTTGATTCCAGGCCAGAACTTCAGCCCACCAGTCTGCTTCCAAACACCTAATTTAATTCTTGTATTAAGACCATTATGTTCACCATTCCTTAATACTAGGGCCAAAACTTTAGGCCAGGCTTATGAAAACCAGACAGTGTGTAGTAGCGTTGCACACAAAGTAAAAAAAAAAAAAAAAAGCTATACTTTGTGTTTAATCTGAGAAAATAATTCGTAAAATGCATATTTTTGTAAGGGGGAAATGTCTCAAATTCACCTCACCTGAGCTGACTCGTATGTGATGGTCTTGGTTTCAGTGTGAACTAAGGGTATGTCCTTGTAGGCTGCAGTTCCTCTTACAGAATTGGTAACATCTGAGATGGTGATTGTCTGGGTCTTTAGCACAGGAGACTGCAGAAATCAGATAAACAGCAATAAACTCTCAGGGTTTTCAAAGACACAACAAAAAACTGTGGCATTGTAACTGTTATACAACTCAAGGGAAAGAAATCCAAAATCTGTTTGTTCCAAATTTATACACACAGAAACTATCCTGCTGGATTTCTTACTAAACTATGAATTGATCCTTAAATCCCACTTCACTAAGGCAACTGGTAATATAACTGTTGTACTGGGAAATGCATTAATGAAAACCAGCATGTTTAAAATCTATCCCTGACTTACAACATGTCTAACAGGGAACTCTAATGATTATAACTGAATCTACCAAAGCCTTTTTTTATTCGAGATAAATGTGAGTGTGATTAGATAAAAGTGTGGCATGAAGCTGAGTGCACCTTAACGCTAGACAAATAATCTGTACCAAACCTCTGTGACACAGAAATATGATCTGTCTGCATGATTCCACAACTTGCTGTATGTATGTAATAAAACTTTTGTATAATACTAAAATGTTTTAGACACTAGAAGTAAGGATAACTTGAAAATATAGTTTATGTCATTATAATTTGTCACTGTCAAGCTGCACTGTTCACTCATCATGTTCCTGCGTTTTGGGCAACAATCTATTCTTAATTATGTCTCTTTCTCATGCTGTCACACAGTTCTGTCATCACTCTGATCTGATCACAATCAGCCTTCAGGTCCTCAAATGCGCATGTCAACCCATGTATTATGCCATAATATATTTAATGTTGCAGAATTGTTTCTGCCCATTGCACAAAAACGGACTTAAAAAATAATTAGCAGCTGCAGGCAAATAATGAAGTGTGCAACTACAAAGGACAAAGTATTCCAAATGGCATCCAAATGTTTGCACAAAACAACATTTCATTTGGTAGAAAATAAAAATCAAGCCACAATTTCTGCAGTGCTCTGCCTTCAAACGCCATGCACGAGATGTTTCCTAAACTGCAAAAATGTAGGAGTGAAGACCTGCAGCTGGAAACGACCAGTGTTTGTGGAAATGATGAGACATTGCATTTCAATATATTAATGCAGTTCTGTTATTCCTTACTGAGTGCAAGCGTCCATTACAACCATTTGTCTGTCTTTAGTTGGTTCCCTCCTCCACATTAGGTTTATGTCTGTTAAAATGCTGGTGATTGTTTGCTTTAAAGATCAGCGTTCTGCCCAGTTTTATTAGTATTCCTTCAAATGTTCCACCGGGTGAAAGGGAACCAAAACAATCGCTGATAGTTTCTCAGCCATACAGACCTCAGCCACATCCTCTAGCTTTTCATGGAGAACTCTGAAGATCACCCCGGCATGTTCTAGGTCTGCGTCACATTCCCCTCTGTTAGGCATTCCCAGAAAACCACCAACAATGATCTATGGGGATTCATGTGCTGCCAAAACCACATCAACTAGCTCCTTTGAGCTTTGAGAAGTTTTTCTTTAAGCTCACTCCAGATGTTTGAGCTCCTTCAGTTTTTCCTCAGCAGCATACGGCAAAGGAAAACAACTTCGGTTGCTTGTATTCATAGTTTCACACATTCCACATCAGAGCTTATGATCAGTAGGCAGGACATCTCCATTATGGCGCTCTGCACAGCATGCTAATGCTAAGTTAGCCAAAACCCAGAATGATGTTTAAGCCGAGTGATGCTGACCCCAGACCAGCAGCTAGAAGCTAGAAGCAGCTGTTAAATTATGAGATAATGTGTTTCAGGTCATTTTACAAAGAAACACAACACAAGTAATGCAACAAGTAGGATAATGATTACTTTCTCCTGGGAGTAATTAAGTAACATTTTGCATTACTCGTTCTCTGCAATGATGACTTTTTTGCTTAATGAACCTACATGGATCACAACAAAGAGGAGGAACACGTGTGAGCACACAGCATGCAGTTAACGTGCATGACTGCAATTTCTTTCATACGCTGCTCAGTGATGGTGCTGGCTCTCAACGTGGAGACGATGAGAACCTCGTGAGAGTGAATAAGAAATTAAATTGATAAGTGATCTCAATAATGGAATCGGAATCGCTAAATTCTTATCAATTCCATCGACATAAGTGTGACAATAGCACGAGATTAATAATGCCAATTCTAAAAACATTGAGTAAAATATAAAAGCAGAATGCAATGATTAGCAAATCCCTTAAACACATTTTATTCATAGAACACAGAAATCATACCAAATGTTTAAACAGAGAAAATGTTCCCTTTTAACAACCAGAACATTTCCCTTTGAAATGTTAGTGGGGCGGAAAAAAGAGATGCTAAAATATGTCGCCACTCCTGCTATAACACAGCTCTTTAACAGAATATAATATATCTATTATTGATGGTGCATGCTCAGTAGATGTACACAGCCACTGATAAGTGTGTCCACATTGGCATGAAGTGCACACAAAAGTCAGTTTGAGCTTAGTCTGTGAGGCTGTACTTTTCATTATCATATCATGATTGTCTGAAAATCCCCACAAATCATTGTTTAAGAAGCACCTGAGGGAACATGAGGCAGACAAACAGGCTATTTGTTACCAGGGCAGTCACATGACTGAGTATAAGCAGAGCAGGCAGGCAGTTTCTCAGAAGTACAGACAGGCAGGGGGGCACCACTCTGCAAAAAAACTGCATTTACAAGCTACAAAACAATTGTTTGTCAAACAAACAATTGTGAAAGCTGCAAATTTCTCATCATCTAAAGTATGTAATAGCATCAACAGGTTCTAGAGAAATCCATGTGCACAAGGATTTTGGGTGAGCGAGACCTTTCTCCCTAAGTCAGCACTGCATTAACAACAGGCATGATTCTGTCATGGAAATCAGTGCAAAGACTCGGGAACACTTCCAGGAATGTGAAAACGGCTCACGGTGCGGTCCACATATGCAGTTTGACTTTGTATGTGAACATCATCCTGAATCTGGGCCAAATGTCACATGGACTGAGGCAAAGTGGAAAACTGTTGTGTGGTCAGAAACATCTGATTTGTTTTCTTTTTGGCAAATGTGGACGTCACTTCACCTGGACTAAAGACGAGATGAAGAAGCATCATTCAGCTGGATGTATGGGGATACATTACTGACTATGAATCTGGCAACTTGCACATCTGGAAAGGATCCATCAGTGCTGAAATGTAAGTTTTAGACCAACATAGTAACTAAGAAAACAGTGCTAAACCATGTAAAGCACCTATTACAACAGCATGGGTTGATAGAGTCTAGGTTGAGTCTAGAATTCTTACCAATTCAAAATATTTGGAAAAACATTAAATGAAAAATATGAAACTGAAGATTCAGAATAATTGAAAAGCCAGAATTCTTTATACAATGGTCCTCTAACAAAAGTCTAACAACTCATCTTTAATTCAGGATGAGCTAGTATTTTTCTTCTTTCTTTACACATTTGATCTATTGCTGAATTAAATAATGGTTTCAGAAATCATTGCATTCTATTTTATTTCAACAGCGTCCCAACTTTTTCAACATTGGAGTTGTAATGAGAAAGTGCTTAAGACATAGAAGTGTTGTGTGTGTGAGAAAAGGTACATTTGGCTGTTTTCAGTTAGATTAGAAAAGAGCTGTATAGCCTGTGTATTTACCATTACACCTCTTAAATGCAGCAAGTATACAGTCTGAAGATGATTCAAAGTGTGGCATTTACATTCTATAGAATAGAATAGATCTTTATTGTCACTGTTACAAGAACAATAAAACACAGTTTGGCATGTCTCCGTTAGCAGCGCGTAGATTTTTACATTAGAAGGAGAAAAAAAAAAACAGTTAAAGAGGTGCAGGTGCATGCTCTCAAAGGAGCTCCTAGTGCAAGTGAAACCAGTCATGTAGAAATCAGAATAATAGTGAGAAAATTAAGAGCAGCTAAAGAAACAATTCTGGTACGTTTTGAAAAAACAGAAACACAGTGGTGGGAATGGCACACCCACTGGATAAAAACCACTGGCAGATGACCACAGCTTCTTTTTCATGGTCAGGAAAACCTCCTTCACTGCTTCCAGCGAGGAAAGTTCAATTTATTTACACTTAAAAACCAAGATAACCTGAGCGTGCGCACACCTACCAATGGTTGTGTATATTTGTTCAGCATACACGGTTTAGTTAGTTCAGTGGTTCCCAAACTTTTTTTTGCCAGGCCCCCCTTTGTTTTACAAGAAAAATGTTCGCGCCCACAGAGTTCGTCACGCAACGTCAAAGGTATGTGCCTCTTCTCACGTCACGCTGTGCGCCACGTTATTGTTTACATGAGATGAATTGCAGAATGGCAGATAGAGACCAAATACTGTTAATCTGACTATCTTCAGGTTTTACACGTTACATACACACACGCAGTTACTGTCCCTCCATTTAGAAAGGCAGAGGCGTCACGGTGTGATTATTTTACGTGTAGTTGTTTTTTTCCTGTGTAATAATTTTCAACATTGCTGTCAATACATTTTTCAAAAAATGTCTCTCTGTGCAAAATGGGTTTAAACACATAAACAGCTGTGGGATACTGTTTGTCCGTGATTTGGAGAGCCCAGCGCTGCTCCCGATGCAGGGAAAACTAATTTTGCAGGGGAGACCTACCTTGGCACTTGTGCAGGTGAAGCCAAAGGGAAGATATGCTTCACCATATTTTCCTGTCTTTGGCTTGAAGGAAGTTGGTTTGGAAACATATTTGGCGATGCTTCATCTCCTGCTTTGCGTTTGTGTGGGAGCCCCGTCAAAAACCTGTCCACAGTGTCTAAGCGCTCTTTTTTTCTTTCTTTTTTTCCCTTTTCATACCGCGCCCCCCACCCCTGCAATGGCTCTGCGACCCCCCTAGGGGGCGGGCCCCACACTTTGGGAACCTCTGAGTTAGTTAAACCAACAGGGCAACTCCTACTTACAGACAAAAAGCCAGAATAAGAGAGTTCAGGCTTTGTTGTCAGTGTTTGGTACAGCCACCTTATGTTCTGACGACATTCGTTTTAAAACAGCCTAATAACCAGTTGAATTGGCCAAATTTCCAAACTGGGCACATTTTCATCTGAGGAAACAACAACTCTGTTTACTACCAAATTTAAACCACTGGAAACGTTTCAGAGGTTTTTCTGTTGATTTGCATGATTTAGACTTTAAAAACAGACAAACAGGATTGACTCCTAAAGTCAACTCCTCCACACTTGAACGTGTAAGATTTGACACTGAGATCATTCAAAAAAGACAAACTTAGTTGACAAACTAATATTTGGAAAAAAATATCTTTTTCTACTATGCTTTCATTTCAGAGTGCAATGAGACATTTGGGGTGAAAAATTAGGGTGTTCTAAAACTTTTGAGCGGTAGTGTAAGTCACCTCACCATTTGAACCCGCACTATCCCCAATGTTGTCAGTACTTTTTAGGCACTACAGGCAGATTAGCAAGTATCGAGGGCTGTGAGCACACAGTTGTGTCTTTAAAGGGATTCAAACAAACAAACCCTGACAGGCATCAGTCAGTCTTCATCTCTGCTGTCTAATGCAAAGAGCTGACTAGTTATAGCGCCAGGCACAGTAAAACAAATGTACACACTCAGTTACTTATAATACCTCTACATTATTTGCATTTTGGCAGATATTTATGGTGGTCACTCAAATAGGCCTCGATTCTATCAGTCTGACACGTTTCCAGCACACACATGACTATAAAAGACTAAATCAATAAATAAAAACAATAAAAGCAAACTCGTGTAATGTCTCATCAGTGTCCTCTCTGACATTACAGAGTCAAGAAATACAAAATACGAAGGCTAATGTACAAAACTGAAAAAAAGAAGTGCGTATTTGTCCACTTTAAGAGAACCAGTAACACCACACCAACAAGCACAACTAAAACCATGCAAACTGAATAGCACTCATCACCTCAGCATTCAAAGCTGGAACTGGCTCTCTGCACCAAGATCATCCTCCCTAATACACACACACACACACACACACACACACACACACGCACACACACACACACACACACACACACACACACACACACACACACACACACACACACACACACAGCAAAAAAGTCAGTTTCACACAAGCTCTAACCCCACAAACCTCAGCAAGTAAACGCACAATATCAAGGCAGATGCTCTTATGTTATGGCTCACCTTGGTATGATTGTCCACGTCTGATTTAAAGATATATGCGTCTGAAAAAGATTACAACCGCAGCAAAACCTGAAACTACCATACAACAGTAAGACTGTTCCTGTACTTCAATCAGGTTTCTGCAAAGCTGATTAATGGGTCAGGACGGAAACCTTTTGCCTGAAACATGCAGGTTTTATAGAAAGAGCATCATTTAAGAAATTACACATGCATTAGTCATGCAGAACTGTTAGCTTTCACTTCAGCTGAAAAACCCTGACCGACTCCACGAGAGGCATGTCTGTCTGGAAACAGTCCACCACCATTCTTCTAAGAAAGACCCTGAAAAGGCTGAGCAAGCATAAAGTGCCTCGTGTCCACGGCGGTCATTCACCAAATGCTACACAGGCTTTCTTTAAAGAGTAGTTTTTCTTTATGAGTCCTTCATTCGTAGTTTATTTGGGTCTCTTTGAGGAATTTTGATGATAGAGCAGAAAGTAAACATCCCTCGAATCAAGCAGTCTTTAGATAATCGAGGGACCGTGCAGAATGAATGCTGAGAGGCTTCCTTGTGTACAGTGGCTGCAAAAGTATTCGGCCCCCTTGAACTTTTCCACATTTTGTCACATTACAGCCACAAACATGAATCAATGTTATTGGAATTCCAGGTGAAAGACCAATACAAAGTGGTGTACACGTGAGAAGTGGAACGAAAATCATACATGATTCCAAACATTTTTTACAAATAAATAACTGCAAAGTGGGGTGTGCGTAATTATTCAGCCCCCTGAGTCAATACTTTGTAGAACCACCTTTTGCTGCAGTTACAGCTGCCAGTCTTTTAGGGTATGTCTCTACCAGCTTTGCACATCTACAGACTGAAATCCTTGCCCATTCTTCTTTGCAAAACAGCTCCAGCTCAGTCAGATTAGATGGACAGCGTTTGTGAACAGCAGTTTTCAGATCTTGCCACAGATTCTGGATTGGATTTAGATCTGGACTTTGACTGGGCCATTCTAACACATGGATATGTTTTGTTTTAAACCATTCCATTGTTGCCCTGGCTTTATGTTTAGGGTGGTTGTCCTGCTGGAAGGTGAACCTCCGCCCCAGTCTCAAGTCTTTTGCAGACTCCAAGAGGTTTTCTTCCAAGATTGCCCTGTATTTGGCTCCATCCATCTTCCCATCAACTCTGACCAGCTTCCCTGTCCCTGCTGAAGAGAAGCACCCCCAGAGCATGATGCTGCCACCACCATATTTGACAGTGGGGATGGTGTGTTCAGAGTGATGTGCAGTGGTAGTTTTCTGCCACACATAGCGTTTTGCATTTTGGCCAGAAAGTTCCATTTTGGTCTCATCTGACCAGAGCACCTTCTTCCACATGTTTGATGTGTCCCCCACATGGCTTGTGGCAAACTGCAAACGGGACTTCTTATGGTTTTCTGTTAACAATGGCTTTCTTCTTGCCACTCTTCCATAAAGGCCAACTTTGTGCAGTGCACGACTAATAGTTGTCCTATGGACAGATTCCCCCACCTGAGCTGTAGATCTCTGCAGCTCGTCCAGAGTCACCATGGGCCTCTTGGCTGCATTTCTGATCAGCGCTCTCCTTGTTCGGCCTGTGAGTTTAGGTGGACGGCCTTGTCTTGGTAGGTTTACAGTTGTGCCATACTCCTTCCATTTCTGAATGATGGCTTGAACAGTGGTCCGTGGGATGTTCAAGGCTTGGGAAATCTTTTTGTAGCCTAAGCCTGCTTTAAATTTCTCAATAACTTTATCCCTGACCTGTCTGCTGTGTTCTTTGGACTTCATGGTGTTGTTGCTCCCAATATTCTCTTAGACAACCTCTGAGGCCGTCACAGAGCAGTTGTATTTGTACTGACATTAGATTACACACAGGTGCACTCTATTTAGTCATTAGCACTCATCAGGCAATGTCTATGGGCACCTGACTGCACTCAGACCAAAGGGGGCTGAATAATTACGCACACCCCACTTTGCAGTTATTTATTTGTAAAACATGTTTGGAATCATGTATGATTTTCGTTCCACTTCTCACGTGTACACCACTTTGTGTTGGTCTTTCACCTGGAATTCCAATAACATTGATTCATGTTTGTGGCTGTAATGTGACAAAATGTGGAAAAGTTCAAGGGGGCCGAATACTTTTGCAAGCCACTGTATTAGCTTTTAAATAAAGGCTAACCACAGCATAGTCAGGGCCATCACCAGCAGGCCAGAGAGAAAGAAGGACATCCTGGAGTGCTTAAGCCTGGTTGGGTTTGGCTCGCGCGAGTTGACCAAAGTTCCCCTCTCATGTGGCTCATTAACGACCACCTTTAGAGTGTGACCGTGAGCTTGTTCCTCCTCTTCCTCCTCCTCATCTTCACCATCATCAACCCACTCCACTTCACTGTTCTCCTCATCTTCTTCCAGCAGCCAGTCAGGTCTGTACCCCCCTGGCTCTGGGGACAAACTACATGCTCTTACCTTTTGTCCAAACAGAGTGTGCCTCCCTCGCTGTGCTCAGCAGCAGGCCAAGAGAGACAGATAACAATGAACAGACATGTGAAATACAGTCGAATGACAGGAGGGAAGGATCATAGAGGAAGAAGAAATGGATGATCAGAAAGTACACAGATTCATGTCTGAAAACACTAAGCTTTCAGGGTGTCTTTATTATTGAGAATTACTTTAAAAACAACAGCACAAGAGCCTCTGAGTCCCGCTTTTTCAGAGTGACCTGCCTTCTGATTATTGTGGATTAGAAGCACAGTATAACCACAATGACTTTGCTGAACGCATAACAACAGTGACAGTCCTTTCTTCATCTACCTCTACAGTGTTGATAGATGATAGTGTGTATTATACCTACTCTGCATTGCCAAAAGTATTCACTCACCCACCCACATCACTGAATTCAGGTGTTCCAGTTGATACTGTGGCCATAGGTGTATGAAATCAAGCACCTAGGCATGTGTACTGCTTCTACACAACTGTGTGCAACAATGGGTCTCTCTCAGGAGCTTAGTGAATCCCAGCGTGGGGCCCTGATAGGATGCCACCTCAGTAATAAGTCCAGAGTCTCTTTTTACTGGTATTATAACAAAGTGGGAAGGGCAGCAACTCAGCCACCACGTGGTAGGTCACATGTGTAGTCATGTTGCCACCATGTGACCTACCACGTGGTGGCAACATGACTACACACCAGCGCACAAAGCGAGGTCCATAAAAACATGGATGAGCGAGTTTGGTGTGGAAGAACTTGACTGGCCTCAGTCCGACACATAGAACACCTTTGGGATGGATTACAGACAGCGAGCCAGGCCTTCTCATCCAACCTTACGAATGTGCTTCTGGAAGAACGGTCAAAAATTCCCAGAAACACAATAAGAACAGATTAGCCCTTTATAGCCATTGTACATGGACAACAGAATTATGGGTAATTATAACGGTAAAGGGTGAACTAAACCCTATGGATGAATAATTCATAGTTCATTTGTGTGTGAAGGCAGATGAATGAACACTTTGGGCAATACGGTGGATTTCATGGATTCACACTCATGAAACAGGAATTTTCCTGTAATTAAATGGGATTTTTAACAAGTTCAGTTAAACGAGTAATTTAATATCAGGCAGCTGCATGTTATATAATCCAAATCTATGAGTAATTATAGATTTGTCCATCCCTGTGAGTGTGTACACACAGCATCGGAGTGAAACAGCTGACCGCTACAGTAAAAGAGAGCAGTCGGGTTTAGTGAAGGCGAATCTCTGCTCTGTGTCACGAGTTTGACAGAGAGAGGGCGAATGTTAGATAATTCATTCCAGGTAAAATACACCAAGTCAGTAAATTTAAAAAATCATAACAATCCTTCATTGGTCAGTAAGAGCCAGTCACCCAAAGATGAAACAGTGTGTAAAAAGATCACAGGCTGGGGAGTCTGTACGGTGACAGAGCAGGGTCCATCATGGTGGGCTTTAGAGATCTTTGAGATCATGAGAAGGCTATTTTTATTTTTTCATACACTATGTCATAACTCAGCAAAGCACTAATGTGAAATTTAAGAATTTTGCCTGAGGCTTTCAGCAAAAATATATATATTTTAAAAATAAAATAAAAAGTGCTGCTATGGCTAGATTTTCAGTAAAATATAATTTCTGAGATAAAAACAGTGTCTTCAAATTGTGGGTAGAAGAGAAGCCAGAGGGGAATATTGTAACTTTGCTGGCCTCCTCTCTGACCTTCAGCTTTTAAACTCACAGGGAAGCATGATGGAAGCTCTAAGGAAGAGGATGGCGTAGCTGGGATTAGCCCAGACGCTACAGAGGAAAGGGAATGAGATGACAGAGATACAGGAAAACAAAGAGTGAAGGGAACGATGCAGGGTGGAGGGATAAGGATGACGAGGGGTGGGGGATCAGTCCTCTTGGCACCGTTGGCCTTCAGTTTGTTTTCTTGGGTTTCTGTTACTGTTACAGTTTGTATGCGAGCCAGTGGACATGCACAGATTAACAGAGCCATGCGACTGGCAGGTGAAGCAAGGTCACAAAGCTTGAAGCACCTACATAAAGAGAGTACAAGACATGAGCACCAAACTAAGCGCTGCTTATACTGATGAACAAAGCTGAACCAAAGATGTTGTTTCACTGAAACAACACTGGCTCTAGTGGAGGCATGCACACCCATGCAACACCTCGTACTTGTTCATATCAGAGAATGAACCTGAACGAGTTCTTGGATCGGGTTATCCATGCCACGTGGGGTAATTTACCAGAAACACCAAACCCCTAAGAAGGCCCAGATAGTAATAAAGGCACCGTGTACAGGACGGTGGTTCCCCAGCTTCTGTCACACATTTCATTACATAGAACTGTCCAAAATACAGACGTCCTGTGATGATTCATAAAAAGGTGGATCAAACAGAAACCTTTACATGTAAATGTCTAATGTTACTGTATAATTGTAATAAGAAAATTCTGCAGTGTGTGAAGAAAGCTGCATCAGAAACTCTTTCTACACTACCCTGATTACAACAGCTACGAGCAGCAAAATGATCTGGCAGCTGTGCAAGTATGAACAATAAGATGACCACACACTGTTTGTGCTGCACGAACTGGCTGCTGGTCAATCCGCTGCTCCGCTCCACCTTTGTTGTCCCAGTTACACAGCTGTACAACCATTTATCATTTATTTATTTATCATGTTTGATTGATTTCTTCTGGAGTTTCCCTTCTCTGAGCTCACACAGATGCCTTTCCTTGTAGTAAACTTTCTGGTATCCATGCGCTGCATAAAGCTCTGTAGTACTGTGCAAAGGTCTTAAGGTTTGCTGGTTTGAAGCATAGTGAGCGTGCAGCTGAGCACAAGCCGGGGGAGCTGGCTGACCAATGCTCGTGATATTCTTTGCTCATAAACGCTGCACAGTGCTGGCCTGCTGCAGCCTGGCCACAAAGCACCAGACTACACGCCACCTCCCGCTGGGTATGGAAGTGCAGCCGTGGAGATGCTCTCCTGCACAAGCATGCCATCGTCACATCAACGACATTGAAGGAAATTTGAAAAGTGTCTGTGCCTGTGGAATAACATGGTGAAAGCCAACAGCGCTACCTAGTGGAGGATCAGTGTATGAATTTGGAATCTTTCACATTCTGATTGGTTAAAAACATATTTTATATTTATGATCAGAGGCGAGACGTAGCAGAGTACAAATACTCTGTTACTGTGCATACGTAGAGTTTTCAGCCATCTTTACTGCTTGCTTTTACTTTTTACTCCTTACAGCTGAACTCAGAAATATCTCGACTTTGTACTTCTGACATTTTCAGATTTCAGACATTTCAACAGAGTTATTGTTTCCTGTCACTCCACCTTAAATAACTTTAAATAACTGATTGGAGTCTACAAGGAAGAAATATTTAACTCTTCAAAGACAATCCATTATTGTATCATCATCAGTTCTTATTGCACACGCAGAGATGAAAGAGACAAAAACATCATTTATGGCACTAGGCTCAGAGGTTAAAGTGAAACAGCATTTTGGTGAAGAGCTCCATGAACCGTGGTTGTGTTATTTCAGCACCGAGCTAACATCACAGAAGAGGAGCGAGCATTAAGGAGCACAGCTCAGCTGATCACATCTACCTGCTCTTACAGAAGAAGTTATTGTGACCTGTTTCCAACTGATCTCAGGTTCCCCCTCCTGCCAAATCCCATTTGTTTTTCTCTTTAGGCGTGCACACAAAGGCAACCCGACCATCCACGATGGAGGCAACAAACAGAGTTTTTCCTTTTAATTCACTGGTGTTCTACATTAAAGATCTTTAGGATTCATTCATAGAATCACAGTCGGAGCTGAAGTAATGTTCCTGTGTTAAAACTGTTTACTTTTCTTTTTCTTTTATACTTTGAGTCCATTTCAGAGTCTCTACTTTGTCGTGTCTTTAAACAAGATGAATCAGTACTCTTTGTTTATTTTTAACACAAGTATCTGTACTTCTACTCAAGTGACTGTGTGTGTCAGCTGTTTATGATGCACACTCAGGTGGCAAAAGCATATTGTACACATGTACTTTGATCATAATGTGTCTCCTTGCACGCCTGTCATATTATTTTGAACATTTATAATCGTAGGAACATACAGTATGAATTCTGGAGACTGATCTTTGTGGTGATTAATTTGTGTTCATTATTTATCACATTTATATTGAAATGTAGAGAGAAAAAAGACAGGATTGATACATTTTTAGTCAATGCTGAAGCTTTTAGAAACCGATTTTTGCCAGCTTTAGAATCAGAGGAGCATCAGTATGTGCAGAGCGGCTGTTTCAAAGCAGACATTCTGACTTGTCATGGCAAGGAAAACCATCACCAGTCACCAAACACATTAGCAGTGTCTGTGTTATGTTCCTGCATCCCAGTAAGTCATGAGAGTGTGTCAGTGAGCCAGCATGAGCGATTCTATACGTGTGAACTGATTTCACTGCTCGATTGCTCTTGACACGTCAGCATGCCTGTCTTGGAAAAGCTTTCAAAGGTAACTTTGTGTAATTCACGTGAGTAAAACAAAGCAAACAGGAGCTGCACTGCACCGAGCTCATCAGACTTACTGCTGGTTGGAGCTGACCATTGATGCTCGCTGTGCGGAAAGGAGAGTTGGTGGAAAGACGCTTATCCCACTCGCTGGGCCGAGGCTCCGGTACAGACTCCATGAAACTCCTTTTCAGCTCGCTGATGCTGGTATGGTGCCGCATAATTTCAGTCTGGGTCTTATCCAGGTCCTTCAACAAGGAGGCAAAAGTGAGAGTAGGTTGATGGAAGGAAACAACTACACTGACAGGCAACGATTAAGGTTGGGAAGACAAGAGAAGAAAGCAAATGAAAACACAGGACTGCACTTTCTATAAATATATATTAAATATTTCAACAGTGCTGGGTCTGCCATGTCCCACTGACCTTTAGAGGTTGTGGAAGAACAGATTTTCCAGACAAACCAAACTGCTTCATGTTAGCAGTAATAAAGGAAGCAGCAGAGCATTACTAATGATTAGTGGGTATAGGTCTGTGGCTCACAAATCATGGTTTGCATCAATGCCAGCAGAAGATGTTTAATGAGAACAAACACAACAATGTAATCTGACAAAAAAATCCAGATGGCAGCGCTAACAGAACCGAAGCAAGAAAGATGACTGTGTGCACATCCACGCTGGGGTGAACGAGCCAAAGCCGGCACACAAAGGAAAAACATGGCCACTGCAAAAAAGTGCAAAACTCATTCTGAGTCATGTCTGCCATTATTATTTACAGTAATGACTATCGTTTATGTCGGACGTGGGCAGAGATGGAAACGTTGGGTCTTCAGTGGTTAAAGAGTCTCTCTGATGTTTCACTTTCATTCTTCCAGAAAGGAAGGCACAGGTGGAACACCGACGGCTTTACATCAGCATTCACAAACACACACCTGCTTTACCTGCTGTAACTACTAAAGACCTCAGCTTTGCTCAGAGCAGGATGAGAGTCGTATTACTGTTGAATGTAGAACCCAGACACGTCCTATCATGTGAACAAGTGAGTACTTGCCATGAAAACTGTTAGCTTTCAGATATATTTGGACTAGTTCATCGTGAAAAATAAGCACAGGTTGAGTCAGAACATTTAAACGGCACATCCATAAACGTAATGTTTGATGGCTCTTCATAAAAGGCCTTTAGTTTTGGGGTTTCTTGCACATACTGTTAGCTTTGACGTTTCCATAAAAATCCATTTCTTGTTTTGATCCAGATCAACAAAATGCCACCTTAACAGAGCCGATCTGAGCAGACTGAAACAGTGTTTCAGAGATCAAGTGGTTTTTCTTTACATACAGTTAAAAAAAGCCAACAATTTAAATGTCACATACAGACTTTTCCACATGTCAGCAGAGTAAACTGTAGAGAGGGATGACACATTATAAAATCATTAGGCTTAGCCATGTACTGCAGTTAGATAGATGACAAGTCCAGGTCAACTTTGTAGCCTAATTTTACATATGAATGCTTTATTTGTGGATTAACGAGTATCAGTGGTTCTTGTCATCCCTTTCTTCTGAAATGATGCTGACAGAATATGATACAGCACAATGGACACAGCAAACAGAACAACACAAGTCCATTATCTCAGCATGAGCACTGTGTTAGGACCATGAAGGACATTCATCATATTAAAAATGTCCTAAATGACCATGAGACGTAATGACGATGACAGCAAAGTCTGGAGTGTTAAATATCAGACTGTGAGCATAAACGACTGGGAAACAAATATACTGACTGGAGCCTGTTTACAGCAAAGACTCTGCTTCCTGCTCACTGGGTTGTTGATCAGATATTTACACCTATTCTTTGGCTGGTGTGACATGATGAGGGTTTACGGCTGACAGTCAGAAAAGCTTTCTTGAAACTGTTTGTTGCACGAAGTCAGTCGAGAACACGTTTCCCCCCCGACCGTTTTGTGGTTTGCGATCACGTTATCAGTGAAGTTCACTGTTTTTGAGGGCAGTGATGGTGTCACACACGGAGCTGATTTTGGTTAAAAGGTAACATACGCATCTCTCCAGGACTCATATTCACAATCCCCTCGCTTAGCTCCGAGTCAAACCTAAAGTGCATTAGCAGGGAGTCCCAGCCTAACAGTTACTGAGTTAAAACTTTACTGATGCTTCAACTTTTCTCTTGTTCCACACTTTTAAGCTCAGAGCTAAGACACTTTATGAATAACTTATAATTGTGACAGTTTTACGCCCAACCTTAAGGGGAAATTCTTTAAAAACAAATTAAAATTCTAAAACTTTTCATAGGATGTTGTCACCAGGAAACAAACTCGTACTTGAGAGTTTTGTGAATCCAGGCCCAGGAGATGATGTTATACTGGGTCCTCTGATAACCAATAAAACAGGAATACAATGCCTTGCTCCTCTCAACCAATCACAGTTTGAAGTGAGTGTTTATGTCGTACTAGAGCTCCAACATTTCATTATAAGGAGCATCACTGACGTGAACCACAGACAGAGGTTGGAAGGACGGCGAACGCATATGTTTGTGAACTTTCCTGGAGATGTTTCCCAGTCATCTATCACACGGACAAACACAATGTGAAAGTAAAGTGAAGCTACTTGCATGAGAGTCAGACAGGAAAATGGTGCATGCCAACCCTTTAGGGTTAAACTAGAAAGAACAAAAGACAGAACGAAAGAATGAAAGAACTAAAGAACGGAGCTGTGACAGCGAACAACGCTTATTTAAGACTGAAGATACAAACCTCCAACATTAAATTGCTATGTCTGATATAAATTGTTTCACCCTCAAGTTTCTTTGATCTTTTCTGTGGAAATGAGGAAAAAGGAAAACACTGGTTTAACATAACAACTGGTTTGAACATTTCACATGTGATTCTGAATAGTGTCCCATGAGCACGACTGACCAATGACATGAGCCGTATCAAAAACGAGCTGTGCAATCACAACAACAATGCAGGCTGCAGCCCCGACTGCGTCCAGCTCAGTAAAGGTAACAATGCAACAGGACCATCGGTCACGTGTTTGATGCAGCAGGCTGGGACCCAGTTCCTCTCCATCCCTACACTCAGTGGACTGGTGAAGGCTCTCTTAACTGGACTAAGGCAGAAACACTGGAAGTTGGCTTGTTATCAGCCTCTGCAGTGATTTATACTGCTACCAGGTGAATGCACGGAGACCCATCACCTGTTATTAAATGCACCGATGATTCAATACTGATCTTATTCTTCTTTCTTAATAAAACTAAAGAAATATTTCATTTTGATCATTAGTGACACAGTCAGTGTGAAATACACTGGACACAAACACGGGCTGCACCTTTACAGCATTGTTGGTGCAGATTTAGTGTTGGAAGGTTTTATAACCTGATGTGGCAGAGCGTCCACACAGAAATATGAAAATATGTAGGGATCTCCGGGGAACCAGATCACATATTTGATGCACATCTATGGAAGGCACATTCTGTGCATGCAAGGACTGCTACAGTGGCAGTGTGGTGTGCAGGAAGTGCAGGATGATGCGCGCCTGTCTCCTGAGTCAGATCTAGAACTAATGCTTTCAAAAAATCAAATAATATTCACTGATAACTATTTCAGGTGTCTCGTAGATTGATGAAAATACCTGAATGCCTCTCCGTGCTGTGAGCCTAGCCTTTTTAATTTAAATATCATCTGCATTCAGTTCAAAATATGTGTGTGGACAGCCAAAATGGTGAGAAGGCAACATTAAAATATTTCGATCATATTTCAATTTAAAACCCTCATTTCAAAGAAAGTAAGGACATTATGTAAAATGTAAATAAATGGATAAATAGGATTCAATGATTTTCAACTCTCACATATTTTATTCTCAGCTCAGAAAACAGCATGTTTAAACTGAGATGTTTTAATATTTTATGAAAAATAATCTCCTTTTGAATTTGATGCAGGAAAAACATCCAAAAACAAGTGGAACTAAGAGGAAACAGCTGGGTGAACATCAGGTTTGGGTAGAAAACAATGGGCACAAGTTCACCAGTCTGCAAAAAGAAAAACTGCAGAACACGATCAGAATATTAAGACTTTGATCATCTGAAATACAGAATATCATCAAAGGATCCTGAGAATCTGGAAAAACCTGCGTGCACAACAGAGGCAAACATGATAAGTGAATGCCCGTGATCTGCTTAAGGCAACGAAGAAGCCATGTGTGAATATGATGCAGGAAGGCTAAAGACTTCTCTGTCCTGGACTAAGGAAACTCTCCTGAGATCAGACACATCACATCTGTGGAAACAAAGCGGAGAGGAACCAAAGCCTGCATCCCTGATGGTACGAGGGCACACGCAGGTTTTAGTGTAACGTCTGCTCTTATTAAGACGTTGTTTTCCGGTTAAGAGCTTCATATTTCAGTAGGTCAAACGGCACCTATTACCACACATGGCTTCATACTCAGTGAGTATAGATCCTGAACTGTGCAGACCTTTGAATAGAACATTTGGGCTGCCACAAAATGACAAAACTAAAAACACAGAGGACTCCCGAGCAGCCACAGAGCTGCTCTCCACAGCATGTTCAAACAGGACGGGCAGCTGCAAAGCTACAAACACGCTCCTGTTCCAGCTTTGTGCACACGTGTTACTGCCATCAAATTTAAACTGAACCAGTGTTTTTCATTCAAATGTGAAAACGTCTCAGTTTAAACATTTTGGTCTTTTATGTTTTACTGTGAATAAAATACCTGTTTATGACATTTGAAAATGATTTCCCTCTTTTTCTTTATCCTGACATTTTTGGGACTGGAGCTGTGCCGTCCCAACACATTAAACTGGTTATAGAAGCCCACTTTAAAGGCTCAGACTTATTTACACATCCAGCACTTACAGATAGAAAGAAAGAAACTACAACTACTAATACTTCATAATAATAATAATAATAATAATGATAAAAATAATACGAGAGAGCCACTTTGTCCAAGAGCTGCAGGCAATGAGAGACACAGTTCAAAAGTTGAATGATTAATGATTCAACTTCAGAAAAGCTCAGAGAAAATACAGCAGCATTCACAGAGAAGCAGACAGCAGAAATAATGAAACAATCAAGGCAGCAAATCACTGTGTCTGCAATGGAAACAGCACTGTTGGACAAAATAAACATGAGCTGATGTGTAGCTGATGCAGGGATCACAGGGCAGCAGTGACACGCTAACCTTCCTCACTCGAACCATCTCCATCTTTCTGTCCTGAAGAGAGTGCTGCTCTCCCATCAGAGGAAACACAGGTGAACATGTTACTGCTAACTCAGCAAAACTCAACACACGCGCACGCACACACACACGCGCACACACGCACTTACATATGCAGATTCAGTTATAAAAACATCTTTAATGTAAAAACTGATGTAAGTGGTCTCATCTATCATGCATCAGGTCTGATCATGTACAAGGAAAACAAACCTGGCTTTTTCGTTCTTTTTCCCCATTAGTGATGGCCAAAGACGGGGCATGCCTCCGCTCTCTCCTGCCCACCGTCTAGTACATTAAACAAAACTCACATGCTGAGGATCAGTTTCAGGAAAAACAGGACAACAGCCTTCATATAGTTACAACCAAGAGTGAAGTGGTCTGTGCTCACTTTGCAAATGTAAATAAAGTTGTAGTCCAGTGCAGTACAACAGCTTCTAGCTAGCACAACTGAAGGCAAGTTAGCATAAACCGACAAGGAGCAGTTCATTTCCAATGCAGCATTTTAAACAAAGGACACTCAAACTGAGTCCACAGGGGCCATATTTTCCAGAAAGAGAGAGAGAAAAAAACTAATATGTGATAAGTATCATTTCATTTATACAAAGTTATACAGGACAGGTCCTTAAATTGTACTGTAAAGGTACAGCGCTCACCCAGTGTCTGCCAAGCTGAACCTTTCTCTCTGTCCTCTCTGGGTTGCTCTGGTCTTGTCGATCTCAGATTATAAATTATACCGAGGTATTTTTTCCCAATAATAAGTAGAGTTAAAGCTCGGCGGTATGTCCCCTACCTTAATCTCTGGAGTAGACTTGGGACTGTGGCTCTTGACGCTGTCAGTTGTTAGGCATTCTGCCTTTAACTCTGCCTTTCTGCTGGAATATCGGTGTCCTCTGGGCGTGGAGACATCGTGGTGGTCAGAACGAGGCAGGGTGGGTAGCAGTGGTGATGGGGTGGCCTCCCCAGGTGACACTGGTGACATAACGGGGGCACTGACAGGACGACTGGACTTGTTGTCAGGAGTCGACACCATTGCTAGAATGGAAGAGACGATAGCCTCGCTTTGTTTTTGGAAACAATTCAACAATAATTCTTTATGATGTAATTTATCAATAAACACTACTTGGACCCATTAATGTCCCAGTTTAGAAAGCAAATACCATTGAATCAGCTCAAAAGTACTTGTACTACATAAAGTACACACTGTGAGTGCATGGTGTGCTACTGATTGAAGAGGCACAGATGCCACTGTGCTCTTGGCAGTTATCTTTATGAATCAATCTTTGTATAGAAATGTCACTCAAAACCTGAAACACGTCAAAGCCACCAGCTGACTGTAAAAAGCAAAGAACACACAACACACTTAAACATGTGACTGATTAACCCTCTAAAGCCTAAACCTGTTGCTGGCATCAAACAGGTGTTTGCAACTTTTCTTCCAACATCTGTAACTCCTGGACCATTTGCTCAACTGAAAGAATTACAACGGGTTCTGAAAGCAGCAACTCTGTGCTTTTTAGTGATATTAGGGTCATTACGGTAAACCCATGCACGGCGTCGCAGCGGCCCTGCAAAGATCAAGGTGTGCTGAGAGACTGCCTCCCACCTCCCGCTCCATCACCCCACCACACATGCAGGGCCTTGGGGTGCACGTGCATCACAGAGGTGCAAGGGAGGCATTCCTCCTCTGTCCCCTCCTGCCCACCTGTGTCTCAATTTTATTCTGCAATTTAGAGACTCACATTACTTACACTCTCCTGACATACATATAGGGCCTTATGGGTGGGCACACTGAGGACGGTCTGTTTATTCAGCCTCACCTCTGGTGCCGGTGCCCACCTCTCAGTTTTAAATACATGTAGACTTTGAGGGGTCTTGGTAGGGGCCATGCTGGGGGTTTGGGGAGTGTGAGTGTGTGTACTGTGTTCATTTCTGTGTGTCTTCATGTTGGGTGAAGGTCTGGGTATTTGTATATGTGTAGGGCTCGGTCTGCTCTGGTGTAGCAGAGCCTGAGGGCGCGTTGCTGCAGCCCCCCTGTGGCTTCTGCACTGCAGTTGCTGGGTGACCCCCATCCAGGGCTCTCCACGGCTCTTTCTAGATCAGTGGTACGATTGCCCCTGCAGTGGTCCTCCTGGGGCTCTCGTGCTCTGGGGGCCTCTGCATGTCTGGGGCCCAGGTCTCCTCCATTCATGTCCTGGGGGCAGGGCAGTGCCCCCCCACACCCACTGTTAAATACTTAAATAGAGAAACCTTACGAACACATGTGTTCACACAGGTGTCCAAACAGGTGCTCACAGACACACTATCTTGGTCTGCTGCCTCTGAACATGCCATGTATCATTAGGGTGCTGCGCAGTGACATTTAATATCTATTACCGACTGTTACTTAAGCTCATGTTGGTTGTTGTTGTTTTTCAGCAGGTGATGAAGCAGATTTTCAGTTTTCTCTCCCTCTTCTTCTGCTAACTTTCTGCCCAAATTCTCTTTCTTTTGCCTTTTGTCTGCCGTAACGACCATAATTTTACTGAAAAAGCACAGATACTTTCAGGAACTGTTGGAATTTTTCAGTTGCACCAGTGGGTCAAGAGTTATGGTAGTTTTGGCTAAAACCGACGTAAGTATGGGCGCACCCAACCGTTTATGCATACAGGTCTGTTGTAGCTGTTTGTCCAAGGACTCATAGGCTAGACTGAAAAACACGAGTGCAACAGTTTGGTATTAAAGGCATACCTCCATCCAGACTGCGAGAGTTCCGCTTGCTGGAGGAGCGCTGGAAAAGGGGAGCTGGTCTGTCAATCAGAGAGCTAGCCTGTCTGGTCTGTGCCTGAGTCCGACCGCTGTAACGAAACTTCGAGCCCAATGCTAGGAACTTCCTTGGGGTGGTGGCCATCTCAGAGGAGGTCAGCCTGCAGACAAAGAATATTGATCTTCAGATCTAAAAAACAAAGCCTCAGCTCCTTCTGAAACGCAGCACGATGAGAATACAACACCTGAAGAAGGTGTGATGTTCGACACACACTTTCCACAGCTTTTTGGCTGCCTTGTAGTTGGGAAGCTTGAATCCAATGGCACTCTCATAATGTTCCACCTGTTAGAACAGACACAAACCTGCTGTGAACAAGACTAACAGACCTTAGAAGGACGTCAGTGAAAAACAAAAAGGAAGTTTTTGTGGTGGTTTACCTCAGATGGTCTTATTTTAATGAAGAAGCTGCTTCGTTTGTATGAGACTTTAAGGACTTTGGGCCAGGGGAAACGGTTGATCCTCAGTTTATCTTTGTAAACCATCAGACCACTGGCACAAACTCCCAGTATGATGTCAACTCCATCCAGATCCTAACAGATATTCAGAATGAAAGAAATAACTCCTAAAGCAGTGTACACAAATAAATAAATAAACAGGAGATACTAAACATCGTTCCAGCCCAGTCAGCGTGCAGTAGTCTAAAGGATGCTCCTTGGATCAGTACACCTGGTTATGATGCACATTTAGTTCATCTGGGCTGTTAAGCTCTTTTCTGACTGGTTGTGCAACCTACCTGTGCTGCTCCCAAGCATCCACAGGGGGGCAGTATCATCTTCAAAGTGCTCTCCTATATTTATTTTTAATCCCTGCTCTGATGTGAGGAGAATGACCTTATTTCTGATGTGCACACTGTCACACTGCACAGACGCCACATATCAAATCGTTTTCTTACAAGGAGCACCACATTCACACCAGCATGTAAGAGGACAAGCTCTCTGTGAAGTATGTGAACTACCTACTTCCAAAGTTAGCATGGAAAACGAGGGTGAATCACTACTTACTAATTAGTGATTGGAGCAGTTAAGAATAGTTTATAAGGAATAATAAGAGCAGCTGAGGATGTGTATGCTCACCTTGGCCTGGTGGAGGTCCACTCCATACATGGAAAGTTTCTTGGCATTCTCCAGGAACATCAGATCTGCTTGCGCTGGGCTCATGGATCTGGCACCCCAAAGAAATCCAAAATCTTTAGCTTCTGTGACACTGATTAAATCCACACTTAGATGTTAAATGTGTAATGGTGTAAGCTGCTTTACTACATGTTTCACTTTAGAAACAAGTTTTATATGAAGGTCACACAAGTTCAAGGATTTATGACGAAGCAAGACAAAGGCAAGAACGGCTAATCAACCGTGCAATCAATTTGACTGCTCAATTATTTCTAATGTTTGTTAGCTTAACTTCACTGTCTGCAAATAAAGTTATGTCTTGATGCGTGCTCATGTCAGTGATGCTGACATCACTATCGCCTGTGATCGATCAGCGGTTTTGTGCAAACCTGAGATACTGACAAGTTTTTTATCTGGACGTGGACATAATGTGCAGACTCTTAGCTTTCATTTGAAGGTATTCACATCCAAATTGGATGAAGGGTTTACGAGCTTCAGCTCCTTAATATGTGCCACCCACCAAAAGTAATTGTATAGTTGACTGAAAGGCTACTTTGTGTGCAGGTGTGGGCGATTCCTTCGTTATGTCATTTCAATTAAGCAGATAAAAGGCCTGGAGTTGATTTGAGGTGTGGTGCTTGCATTTGGAAGATTTTGCTGTGAACAGACAACATGTGGTCAAAGGAGCTCTCCATGCAGGTGAAACAGGCCGTACTTACACTGTGGAAACAGAAAAAACTCATCCAAGAAATTGCTACAATATTATGAGCTACAGTTTGGTGCATCCTGAGAAGGAAAGAAAGCACTGGTGAACTCAGCAATGCAGCAACTCGTGAACTTTACATAAATTCTCTGCAATAAGTGGGAACACAGTGGCCCAGGGGTTAGCACTGTTGCCTCACTGCAAGAATGTCCTGGGTTCAAATCCACCATCATCCACTGTGATCTCAGTGAGAATGTGGTCGCCCTGGGTAAGTGGAAGAAGACGGATGGATCTACAACTAGCTAATGAAATAAGATTTCCACTGGGCGACTGACCTGTATGTGCGGTGCAGCTCCATCATTTTGTCCTCCAGCTCCTTGGTTTGACCTTGGGCCATTTTCATTTCTTTAGCATATTCACTGCCGTGCACCTCGGGGTCATATTCACCAAGTTCTGACTGCAAAGCATAGGAGCCCAGCAGAGCCAAAGTAACGAAGGAGCAGGGAAGGCGGCCCTGGAGGATGTCCTTTCGCAGTTGGAGACAAAGATAGTATCTGCAATGCACATGCAGTTCTCACATTAATTATAGATAGATGGTAAATGACCTGGATTAATACAGTCGTACTGTGAGATGTGTTAAAGCCCCAGAAAACGATGGTGGAAACCAGATTCAGAGCTAAACTCGCATGCTCACTAATGAACACACGAAAGGTATATTTGATCCCGCTCTGACTCACAGAGGCTGGTCAGGTTGTTCCCGGGAAAAATTGCTTCTCCTACTGAAATAATACATAACCAATGTCAATTTGGAGAAGGTTAAATGATACTGAAAGGAAACACGGAGGCTCCACAGGTTAGAAACAGACATGTAGCTTGGATTCATCTGTGTCACCATCTGACTGACTGAAAACGTCTTAAATGCCACAGAAAGCTCTGAGAGCCTCCAGCTGCTAAACTGGACGGATTTTCATCCTTCTGGGAACTAAAAACACACACATGGACTACACACCCCGTCCACTATGTGATACAATAAAACTATTTTCACTAGTGGGAGACAGGTGTACTGGGATATATACTGTACCTGGTGATGTCTTCTGATAGCTGGGCTGGGTCCGGTGGATAGAATTTTACATTGAAAGTGAAATTATAATTGGCACCTTGAGAAAGAAAGGAAGGAGTGATTAAACAATTACCCAGACTGGTCTGAGTAATTCATTAATATGTGTGCAAAAATCTTTATTTCCCTGCACACAATTATTAATGCTCACGCAAGTCTACCATTGGGTTTATGAAACTTGGCTAATTTTAGTAATGAATCTAAATCATTCTAAATCTACAGGCTCGTGAGTTTTACTTGCAATCTGCATACTGCCACACTCATGCTTCTCTTTATAAGGAAACACATTTGTCTTGAAGTGCAGTGGTCAAAGTAAAAAAGCAAGAGAAAGGCTGACTGAAAGTGAAACTACAGTGTCCGTGTGGAGACAAAACAGTGACGTTAAAAATACAAATGTTTCTCCTCAGATACTCACTGTGACTGAAGATAAAGTTTATGAAAACATGAGGACAGAGAGCACCTAATCTACCAACTCACAGCAATTACTGTTTGTGAGTGAGGCTCACTGTTTGTGAGACGAACACAAGTTTTCTTTGTGGAAGAGTTGAGCTCACCTTGTACCTGCCTGCGGATCTCTTTGGTCAGGTCCATCCAAGTCTAATCAAAAAAATGTCATATGCAGTTTAAGCTTTAGTGATATCGAACCATCAACTCTTTCCATAACAGGGCAAAGGGTCAGTCTAATTATCAGGTACAATGACATGTGAATGATATCTCCTAATGGAACAGGGGGGCTGGGATTGTTGGACGGATACTGACCGTTACACTGCAGCTCACCTTCATAGTGGGAGTTTCCCAGATTGCCAGGCCGTAGTAGTCTTTTTCCAGCAGGTTCAGGTGGTCACACACTTTCATGAACAGCTCCTGGCCTTTAGCGTGTTTCTAACACAAACACACACAAACACACACACTTGCTTTTTATATCTTAGTGAGGACATCTCACTGACGTAATGCATCAAAAATGAATGCCTCACCCTGAGCCTAACCATAACCCAACTGTAACCCTGACACTAAAAGCACATTTTGCGGGGATGTTGGTCCCCACAGGTATAGTAACACTCCAATATTTGGTCCTCACAAAGATGTATAAGTGCGCACGCACAAACAAATGGAGCAGACATTAGATCAAAGATTTACCTGCTAATGTAACACACCTGATATCACACGCAGGATGTTGGTCAGAAATAAGTAGTGGAGAAACTCAGACAGCAGTTCAAAGTCCAGCAGGGACTCGACAGGGACTCCAGCTTCTCCTGGACTGGTCTGATACCACTATGAGTGATGGTTACCACTAAGTATGGCAGCTACACCACCTTTGTCTGCTGGCTTGATGATAATAGAGGGATTCTACATAGTGTCTGTTTCAGTGGCATGGGCAGTGAGCGCCATCAGCTGGTCCTATGCGTAAACAATGCAGCCCTACACTAGCAAAAATTCCACCTTAATCAAGAATAAAAAGTTTATAAAATAACTAAGGAATTGGGTTATTGCCAACTGTGTGTGTGTGTGTGAACTTACATCCAGCTCGCACTCATACAGAGTGTCGTCCAGCAGTGTGACTTTGATCTGCATGGTCTTGGGTCGGCGTGACACTCTGGAAGCTTTGGCTTCTTCCTCTGCTGTTTTCTCTTCCTTTTCTCCCCTACTGCCCTCTTCAGGGCCAGACTCCTCCTCCTCCTCCTTCTTCTCTTTGTCCTTCTCCTCTTCTTTCTCCAAGGTAACCTCCCCTTCCTTGTCCTCGTGTTTCTCCTTCTCTTTTCCAACCTTGTCCTCGTCAGTCTCTTTCTTCTCTACCTGGGTAGCCTGACAGAGACACTTTGATGATGATGCAGTCATGAAGTAACTGATATATTTATATGCCTAAAAACATCAGTGTCTTTACAAAAAGACTAAAGTGCAATTCATAATCCTAATCTGAATACCAGGTGACAACCTTGTTTGGATTTAATGCCATCACAGGTGAAACTGAGCAGTTCATACTGAAAAACAACAGTTACTGTGTATAAACTGAGAGGATGGATGCACCTGCTGTCAGAGCTATGAAAAGGATGCACATCGTGCTATGGTGAAGTTTTGATGGAGATGTGCATGTCAAGAATTACAGTTCAGCAAAAACTGTGAGATCATCCACATATCTGAGGTGTCACAGTGTAAACTATGTGAACATACAGTGGCTTGCAAAAGTATTCGGCCCCCTTGAACTTTTCCACATTTTGTCACATTACAGCCACAAACATGAATCAATTTTATTGGAATTCCAGGTGACAGACCAATACAAAGTGGTGTACACGTGAGAAGTGGAACGAAAATCATACATGATTCCAAACATTTTTTACAAATAAATAACTGCAAAGTGGGGTGTGCGTAATTATTCAGCCCCCTGAGTCAATACTTTGTAGAACCACCTTTTGCTGCAGTTACAGCTGCCAGTCTTTTAGGGTATGTCTCTACCAGCTTTGCACATCTACAGACTGAAATCCTTGCCCATTCTTCTTTGCAGAACAGCTCCAGCTCAGTCAGATTAGATGGACAGCGTTTGTGAACAGCAGTTTTCAGATCTTGCCACAGATTCTGGATTGGATTTAGATCTGGACTTTGACTGGGCCATTCTAACACATGGATATGTTTTGTTTTAAACCATTCCATTGTTGCCCTGGCTTTATGTTTAGGGTGGTTGTCCTGCTGGAAGGTGAACCTCCGCCCCAGTCTCAAGTCTTTTGTAGACTCCAAGAGGTTTCCTTCCAAGATTGCCCTGTATTTGGCTCCATCCATCTTCCCATCAACTCTGACCAGCTTCCCTGTCCCTGCTGAAGAGAAGCACCCCCAGAGCATGATGCTGCCACCACCATATTTGACAGTGGGGATGGTGTGTTCAGAGTGATGTGCAGTGGTAGTTTCCCGCCACACATAGCGTTTTGCATTTTGGCCAGAAAGTTCCATTTTGGTCTCATCTGACCAGAGCACCTTCTTCCACATGTTTGCTGTGTCCCCCACATGGCTTGTGGCAAACTGCAAACGGGACTTCTTATGGTTTTCTGTTAACAATGGCTTTCTTCTTGCCACTCTTCCATAAAGGCCAACTTTGTGCAGTGCACGACTAATAGCTGTCCTATGGACAGATTCCCCCACCTGAGCTGTAGATCTCTGCAGCTCGTCCAGAGTCACCATGGGCCTCTTGGCTGCATTTCTGATCAGCGCTCTCCTTGTTCGGCCTGTGAGTTTAGGTGGACGGCCTTGTCTTGGTAGGTTTACAGTTGTGCCATACTCCTTCCATTTCTGAATGATGGCTTGAACAGTGCTCCGTGGGATGTTCAAGGCTTGGGAAATCTTTTTGTAGCCTAAGCCTGCTTTAAATTTCTCAATAACTTTATCCCTGACCTGTCTGGTGTCTAAATCCAATCGAGAATCTGTGGCAAGATCTGAAAACTGCTGTTCACAAACGCTGTCCATCTAATCTGACTGAGCTGGAGCTGTTTTGCAAAGAAGAATGGGCAAGGATTTCAGTCTGTAGATGTGCAAAGCTGGTAGAGACAGACCCTAAAAGACTGGCAGCTGGAACTGCAGCAAAAGGTGGTTCTACAAAGTATTGACTCAGGGGGCTGAATAATTACGCACACCCCACTTTGCAGTTATTTATTTGTAAAAAATGTTTGGAATCATGTTTGACTTTCGTTCCACTTCTCACGTGTACACCACTTTGTGTTGGTCTTTCACCTGGAATTCCAATAACATTGATTCATGTTTGTGGCTGTAATGTGACAAAATGTGGAAAAGTTCAAGGGGGCCGAATACTTTTGCAAGCCACTGTATAGCACATGGAGGATCTTAAAAAAGTCACAGTGTAGTCAGAGGTGATCAGAGGTGAACCAGGCTACACCTGAAGGAGCCCAAAACCACCTTTGTAATGTTTCTCTTGTAGCCTGAGCAGGGAGGAGGCTTCATGCACCATCTACAGTCAAGACTCTCAGGTTTGGAAAATGATTTGCTCAGTAATGTAAAAGTTGAGGCATCCTACAATAAATACTTTACACGATCCATGACACATTTCCTTACATATCACATCTAAGACCTAACTGTATAAACACAGCCACCAACACAGGCTGACCTGAGCCTCAGCGCTGCTTACTGAGTGCTGGTCAAGGGCGACCTCGCCCTCTGTTTTTAGTTCAGGTTCGGGGTCAGCGATGGGTGCTTTAGCTTCTTCCTCCTTGTCCTCCTTTTCTCCACCCTCGCTCTCACACTGTGAACGCCTTTTCAGGAGGGAGGAAAAGAGGCGTGTGAGACCGCGGCCAGCAGAGTTGTGGTTTTGAGGTCGGAGCTGGTCGTCCTCTGGAGTGGGAGGTCTGGCACCCTGGCCAGCTTCCTCCTGCTGCCTCGGCTTTTTCTGGTGACTTTCTGCCTCGTCTGTTGTCATGTCAACAGCTGTGGAGGTAGATCATAAAATAAAAATTAAATCACAAGCAGATTGGCTTAGTGCAGTTTAAAAAAAATGATACCTTTACCATCATGCATCAGTCCATCATAACAGCATTACCAATTTACAGTCAGACTGATAAGAGAAATGTTTTCTCAGAGATCAAACCTTTCAAACTTTTCTGCAACAGAACAGATCAAAAACCAGCAAATACACAAATACACTAATGTCAATTCAGTTCTCTTTACAGAGTGCCATTCCAGAACAACAGTTGCCTTAAGGTGGTTTATATTGCTTTAGCAAAAAGGAAAGTTTGAAGCCTAATCTTGAAAGTAGAGATAGTGTCTGTCTCCCGAATCCAAACTGGAAGCTGGTTCCACAGAAGAGGGGCCTGAAAACTGAAGGCTCTGCCTCCCATTCTACTTTTAAATACTCTGGGAACAACAAGTAGGCCTGCAGTGTGAGAGCGAAGTGCTCTAATAGGGTGATATGGTACTACAAGGTCATTAAGATAAGATGGGGCCTGATTATTTAAGACCTTGTATGTGAGGAGCAGGATTTTGAATTCTGGATTTAACAGGAAGCCAATGAAGGGAAGCCAAAACAGGAGAAATCTGCTCTCTCTTTCTAGTCCCTGTCAGGACTCTTGCTGCAGCATTTTGGATTAACTGAAGGCTTTTCAGGGAGTTTTTAGGACATCCTGATAATAATGAATTACAGTAGTCCAGCCTGGAAGTAATAAATGCATGAACTAGTTTTTCAGCGTCACTCTGAGACAGGATATTTCTAAGTGCAAGTCTAATTAATTCTGTTGCACAAAAAACAGAATGGAATTGTCTCTCATTTCTGTACTTTACTGCTAAAAATGGAATTTGTAAAATCTGAACATTAATTAATGTTAGGATTTATTTGAGCAGTCTTCCTGGTGTATTGTAAATGATTTGGAGGAAGAAATTAATGAACAACAGGAAAGAAAGAGTAAATAATTATCAGCAGTTATCACAGTTCCTGTGCAATGAAATGTTTGTGGGATGGTTACCAGGATGGCAGGATGCTGAATTAATCAGAAATTTATTCAATGAGTGTTACAAAATGGCTAGAACATACTGGTTGTGCTTTGGCTTTCAAACTGACTACATTTGAATCCCAGCGTTTGATTACTTAGAAAGCATGTAAAATGAACCCCGATCATAGAGAGACAACAAAAACATCTGACCTTACATTATTACAAGCGTTACATCACGTTATCATCATTTAAGATGCCACACTGGCACTAAAGGGGTGAAAGCTACACTCTCACTTTCAGATGGTGCTAATGGCAACATGAAACCCGTTGGTGACTTCGGGACATGTCACACTTCTGGCAGAACACTCGTTTTCCTGTCTGCCTGTCACAGTGATCCCATCCAGAGCTCAGTTTGGGATTAATGCAGTCCTATGGGAATTACACCAGAGAAGGTGGGTTGCTGCATGACCATCAGCTGAACACTGATGATGCACTACAGTCAGAAATGTTGTTGCTGTAGCAACAACAATCGTATCACAGATGGAACAGATAAACATATAGAGAGAGCAATGTAGAAAAAAAAACCCTCCAAGAGCCAACCTTTACAGCCTTCCGCCGGAGACAGGTGATTACTCCCTAATCTAAACGCTACAGTGATGGCTGACTGACATGGGCTCCCTATCCATTATTAAGAGATGAGAAGTCATTGAATCATGCTGAACATATAATTTATTATGAAACAGAAGACTAGGTTGTGCAATGTGTCCCGACCCGAACAAGCGGCCATGGAAAAATGCGTGGGCTTCCGCAGTTGGGTTTTTTTTGTGGAGAAAAATGACAAAACTGCCCGTGCATAGATTATCAGGACCTGAATGACATCACAATCAAAGACAAGTATCCACTGCCTTTGATAAACTCCATGTTTGACACTCTTCACGGAGCTACTATTTTTACCAAACTTGACCTCCGCAATGCATCCGACAAAGAGATGAATGGAAAACCGCATTCAGTACACCACTTTGAATACCTGGTGATGCCGATTGGGCTAACCAACCCCAGCCATTTTTCAAGCTTTGGTAACTGATGTTCTCAGGGATTTTGTGGACAGGTTCGTGTTTGTTTACCTAGATGACATTCTGATTTTTTCCAAGACTCTTGAAGAACAACAAACCCACATCCAGCTCCTCCTGGAAAACAAACTGTACATCAAAGCAGAAAAATGTGTTTCACTCACCATCTTTCTCTCATCTTTCACCATCTGTTTTCTTGGCTACACCCTGGCAGGGGGGCAGGTGAAGGCGGATTCGGCTATGGTCACAGAGTGTCCGACACCCCCATCTCCAACAGTTCTTGGGGTTTGACAACTTCTACAGATGGTTTACCTGCAGTCGGGTAGCCTCAACACTAACACAGCTCACATCCACTAAAATTCCATTCACCTGGTCACCTGAAGCCAACGCTGCTTTCTCCAGACTAAAACATCTGTTCACTACGGCACCAGTGTTGATCCACCCACAGACAAACCCTTCATTGCAGAGGTAGACGCCTCAGACACAGGGACGGTGCCATCCTATCCCAGTGTTCTAGTCCCAAAGCTAAACTGAAGCCATGTGGGTTAGAGGGTGGGTGACAGGGAGTTGTTAGCAGTAAAGCTCGCTCTGAAAGAATGGCGACATCTGTTGGAGGCAGCCGAGCAGCCATTTGCTGGATCATAAAAACCTAACTTACCTGAGGACAGCTAAGAGACTGAGTGCACGACAGGCACGCTGGTCACTGTTTGTGCCAGGTTTAACTTTTTTATTTCCTACCGTCCACGTTCACGGAGCATCAAACCCAATGCATTATCTCACCAGTTCGCCACCGACACAATCGCTCTGAGTTCCCAACCATTCTCCCCGCTACAAGCAAGATTGGGTTCATTGCCTGGGATGTGGAGGACGCCATTCGCGGGTACTGGACATTGAAACTGATCTGGGTACTGGTCTTGCGAATCAGGGCTATTTACCTGCAGTTCCACGATTCTGGACCGGGTTCACGCCACCAAATTCTCATGGCAGACCATTCCATTTCCCCATCATGTCATGCTCCACCTGCAAGCAAGTGAGCCACTGGAAAGCCATTCAGTTGCCTTATCGCCCCGTCACCTCACTCAGCATTCCATTGACATTTCTCTCCCTCTGTTTCAGTGACCTCTATCCCCGACCCACGAGCCGTGACTGCTTCGGACTCCTGTTAGATTCTCATTTCATGTTTCCTGTGCTTAAGTGTTTATCTTGTGTCTTTGTAAATAAAACCTACCAGTTTGCCTCTGTCTGCATTTTGGTCCATTTTCATGCACTGGCCTCTGCTGTCATAACAGGAATATTAGTCTCTACTATATCAATTTGTCAGTTAAAATCAGGACAGACAGCTTGTAACACCTACAGGCACATAAGGTGGATGGTGAGAATCCTTTCCTGGCTTAATACCAGGACAAACACTTCCAAGTCACTGGAAGCTAACCCACCTAAGTGACTAACCAGAATCTTTATGTAAAAAAGTAAAAAGTTAGTGACCAGGTTTCAGCAGGCAACTGGAGAAAATATATTTACATCCATGGATAAACAACGTTGGTCGTGCATTATCATCTCTGTACTGTGTTTTACTGCTATTTGGTCATAAACCACATCATTCAATGACTTTCTGACCAGAAGATAAAATGGTGAATTAATAAGATTAAAGCACCAAGTCAGCAAGAAACAGAAGGGGACCATGGTGGTACAATATAGTACAATACAGTTTTATTTATATAGCACATTTAAAACCCCGAAGGCACACCAAAGTGCTTCACAGTAATACGGAGAAACAACATAAGTCAATAACAGGGTACAGATCGGGTACTAGCACAGACAGAATGGAGGCACTAATAGACCAGAAGAATTGAGTAAAATAGGTATCAAACCTCAATACAGAAGGAAGGTCAGATCGTGAATACAAAGTAGGGCTGCTCAATTAATCGAATTTTAATCTCGATTACGATCTGGGTTTTCAACGATCATTAAAAATGACTGAGCCGATTATTAGCACCTCCCTCGTGCTTTACTCTCGCGCTGCTCCGTGTGGCAAATCGAGCGCACCTCTCTGCGTTTCGAACACACGTCACAACAATTAAGAGGACCGCACTGCTGGCACGGTCTCTGCGCACAGAAAATCTGCGTTGCGCACAAAAAAAATCTAACCTGAATTGAAATTAAAATTAAAACTTTAACAATTCTGTTTTGCAGTGTTAGTCAGTGAGTGACTGGCTGCTCCTGTATGGGATTAGAACGATGCCACCTTATCCTATAGTCCAGCCAATAATGCGATTCACATTCGTATATACGCAGCCAATCAACGTCGCTGACAGGCTATGACAGCGTCCTTATGTGCCGACACCGGTGTTTTAGCGAGCAAAGCGGCGGCTGATGTGCAGTGAAGCCACATTAATGACAACGTGTACAACCATTGGAGATGTGATCAGGACAGACGGAACAACTGACGGAAAAAGTGTGGACTTTATACCAGTTTTTAAATTGTGTTGATCGGCCACGTAAAACCAGAGTTATGATAAAAATATCTGCAATGTTTGGTTTTCTTCCTGAATACTGTCGTTGTTTATATTTACTGCGGGAAGAAACGGTAAAAACGGCGTTTTATAAGGAAAGCGCTCTCCAAAACCAAAACACCCCCCCCCCGGCCCCTTTCCTATTGGTCGAAAAAAGTACTGTGTCGACCAATCAAAAAATGATATGGCAACGTGGCATCTAGTTGTTAAGAAACGGGGGGAAGTTTTAGGAGTGACGGCGGTGTTCTGAGATGTGAGAGATTTGAGACGTTTAGCGCAAATCTTGTGTAGTTAGTGTGTAGTTAGTGTGTAGTTAGTGTGTAGTGTAGTCAATAGTTTTGTTGTGTGTGTCAGAACAATGAGGCGGCTGCTGAATGTTACAGGTGTTACAGCAGTGATACATCTCCTGTTGTCAGGCCTGCAGGTATCAGGCTGTTGTTCTCCTTTATCTCATAGTGGACAGAAATTAATTTTTGGAGTGGCACAAATAATTTGTGTGGCATCAGATTTGATGCAGAACAGCTGATTGTTCTGTAAATAGTTTGAAATGTTTATTTAAGAACGCCTTGGCTGCATTAAAAAGAAAAAATAGCTGCAAAAAACTTTGTTTGCCAAACTGAGTTACTTTTTGAAGTAGTAACTATATAATTAATTGCCCAACATTGGTCATTATATACTGTATTTTGCAGACAGAGAGTTACAGACTCTCTCCCAGACCACAGACTCATAATACAAGTCAGAGCTTTATGAACAAAAGAAAGAAAGAAAGTTGTGTTTTCAAAATTGGAGTTCAAGTTATTTTTACTTCCAATAGTGTTAACATCCTACACAGGTCATGAACAGGTCATTGTAAGTGGGCTAAAGCAGTTAATTAAAAGTAGTCTAACATAAATGTAAATGCTGTAATTTGATTATTTTAATAAACCATGTAACTTGGATGGATTAGATGCTGGCGTGACCACAGTGCACACGTCTGATGTCGCTCACAGTGGTCCAAGGGACGCTCAGGGAGTTTGTGTGTTCGCTCAGACACATGAAATATTAGAGGGAACATTGGTGGAAACATTATGGGTTCAGACGTGGATCAAATATTGTGCAGTATTTTGAAGTTCACTAAACATAGATGTTTACATTTTTCATTTATTTTTTATATTGCAAACATTTGCACTGTAATCAGTATTTGCACACTATTTTATATTATTTTTTGACAATCTTTAAAGTCATTATTCAATACATTGTTATTGTTAAATAAATATCGTCAAATAGTCGAGATCTCAATTTCAGTGAAAATAATCGTGATTATCATTTTTGCCATAATCGAGCAGCCCTAATACAAAGTATCTACTAAGAAGATAAAAAAAGCAGTAAAATTTATAATAAAATAATAAATTTAGTAAAAAGTTTCAAAAGGGTATTAACTGGTCAGGAAAGCCAGGTTAAATAAGTATGCTTTCAATCTTGATTTACAGGATTGGATAGAGCCCAAGGCATGAATAGAAGCAGGGAGGCTGTTCCAAAGGTTGGCTGCAGCTGAAGCAAAGGCACGATCGCCTCTGGTCTTCAGTCTAAACTTAGGTTGGGCCAGGAGTAATTAACCTGATGATCTTAATGCACGACGAGGAGCGTACAGATTGAGGTCAGTGAGGTAACTGGGCGCAATATTATTCAGGATTTTAAAAGTGAGTAGCAAGATTTTAAACTCAATGCGATATTGTGGTGGATGAAGTCCTCAGGGTGGAGAAGGAGTGCTTCTTTATAAAGGTAAGAGGTGCCAGGGCTCCTGGACATGATGGGACACCACTTTTAACAGGTGCCTCAGATGAGCAGATATCTGAAGGATGCCAGACAATAAGCTCAGGTTTCTCATAAGTGTTGCCTACAATTCCCTTCCATAGCCCTGCCTGTTTAGTAGTGCCTACTATGGCAGCTGGTGCCTGTAGGCAGGACAGCATGGCAAGTCTGCATGTCTTCATAACAAAAGGATGCAACAATGAAAAGGAGAAAAGATGGCACTGTCCCAGGGATGCTTCGGGTGGCAAGGAAGTCAGGAAGTCCTCAAGATGTGTAGTGTGATGGCATACATCAGAGTCAGTGAGACGTTTTCTGGTAAGGTCTGTTCAAGCTGGCAGCACATCCCAAGCCCCTGAACAGAGGAGGAATGCTGTCAGCTGGGAAAGACTGGCAGATATTTGGTGAACCTCAGGGAGAAGCTCGTCTTCCCAAGAGATATAACAACCACTCTCCGCAGATAGAGACGGCTGAACTGGCAGAGCCCAGAGGCCAGGCAAGAGGCTGGCTGCAAAGCCAGGATTTACCCAGTGGAGGTTGGGTGTCAGGACATAGTGGGCAAAGCAGCTGTCCAGCTACTTCATGAGTGACGGGCCCAAACCTGCAGAAAGCCATCAAGGCATTAGGAGAGGAGGCTGAGAAAGCAAGTTTTTGGCTTTGGCTCTGGTGGAAGGATGTCAGTTAGTGGGCAACACCACAGTAAAGGCAGCTGCTGGGGGTGCCACAGAGACATCCCCGGTGTGCCACTGTCCCCCACTGGGAGATGTACTGGGATAGGGGGCAAAACATCCACGGATGGCGACCTCCAGTTGATGTGGTGGCGTGAAGACTCCAGCGACACTTAAAGCACGAGGGAACAACTTTGTCAGCTGACCAACGCATTTCGGCTTGTGGCCTTCATCAGGGTCATTACAAAATACCAAACAGTTTGTGTTTCAATAAAATAAAGAAATTCAGGTGAACCAATCACACATGCACACATAAACAAGCGGAGGGTGGTACTGGCTGATTGGTTGAATCAGAGCCCAAACAGGGTCTGGCCTGAGCCACGACAGATTTAGGGCTTCAGTTGATGACCTTGCAGCTGACCTTCTGGCACTGGTGGTGACATGACTGGCTTAATGGCAAAGCAGGAAACGTGCATTAAGCATTAAAACTCTTTGATGTGTAGTATTATTTCACAGCTGACTGACTCAGCATTTAAAACTATTCTAATTATATATTCTCACAGTGACTGTACTGATTCTCATGTATAATTGAAAACTGACATTATTGAGTTGATGTGAAAACATATACAAAGAAAGTACAACTGCAACCATTGCAAAAAGACATAAATACATTTTTGAATGCACTGAATTTCCAGTTGCTATACAGCCTCAGTGTTTGGATACGCTTACGGTCCCTGATACTATTTTAAGGTATGCTCATAGATTAAAGGTGGAAAGCCAACGCGACTAGCACATGAAGTTCCAGAAGCTGCTGGCAGCCCACAGTGCTGAGTGGACACGGGCGTAGCTGCACGAGTGCTGACAGGACAGAGTGCCACAGCTCCAGGTACACTGACGAGTGTGATGAGAACTAAACTCTGTATTTTACAGTTCAGCGAGCACATGGGCAGTTTGGTGTGATAAAGAAAAAGTATGCAAATTTAATTTGTGTTGCTGTGTGTGAAATGATGTTGCCAAACACACTGAGCATATCAGGAAGTGAAGAAGAGAAACACTCTCGCATTTCTTTCAGCAGAGTTGAGCTGTTGTTCTTAATGAAAGCCTTTCGGTGTTTCTTTGGACATTGGCTGTGTTTTTAACTCATTTTCAGTCCAGTCCCTGAACACATCACCATCGCCAGGAGAATATTGTTTTGTTTTGTTGACCTATGAATCAGTCAAGCATAAAAAACACGCCGAACTGAAAGGATGAACCTGTGATGTGTCTAACACATAACTCAGCAAACAACGCAAACGGTATCTTTAGGCTCTATGTTACCAGCAGCAAAAAAAACACACAGACCTTTTCTCATTTCTGTGCTTCTTTGAAAAATGCCAAAGATAACCCAGTTTGGCAAACAAAACATAACAAGGGGATTCCCAAAGAGCTATTAACCGAAATTCGGCAACTCAGTTCAGTTTAAAGGTGAATTAGTCAAGTATGGGAAAAATGAATAAGGTGCAGCCTGAAAAAAAGGCTCCACGATTTAGAATATTGAACAGAAAATGATGTTTATTTAGAAAAATATGGGCAAAAAACAAAAAAAATATATAAATGAATAAAGACTATGCTTTGTAGAGTGACCCTACCCTTTAACAGGGAAGCACTGTCCCCGAGTGTCTCAGAAACACAGCACTTCACACCTCGCTAAACAAATGGGTGACATCACAGTGGCTATGTCCATCTTTTATGTACAGTTTATGCTTTAGACATATCACAGACCACAGATTTTTGTCCTTAGTTTATAAGTTTTCACATAATCGCCGACTCCGGGACTAAAACACCATCAACTAACTAGAATAATACTGAAACAGTATAAATAAAATTTACTACAATAAAAAAAGAGATACATTTGTGACATGAGACATATTTGGCATTCTAAAAAAGCAACACATGAGAGATCACAAGTGACTGCTGCTGAAACATAATGGAAGAATGTCTTAAAGCATGAACATTTACTTTTTACATTTACAATTTTCAGAAGGCCCAGTTAGCACCATTATGATGTTTAAATGGTTTCAGTGGTTTGATCCTTGAAGGCACTTCTCTGTCTTCTCAGTTTGAGGTGCGGAGTAACAGTCACAGTGTTACTGATATTATGTTACAATAACCTGCTCAGCCTCTGTGTCTAATGCTCGTCACAGCCCGCAGTCGCTGTGCTGTAGAGCGCCACTATGTGATGGACTGTTTTTGTCTTAGGAACTTCATAACGTGCCGTTTACACAATCAGCAAACTGCCATTTGTAACATAATAAGTAAATGTCACATTAACTTCAAGGTAATATTTATTGGAGGAAAAGATCAGCATCTTCCTCCAAGCTGGAAAAAACTCTGAGGGCCAGACGGGCAAGTGGAGGAGGGGTTAAATGAGTCAGAGTGTAGTGAGATCACAGAGCCAAGAAGTGGTAGAAATGCTTTATATAGTGCAAAGTCAAACTATATAATGGTGTCTTTGATCTTGTCTGAAAGTACTGATATAGACACAGATTTTAAAGGATGTGGCCTGTGTTTGGGCAAATACTGGCCCAGTACCAATACTGACAATCACAGTGACACATCCATATCATGAGGTGGATTTCTAGGTTCAAATTAGGTCAGTGACATGAAGTGATATGACAAGACAGACCAAGCAATTTAAAAGAGGTGCTAAGGTTTAGGCTGAAAGGAAGGCCTGGTTCACCGGTTAGGTCGAAACATTTTCAGCAAAGAGTAAAACGTACTTAAGTGTATCTGTATTTCTGACTGCATGGTAGCCTGTGTCAGAGCGCTAGAATTGAGCTTAAGCGCTAAAAGCGGCTTTAAAATAATCTGGGTGGGATTAAAGTGTGCAGTGTGCAGATGTGGAGCACAGAGGATGCTGATGTTAATCAGTAACTACTGCATGAGCCTCCCTCCTCACACACTCATCATCTACACAGTGCCACCATGTTTGGGGAGAGAAAAAAAATGGAATTCGACCTGACCCAGATGAATCTGTGGCAAGGATTCATCGTTATCCAGCAAAGGAAAAACAAGTCCTGAAACACAAAAACACGTGAATCCATGCACAGCATCTGTGTGAGGAGAGGGCAGTATGGGGTCACACTGAATCAGCAGGCATCAGTGACAACAATGGAGGCAGTCAGCACACACAGCTCTGACGTACTGAGCATCTGAGGACTGGGCAGGTAGGGAACATCGTTCAGTTAGTTAACGATCATTTTTATCAATGACCTTTCTTTCTGATGAAAACAGCACAATAATTAAATAAACACTAATAATCGAAGGAAAAGAAACTATGATGAAATGTAGCAAAACTTTCATTAACGAATAAAATAACAAAAGTCCTACAGAGACAAGATCTCATCAGAAGTGCTCGAGGTGCACAGGAAGGCGGGACAAGTTTGAAAACGAGCCAGTCAGAAGAACCTTCCTACGCTTAGGTGGACACATTCGATCTGTTTGTTACATTCCCGTAAGCACGCTGCGTTACAACGTTACTAAACTGTGATTTTGTTTGTGTGAGTGTCTCATGACAATGATGTACGAGCGTGTGACGCCCATGGCAGCGACAGACGTGTGCAGATCAACAACGGATAATATGGAGTGATGGAGAGAGTACGACCATGCAGCGTTTAAAGCGTGGAAGTAATCACATTACTTTGAGTTTAATTCTGTAAAAAGTAACAAAAACATTAGCGTCCGCTGTTCACTCTGCGTGGGAAGAAAACTTCTTTCTACAGCAAAAAATTAAACTTCAAATCTGAGCGAGCAGCGAGCACGCTGCCACGGGAAAGTGACATTCACAGAGAAACCCCCGGATCCCCCCACTGACATGACCGCTGTGGGCAAACCTCCACCCGCTCCACTCCTGCTAAACAGCTGACAATAGATTTAAGAGCGACAGGACTCAGTGCTGCTGAATCTGTGATTTTATTTATTTTCTGCTGTGTTTTACTTGCATCTATTTGAAAGAGTGTAAACACAAAACATGATTTTATTTTATCTGCTGGAATATGCAGAACATAGGTTTAAATGTTAAACACATTTCTTCCAGTCAAAGACTGCTGCATATAATTTAATATTTGCTTGATGCAATGTGCATAAAGTTAAAAGATTAAAACTCATAAAAAACAAGTTTTAAAACGAGACTTTTTCATTTGATTCAGTTTCATATGATGGATCATGCAGAAAAAGTAGAATAGGGCTGAAAGGTCTGTTACTTTATTACATATGCAGGTTGTAAATCATGTTTTTTAAAAAAACAACTAAGTAACTAAGTAACTAATTACGTTTGAAAATAAGTAATCAGTAATGTAACAGCATTACTTTTTTGGAGAAGTAATCAGTAATAAGTAACTAATTACTTTTTTCAAGTAACTTGACCAACACTGGTGGTCACAGAATGAAATCTGTTTCTAGTCTCCTGTCGTCCAGCTTCGTGAGCTCGGCTCTCCGGTCTTAGATCAGCACCTTGTGCATGCCTCTGCTGCTGTCACCCATCTGCATCCCGGTTTGAAGCTTTGTGCGCACCGTGGTTATTATGAGTGTTATCTGAGTTACTGTTGGCACCACGATACTGACGCTCAGTTTGAACATGTCTACGCATTGAACAGCTGAGTTAGATATTTGTGATAACGAGCAGTTGAACAGGTTCAACAGTCACACTTTGCTTCTTTGACAGTGAAATATTTGAAGGCGTATATAACGCATCAAAACTGCGGCGAGATACAATAAAAACAGTCTGCGGATGTGTATAGTGTTTATTCCGTCGTTTGCCTGCTGAAATGCCTCATTTTAGTGTCTGACTTGGAACAATTGAATGAATATGAGGTAGCAGTGAGATGTGTCTGATGTGCTGTGACAATAATCAATCTGGCAGCACGTAGCAGACAGCAGTGCTATGAAACCACCGAGAGCATCCACACCTCGTTGCTTTCTTCTGCTGCGCTTGAACTGACGTGAAGAACTTTTCTCCGTCTCACCGGACAATAATTAAAGAGTCCAGTCCTCATGATGATGATGATGATGGTGCGCTCTGCTGTGAGCGCTGCAGGCCTGGGTACCAGAGCGCGGTGCTGTTCATGTTCATAGTGTATGAAAGCATGAAACAGAAGCAACTCTTGGTGCGCTGGTTGTGTAACACGAATGTGCGGATTGCGGTGGTCACAGATAAAGAAGCAGTGCATCCGCTCATGCTGTTACATCATCGCTTTATCATCAGACACGACCTTCTACCATGCAGAAATCATCCAAACTCCACTAACACTGTTTTTCTGACCTGTTTTCCTGCATTTTGCTGCCGTGACTCAGTCAACACTACAGCCCGGCGCTGAGCGTGGGGACAATAAAAGGGGCGGTAGGTGTACCTGTCTGCAAATGGCGCTGAATGTGTGCGTGAGCAGCTCGTGTGATGCCGACGATCACTCACCCGCTCACCTCAGAGCATCCGCCGAAAGAACAGGTCCTGTTTGAAAGCGGTGTCAGCGTGCACTAGTCCTCACAGGCATCAGTTAGAGAGAGCGCTCATTCATCAGCGTTATCAAGCGGCTTTAACAAAGTGTTTGGGTACCAGGCGCCAGTTGGCCCTTTGCCCTGAGCGTTGTCTGACAGACAGCGGTACGTGCAGGCTAGAGGTGCATGTAAGGACCGCTTCGTTCTCATGTCAGCGCCCGATCACAACAACAGCCGCCTCATCGTAAGGCAGACCCTACCCTGTCCACATACAGCAGTATTCAACAGCTTTAATATATTCAGTCAGTTCTAGGACCTGCTGTATTCTCTGGGCATTCTTATATAGCACTTTATACAACACCCAGCCATTCATACGAGCACTTTCTTTACTGAAGTGCTTTCTTTCATAAGCACACGTTCATATTCTAAACTACCATCACCACTGTGCAATAAACCACACTGTAAACATATAAGACTATTTATTTATTTCTCCTGATTTGTATATTCGTACACTTAAAATTTTGAATACTGTTCATATGTCTGCACTGAGTAGGAGCTGCTCTGTATCTCACTGTGTGTATAGTGACAGTAAAAGGCATTCTGTTCTACATTCTGCTTCAGAGAGCAACGTGGTATGAGTATGTTGCTAAGGATATCTGACATGCAGACCGGACAGCCACCAAGCTTGTGATTAGTAGATGACCTGCTCGACCTCCTGAGCTACATCCAAGTAAATGCAGAAACAATGCCACTGCAGCTTAGAAACAACAAAGTAGCTAAAGAGAAAGCCAGCCTGTAAGACAACAATGAGGGACAACATGGCCCACGCTACACCCTCTGCCACCCCCTTCCTTCTACAGAAGGGTGGAGTTTTGAATGTAATGAGACCAGTGTATATGTACAAGTAGCCAATGCTAGCGGAGCAGACTGCAGCGTTCACCAATCAGAGCTCAGGAAGCTGCTGCTCCTGGCAGAGCGCCACCATCAGTAACCAAGGGTCCCCGCCATGAAATCAGTGCATCCATCATCAGTGAGCCACTGGAAACAGTAGCAGCTAGAAATGAGCGGAAATGATGTACAAGGTTGATTTTGTCTTTCTGATGAAAATGAAAGCAGCCTGCATTGGACAGCTCGTGTGGCATGCAGAAAGGATCTCACATGTATCTGGACACTCGCTGTTATATAACTGGCTGTAATAGGCCAACAATCACACAATCTCATGTGAAACAAGATTCTGTGATCCGAGCAGCCATTATATTACAGCTAGAGGAGCTCGTGAATGAGCTTTTAGATCCTCTGAGGAAGAGCGCAAACGTGCTTATTCACACTTTCCCCCCAAAGCAGAATTATTGGTGCGCTGCATGATGCCAGGAACCAGAGACCTCTGACACACGTGTATGTACAGGAGCTACAGCAAACAGACAGCAGCAGTTATCAGTCAGCATCAGTCAGACTAGATCAGGTAAAAATTTATTTTACGTGTAGAGGAAAGCTTTAACTTTTCCAAAATCCTTCAAATATCTCTCTTTATAAAGAAACGTGCTACTGTAGCTACATGAACAATGTTTGGAATATGATGTTTTTGGTATGCAGTGATAGTGTCTGTGGGACAGATCCAGTTTACACATTTGTGTTTTTACACACGGGACTTTTTAAGCTACAATGTGGAATATTATTGTATTTCTTGATGATTGTTCTATGTGAACACCACAGACCCACACAGCGTTCAGTTAAATTGTCTTTATTGTACAGATTTTGCACACACATGATTCTTCCTCCTCGCCACCTCGACCACCGAGCTTCCTGTTCGGCACCTTGTGTTTCCCAGGGCAGCTTGCAGCTGTGCCCTCACACGCACACCTCCCTCCGCTGGTCCCCAGCATCACTAAAAAAGGCAGAGAGTTGGTCAGCCAAATTCCCTCCACCTGGCCCGTGCAGCGGAGCCAGAGACCACAGCCCTGCCACGTCCTATAAGTCATAAAAGGCCATTTCACTTCATTTTAGTTCAGATTTATTTGTGGTACCAGTTTACAGTCAGCTCTTTGTGCTTCTTTTGAAAGTTCTTAAAATGAAACATGTCTTTAAAATGTATTTCAGTAAAAGGACAAACATGCCGCCTGAGTCGGCACAAAGGAAGAGCGTACCAAGTAAGCTGTGAGACACGCCCCCATAGATACAGCAATGTGGTTATAATTGCCATATCTAAGCCACCTCGTGTGCTTTTGTCTGAGCACTGGTCTTTTCACCACACTGCTTCTCACATCGGCACTCTTTACAATTAGATCTGTTCTCGCATTCACAGAGACGCTCCTTCCCCCATCACTTTACAAAAGGCCACCGTTGCAACCCCCTCCTCCTTCACTTGCATCCTCCAACCCCCTTCCACACAGGAGCAGGTGCTAAGCCAGACTGTCTGCTGAGGTGAAGCGTCAGCATGAAGCACAGCAGCTCCCCAGAGGCGATCCCATAGACTAGCCATCCAAACCATCCCTGCTGTGTATCATCACCTACACCAAACATTTCTGTGGCATAAGCAGTGTCTGTAGTTTGCTGTGTGCAGTGTGTGTACACCAGCCTGGGAGCATGATAAAAAGTGTCCTTTGGAAAAGCAATCGAAAAGAATAACACAAGAAGATGAAATCTTAAAATACACAGTTAATTCAAGTGGTACTTTCACATTAGATACGCACAACAATAAACTGACTAAACAAGAATACATCTTTATCTAAGGAGCTCGGAAAGAAAAGCGCCTGGACTGCTTTCAGTTTCTTGAAGACGTTTCATCCGAGAAGCTTCTTCAGTTCTATTGATCCTCTACCTAATCACATGAGCCAAGGTGTGAAAACGGGTGTAGGTCACAATCAGCCAAGGTTTCGGGTGAACTCATTGTAAAACCTAGCCCCGCCCTATCATGTGACTTAGTTTGTGTTCCAGAGGGTGGTGGGAGTCAAAGAGGAGGTTCACCTGAAACCTTGGCTGATTTTGGCTCACACCTGTTTTTACACCTTGGCTTGTGTGATTATGTAGAGGATCAATAGGAGGTCCATGACCCTCCTAGGCTACATCCACACTAGCCCTGATAGATTTGAAAACAGCATTTTCGTCTGAAAACGCTCCGCATCCACAGTATCGTTTTCAGTTGTTTTCACAGAGTTGTGCGTCCACATTGAAATGGCCGAAAACGCTTACGTTCCAGTCCTGCACATGCGTGAAGCGCGAGACGATTCGACCTGCCTCATTTCTGTCTGCCGCTTATTTACTTTCCGGCTCTTTGAAACAGATTGTTGAAGAAAAGCACCGAGTTTTTTAAATGGACTGACAATGAGGTGGAGTTGTTGCTGCGAGTAACACAAAAGTACAAAGTTGCAAAAGCGAGTGAGAATTAAAGAATATGAAGAAAAGCTATCTGGAGCACGTACAGACTGATATTAATCTTTAATAGGGCTGTCAAAACAACTGCTGTATAATGCCCTCCGCTATCTTGGTTTAGTTGGTCACATGACTAAAATGTGTCATCGTTTTCAAAAAGGCTCCGCACTGCAACGCGAAAACGGCGTTTTTAAATGTATCCGCTTTCCTTGACCAAAAACACCGTCTCAGTGTGTACGGGAGGCCAAAACGGAGAGAAAAAGATGCATTTTCAAATGAAAACGTATTAGTGTGGACGTAGCCTTAGGGACTCTCCACCAGTCGCTCTTTGAACTGAAGCTTTTCGGATGAAACGTCTTCAAGAAACTTAAAGAAGTCCAGATGCTTTTCTTTCCAAGCTCCTCAGACTATGATGACCTGGGTGACTGAGAACCTTCACAGACATTACGTCTCTGTATCCACCAATAAAAGACTCATTATGAACAATTAAAAAATAAGTGTCTGCTGGCATAAAATGGCCGTTTGAAAAAATCTTGCAGTTTGATTGTTAACTTTCTAATAGCACTCAGAAGGAGAGTCTTTAAAGGTTTGTTGTTAAACTGTAAACATCATTACTTGTTTTCTTGATGATGAGGATGAGGATCATTAGGAAATAGTGTGTGTCCTTCACAAACACCTAAAAATGATTAATTATATATGCAAATGAAATCTATCCAGCTCAATGTCACACATACCAAATTTGCTTCAGAGGGATTTACAACATGTCCCTCATGCTCCTAAACGAGACAAGGACTGTGTAGTCATGGTAATAACTGTACCCCAAATCAGTGTATCAACAGTTATAGAAACTAATGTCTCCTCCACAGAAGGTTCAGGGGAGACGTGGATAAGAAGATCAGTGAGAAACATTTAAATCATAAACATAATTAGAACAAATCAGTTTTGCTTTTCTTCAGTTGGACATGTCATGGCAGGCAGGATGAGGACCCAAACGCAGGACTCAAACAAAAGGTAGAACTGACAAAGTGAAAACACAAAACCTTAAACTGGAAGTTAGGAACTCAAAACGAACAAACTGGAAAACGGGGAGCACGGCGATAACACACAGCACTGAGAGGGTACGACGCGACGACGGGCAGAGGGACAAACAGGGCTTATACAGGAGGGAGTAATCACAAATAACGAGACTGGGAGGAAGCAAAACTGAAAAGACTGCACACAGGACGAGACACTTAACACAGTGACTGTGGAGACATAGGGAACATAGAGACATGAAACATGGGACCCGGGAACAGAGACTAAACTCTGAGGGAGGAAGAACAAAGATCACTGAGAACTTAGAAGTAAAGACAACCAAAAACAGGAATAACAATAATGTAAGAGTTTGAAATCAGAGACAAACAGTGGGTCACCAGGACATGTGCTGAACAGGACCTGTGTCCTTATGGATCCACATCAGTCTAGCACTGTGGAGCCTATGTTTGGAACCTTGCCCAGTCCTGCATACCTCTGTAGCACCTGCTAACCTCATTACACTGCCTGCTAACTGTATATTTGCTCCGATCCAAAGCAGCCCATCTTGTTTTTGGCTCTAGTGCCTCTGCTGTGATGAAGGTGGGGGTAATAAATTACATTTCCTCTGTGTGAACAAAGTGGTGCTGAACAGGCTTCTGCTCTCCCTCCCTCACATCTGTGCTACGTGCTGTCTAGCTGAGCGTGTGCTCTTTAATTACCTCCCAACTTTTCTGCTCGCACAACCACAGCTACAACCTGGTCATCGCAGTATCACAGTGAGCACAGAGGGGTACGAGTAACACAGAGGTTCCCAAAGTGTGGGGCCCGCCCCCTAGGGGGGGCGCAGAGCCATTGCAGGGGGGCGCGGTATGAAAAGAAAAAAAAAGAGAAAGCTTGGACACTGCTAGCATTATGGACAGGTTTTTGACGGGGCTCCCACACAAACGCAAAGCAGGAGATGAAGCATGGCTGAATATGTTTCCAAACCAACGTCCTTCCAAGCCAAAGACAGGAAAATATGGTGAAGCATATCTTCCCTTTGGCTTCACCTGCACAAGTGCCAAGGTAGGTCTCCCCTGCAGAATTAGTTTCCCTGCGTCGGGAGCAGCGCTGGGCTCTCCAAATCACGGACAAACAGGATCCCACATTCTTGATTTTTGGTTCACAAACACTTCTTGTAATAACTAACTACTCCTGACATTTTGGACATGTTAGCTCTTTATGCAGTAAAGTTACAGCGGGATACAAATAATATCAGGCTGATCCTGGCGTAATTTGTTCCCCCGGTTCAAATCACGGACTAACAGTATCCCACAGCTGTTTATGTTTTTGAACCCATTTTGCACAGAGAGACATTTTTTTGTTTTAAATAATCTCCGTTTTCGGTGAATCGCAACACTGTTTACGTGTTGACGAAAAGCCCAAACGCATAGAAACAGCTGCGTTTTCAAAAATACCCGTGTAGGTGTGGACGTAGCGTAAAAGAGTTAGTAGTATATTTTATTACTACCTGTAATTTATTGCCGTTTACTTGTATTTGCGTAATTGTTTACTAAATGTTTGAGGTGTGAAATAAACCGCAATGGAGTTTGTAAACAAAATATGTGTGTGTGTGGTTGGAGGATGTGTTTGTGGGGGGGGGGGACATTTTTCTTGTAAAACAAAGGGGGGCCTGGCAAAACAAAGTTTGGGAACCACTGGAGTAACAGATCATTAAGTGATCCAGAGTCATCTTAATGGCCAGCGCATCCTTATTCTGCTACAGAATCATACGGGGACAACACTGTGTGATTTACATATCCAAATTTCAAATGAACAGGGAAAAATGGTCAAAGCCTGATTTGTATCAACTTTACTTATTTTCTTATTCTGTGACCTTTTTAAATTGACAGAGCTCAGTAACAATTTGACAACATCCTTCCATTTACTCTTTGTAAATCCTTTCATCGGCGATGTTTCAGACATGGCGGGTGTGTCACTGGGGAGCCAACTAAGTGCCGTGCTGATGACTTAGGTGACTCTTTTTTAAACAAAGAGTAGTTCCCTGTTGGCAGGGATTGCCCTGACAGCTGCTTGCTCCACTCTTAGATAACCAGACTGACATTGTCATTGTCGTTACCATCAGACTACAACATATCATCAACAGGCTGACGCGTCGAATATGTGTCGTGACGACTGCCTGAGACTTGCTCCGATTAAGCCCTGTGCCATCTTTCCTCCACTAGATCAGCATGCAGACATGATGATAATCCATCCGTAGTCAGAGACCACCTGGTCATCCATTAGTCATCCTCTCCTCTCTGCTGCACTCTGCTGGACACATGGCAGCTTTGAAACACCACCAACAACACAGCCACTACACTTTACGTAGAAGAGAGACTCTGAAGACCAAAGCTCTTAAAATTGAACAGCGGGGTTATATTTCATGCATGTATATATATATAAGAAGATTGTCAGTGCAGATGCATGAAAGTAGAATTTGAATTGTGTAGCTGGCTGAGGTGGAACATGATAGCTGCATGCCTCCGTTTGCCAAGAGTCTGCAAATCACCTGATTTCACTTAAGGAGCAGTTTCACTGCAGATGGAAGCAAATCCTTTTAGTAACATCTGAACATGAGGCACAGACGTAGACATGTGTTCAAACAGGTACCTCTGGTAGTGTGGTTCTGACAATTCAACGGTGCGCCTCAGCTCAAGTGTGGTAATCGCTGCTTTCAGTAAACCCAGAGGCTCAACAGTGCACAGTAACACAAAGACACACACCAGCCCTGCAACAAACAAAACACACACTGCTCACAGTGACACAGCTTTGGATGCACCTTTTTTTATTTTTGCCTGTCCTGTCTGCAGAAATCAGAATTATTGTGTGAAAAATAATGCAGATACTGGTCCACATGATTGTCATTTATTCGAGTTTTATGACAAGTTATGACAATCAGACCGGACAGGACTGGGAGACAAGAAAGAGAAAGAAGAAGGAAAGAGAAGCTGGCAAGAGAGTTAACAGAAGGAGAGGAGAACAGAGGAGAAGAGGGATAAAGAGAAAAGACCCCGAAAGTCTGCTTCAACACCTGCTGAAAAAAACAGCAAAAAGAAAACAAGACAGCAGGGAAACCACGGCAACAACCAACATAAGCACGAGTAACAGCAAATAATAAATATTGATGCATCTTTCCTACAAGCTCGTTGGTGAGGCGGAGCCTCTACACATGCATGAACACGTTCTACAGAGAACACTAACGCTATGCTTCACCAGTGCACTGCTATAAGAAACTATGGACCCTGCTCACTATCTGAGCCTCAACCTTTCCAAACTATACAAAAGCTGCACAATAAATCACAACAGTATATAAAGAATAGGTATCAGAGATGCATACAAACCCAGTGAGTACATATTAAACATGTCCATCTAAACCAGGAAAGGGGAATTCATTTTCCCGAGGGCTTCCATGAAAAACTGGAGGGCCAGTAATATATCACCAGCACGCTGCGCTCAGTTCTTCTCAGTGTTAATTTTGATCTCTTTATAAACTTGTTTTTGAACTCCTGTGGCCGCTCTATAAAGATTGCCTGCTCCGGCTCTAAACTGATGTGTCGATAACAGAAATGCATCAAAAGAATCTGCAAAGTGTTTCACAGACCACATGTCCCATCCTGGAAACCTTGATCCTTCTGGGAATTTAGGTGGGTACCAGGGACAGCCAGGAAGCTTACTACATCCCATCTCAGTTAGCAAGATGAAGAGTGATGAAGAAGGATCTTCTCCCTCTCCTCCCATCACCTGCTTCCTTATACTCCGATCCCAGCATCCTCTGCATGTCCTCCTTCACTACATCCATGAAGCTCCTCTGAGGTCTTCCTCTTTTCCTCTTGTCTGGCAGCTCCACCGTCATCATCCTTTCTCCTCCTCTCCACATGTCCAAACCACCTGAGCCTCTCTGACTCTGAGCTGTCCATCTGTATGTATGTGGGACGACTGATTGTCCACTGTCCACCCTAACCTGCTGCAAACCTACCTTCAGTTCTCGTGTTTTAAGTACAATTAGGCCTCAGACTAATTACAAAACATATCACATGCTCTGTATGAGGCGGTTAATATTTCACACTGGTTCCTGATTGCAGCTGGGAACCAGTAAAGCGATGCTGGTCACAGGGTGACATGAGACTGTTAGCAGCATTCTGGTACAGTTTCCCATTCTCCCACGTGGTCTAAAAGCACGCTGGCCTCCATGATCCAGGCCCCAAACACATCTCAGGTCTTTACTCTATATTAAACACTACCTACCACACACTCACACTTTCACAGATCCACTGGGATTCACTATTTACTACAAGAACACTTGGATGTATGGCTGGGGAACAGAGCACCTCCTGAGTCCCAGCAGCTTCAGTCCAGTTCAGTAGTATTTATCCTCACTGTTGCTCACAGTGTTGCTGTTGTGAAAGTGTTCACCTCTATAGTGTCTGTGCACATGTACTGCAGGAGCATTAAGGAGGGAGAGCTATGCTGGAGGGGCTGACATAGCTGTGTGGGTGACAGGCTGCGGGAGTGTCTGTACACTACACAGAAAACTACTTTCAGCATTACTCATCTGCTGTCTGCTGCTCGTGTGTGTGTGTGTGTTTAAGTCAGCTGTCTTTAAGTAAATATGTGCAGGCTTGAATTACCAGAACACATGAATAATTCATAATCATGAAGAGATGCTAATCATCAAATGGGTTAACACCAAGCAGCTCTTTAAGAATACTGAAATCCTCGTTCACTACACCATGGTGTTGTTATGTGTGGATAAACAGAATATGGACACACACACAATATTTAAATATATATGAAATACTGATATATTTTAACATGCATATGTATGCAATGTATGCAGATGATCAGCACTCCTAAATGCCCACGCGTTCTCCATTCTGCTGCAGCACACATTCACAGTGCGCTGCAGCGATGCACAGCAAGCTACAGCACCTGACAGCCGGCCAATGTCTGCTCCTCTTCTCTGCTCACAGATCCGGGATCTTCCATCCACCTCTGCCGGCTGTACTCCTGCTAATATTACACCAGCGTCACCTGCAGCTCACACCAACACCAGCCGACTAGCAGAGCACCGCGGAGCCGTGGAGGAGGAGCCGCCCCGGCACGGAGAATGCGTCACATGGAAGTTAGACCGGAAACATGAACACAGACTCTGATATGGAGGTACCCCACTGTACAGGTACGACATAAGCAAAGACAGTGGGCAGGTGATAGTGCGCATACACACACACACACACACACACACACACACACACACACACACACACACACACAGAGGGAATGTGTTAACAGAGCTGAAATTTTGTATTTTTGTATTTCCTCTTGTTCTATTATAAATTATACTTTGATGCAAAACGAATATGCGCGCGCGTGTGTGTGTGTGTGTGTGTGATGTGATGTGAGGAGTATAACATGCTTTTTATTACCTGATATATGCAAATGTGTTCTTCATACTTTGTTAAATACATGCAGTCAAAGGTCTGTACATACCTTCTCGTTTTTACTACTTTCCACATTATAGATACAAACTGAAGACATCAAATATATAAAGCAACATCTATGGAATTATGTAGCAAAGAAAAAAAATAAGATAGCAGCAATAAAACACAGTTTGGCATGTCTCCATTTGAAGCTGTAGGTTTTTACATTCAGCTTTCTTTGGATAGGAGAATGAGATTATAACGTTATATACAGAAACAAAATATAAATATATCTGCAGGTACAGTGTAAGGAGTAGGATCAGTGCAGTATAAGGTGTGATGTGATCAGTGGTATTGCACATTGAGTAAGGGGTAGGAATGCCTGTTGCTACTCTACAGTTATATAAATAGAGGTAAGAATGTTGGTTGTATCATACTGTAATGCAGTGGTTCCCAAACTTTTTTTTTGCCAGGCCCCCCTTTGTTTTACAAGAAAAATGTAAAACAAACACATCCTCCAAACACACACACACATATTTTGTTTACAAACTCCATTGCGGTTTATTTCACACCTCAAACATTTAGTAAACAATTACGCAAATACAAGTAAACGGCAATAAATTACAGGTAGTAATAAAATATACTACTAACTCTTTTACGCTACGTCCACACCTACACGGGTATTTTTGAAAACGCAGCTGTTTCTATGCGTTTGGGCTTTTCGTCAACACGTAAACGGTGTTGCGATTCACCGAAAACGGAGATTATTTAAAACAAAAAAATGCCTCTCTGTGCAAAATGGTTTCAAAAACATAAACAGCTGTGGGATACTGTTAGTCCGTGATTTGAACCGGGGGAACAAATTACGGCAGAATCAGCCTGATATTATTTGTATCCCGCTGTAACTTTACTGCATAAAGAGCTAACATGTCCAAAATGTCAGGAGTAGTTAGTTATTACAAGAAGTGTTTGTGAACTAAAAATCAAGAATGTGGGATCCTGTTTGTCTGTGATTTGGAGAGCCCAGCGCTGCTCCCGACGCAGGGAAACTAATTCTGCAGGGGAGACCTACCTCGGCACTTGTGCAGGTGAAGCCAAAAGGAAGACATGCTTCACCATATTTTCCTGTCTTTGGCTTGGAAGGACGTTGGTTTGGAAACATATTCAGCCATGCTTCATCTCCTGCTTTGCGTTTGTGTGGGAGCCTCGTCAAAAACCTGTCCATAATGCCAGTGTTGCCAACTCCTCAGTAAGGAAAATCGCTATTGGCTGTCCTAAAAGTCGCTAGAAGTCGCTAAATGACGTCATCACCTAATTTGCATAATTGGTCATGCTAATGTAATTGTAACCTATGTTGTTGGAGAGAGAAATAACATCGTGGAAGAGACATAAAGTGAGTAAAAAACGTCCTAAATGCATTTAGAGTTTATTTAGAACTAAAAATTAAATTTCTTTTAGCAATTATTGTTTTTTTTAATGTCACAATTCCAACCCTGCTCCTTTACCCGGGCTTGGACCGGCAAAAGTGACCCGAAATAGGCACTCTGGTGGAGTTACTTTGTGTGTGTGTGTTTATAAGTAGTTTTAAACCTTGTGATCCACAAAACAGCATAAGAGTAAAAGAAGAACTGCCTGCGTTACAGCACCCGCTGCTTGTTGAGAGTAAAAGCGATATGCGCTTTCACGTCTTTTTTTAGCGACTTTCTTTAGAAAAAAAGTCGCTAGGGGGTCTGAAAACTCGCTAAATATAGCGACAAAGTCGCTAAGTTGGCAACACTGCATAATGCTAGCAGTGTCCAAGCTTTCTTTTTTTTTTCATACCGCGCCCCCCCCCTAGGGGGCGGGCCCCACACTTTGGGAACCTCTGCTGTAATGTATAAATAAGTACAGTGTAAGTGTCCATGAGTGTTAACAGCACAGTTAACCTCCAGACAGGGTGGAGGTAGGGCGTGGTGGACAGGCTGTGTGTCATGATCCGGAGTCTGCGACTCCATGTTTATTCTGTGGTTTTGTTTATTTTGGGTTTCTTGTACGTTCCTTGTTCACGTTTCATGTTCCTATGTTCTGTGTTCTCCAGTCTGTGTGAAGTTTGTGTGTTGTGTCATTGCGTGTATGTGTTTCCTGTTTTATTGTGAAGGTCTGCGTCTTATGTGAGTGTTTTCAGTTTGCCTCCCTTGTCTTGTCACGTTAATCACTCCCAGCTGTGTCCCCCACCTGCGTGTAATCTCCCTGTGTTCTCTGAGTGTATTTAAGTCGTGTCTTCTGTCTTACGGTGCGCACACACCGAACGCGAAAGAGGCGGCCAGAGCGTCAGGTTCACATGTAAAGTCAATGGAAAGAGCACGATGACACGCGATTGCGCGTCCGGCGAAAATGCGGAGGCAGATTTGCGTCGGGAAAACGCCAAAACCCGTGAAACGCGCGTCAGTGTACCGCGTGGGGCGCGTGTGACTCGCGAAAGAAAACCACGCGCGTCAGGTCGTGTGTTGCATTTTGTGCACACGCTGAGTTGGAAAATATGAACTCCGGTGTCAAATCACGCCCCGACAACCAATCAGGAGGCCGGTGACGTGGCTGTAACTAGGTCAAAGGGGCAGATCCAGTCACTCCGTATGGAGGAAAAGCTCATCTGTGCCGTGACTAATCATCCAGAGCTAAATGATGCAAGTTGCTACTTCTACCGAGACAGGAATAAAATGGACATAGCTTGGAGGCACATTAGTCAGGAGATTGGGCAACCTGGTAAGGTCATTCATTCTGCTTTTTAATTTCCAGACTGACCCGATGAAACCGTGCAAAAGCTAGCAAGCCCGCCTACTGTCCCGATATTTTCCCACTGATGTACAAATACCTTTCCGCTAACAAGATAATGTGTTTATTCAGAGGACATCTGCAGCACAACACATCTGGCACAACTTCCTCCCACATTTCCGGTTCACGCGCGTGGAAAGATGCAATTTTGAGGCGCGGTGGATTTTCCCTGGACACGCTTGAGGTGCAAATGTGCACGCGTGACATTAGGGGCGTTTGGGCGTTTTCGCTCGCCTCTTTCGCATCCGGTGTGAATGCACCGTTAGTAGTTGCTGGTTCATCTGTGTTTTTCCCCTCAGTCTTCCTGTGCATTCTCCCCGCGTTGATCTCCCTGCAAGGTACCCTCGTTCGTGTTCAGGTTTTGTGTTAAGTTTTAGTTTTCCCAGTTTAGAGTGTTTTCAGTTCTGTTTCTCACCACCCTTTCTTTTGTGTTGTACTTCACCCTTTTGTTAATAAAGCTCACTCACTACTACGCAGTCTGCATCTTGGGTCCGTTACTAATCCACACACGGCCTGCCTCGGCACCCCGTGACACTGTGGGTAGAAGCTTCTATTGAGTCTGGTTGTCTTTGACCTGATGGACCTGTAGCGTTTACCAGGGGGGTCCTCGATGATGATACTGGCTTTCAGGTGAAGTCGGCCAGTATAAATGTCTCTGACCCACATAGCAGACAGGTCTGGCCAGGATCTGCACTATTATGTTCTGGCACATGTTGTTATTACATGGTTTGATTAAGGTACACATTACGCTGACATCTGGGGCCAGAGCTGAAACTGTTCTGGGCCAGCACAGGGCCAGCAGTGTGTCTGCAACTGGCCTTGTGCTGGCCCATGTGTGGGCCACCTCTGGCAAACCAAGTCTGGGCCACCAAAGGGCCATCATTCTTTGCGGTATGTGGGCCATGTGCAAGCACACTGTGTGGGCCAGATCCGGACCATACCAATTTTCCTATGTGGGGAGGGGGGTTAGTGAGGTGCCAATTGCCCGCTCTCCCGCCTTCACCACCCGCTGCAGTTTCCTCTTGTCCTCCACAGTGCAGCAGTTGAACCGGGGGTGCAACAGTAGGTCAGAAGGCTCTCGATGGTGGAGCGGTAGAAGTTTCTTAGCAGTCTCTGGGGTTAATTGGGCCTGACGCAGCTTCCCGAGGAAGTACATCCTCAGGACACTCTAAATATGTTATTTTTATGTCCTCAAGGTAGCCGCCCTTCGCTTTGTTATTACTAGCAGACAGGTAGTGGTGTCTGAAGGGCAGACACAAGGCTGCGAGCAACCCCGTGCTACTGTCTGGAAGGAAAAGAAACAACATAGCATGCGATCATTATTGTTGTAGTCTTCATCTTACAATAGAAAGAGGCAACTGTTGTTGTGATTTGGCCTTGTGTATATATGTGTGTGTGTGTGTGTGTATATGTGTGTATATATATATATATATATATATATATATGTATATATATATATATATATATATATATATATAGATAGATATATATATATATATATAGATATATATATATATACGTGTGTGTGTGTATATATATATATATATATATATATATATATATATATACATATATATATATATATACGTGTGTGTGTGTATATATATATATATATACATATATATATATATACATATATATATATACGTGTGTGTGTGTATATATATATATATATATATACGTGTGTGTGTATATATATATATATATATATATATATATATATACGTGTATATATTATTAAGAACAAAATTAAGTTGAAAAAGAATTGTTATAAAATCATTTAAAACAAGTGATACAGGGGGATATGCAGGATAAACAAGAGAGCATCCATGGGCAATTAACCAACCACACTAACAATTATGAGACAAGAAGGACGCTCCTTCAAAATCAATGTCTGTTAGCACTTTATAAATAAGGCAGTCATTAAAGGGAATTTCAATAGATTTCATGTGAAATTACAATAATTTAATTATTGAAATAATACGTAAGTCACTTTAGGTTGTGCATAACTTCTGCTATTTTACATTAAAAAGAAAAATTAATTAGTAACTTTAAGTAATCTATAAATTCTGTGTGTTTTACAGAAAATGAGGCACAAATGATACTGTGAGTACAGTAAATGATACTGTGAATACAGTATCACTTTTTGGTAATTTTTATATTAATATGATCTCCAGCTTCCAAGTCTGAGGCAGTTACATGTCTGTCAAACCTCATTTTGTTCTTGTGAGCTATCTTTGCAGCCTTGTCCATAGCTAACTTGTAGCTTTCTTTGAGACGTGACTTGAGTTTTTGCACATGTTCAGAGTGAGATGAGTGTTGTTCCTCTTGTACTGGCAGGTTGAATGCAAGGTCAACTGGCAACCGAGGTTGGCGTCCGAACATCAGTTCGTACGGGGCGAAACCAGTCACTTCGTTCCTGGTGCAGTTATAAGCATGGACCAGGGGTCTTACATGGTCACGCCAACAGGACTTATCTTGATCACGGAGAGTGCCCAACATGTCAAGCAAGGTACGATTAAATTGTTCCACAGGGTTGCCCCTAGGATGGTATGGGGTTGTCCTCACCTTGTGGATACCAGCCACCCGACAGAGTTCCTTGATTGTGCGGGACTCGAAATCTGGACCCTGGTCACTATGCAATTTTTCTGGGATGCCATAGTATACCATAAAGTTCTCCCACAGACACTTTGCCACTGTGCAGGCCCTTTGATTAGGTGTTGGGATAGCAACCACAAATTTAGTGAAGTGGTCTGTGATCACCAATATATCCTTGGTTCCACTCTTTTCAGCTTCCAGGGACAAGAAGTCCATGCACAAGAGTTCAAGAGGTCGTGTCGTGTTAATGTTGACCAAGGGGGCCGCTCTTTCAGGCCATGCCTTCCTTCGCACGCACCTGCCACACATCTTCACTTTCTTTTCCACGTCCAGAGCCATCCTTGGCCAATAGAATCTGGCCCTTGCAAGGTCCAGTGTACGGTCGACTCCCATGTGACCCATATGGTCATGCAGGCTGGTGAGGACTGTGTTGCGAAGCTCAGCCGGAAGTACAAGCTGGTAGATTGTCTGGGACCCCTCTTGGTGTCACCTGTACAAGACATTGTTGCGGAGTTCAAGCTCCCGGAGGAGGAGTGGAAGTTCAGGGAGCTGTGTACGCACGGTTGGAGGTGGTGTGTCCCCATGTTCGATGTGGGAGATAACGTGCTTTATACACTGATCTGCTCTTTGCTCGTCTGCCAGCTCTTCCTCAGTTAGATGGGGAATGGTTGGCAGACCTCCAAACTGTTCCTCCTGCCCATAGCTATCAGGTACAGCGCTAGGAGACATAGGAAGAACCTCCACCAAGGCAACACAATCTGCATCTGCCTCTCTTTCATCGTCAGGACTGACGCTGTAGGTGAACTGCCTCTCACAGATTGCTTTCACCACAGACTGATTTACGGCATTGATGTTGTCTGGATCACAAAGGTGATCTTGAGTGACCTGTTGTATGCGTTCTCTCTCTTTTTGTGATTTCAGATCGTCCGCTAACCCTCCGTGTGGTCTGCGTGATAATCCATCTGCATCGCCATTCTGCTTCCCTGGACGATAGAGGAGTTTGAAAGAGAATGTGGACAGTGCTGCTAGCCACCTATAGCTAGTTGCGTCAAGTTTTGCTGAAGTCAGAATGTAAATCAGCGGATTACTATCCGTTACAATGGTGAAGTGGTTGCCATAGAGATAGTCGCTGAACTTTTCTGTAACTGACCACTTGAGCGCCAGAAACTCCAACTTGTGCGCTGGATAGCGATTTTCGCTCCGTGACAGCCCTCTACTTGCATAGCCTATGACTCTAAGTTGGCCCTCTTGCTCCTGATACAACACAGCACCGAGCCCGGTGGGACTGGCGTCGGTGTACAGTATATAGGGTTTCTGAGGGTCAGCGAAAGCAAGTACAGGGGCAGTGGTGAGACTTTGGATGACTGACTCGAAGGCTTGCTGGCAAGCTGGCGTCCAGCGACCTCCGAAGGGCTCTTTTGGGTCATGGTACTGATGTGCATTTTGCCTTGTGTTTGCTTTTGATTTCTTGTGGCTAGGTGGGTACCCCGAGGTTAAGTTGTGGAGAGGTTTCACAATGCTGGAATACCCCTTAACGAACCTTCTATAGTACCCAGCAAAACCAAGAAACGACTTTAACTCTCGCAGAGTCTGGGGGACAGGCCATGTTTTAAGAGCCGAAATCTTCTCAGGGTCAGTCTGAACACCATTTCTGGAGACCACATGTCCCAGATAACGGACTGAAGTCTGGAAGAAGACGCATTTCTCCGGTGACAGCTTTAACCCAAACTCTTTCAGACGAGTGAGCACTTTCATGAGTCTTTCTTCGTGTTCCTCAAGGGTTCGGGAGAATACTATCACGTCATCAAGAAAGACCAACGCATCCTTCAAATGCATATCCCCCATGCACCGCTCCATTAACCTCTGGAATGTGCTGGGGGCGTTCGTCACACCCTGAGGCATTCTGTTGAACTCCCAGAAGCCAAGAGGGCACGCGAAGGCCGTCTTCGGTTTGTCTGCTTCTTCGACCTCGATCTGGTAGTACCCTAATTTTAGATCAAGAACAGAGAACCACTGAGAACCATTGAGGGCTGAGAACGTGTCCTCTAGCTTCGGAAGGCTGTACGCATCTTTTATAGTCTGGAGGTTTAGACGCCTATAATCAATCCACAACCGGACTTGGCCGTTCTTTTTCCGGACAACCACTATGGGTGACGCGAATGGGGACTCTGACTCTCTGATAACTCCTGCATCAAGGAGTTCCTGAATGTGCTTCCTGACAGCCTCAATGTCCCCTGGGTGGATTGGCCGGGCACGTAGTTTGAAAGGCGTGTCATCCGAAAGTTTTATATGATGTCGCATCTGGTCCGTCCGGCCAAAATCCAGGTCATGCTGTGCAAACACCTCAGGCATGCTGTTGAGCTGCTGAGTGATGCGCTGTTTCCATTCCAGTGGAACTGGGGAGTCACCAAAATTGAAAGTTATGGTGGGCTCTTGGGAAGACGGAGTCTCTGGAGTTCTCTGGGGTGGTTCTGACTGCTTGGTCTTGTTGTGCTCTTTTAATAGGATGGTCTGATAAGCACTAACCTCTGCAATAGTACACTTGGCAGGGATGACAATGTCGTGGTCAGACTCGTTGCTTATAACAACTGGCAACTTGTGGGGCCGCCGCTGGGGGAAGTCAACCAGACCGGCTTTAAGTAACAGGCCACCGGGCAAGGGGGACAATGACGGGTACTCAACAACAACTGATTTTTCATCCTGAAGGCCCCTGCCAAGGGCGACTCCCTCAACCACTATAGTTGAATCAGCTGGAATGACTTGAGGCATCTTGCCTTGCAGCTTCACTACACCCTGATGGTGGTCGCTTGTCTGCTTCCGTCTCAACTCAATGATTTTGAAGACTACTTTGTAGCCATGTGGAAGGGGTTGACGATCAGCTAAGTCAGTCTTTGAGTAGATGTCGAACAGTACATCTAGGGTGTTTGTGCCTATGAGCATGAGGGATTGTGAAGTGTCAGGGACGATTAAAGCAAGTGTGTTTACATCTACTGGAACACCTATAAAGTCCTTTGGAAAAGTTATGGTCATTTCTATATAGCCGAAGTAAGGCACTAGCTGGCCATTAGCACCTTCCACTTCTAAGAGGTCATGTAGTGGCTTGATCTTCTGCTCTGAAAGCTGCTGCTTGTAAAATGACTCAGGAACAGTGGTAACTTGGGAGCCTGAGTCAAGAAGACAGTTGACTTCTTCACCTCTCACAGTCACTTGAGCTGTACTCTTGGCGCCAATCAACTGTTTAGGGAGTTGGAAAGATTGTTTCTGCTCTGAATGGTTTAAGCCAGAACATGTTTGTGCTTTGACAATCTTTGCTGGGGTACTTACTTTGTTAACCTCAGCTGCGATTTTGTTGCCATCGTTTACGTCTGAGGGACGTTGTTGATTCTCCTCAGCTCCTGTTTGTCCCACAACAGGAACTGTTAGTCGTTTAAAGGTGAATCTGTACAACCTCGTGCTTCCCACTGGTGCTGTTTTGCCTCCAACTGCTTCTTTTTTTCTGCTACTAGGTTGGGGTTAGCAGGGTCAACACAGCATGGAGCGATGTGCCCATCTTCACTGCAGTTGAAACAATACCAGGGCTTGGGTCGGCCTGTTTGCCTCTTTGAAGTCTGTCTTTGCATACGTCCATCTACATCATGTGGCTTTGACATCTTACTCAGCGGCTTCCCTGCAGATCCTTTGCTGTTCGCAAACTTTGTTTTTTTCTGTGACATGAATGTAGTTAGTTGACTTTGCAGACTTGCCACCTGCTTTCTCAGATCCTCAATAGCAGCGATGCTACTCTCATGTTTCTCCTCTGGTTCACAAACATGTGCACCCTGGAACTGTAACTGAGTTCTCTGCTTTGTGCTGCCAATGTGTTTTCTCATACGACTAGTTTTTGCTTGCTGTCGATCTTCCTCAGAGCGAATCATTAACAAGAGGTCTGAGAATTGGGGTGGGCTGCTCTTCTTTTGTTCAAGTTGCAGGGCGCCGATTAGGTCGTTGTCCCAGCATCCCCTGCAGAACTGTTTAAGGAGATGTTTGTCCACTTCTTCACATGCAACTCCCCCCCTCTTCGTGGCTCTGTTTAATGCTAGCTGTAGCCGGTGAAGGTAAGTGGATGATTTCTCACCTGGATCTTGAAGGGTGTTCAGGAATTGAGCAAAAAGCTCCTCCCCATCTTCTACAGTGCCAAAGGCTGAATCTGGAAGCTGCAAATAAGTCGCAGGTGGTGACTCAGGCCGTAAACTCTTAACTGTATCAGCTGCTGGTGGGAGCAGGCTCTCATGGATCTTTCTGGATATTTGCAGGGGGGACATGCTGGGATCATTTTGGAGCAGTTCAATTTGTGTGCGCCACGTGTCATAATCAGTTTCGTTGTTAGGTCTGGGAACCTTACCGGAGAAGGAATGGAGCCTCACCTGGGACTGGATGTGTGGGACAACATCTTGCCTTCGTACGATATGCTCTACCACGACCTTCTGAATGTCAGGTGGGTTCAAATCACTTACTGAAAGGGACGCTGCTCTCCTCCCATTGGTGAGGGGAACATGATCAGTGGCACCAATATCACTTGGTGTAACATCTGAATGTGAGGTGTGACACTGTTGTTCTTTAGGAGCGGGCGGAGATACGACAGTGGGCTCGACATACGTGGGGGAAGGTTCTTCAGTGGTAGGTCGCATGGCTTCAACATCCTCCCCAATCTGACACATCATCTCCCTCAGCACCTCACCGTAGTCTTTGCCACTCAGCTTGGTTAGTTCCTTGAGTTCAGCTAAGTAGGTCTTTGTAACATTACTCCCAACCTTGGTAGTGTACATGCTACTGAGTGTTTTAATTTCATAGACAATGCTGGGGTCAGCTTGTGCTGTGCACGTGTATGGTAAGCGAGGTTCTAAACCTTCTAAGGCTGAACTGCTAGAGTATTCAATGATCAGGTTTTGGCAGAAGTCGGACAGTGAATCATCAACAAAAAGGACTCTTGCGATTTTACCATACTGTTTCAGAAAGTCAATGACCTGTTCATCTTTCTCAGATACCTGTGTTATCCCAGCGACAACAACTGCATTAGGTATTTTGACACCAGACTTTTGTATGAAATCCATGCTGGTCATTGCCTCAATATTGATGCTCAAATCAAATGGCTCCTGGCTGGCTCGCCACTTCTGTAACCAACTTTAAGGTATAAAGGTGAATTACAGCATAATAACTACTTGGGCTCGTAATGAGGCCCTGGCCAGTATCAGAAGACACCAAATTCGTATGGAGCCAAAGTATTGAGCAGCAATAATGACCTGGACACAATGTTAACTTTTGAGTAGCCACTCTTGTATTGTTACAAGATATAATAGATATTGTCCAATTTGTACAGAAAAAAGTACAAAACAAAACAAACAGTGTGCACACTTAAACAAAATGAAAGTACTGGTTGGGGCCCTTTAAGAATATAGAGTTAAGTTGGCAACAGCCAATTTCAAAGGTCCTTGTGAGTGTACTTGGAATGTATGAGTGTGTGGGTGTGTATCTTCTTTGGGGTAGATCGTCCTCAAAGTGGTTGGCTCGCCATCTATCACGACCGGAATTTTGTCCTGATCTTCGGACTTTTCTGTCCTCTCCAAAAACCTGACCGTTGCTCTGTTTCACAAAAGCCCAACACACACTGGTGTTGGAATTGCAGCAGCTCTCCGCATGAAAGGTGAGTGGTTAGCCGACGTTGCTTCTCTCCTTCATCCAGCCACTCGACCCCGGACTTCCAGCAGGTAAGTATGCTGGCTTTCCTTCCTCTCAATTCTGAGTTTTTCCTCTCTTTCGTCCCTGCGTTTCTCGGATTGAGTAGCAGATGCCTCCACTCCTCTTGCTGAGATGAGAAAAACCCGGGAGCACCATGCACCTTCACCTCACTTCCTGGCTGACAGGGTCAGTGCGGCCTGCGTAGGCTCTGATTGGTCGCTGAGCTAGGTGCCCTCACGTGGGGTGAACTGAGAGGTGCATTCAATGGTCATAGGAAATATGATGCTTTGTTGATGTGGACAGTTAAAATAAAGAGAATAAATACTCTCTCTTCTCTATCATTGGTGTAAATGTGTTGTTTTTTCATCTGGGCTACAATTTGTTTGTTAAAAAATAAAAAAACATATTTGTCGGTGCCATAATGGTCTGGGGTGCTTTTTCCTTCAGTGGAACAATGGAGCTTCAGGTGGTGCAGGGGCGTCAAACAGCTGCTGGCTATGTCCAGATGTTGCAGAGAGCATCCCTCATAACTGAGGGCCCTCATCTGTGTGGTAACCACTGGGTTTTTCAACAGGACAATGCTACAGTACACAGTGTCCACAGGACGAGGGACTTCTTCCAGGAGAATAACATCACTGTTTGGGACCATCTTCCATGTTCCTCTGATCTAAATCCAACCGAGAACCTTTGGGGATAGATGGCAAGGGAAGTTTACAAAAATGAACAACAGAACAGAAATCTTGCGTGATTTCTGTTTTGGGGAATTTACAGGGTTTTTTTGGAGGTGTGCTCCTAAACTTTTGATCAGTTGTAAAACAGCCTGTTCGCCCTGGGCGAACACTCCCTCTGGCCCTCTTCTTGGAGCAACTGTAACCCACATTATTTCCATAGGGATTAATAAAGTATTCTGATTCTGATTCTGATTGGTTCAGGATGACCTGCTATTATCCAATCACACATCTGCTTACCTGTATCATTTGCTCGTTTCTCCTCCTCTTTTTTTCTATTTTTTCTAAACTGAGCACCTGATGGCTTTGAACTTTTCTTGTCCATCTTCCACTGGTTTTAATTTTGCACTCCAGTATGAACACAAATTCCCCAACTCGAGGATCGCCACAACATAACCTAACAGACCTACACCCTAGTCCACAGATTCACTTTGTCTAAGGTGTATTTCTGGGATTTCACACAACCCAGGATTCAAATCATGAATACATAATGGGCTTGGATTTACAACATGAATGAAATGTGCTCTATTTGAAAGCAGCAGGCCCCTCCCCTTTCGACGGGTTGTGTGTGAGACTTTAAATCATCAAACTGTAAATTATACATTTTAAATTGTTATTGATCCCTTTACCCCGAGTTCTAAAGTGTATATTTATTTTCTTACTCTTCTTATATTTATTGTTTGTTTACTTGCACTGCTGTAACTGGAGCCTCGTCGTCTCGTCTCTCTATATACTGGACTGTATGTAGTGGAGATGACAATAAAGTTTACTTTGACTTCAGCAGCGAGCAGGCGCACCGAGGGCTCTCGCGCTCACTTTTCGCGTATAGAATTTTGAAAAAACATCGGTGCAAATTATAAGTCTGTATTATGATGTCTGGTGTTTTCATGTTTGTTGTTCTGTTTTTATTTTGTTTTATTTTGTGAGTTGGTTATTAGACGCTGCTCCAGCCAGCCAGAGAATCCCCCGCCGCCCCGCCCTCTCCTCCCTGTGCAGCAAGCAGCAGGCGCACCTCGCAAACGGAGGGCGCCCTTACTCCCAGCAAATGGGCGATAGACGTAGCGTTCTCAGCGGGAGGAGTTTTCTCCCGCTGTGAACACTACGTCCACATGAACAGAATCCACCTTTTGGGGTACCTTCATAATGTTACAACAGTTACAATCCTCTTTTAAAAAAATATGCAGCAGTTTCAGCTGTTTGTAAGTCATTTAACACAGGTTGCGGCAGAAGACCTCCCCTCCCTGAGCCTGGTTCTGCTGGAGGTTTCTTCCTGTTAAAAGGGAGTTTTTCCTTCCCACTGTCGCCTTGTGCTTGCTCAGAGGGGGTGGTCTGATTGTCAGGGTTTTCTCCCCAAACTGCAGGGTCTTTGCTTTGCAGTATTGATTAGACAGTCAGACCACAGGACAGGTTTTCAAATCTGACTCTGTCCACCATATACTGATTTTGAAAGTAGGGTTGTAACAGCAGCACGTCGGCTCTGTGGGACCTCTCACAGTGCAAAGACATGCACTGTGATTGGACACTCTAAATTGGTCACATAATTTGCTTCTTAATTTGGAAATAAAATGAAACAAATGTGTGTTTGTCAGAACATTTGACTTGTTAAATGTGTATAATAGTTTGTAGTCTCATCAATCACAATGTAGAGACAATCGCACAAACTTGATTTAAACAGAGCATTTTGTGTTGGTTTTGTCATTGTAGGTTAAATGTAGACATTTATTCTAGATATTTGACACAAAGGCATTCTCAGCTCTGTAACAGAGAGGTTTTGGCTCAGTGTGAAAATGTCCTGATGATATCAGTACATTTGATTTTGATGAAGTTCCAGTTAAAGGGTTTTGACTGTCTTGAGAGACAGAAGATTGTAGACCAGGGGTTTTGAACTCCAGGCCTCGAGGGCCTGCAGGTTTTAGATGTGTCCTTGATCCAACACAGCTGATTCAGCTGATTTAAATGGCTAAATGACCTCCTCATCATGTCTTGAAGTTCTCCAGAGGCCTGGTAATGAACTAATCATTTGATTCAGGTGTGTTCACCCAGGGTGAGATCTAAAATCTGCAGGACACTGGCCCTCGAGGCCTGGAGTTTGAGACCCCTGTTGTGGACAGAGAGCCATATTCCTAACTGGAAAACTCAAAAACCAGTCTTATCTATGGTCCACCTGGACCTTACACAGAGTTTCTGTCTGTTCTCAGACTTTTATCTGATTTAGTGCCCAGCTAAGATAAAATAATTATTTGGGGTGATTTCCACCATCAGGCCGGGGTCTTTCTGTGTGGAGTTTGCATGTTCTCCCCGTGTTTGCGTGGGTTCCCTCCAGGTACTCCGGCTTCCTCCCACCGTCCAAAGACATGCAGCTTGAGGGGATAGGTTAATTGGATAATCCAAATTGTCACTAGGTGTGAATGTGAGCGTGAATGGTTGTCTGTCCCTGTGTGTTGGCCCTGCGACAGACTGGCGACCTGTCCAGGGTGTACCCCGCCTCTCGCCCTATGACAGCTGGGATAGGCTCCAGCGCCCCCCGCGACCCTGGAAAGGATAAGCGGAAGCGAATGGATGGATGGATGATTTTAACATTGAAGATTGTTATCATCTTCAATGCCCTGTACCAACATAGAGCAGAGCAGCTATCTGAACGCTACTCCAACAGAGGTCGATCATCTTGTTAATAATTTTACCTCCTCACTACGTACGACTCTGGATACTGTAGCTCCGGTGAAAACTAAGGCCTCAAATCAGAAGTCCCTGACTCCGTGGTATAATTCTCAAACACGTAGCCTAAAGCAGATAACTCGTAAGCTGGAGAGGAAATGGCGTGTCACAAATTTAGAGGATCATCATTTAGCCTGGAGAAATAGTTTGCTGCTTTATAAGAAAGCCCTCCGCAAAGCCAGAACATCTTACTATTCATCACTGATTGAAGAAAATAAGAACAACCCCAGGTTTCTCTTCAGCACTGTAGCCAGGCTGACAAAAAGTCAGAGCTCTACTGAGCCAACAATCCCTTTAACGTTAACTAGTAATGACTTCATGAACTTCTTCACAAATAAAATTTTTATCATCAGAGAAAAAATTACCAATAATCATCCCACAGATGTAATATTATCTACAGCTACTTTTAGTACCATCGATGTTAAGTTAGACTCTTTTTCTCCAATTGATCTTTCTGAGTTAACTTCAATAATTACTTCCTCCAAACCATCAACGTGTCTTTTAGACCCCATTCCTACAAAACTGCTCAAAGAAGTCCTGCCATTAATTAATGCTTCAATCTTAAATATGATCAACCTATCTCTAATAATCGGCTATGTACCACAGGCCTTCAAGCTGAAGCCTATCCCAGCTGTCATTGGACAAGAGGTCGGGTACACTCTGGCTAGGTCACCAGGCTGATGCCAGGCTACCACACACAGGCAAACAACACCCATATTCACACCAACTAACTGCATGTTTTTGGACTGTGGGAGGAAGCTGGAGGATCTGGAAAGAACCCAAGCAAACACTGGGAGAACATGCAAACTCAGAAAAGCTCCAGCCAGATTGTGCAGTCAAATGTAGCTACCAGGGACCCAGCAGTCTCCGATTCACTCTAAGAGCAGCGTGCAGATGCTTTGGAGAACTTGGGGAAATGAAAGGATTCAAATGATCACCTGACGTCTTGCATTTCTAAACCCATTTATCAGTTTTCAGTGATGATGCCAAACACATTTAGTGATGCTGACAGATACAGTAACCAGACTCAAAGTCAAAATGATTTCCTTCACTAACTAAAGAGCAACTTTCTTTTTCGAAAAACTGTAAATCAAGTAAAGCTGATGTGTACAATCACAGAGGAGGGAAACATACCACAGAACAGCCAATGTTTAAGACATTTATTATCATACTGTCAGGGTTCATAGAAATCAACTTAAAACACTTGATCTGAAGGAGTGATTAATTTACGATTCTTGATGTTTTAACTATTTGCAGAGTTGAATTCGACTTCTAGTATTTTCAACTTTGCTTTTACAACATGTACGATTTAACCATCGCTGGCATTACCAGTATGTTGTGCCTGTGAAGACAAGGAACCACAGCAGGATACAGTTCTCCACACACTAGACATCAGAAAGGGCCACAACATGTTTATTGACAACAACAAAAACCCTAAATATCTTCAGTTACCCAGACGAGCTTGTGTGCATGTCTTTAAAATAATTTCCAACAATATTTTTTACATTTGCAAAACAGTGAGAGCTAGTGTTAGTGCAGTTAATAAGAAGAAATGTATCAGTGACGCTAATTTAGGAATCTCAAGTCTTGAATTGCTCCCCTGCACCAACCCAGTCCTCGTTCTCCTAAATTACCTCTTACAGTTCTTAAAGGAACACAAAGGCTTGATTATTTCAGATAACTACAATTTCCACATTGACAAGCCCTTTGTAGACGTGCTCCACTGATCTTGGTACAGGGATGAGCCTTTTCGTACTGTTCTTTTGATTCCAAGCAGGTGGGAGGGGACTGAATCGATTACATTGGTTGCGTGACATCGGCTCATTTGGACGCCCACCAGATGATGATGGCGAGTATGACGAGCACGATGGAGCAGACCATAACCAGGATGCAGATCTTCTTCCGGGACTTTTGCTGCGATAAAGACGGGACAGCGGGGTTATAGTGAGGGTCTGCGCTGAATGACACCACAGAGTGGTGACTGACACACACCCACCTGATAGTAAGCAGCTCTCTGCAGCTGCTCTGTTCCTCGTTCTACGTGAACTTCAGCATTCTCCACGTTAGCCTCGATGCTATCTGCAGGAAGACAAAAAAATACACCATGGTCAGCTGGGAGCTAACAGCAAGCTCCTCTGGACATGTGCTGTCTGCAAAGACAAGATTTTTAGTTTGGTTAACTGGTTACTCCAGGCTGTGAAGGGAAACAAAAATCTAACGTATTTATACACTGAGATTTGAGCTCAGGTGGATCCTGCTTCTGCTGATTTGGCTCGAGTCCACCAGTTGATGATTTGGAGAGACACACACCTGTGTCTACTGTCCTATTGCTGACAGCACATGTCAGAGCACAGACCAAGCCAAAACGTCCAGGGAAGGTCTGCAGACCTCAGGTTTGTATCAAGGCGCAGATCTGGGGAAGGGTCCCAGTAAGGTGCTTCAACATAGTCCTGAACAGAGGCTGTGGATACTTATGTGCATGCTATGACTTTGTTTTTTGTTTTTAATACATGTGGAAGGTCTTCAGGAATAATTTACTTTATGGGCTATTGTGTGTAAAAATGTGGAATGAGGCTGTGACACAACGTGGAAGCGCTGTGAATGTGTTGTGCATGTTGGTCAGAGAGGACAGAGACCATTCTGGGTTGAGCTAAAAAGTGAGTGTGTGTCAGTTTTTAAGGAGGACAGATAGATTGTTGATATAGGAACTAATTAATGGTTACTTCACAGACTAAGTGATGGGAATAACAACATTCCTGTTACTACTTACCAATCATCTCTCCCTGGTCATGAATCATCACAGCCAGGTCCTTGAAGATCTGGTTTACATCCATGATATCAGACTGTAAAGACAAAGATATTAGCTGAGCGCTGACGGGAGCGTGCTGGATGTTGATTATAGAAAGAGCGAGCCAAGGATCACCTCCAGCTGTCTGATGTTGGTTTCTCTCTCCTTGATGAGTTCCAGGTCCTCCTCTGTGATGGCCGCTTCCTCCGTCTGGGTGGTCATCTGACCCCACTCATCTTGGCTTCACATTCACATCAACATAACAACATTTCAGTAACCATGTGAAAATGTGTGGATTAGAATTGGATATATTTATTCTTTCCCCTCCATCTTCATGCAGACTCTAAATGGTCTTTATTTTTAAGTGAGGTCTTCATGACACACTTGCAACAAATTCCAACCATGAACAGAGGTCACTTACTTATCAAAGGACACAAGCTTTTCATCCCGAGAGCTGTCGTCAGCCTAAAAGAGGAGGAAAAATTCAGCACTGTCAATGCCAGGCTTGTTTTTCTCTTTTGTTTTGAAGTTAAACGGATCAAAAGACAAAGAGACAAACTTTAGGCTAGCGGGGAAACATCTGATGTAGAGGATCCTTTTTATGCTCTTTTTCCAAGTCATTTCAACTCATTTTCTGGTAGTTTTTGGAAGGTCAGTGGTTCCCGACTCCTTTAATCATAATTTATTATATTGACCACTCTCATTTTCATTATATCAAGTTTTTATTAGTCGTACACTCTGCAGCCAAACCCAAAAGTTTGATTCTGGAAGTTTTCAGTGGGAGAAATGTTTCGTCACTCATCCAAGTGACTTCTTCAGTCTCAGCTGACTGCAGGTTTCCAACCTTATAAACAGGACATTTGCATAATGACTGAAACTAGCACCACTGGCCTGTAGGTTCTAAATAGACTGTAGAGTCCTGGCCCGACGAGGTGGCTCTTGGAGGAGCCTGAACCAAAGTTCTGGCCATCCAAATGTTGCAACATCCCAGCATGCTGTTCTGTCTGGACATCCTGTCAGTCACCAGCTTGTGGTAAGGCAGCTGTAATATCCTCTGTGCTGTGATGAATAACAAGTTCAGCAAAGTAGTGGAGCCACAGCTACAAACTGAGGCTAAATGTGAATGCATGGGAAAAATCAGCCACAGTTGCAACTGACCCATTATTCCCACTGCATGTACTGCGTTTCCATGTTTGCGGTGGTGTCTGTAAGGCCATGCTTGTGATATTTCAGACAAATTACTTGCAGCGTGGCTGGATTCGCTTGTTCTCAGACAGTCTACAGTCTGTTGCAGCATTCATATGTTTTTGAGGACTCACAAAGGTGGATGCAACATCCACTGCAACGCCTTCTCCAGAACCATCAGGTCACATGTTTGTAAATCGAGGTAGCGGGTATTTATTCTGATGATAATGAAAATTTTAAATGACGGCTCTGTGTCACACTTACCGACAGGCGAGACCCGGCTCTCGCTCGGGCCACCGACTCCTTCTCCTTCTCGGCCGCGCGCCTCTGGACTGCTTGGAAGTTGTTGAGAGCGGCTGAGAAATCATTCATCAGCCGGTCCCTCTGGATTTTTTGCTGTCTCTGGACACAGCGGAGCCAAGACACAGAGGGGGTAAGAACACTGTCAGAAAGACATTAACATGATAACGACAAACATTCCTGGCTTCAGGAAATATTTTAGTTTTGCTGTGACTGTCAACTCTCTCTGAGGACTCTGAGGTGACTTTACTGACTTTCATTTAAAGCTAAAATTTATCAGGAAATTAATTTCACAATTCAAAAGAACTACTAGCAGAATAAACAGATGATAAAGCAGATATCCGAAGCACCACGTGCAGCACCAGAGTTTTTATTGCAAAGCTTCGGAGAGACAGTAGAAGACTGGAAAAGTCAGCAGTAAAATATCCTGATTTTGAAAGCAAAAATATCTCAGCTGTATGTGTCCATTTGTTAAGCTAAACTCTGCAGTTGTCTCAAAGTAATTTTTCCTTCACCACACATGAAATGTCAACGAATGATGACATACTGTACACACTGTGTCCTGAGTGTGTGTGTGTGTGTGTGTCCTGAGCCACAATGTTGGCTGAATGAAATTCCAATTAAACCAAGTGGGTCTGTCAGCATCACTCAGCCTGTGCTGTAAGAACAGGCTCCATAGTCACACTTTCAAACTTAGTGTGCATATTTATCTTACAGTTTGACATCATCCATTGTTAGGTGGCTGTAGCTCAGGAGGAGGAGCAGTGGGAACTTTGGATGGGTGAATGAGGCATGTTGTAGAAAGTGCTGTGACTGTAAGCTATAGAAGAATCAGTACAGTGCTACTTTCATTAGGACATGTAAACGAGTACTTACTTGCTCTGAAGGCGATGAGGGCAGAGGGATTGATCCCAGCTCTTTCAGGTGTTTGTTGGTTTCTTTTGCCAGTTGGTTGGTGTAGTGTTGTGTCTGCTGCCTGTGAACACCAACAGTTCAAACAGCAGACAGACCATAAGACCTTCTAATAATTACACAAATACATTTCTTATAGGACAGTTCAACAGAGTCGCTACAGCGTGGCAGCGCTGGCTCTGAGAAAGTGAAGGTGACTGAAAGTGTGTTTGTTTAGCAGAGGAGATGATATCGGTACATACAGCCGATCCTGCAGTTCACTGGTGTCCTGTCTGGTCCCCAGCTGGTTCACCATGGTCTTTATCTGAGCCGCTGCCATGGGAACACAATGATAGCACTCAGTTTTGGAAGAAAAATATACAAGTGACACAAGAAAGAAGCTGCACTTTGTTCCTGGTAGTTATACAGAGATGACATCATCTGTAGTCATCACAGTTTGATGCTGCTTCTTAATGTTCACATTTGTGTCAGACACGTGTGTTTGCTATGAGCCATCATCATCATCATCATCATCATCAGTGTGACCTGAAACAGAAGCTGAGGGATTTCAGAACATACACATAAACAACGATATAAGGAAGTGAAAAGTACCCAGTGATGATCTGGCTGTTGTGTTCAATCGCTTGTACAGTTTTTCAGGTGTATCTGGGTGATTCTGTGTTTGTATTTGTTGTCCTGGCCGGGTCACTGCTTAAAGCCTCTCACAGAAAGGACACGCCTTAATTTGAGAAACTGTTCATTTTTCGCTTGTGTGCAGACTTTGTGGGTAAACAGGTCATACAATTTATTGCTTGCAATACTTTTGTAAATCTTTCCCAAAAATATTACAATCAACATGCAGTCGGACATTGTGGGCATGAACATGTATTCATATTCAATGAAAATCCTGCTGCAGCTTTCACATATGACTCAGTCCACACCCTGTTAAAGGCGACAGGAAGTGTCGAGGAAGGTGCCACTTTTTTACTTGAGTTATAATCTGTTTACACAGTGGCAATAAAGAAAAAAAGCCTCGAACACTTGATGAAGTGCTCTAGGAGAGGGCCTAATGAAGCTGGATGAGAGAATAACGTATGTGAGGCTGTTACAGGTAAATAAGCTCCTTTGAAACTCAACACAAATCCAGCTTTGGTGTCATTCTTTCTCACAACATAAATATTGTGTCATAGTTTGGATGTCTTAACAGTGTTACACACTGGAGAGAACACTAATAGAAATTTCTGCTACTGCACAGTACTGTGGAAAAAGCTGAAGTGAAAGCCACAATAGTAAACCAATAAAACAACAAACAACTGTAACAAACACGTGAGCTGTAAGAACAAGAAAATCTTTGGTCTAAAAACAAGTTGGCATTTAAAAAGCCTCGAGCAGGGGTGTCAAACGTATGGCCCGTGGGCCACATCTGTACACGGACACACAGCTGGAAATGTCACAGATTCTGAATCTGCAGGTTTCATGTCTCACTGACCAAAATTATCTGAACCAGCAGCAAAAGAAGACGTTTGGAAAACACTGTCATTAATTTTGTCTCACCTTCGCTGTGTCGGTTGCACCATGATAAAAATAATGGTATTCTCTGCACAGCTCTGGCTCTCAGCGTGCTCGGAGACCAGTTATTTATGCTTTTTTACTACTACAGTTAAACACCCCCCACCTCAGAAACACCGGTCTTCTTATATGGGACCCTTTCGCTGTTACAGAGTACAGCCACATCACACTGCCGTTTCAAAGGAAGTGAAGCACTTACTGTTCTGTGTGATCTTCTGGATGTTGGAGCTGCATGTCTGTATCAGGGTGCCGAAGTCCCGTGGGACCGAGCGGCTCTCTGCTTTACCATAGGACATGTTTGTGATGGAGCCTTGGACCTTAAGCTTTGGCTGCAGAGAAAAAGAGAGGGATCAGAAAGCACCGATTCGGTTTCACTGTATGACAGCTCCTCGGTGCGGTTCTGGGGTTTGTACAGCTGCATGTCTCAAAGTCCGGGTACAGTTATTGACGGCAGACCGGAGCTGAAAATAATGGCACTTAGTCGGAACAACAGCTGTTAGCTTGCTAACGAGTTAGCTAGTTTATCTGGGCGTGTGCCAGCCGACGCGCAGCCATATTTGGGAACGTAAGCTCTTATTAATTTGGTGTGTTCCTAAATCACCAAGCCAGCGACCTCGTCGGGCTTTTTCTGTTTATCTCCCGGGTGTTGCAGGCTGCTGGACGGGCTCGGCTCCTCGCTTCCTAGCTTCGGGACACTAATCTGTCAGCTGTTGGTTGTTTCCGGTAACACAGTGTGATGAATAAGACAAAGAAACAACATGGCGTCGCTGAGGCTGGCGTTTACCGTGGAAAAGAAACCAGCCCATACTTACTTATGAAGCTGTCTGAAACGAACACATAGGTTGGTAAAGCTTCTCGTCCTGTAGTAAATACGCTGCTCTTCCTGGTCCGTGATATCACTGCGTCACTTCTTCTTCTTCTTGGCATTTATTGGAGGTTGCAAACAGCGAAATGGTGCATTAGCGCCACCAACTGGAGTGGAGTGTGGCCCAAACTTTCCCTCATCAAGCAAATTAGTCTGTCTTAACTACTTAAGTAAAGAATGGTGTACTTTTGCCACCTCTGCTAAACCACCCATCATAGTAGGGCTCACTACAAATAACCCCTCCACCCACTCCACCCGCCTGCACTCTCTTCTTCACCTCTCTTGTGCGCTGTCTGTTGCTGTGGATGGTTGACCTGAGGTATTTAAACCACCTTCACTCCCTGTATTTCTTGATTGTTCACCTGTCTCCCTCTCACCCACACAAGTATTCTGTCTTGCTTCTACTGACTTTCATTCCTCTTCTCTCCAGAACAAACAGTTATCTGTTCAACTTAAATGTTTCATATCACCAAACAAATGTTAATGTCAGACAAGTATAAGTAGACTAAATACAGCACACTATTTTTAAATACTGGCCTACCATAATTACTCATGAAAGGAACAAACACCAGGCCTCACTTGCCTCAGCTTAGGTGTTTGTTTCATGTTTTCACAAGTTCAGCTGAATTCAGTCCAGTTTTATTTATACAGTGCCAAATCTCAACAGCATGATGAAATGCAGAGTGGTCTATAAACACATGAAAAAGGTAAGTGAAGAAGAAACACTCATGGAAAGCCCTAATGACCTATTGCAGCATAGCTAAGGAATATTTCGATGTAACCCTCCTGAATCCAAACTGGATTTCCTGTGAATCCAGAGTATTTTCCACTTGGATTCTTTATGCCTGGTGGAAGTATCCCAGGATCACAACTCCAGCCAGCCTGCGAGGGGTTTCGGGCTCAGGCCACAGCTGGTCCATCAGGCAGCGGCCAACCAGAAGACCTCTCTTTAAATGATTATCAATCATGGCTCCCGGGCTGAGCTACCACCCTTATGTTGCTCTGGGGCTGTGATTGGTTGGTAGGACGCAAACCTGCCACAAACCTCTGTGTCAGTGTCCATTCACTGACAACAATGAAGCAGAATAACTAATGAGCTCTGTCCACACTGAGGTCTCTTCCTCGCTCGATGCTCAGAGCAGCTTTGAACATGAACCTTGTGGAGGCTGAATGCTGAGAAGGACAGAAGAGGAGCAATGATCTGACACAGAAAGTGTCCGTTTATGCTGTCCTACCAAAGAAGACACGCAGCAGGAGAGCACAGAAGAAACTGGCTGTCCGTTTGACTTTTTTCCTCTTTTGGATTTTGGGGTTTTGCGGGTTGAGAAGCTTTAACAGCGAGGACGCTGGAGACCAAAATGAAACTAGTAACCTTCCTCAGCTGGCTCACAGCCTTCTACAGTTTCAGTAAGTAGACCTCGCCTTCACCTGCACTGGCAGATATTCACACATTATGGTGTGATTGCTGCTCTGTCCTCCTATGAGTTTCTAGACTGATATTAGTTCAGTTCAGTGTTGATTAATGGGCAGAACATTTTGTCATTTGATAAACAAAACTACTCCTCGGTAAGTGCTGCTGTTTGTTTGTCCTTAAGTTTCATAAAGACCAGGCCTCGTGTGTTTTGACCTGCACAGGCTGCAGGTGGACATGAGTTTTGTCTTGTTTGTACGTGTACACGAGAGTCACACGGTGTAGAAACAGAATTATCCCACTCAAAGCTGGTGAGTGTGGAAGTGAGTTCATCCAAAAGAGCAACAGCATTTTATAAAACATCACAATATTAATAACCTTTATTTCTCACTGCAGATGTTTATCCATCTCTTACTCTGACACCATGTGCAGATCTCACTGACAGTGAATATCTTTATCGTTTTGGAACAAGAGCCCAGCCTGTCTGACGATAATATACCGATGATATAACTAAACCTGTTTCAGACTTGATGTAAATTCAGTGACCATTATTCCAATTTTCCTCCCACCCACACATTTTCAATGCTGATGGTTCAGCGTTGAATGGATATTAGTTTGGTGGGGGTGGGGGTGAATTATTGGGGTTCCTCTCCACTCTACGGAGTAATATGGGTGGTGACTGTTAATATTCCACAAACAAACATTAGCCTAAGCAAGGCTCTTTGTATTCACAGCACATACATTTCACATAACTGTATTTCTACACATTCAAAATAGGATTTCAAATAAAACTGAAAATCTAAAAGAAAAAATGCAGTTTTCATTTATATTTAGGTCATGATGTAGTAACCCCGCCGAGCGAGCAGCAGAGCTGGAGACAGAAAAAGTTTGTTTTTGGGAAAAGCACAGCAGGTTTAAAACAGTTTGTTTTCTGTCCTTAACTCAGAGCACAGAATGAGCTGAGAGTCAGTGACCTCTGACCCTGTGGAGGGGGTCGGCTTTCAGGGTCACCAGAGAAGTCTGTGGGGGTGCTCAGTCTTCACTGACCTCACCCTTACACCTTCATCTCCATAACACTGCAGCAGTCTGTGCTCACATTGAGCCTTTATTAAAGATATGTGACTATAAGGTAATCCTCCTCCAGCTGCCTGTGACCATGCCCTCCACCACCCTCCCCCTCACGCTCCTCCGTTCATCCCACTGGTTTAATCCACAACAATGGGTCTCCGGTGGCTCTGTTTCCTGCAGTGAAACATACAAAAGCTAACATCTCAATCTGTGGAGAGCTCAGGCTAATGTTTACAGCACCACAGTGTGCCCTGCCACCGTGAACGAATGCCTTCATGGGCCCAGTTACTCTCATTTACTAGTTGGCCTGTTAATTGTTTTACATATTTCTATGCTGGAAGAGTATCACAGCTGTGCCACTTAGTATCAGAGACAGCAGATAAAACGCTGCAAAGCCGTCTTTCAGCTTCAGCATCGCTGTTTGAGAAGGTGTAGCTGTGAAACACGGTGCTGCTTGTAACGAGCACAGAGGTCAGACAAACTCTTTCTACCAGCAGGTCGTGTATCTGTGCATGATGACATGAAACAGGATCACAGTCAGCTTCATTTACAGCTTCAGTTAAAAGCCTGTCTGACTTTGGACCATAATAAGGTTTTAAAAAGCTTCGGTCCCTCGTCTCTGTCGCGCTGCTCCTGGATCAGACCTGCTGCTGATGTTTTCAGCACAGATGATGGATTTCACAGGTACCCCTCATTATACAGTTAATCCTCCCTTTCACAGTAAAATATCTCTTCCTGTCTGAAAACACAATTATTTTGGAAGATATCCACCGATGTGATTGAATGAAGCTGCTGAAGCTGAAACACGTCACTGCATTCCAGTTTCTGTTTGTTTGTGTCATGTTTATAACACGAAGCAGGACAACTAGGAGATTCAGCTTCCTGAGTATTTCAAGTCTCCTGATTTCAAATTAAAGAATGCATTTATTTTATAGAGATGCATCATCATCATCATCATCATGTAGGCTTCAGTCTGACTGTGGATGAGCACTGTTGTGTTGGAATAAACAAAGCTTACTGCAGCCTTCATGTGTGAACACAAACCTTATCAAATGTGACTACAAGCTGAAGCTTATTGATTGACTTCCTATTAAAAATCGACCCCTTGAATGCAGAGCCCCCAGGCCAAGAGGCCAGGATCAGGCTGCACATAGGTAACCTCAGCAGGTTAAGAAATATGTAGATAATCTGATGCTAACTTTGAAATCCACTGTACTGTTTAGACAGTTTTCATGTCACATAAATGTACACTGAGTGGAGTTTAAGGACTCCACTGAGGTCTCGTTATGCGAGAACATTTTGATTCACGACCTCGACATCGATCCTCACTTGGTTAAATGTTGTGAGGCTGTTTTGCTGAACTGTGGAAACACTTACTCTGTGATCATACTCTTTAGCTGCCTCCTCTGCTCGTTTAAGTCTTCCGGTGTTGCTGATTTTGGTAAATGGTCCTTATATCTCACTTTGGTACTTCAGCACTCAAAGCTCTTACTACACCACGTGTCATTCACACAGACTCACCCTCTGACTCAGTGATGGACTCCTTTAGTTCCACCAACATCTCTTTTGGCCTCATATTTTAAACGACATTGGAAAACCACAGTTTAAATACAAACTCAAGGCTTTGAACACAGTTTGGTCAGAGGGCCCGGTGGCGCCAGTGTTCGGCAGCCTCGCCTCTGTCAGTGCGCCCCAGGGTAGCTGTGGCTACAATGTAGCTTGCCATCACTAGTGTGTGAATGTGTGTGTGGATGGGTGGATGACTGAACGTGTAAAGCACTTTGGAGTCCTTAGGGACTAGTAAAGCGCTATACAAATACAGGCCAGGCCAGTTTTATTTATAAAGTGCCAAATCACAACAACAGCTGGAATCCACTGTAGATATTATGTCTGCTTCACTGTCATGAAGGAAACAGGCCTCAGCATGTTCCTGTTTTAGCATCTGAGAATGGGGAACAGTTCCTAAAAGCCCTGCAGTTAAACGTCTGCACTTCAGTCACATCTTGTAAAATCCATGCTGTCAGTGTTTGGAGGCAAAACTTTAAAAGATTGTATGTTTGTACAATAAATTATGGGCTTTGGGGGGATGGTGAGAGATGTGTGAAGTTCAGGGGCAGCAGTTAAACAATAGCAGCAGAAGGCCGGGTGGCTCACTCAGGCTGGGACGAGTACCAACCCCCCAACCCTCATCTACATATCCATCCTCCTCACCTCTGACTCGCTCGTGGCCCTTGAAGGGCTTGAGGTCACAAGTATGGGGTGCTAGTGTGGGGGTTGCTGGACAACCTCCTCCCTTAAAAAATCTCATTAAGTTCACAGATTGAACTCAGCAGTCTGTAACGCTGCGACCTCAGTGTGACTTCAGCCTTCCTCTTATAATTATTATTTAAAGTCTTTGTAGTTTATCGTCCTGCTTCTAGGACTGTTGTGTCGGCCGCTCAGGCCACAGAATTCAGAGCTCACCTCATTTTTACTCATTGGTTAGTTGTGTCATCTGGTTCAGTCAGCTCAGTGCTTCATGTCTTTGTGATGATGTAAGTGTGTTTGTTTTCTTTTGTTTTGTTCAGTTTTTTTTCATAATGTAAACAATAAACATAAGGTCATTTAGGAAATACTATGAAAAAGCCATTTGGCTCCACCTGATTTGGTTTACACATCGAGGAGTGAAAAGTTATTTAAACCTGTTTCACTTCCTTCTCCGTAGATGATCAGGTAATATTTATCCAGCTTTTTACTGATATACAGCTAAATAACAACAATGGGCATGTTTCTAATAACACAGTTTATACAAATTACTACTCTGTAACTTTACCTCCACAGGGACAAAGACCTCGCGTCTCAGAACCATAACGGTACAGTGTGAAAAAGCCTGATGTAGTAATTTACTGAAACAGCATAATGACATTAACCCTAGGCAGCAGGAAACAATGTGACACAAAGGTGACATTAAGGGGGACTGGGTGAGGCCGGGGGGGGGGGGGGGGGGGGGGGCGCAGGGCAGCCATGCTCACCTCAGACTGAGGCTGTTCTGTTATAAAGGAGAGACCAGTCTGCTGGACAAACACAGGACACTACTTACCATCATATTCATAAAGATCTGCTGGTGATGGTTCACACTGGTGCTCCACACTGGACCACACAACTTTACAAAGTTAGACAGCTGCTGATGAGTCACTGATGACTCAGATGTTTCAAAGGTTACAAACACTGCCAGCATATGGAAATGTCCCTAACTCAGGTAGATTATAAAGAAGTGACTACAGCGGGTTTGTTCCAAAACGTTTTTACTGTCTATGTAACAACAGTAGAGAGACTGGATGTGCAAATATATAGATAGTATTGAAACTGCTAATAATAACCTCACTAAATGTGAACAAATGAACAGACACACATACAGGTTAGAAACGTTCTGAGGATTTTCAGAAGTGTTATCTTCAAGGCTCAGATAAAGTTTAGTCCTGTCACCGTGGGTCGTGGCACGGTGGGTCATTGTATCTGAAGGCTGACCCCACACTGATCACTTTCATACACACGTAACTTCTCCACTGCTGGGTGGTGCTGTGGGCACTCCTCATTAGTAGCAGCAGTCTGATTAAGACATATCTAATAATACTTATTATTAGATATCACAGCCTGGAACACTGTGTTCAATAATTAAACCCACAGAAGGTGTGAGCCCCCACTAGGCCTGAGAGATGTGGGTCTCAGAGGGGCTGTAGGCTGTTACCCCCCCCCCCCCCCCTCCGCCCAGACACAGCTGACCAGAAGAACCACAGTCGTATCTGCTAAGAGCATCTGCTGAGTGAGAGATTTCTCATTACCATGAGGGCAGACGCTCATTTCTGGATTCAGCACATCAGTCAGAGCCGTGACAGAGATCATGAGGACGGGCAGCAGCTCTGTGGAAGGTTAAAATCTGACTCTGATAAAACCTCAAAGCCAATAACATTTATTCATGTGCAGAGGAAATGCAGCCACTCAAACATAAACACATCCACCTTTATATGTAAAATTACAAAACTATGTTATGATACAGTCTCTGACATGTTTCTGCTTTAGTGAACCGGAGGAGCTTATTATGACCCGAGGTCATGTTAGAATGACTGAGTAACCTGGGACAGAGTCAGTCATGTTAGTAACAACACGTTAATGCTCCCACTGCTGGTTACATTCAACCACGCTGACGTGACGCTGGTATCGAACCTGAAAACCAGCAGAGATCTTACAGTGGACGAACAGTCTGAACTTTGACACTGGGATCTATTCATCTTCTGTTTTAGTGTTCGATTTCGTGTTGATGTCCTACTGAGTTTCTGCTGTAGATGGGGTCCAAGCACATCCTCACTACAAGGTGCAGATGCTGGACCAAGAAAAAACATGAAGAGCTCAATCTGATCATCAGTGTTACACGTTGGACAAATGAGTAAAGACTTGAGTTCTGCAGCTTCTTCTTTTTGACATGCCTGCTGAATGATGATAGACAGGAAGAACTTTCTGGTCACTGGGTTGGATGCAAGTGAAAACTCAAAATCTGTGAGAATATAAATGTATACTGACAAATTAAACACACTGAACTTCAATTAAATACCAAAAACGACTAAAGTTCAAATTCAGGCTGCTGTGTGTGGGCTGTCACTGTCGGCGGTTGTATTGCATGTTTAGTCCAGCCGGTTACGAGAATCCTCGGTGACAATGATGAGATATGTTGCAAGTTCAAGTGCAGTTAATGCTAATGCTTCACAGCCGGGACAGAGGGCAGCCAATGCAAGGGTTCAATGTTCTGAAGGCTGAAAGAAAACACAAAGACCGAGAGGTTTCCCGAGGTCACTGCAGAGACGGGACAGGGCCGAGGAAGGAGATCTGGGAGCATGGGAAAGTCACCTCAGACACAGATATGAATGAGAGACGATGGGTGGAGGGCTGCATAAGAAGGGGCAGATGGTGCCCTTGGTTGTGTGTTGGCCAACAAGAAGAAGTAACTGGGGGTTGGGTGCAAATAAGCATGGTCACAATACCATTGTCTCTACTGGGCCCTGCTTCAATAGAGGGTCTCCCAACTTGACCCCAGCGACCCCACCAGTGTTCTCCTCCACAGCTCAGTGGCATTCAGCCTCCACTGTGACTGCAATAAAATCATCACAGGCCACAAATCCTCATGTGTCATCTATCGAATTAGAGGTGTGTGTGTGTGTGTGTGTGTGTGTGTGGATAGTATTTACCTATAAGTCAGGTCAGGAAGTTGTGACAGTCTCTGTTTCAGTCACACACCAGTGTGAAAGTTTACAATAGGACATAATCAGACCTCCAGTTCTTTTCCAGTCCGCTTGTATCCAGTGGGAGTTACATTGTTTTGATAGTTTGACTTTTTTTCTTTTAGTAAGTAGAGATGACTGGGAAAGACGCTGCTTTACAGCCATACAGCAGGTGATCACCTGCTCACACACTGAGCTAAACCAGCATCAAGATAGTTTGGCTTTATATTTACTTTATTTTCTTTTGTGCTTCCTGTTACGATGATTTAAAAATGCACTAGAGTGAGCCCAACTCAGAGGAACGTCTGTATAAATATAAGTAAGATGCTTTGGCCCTTATTAACCTCCCAACACATCCACAAAGGATCGGTATTGGGCTTGGAAATTATAGTTAAAATGCATTTTAATTACAGAATAAATAAAGCTTTGTCTTTAATAAGCCGCTCGTGTCTTCCCTCTGCCTGCAGGCGGCTGCTGGGCTGCTGAGCTTTCTTTCTTGGTAGAACCCACGGACGTGATTGCGGTGAGGGATCGGCCGCTCATGCTGGACTGTCAGGTGCAGGGTGAGGAACCCATCACAATTACATGGCGCAAGAACGGAGTGCCCGTACCCAGTACCCCACGGGTCCGAGTTCTAGAGAATGGCACGCTGCTAATAAAGAGCTTCCAGAAACGCAGAGAGGGCGTCGATGCAGACATGGGCGAGTACGACTGCGCTGCACAGAACCGTTACGGCCTGCTCGTCAGCCGCAAGGCCAAAGTCCACCTCGCATGTAAGTGATCGACTGAGCGGCACAGCACAAGAATGTTATGACCTCCTCATACTTCAGCAACACACACAGCTAGCAGCTGATATGTTAGGAAAAAACACATTTAGGTGCAGAAAGGTGGTCACTGGGTGGTCTGAGCATGCTCACTGAGGAGGAGCACTCTGATCTGGCTGGTTAAACAAAGCAACCCAGCTCACCGTCCCAGATTTAGATTTTTAAGACCACTAATGCTGTGTTACTCAGCAATGTTGACGTGTTTGATAAGATGCAGAGACACCCAACGTCACATTAGATTTCACAGCTGTTTATAATCAGTCCTTGAGGAGAACTGAAGCCCATTTCAAAGCAGCCCAGCATGGTTGTGTGTGGGCACCAAAGGTATATTACTCACAGGAACATGGTTAGCATACAAGCATGTAAAAAGGTAAGTCTTACAGTAAGAAAGGCTGAAAAATCATTAAATAGATCATAAACTCAGTCAGCTAATTCTAATCACACCTCAGACACAGTCCACACAACACTTCCCGGTAAGATGTCTTCCTGCCTGACTCTCCCACAGACTTTATAGAGATGTTCAACATTTGTGTGCACTGTTTTTCTCCTTGTGTGATTGGCTCTCCAGCTCTTCCTAAGTTCCACACACACCCAGCATCAATGTCTGTGGACGAGGGAGGAGTCGCTCGATTCCAGTGTCAGATCGATGGAGTACCTGAAGCCAGAATCACATGGGAAAAAGGCCGAGTGCTGCTCAACACCACCGACAGCAGGTAAACTCAGGCTCAACAAACAGAACTACCAACACATGTATCGTGGACTGTGATATGTGGTGTTTTTTTATAAAGGACCACATGTAAATGCTCTGGTAGCTTTTTTGTTAGACCTGGGTCACATTACATCTAATGTTCATATATAAGCAGAATTCATTGGAAAAATAAATAATGTTCCTCTTAAGAAGAAGGATAGTCAACTTTTTTCTTCCTTTCACCTCTTTTGTAACAATTTGACAAAATAGGAAATTTTATAATAGGAAATTTTATAGTACTAGACAGTAATTAATAATGATGTTTAGTGCCTCATCTTCACTGTGACTTGTCTTACCTGTCCAGGTACACTCTCCTACCAATGGGCATCCTCCAGGTGACAGGTGTGAGAAAGGCGGATGCAGGGGTTTTCCGCTGTGTTGCCACCAACATCGCCAACACTCGCTACAGCCACGAAGCCACGCTCAACGTCACCGGTAGGTGGATTCATGATCCCCCGCAGGGTACAAGCTGTCATAGTACGGCTGGGATATGAGTGGCAGGGGTTAGCGCTGTGTCAGCCCAGCCACTGTGCCTGCATGAGCCTCCTCTCACAGTCCAAGAGTACATGCTCACATCTTTGATCCGTAACCAGAGACTGTAAAACTCCTATCACACGTGTGTCCATGTAAGTGTCACTACAACCTGAGTCGTTCCCAGCGACAGTCCTCAGCCCAAACAGAACTTTGTTTCTAATGTTACATTTCATAACTGGAAACATCTGGAAGTAGTCAGGTGTGCAGGGTGCTTACATTGTTAACAGTGCTGCTGGGTTTATTGCAGTGATGTCAAAGCTGCAGTCAAGATTAGAACCACAAGCACAATCACACATTTATGTAAGTACTCGCTGACCGCTCCATGTGGCTGTGATGGTAGGGACGTTCTCATATATCACATATACACTGCCTGTGATACTTCCAAATGTCTTTGAATTCGCTGATTACTGCATGGCTAAAGTCAACAGTCACTGGGAGTAAAACCAGTGCGTTATATACTAAACACAGCTGTATACCACGTACTGTGTATTAAACTCATACTATACACTCATCGTCCCGACGTCATTGGTTCCATACTCTCTTTTTGTGTCTCCTCACCTTCCAGGTGGGACTCCAAGAACCTACAAGGAGCCCGTGATCCTGTCAGGACCTCAGAATCTGACCATCACAGTCCATCAGACCGCCATCTTGGAGTGTATTGCCACAGGAAACCCAAGGCCCATTGTTTCCTGGAGCAGGCTAGGTAGCTCTGTAGCATCCCAGTAGAATGTGGAAAAAAAAGATTGCCAAGCCTTAAAAATTTGATTTCATGAACTCTCCAAAAGTTGAATCTGTTCATCTGGACGTAGCGTTTGGTGGGAGAAACGTTTCGTCACTCATCCAAGTGACTTGTTCAGTCTCAGCTGACTGCAGGTTTCCCCAAACCTTATAAACAGTACATTTGCATAATGACTGAAACCAGCCCACTGAAGGAACAATGGGCTGTGAGGTCAGTTCCTTAATCATAATTATGCAAATTCCCATGACCATTGATCAACAACCACTGACCAAAACCCACTGATCAAAGAACACTGATCAATGGCCATGAGTCCCATTCACAGAGAGTTGGGGAATGGCTGCAATCACAGCATTGTAAGATGGTGACAGATGTACCCTTAGGCCCCCTCCTCGATTCAGAGATGGTCTTTCCCTTTTCACGTAAATGGCCTCCTTGACTCTGCGCTCAAACCAGCGTTCTTCCCTGTCCAGGATGTGTACATCCTCATCGTTGAAAGAGTGTCCACTGGCCTGTAGGTGTAAATAAACTGCAGAGTCCTGGCCTGATGAGGTAGCTCTGCTGTGTTGTGCCATCCGCTTCGCTAGAGGTTGTTTGGTTTCCCCGATGTATAAATCCTGGCAATCCTCCTGCACTTAACAGCGTACACTATGTTACTCTGTTTGTGTCGGGGGACCCGATCCTTGGGGTGGACCAGTTTTTGGCGCAGCGTGTTTTGGGGTTTAAAAGCCACAGAGACCCGGTGTTTAGAAAAAATGCGTCTCAACTGTTCCGATACTCCTGACACATATGGGATCACTACAGGTTTTCACCTGGGCAGCGGTTGTCCTTCTCTCCTGGATCGGCTGGAGCTTTCTTTAGGTGCCTTCCCAGCTTTGACAAAAGTCCAGCTGGGATAACCACATTTACTCAGGTTTGGGGAAACCTGCAGTCAGCTGAGACTGAAGAAGTCACTTGGATGAGTGACGAAACGTTTCTCCCACCAAACGCTACGTCCAGATGAACAGATTCAACTTTTGGAGATTTACTTTCCTGGATGATTGAGAATGCATCAAGACGATTTCATGAACTGTTTCTGTGTCCGTGTGTCCATCAGACGGGCGCTCCATTGGCGTGGAGGGCATCCAGGTTCTTGGGACAGGGAACCTGATGATCTCAGACGTATCCCTGCAGCACTCTGGTGTGTATGTGTGCGCTGCCAACCGGCCCGGCACCAGGATGAGGCGCACTGCACTCGGACGCCTCGTGGTACAAGGTGAGGATGTACAGGGACTGCTGACATGCTCTTTAGCACGTTAAAGCTGCATCCACCCCTCAGTACTGACCGCTGACTGTCCAACACTTCTTCACTGTACCCGTCAGGTTTATGTGTAATAAGTAGTTATATGACTGTGTGCAGATACATGCATGATCAGCATTTAGAAAGTAGTTTACATGTTACACTTACAAATATGACAGATAATGTGGAGAAATGCAACACCAGCAAACATAAGATATACAAGATACAAGTAGCTGTAAGATATGTGAGCTAAGAGGTGTTCAGTTAGCACAGATCCTGTCCCTGCGTGTGAAGGGGGGGGGGGCTGTATGTATGTCTGTGCCCCCGGCTGTTCGGTGGGGGAGGGACTGAGCGAGGCCGACTATAGATGTTGCAGTTGGGGGTGGACGTGCTTTCATCCATCACCCTGCACATGTCCATATTCTGAGTCTAATGATATTTCTGAAGCTCATTAGCTGTTCTCAGTGACAAGGCTGCTGAAAATGAAGCTCTGGGGATTATAAAATAAAAATCAATCAGTAAAATTAAGTAAAAAAAAAATGAATTCAGTTATTTTCAAATCAATTAAGTTGTTTAATTGAAAAAAATTCCAAATTAACACAAACTGAAAACATGATGGTTTGTATTCTCAGAAAAGTTTAAACAGCAGCGCCTCATCTTTTTTACAGGGGTAATTTTCAAACTTAAGACAATCTGCTGAATTCTCCTCCTTTTTGTCTCTCAAATTTTAAACTATAATGTGTGTTAAATATTAGACCGAGCTGTCCTACTGGAGCCAATGTGAGCTGCTCTGTCTGCTACACATCGCTCTAAAACATTTATCAATACATCATCTCTAATGTGTTCATTCATTTATTTAGTTTGCAATTCAGTTTGTTCTGTTTCCACTAAAATTACTTTGGGAAAACATCTGCCATGTTTGTGGTAGTGGAGTCAGCCGAGTTTATATGTGTATATGAGTTTATATATCATCGTCCCACTGAAATCAGGTGTTGTCCTTCACGAGGCCAGGATGCAGGGACAAAGAGCACATATGGGGAAACAAAACGTGCAGGACAACAATACAAGGGGCAGGTGGGGGTTGCAAGGGGGAGGGAATGACCTGCGACCTCTGACCCATGACCTAGACTGGAGTAATAAGGACACGTCTCTGAAAACAGTTAGATGGAGGGAGTAGGCGTGGAGGGCAGAGAGGGAGGCAGAAGGAGAAAGAATAAGTCATTTACAAGCAGAGCAGCAGTAGTATTAATAAATACGTCCATCATTCTTCCACTAATCATAACATTTTTCAATAAAATGTGTCCCTGTGCATTATGTTCCTCATAACTAGGAAGCATAATAAACGATGTTGAAGGCATAAAGTATCAGGACAGCAACAACAGCAAGGTGTGATGTTTTAGTGCACATGCATGTCAGGTCAGGTTTGCTGTCTATCTTATATTAGGAGGAGGGGATGGGACACCATACAAGTGGCCAACGTGTGAAAAACAATAAATAAACATTAAATCTGTTAATACAGCTGTGCAGGTGGTTGATAAAGGCAGACAAATGTTTAATCAGTATAATGGGGCATGTAAGGCAGTAGTGGTCATGGACCCACCGACGAACGCTCACCGCAGGATGCCCAACACCTGGGTGAGGCAGACGAGGCATGATGTTTACCCCCCCACACACACACACACAGGGACAGGGGTGATACCTGAATCGTCACAGCACCGTACGCTTCTTTAAAGGGTCTCTCAGGGCGGTCATTCACATGTTTTGGTTTCCGTCATGCTAACTTCCGCCCACAAACACTTCCCTTTGGTTTTGTGTCCTTGTGCAGCATTTTTCTGTTTGCTGGTGTTTTCGGTGCATTTGACCTCTTAGGGCCACCGTATGTATGCCAACTATAGACTTGCTGTGATGAGTAATCCAGATGTTTAAGGCTAATAAAATAAGAGCCACATTGTAATGAAGCAGAATGATCTTTAAACGCTCTTCAGCCTGGTAGATGCTCTCGGTGTGCATTCATACAGTGGACGGGATGTGCTTCAGGTTTACTCTGTGATTCTGTTTTGCTGTCTGCTCTTGGTCTCATCTCCGTCTGTTCCACCTCAGCTCCTCCTGAGTTCCTGCAGTGGCCACAGTCTGTGTCCAAACCAGCAGGGGGCAGTGCTGTGTTCACCTGTGTGGCCCAGGGTGTCCCTGAGCCTCATCTCATTTGGCTGAAGAATGGCAAGGTCCTGATGCCTGGACACAACATCAAGCTTACCAATAACAACAGGTATGTGAGTCAGGGAGTGTAAAAACGCCATCTGCAGTATACTTCAACCTTTTTAGCTTTAACACTTGACCCACAGAGTGACAGCGCTGTGTCAAGAGTGTCTGACCGGAAGTCTTGATCGGTGTGTGTCGGTCATTTAAACAGTGAGATCGACCAAGCAGGTCACATAAAGATAGAGAGCACGTGCCGTCTCCACGCAGAAACATTCAAACCAAAAACATCTTCATCTGTGAGGCGACAGTGCCGTCCTCTCTCCCCGTGCAGTTCAGCTCCATCACAGTGTGTGAGAAACATCACAGGAGACTACAACATTTTCCATGAACACCACTGAATCCAGGAGTAAAATCCCGACGTAATCCTCTGTAATTGTTGAGTGAAACATTTTGACGTGCAGTCCTTCGGGCTCGTCTGCATCCTCATTTAAATGTATTTTAAAGTATTTTTCCAGGACGCATTTTTAGGAATTCATTTCTTATCAGTGAGACCAGAATCAGTCCAGTTTCTCACAGTGTTAGCAGTCATGTGGTTACACTCTGCAAAGGAGGAGATACAATAGATATAGTAGTACAGTAATACTGACAAGTGAGTGCAGCTAGAAGCAGAGTAGACGGAGCTGCGGTACGTTTAACACTTGCTTTAACTGCTGAACCATCACATTTCCCACGCGGTGAAGTAACAACTGCTTGGGTATGTTGTCCGTACAGCACTCTGGCTTTGACCCGTATCAGCTCGGAAGACGAGGCTATCTACCAGTGCATTGCCGAGAATAGTGCCGGTACCAACCAGGCCAGTGCCCGCCTGGCCGTGGCGCAGGGTAAAGATCTGCCCGAAGCCCCACGCGGCTTCACAGGCAAAGCCCTGTCCACGCACGCCCTGCAGATCAGCTGGGACCAGCCGCCCACCAACGTCACTGAGAGCATCATCGGCTACGTGCTGCACATCCGCAAGATAGGAGGTGAGTGTCAGCACACACACACACACACATGCTGCCATTTATCTTATGAAGTCTCATACGGTGTGTGTGTGTGTGTGTTATTTAGAGGCTGACAGTCTGGAGCTGCAGGAAGCCATCAGTAAAGGCAACTTTCAGCACGATGTTACCAACCTGGAGCCAGCCACCACCTACTCTCTTTACCTGAAGGCCTACTCTCCCATGGGAGCCAGTCAGCAGTCCCATACAGTGACTGTGACTACACTAGGGGGCGGTAAGATCACCAAACAGTGAGACCAGCATGGATCAATCTTCCAAACTGGTTTTTATCATTTCCTTTAGCACAGTGAGTAATGCCTTTTTCCAAATGACCACTCTCCTTTTGCCTCCGTGCAGTGCCTGCTCCACCTACCTACTTCACCAAGGTGTTAAATTCCAGCGCCGTACAGGTCCTCTGGGAACTTCCCACTAAGGCCGGTGTGGTCGAGGGCTTCAGGCTGTCGTACCGCAGGGTCCCCCACGCTGACTACCAGAGCCCAATTCAGCTGCCCTGCTATGTTAATGCCCACACCATGTCGAACCTGGGTGTGTGTGTGTCTGTGTGTGCTTGCACAATACATTTATGTCTCTGCGAGGGTGCACATAGACACACTGTAACCACAGTACTGCAAACTAACCACTTTAACCAGTAACACTTTTCACAAACACACGATTCAGCAACAAATCCAACATTAATTGAGAACTCTGAAATATCTGAGCAGTCCTTACCTTTGAAAATGTCCCACCCTGTCTGTCTTACATCTTTGCCCATCATCAGTTTCTTTATTCCCTCTATTCAAAGTGGTTTTATACAACGCTGTGTCTGAGCTCGTCTGAATCTGTTTTAGAACCGGGTGCAGTGTATGAAATCAAACTGGTTGCCTATAATGGGAACGGAGAGAGCGACTGCTCCAAGAGGCTGGTGTCACTCGCAGAGGAGGGCGCGACAGACCAAAGCACCGGTGAGTGTCGGCACACATCTGTGACTCCAGCAACAAACAGTTCCTGCAGACATTGAAAACGATTATCAGTAAATGAAAACAGATTTTTGGAGACACACTGAAAAAAAAGCAGGTTTGGTGAGAGATTTGAATGATAACTAATGACACCACTAACCCTACAGCACTAATTCATGGATGTGTACAAGCTAAAACAAAATAAATGTGTAATATGTCAAATCTTCAGGAGAATACAAGCACGATGCACCACAAGGAAATGGAAAATAAGGATTAATGATTTATGACTTACAGTAATATTTGGTTTGGTTTCTCCAGGAGGAGACCGTCTGTGTCAGTGCAGGGACGGAGAGGCCTCGCTGGGCAGCATTGTCATCGGCATCCATATCGGCACCGCCTGCATCATCTTCTGTGTTCTCTTCCTCATGTTTGGATACCGTCGCAAGTATGCATCCATGCACTGTGCATGTTCTCTTGTTGTTCTTTGCTCATTTTATAAATAGAGTTCTACCCTGTTAACTGATGATCATATGTAGCATATACGCACTCACAGCTGGGGCCTGGTTTGCAGTCTGTTTTGCAGTAAAGGGACCCAGGACAGCTGGTCTCCATCGAGGATCCAACCAGTGCACACTGGCATCCCTAAAGATGGAGAGGCTCTCCCCAGAGGAGAATCTCAGGTACACACTTTATCTCATCACCTCATTCATACTAATAATAAGAAACATTTAAAGGTGCTCAAATGTTAGTGCTTTTAACTCCATCATCCACCACAGACTGCCGAGTCAGGTTAACTACCAAACCAGTTAGTTTGTCACTCTTCAAAGTCACGAGGTTTACTAATAAAGTGTAAAGTTCATGATACAAAAATACATGATGCTTCAGCCAGCAGCTCTCCTCTGCAGGCCTCTTCCTGCCCCATACACACATGATTATAATGGTAGCAATCAGCACCTTTAGCAGATTTACAGTTGCTTTTTTAAAGTCATTAAAGATATACTGATGACATCATCATTATAAGCAACGATGATGTCATCAGTTAGCCAGGCTTGAGTCCTGCCACCTGTTTCATCCTGGAGTCATCCTGCATTTCATTGGCTGCAGTGCACGTCTCAGCCTGTCCTCTGTACTCGCACTTGCCCGAGTAATCGTTGTATAAAAGCTTTTTATAAAAACAAACTGCATTGTTGGATGTTTAAGAAAACATATATCACATATGCAATATGTGACACAGGAGTGAAACACAGTGTGTGGGCGTGTAAAGTGACTGGTTAAAGCACAGCTTCACCACTTCATTATGTGCTTTTGAATATGATCCATAAAACTCTGCAGTCAGTAAATTCCAGGATGTTTGCACTGGAGGTGGAGAAACCTTTCCAGGCCTCGCTGTGTGCCTGTGCATTTTTCCCCACCCTGAAACTTAAGGCCTTAGCATCTTCATAGTAATAATATAATTTTCCATGACATTATTAGTGGTGTCATATTTACCGGCTGCCACTGACTGTAGCTGGCGCTCAGCTCTGGTTTGGTTCATCCTTATACAGAATAGAAATAGACGGATCCAGTTATATCTCTAATAAACATCTGCTCAATAGTTTTTGTTATTCTATTTAAAAAGTTTGGAGAAAAACTTCTTGTGCAAAAAGATTTACAAAGAATAAACAGAAAGTTGTTTAATCACCATGTTGAATGATTCTAGTTCTCAAAGAGAAAACCTGACTTGTTTCTGCAGTGTCACAGTGATGCAGTGCACATGCATGCTTCTGATCTGTGACGTGTCCTCTTCTGTCCCCTTCCTGTTGTGCTCTTCTGTCCTGTGAGCAGGTGGTCTGTCCGGCACAATGCCAGGTTATCATTGATCAACATTCGTCAGGTTTGCACGCCATGGGCACTGGCTAACACTGGTCAGTGATGTCATAACAGCCACACCCCTGCCCTGTCCTCCAGCAGTCAGCCATTCACTAGGAACCTCCCACCAAAGAGCACCACCTTTGGTTTGTTAGGCTCAGTCATACCATTAGTCTCCCCAGACCTGCTGCTAATAACCTGAGAGTAGATTTGTAGATATGGACCAGGAGACACTCTAGCCCTCCCTCGCCTTCCTGCCCCACCTCAAACCAAAGCTTATTGCCTTTATTGCCTGTGCACGTGCCCGTGCATGTGAAGAAAGCCTTTGAAAACCGTTGTCACCACAGATCGTGTCCTGTCTCACACCACAAACATTTATGTCACTTTTTCAGTGGAAGGCATAAACCAAAATATTCTACCTCTCAGACCGCCACTGATAAACTGACATGTGATGATGTGGACTTTAAACCTCATATGAAGCCAAAAACTCAAACTGATGGAGACGGTCAATCTGTTGTGACAAACTCTTGACTTTGCCTTTTATTCCTCTACAGTAAGGAAAAGAAGAAACATAGCGGCCTTTGTGAACACCTTCCAGAGGTGACAGTCAACACACACCCACAGATACGAACAATAGAATCACCTACTTGCATGAGCTAGGGGATGCTCTGTAGGTATTCATTCTATTCATTTACGAGCCATTAGGAAGAGTCGTGTAACCATCTTTACTCAGCTCCTCCCACCCAAAGCTGCTCATTTCCAAAGAAAGCTACCTCACTCTGATGGGAACATTTGTCTTTAGTTAGCCCGACCCTGCTAATGCTAGCCTACCTCATCCAAAAATAAAGCCTTCTGGTCAGTGAGCATCTCCCTGACCGGTGTCAGCAACAGACCTAACTGTGCAGCAGCATGTGGAGCTCTGCAGCATCAGTCTCAGCCTGAGGTCAGCCTCCATCAAGCCTCAACTTCTTTTTTGGTGGAATTTCTCCATTTTTGTGACGTCGGAAGATGCTCATGCTTTTCCTCCAAAGACATATTTGGAACTAAGTCGTGGACAACATGGTGAAGCAACCCAGGCGTCCTCTTTTTCCTCTCCACTGAGCAAAACAGGAAGCTTGTCTTTGTTAATCTGCACAACTGAATCCAAAAAATGACTGAGGCCATGCTGCTAAGTTGACTTTCTAGATGCCAAACTGGTCAGCCGGGGACTTCAGTGACTCCGACGTTTATTGTGCCACATGCCTGAATGCACAGACGAGCACCGCGTTTCACACTGGCTGCCTATCCAAAAAGTTTTTCTATGAAAACCAAGATGAATGAAACCCAAAGATATAAAGATTTCATGGTTTTCTTTATGTTCATTTCAAACGTACTATAGAGATATATGTTTACTTTGAGTTTTGGATTGTGGAAGTGGGCCACCTGTGCTTTCACTGAACCCAAACGTACTTTAAACATCGTTTCTTTTTCATTTCTTCCACATGCTTTTGTTCTAGTTACTCCAGGTGGACCCTTCTCACACAGATTTCATTGACTCTAACATTTAAGATATGTTGAATAATTTTGTATGTCTATAAGGAATACTGGTTGTTTTTTTTAGCTGAGTTTTTGCCAAAAATGTTGAAGAAATATGTGACCAAATAACACGAATATGTAAAAGCCAGCAGCGGTTGAACCTCGAGGGCAGACGTGGTACGAAGGAATCCCAAATGTAGAGACAACGTTTTGGTTTCAGCTCATAAGTCTTCTTCTTTCGCGGATCAGAAGAATATCAGCAGCCACAGAAGAAAACTGTGTTTTTCTTACTTACAGTTTGGCTCTTTGCATGAAATTATTTCATTTTAGGCTGTATCATGAAACCCACATGGGCTTCTTCATATGTCAGAACTACCACACATATCGTCGGACGATCAATGTCCTGTAAGCAAACATTATTTATCACTTTTTTCCTTTTGCTATGAAGTTGATAGCAATCCCAGTGATTTGAGAACAACTGGGAGAATCCAGCTTTGACTCTAATATGTTAATGATAATGGTTTCCTCAAGTTCACACGGCCCTCGAGGTTCACCAGAGTCGACCTGATGAGTGTTACACCACGAGCAGAAATAAGCCCTTTTCTCTTCATTTCCATTGTTGCAGATGAACGCTGTGAAACAAATGTGATACCAAAAAAGTGTTTTTGTAGTATGAAGTGTGTAGAGCCATTTGAAAGGAACACGTTAGTTTCTTATGTTCTTCCTGCTGTGACAGGAAACGGTGCCAAAACGAATGTTTGATTATTATTAATATTATTGTTATTAGAGTCAACGACATTTCAGATGTTTTCTCTCTGGTACATGTGAGAGATTACTTTGAGATAGCCTGAGCAAGTGTTGTGAGCTTTCTGTTGTTTGAGGCATTAAACTCACAAACTGCTCAAAGGCAGCAATTAGAAGAAAAAAGGTCAAAAATGCAGAAAAATGTAGAAAAGTAGAGACTGGCTGCTAGAACCAAGGAGAAACAATGCTTTAATAATTCTAAGTGCTTCAGTGTTCCCAAACCTTTATATTAAACTGTTATATTTTTACAAAAAGCTTTAACCTGCTGAGCCTGAGGGCCTGTCCTCTGGTCAACATGAAAGGTGTGGAAATACAGAGCAGACAGGCAGCAGGTGGACACACAGACCATGCTGTGACTTTCACATCACATTTGTTTTTGACCTCACGTCGCCCTCAGTGACACTGGGCTCTCACTTCAGTCCATGTTATTCTGAATCAATTAAATACACCCTCAATTTCACAGCTACACAGAATAAACTGTCCTCGTGACACAATAACAGAAGAACACAGAGACACAATACATTTGATTGTATTTAATCCTGTATTTATTCTACTTCATGTTAGTACTACCTGTGGCTCACCCAGGCCAAAGCATACAGAGCTTTGTTACCCAGTGATTAGTTTGATCTGACCCTTTGATCAATAATTACATTATTTATTTAGCCCAGCATGTCCGTGTGTGGTGAAGCTCCATCACTGGCACAATTACTGCTGTAAACTGTGCTGTTTGTGTTTTGGAGGGAAGAACGATTTTATTCAGGTTCTTAGTTTAAACTCAGGAGTGTTTCAGAGAAAAGCCTCCGACTGGGAAAGAAGCACCTTTGTGACCTCCAGCTGTGCTGTCTGCGTTCTGTGCTTTACACCACCTGTTCTCTTTGCTTCATCAAATTCAATGCCTAAAACCAAATAAAGAAATTTAGCTGAAGTCATGTGTCCTGCTTATTGTTTAGTGGTGAAAAGGGAAAGTCCATCTCTGAATCGAGGAGGGGGGGGTCCATCTGTCAGCATCTTACAATGCTGTGATTGCAGCCATTCCCCAACTCTCTGTGAATGGGACTCATGGCCATTGATCAGTGGTTGTTAATCAATGGTCATGACAGTTTGCATATTAATGATCATAAACTGACCCCACAGCCCATTGTTAGTCAGTGGGCTGGTTTCAGTCATTATGCAAATGTCCTGTTTATAAGGTTGGAAACCTGCAGTCAGCTGAGACTGAAGGAGTCACCTGGATGAAAACGCTACATCCAGAATCAACACAAAAATAATATTTAATATTTATTTAATTCAGTGTGTGAGTGAGAGAAATATTTTTCATGAAACAGCAGAGCTCAGCAGGGAGTTTTACGCCTGTTTCCTTGAATGAATGTAAAATCTTCTGCACTCTCCTCCACCACCTGCTGGGCCATGATAACCCAGCCTGCACAGGTTGGTTACAGGTGTGCAGTCCACCTGTCCACACAGCATAAAGGTGTTGCTATAATCAGACTCTCAGATGTTCACTTGTTTCACCCACATACATCAACCAACACTGGACACAGTTATACTGTAGTGAAGGTGCATTTGCATCTCATTAAAGGCTTTTTCTTGCAAAATGGGAGCCAAAAGCTCCCAGAGACTCAGACCTTTCCTAAATGCTCCAAACACTTCAGCCTCAACCTGTATCTGCCTGTTGTGTCTCTGTACAGTGGATTGAAAAGAAATATCACAGCGTGACAATGTGCCAACAAAAAAATCCAAGTTCTCTGCACCTGCAAGTAAGATGGCATAAACAGTTTGGACAGATTCAGGATATTAAAGGCTCAGGGCCAGATTATATCCACTTCCAGAATAGCGTCCATGTTCTCTGGTCTCACTTTCTCGTACCGATGAACCTGCATCAGTCTGCAAAGCTGGACACCAGAGTACGGCAAAGATCGGGTTAGGCTGAAACTGAACAACCTTTATTTTGTTTCCACTATGTGCTTTTCCAATGTTCTCCTTATTCATGTATCCTATTTAATAGTAGAGAGATATGTGCTGTAGGTCACAGGAGCTCCGTTTTTACTGCTGTAGCTCCTGGGTGTGTCCTGGCCTCCTTCCACCTAACCATCAGGCATCTTGGTGCCTGAACCACCTCATCAGGCTCCTTGTGGTTTGGTGCAGTAGTGCTCAGAGAGTCTCTCCAGAACCAGAGATCTGTCCTCTAAGGAGTCACTGAAGATTCATGTCCAATGTCATCTTAACAGAGACACGCCATTTGTGTGAACATTTTTATTTATTAGTGCTTTTTAACTTGAAACAACCACAGCCAGCCACACAGACACTTTAAAGAGACATTCCACAAAATTTAAGTCCAGCAGCAGCGTTAATGACTGATGGTCCAATGAGGTTCCAGACTCCTTTCTTTTATTACATCATTTATTTACATCAAAGGTAAACAGTGGGACCACAGCGTATCGGGGCTTTTGAAGGTGAAAAAAAAGACACTGACTGAGAGCAAAGCTGTTAGTGATGTTTGCAGACAGTCTCTGAGCACTCGTCTCTGGCTGCACGTACAGACCAGTGATGTTAGTCCAGGTCAGACGATAGCTTGTAGTCCGTCCGCCTTTATATGATGCAGAGAATTTTCTGCCTCTCATTTTTATGTTATTTTGCCTACTGTCAGTGGCTCTGAGGTGCCACAGTAGTGGCCCACAGGTCTGTGGATTATTTGAGCTCACTGTGAGATCATTTCAGTCGGCTGTAACAGTAACAGCGTGAGGCTGAGGATAAGCAAGACGTCCTGGATTCTGTATTTAAACACAGGAAGAGGACAACATTTGAAATCTTTTCATTTTAAAAGACAATATGTTCTTTATTCACATATTTAATTTTAATCTTAAAGGCGACACTAAAGCGGAGTCCAGTCTGAGCCGTGCTGTGCAGCAGCAGAGTTGAACAGTTCTGCTGTCAGTCACAGGTATTGATCAGAGGTGTTCCTAATATCACACGGACAGATGATGATGTCCGTTCACAGAAGTGTCAAACTTTTATACACAAACACAGACGGAGGGAATGATGCTGCTCATCACACAAGAGCTGGAGGAGAGGAAGAAGAGCGAGTCTCTGTGCTTAGCGCCTGCTGCTATGGAAACCACCTCCATGTGCTCGGCTGCTGCTGCTGCTGCTGTGACCTGTCGCTGACATCACTTCCTCCAGAAAACTGATGGACAAAGACAGAGGGACACAGTTGGAGGTAAAGACAGCTGAAGTGAAGAAAACATTGTTTTTTTAGGATAAAGCTGATGATGGCAAGACTTGCCACTTCTGGTAAGATTTTATTTCCCCACAGACTTTTGGATTACTGCGGAAAAAAAAACAACAAAACAAAGTCTCTGTAGGAAATAGATGTTTATGGTTCATTTACTGTGAATTCTGTGAACAGAACATGAAGAAATAACCACTTTGATACCAAGTGAAGCCAAAAACCACCAAGTCTGGATGTTTTTGATGATCTCAGTTTGTACAACATGATGCTGCGCTGTCAATGAATCTAACAGTTAAGAGCATGTTCTTTATTATAATGGTGGTTTGGGAAAAGATTTTAAAGTTTAAAAAAAACACACGGAAATACGCTGCACCCTGTTAAATTGTGGTTCATTAAAATGAAATTTGGAGTTCCTCAGGGATCGATTATGGGTTCTTTTTCCTTTTTTACTCAAAGAATCTCAGCTTTTCAGCTAATCCCATCTGGAAACAAACTGTGAGTGACGTAGAAAACCAGGCTACTGAGTGCTGTGCGATCACTGAGCCCTTACTTTATCATCTGTTTGACTGGAACGGTTGACCTTTATCAACAGGAGTCGAACCAAACAGTACAGAATGTGGCTTCTGTTTTTACAAAGGTTATAACAGTCACATGGTCAAATGGTCTATATTTCATGGTGTGTGTGTGTGTGTGTGTGTGAGACCTCTTGGTGTTGTGGATGTTGCTTCCTCCCAGGACGATCCGTACTCCAGGTGTGCTGCGGTTCAGATTGTAAACAGTCAGAGCTTCTTCATACGTGGCTCCACCAATCATAAACACCAGGATGTCCTGAGGCCTGAAACAGAACCACAGGTGTGAATCATGTCAGCATCTCCTCTCTGTCTGTGAGTCTCTCAGGTGAGTGCTACCTGTCTCTGAGGCTGCTGGCTCCCAGGTAAGGAAACTGGCTGTCCTTGAGTCGACCTTTGATCATCTGGTCGAGCGTGTCGTGAAGCAGAGGCTGATGCTGAGTGTACACGTTCTCCACACCCTGACAACACAACAGAAACACCGCCCTCAGAACCGAAAAAACTTATTTTTAAAAGTGCAGGTGAGATCATGAAGGCGCAATAGGAAAAAGATCAACAGTTTAAACCTGATTCATCAAATAACAATGACGACATTTAACGCAAACCTTTTGTGCTGAAGAGCATCTGTCATGTGTTTGTTTGTACCTTTAGTCCTTTGAAAAACTGTTTGGTGATGGAGACCGCGTCTGTGGGTGTGATGAGGTCACTTCCTCTGATTCTCTTTCCGCCATACTCCACCACAGCCTGAACCATCTGAAAGAAGAGAAGGGAAAGCATGAGCTTTACTGTTCTCACAAAACATCTTTTCAGCCATCATGCTCAGCCGTGCCAGGTTTTATCAGCACTGTGCATGAAAAAGCACGTCTTTAACCTCCACACGTCACAGATACCTGACACTGTGTTTGAATTTTTCAGAAAGCAGTGACTCCTGGGCTGATTAAGACTTATGATCAGACCTTTTTTCAGAGCAAGTAATCCAAACCACACAGCAACGTATCCGTACCGACCTCCAATGGTTGGTACGGATACGATGGAATATCTCAGAGGTTCTCTGGCCTTGGCCTTTTTGTCTCTGTCTGTCGGGGTCCTTGAACAGCTGAACCCTCAGCCTCGCTCGTCCCTGTGCATATCTGTCTGTACCAGGCTAACCATATCTCATTTACATCCAAGGTTAAAGCAGAGTTCTACATTTTAATCATCATCTTTACATAGAAACTAGCGAGCCAACTTCATGCTAACACCTAACTCAACTAAACCTTGTTAATCTGTTTTTTACATGGACATTAAACTTTATTGTAACAGCTGTGAGAATAGCAACACTGGACATGTGACGGTGTGTGTGTGTGTGTCTGTGTGTGTGTGTGTGTGTGTGTGATGGTGTGTGTTTCTCTGTGTGTGTGTCTGTGTGTGTGTGTGTCTGTGTGTGTGTGTCTCTGTGTGTTTCTCTGTGTGTGTGTCTGTGTGTGTGTGTGTCTGTGTGTGTGTGTCTCTGTGTGTTTCTCTGTGTGTGTGTCTGTGTGTGTGTCTCTGTGTGTGTGTTGGTGTGTGTGTCTCTGTGTGTGTGTCTGTGTGTGTGTGTGTGTGTGTGTCTGTGTGTGCGATGGTGTGTCTCTCTGTTAGCGAGCACCCGCCCCCACCTCCACACGCCTACACAGCAGTTCTCCGCCCCCCAGGAAGCAGTCAGACGTGTCATTGTGAAGATGTTTCAGCATATTTGTGTCCAGATGTTTGGATCTGGATTGATGGAAAGATTTCGCTCCTACCTTACAGCTGGGAGGAAAACTGACTCGGCAATTTAAAGAAATAGCTTAGACATGTTTGTTCTGAGGGCACAGACATTTCAAAATTTTGTTCCCCGAGTAGGTATTTCTCCATTCAGTTGATTGTAGTGAAAGTTTTCCTGTATTATTGCAGCTGCTGATATTCTAGAAATTTACAACTTCTTCAAATGAAATAAACCATCTTGTATAACACGTTGTAGATTTTTTATCTCTGTTTCATGCCACGATGAAAAATGTAGTGTTTTCTTTATTGGATATATATCTGGATTGCTCCAAATGGGTGTTAGTTTACATGGGATAAATAAGGACTTACCCCACCAGGCTGTCAGAGGGTGTTTATGTTAAGGCTTTTAAAGCAGTTATGATGCTTAATACTGGAGCTTATGAAGGGCAGAGGAGAGATTTTTACTTGAACACAGAATGCTTGTTCTAGGTCCAGTGGAGGATGATGAAGGAATACGATCAACCGCACCAGGTCTGAGAGCCTGGTGGAAACATTCATACCTGCTTATGTGATGTTACCTGACTGCTGGTGGTATTTTGTAGATTACAATTCAGAGACAGAACAGTAGTGTGATATAGATGAGAACTTATCTATAAGTGTGATCATCTTTATACGTGAGGTTTGTGAGTTCCTAAGGAAACCCTCAGCATAAAGGCTTATCTTATGGTCGCTATTTTCAGTTTGAACTCCTTTAATATCTATGTTTGGTCAGATTGCTGCCCCTAGTGGCTTGATAAAAATAACAAAAAGCGAGGGAGAAAGCAGACAGGCCTGTCTAATGCCCCTCTGTAGACCGAAGCTTTGTCAAGTAAGATCCTTTATCCTAGCACGAGCATTTGGAGAGCTGTCTGTTACCCTGCGGTGACGCTCAGACACTCCTCTTCTGCTCAGCTCGTCCATCAGAGATGACAGGATGCTGCTGCTGTGGCGCTCGTACCTCAGAGCGTAGAGCATGACGAGGCGGACGGCGTCCAGCTCAGACACGCGTGGATTTTGCAGCAGTCGCCGCACATTCTGAAAGAAGATATTGTGTTATAGCACCTGACCCAAACAGGCAGGAAAGGAAGACAGGAAGTCGACACAACACATCCAGAATAACCCTCATTTATGACACATTCAAAAAACCCTGTAAAGCTCAGGAGAACGAAACAGCTGACATGTACCTGCTGAGCGCTCGAGTGGTCATTCTGACAGGCCAGCTCCTGCTCCACCTCCGACACCTCCATCAGCTGCCGCTCTGACACTAGTCGGGACAGCTCGCCCACCACCGTCACATGTTTGGACACGGTCCCCGACATCTTCTTAAACTGGGGGTAGTTATCTACAAATGCCTACAGTGGGTGACAAAGGACACAAATCTTTAACATTTTTTGAAAAGCATTGCATAATTAACACATTCAAACATTCTACAAATACAAGAAAATATCTCATAAATATAAAATTCCATCTATTTTCTGCTCCTTATCCAGGTCCAGGCTACAGGGACAGCAGTTTAAGCACTGACGTCCAGACCTTCCTGGGTCTGCCCTGAGCCCTCTTCCCAGGGACACGCCCAACATTCAGTTCAATTGTATTTTATTTACACAGCGTCAAATTACAAAAACACCAGTTGCCTCAGGGCGCTTTATATTGTAAGGTAGACCCTACAATATTACATAGAGAGAAAAACCCAAGAATCATATGACCCCCTATGAGCAAGCACTTTGGCGACAGTGGGAAGGAAAAACGGAAAAGCTTGAGAGGATGACAAGCTCATCCAGCGTTCCATGACCAGGATGAAAAGCACATTGCTCCTCCTGAATCCAAGGTTCGACTAACATGGACTCTCCTCTCCATCACCCTGGCATACAGGCTGATGAGTGTGATCCCGCTAAAGCTTTTTTCATGGTTCTCCCATTCCCAGGGAACTCTGCTGTTGCTTCCTGTTCTATTCCGGCCCATTTGTCAGCCAATCAATATCCAGCAGTTGCTCACGTCATCTGATTCCAACAACCAGCAGTCAGGAGAGCTGCAGGGAGTGCATCTCGGGTGGGTGAAAACTCCTCTCCTGTCTGACTTCCGTACACAGACGGACACATCTGCTGTCCATAAAACGAGATTTAGGGACCTCGGCTCATCCACCCCGTTGGCCCTGAGACTGAATAACTTTTTGAATACTTCAACCTCAGCGACTCAGATGGGCGATGAGTAAAAACAAAAATCTTAAATACAGCAGACTCCAAATCAGAAGCTAGGGAATGCAAGTTTTTGGGCCACACCCCAACAACGCAATCTTTAAGCCTTACAGTTGTTATCCATTCGATTTCATCCATCCAACCATCCTCTTCTGAAGTCGAGTCATGGTGGGTAAGCAGATTCTTACAGACTTCCTCCCCCCGCCTCACACTTTCCCTCCTGGGAGATACGAGGCCTTCCGAGGCTAGTCAAGGGGTTTTTGGGTCTACCCTGGGGTCTCCTCCCTGTTACATTTGCCCAGAACACCTCCAATGGGAGGTGCCATGGAGGCATCCTAATCAGATACCCAAACCACCTCAGCTGGCTCCTTTCAACACACAAAAGCAGCAGCTCCACTCCATCTGGAAGTTTGAGCTCCTTACTCAATCAGTAAGGCTGAGCTCAGCAACCCTGCACAGGAAACTCATTTCAGCCGCCTTTCAGATTTCATGACCACGGGTGAGGGTTGGATTGTAGGTGGACTGGTAAATCAAAAGCTTTGGCCACCTCTCTCTTCACCACGACAGTCCAATACAACGCCCACATTACTGCTGACACTGCACCAACTCGCTGGCCCGATTCAGGCTCCACCTCCCCATCATTTCAACTCCCTTGCTTGTGGCGACCTCCGTCCTCCAATCCAGAGGGAGCATTTCAACATTTTCCAGCAGGTGCTGTGACGGGGGAAATCAACTATAGAGGCCAAACCAGTTGTGTATCAGGCTGTAAACATGATTATTTCTGCTGTAGCGTTGGGACTGACTCCCTGCTGAAGCCTATGCTGGCCTGTGGAGGAACTCACATTTCCAGCACCGATGTTCATGTAGTAAAATCTTTAAATCTAAAAACAAGCTGAGCCCTGACTGCAGCCTGACCTTCATGTCTGAGATGGACTCCAGCTTCTGTTGTCCTTTTGGCTTTTTCTTTTGGAAATCCTCCATCAGGTTCTTTATGTTGGTGCCAATCTCTCCAAAGTTCAGGTACAGGTTCTAACGAGGAGAAGAGAGAAGGAGGTTAGTGACTGTTAGGACACGTTTCTGCTCTGTGAGAGTTACCATTGTAACCTGGAGTGAAGGGGAAGCTGAAACATCACATTTTTAAAGAACAGGTGGACAGTCTGTTAGAAACCTACCAACATGACGAGTGCAGCTTGTTTCTGTCATTCATTTAAATCCTATTACAGCTGAGCACAGACTGTTGTTTGTGTTGTCATGCTGACAGATGTGAGCAGATGTGCTGCTGTGTGAGACTCACGTTGGCGTAGAACTCGTCATTCTCAGCTGACAGGACCACCTCTCTCAGGTCTTTGCTGATCCCGGGGACTCTGGACAGGTCGATCCTGTTGTTGTTGAGGCCAAGCAGCTCGTGGACCATGGCCTGGTATGTCCACTGCAACACAGCGAAAGCTCGTAAACACGCATGCACTTCACACAGACACACAACCAGTGAATTTATGATTTGCTGATTTTGTAGCGGCACACAACATCCATCAAATTAAAGTGACAAATGAGCTGCAGAGGATGCAGTGTAAAAGATGACAGAATTATTAAAAATGTAAAATGATTTCCTTTAATTAATTTCTTCATCGACGTCACAGAGGACAGCGACCAGTCACCTGATTGAGCAACGGCGTGATGGCATCGTCGCTGCGGTCCAGGATAAGCAGCAGAGGAGGAACTTCAGTCTTCCTGAAGTCAAACAGCTCGTACTCCTTCGTGATGATTTGCTGACAACAAACAAATAAAATACTGAAGAATAAAAGTACTACTCAGAGTACTACTTGAGTAAAAGTGTTAACAGCTTGAGGCTCAAGTGCTTTAACCAAAGGGCTCAGGTTACAGCACAGAGGTGGCATCATCTTCGAACAGCCAACAGGACACACGGCGCTAAAATAACCTGTAGTGGCATTAAAAGCACTTTTCAGTGATGACGTGTGTGATGATGATGCTGTGGAAACCTTGACGCTCTCCGCGAGCCGTTTGGACATGTCTGAGGACAACTGGTAGCGGATCATTGGACATTTCTTCAGAGCAAGCAGGACGGAGGTCAATCCCTGAGTGCAGCGTGCCAACATAGAGGGTTCCCAGCTCCGCCCCTAAAAAGCACACACACACACACGCACACGCACACACACACACACACACACACACACACACACAGAGGTGATGTGATTTCAGTGTGTGGAGCTTTTTAGGGTGGAGCTCTGACAGCTGAGGGCCTTGTGGTTCTTACCCGAGTGACTCCCTGCAGGTTCAGGGAGAAGAGGTGAGGATTCACGGCGATGAAGTCTCCGTAGAACTCCTGCAGACACACACACACACACACACACACACACACACACACACACACACACACAGTAAGCTATACTTCTGCTATTTTGGTTTTGATGATGTCACTCAGGTGTATGAACTGTGTTCACACCAAACATGAAGCAGAGTGATGGTGATGCTCACGCAGGGAGGAGGACAGCTTTCCAAGACATCCTATGAATTCTCGGCACAGTTTTGTTCTGTGTCTGCATTAAAATTAAATTTGATCAAACAGCTCGGCCCGACCACAAACCGCCATAGGAAGCTCCTCCTCCATTTGTGACTATCAGTAGCATCAGGAGGATCTCACCTGACATTTGGAGAAATGATGAGAGGCTAATGGAGCACTGATGGTCACGCAGGCCAAACTGGATGTTACTAGCAAGGAATTCTTTCATATTACATACATATACATAAACTTAGCATGTTGGGCTACATGTTACTGATGTCATCAAATGAAGTCGTCACAGAGGAACACTTTCAGCTGAATGTAGCTCTAGTCAGCTGAAACTCTGATTATAAACAAGTATTTATTGCATTATTAGAGGAAATGTTAAATCAGTGAAATAATGATCTGTCCAAAGACTGAACCAGGTTTCCACATGCAACAAGGAGGTGAAGAGAGAAAAAGACTCTGGACTAATATCATTGTAATAATAGTGACGTTGTTAAGTTATCGTGTTGTTAAGATGTATTTTGGCAGTCAAGTTCAGCTAAAAATGAACCGCCATGACTGACAGAGAGATCTTACATCATCAGTAATGTGGAAATATTAAACCCCCACGCTTTCTCTGAGGTCCTGACACTCACCTGGACTTCAGCCACCACTTCCTGTTCATCAGCCTCAGCCAAGGCCTTGATCTCACTCTTACTGATCACGTTGCTAAAGTCTGAAACACACACACACACACACACACACACACACACACACACACACACACACAAGTCAGGTGATGAACTTCAGATGAAACAGACTGAAACAAACTTCTGCCCCACACCTAACTCCACAGAAAAAATCTCTGATATCTGCTCAGCTGACAAATCCACAGCTCTAAGTAGAAAACGACTCACATTTGATGACAGTGTCACTGTGTTTAATCAGACTGGCGTCATTAAAAGCAGCAGGATTCGCTGGTAGCAGGCCCTCATCCATGTGTATCACGAATTTTCTGATTACATCACTGATCTCTAGGATTCTGCAGCAAAGCTAAACTCAGTTGCATATGTTAGCTTCCGAACTATGTTTGAACTGTCCGAGGAAGACGAGTGCCAAACCAGCAACCCCGTTCTCCTCTCACTCCCGCCCTGTCACTGTGGAAACTTACAGATAAAGTAGACACTGTACTTGGGCCTCCTCAGCTCCTGGATCAGGTGCTCCACATTCTCCTGCAGCAAGCACACAAACACACTGTTGCAGATGGTGTTACCTCACACACAGACACACACAATGTTACTCAGAGGGTGGTTTGTACCTTGGTGGGCCGCAAGAAGCAGATAGCTTTAAGGTGCTTCATGTTATCTCTGTTCTGAGAGTCAATCCGCTCAAACAGGTAAACCTCCTTCTGCAGGATCTCAGACTGAGTGTACACCACGCTCACTATACTGGTCTGAACACACAGACGCGCACACACACAGACACCATCAGACACAGTAACGTTGCTGTAAACACTGCTCAGCACCAGCACCGCTAACAGTCCTGGGTCGGTGCCTCACCGTCTCCTTGTCCATGAGCAGCACCTTCATCCCGGGCCCGCTGATCTCGATCATCTTGGAGATGTACTGCTTCACCTCGAGCGTCACATTCATGATAGCGACACTCAGAGACCACAAACAAAAACAAATAAACAAAGAGCAGCGGCTACAGAGAGGGCTTTTCGTCTCTTTACCTGCGGAGCTGCTATAACAACACTGGTGCAAACTTCCTTCCGGGTCCCTGACATCACGTGCCACACGCACTCTGCTTGCGTCATCGGGTTCTGAGAGATTTTTTTAAACTAGTAATAATAATAATAATAATAATAATAATAATAATAATGATGATGATGATGCATGTTGATATTGCCTTTTAGGCTGACATAGAATAACATCCTTCAGTCCGAATTTTAAAATGGAAAAAACATAAATTACACAATTCCACTTATGAAATGCTTTATTTATGCCAAAAACAATAACAACAACAACAACAACAAATACTAGACTTAGTAAACATGTATCTTATTTACATATAAATATATTTACTGATTTCTTTTTACATTTTGTTGGTTGTTGTGTTAGGAATCGCCAAACCATCCTGACATTTTGGGCTGGAAAGTTTAGCTAGATTCCGGAGCTGTTACATTAGAGCCTTTGATGTTCGCCGTTCATGTCTTTAATCAGAGTTTATAGACTCTGTAAATAAAAACAGTCCCAAACCGATTAACTCTGTGTTGCTAATAATTAGCTTAGCATTAGCATGCCAAAGATAAGAAGCATGCTAACAACTGTTAGCGTGCCGACATGAAGCTGAACTCTACTTAAACTGGCAGAGTGTGGTGCTTAAACTGAGCGTATTTATCATCGATAAGCAAAAACATCCGGTTACGAGGAGGAAAACATTTAATAAGCCACATATCAAAACAGCTGCTGTGAGCCCCACGGACAGGTATCACTCCGCTCTGTCTGAATGTAGTCCCGTAACAGCAGCAGCGCTAACAGGAGGTTGTTGGCGGAGGGATATGGTTGTGCTAGCAGGAGCAAACAACATCCCCAACGTGTGTGTGAAGACCACACATTATTCATTTTATTCCTAAAAGAAAAGCACACGGTTCACAGGCGGAATTTTAACGGAATATATAATTATTTTGCACATTAAATGTCCGGATAAGGTAAGCGTCTGGTTGGTATACTTTTTCAGTGGATGTCATCCAGAGTTATTGAAGTCTTTGAGTTAGCAGCTCGGCTAGTTAGCATAGTTAGCTCAATGCTAAGCTGCAGTGTGGAGAGACTGTAGGGAAAAATAACGGTGTATAGATTTGTTCATATCACTCAACTTTTAATAGTTAGAAATCAGTAAGTGAAACGTCGTTGAGCTTTAGCATGCTAAGCTGCAGCTGTGGTTACTGAATGTGTTTTTATTGAGTTTTGAAACTTGCTCATGAACTGAATTTATTAATGTATTTTAAGCTCTGTTGCTTCTGATCGAGTTTAGGGTCAACTAGAACAACTTTGAGCTACTCCCTCTATCAGCTACTAATTAAATCCCTTTGTTGTTGAAAATAAAATATTAATAGGAGCTCCTTATTGATGAAGTTGGCACTGCTAACTTTGAGATAACCACTAGCAGAATGCTCATACAGGGCAGCTGACATATTTATTAATGAAATAGCTTCAGATCTGTGTAGAGCTGCAACAGTAAACTGGGTTAGCTTTTACTGTTTATTTAGTTTTTTAAAATTTGTTTTCAAAGATTTAAACCAAAAGGAAAGAATTTTAGTTTGAGATTTCCTTTTGTGTTCAAAAATAACATTGGTATAATTAGCCACATGCTCTTTGTTAGGAACCCCCTGTGAAATACTTTTATAAAGCTTATTTTGACTGATGTCCTGTTTGAATTGCAGAATTGGTTTATTAGACTGTATTAAAAATGAGGTCTCTATAGATAATCTCCCTGTTCAGAACAACTGTACCTGATGAATGTTTTTATAACTTTCAATTCAATTAAATTAAATTTTATTTATATAGCGCCAAATCACAACAACAGTCGCCTCAGGGCGCTTTATATTGCACAGTAGATCCTACAATAATAGATACAGAGAAAAACCCAACAATCATATGACCCCCTATGAGCAAGCACTTTGGCGACAGTGGGAAGGAAAAACTCCCTTTTAACAGGAAGAAACCTCTGGCAGAACCAGGCTTAGGGAGGGGCGGGGCCATCTGCTGTGATTGGTTGGGGTGAGAGAAGGAAAACAGGATAAAGACATGCTGTGGAAGAGAGACAGAGATTAATAACAAGTGTGATACAGTGCAGAGAGGTCTATTAACACATAGGCTACGTTCACACTGCAGGTCTTAATGCTCAATTCCGATTTTTTGATCAAATCCGATTTTTTTGTCTGCTTGTTCACACTACAAATAAAATGCGACAGCAAACGCGCTCTAGTGTGAACGCTCAAAGCGACCCGCATGTTAAAAAGAAGATGTCACACACAACTCGCTCTGTTTAGACCCAGAGCAAACAATATTGTTTGACTGATGGCCCTTAATATAAAGACTTCAGACTTTGTTTCCCAATTTTTGCTTTAAATTATTCTGTTATTTACATAATAATGTAAATAACCTAATAATGATCCTTATTGCTGTTTTAGAGGAGCGGTGCTTCAAAGGATAATCTGCAGATTATACAGTACAAATAAAATGTTCACGTTGTCTTCCCAACAGTTTCACTGACATCTACACTGGATGGCCAGGAAGCGTTCGCGATGTCTTCTCCGGCGCTGATAATTGGCATCTGTCTTGTGTCAGTGATGTAAAAGACGGATTTAATGCGACATGACCGTTCAAACAGCAGTCGCTTTCTAACACATCAGATACGTATCGGATTCAGTACCACATACGAAAGTGACCCAGATCGGATTTGAAAATATCGGATTTGTGCTGTTCACACTGTCATACCATGATCGGATATGGGTCGCATAGGGTCAAAAAAAAAATCGGATTTGATGCGCTTTCGCCTGCAGTGTGAACGTAGCCATAGAGAGTGAGAAAGGTGACTGGAAAGGAAAAACTCAATGCGTCATGGGAATCCCCCGGCAGCCTACGTCTATTGCAGCATAACTAAGGGAGGATTCAGGGTCACCTGGTCCAGCCCTAACTATATGCTTTATAACTCACCTGTTGAAATTGGATTAAGGCTTAATATTTGCATTTTTAGAGGCATGTTTGACTGATGGGTGCACGCTGACAGAGGTGGTTCTAGCTGCTAGCTGGCTGCTAACTACTGACTTGGACCTCTAGTTTTTGTGCAGGTTTGTCTCACAGGTGTGTCCTTCCACCAGGCAAGGAGATGACAACAGAGGTGGAGAGGCCAGCAGGAGGCACAGCTGACCAGGAGATGAAATGTAATGAAGAGGAGGAAGAGGTCCTGCAAGAAATGGATGATGAAGGTTAAAAACACCCAAACAAACAAACAATTCTGTACAGTGAAATGAGTTCTGCATATGCAGGTTATCCTTCCATTATCTCGATTCACTTAACTAACTGCCATGTCTAAGAATCTGTATTTATCAGATTAGATAGATTAGATGAAACTTTATTAATCCCTCGGGTGGGTTCCTCCGGGAAATTCAGTTTCCAGTAGCAAAGCACCGAAAGAAGTTGCATGTTACAGATACAATAAAGGGGAATGAGAGTAAGGATATAAGCATAAATACACCATATATACACATATATAGATACAGAATATACAATATTCTGTATCTATATAACACAGTCGAATATAAGAAAAAAAACAAAACAAAACAAATATTGCACAGTGTTAAAAAGCACCTACAGCTCAGTTGTTCCCGCCCTCCTTTGTCCTCCTGTTTCCCCTCCCTCTCCCCTCCAGTGAGGAGTTAAACAGTCTGATGGCATGTTGGACAAAGGAGTTTTTAAGTCTGTTGGTTCTTGACTTTGGGAGAAGCAACCTGTCGCTGAACAGGCTCCTCTGGTTGTTTACGACTGTGTGCAGAGGATGCCCAGCATTGTCCATAATGTCCAGCAGTTTCTTTAGTGTCCTTTTCTCTGCCACTGACACCAGAGTGTCCAGCTTCATGCCGACCACAGAGCCAGCCTTCCTGATCAGTTTTTCCAGCCTGGATGAGTCCTTCTTTGCTGTACTGCTCCCCCTACACACCACAGCATAGAAAAGTACTCCTGCAACCACCGACTGGTAAAACATCCTCAGGAGCTTCCTGCAGATGTTAAAAGACCTCAGCCTCCTGAGGAAATACAGTCGGCTTTGGCCTTTTTTATACAGCTGCTGCGTGTTGTGTGAACAGTCCAGTTTGTTGTCCACCCACAGCCCGAGGTACTTGTATGTGGTGACCACCTCCACCTCCTCTCCCTCTATCTGAACCGGCAGTGGACCTTCTCTGGACCTCCCGAAGTCCACAACCAGTTCCTTGGCCTTTGAGGTGTTGAGTTGCAGGTGGGTTGTGTGACTCCATGTGACAAAGTTCCTCACCAGACTCCTGTACTCCTCTTCCTGATCATCCCAGATACACCCCATGATGGCTGTGTTGTCCGCAAACTTCCGAATATGCCATAATTCAGAGTTGTAACAGAAGTCAGAGGTGAAGACCTGTGCTGCTGACCACAGGGTCAGACGTGATGTCCTTCAGCCTGACGTGCTGTGGTCTGTCAGTGAGGTAGTCGGAGATCCAAGCGACCAGGCAGGGGTCCACCTGCATCCTGTTTAGTTTCTCCTGGAGCAGACAGGGCCGGATTGTATTGAAGGCACTGGAAAAGTCAAGAAACAGGATCCTGACCGTGCCTTTTCCCTTGTCCAGGTGTGAGTGGGCTCTGTGTAGGAGGTACAGAATGGCATCCTCCACTCCGACATCCGCCTTGTAGGCGAACTGTAGTGGGTCCTGGGCATGTTGTACCTGTGGTTGGAGGAGGTTGAGGAAGAGCCGCTCTAGAGTCTTCATAAGATGTGACGTCGGAAGGATGCTCATTACTATTACTATTACTGATGCTCATCATGGAAGCACAAAGATTTTAGAGGCTACTGAAAAACTTTACACCCTCCTTATCTTCCTGCAGAGGAGACCAGCAATAATGACATTTTGAGATGTCATTGAGAGCAGGGCTCCATGATGTAAATTAGCCTTTATATATGAAGCGTCTCATGTCCCCTTTAAATGACGAGTAAGTTTCGTACTAATGGTGATGATTAGTCGACTAACGTGTTACCACGGACGCGGCCTTCACCCAAAAACCAAAAGCTTTGGAATTTAACATCAGTAAGGCCTTCAGATTAAACAGACCAAATATGATTGAGTCTGTAGGATTTCAGTAGGAAGCTGTTAGCATTTGGATAAAGTTCAGCACCTGATAAAAGCAAAGTGACCGTAGAATTTCCTCTTAAATTCAAATTGGCTGATTGTTGTGATCAGACAGTCAGCTGATTAGGTGTGTGTCTCATGTTCAGGTCTACAGGAGGACGCTGACCCCCCAGCAGTCCAGATCATCCCGATCCCAGTCCAGCCTAACGCAGAGAACAGCTGTGGAACCCTCACAGTCAGCAGCGCAATGGAGGTACTGGCTGATTATTGATTATAGATCGACTGCTGGTTGTTGATTATAGATCATCTGCAGCATTTCAAACATGTGATGTGTTCAGTCTGCAGGTGCTTCTCTAAGCTTCAGGGTCAACGGTCAGCTGGTCCCCCTGCTGCCTGGAGGTCAGTCCTAAACACTTTCAGACAGAAGCACTTCATTCATATCTTTGTTCATACAATCAGTCACTGCTAAACATTGACCCTGAAGCTCGCTGTGTTCATGTTTGACCCTTGTGCCCTCCTCAAACACAATGTGCACACACAAAATCGGCCATAAAATCCTCATACAATATATAATACAATGTTATAGTCTGCTTTTTTTTCATAAATCACTTAATGACTTTGAGACCTTTTCAAAATGATCAAATATTAAATTATTTTCACTATTTTAATCACTTAATTGCCAGTTTAAACATTTGAATTAAGTATTTATTACAATAATTCACAAAAACCGATTCTTTTCCCGCATAGCCTGAATATTTCTTCATATTTCATATGTTCTGTTATATTTATCTTTTGTTGTTGAAGTTTGCATAATTGTTTCCACTGATGACTCAGATCTCGATTAGAAAATAGTTTCAGACACACATCCACACAAATCACTCTGGGGCCTCCCTGGTGGTCACACGGCTCCATCATGTAGTTACATGATACATGATTACATGGCAGTAATACAAGTTTCATGCGTTGGCCTACAACAGGAAAAGGGTTGAATCCGGGGAAATACAGTAAAAATGTCAAATATCACGACTATTCTTCAAAATAAAATGCTGACATTACAGAATGCATGGTTTTATACTGCAGTGGCAGAGAGATTAAAAATGTGGTTATAATGGAAATAAATGTGGCATTTTTGTCCACGAAGGTGTCGAGAGGCAAAAGATTTTGTCCAAGACTCTAATCACTAGGGCTGGGTGTCGTCACTGATTCCTAGAACCGATTCGATCCACGATTTGATTCGATTTGAATCTGGGAAGTTTTGACTCAGTCAAAAATGTGATAATTCTGATCATTTGTCAGTACTGACTCTCATGAGACTTCATCCGAGGTGTGAGCATCACAGCAGGTGACTTTGTGTCAAAGTAACTGAGGATAAAACATGAAGGAGATTTTCCTGGCCTGGCTTTTTATAGCAAATAATGCGCTTAAGATATTCTTCAGTAAATAGAAAAAGAGAAGAATAATATTATATAATATATATTATAATATAATATATAATAATATTATCCATCCATCCATTCGCTTCCGCTTACCCTTTCCAGGGTCGCGGGGGCGCTGGAGCCTATCCCAGCTGTCATAGGGCGAGAGGCGGGGTACACCCTGGACAGGTCGCCAGTCTGTCGCAGGGCTAACACACAGGGACAGACAACCATTCACTCGCACATTCACACCTAGTGGCAATTTGAATTATCCAATTAACCTATCCCCACAAGCTGCATGTCTTGACTTGACTTGTGGGGATAGGTTAATAATATTATATATTATATTAATATTATTATTAATATTAAAAGTTAAAATTTCTTCGGTATTGAACAGCAGAAATGAGGCTTTCTTGTCGGAGGTAAAAAAAAAACCAAAACAGCGGCTGACAGTGCTGTACACAACGATAGACTGGTGGGTAATAAGCACGCGAATAATGCAGAAAACAGAGATTTGAGATTGGAAACTGTTCTGGAAGTACACTGAGAGAGAGAGAGAGAGAGAGAGCTGTGCAGGAAGTGTGATTTTTTTTTTTATTTTTTTTTTTTAAATTGTGGTGGAAACAAAACAGCAAAAGTCAGAGGGAATTCATGACAATGTTAATGTGAAGCGAAATCTGAAGCTTAGATCTTCTTTTGCTGCTGGTTCAGTCAACTTTGTTTGGAGAGAGACAAAACTGCAGCTTCAGGATCAGCGCAAAAAAGACGTAAACACAAAGCGCGGACCCGCCAGCTCACAGATTCGGATGCGTCAGGTCTGCGCTTTGCGTTTACATCCATGTGCTCTCATTTGCTGTTTTAGCTGTTTGGTGGTTGTTGAAATAGTTTTGTGAACTTTAACCTGAAATTCTGGCATTTCTGGCAAAATACATTTATATTTAAAAATCGATTCAGGATTTAATGAATCGATATCACTTTATTCAAGATAAAATCGATTTGAATTGATAAATCGATTATTGAAACCCACCCCTACTAATCACCACCGATGTCCCATCCCCATACTATTTATTATATGGAAAATAACTGGTTTTCTGTGAGTGTTTGCAATAAATAATGAATAATAATAATAATGATCCTAAAAATGGTTTGATGTTTTGATCAACGGTGTCATGTATTTCTGCGTCTATCCTGCAGGGGGCACTGCAAAGCTGAAGTTGCGTGCTCATCCTGAAGGTTCAGCCAGCGGTTTCACCACGGTCCAGATCCCTGTCACGCTGACCCTTCACAGTCCTGCAGGGATCCAGTACATCAGCACCACTGCCTCGCTGAGTGCCTCCCCTGCTCCTGCTCCTGTCCCCACCCCCATCATCACAGGTAATCCCTCTGCCAGCAGATGTGACCCAGTTCAGGTGTTCCTCAGGCTAACGCACACTGTCTCTGTGCTCAGGCGTGATCTCTGGTGAAGCAGCTCAGAAGGTTCTGATTGACCACAACGTGAACTTCAACCCTCCATCCGGGTTAAAGAATCAACATTCTGCTGCGGCATCACCGCTCACCTCACCGCAGGCCACACCCCCCCCAGCACCTGTCAGGACCAAACAGCGTCCGAGCAGCAGATCTGCAGCACCGCACACACTGCTGCACAAAGGTTTGACAACTCCTAATCGTCTGTGCTCAGGTCTGTAGAGATGTTAGAGAGTAAGCCAAATAAATAAATAAATCCTGTCATAGCTCAGTATGTAGATGGTTTGAACTCATCACCATGACGCTAAGCAAGACGAGACCATACAGAGTTAGAACATTTAAATTTCAGCCCCAGTTTGAATTCAGTGATCATAAAAACTGTACAAGCTGGGTAAAACTGCTCATTTACACAAATTTTTACTACAAATGCTTATAAATCAAGTGAAGTCCTTCTGTTTACGTACAGTAAGTAAAATCTCAGTGTTCAGCTTAATCCAGCATGACCAAAGAGTTAACTAGTACTAAATGTCAGGGTTCACTTCCTTTATTCATCATACAAGGTGACCATGTTTCCTAGTTTGTCCTTGTTTTTGATCTTCTTTGGTTTGGTTTTTGTTTTTACGGTTGTTCTTACAGAAAGGAAGCCCGTGTGAGTTTAACTCATGCAAAGGATCAGAACAAAAACTGTGAACAGAACTGTCTCTGGAAGTAAGGAGTGCTGTTGTTCCAGTTATCCTTCCTGTTTTAACCATATTAATACATTTGAGGTTTACACTTGACTGTGAGTTTTCCAAACCAGCACCTTGAGGAGATCAGATGGACAGTCCAGCAGATATTTAAATACTGTCCTAATATTCTGTCCGACACCAAAAAGTCTCCAGATAAAACTTTAAAAATGTTTATAGAGATCTTGATGGATTCTCTCAGAGCTGCTAAGTACGACGTAACCAGGCGGTTGTCATGGCTACAGTTGTTGATAGAGCTTTTTTTGGGGGGGTCTGCAGTCATTACACCAGTTTACCAGCCTGGAAATGTCAGAGGCTACGTTCACACTGCAGGCGAAAGCGCATCAAATCCGACTTTTCTGACCCTATGCGACCCATATCCGATCATGACAGTGTGAACGGCACAAATCCGATGTTTTCAAATCCGATCTGGGTCACTTTCGTATGTGGTACTGAATCCGATACATATCCGATGTTTTAGAAAGCGACTGCTGTTTGAACGGTCATGTCGCATTAAATCCGTCTTTTACGTCACTGACACAAGACAGACGCCAATTATCAGCGCCGGAGAAGACATCGCGAACGCTTCCTGGCCATCCAGTGTAGATGTCAGTGAAACTGTTGGGAAGACAACGTGAACATTTTATTTGTACTGTATAATCTGCAGATTCTGACAGAAATCTGCAGCTATCCTTTGAAGCAGCGCTCCTCTAAAACAGCAATAGGGATCATTATTAGGTTATTTACATTATTATGTAAATAACAAAATAATTTAAAGCAAAAATTGGGAAACAAAGTCTGAAGTCTTTATATTAAGGACCATCAGTCAAACAATACTGTTTGCTCTGGGTCTAAACAGAGCGCGTTGTGTGTGACGTCTTCTTTTGTGCATGCGGGCCGCTTTGAGCGTTCACACTAGAGCGCGTTTGCTGTCGCATTTTATTTGTAGTGTGAACAAGCAGACAAAAAAAATCGGATTTGATCAAAAAATCGGAATTGAGCATTAAGACCTGCAGTGTGAACGTAGCCAGAGTTACCTGTGAATGAAGACTGCCTGAGCTCACACAGTCATCTGTAAACAGAAAAGCTGAGCCGGTGCTTCCTTCTACTGCTGACCTGTATTTCAGAAAGAGCTGATTTAAATGTATTAAAAGTTGTAGCCCATTTGATTAAAAAGGACTGATGCTTGATTTTAAAAAATGTACCTTCAGCTGGTCCAGTTTCCTACACAAAACAAACAAAAAAAGCTGATCAATTGTATTAGAAGTAGTATTAAAATCAGTGAAAAGTAGTTTTTCCTTTTATGGAACTGAATGAATGTTTTCAAAGCTCTGATGCAGCGCGTGTGATTACAATGTCAGGCTGGAGGGATTTCTCCTGCAGATGTTCTCTGGCCCCAAAACTGTGTGTAGTCTAAACCTTGAAAATAACAAATTACTGTATATCAAAGTTCAAGCATTCATGTTTTTCAAATTATAACAAAAGAAAGTTCCCGTGTAAACCCCACTATCAAGTTAGGTCCTGATCACATACCTCTGAAGACTACAGTACGTCACTCTCCCAGTCCTGTGATCTGATTGGTCAGTTGTCAGGCTGTCAGTAGACGTTTACCTGCAGCGTCAGGTTACCATGGTGATTTAGTCAGCTTCATTATTGATAAAAAGCTGACACAAACCCAAAGATGACCCTTAACCCTGTGATAAGACTTGGAGATTCAGACTCGGATGAAGATGTGGACCAAGGTGAAGACGACCCAGGTGTGAGGGAAGACGGATGTTGAGGAATGAGGTTAGGACTCAGGTGATGTGGGGGCTTCAGTTCTGAGTGCTGATATCATGGACTCAGGACTGTGGTTAGGATTCAGGCGAGGTGAAGTGCAGAGGACTGTGTTGTAGAGGATTCAGGTGCAGGCTGCTTCAGGTCAGATTTCTGCTAAGGTGTAGGATATGTACTTAGCTGTCGTGTGTCGTGTCCCCCCCTCAGGTGAGTTGGGTCCTGTGCGCCCCCCCGACTGCCTCATCTGCACATCTCAGTACAAACTGATCACAGAGCTGCGAGGATTCATGTGTGTAAGTCCTGCACAGCCACCCCTTTACACCTCTACCTGTGTCATCACACAGCCTGATTAAAACCCTCTTCCTCCTCCGTCCTCCTTCAGATGTGCAGCCCAGCCATCATGCAAAGTCTGAGGAACCTCAAGAGGAAGAAGAAAACCAAACACCACGGGCGAAGCAGGGACAAAGTCAGAACCCTGAAACCCAGCAAAGACTCTCAAACCAACAGCAGGGTGTCCAAAACCAGACCAGGACCCTCTGCTGTGAGTTCACACTGCTGATCAATGAGGATCTACTCCAAGAGAGTCACCTGATGAACCTTTTTCATGTGACATCATTCTCCTTCTCTGTGTGTCAGTATAAAGGTGTTTCTCCTTCTCAGAGGGCTCACCGGTCATCTGGTGATCTCCTGACCAGCCAGGTTAGCACCTCCGCCTCCCTTCCTTCCCTCTGCGACCCCTCTCAGCCAGATCTGTTTGGATCCCTGCCCAGCTCGCCTCACAGCAAACTTGTGATCCTGGTTGAGGATTTTTATTACGGCTCCGCCCCCGGACAACACCCTAAGAAGTGCAACCTGATGGGCGCAAAGTACAGCGAGCCATACCGCTGCATCCACTGTCCCACGACGCTCTGCAACAACATCGAGTGAGACTCTGGAGATTGTCTTAAACCTGCCTTCTGTTAAATGAGCAGGATGTGCCTCCTGTGCTTATAAAAAAGAAAACGGGCCACTTGTCTCATGAATTCATGCTCTCTTATTGAATAAAGCGTGACATTAGTTATGGAAATTGTGGACTTGATCTCAAGTCATTAGATGTTTGGTTTGTGTCTTCAGTTGTGACTCCTGATGTTTTGTATATGTTGCAGGTTGATGAGTCACATGCAGCAGCATGTGTCCATGATATTTCAGCAGGACTCGGCATTCTCGTGTCCTCACTGTTTCCGTCACTTCCTGTCTGCTGGGAAACTGCAGAGTCACGTGGAGGCTGTCCACAATCAGTGCGAGTCCAAAGGTCTGTGACACCATAAGCGGTTACCCTTTGGTTGGTTTAGCAGTTACAGGATGGCCTGCTGATCCTGAGTGTTTCCCACTGTAAAAAGGATGCTTCAGGTTTGTGTGTCTGTCATGCAGTGATGGATTTGTTTCTCATTTGCCTTCGTAGCCACGTGTAGGATCTGCGAGCTGGCATTTGAAAGTGAACCTGCTTTCCTGTGGCACATGAAGACCACCCACAAACCGGGAGAGATGCCCTACATCTGCCAGGTTCGACTCCGAGCACCAGAAACCTGCCCTCACCTTTGTCAGTGCTCGTTTTGACCTGAGAGTTTATGTGCCCCGCTTTCTGTCTGCAGGAGTGTGGCTTCAGGTCGTCCTTCTACTCAGATGTGTGGTTCCACTTTGAGGAGTGTCACGCCAGCACCAGAAACCTTATGTGTCAATACTGCCTGAGAGTGTTGCGCCGCAACACCTGCTACCAGCAGCACTTCATCCGCCACCAGGTAGGTAACTGCTGCAGGTAATGCAGCTAATGGGTTTAACTTAGAAGACCCGTGAGAGTTTAAGTGTAGGTTAAAATGTGTTACACAGTTAAATCAAGGGGAATCTAAAGCACAGAGAGGTTTTCTGGAACTACCACGATGACGTGGGTCCTTGGGTAGAGAGATTTCCGAGGGGTTGGTCTAGACTCCGAAACTCCACGTTCCATGGTTCTCAGCCTGGAGATGTAGAGAGGAAGGACACCAGTGAGTGAGTTAGGAGGAACAACATCAGTGTGCTTGTAGTTGATATATCCCCGTTTCTCCTGGAATATCCAGATGTTCTTCCAGACCACATGAGTTTGATATGAGTTTGTTCTAGGATCTCGTCCTGCAGATAAACCTCTGTAGGCTTGTCTGGCCTCACAGATATGCTAGCAGGGAGCCAGGAGTCCAATTCCTTCAATGAAATGTCCCTCTTATGTGAGCCCACACAGAGCCTGAAGCAGGAAGCCTGGCTTAACAGATAAAGCTGACATCCACTGGTGCGATGCCCATCATCCCTGACTGGGGTTTTAGGTTTTATCAGACCAGTTAATGCAAAGAAAGCCTGGCTTTGTTGAACTGGACAGATGCCACCATCAGCGTTTGTTTTTGGAGATCAAGTCTGAGGCACTGAGGGTTTGGAGAGGACCGAGGAGGAACTTTGATATAAAGCAGTGTATCATCTGCACTGAGGTGGGGTTTAATTCTGTGTGTTGGTACACGTTTGCAGAAGAAGCGCGAGCTTGGCTGTGATAAATGTCGTCTCCACTTCCTGTACGTAAAAGAGCTGGTTGAGCACAGAGTTCTGTATCACAGGACGCACATCAGACCACCTCAGCTCGGCGGACTCAAACCTGGAACCAAGGTAGACCTCACACACCTGTCCACAGCACACCTGGCACACATGACCCAGATTTGATCATTAATAGTTCTAAAAAACGAGGAAAATATCCTTCGATAATTAATGAACTCCCGTTGGAACCGCCTCACCTTTACTGAGTATCTCTGTATGCAGGTGACGGTCAGGGCGTATTCTGTGGTTGGGGAATCTGAAGGTGAAGGACCTAAGACGACTGTTACTTCATGCAAGGTGAGCAGCGTGGAAACGCTCATCACCTGAGCTTTCAGATCCAAATCATCTGCTCTACCATCCAAGACCATTTTTTAGTTTGTTCTTGTTTAGAGACAGAAGATCAACCAAAAGGAGGTTGGTTTGTTTAGAAACAACTGACAAGTTAACACAGACACACTGTATGGTAAGTGCAAAGATGTTAGAATAAATAATTAGTTGTAGAAAGTGGAGAAAGCTGGAAATTAGCCGCTTGGGCGGTCCCAGAACCTCATCTCTGCTTTTTGTGGTTCTGTTCGCTTTCTCCAGCTCGCACTGCAGCAGTTTGCAGTCACGTGTGAAGCAGTGGGAAAGAGATTCAGCACCTCCAATTAGGGCTGAGCGATATATCGAATATACTCGATGTATCAGGAGTTTTTCCATGTACGATGGTTAAAATGGCTTTATCGTAACAATAGAGTATAAAGTGCCATGGCAACATTTGGATGTCTGCATGTTTTTGTTCCCACACACTGTGAATGCATGAAAAGTCTGAAAAGTCATCCACTGCAACGTTTTTTTAAATGTCAGTGTCTGCGTGCACACCAAAGAGCACGTTACATAAACCAGCTGTGATTGTTCTACGTCAGTCGTTTTTAGTCACTATCTACACTTTTGTTTCTGTAATTTCATCACATTTTTATGTTAGAATTTTTATTAGTGCCGTCAGCGTTAATCTCGTTAAAATGACGTTAACGCCATAACTGCATTGATGCGCCAAATCTCCATTAGAAGAATGGAGAAGAAGCCTCCGGCAGAACCAGGCTCAGGGAGGGGCGGGGCCATCTGCTGCGACCGGTTGGGGTGAGAGAAGGAAGACAGGATAAAGACATGCTGTGGAAGAGAGACAGAGATTAATAACAGATATGATTCGATGCAGAGAGGTCTATTAACACATAGTGAATGGAAAAGCTGACTGAAAAAGAAACACTCAGTGCATCATGGGAATCCCTGGCAGCCTACACCTATTGCAGCATAACTAAGGGAGGATTCAGGGTCACCTGGTCCAGCCCTAACTATATGCTTTAGCAAAAAGGAAAGTTTGAAGCCTAATCTTGAAAGTAGAGATAGTGTCTGTCTCCTGAATCCAAACTGGAAGCTGGTTCCACAGAAGAGGGGCCTGAAAACTGAAGGCTCTGCCTCCCATTCTACTTTTAAATACTCTAGGAACAACAAGTAGGCCTGCAGTGTGAGAGCGAAGTGCTCTAATAGGGTGATATGGTACTACAAGGTCATTAAGATAAGATGGGGCCTGATTATTTAAGACCTTGTATGTGAGGAGCAGGATTTTGAATTCAATTCTGGATTTAACAGGAAGCCAATGAAGGGAAGCCAAAAAAGGAGAAATCTGCTCTCTCTTTCTAGTCCCTGTCAGGACTCTTGCTGCAGCATTTTGGATTAACTGAAGGCTTTTCAGGGAGTTTTTAGGACATCCTGATAATAATGAATTACAGTAGTCCAGCCTGGAAGTAATAAATGCATGAACTAGTTTTTCAGCGTCACTCTGAGACAGGATATTTCTAATTTTAGAGATGTTGCACAAATGGAAGAAAGCAGTCTTTTTTTTTTCTTTTTTTTTTTTTTTCTGTCCCATTTGGTTCTTAAGCCGTCAGAATTGTTGTCTGAAGACCAACAAGGATACCAAATGGATTTATTTTGCCAAATGGATCATCATGGCATTGCCGTATTGGTCCATTTGATCAAACTTTGTTATTATTATTTACTTTATTTTCAGTTGTTACAGATGGGACAGACATGACTGGGGGATAGGAAAGGGAGAAAGAAAGAGAGGAAGGAAAAGAAAAACAGAAGGGAAAAGGGACAGTGAGAAAGGGCACTTACAAAGACAAAGAGAAAGGAAAAAAAAAAATCTCCTGGATCACCTGTTGAGAGAAAAAGGAGAAGACAAGCAAAAAACAAAAAAACAAAAAAAAAACAAAGCAACATACTAAACACAACACCATCATGTTAATCTAGCTGAGTGTGAACAGCAGTAAATACTAAATATTGAAAGTTGTTGTGCAGCACGCAGGACAGACAGCGCACAATGTGCTTTGAAGTAGCAGCTAAGAAAGGTGTAGTTTATGTCTACGAACAGTGAACACCCGTGTGCACACCTGTGTGGATCAACGCGCTTGTATACAAAAGGTTTCCCCATGTAACGGTCTGCTAGAGGGTGTGGAGGCCCATAGCCCCGTCCCCCAGGGCATGAAGCAGGCATGGAGGAGATCCAGGCTCCAGACATCCAGAGGCCCCAGAGTGCGAGAGCCCAAGGAGGACCACCGGAGGGGCATCCGTGCCACCCTCCTGGGATGGGCTGAGGAGATCCCCAGACGAGGGGTCACCCAGTAGCCACGGAGCAGAAGCCAGAGGGGGCTGCACCGGCGTGCCCGCTGGCTCTGCCGGCAGCCAGCTGTGCCAGAGTGAACCGAGTTGCAGGCCCGGAGGCCCGAGGGCCCCCTTTGCTCCGGAAGAGGCCTGACCGAGCGACAGGCACCAGGCCCCGCCAATTAGCCACCGGGAGTGAGCTGGTGCATACCTGAGCGCCCAGCCCCGGACACCAAGAACCACCAATGCACCAACCCCTGAGGGCATCAGTTACCAGCAGGGAGTGTGGTGAGGGGAGATAGGCCTCCACACTTGGAGCGCCTGGGAGTACCCAGAGAGGTGGAGTCTAAGACCCGACCTGACATATAGACACAGACAAACAGGCACACACAGACATAAACATGCTTTCCCACCCTCATGCACACATATACAAACACTCAGCACTCACCCAACGTAGGGACAGACATACATAGACATGTACACACAATCATACTCCCCAAACATACTCTATGCCCTGGGTCCAGGTACCAGGTATATTTCTAACTTTAGAGAGGTTGCGCAAATGGAAGAAAACAGTCTTACATATTTGTTTAATATGTGCGTTGAAGGACATGTCCTGGTCAAAAATGACTCCAAGGTTCCTCACAGTGTTACTGGAGGCCAAGGTAATGCCATCCAGAGTAAGAATCTGCTTAGATACCATATTTCTAAGATTTTCAGGGCCGAGTACAATAACCTCAGTTTGATCTGAATTAAGAAGCAGAAAGTTAGCGGCCATCCAGGTCTTTATGTCTTTAAGACATTCCTGCAGTTTAACTAATTGGTGTGTGTTACCTGGCTTCATGGATAGATAGAGCTGCGTGTCATCTGCATAGCAGTGAAAATTTATGCTATGTCTTCTAAAGATGCTGCCTAAGGGAAGCATGTATAATGTAAACAGAATTGGTCCTAGCACTGAACCCTGTGGAACACCATAATTGACCTTAGTGTCTGAAGAGGACTCTCCATTTACATGTACAAATTGGAGTCTATTAGATAGATATGATACAAACCACTGCAGTGCAGTACCTGTAATACCTACAGCATGTTCTAATCGCTCTAATAGGATATTATGGTCAACAGTATCGAACGCTGCACTGAGGTCTAGCAGGACAAGCACAGAGATGAGTCCACTGTCAGAGGCCATAAGAAGATCATTTGTAACCTTCACTAAAGCTGTTTCTGTGCTGTGATGAGCTCTGAAACCTGACTGAAACTCTTCAAATAAGCCATTCCTCTGCAGAGGATCTGTTAGCTGTTTGACAACTACTCTTTCAAGGATGTTTGATATGAAAGGAAGGTTGGAGATTGGCCTATAATTAGCTAAGACTGCTGGGTCTAGAGATGCTTTTTGAGTAAAGGTTTAACTACAGCCAGCTTGAAGGCCTGTGGTACATAGCCGATTATTAGAGATAGGTTGATCATATTTAAGATTGAAGAATTAATTAATGGCAGGACTTCTTTGAGCAGTTTTGTAGGAATGGGGTCTAAAAGACACGTTGATGGTTTGGAGGAAGTAATTATTGAAGTTAACTCAGAAAGATCAATTGGAGAAAAAGAGTCTAACTTAACATCGATGGTACTAAAAGTAGCTGTAGATAATATTACATCTGTGGGATGATTATTGGTAATTTTTTCTCTGATGATTAAAATTTTATTTGTGAAGAAGTTCATGAAGTCATTACTAGTTAACGTTAAAGGGATGGTTGGCTCAGTAGAGCTCTGACTGTTTGTCAGCCTGGCTACAGTGCTGAAGAGAAACCTGGGGTTGTTCTTATTTTCTTCAATCAGTGACGAATAGTAAGATGTTCTGGCTTTGCGGAGGGCTTTCTTATAAAGCAGCAAACTATTTCTCCAGGCTAAATGATGATCCTCTAAATTTGTGACACGCCATTTCCTCTCCAGCTTACGAGTTATCTGCTTTAGGCTACGTGTTTGAGAATTATACCACGGAGTCAGGTACTTCTGATTTGAGGCCTTAGTTTTCACAGGAGCTACAGTATCCAGAGTTGTACGTAGTGAGGAGGTAAAATTATTAACAAGATGATCGACCTCTGTTGGAGTAGCGTTCAGATAGCTGCTCTGCTCTATGTTGGTACAGGGCATTGAAGATGATAACAGTGGGTGGATTATATTCTTAAACTTAGTTATAGCACTTTCAGAAAGACATCTACTGTGATAAAGTCTACTCTCCACTGCTGTGTAATCAATTATTGTAAATGTAAATGTTATCAGGAAATGATCAGACAGCAGAGGGTTTTCAGGAAACACTGTTAAATGTTCAGTTTCTATGCCATATGTTAAAACAAGATCTAGAGTGTGATTAAAGTGGTGGGTGGGTTCTTTTACAGTTTGACAGAAGCCAATTGAGTCTAATAACAGATTAAATGCCATGTTGAGGCTGTCATTTTTAGCATCTACATGGATGTTAAAATCACCCACAATAATTATTTTATCTGAGCTGAGCACTAAATCAGATAAAAAGTCTGAGAAATCAGAGAGAAACTCTGTGTAAGGCCCAGGTGGACGATAGATGATAACAAGTAAGACTGGTTTCTGAGTTTTACAGCTGGGGTGGACGAGGCTAAGCATCAGGCTTTCAAATGAATTAAAAGTCTGTCTTGGTCTTTGGTTGATTAATAGGCTGGTGTGAAAAATTGCTGCCACACCGCCCCCTCGGCCTGTGTTTCGAGGTTTCTGGTAGTTAGAATGACTCGGGGGTGTTGATTCATTTAAACTAACATAATCATCCTGCTGCAACCAGGTTTCTGTAAGGCAGAGTAAATCGATTTGTTGATCAATTATTAAGTCATGTACTAACAGAGACTTGGAGGAGAGAGACCTAATATTTAATAATCCACATTTCACTGTTTTACTCTTTGGTTCAGATGTGGATACTGTATTGTTCTTTCTTTGTGATTGTTTATGTTTAAGTTGTTTATTGCTGGTTTTTAGTTTGTAAATATTAGATTTCCCTCTTATCGCCCAGCCCTACCTCAAAGTCTGGGCGCCTCCTGGCTGAGGTGTTTCGCACGTCCTACCAGGAGGAGGCCCCGGGGCAGACCCAGGACACCCTGGAGAGATCTCTCGGCTGGCCTGGGAACGCCTTGGTGTTCCCCCGGACAAGCTGGAGGAGGTGGGCGGGGAGAGGGAGGTCTGGGCTTCTCTGCTTAGGCTGATGTAGAGGATGGATGGATGGAAGGAAGGAAGGAAGGAAGGAAGGAAATCCTCCATCTTTTCAATGGATTCTGTTTATTTCTTCTTTTTCTCCTCTGCCTTCATTTAGCTTTTTACTGTTTGTAGTTTTACCCACAAAATGCAGAAGCATATGAAGATGGGTGTATGTGTGAATAAAGTTTTGTTTCTTTCACTTCTTTTATTCCCTCCTCATGTTCTTCATGATGTTTTGTTTTTCTCCTGTTTCTCAGGTGGTGGATGTTGCCCTTCCTACGTCTTTGCAGGAAGTTCCTCAGAGGAAACCAGTGGAAACGCTGGGATCGCTGCTGCTTAGCCTGAACCCGGACAGGTATCAGAGCCGGGGTTCCCTGGGTCATTGGAAAGTCTCAAGAAAATAATTAAAATGGAAAAATAGTCCCAAAGCCCCCGGTACCGGGTTCAAAGGGGGGCTTTTATGTAAATATGGACATGTGTGGCATCCACAGAAACCTCAGAATCTCAGCTAAATGCTCATATAAATAATTTCTACGCCCCCAAACAGCGAAAACAAGCCATGATTTTAAGAGCAGTTGCGTAATTGCGTCCACTAAACACAAACAACGGAGCTACAAACTCTCCCGACTTTATGTAACGGGGTACCAAGCCGAGCTCTCACAGAATTCAAGCCTCCAAGTTTCATCACGCTCCGACCAAAATTCACTGAACCAGCCGCAAAAGAAAACCACATATACACGTAGCGTGCCAAGTGTGCTAAAGCTGGTAGCTGAGAGCCGCTGTAGCTACTGATAATGGCGCTAACCCCATGCATCACAGCCAGTTCCATCAACAATCGCCATTTTCAGCCCAGTTACAGATATGTGACTGGATACATTTAGGGCCACGTGGGGTATTCGCCTTACAACTTTTGATTGGTGGAACTGACATGAAAACTGCCTCATTACCGTGATTTTATTGGCCCAAACGATTAATCAATGGAAGCTGAACATACAACCCCTCAGAGTTTAAAGCGCCAGAGTCCGTTTAAACTCTCCAAAAGTTGATTCTGTTCATCTGGGCGTTGCGTTTTCAGTAGGAGAAACGTTTCGTTACTCATCCAAGTGACTTCTTCTTCCATTTAAACTCTTTATCTTGCGCAGGAGAATGGGCCCGTGGGATGTGAGTGTGTGGGGAATTCTTCAAAAAACAAGCATTTATAAGAATGTAAATGACATTAAATAATTTCTGCTGTTTAATACCTAAAATATTCTACTCACATATGGGTCGTAAGAAGCCCTTGTTTAGATAAAGATGTTGCAGAAAACCCAACAGAACTGTAGAAGAAAAATTTTTCATTAGCCCTTTTCCACAAGTACCTGCTCGGGTGGGCTTGACTCGGTGTTTAAGGTTTTCCATTAGAGGGTCGGTCCTTGTACCAGGTACTTGTTTAGTACCTACTCAGCTGAGGGTCCAAGCAATCTTAAAGCGAGCCAAAATGTGACATCAAGAGACTGTGTGCCACCGATTGGCTGGTCAGTGGCGTCACTCGATGAGTCACGAAAGCGTATCATTCACGAAAATTAAATCCAACTTCTTTTTTTTAACGTGGCAGTCGGGGAAATGGTTGGATAAAAAATTGTTGTGATGTTCAAGTCACATACCAGTGACGTCACAGGACTTTCGGCTGCAGTGCTCTAAGGTAAGGTAAGGTAAAGTTTATTTATTAAGTGCTTTTCATAGACAGGTAGTCACAAAGCACTGCACACAGAGATTCAAAAATAAACAGTACGATAAATAGCAAAATGCACAATATACACAATATAGAGTTTAAATGTAAATTAAAAATATAAAAATGTAAAAAGCATTGGTCAACAGAAAGCTTGTTTAAACAGTAAAGTTTTTAACTGTTTTTTAAAGGATTCCACAGAGTCAACCAAACGTAGTTGTAGAGGTAGACTGTTCCACAGCCTTGGTGCCACAGACTGAAAGGCTCCGCCCCCTTTCGTCTTCAGTCGTGTTCGGGGAGCAACCAACAAACTCTGAGTCTGAGAGCGGAGACAGCGAGCAGTAGTGTATTTTGTGAGAAGCTTGGATAAATAATCTGGGGCTTGGCCATTTAGTGCTCTGTACGTTAAAACAATAATTTTAAAACGAATTCTAAAATCTATTGGGAGCCAATGTAAAGAACATAAAATAGGAGTGATGTGAGCTCGCTCGCTAGAGCGAGTTAGTAGTCTGGCTGCTGCGTTTTGTATAGCTTGGAGGTGAGAAAGAGATGATTTATCCAAGCTGGTAAACAGGGAATTACAATAATCTAAACGCGATGACACAAATGCATGGACAATTTTTTCCAGTTCAGCTAAGGAGACCATATGTTGCAGTATAAATATTCCTTAAATGAAAGAAACAGGAACGAGACAGAGATTTTACGTGTGAGTCAAGGCCCAAAGAAGAGTCAAATATTACTCCAAGATTTCGAATATTTGGCTTAGCAGAAGAACAGAAAGGGGCAAGAACCTGACTGATTTTAGAATATAGATCAGGAGGAGCTATGATCATGGTCTCTGTCTTGTTCATGTCTAAAACAAGGTAATTGTTGGAAAGCCAATCAGAGATTTGAGTTAAACACTGGACTAGGACAGCCTATCCAGCTGATGAGGCTTAAAGGACATATACAGATGAATGTCATCGGCATAGAAATGATAAGACAGGTCACTAAAAGACTGAATAATGCCAGCTAAAGGAAGCATATAAAAAAGAAAATAACAATGGACCCAAAACTGAACCCTGTGGAACCCCACAGGTCAGGGCAGCAGTGTTAGAGGAGAACCTATCAGTCCTAACAGAAAAGGTCCTGTCTGATAAGTAGGAAGAAAACCAGTCTAAGGCGGTGCCAGATATACCAGCCAGAACCTTCAGCCTGTTGAGTAGGATTTTGTGGTCGATGGTATCGAAGGCTGCGCTAAGATCTAGCAAAATGATCACGGAACAATTTCCTGCATCAGATGCCATTAGTAGATCATTATGGACCCTTAAGAGAGCGGTCTCCGTAGAGTGCTGCTTTTGAAAGCCAGACTGAAAAGGGTCAAAAATCTGCAATCGGCATAGTAGGACCTGAACTGGTTTTCTACAATTTTTTCTAGTAATTTACTTATAAATGGCAATCTTGAAATAGGACGATAACTACTAGGGGAGGTAGGATCTAGATTCTGTTTTTTTTAACAGAGGGGTTACCTCAGCATGTTTAAAATAGGACGGAACGCAGCCTTGCCTCAGTGAATTGTTGATGATGTATAGAAGTGTGGGACCAATGCTAGTGAGAGTCCCAGACAGGACAGAGGGAGGTAATATATCTAAGGAGCATGATGAGGATTTTCATTTTACCTATTACTGCAATTAAGTCATTGAGTGTGATTGGAGAAAAAGAAGTAAATGACCCGGGACAACAAGGGGCATCTTCATAAGGGGAGGCACTTGAGGAGATTTTGGATCTCAAGTCCATCACCTTATTTACAAAGTAATTGAGGAAAGTGCTGAAGTCTTCGTCAGAAAGTAACACAGCATGCTGAGTTGGAGGAGAAACAATACTGTTGATGGTATCAAATAGAATTCTTGGCTTATTTTTATGACGATTTATGAGATTATTGAAGTAAGAGGATCTGGCCTCTTTGACTGACTCATTAAATAAGTGAAGAAGTTCTTTGAAGTGTTCCCGATGGACAACCAGCCCAGTGGACTTCCAGAGACGCTCTGCTTTTCGACAGGAGCGTCGAAGACCACGGGTTTGATTATTTAACCAGGGTGTGCAGGAACTAACAGTGCAATGACTAGTTTTGAAAGGAGCAACCTGATTAAGAATGGCAAGACAGTGTTCATTAAAAGAATTAATAAGGATGTCAACATCATCAGAAGAAGGTTTAAAATTAAAAAGAGAAGAAAACTTTAAAATGACAGAGTCATCAATAACAACCCTCTAACAACCCCCCATGCACATTACGTGGATGTCATGAAAAAGGACCAACACCAAGTTGAGCAGGGTAGATTCTAGTAGAAAAGGCCTACATGTTTTATCTTTGTGGCTCAGATTCTGCTGACAGCTTCATCCTCCCAGCAGGGCGGCGCCACTGCACAAAACCTCTCACTCCTTCACTTTCTCTCTCTCTCTCTCTCTCTCTCTCAGGCTGTCTCGGCCGCTTCAGCGCTGCCTCGAGTGTCTGAACTCGGTCCCTGACCTCAGGACACACTACCCTTCTCTGGTCCACTGCTCGCTCTGCAGGTTCATCACCTGCTGCTCCACCTCCTACGCCAACCACATGATCAAGTACGCTCCTCTGATTGGTCATCTCACAGTCTCTTTTAAATGTCTTGTTTTTGTTTGTTTGTTTTCCTGAACCGTGTGACTGTCTTTGTTTTTGTTTTTTAGTAACCATGCGACCTGCAAGAAGGTGCCGCCGTACCAAACCATCTTCCATTCTGACCCCAAGTAACCAGACAGCAGAATCAGATCAGTGTGATCAATTATCTACAGGTGAACAGGAACACCTGAATAATTGACTTGCTCTCGTGTGTTTCTAGGCTGCCGGACATGTTGATGTGTGTGACATGCAAACTCTTAACCTGCAGAGGAGACCTGATGGCCAATCATCTGACAAAGAAGCCAAAGCACACCTGCATCATGTTAGCGCACACAGGTAACGTGCACAGGTGAAGCACACACATTCAAGGTATACGGCATAAAAAGGAAAAGGTTTTCATGTTGTGAGAGGTTAATGCATGGTTCGACACCTTCTGACCTTAAAAACGCTGCTGCCTGATTCAGATAATCATTTTGAAATGATTTAAAGTATTCTGTCAGGAACTGGTTCCATGTCCTGCACAGCTGCTCATGATGTGACCACAAGGGGGCACCACAGCAAAATAATTCACTCTGATTGTGAGAGGGTCAGAGCTTCAGGTCAGGAAAGGCTGATCAGAGTGAATCTGCTCTATCGGGAATGGAGCTACCAGGATTCATAGTGACAGTGGGTACATAAAGAGCAGATCTCCATTTGAATACAGTGATCTATGGTAATGTGAACCTGGAGTTGTTTTAATCACTATTATCCACTCACACATTCATCCATCTACTTTCTTCCACTTACTCCACTCAGGGTTGTGGCCGGGCCCGGAGCCTATCACAGCTGTCACATGCCTGGAAACCTCCCGTCTGTTACAGACCTCATAAATCTAACTTAAGTTTTCCCTGATAGATGATAAAGATGGAATCTGCCAGATTTGACACTCTTTTCCTCTTTCAGAGAGTGGGATGACTTATCAGAATGAAACTGTATCAGAGCCGAGAGAGAGTGGAGCCGACACACAATCACAGTCTGACAGGTAGCATGTGTGCGTGTGTATATATGAAAACATGTTGCTACAAAAGATGTTTACGTATTATTAAAATATGACAAATTAACATCCGAAAAACCAACCCCACACACACGCTTTTAAAAAAAATGAATAAATCCCCCACTCGCCCCTGCGGGCGGCCTTTATCCTTCAAGCTCGGGTCCTCTACCAGAGGCCTGGGAGCTTGAGGGTCCTGCGCAGTATCTTAGCTGTTCCCAGGACTGCGCTCTTCTGGACAGAGATCTCTGATGTTGTTCCCGGGATCTGCTGGAGCCACTCGCCTAGTTTAGGAGTCACCGCACCTAGTGGTCCAATTACCACGGGGACCACCGTTACCTTCACCCTCCACATCTTCTCTGAGCCCTTGTACTTCTGCAGCTTCTTGTGTTTCATCTTCCTGATGTTGCTGTCATTCGGCATCGCTACATCTATCACTACGGCCGTCTTCTTCTGTTTATCTACCACGCTATGTTCGGTTGGTTAGCCACCACCATTTTGTCCGTCTGTATCTGGTCCCACAGGATCTTAGCTCGGTTGTACTCAGAGCTTGTTCCTGTGCTGCCATGATTAGTGCCTCTGTGCTGTCTTTCAGTCCAGCTTTGTCCAGCCACTGGTAGGACTTCTGTATGTCCATCAGACTACACTAAGACTCCAATCCAAATGACATTCCGATATCATCGATGTATATCCTGGTGGTGTGGATCAGTGAATCGATGTCTCGTTCACTCTTGGCATACAGCTTGATGTCATCCATGTACAGGAGGTGGCTGACAACTGCTCCGTTCCGTAGTCGGTATCCGTAGCCAGTCTTGTTAATGATCTCACTGAGAGGGTTAAGGCCTATGCAGAACAGCAGTGGGGACAGAGCATCTCCTTGGTAGATCCTGCACTTGATGGTGACTTGTGCTATGGGCTTGAAGTTGGCCTCTAGTGTTGTCTGCCACATCCCTATTGAGTTCCTGATGAAGGCTCTCAGGGTCCTGTTGATCTTGGACAGGTCTAGGCATTCCAGGGTCCAGGTGTGGGGCATTGAGTCATAGGCCTTCTTGTAATCAATCCAGGCAGAGCACAGGTTGGTCTTGCAGTCTCTGCTGACTGCTCTGTCTACCTGGTGTTTTGCGCCTCTGGTATTCTTGCCATTCCCTTTCTGTGTTCCGCTCATGTATTGAGCCATTGCCTGTTCATCTTAGCCGCTATGTCCTGACAGGAGCTTCCAGCACCACGTGGAAGCTCCTGTCCTGACAGGAGCTTCCACGTGGTGCTGAGGCAGGTTATTGGCCGGTAGTTGGATGGGACCGGTCGCTTCTGGCGGTCCTTGAGGATCAGGACTGTCCAGCCTTTGGTTAGCCACTCTGGGTGTTTCTTGTCAACCAACAGCTGGTTCATTTGTGCTGCCAGGCGCTTGTGGAGTGCAGTCAGCTTCTTCAGCCAGTAGGCGTGAACCATATCAGGGCCTGGTGCTGTCCAACTCTTCATACTGGAGACCCTTTCTTGGATATCTGCCACTGTGATGGTTACTGGACCCTGTTCAGGGAGGTCGCTATGGTCTGCCCTCAGATCCACTAGCCACTGAGCATTGCCGTTATGGGTTGCGTCCTTCTCCCATATGCTCTTCCAGTATTGCTCCGTCTCCAGCCTTGGTGGTGCTGTTCTCATGAGAGTACACCTTGGCTGGTTCTGTGGAGAACAGCTGGTTTATTCTCCTGCCTTCTCTCTGGTGTACCTCCTTTAAGCAGCTGGCCAAGGCTGTGAGTCTTTGCTTGGCAGTTTCCAAGGCGCCAGGTGTGGACAGCTTGCTATACTTCGTAGGCACCTCTGATAGTTAGCTAACCTCCTTCCATGGTCTTGCACTCTCTCTCTCTCTCCCTCCCTCCCATATACACACACACACACACACACAAAAAACGGTCAAACGTTTTAGAACGCCCCAATTGTCCACCTTTTTATTGTTATTCAAGTCATTCATGTCCAATGAATAATTTGAAATGGTACAAAGATAAGTGGTGAACTGCCAGAGGTTAATAATGTACATTTCAGAATTATACAAAAAGGCCTTTTTCAGAGAACACAACATAGATTAACAGTTTAAAGCTGTTCTACAGAAATGGAGGTTGAGCAAACCTTGAAAGCTGGTGCTACGAATTCCTACAGGTGTACTGTACTGCAGAAAGTAGTGTGTTGGTACATAAATGCGGAGAAAAAGACAATAAACAATGGAAGAGAGACAGACCATCATAACACTTACAGATGTAGGTCTGTCCTACAGAGAAACTGCAAAGAAAGTGAGTACAGTTTCCTTCACCATGAAAAGGCTCAGAACTGGGGCAAACTGGGTAATGGGGGTCGTAGTAAGCAAGTCTCAGTTTCAACTGTGAAGACTTCGAGCTGCAGGTTTGACAGGACGAGCTCCAGCAAGAAAGCCATCGCTAAGACGTCAGAATAAGACAAAGAGGCTTGGCTGGACCATGAAACACTGCCACTGGAACTGCAGACTGGAAGAAGGTTTTATGGACTGATGAATCAAATGTGAAATCTTGGGTTCATCATGCAGGATCTTTGTACGCCGTCCAGTAGGTGAAAGGACGGTTCCACAGTGTGTGGCATCAACTGTCAAACATGGAGGAGGACGTGTGATGGTCTGGGGCTGTTTGCTGGATCTGACAAAGGTGGCTACTTTGAGGAGTCACAGGTTTAGGTCTATTTAGGTCTTTTGTCTATAAACTGATTCCATGGTTTCTGTTTTAACTCCAATTGATTATTTGTACTATGCTTTCATTTCAGAGTGCAATGAGACATATATCTGGGGCAAACTATATTCAATTATTTTTGTGTAATTAAAGGTTTTTCATTGTTTTCCCTTCTGTTTGTTTTATAAATATTAACCCTGCAGCACGACATGTTCTGGCAGTGAGGGCGGAGCCTTCATCCCCATCCACCTCCTCCCCTCCAGCTCTTCCCAGCTGTCAGTCAGACCCCTTCTTTCCTCCTCCTCCTTCTCCTCCCAACCTGCGATGACCATCAAGTTCCTGGGGCCCCGCTCAGTCCCTGGTCAGGTGAGAGTGACTGTGTGATTCCATCCATCCAGTTCAGTTTTATATTCAGTTTAATTTTATCAACAAATCACAACAATCTCCTTAAATCGCTTGAGATTGAAAGGTAACAGTAATGAAGAGAAAGCCCCATCACTGCATTAATGCAACTCACTGATTCCTTCACTCTCTTGGTCTTCATCATCGATTGTGGACAGCTGGGATTTCATGCAGGTTCTGATCACCAGTTTGTGTTATGATGTTCGGACTCGGGTGATTTTGATGGGAGGTTCTCACAGCATAACTGGCCACACTGCCTGGTTTTGTAGGTGCTTGTTTCGTTGGTTGCTAGCTCTCATTGCATTTGCTATCCATGGACGTGGAAGATCACAGGCATAACTTTACAAATGTGCACAAAGGTGGGGGTTATTATGACACTGAGGACGACAGGACAAAGACTCGCTGTGGGAGAGAGCCACACTGATGACCAGGATGATGTTGATGAAGGTGGTTTTCTTACTTCTCAGGCTCCGGTCCCTCTGTTGCTCTCCCAGCTTTCCATCGTGCTCTCTTCTCTGTGTCACGGCGTCACAGTGGCAGCTCATCATCACTGCACGTCTCCCACCACAATCCGTTCGTGGATCCAACAGCAGCAGCGCGGCCTGAGGCACCGGATGTGGAGCTGGAAGACGGAGGAGATGGCGGAGTGGGTGTTGGAGCGGTGGGAGCAGCAGCAGATTGTGAGTGAGGAGTTACTACTCTTGGCAGCGAGGGCAGCTCTGGGAGGGGATGGCCGACCTGAGGACTGGTGCAGCTGGACCGTGGACTTCATGCTGAGACACGACCTTGGACCGCAGACCACCAACAGAAATGTGCCGAATAGCCTCAACGACAAAAGCCGCTGCTTCATCGACACGCTCCGCTCACAGGTATCAGGCCCGAAAGTTTATTGATTGAAAAGCACCAACCAAACTTTGATTAGTTGTTGACGTTTATCGTTCTGGTTCTCGGACTGTGTGCAGAGTCGGTCTCCTCACTCTCTCGGCTGCATGGACGAGCTCCCCGTCTTCATTGATATAGACAAGTTCTCCAGCCAGAGCCCAGCTTCCTTCCAGCTGTATGGTTTGCCTGAAGACAGGCCCGTGTTTGACGTCGTCCTCTCCGCTCTGTCTGATGGCAGCTTCCTCCCCCCCCTGCTGTTCTTTATGGGAACTGCACCTGATATTCCTGAAGGGTTTCCTGAGAATGTGGTGCTGGAGGCTCGACCAGAGGGATTCACGGATCAGGACCGCCTGCTCATCTGGATCGAAAAGGTCTGACACTAGTTTGTTGTGCAAGCAGGAGGATTGGGATTGGTTCACCAAAAGCTGTTACAGATCATGTGATGTCCTGCTTTTCCCCCTGCAGGTGTGGCACCCCTGTGTGGCCTCGCAGCGTAACAGCAGTAGTCTCTTGATAGCGGATGTCCATCGAGGCCACCAGACAGATGCGTTCAGGCGTGCTCTGTCATCAGTCTGCACAGACGTCATCTTCATCCCGTCAGGATGCAGCTCTCGTCTGCAGCCGCTTGACATCTGTGTGACACGGGTGCTTAGGGACTTCCTGCAGGTAAGCTCACTTGTGCGACTCTGGCCTCTTTGTCCGCCCCTCTGATGTCTCGTTGACGTGTTTGTGATCTCGACAGACCCAGTGGATTCAGCTGGTGTCCATTGGGGGTTTGGATGGTCTGGGTCTGGATCAACTGGCTCTGACTCTGGCCTGTTGGCTCAGTGAATTTTCTTCCACGCTGAGCTTGGAGAAGCACGTCATGCACAGGTGGGAATGCCTGGATTGAGGTATAGCTGGAGGGTATTTGACATCAGCTGTATATTAAAGGTCGTGACTGTGTGATGGCAGAGTTGTTTTTCTTCTGCAGGTCTTTCACGTCAGTGTGCAGCCTTCAGCAGATGGACGATCAGGTGGAGATGGCAAAGATGATTACAGCTTTAACCACGGCGCTGATTCAGCCTCCGGAGACGGGAGAACCAGAGCTGGGACCAGGATCAGAGCTGGGACCAGGATCAGAGTCAGTGGAGGAGGACAGAGGGGTGGAGGAGTGTTCTGTCATACTGTAGTACGTCACATTTGACCAGGATGCGTTTCGTGGTTTCCATGACAAACACTACAAACACACCTTTGGGCCGCACTTTGATAAGAGAGAAACTGATCAATATTACTGATCCTTGGCTGTAAAACGGCAGGAAAAACCTCACATTCTCCATCATGTAAACCCAAAGAGGTTGTCATAATAACTGATGCACTGATGACTTTTCTAACTAGATTGTTGTTCTGTTACTTTTGCATTGAAAGACTGATTGGGATGTTTTTGTATTAAAATAAAGAAATGATGCTGAATGACTGTTTAATGCTTTTATTGATCAGTAACAAAGGAGAAAACTGAAGCTGCTGCTTCTGATTGGTTGGAGCAAACACGACTGCGTTGTTCAATGTATTTGTTGGCAGGAAGTTGTTTTCCTTTGTTTTCAAACAGCTGAAGACAAACTTCAGTCCCACTTTGTCAACACAGAGGTCGTGACCCAGCGCCGTGTGACACAGAACAGGAAGTTGGTTCAGTGTTTTCTGAAGTCTGTTCACATCTCTGCTAATATGACGTCATTCTGATTGATTTAATGTAAAATCAGCTCGAGAGGATTCAGACCAAACTCCACTCACATATTTGTCAATTTAATGTGACGCTGACCAAAATCTGTTGTCCTGATGTAGAAACAGCACAAAGAAGCAGCACGCTGACCTCAGCAGCTGCATTAATGTTCCCATTGTCACTATCAAATATAGAAACCATGAGAACACTACCACTTTCCCAGCATGCCCTGGAGCAAGGCAGCGACCCCCACCCCCAAGGGCAGTCCTGAGCAGCTGGGAGATGCATCATAGGAAGGATTTGAGGATCGTTTGGCCTCCACTGTCCTGTTTAAATATAGGTTTGCATTTACGAATTGACTCTGCATTCATGTTTTCCCAGTTGGGAACATTTTTCTGGTTATTCCACGACCACGCTGCAGCAACACTCTTACACAAGCACACAACAAACTTTCACCCTTACAAATAATGCACAGCTGTTTAATCGTCCCTCACTGGACTCCAGCACAGCTCATTCATAATTCAACAGTGGGCCAAAAAGGGTTCAGTCAGCCACCAATTGTGAAAAGATGAGAGGCCTGTAATTTTCATCATTGCTATAGCTCAGCTATGAGAGACGAGATGAGAAAAACAAATCCAGAAAATCGCATTCTCTGATTTTTAAAGAATTTATTTACAAATTATGGTGGAAAATAAGTAATTGGTCACCTACAAACAAAGATTTTTGACTCTCACAGACCTTATTAGAAAACAGAAGACATACTAGACCACTGATAATCTTCCTCAATCTGGGGCTCCATGCAAGATCTCACCCCGTGGGGTCAAAATGACCACAAGAGCCACACAGGGCCAGAAAGGCCACCATCAGTAACACTCAAATCCTGCAGTGCCAGACGTGTCCCCCTGCTTAAGCCAGTACACGTCCTGGCCCGTCTGAAGTTTGCTACAGAGCATTTGTCAGTTGGTCAGATGAAACCAAAAGAGAACTCTTTGGTAAAAACCCTACTCGTTGTAGTTGCATCCAAAGAATAGCATACCAACTGTGAAGCATGGGGGTGGAAACGTCATGCTTTGGGGCCGTTTTTCTGCAAAGGGCCCAGGACGACTGATCTGTGTAAAGGAAAGAATGAATGGGGCCATGTATCGTTTTTAATTAAAAGTTGTCAGCGAGGGCATTGATGATGAATCGTGGCTGGTTTTTTCAGCATGACAATGATCCCAAACACCGCCCAGGTAACGAAGGAGTGGCTTCGTAAAAAGCACTTAGAGGTCCTGGAGTGGGCGAGCCACTCTCCAGATCTCAACCTCATAGAAAATCTTTGGAGGAGTTGAAAGTTGTTGCCGAGCGACAGCCCCAAAACATCACAGCTCTAGAGATGTGCATGGAGGAATGGGCCAAAGTACCAGCAACAGTGTGTGAAAACTGTAGAGAGATTACAGAAAACATTTGACCTCTGTCATTGCCAACAAAGGGTATAAAACAAAGTACTGAGATGAACTTTGTAATTGACCAAATACTTATTTCCCACCATAATTTGTAAATAAATTCTATAAAATCAGACAATGTGATTTTCTGGATGTGTTTTTCTCATCATAGTTGAGGTATAGCTATGATGAAAATTACAGGCCTCTCATCTTTTTAAGTGGGAGAACTTGCACAACTGGTGGCTGAGTAAATACGTTTTTGTCCCCACTGTAACTGTTGATGTTGGCAAAGAAAGAGAAGGCAAACTGAGGCAGGTCAGCTGTTAACATTTAATTTCCAAAGAAAGTTGAGCAGAGCACAGCTCTCACATTAGGGATGGTTTAGGTGCGAGCAGCTGTTAAAGACAACGAGTCGGCGTCAGCTGTGACTCCACATCCATCAGAATGACCCAGCACACCTCGACATGGTGAAATGAAGAGAAAACGGCCAGACAAGCCTTTCTAAATGATGTGACACAGGCCATGTGGGACTGGTGAGGCTGTGAGATATGAAAGGCATTATTAGAAGGCCAACATATTTTTAAAACAGGATTTCACAGCTTAACTTTAAAATGTTGGTAAGTTGGCAGCTCTGCAGTGATGGCTGTGTTTGAGCCTTGTTCTAGTCCAGGGGTGTCCAACTCCAGGCCTGGAGGGCTGGTGTCCTCCAGGTTTTATATGTGTCCACAATCCAACACAGCTGATTTAAATGACCTCCTACACATGTCTTGAAGTTCTCCAGAGGCCTGATAATGAACTAATTATGTGATTCAGGCGTATTTACCCAGGGTGAGATCTAAAACCTGCAGGGCACCGGCCCTTGAGCCAGGGGCTGTTTAAAAAACTGAGATGGCCTGTTTAAGATGTTTTTCTACCACAGGAACCATCAATACTTCATACAGATGATAAAAATAATAATGCTCTTTGAAGCTTTAAGTGCTCCAGCCAAAGGCTTTTTACTATAAAATATGCTAATTGTAGTCTAGAGTACAATAAGAGATTTTAAATTATGAACTCCAGAGCCACAGAAAGCTCACGTTCAGGGTTCACCTGAACACACCTGTTGCAGTTTTTAAGGTAAGCTCGGCTAAATGTCCCAGTGTTTGCAGTGTGGCTTGTGTAATAGCTATGAACTAGCAGCACTGCAGCTAACGGCTGATAATGATGGGATAATGTAATTGTTTTATAACCATTTATCTGATAACTTCAGTTCCTACAATATTTTAGCTAATTTAATATTTAATCCATTATTTTTAGCTCGTACTTTTAGCTATTCTACCTTTTACGTTGTTTTTATTTTAATTTAGTTAAATTATTATATTAAATAGTGTGTGTGTACGTATGTATGTGTATATATATATATATGTATATATACATATATATATATATATGTATATATACATATATATATATATATCATGCATTTTTAATTTCTCTTTGATAATTGTGCATATTGGGACCCGATGAATGTAAAAACAAAGAATCACCAGATTTTTTTTTTTTTACCCTATTTTTGTTTCTAAGAAAAATGAGAGCCACATATGAAGACATTCGTTTTAAATTTTGATAGAACAGTGTCAGTAAAATGTCCTCGTAAGTGGATACCAGGCCCTTGTAGAGCAAAATTTAGTATTTTGGTCTAGACAACCCAAAATATGATGTGCACATATGTAGATGCCAGGTCCTAGTGGCGGTCCTAGCCTGTTTGGCACCCTGGGCGAACACTCCCTCTGGCGCCCCCCTCCGTGCACACACACACATAAAACATATTAAGGATTGTACATTAACATAAAACTGTTGTCGGAACCATACTGAATTTCACCGGAGAAACACACACACACACACACGAAGAGAGAGAGAGTATGCATAGTATGCAAACAGCTACCAAACAGCCATCATAATTCGTCATACAATGAGAACAGGACAAATCAACAATTGACAATGACTAATTAATATTAAAATCTGTAACATAATGTATTGTTTGGAGTTTAGTCTGTTACTGTTACTATTTTTACCATTTCTTCTTGGAGCAACTGTAACCCAGATTATTTCCATAGGGATTAATAAAGTATTCTGATTCTGATTGTTTCAGGATGACCTGCCATTATCCAATCACACATCTGCTTACCTGTATCATTTGCTCGTTTCTCCTCCTCTTCTTTTCTATTTTTTCTAAACTGAGCACCTGATGGCTTTGAACTTTTCTTGTCCATCTTACATTGGTTTTAATTTTGCACTCCAGTATGAACACCCATCCCCCAACCCGAGGATTGCCACAACATAACCTAATAGACCTACACATTAGTTCACAGATTCACTTTGTCTAAGGTGTATTTCTGGGATTTCACACAACCCAGGATTCAAATCATGAATACATAATGGGCTTGGATTTACATCATTATGAATGAAATGTGCTCTATCTGGAAGCAACAGGCCCCTCCCCTTTCGACGGGTTGTGTGTGAAACTTTAAATCATCAAACTGTAAATTATAAATTTTAAATTGTTATTGATCCCTCTGTTATAACCTGTTATAGATTACCTCTAGTCCTAAAGTGTATATTTATTTTCTTACTCTTCTTATATTTATTGTTTGTTTACTTGCACTGCTGTAACTGGAGCCTCGTCGTCTCGTCTCTCTATATACTGGACTGTATGTAGCGGAGATGACAATAAAGTTTACTTTGACTTCAGCAGCGAGCAGGCGCACCGAGGGCTCTCGCGCTCACTTTTCGCGTATAGAATTTTGAAAAAACATCGGTGCAAATTATAAGTCTGTATCATGATGTCTGGTGTTTTCGTGTTTGTTGTTTTTATTTTGTTTTATTTTGCGAGTTGGTTATTAGATGCTGCTCCCCGCCGCCCCGCCCTCTCCTTCCTGTGCCGCAAGCAGCAGGTGCACCTCGCAAACGGAGGGCGCCCTTACTCCCAGCAAATGGGCGATAGTAAACCGATCGGCGCCTATGCCATCCCCAATATGCGCTGGCTGATGTCGGGGCAGCATGAGTACGAGCAAATTTTTTTTTTTTTGCTGATGCCCGTGATGCCGCCCCGGGCAACCGTCCATGTCGCCTGTATCAAAAACCTACTGTGTGTGTGTGTATATACACACATATACACACATGTATACACACACACACACACACACACATACATATACATATATACATACATATACATATATATGTATGTATATATGTATATGTGTGTGTATTTATGTGTGTGGAAAAAAACAAAACAAAAAAACACCCAGCGCGCCCCTGTGGGCGGCCTTTATCCTTCAAGCTCGGGTCCTCTACCAGAGGCCTGGGAGCTTGAGGGTCCTGCGCAGTATCTTAGCTGTTCCCAGGACTGCGCTCTTCTGGACAGAGATCTCCGATGTTGTTCCCGGGATCTGCTGGAGCCACTCGCCTAGCTTGGGAGTCACCGCACCTAGTGCTCACTAGGTGTGTGTGTGTGTGTGTGTGTATATGTATGTACGGTATATATATAATATAGGTGTGTGTGTGTGTGTATTTGTATACAATTTTTTAATTTTTTTTATTTTTTTTACCTGGGTATAAATCATTTGAGCTTCTAGTTAAATTTTTATTGCATTATTTTAGTATTTTGATGTTGTAATAAACGGATTGGCTCTCGTCCCTGCACAGTTTCAGGTGGTTGTGTGATTGTAACTGGTGTGTGAGTGTATGTGTCAGACCCTGGAGGTGCAGACAGGAGTGTTTAGTTTGTTGGGTGGCTTTATCCTGCTTATGCTGTGTTTCCCACGATGCATTTCAGCAGCTACACTGAGCCTTTGATCCTGATGTATTAAAATAAAGAAGTGAAAACAGCCTGAAAGTCACTCATCTGCAGCAGCAACGCTCCAAATATTTTCCCGTTTCTAACAGCTTCATCTGAGTCACACGGGTAAAACGAACACAGTGACGACGTTTTATTTAATGAGTACACTCTAAATCGTCACTTTATTGTGAGCCTGAGCTTGTGTGGTCTCGCACGTTTGCATCCTCAAGTGTTAGTGCTGTGACCTCACATGTGTTTGGTGCACAATAAACAAAAAAAATTACCATTTAAATATTGTTCCTGTGCTTTGTCTCGCATTATGTGTCAGAATGAGCCGGCCTGACTGAAAGTCCCCTCAGACCCCACTGCTTTTGTCCCCTTACAGCTGCCGGTCATCGATTACAAGAGCCATTAGCATCTATTAGCATGTTCATCCCTCTACATAGCGTTGTGAATGGCATCCCAGCATGCAGTCTGCTGAGAGGGTGAACAACAGGAAGTGGATCAGAGCAGCTCAGATTAGTTGATTCTGGAGACAAACTGATGTTCTGCTTCTAAATGCTGCTCCAGCCTTTAATGTGATAATCCTCACTCCTCTCAGGGATAAAACCTCCAAATCTCAGCTAATTAAAGCCAAATCATGTGACCCGAAGCCCGGGTCTGCACACAGCTCCAGCTGATCTGAGGTCAGCTATAATCCCAGCTAGGTAATTTTCCTCTGGACAAACCTCTGAATGGTGTAGGAAGAAAAAAATCAGGCTGCTAGTTTAATCTGACTTAATCCAGCTCTCACAGCAGCACCAACCATGTGACGATGGTCACCTAAGGTAGTGCCTCAGTCCTGGTGGTGCCTTCAGGTTCCATACCGTGGAAGAGAGATTAATAATAACTAGAATGGTGAATAAACACATGATTGAAAAGCAGTGTAAATGTATACTATGTCTTCTAATGATGCTGCCTAAGGGAAGCATGTATAATGTAAACAGAATTGGTCCTAGCACTGAACCCTGTGGAACACCATAATTGACCTTAGTGTGTGAAGAGGACTCTCCATTTACATGAACAAATTGGAGTCTATTAGATAGATATGATACAAACCACTGCAGTGCAGTACCTGTAATACCTACAGCATGTTCTAATCGCTCTAATAGGATATTATGATCAACAGTATCGAACGCTGCACTGAGGTCTAGCAGGACAAGCACAGAGATGAGTCCACTGTCAGAGGCCATAAGAAGATCATTTGTAACCTTCACTAAAGCTGTTTCTGTGCTGTGATGAGCTCTGAAACCTGACTGAAACTCTTCAAATAAGCCATTCCTCTGCAGATGATCTGTTAGCTGTTTGACAACTACTCTTTCAAAGGAATCATAGTAAGCGGTGAAATAATTAGCTAAAGAATTTCAATTCAGTGTTATTTATATAGCTTCAAATCACAACAATAGTTGCCTCAAGGCGCTTAATACTATGAGTTAAAAACTCCAATAATACAGAGAAACCCTCTGAACTAAACAGACAAATGACTGAAAGCTTCAAATTGGCTTTATTGTTAGTCTACACAGATAATATAGTTGAAAAAGTATTTATGGATAATTTAATTTACAGAAAAGTGAAAATAATGGATAAAAGTATTTGGCTCATAGCAATATTACTTAGCCACACGTAATTAATTGGAAGATAAAATTAAGAGAAATTATTGAAAATGTAATAAATATTGGCTTAATGTTCACTGTAAACAGCTGCTCTCCATCATGGACAACCCATCCTAGCAGCTCCGCTTCACGCTTCAGAAGCAGCACAGCTCCTTCTCCCTCACACTGATTTAACCTCGCTGCCATAAAGAACATTTCAGGAAACCTCTGCATTCTCTATAAAGCTGTATGATAACTCTTCATTCTGTGACAAGATGCATAGAGGCTGGGGTCTTATGGGCAGGTGCAGGCTGTGTAAAGATGCCCCTGAGACAATCCTGCACATAACAGCAGGGTGCAAGATGCTAGCAGGCAGGCATGGAACGCCATAACCAAGTGGCCGGCATAGTGTGCAGAAACATCTGTGCCGAGTATGGCCTGGATGTCCCGAGGTCAAAATGGGAGACTTGGAGTAGGGTGGTGGAGAATGGCCGAGCTAAGATCCTGTGGGTTCCAGACGGACAAAATGGTGGTGGCTAACCAACCGGCCATAGTGCTGGTAGACAAACAGAGGCCGTAGTGATCGACGTAGCGATTCTGAATGACAGCAACATCATTCAAGAAACTATAATGGAAATAATAGTAACAACAATTAGTACTGTAGTAGCTACGGAGAGGAGAGCTGCCTCTGTCAGCACAAAGATTGGGGAAAAAGTATGAATTGTTAGCGCAGTGTTATTCAGATAAAATTTGTCATATCTCATATTTTCCTCTCGCTAACACTCCTGGTAAAGTGAATAAAAACGTTTTACACTTTTTTTTATTGTTAAAGTAAATTCTCTGATTAGTGCTGCCCTCTGCTGGTCAGTGGGAGTGGTTCTATAAAAGTACAGCAGCTCCATCTCGTCTGGAGGCTGAACAGAATGGGAACAAATGAACAGGTTTCCTTACACACCTCCATATTTGGTCATGTCTGACATCAGCAGTGAGGTCACCGAGCAGTGGATTTCCCTGAGAGCTGAGAATAGAAACCAGAGTCTATTGTTCAACATCCAGCTGCAAACAGAAAACAAAGGGCCTTTTCTTTTTCGCAGGTTTTACCCTGAAGATACGGAGCAGATCGGTGCTGACTTTGATGCTGCGGTGGAAACACGAGCTGCAGCTGTGGCTTTTTCCTGCCATTGCTCAATGTGAAGAAGACAATAGGTTTGAAGAGAGGGAGACAGGACCAGGCAGGAACAGTGAAATAACAACATACCTGTTTGAGGTGGAGGGCTGGAACTGATCTCAGAGACCTGATAGGCTGATGCTCATAACAGCAAAGCACCAACAGCTTGTACACCTAACAACAGGAGCTCCACTATCTGCACAATATCTGCTGTTAGTTTTATTTACAGTGAGCAGGTGTGGAGAGGGTCTGTGGGTCTGTTTAAACTGTCAAACGTCACAGAGGCTCAGAAGACCTTCAGACGAGGGAAACGCTGACGTCTATAAATACAGACGTGTATCAGTATGACACACTATAACAGACTTTTCTCAAAACTCCTTTTGTTGGTTTCTAAAATCGTGTTTTGAGTATGAATTTGATGCTTCCTGGTTCTTGCACTGAGTGATGGATCTGCACAGTGTTTACAAATATGGACACACACAAACACACACACGTTCGATGTCACAGTCTGTGTGGTTATTACCTGAAACTATTGAGACTATTGTCTCAGTGACAAACATTTCACACTATGAGCACAAAGAAGCAGGACGTGAGTTTCTGTGTCTGCAACACTAACATCGGCAGAGAAGTTTAAAACCCCCAACAGAAGACAGCAGTTAACACTGCAGTGAATAACAGATGTTGATGGTACTGCTGACACTCTCAGGTCCCTCGTTTACATTCTGTGAATTTGGAAAGGTTATTTTCTTATACAGGACAACCATAGCTACATTTTGATATGTATATTATTCACATAGAGCAAATGATGGGACCTGTTTAAAGTTTGAACGTATAATGAAGTAGTTCCATTTCAAAGTAGGGTGGGTTTGAAGAGGATCTGAAGATTTGCCCATTCACTTCAATGGAAAGAAAAGTTTATAAAAAGCAAAATATTTGGAAAAAAGAGACAGACATGGTGCCAGCCAGGGTAGGGAGGGGATGGGGATTGATAAGAATTTATCAATTCCATTATCAATATCACTTATAGATAGTGATATCTATAAGTGATATCTAGATAGTTTTCAATCCAGTTTGCAATCACCATGGCGATGCTACCGTAGAAACACGAGCAGGTAGAAACAGAGGCTGAACCTCATCCTTTTGTTACCTGTTAAGGTTCAGGCTCTGGCTGCTGGTCTGGGGTCAGCTTTTACTCAGCTTTAACCTCACTCTGGGCTTTTGACTAGCTTAGCGTTAGCATCCATTAGCATGCCTGCAGCAGTTTGTTTCTGTTCTGGATGCAGTTTCCACTTTACCATCACACTCCCATCCTTGTGTGCAATTAAATATGAAAATGAAAACGTCCATGTACACACCGCAGAGTAATTTCCTCCAACATATGAACTGACATCAGCTGATTGTGAGTATGGAGTAAGGGAACTGATAAGCAGGAGTGACGGGCAAGCAGACAAACAGTTCTAAGGAACTGAGATGAGAACAGGTTCTTGTAGAGAACTGGGTCTCGATTTCATCCCACAGATCTACAGACTGGTCTGATACCATCTAGCAACCATCAGCAGTGAGAGGTTGCTGGTTGCCTCCCTGTGATTGCTTTGGTTGCTAGCATATTGATACATCATAGTTTGAATGAAAATGATGCCTATAAACACTGTCCAGCTCTCTGTGCACTGAAGAAACTGTGATACAAACCAGAAACAGATACTGTGTTCCTTTAAATGTAAAGCTTCTCTGAAGCGTCCAGCAGAGTTTGAATGTTAGCTAGAAAACACTTGTTGGTGTATGAATGCGTGAAATGCATGAGTGGGTGTGAATGTGCAAATGAGGCATGTTGTTTGCTGTGCTTTGAGTGCTCAGGTAGAGTCTAAAGGCCCTATGCAAGAACCAGTCTATTTAGCAAGACTGTTAGCCTAGCTTAGCATTTGTGCTAAGCTAGCTGGAAGCACTGTTAGCACGACAGGTGATTACATCATAAAGATGTAAAGAACTTAAATGTACCCTAAGACTAAACTTTTGGATCGCAGGTTGTCTGCTGCTGCTTGCTCCACGCCCCAAACAAAAATGTTTATTTCCCATGGAAATGCCCCCTCCCCCAGCTGCTTTTTGTCCCCCTTTGTTGCCCCCCAGGTTTAAACGATTGTGGAAACACCCCTGCTCTGATAAATATCTGGGACCTGAACTGTTCGCTGATTTATGGGCATGCTATAAAAATATTTAAGTAAACATGCGAAGGCTGGAAGTGCTCTGGGCTTGTCTGAACACACACGTACAGCCAGCAGCTGCATTATTCACATTCAACTTAGGTCTTTATTTGGACTTTCTGTCTTTATGAGAGACGAAAACATCGATAATTCGGTCAACGTGTCCCTGGTGAAGGTCACCAGTGCTGGGAGATGACGTATTCAGGGACAACTGAGAAATCAAAGTTTCCCATCTGTGACGGTAAACTGAAAACTAACACAATTAAATGTCTGATTTCCTCCTCATAACTCTGGAAATGTTTTCCCACAATTATTGGTTAGTTGTCATTTTGTTTGTAATAGAGAGGAAGTTCACTGTTTTGTAAACCAGCAGACAACTTTCACTGAATTCATGCCACTGCATTATAAAGTTGCTGAGGTAATATATATACATATATATATATATGTATGTAGTCAGGACAGAGAGGATGATGTTGTGAGAAAAGTCAGATTTTGTGTGATTAAATGAAAAGAATGTGAGGAGGTGCAGCAGCAGCAGGGATACTGTAAACACTGATACTCTTCATCTGTCCTTTTTGTTTGAGTTTTCTCCAACATAGAAAAGATTCACAGCATGTTTGTCTCCGATCAGATGGAGACTGTGGGCTGAAATCACTTATGAATGATTGTTGTCATTGGGCCTAAACAGGTTTTGTTCACTGGGCTAATTTGAGAGAATAAACAGAGTCTGAGATCAGACAGATGATATTCACAAATTAAGAGAGAGTGTGGGGGGCTGCTGGTATTTGTTCTGCTGCTGTTAAACCATTTATTTTAAAGCATTACTTCCTTCTGGTGCTGGAACAGTGAGCTGGGGGAGTTTAGAGGACGATGGTGTTACACATGTCTGTGGACAGTCACCGTGTTTCAGGATGGAGTGCAGATCCATACTGACTGTTGTCTACTGACCTGTTGAACCTGTAAGCAAACGATGTAAAAGTGATATAAGGCTGATAGACTGCTGCCGCACCTCCCCGGCCTGTGCTTTGAGGATTCTGACAGCATGATTCAGGCATATTAATCCATTTAAACTAACATACTCATCCTTCTGTAAGCAGGCTTCAGCAAAGCAGAATATTTAGTACAGTGATCATTACAACTGAAAGATCTGAAGAAGCCATATATCTTACCATGAAGAAAAAAATCTGAAGAAGGGCTGAGGAGCAAAGTACTCATGATCAGTCAGTCTGGACAGGGTTACAAAGCTGTTTATAAGGCTGTAGTATTTCATCACTTTGTATTTAAACATGTCTAACGACAATAATTTGAGTCCTAATCCTAATTTAGGAAAGACTCCAACAAAACATCCTGATGGTCCCCGAGACGTTTTGGGAAAATATTCTGTGGTTTTGACAAAAGCTGAGTCCTGTTAGTCTGCCATAAAAGTAACACAGCATTTCATACAGAGAACAGCAACAGTCGAACACCGTGAGGGTAGTGTGGTGTAGTGTAGTGGTCTATTGCTGCCTCAGGACTGGGACCATTGCTTTTGCTCTCTACCAGAAAAGCTTGAAGGAGAAAGTCTGACCATCAGTCCCTGTCCTGAAGCTCAAAAACGCTTTGGTTTAGCTGCAGAAGCCACATGGAAGTTTTGTAGTGGCTGAGTCAAAGTCTGGACCTGTATCCATGCTGAAACAAGTCGTTCATGCAGTGTGGCTGAATTAGAATTACAATAGTGAGCTAACACAACTCACTGACATCACACAAGCAGTTATTACACACACAGGGCTGATGAAATCATCAGTTATAGACTGCTTTTTGTCTAATATGAATATTTGTAAGTGTAAGTGTGACAAATGCAAGAAACTCAAAAATCATGAGGGGAGCCAATACTGTGTGAGAGCAGTGTAGCACAGTCCTGAGCTGTCTCTCGTTATTTGATGAACAAACATATTATTATTACAGTGCTGGTGATTTTAATATGTTTGTGTGAAAAACACGAGTCAGTGATTTCCATGTGAAATGCAGCTTGAGTTTTCCCTTCAGTGGGACTGACAGATGTTTGAGATGATCCTTTGTGAGTGTAACGTTAGCCTGACTCACTGACTGTGAAACTGTGGAAGGGCCCTTTAATGCTGCAGTTTTCAGTGTGATTCATGTCTGTCTGTTTCTTCATGTTTGGCAAACGGGGAACAAGCTTGGCAGGAAAACCAGAACACCCCCCAGCCCCCACCCCCCGCCTTCTCAGTGTCCTCATCCTCCTCCCCCGCCCCCTCTCTCCTCCCCTTTTCTCTGTGTTCATATTCATTCAGAGCTCCGTTGCTCAGACCATCACACCTCTCTGTCCTCTCTCTGCTTTCTTCATCTCCAGGTCTCCCATCTGTCCCTGTCTCTACCATCCTCATCCTCACTCTGTCTTTCTTTGTCTCTCCATGGGAGTCATGTCCTCCCCCAGGTTCCTGTCACTTCATCTGCTTGGAGCCTTGCTGCTGCTGCTGCTGCCTGGTGAGTCTGTTGCAGCTGTTCTACTTCCTGCTCTAAATGTATTTGACATGTTTGCCCCCCTCTGCTCACCCTGGCTCTGTTTGTATATCAGGCTGAAATGAGCTCCCCTTCTGTCTGTGTAACAGGAAAAGTGATTGAGTAAGAACACAGCGGTGTCATGTGTTTTAGAGCCCACACTTCCTCTGTGATTGCACTAACCCTAACTCTAATATTCTGATGAAATATTCACAGAAAGTAAGTGAATCTTGGCTGACGCTGGAGTTTCTAACACACAGCCTTCTTTTTTGAGACCAGGAAGGAAAATGCAGCGAATGCTGATGTCTAGTTTACTGTCCTGCAGGGGATTGTTGCTCTGTGAGAAATCTGGATCTGATTAAAGCTAACAGAGCAGAGGAACCTTCCTCCTTAAAAGCCCACTCTGTTCTGATTGGCTAACTTGTGGAAGCCTGCCGGGGGGCAGAACGCAATGAAAGAAGGCTCCTTTTATGCCTCCTTTACTCTGATTGAACACAAGCTGTGTCCCAAAATGTAGGCTGCATCCTTCGGAGGCCGCATTTGAAGGCTGATTACATCACAGCCAGGCGACGAAGGCTGTCCTAATTCGTTGACTCCTTCAAAAGCGTCCTTCATTTCCCCGAATTTGAAGGGTGGGTCGGGTGTATCCTTCGTGGCCCACCATATCCCAGAATTCATAGCGCGGCCCAGCCAATTTCAGTTTCCAACAATGGCGGCCTCTACTAAGTTTTAATATTACTGTTATTACTCTTTCTGGGTCACAAAATAAACTTTCAAGATATTTTCAGGCGAGAACGTAGCTGTGTAAACTTCAAATATCTGCTCGGTTTATCAAGACATCACATATTTGCAAAAGTGCTCCAACGTTTTCGGAGACGACTGTTTCCCACCAGCTCGATAGCAAGCCGGGGGGTTCAATGGTCACTCGACCTGGCGAGACCAACGGACTCCCGGCTTCATCGTTTTCAGACCCCCGCTGTTTTTCACTACTCAGGTTAAACATGATATATAAGTCACTCAGATAAGTTAAAAATGCAACGGGTCCTCCGAAGGATGCGGCCTACGTTTTGGGACACAGCTACAGAGTGGGTGCGGCCCCTGTCCTGTCTTTATGACATCATCCAAATTTAGCAGAAAAAAAGTCTGTATGCGAGCTGTTAGCTCACAGGCACTGCAGGTACATCCACGGACCTCGTTATTCCATGACCATCCACCGCTGGAGCAGGAGATAGGTGACAGGAAATGAGGAGACAAGAATAGGTGCCTTTGCATATCAAAGGTTTCTGTTTGTAGCTGTTTGATTCATATATGTGTTTGTTCTTTTTCTGCCTGTCTTATCACTGAAACAAGCAACAAACAGGCGATTTGGTCCCAGATTTACTAATCGAGGTAAATTAGTGTAAAATCACAAAAATGTGCCAGTGAGTGAACATGTCCTAATGTGCCCATACAGCCAGTCAGTTTTGGTCAATACTAATGAAACTGAAGCACACATTGGAAGATCAATAAGAAATGTTTAGTGACCAAAAACCCAAACAAGCTTTATAAGCCCGACTGACAGTGGAAACAGCAGCTCAGCTCAGGCAGGTGTTTAAGACGAAGGCTTCTGTCTAAGCTGATGGGACTGTGTGGATCCAGCAGGTCGAGGCCGGTACTCTGTTAACAGACACAAAACACAACTTACCACCAACCACATGTTAATGAAGTTACTGCTGCATGGATGTAAGTGTGCACTTGTTTATTTCCTGCATGCTGTGAAAGGCAAATGACTCACAGCCACCTGTGGGCAACTCATACCCTCAGCAGAATCCTGAGTACAAGATTCCAACACAGACTGGTCCTATCGCAAATGTACTCACTGAAAACGTCATAAAGAGCAAAATGATAGAAATTCAGAGGTGGTAGGGGTTAGTTGTGGACTGACGCCAGAAACCACTATCTATGCTTCAGGCATTAAATCTAGAGGAACTCTACACTACACTTTAACCTACACCATCACCTGACATGGAGCTCCCTGTAAATGTAGCTTAACTTAACATAAAAAGTAAAGAAGTTTGTGTTTGGTCGGTTATGCCTCTTAGCAGTAAATCTTACACTGCTGGAAAGGTTCTTTGTTTCTCCTTAAAGGGAGCCACATTTGTAAGGAAAATGCATCTGTGTGCTGAGCAGCAGAGGTGAGTATGGATGTTGTGCCCATGAAAAATGGATCATGCTCGAAATAAATCTCTCCAATGTGGCTGAATGCAATGCTTCCAGCCCACTGCTGAAAGCATTGCAAGTTTTGGCCCAAAACTCCTCCACAGCTGGAAAAGTGACAGTTTTCACAAATGTTTGATTGCAGTTGTTGCTGCTGAGGGTGGCCCAGCCAGTTATTAGGTTTGGGGGACAATCACTTTTTCACACATGGAGGTTTGGATTTTCCACCTTAATAATAAACAGCTTCATCGTGTTTACTCGTGTTATCTTTGTCTGATATTTAAATTAGTTTGATGAACTGAAACAAGTGTGACAAACATAGAAAGAAAATAGGAAACGAGGTGGTACCTTACCACTGTACCTACAGCAGCGGTCCCCAACCTTTTTTGTGCCACAGACCGGTTTATGCCCGACAATATTTTCACGGACCGGCCTTTAAGGTGTCGCGGATAAATACAACAAAATAAAACTAGTGCCGGTACCGAAGAAAAGAAGATTTATTCATAACACACATGAAAAGACCCAGGAAAACAGAGTTAACGATAAAAACGATAACAAAATAACGCTGAAAACCGATAAAAACCCTGAAAACCATACATTTCACACCTGAGCCTCAACTCTCGCGGCCCGGTACCAAACGACTCACGGACCGGTACCGGTCCGAGGCCTGGGGGTTGAGGACCGCTGACCTACAGGGTAACAGCTTTTGGTGGAGTCAGTGTGATGGTGTGGGGAAAACGAGGCTTGTCATCACTGAAAACAATCTAAATGCAGAGATACCAAGATGAGATCCTGCAGTCCCACATCTCCACAGTCTGAGCCTGTCCTCCACGATGACAACGCTCGACCCCACCGAGTGGATTTATCCCAGGCTACAGTGGAGAGGATGGATCAGCCTGCCTGAGGTCCTGACCACAGCCCTTTTAAACACTCGTGAGCTCAGAGTGTGCCGGTAGTGCCACAGTGAACAACACAACCACACTCGTGATGAATGCTGGCTGGACAATAGGGTTCCATCCACAGCCGTTTGTGACCAAGCTGGTAACCATTTAAGAGGAAATAAACACGTTTTCCCAACAATGTAACACTGAGAAAGAAATAATCGACCAAACACAAATTTCCCTACGTTTTTGTGCAAAGTTATTTCTAATTGAAATACTTTTGTGATAAAGTTGTGACAATTGAACATTCCCACGGTCTGACAGCGCGATCAGAGACATCACCTTTGTGTCCTGCTGCTGTGAACAGACAGAGGCACAAAAGAGACGGGCTGTGTGTGTGTGTGTGTGTGTCAGCTGGTCTTCATTTCCTCCTGTATAATGCACCTTTGTGATTGACAGGCTGCTAGAGATGACATACTTCCTGACTTCCTGTTTGGAAACAATAATCCACCCCCACAGTTCCCATCCAACCCCACCTCCACCCCCTAAAACCGTGTGTGAGCTTATTGAAATCTGAGAAACAGAAAATTAAAGTCATATGTACACAGTCTGAAACACTCCTACAGACTCTCAGAGTCCAGGAGCCTCTGAAGCCTCATTCCCCCTCATCCACAATGACCGTGATAAGTCCCGTGTCAGCGCATCATCGACCCTGATACTTGGTTTAAGATGCGTGTACTGGGTGTTTGTGTGCACTGTCCCTTTAATCCTGTGTAAAAGAGCGGGTGTGACATGTTGGTCGACATGGATCAGATCAGATCTGGCAGATCATCACAGGCTTGACCTCATTTGTTCTCCCACATTTACACCTTGAAGGGTTATTTAGAATAAAATGAGGAGGCTGTAACTCAGGCAGTAGATCTGGTGTCCTATATATCCAGAGGCTACTGGGTCGATCTCCTAAGTGTACTTGAACAATATGTTGAAACAGAAAGTCGGCCTCTTTTCTTTTCCAGACTGTTAAAATGTATGTTTAATCAAACTGGCTGGAATCTCCAAATTGTGCATGTCCTGTCCTGGTGTTGGTGTTGGGCTTCTGGCACTATTACAAATATGTAAATGCTCTTGTTGACCACAGACTTTCTACCAAACATTCAAACAAAATCCCAGTGAAGGAGTCCTAACAGGAAGTGTCCAGTTCAAACTCATTTCTGGAAGATTGATGACTGTAGCACTGAGGTGGAAAATGTAGCTGCAAAGCAGCTGTGCTTCCATTTGTGTGTGTTTGGTGTGTTAATTGGGAACACTAACACCCCTGCGAATGCAGGCATCATGTTGAGTTCAGACCTTCAGAGGTTAGCTGAAGGGTTTCGATCAGACTTGAGTTCCTGTCCTCATGTTTTGCATCTGTTTTAGAGGAAGAAGAAGGAAACAGTAACAACAGGAAGTAAATTCAGGATCAAGTGCAGTCCAGCAGTTGTTTTTATATTTAAGAGACTAAGTAACTAAGAAAGTAAAATGTATTTATGTAGCACTTTTCACAGATAAAAAAAAATCACAAAGTGCTTCACAATAAAATAAGAAATGAATATAAAACTTATATCAATGTAAAACAGAAAAACAATCAATTAAATGCTTGTCTATATAACAATGTCTTCAGCTGCTTTTTAAGTGTCAGTGGAGTCTGCACACGCTGCTTAATCACCACCAGCAGCCCATACTGGGGAGCTTGACATACTGGGGAGCTTGAGCATGTAGGATCCTACAGGTTAAAACCAAAATTTTAAAGTGAAACCTAATGTTTACTGGCAACCAATAAGGAGAAGCCAAACCTGGAGTGATTTATTAAAAACAAGTAAAGAGACTGTTACAGTAATGCAAACAGGAAGAAATAAAAGCATGAAGAATCATCTCAGGTTCAGCCTCTGACACCAGCAGGCTGAAATATTCCTTAGGTGATAGTTCAGAGAGGCTCTCACCACATTAAACTATTGAATGTGACACTGAGGTGTCTGAGGCTTGATTCAACAGAAGAGTCTAAGAAGCTGACACGCTGCCTGATTTATGAAATCATGTTATCAGGAGCAATAATCAAAGTTTCTGTTTTATCAGAGTTTAGCTGGAGGAAGTTGTTGTTTAACCACGGCTTGATGTCTGACAGGCAATTACTTAAACTACACAATTTATAAAACTCTTGTTAAGAACAGTGTAAGTGAATGTCATCATCATAGAGAGGATTGGAGATATTATTGTAACGCCTAATGATTTTGGCCTAGGGGGAAAATATAGAGCAAAAAGAGAATTGGACCCAGGATAGATCCCTGAGGGACCCCACAAGGCAAGACGTCACAAAAACAGTAAAAGAGCTGTCAGATAAATATGACACGAACCATTTTAAAAAACCAGCAGTAATCCTAAACAGGTCCTTGAGCCTGTTTATTATGATGCTGTAATCTACAGTATCAAAGTGAGTCCAACACAACCAGGACTGTGTACCCTCCAGAGTCTGCAGCCATCAAGATGTCACTACACACTTTAAGTAGAGCTGTTTCAGTAGAGAGCAATTAAAGAAAACCAGACTGGAAAACATCCATACATTATTTTTCTCCAGGAAAGAGTTAAGTTGTTTTGCTTCTGTTTGGAAGTCCTGGATCCAAATTTCCTTAACTAAAGTCCTGTGTAGATGTCGACCTCTACAGTTTGTTTCCATGAGAAACAAGTTTCTCTTTAGTCCAAACTACAGTTTGGTTTCTGGCTCCTGGTGTCGTTTTGGTAAAAAGCCTGATATTCACCAGATGACAGCAGATGGTTTTGTTTTTTCCCACGATGGGCCAATGAAAGAAAAAAAAAGCTTCTGATGTGTAAAACCTTGTCTGGTGACAGGCACACGCTGTTTATACAGATCACTGTTAGAGAACAGAACTTGTGACAAAGTCAGTGGATTTAACGAGCTGCAAAGTGAACAGGAAGTGAAGTTTTATTTGTGTTTGTAGAGATAAGACTCTGAGACTCTTTCATGAATCAGTTTGATGGTGTTCAGACAGTGAGCAGAAACTTTTTCCCAGAGAAACTTTGGGCTCAGCTGATGTATGTGCAGGAGGAAGAGGAGCATCCTTGGGGACCGGGATTCCCACCAGAATGTGGCTGAAGGCTTTTCCCATCACTTTCTCTCTGCGATTGGTCCTCTTATTGCCAGCGCAGCGGTCCACCTGCTTCAGTGGCACAGAGTGGAGAATCAGCGACCCCTGCTGGTTGTGTCAGGGTGCCCGTAGCACTCATGTATACATACATGCTTGCATGAATGTGTGTGAGTGCGTGAATGAGGTGAAATGCTTTGAGTGCTCAGGTGAAGTAGAGAAGTCCATGTTTTTAACTATGACATCCAAATCTGGGCAGACCACAGACCAACATTTTCTCTTATTCTAAGAGTTGTTTTCCCATCTTTCCCAACTTTCCCGACTTTTCCTTGACAGAAACTCAGTTTTAAGATTTTCGGACGCCACAGAAATCTACATTTCATCCCTTTAAAAAATGTTTTAAAACCTTCCTGTAGGCTGAATATCCATGTTGTTCCTACAGTAATGGCCTTCAGATTACTTGCTTTGATTTTCCGACTCTGTACTTTTTCCTGAATCATCCGTGTTTTCCAGATGTGCTGATCTAAGAGAGGTTTGTCTTTCTTTGTGGTAAACATGTTCTTCTGTGAGCCCCCCTCTGCTGTCTGCGGACGCTCAGCCATGTCCTGTGTGAGGCTTGTGGTTGTCGGATGCTCCTTGATGACTTGTCACTTCACATCAGTCACACGGCAGCGTTTCTCTGATGTTTGGAAGAAATGTCCAAAATCCTTCAGCTGTGATGGAAGCTGCAAATTTTTAATTCACACAGTGAAAAACAGCTGTCTCACTATTAATGTTACAGCTTATTATATTTTAAGCTGTCTGAGACACAACCCCAGCACACCCTTCAGGCCCTGTTTATAACCTGTGGTGACCAAAGTTTACCCAGCCGCATCGTTTTGGGCTCACGTCTTTGTTACATAAGGCAGGAAATGCCAGCAGTGAGTTAAAAATCTCAGAGCAGCATCTGAATCTCATGTCAAAGTCAAAAGTCTGCACTGTCTCAGTAAGGTCTTGATGCATGCTCAATAAACCAGGCAAGGAAATCCAGGAAAGCTGATTGTACTGTTCAGTTTCCAGGCGACTTCTCCAGTCTCGCCTGACTGAGCCCAGGTTAGCTGAAGATAGTAATGACATCAATTCAAACCAAAACCATGGTGATGATAGCACTGTTGCCTCAAGATGGTCCTGATTTAAGTTCCAGCATCAGGTCTTTATGTGTGGAGTTTGCATGTTCTCCCTGGGTACTCCGGCTCCCCCCACAGTCCAAAGACATGCAGTTAGTGGGGTTAGGTTAACTGGAAACTCAAAATTGCCCATAGGTGTGAATGGTTGTCTCTCTGTGACAGACTGGTGACCTGTCCAGGGTGTACCCCCTGCCCCTATGCTAGCTGGGATAAGCCCCAGAGCTGCAGCTTTCACTTCACTGGTCACTCACTTCTTGAATAAATGACCTGTTAGATTTGGTAAAGTTTTCCCTGAAGGTTAAACTTGTTCTACACCTGTGCAGTGTTAAACAACATGCAGCATAGCTCAGACACCACCGCGGTGTGATTTAACATTACGTTTACAGTAAAGCTCACAGCTGGAGAAGGTCACTCTTGGAAATGTTAATAACTTAAAACAAGGTGCGGCGAAAGTGGCGTCCAGGCTGTACGAGAGCAGATAGATTCATAACAATAATACGTCTGTGAAAACATGCTGAGGCTCACATCTGAAGACAAACACTCCCCACAGTTTCTTCTGGAGGCCAGTGGAGAAATAACTTTGATGCATGGAGAAATGGAAACAATCCAAAACACTGAAAATATGAGACAACTCCTCAACGGAGCTTCACGGGGTCAGAGAGTCATATTTACTCGAGTCTGCTCCGTCAGACGCACTTTTTTACAAACTTTAACATTTATCCAGATCTCATGGAGCATTTCTTAGAGTTTCCTGTTTTAAATACATACAGAATATGAATCTATTATAGATAATTTAAGGTCAGCATTACCAGCTGCAGCTTAGTGATGGACAGACGAATGCTTCTCTATTTATAATCAAGTCAAACTGAAACTCGTGATTTTGAAACGGTCCCTGTGGCTCATGTTTTTCATGGTTATGTGGTAATGTGATGTAAGATTTTATATGATTTGAGAGACATACAGAGGGTTTGTTGTACTGCTGTTTGGGCGCGAGGTGGGGGGGTGGGGGGATGGGGATTCAAACCTTCACAGAGCTCAAAATAAAAGGAAACAAGATTAAATTCGGGTTTTCTAAGATAAATAAATGCAAAGCTTCATTTTGCTATATATTTTCTCTTTCTTAAAGCAACAGGATATAAAAAGGATAAAATGTCATATTACAACTAAAGAAAGCATATTAAGAAATTAGTTTAAATCAAATCAAACATATGTGTAACTTATAAAAACTAAAAATGCATACATGTATTTTTATTTTATTTTATTTTTTTCAAAATTTTAAAAAAATGCAAGAAAGAAAAACATACATTTGAAACAGTCTAAAGAGGAAAATGATTATTTTTAATATTTTTCTCATGATCGTTTGGTTTTGGGAGAACAGCGTTAGTCTCAGTGCGAAGCTCAGCTGAACCTGTGCAGAGAAACTTTCACCCTGTAACACTGAAGCTGTCGCAGAGACAGACACTCATTCATCTGCATTTTGTTCTCAGGTTCTTGGGCTCAGCATTATGATGATTTCACATCATCTCCAGATTACGACTCTGACTACAACTCCACCTTTGAATACAGCTTCTTCAGTAAGTCCCTCTTAAGTTTCTTCACTAACAAAAGAAAATGATTTATCTCCCACAAGGTCGTTGCATCTGACAAATGCTGAGGTAAATGAGGCCTTTATATTTACTCTTTAATTACAGTTAAATTAAAGTACATACAAAGTTAATTTAGACTCTTCATTACTGACATGTTGTTCTCTTAAGTACACAAACACAGTAGGTCATTGTAGTTGCATTCTTCAGCTGGGAAAATGTAACTTTACCTTGATATTAATACTGTTTGGACTGATGTTTAAATGACATCATTGTTTGTCAGTGTGACACGTGCAGCGTGACAGGGCAGCCCAGTGTGGGCATGCTGAGGGTGTATAATGGTGGGCCACAATATTAGCAACAGTGTATACAGCATGTACAAATATGCAATAAACTGAGTTTCAGTCGCATATTTGTTACACTTGCATGTTTGAAATCATCCAAGTAATCTACAAAAAAAGTTTTAAGATTCATCAACTCAAAAACTAAGAAAAATGTATCAAACTGTGAATATGGAATTAAACATTTTATTACTTCAAATCTACGGCCCAATAGTTGTTATTATTATTACTGTTTCCAGTGAAACGATGGGAGTCGTTTAGCTGTGAGAGGACGCGGTGATGCACAGCTGGTGGATGTTTGTTGGTGTTTGCAGGTAATACGAGCAGCGAGGACCTGGACAGACTTGTGGAACGCTTCCTTGATCCTGACGAAACTACGGAGGGCACTGGAGGACCAGAGGAGGAAGTGACTGTAACCATGGTGAATACAAGAAGAACAACCGAGGGGGTCAACGCTCGTAGCACTGCACCATTTCCTGTATGTTTGGTAAGAGCGAGTGTTGAGAGGCGGGGCCCGACTGTGACTGGGCATTTTTGGTGTTTATTGAGACAGATTTGAATCAGGTTGGTACAGTTGTTGTTGGGTTAGGACATCTTAGTTGCACTGTGACAGTTAAAGGTCACACTTTAGCTATTAGCAGTAGCTCGTGGTCAAAGCAGCCATTTACTTTACCTGAATCCTAGAATCTCTCCCCTGCTAACTATGTCCCTCTATCTATTTTCTTATTGCTTTAATTGAACCTTCCTCCCTCTCTCCCTCACTCCTGTTGGGCCTGCCTGTAAAATGTGAAACAAAGTGACTTTTATAAATATCCTTATTTATCAGGTTTCTCTTCTGAACAGAGCCAGTTCACAGCATCTCTTTAAAGTCTTATGCTTATGATATTGTGGTGATACTGAGCTAAAATCAGAACTACTTTGTTGCTGAGTCCAGTTGAAAAGTATAAATGAATTATGTCTTTTAATGTTGGCATAACGCACAGCAACCCTGATGTGTAAAACAACGAGTTTCCTTGAAAAAATCGTATATTCCCCCTGCAAAGTCCTCCACTTTATTTTTTTCCCATTTCAGTGGCTCTCATACACCATCGTAATTTCAGCTTTTTCACTTCTTCCACATTAAAGGCGTGTGAGTGCACAGTGAAGGTAGTGGAGGGTCTGGTTGTGTTGAGAGATTTGATTGGACAGTACAGTAGGAGTATTGAAAATGAGTGATGGGCTCTGTATCGGACCTTCAATTGACCCAAACATGCGTCTACCCACCAGGTAAAAGCCCGGTGTACAGAGATATTTATCATGTTCTGAGGAAGATGAACTCTTTAGCTCAGGGGTCCCCAATCTCAGTCCACGAGGGCCGGTGTCCCTGCAGGTTTTAGATGTGTCCTTGATCCATCACAGCTGATTTAAATGGATAAATTACCTTCTCAACATGTCTTGAAGTTCTCCAGAGGCCTGGTAATGAGCTAATCATGTGATTCAGGTGTGTTGACCCAGGGTGAGATCTAAAACCTGCAGGGACACCGGCCCTTGTGGACTGAGATTGGGGACCCCTGCTTTAGCTTCTGCTGAGGTCCTTCATGATTCCTCAGCTCTGGGTTTGGATCAGAGCTGCAGGACCTGCTGATCCACATCCAAGCGGAGTTCTGCTGGTATTTATAGATGTGCTGACTGAGCAGCTGCCTGCAGGCTGAGCCCATCTGCTTTGTGTAAAAAAGAATATGTCTGATCTCTGCTGGCACCAACAAACACAACGCTTCTCAAATCCGTGAATAAAAACAACTGGAGTGCAGTAAAAAAAACACAGAAGAAAAACACAGCAGAAACAGGACAGCAAAGGATCTGTTCATGTTTAAACATTACACAGAGCTGATCTGAGGTCTGCTGTTCTTGGTCTGGTCAAGTTCACTTTGGTTGAGTTCCAGCATTCATTAACTCACAAAAGAACCATAAATCTGCACCACAGAAGAAGAAACGAGTTCACGAACTGCTGTTGATCTCTGTGAGGAAACACACTTCATAATCCTGCCTCTGTGTCCCCGTCAGGTTTCTGAAAACAAAGTCTCTGCAGACCCTCATGGTTGACCAAAAACTGAGTCAAACCTTCAGGTTTAAACCACACATGGTTTCACTTAACTCTCAGTTTATGAATTAAACAAAAACTTTTTAAATATGTTTCTCTTCCACAGCATGTCTGTATCCTGCCCCTTCCTGTTAAAAGGGAGTTTTTCCTTCTCACTGTAACCAAAGCGCTTGCTCATAGGAGGTCATGTGATTGTTGGCGTTTTCCCTGTTTTCTCTGTGCCTTCCAGTATAAAGAGCCTCGAGGCGACTGTTGCTCTGTGTAAAGAAAACTGAAAAGTTTTAACTTTCTGATGATCCTGAATCTAAATCTCTGTCAGGATTCAGGAACTCCAAAGATGGTGATAAAAGTTCAACTTCCACTGAAAACTTTATTTAGGGGCGGAGTCAACAAACTTTTTTTCAGATTTGATGATGTCTCTATACACGCACCTTTTATGTTTCACTGATCCACAGTCTGTGATTTGTGCCCTGCATAAAGCTAATGCTAGAGTTTAGAAAAGTATCCAGGATGGTCGTTAAGTGGCGAGCCTGTAGAAGGATTTTTGTTCATCATTAGGCTGCCCGCTGCACAAAGTGATGCTGGAGTCGCGTCTTTTATGTCATTTTTGGACCTCCATCTTTGGTCCACTGAGGGGTTGTTTTGTGACGCCAGGCGACATCATCCTCTGAATGTCTGCTGTTGTTGTCGGTAGGACCTCCGTGTAAAAAGTCTGTCTATAAAGTCCAAATTTGGCTGTTGTACAAGTCTTTTTAAAACTTAGGCACCTTTTAGACATCGTTTTCATAATGCTGCTGCATGTATGTAATGCAGTGATCTGCAGACAGTTTTCCAAATGTGCACAAAGAGCATCGAGCAGATGGTCCAGTTGATGAACAAACCTCTCATACTTTTTGTCCAAACGTCTCTCAGAGCAGGCGCCCATCACAGCACCATTCACTCCCTCTGACAAAGCTTTTCACAATGAAACAGGATACCTGTAAAAATGAACCTTAAATAATGCACATGCTCTTTTAAACTTATGAAACACATATTTTAATAAATGAAAGTTTTAACCTGGTTACAAAAAATTAGCTAAATAAAACATTTAAAGAAAATCAGGAAAATGTAAAATAACCAAAAATGTCCCACATGTACTGAATGAATCAACAGGCTAACATGTAATGAATCATGTTTGTTTATACATCATCCATATTCATGTCATGTTGCTGCCCTAGGTCTCCCCTCCTACAAAGTCCACAGTCTGTGATTTGTGCTCTGATTTGTCTGGATCAGTAGAAACATTTAAATCAGTCAAACTTTATTCATCCAGCAGCTTTAACAAAAGCCCTTCAAAGAGCATTACGAGTGACTGACAAGCTCAAACCAGTAAAAAAATTTCAGACAACTATCAGCAAAGAAGAAATAAATCTAACAGTAATAATTCTGATCATTTAAATACAACCTCAAAAACAGCAGAGATGTGGAAAATACAATAACCTTCTATTTATAGGAAACAAACCAAAAGTGACACCTAGTGGTTTTAACAGGATATGACATCAGATGGCCGCAGACCTTCATCTGAAACAATGAGAATAATAACTCTTCATCATTCAGAGCAGAAGCATCACAGTGTGGCACAAACAGAGGAGACAGAGATCTCTGTTCCTGTGTTTCATACACAACCACAGGATGAAGCTTTATTAGCACAACAACACCAAACAGAAACAGTGACAACATGTCACTAACTGGTGCACCAGTCTCAGTCACAGTGTGGTTTGCTATCCACACTCAATACAGAACAAACAGTTGTAGTTATGTTATAAATGAACATTAACAACAAGAGATTCAGTTTTATTTATACAGCACCAAATCCCAGCAGCAGTCGCCTCGAGGCGCAATAAATATGTTGTCAAATGTCACTTATGACCCACTGAAGATGATGATGATGACTATTTGACCAATTAACAAGCTGATGATGTGTTTACTGTCTGCAGGAAATCAGGACACTGCTCTGGACTCTGATGATCCTGTTGGTCCTGCAGCAGCTGCAACACATACTGTGAGCCAACACACACACACACACCACATGATCATGTGCAGCCTTGTTCTTGTGTTTGTGTAAAAATGTCAGAAGCAGGAAGATTTAGGTTCCCTGTTTCAGATCATTTAAACATTAGGAGAACCAAACTGTTCACAACAAATCCAGGATAAAGATGTGTTTGGGATCTGGTGAGTTTGTACGTGCTGATTATCTGGAACATATCCTGTTCTGGCAGCTTTGGACTGCAGAGTAATAATTGACCCATCTTAATAATCCAGAAAGCTGAAGTTTCCTCCGTAAGAACTATAAATGTGGCTCAGGTCTGATCCCGGTTCAGTTAAACCTGGATCTTTTTACTGTTGGAGTCATAAAAACAAAGACTTCATGGAGGCCCAATGAGTTCAGTATTAACAGAGTTTTAGCTTTAATAATGAATCCAAATGATACAACAACTTGATAAAAAGTTAGAAGTGTCTGTGGTTTGTGAGAGATTTCACGTTTTCAGGATTTAAATCAAAGATTCCGAATAAGCCCAAGTGTGAGTCTGAGTGTGAGCCTGACATTTCCAGTTAAAGATTCAATCAGATAAAAGTTGCTGAATGAAAATTTGTCTGCTGTCAGGATGAAAGGTTTTCCCTCTTCTTCTTCCATGTGGAGTCTTTTGTTCCTTTTATTTCATGAATAAATGAAACTCACAGAAATGTCAGATTTTCTACTTTTAGTATTTTCCAGCTTCCACTGGAGCTCTTCTGTTTAACGGGCTGACCACAGGAAGTTTGTTTATCCAAAGCATGTTTTGGTATTTTTATGCAAATTATTTAAGTTTCCAGGTTTGTTTGGGCTGACTTTGATCTTTTCAGTGACATGTGTGTAATCTTTAATATAGCTGATTCATGGCCCCTTTTAGATTTGTCAAAATATAAGATGTGCATAAACATGGAAATGCACAAATTTCAGTCGAAGTAGATGAAAGCTGCTGACCAATCAGCTTCTGTTCTCACAGCATGAATGGATGGAAACAAACATTCAAGCTGTAACAGTTGCTGTTGTGGCTGTTGTAATACAGTGTATCGCCACATGGTGGCGCCTACTGTCTCATGACTGGTAGGTCACCCCATTTTTCTAATTCTTCGTTAAACCATCTCTGATATGGATTCCTCCATGTGTACGTGTGCTCTCGAGTAATGTGTGGTAGAGCTGGCACTTTTATTTTTAATATTTCAAACAAACGAGTACTTGTGTAAGGTTAGAAGTCGTTGCTCATTCGCTATCCACCTGCACACCTCCGCGGCTGGCTTCATCTCCACCACACGTTACAAGGCGTTTGGTTTTCTTTGAATTTGCACAGTTTGATGTTTGATTTGATGTTTTTCATGTTGCAGCTGGTGATAGGTGTCGAATCAAGCCCCTCAGCTCCGTCCTCACTGAACATGGCTGCTCATGAGCACTGCATGGGAGTAGGTGGACCAATCACAGAGCTTGTTTCTGAACTCTTGAACCCAAATGAACTTTCTCACCTTTGTGTGGAATCATTTCAGAGAGAGAAAGTTTGCAGACACACGCCTGGAAGATTTCACTACATGGTGACATTTTTATTATGTGTAAAGATGTTTTTTTAATGGAACTGCTGATTAAGCCATACTTTAGAAATGGTGTTTATATTTGTAATAAAAAGACGTTTTTAAAGAAAATATGAAGTTATTTTGTGTCCTTATTGTGCAAACAAACAACATAAGTGTTTGTAGTTGAGTGCAAACAATCACTGTGTTACAGAATAAACATGGGGTCAGCGGGGGCCTGGAGCATATCCCTGCTTTCATTTTTCCTCCAAATCATAAATGTTGTTGGCTGAACTGTGAAACGTCAGCTGAAAGATTTCTATTACAACAGAACCATCACTGTGCAAATGTTTGCATGTGTTCATATTCAGGATCCAGCCAGTGGATTTGGTTTAATCACAGATTTATTTTATTTGTGATACATTTTTGATTGTGCTGTTTATAGTTTTTCTCTAAATCCTGTTTGTTTGCATAAAAAAGACACAAAAGTGACAGAATAAAAACACAATTGTATGAATGAACATTTTTGCAGATACATTTATATATAAACATATTAAAGACAAAGTATTTAAAGTGGACCCCAGCATCCTCCATGGTTACGATCATCGGTTTGTCAGCCACGTGTTTGATTGTTTATTTGGATGTTTGATCTTCCTGTTGAAAAAAACTAAACTGCAGTCCCGTCAAAAACATGCAGGAAATTATTTTTATTAAAAAAATAAACATTTTCCAAAAAGCTTCAGATCTAGCAACAAAATAAGTTTGACAGAAAATAAGCATGAAGAAGAAGACACCTGAACTTCTATAGGTTTGTGAATGTGTCAGCTCGCATCCAAGAGGCTTCCTAGTGGTTGTGGACAAGCAGAAGAAGATGGCCGTAGTGATCGATGTAGCGGTTCCCAATGACAGCAACATCAGGAAGAAGGAACACGAGAACCTCTAGAAATACCAAGGGCTCAGAGAAGAGCTCGAGAAAATGTGGAGGGCGAAGGTAACAGTGGTCCCAGTGGTAATTGGAGCACTGGGTACCATGACAGATCCCAGGAACAACATCGGAGATCTCTGTCCAGAAGAGCGCAGTCCTGGGAACAGCTAAGATACTGCGCAGGACCCACAAGCTCCCAGGCCTCTGGTAGAGGACCCGAGCTTGAAGGATAGACCGGGGAATTTTTTGATTACTGCTTTGCACACTCTTGGCATTCTCTCGATGAGCTTCATGAGGTCAATTCAATTTCAATTCAATTTTATTTATATAGCGCCAAATCACAACAAAAGTTGCCTCAAGGCGCTTTATATTGTACAGTAGATACAGAGAAAAACCCAACAATCATATGACCCCCTATGAGCAATCATTTTGGTGACAGTGGGAAGGAAAAACTCCCTTTTAACAGGAAGAAACCTCCGGCAGAACCAGGCTCAGGGAGGGGCGGGGCCATCTCCTGCAACCGGTTGGGGTGAGAGAAGGAAGACAGGATAAAGACATGCTGTGGAAGAGAGACAGAGATTAATAACAGATATGATTCGATGCAGAGAGGTCTGTTAACACATAGTGAGTGAGAAAGGTGACTGGAAAGGAAAAACTCAATGCATCATGGGAATCCCCGGCAGCCTACACCTATTGCAGCATAACTAAGGGAGGATTCAGGGTCACCTGGTCCAGCCCTAACTATATGCTTTAGCAAAAAGGAAAGTTTGAAGCCTAATCTTGAAAGTAAAGATAGTGTCTGTCTCCCGAATCCAAACTGGAAGCTGGTTCCACAGAAGAGGGGCCTGAAAACTGAAGGCTCTGCCTCCCATTCTACTTTTAAACACTCTAGGAACAACAAGTAGGCCTGCAGTGTGAGAGCGAAGTGCTCTAATAGGGTGATATGGTACTACAAGGTCATTAAGATAAGATGGGGCCTGATTATTTAAGACCTTGTATGTGAGGAGCAGGATTTTGAATTCAATTCTGGATTTAACAGGAAGCCAATGAAGGGAAGCCAAAACAGGAGAAATCTGCTCTCTCTTTCTAGTCCCTGTCAGGACTCTTGCTGCAGCATTTTGGATTAACTGAAGGCTTTTCAGGGAGTTTTTAGGACATCCTGATAATAATGAATTGCAGTAGTCCAGCCTGGAAGTAATAAATGCATGAACTAGTTTTTCAGCGTCACTAAGGCTACGTTCACACTGCAGGCGAAAGCGCATCAAATCCGACTTTTCTGACCCTATGCGACCCATATCCGATCATGGTATGACAGTGTGAATGGCACAAATCCGATATTTTCAAATCTGATCTGGGTCACTTTCGTATGTGGTACTGAATCCGATACATATCCGATGTTTTAGAAAGCGACTGCTGTTTGAACGGTCATGTCGCATTAAATCCGTCTTTTACGTCACTGACACAAGACAGACGCCAATTATCAGCGCCGGAGAAGACATCGCGAACGCTTCCTGGCCATCCAGTGTAGATGTCAGTGAAACTGTTGGGAACACAACGTGAACATTTTATTTGTACTGTATAATCTGCAGATTCTGACAGAAATCTGCAACTATCCTTTGAAGCACCGCTCCTCTAAAACAGCAATAGGGATCATTATTAGGTTATTTACATTATTATGTAAATAACAAAATAACTTAAAGCAAAAACTGGGAAACGTAAAGTCTGAAGTCTTTATATTAAGGGCCATCAGTCAAACAATACTGTTTGCTCTGGGTCTAAACAGAGCGCGTTGTGTGTGATGTCTTCTTTTGCGCATGCGGGCCGCTTTGAGCGTTCACACTAGAGCGCGTTTGCTGTCGCATTTTATTTGTAATGTGAACAAGCAGACAAAAAAATCGGATTTGATAAAAAAATCGGAATTGAGCATTAAGACCTGCAGCATGAACGTAGCCTAAGCGACAGGATATTTCTAACTTTAGAGATGTTGCGCAAATGGAAGAAAGCAGTCTTACATATTTGTTTAATATGTGCATTGAAGGACATGTCCTGGTCAAAAATGACTCCAAGGTTCCTCACAGCATTACTGGAGGCCAAGGTAATGCCATCCAGAGTAAGAATCTGCTTAGATACCATATTTCTAAGATTTTCAGGGCTGAGTACAATAACCTCAGTTTGATCTGAATTAAGAAGCAGAAAGTTAGCGGCCATCCAGGTCTTTATGTCTTTAAGACATTCCTGCAGTTTAACTAATTGGTGTGTGTTACCTGGCTTCATGGATAGATAGAGCTGCGTGTCATCTGCATAGCAGTGAAAATTTATGCTATGTCTTCTAATGATGCTGCCTAAGGGAAGCATGTATAATGTAAACAGAATTGGTCCTAGCACTGAACCCTGTGGAACACCATAATTGACCTTAGTGTGTGAAGAGGACTCTCCATTTACATGTAAATGTAAATGTACATGCAAATCGGAGTCTATTAGATAGATATGATACAAACCACTGCAGCGCAGTACCTGTAATACCTACAGCATGCTCTAATCGCTCTAATAGGATATTATGGTCGACAGTATCGAACGCAGCACTGAGGTCTAGCAGGACAAGCACAGAGATGAGTCCACTGTCAGAGGCCATAAGAAGATCATTTGTAACCTTCACTAAAGCTGTTTCTGTGCTGTGATGAGCTCTGAAACCTGACTGAAACTCTTCAAATAAGCCATTCCTCTGCAGATGATCTGTTAGCTGTAGCTGTAAGTAATGACTCTTCTGACTCATTCCACAGAATTAGCCAGGACCAGACCTAAAATAAATCAAATGGCCGGCCCTAACTTATTTTTTAACGAGGTTTAGGGCGGAAGGCGTGCGCAGCTCCAACTTATGCTGCCATCTTGGGTGGGCGTACCACGTGACTGGTAAATATACTTTTATTTATTCACTCTACATAAAATGTAATAAATAAATCATATAATACAAAAAACAACTCTTCACATTTCCACTTTTAACTATTTAAATTTTCAGCTTTTTCCTTTTAAACAAATTTAAAGTGAAACAACACAAAACACTGCAAACAATTAAATATACATTAAAATATGCAAAACAAAAAGAAGATGCATATTCTCTGTCATATGGGCCTGCATGAATAAACTTTCTGAATGCTTTATCATCCGCAACTGAAAATAGTTGTGGATGATTACTATACCTTTCTAATGTGACGTTGTTGTCCCTGGCTCTCTTTCTCTCTCTCTCCCTCCTGCTCTGTTCCTGTGCTACTGCGAGTGTAACTACCGCCCCTCCCCCCTCTGCCCAGCGCAAGCACAAGGCTCGCATGCGGAGTGCAGCGGAAAAAAAGTGCGAGAGAGAGGGTGAGAGAAAGAAAAAAACCACGGCTCCCAATAAGGAGCCGGCTCGCGTCGTTCACTTCAAAGACCCGGCTCTAAGAGCCGTTTTGTTCGCGACCGACACATCACTACTGTTTTCATGGATGTCTGGATGTTAAACTTAATTGTTACACCTGGTAGAGCAGCCAAACTGATCATTTTATTACAGATGAAAGAATTTAGACATTTTTTTCAACTCTCAGTGATGCTGCAGTGATCGTTTGACTTTGGGACCTGCAGCGTAGTTTGGGCCCAGACAAGGTTAATGGCGTCAGACTTAGAGACTGGATAACACTAGAAAGTGCATTTTCTGAAGAAACTGCAGTGTGAATGCTTGAATCTGAATTATGCACTGAAATGAATTAATTGCTGAATTTTAAGTTAAAAATGTTGAATGAGATGAAAAATACAGAAATTTGCACCTGAAAACAAAAGTGCTGAACTGCTAAAAGCTGAAATCCACACAGAAGAAGTTGGAAAATAGCTGAAAATGTTTTAAATGCAAATTAGAAAAACCCAAGAAATGAGAAAAGACCATTTAGAATCAGAAAACATCTGAATGAATAATAAAGTTTCATATTTTTTGAATAACTGAATGACTAAAATGTGATCCCTCCACTTGGATCCACACAGTTTAAAAAGTTTGTATCTATGAGCTTTGAAAGACACGCTGTTGGAAAGAGAAGAACGATGGCGACGTTTTGAGGGTAAAATGATGGCTGTAGAGCAAACACTGTGGACACAGCAGCAGTTGAAAGAGAAGTGTTTAAGATGAATCTTGGCACAGTGAGAGAGAGAGCTCGTTAGGCAGGCAGGTGTGAGCCTGGTTGCTATAGTGACTGCATCCAATGGCTCCATACACACGCGCACAGACATGCACCTCACTTTTGCTGCTTAAAATGAACAGAAAAGTCAGCCCCAAACAAATCGCTCCCAAATGAAAAGTACAGGTCGTATTGACAAAATTCTTTCACCGTGAGCGCCAGCAATGTCCAGTGTACCAAATTCTCAGTTTTCATGCCTGTGGAGTTTATTATATGGACGTGGGCACAGTGTAAAGACAGCCTGCTCTTCTGATTTTCAAAGGAACTTTCTGAGCCATTTTAACATTGGAGTCTATGGAGGAGTTGGAGGGAGGAGGCTGTGCATTGGTGACATTTATGAAAGAACCATAACACCTAGTACAATAGTAAACACATTGGATGAAAGAGGACAGCGATGGCTACGTTTTGAGGGTAAAATCATACCTGTAGAGCAAACGCCGCAGACACAGCAGCAGTTTTAAAAAAGATTTTAAGATTAATTTTTTTGCTCCTCTCACTCTAGCAGTTGAGCTGTCTCACTCTAGCCCCAACATTCCGTCCCATACACACCCATTATAAACTCTGAAACGGCTGAAAAAACATCATGAAACTTAAACTGGAACTGAAGAAAAAGTATAACAGATATTGAAAAGATAAATACAAGTTGAATAGTTGAATGTCTTGTCTTCGTTTTAAAGTTTGAATGGTGGCTCTACGTCAATGTATGTGGAAGCAATAAGAGTTTAAAAATGAGTAAGTTGAAGGAGAATTTGAAGGGTCTCCCCATTGAAATACATGGGAAATTTTTGTTGAAAAAAGTTAAATAATTTTAAAAATATAAACGTTATAAATGAGAAAAATACAAGCAGTCATGTCCAAAAGAAGAGGAATCTAACGGTGTTTGAATGGTTTTTCTAAGTTGAGCGGTTTTGAAGGAATTAGATGCCAAAAAACGTACGGAATATATAATAATAATAACTAGAAAGTGCATTTTCTGAAGAAACTGCAGTGTGAATGCTTGAATCTGAATATATGCACTGAAAAGAATTAATTGCTGAAGTTTAAGTTAAAAATGTTGAATGAGATGAAAAATACAGAAATTTTCACCTGAAAACAAAAGTGCTGAACTGCTAAAAGCTAACATCCACACAGAAGAAGTTGGAAAAGAGCTGAAAGTGTTTTAAATGTAAATTAGAAAAACCTAAGTAATGAGAAAAGAAAATTTAGAGTCAGAAAACATCTGAATGAATATTAAAAGTTCATATTCTTTGAATCACTGAATGACTGAAATGTGATCCCTCCACTTGGATCCACACAGTTTAAAAAGTTTATATTTCTGAGCTTTGAAAGACATGCTGTTGGAAAGAGAAGAACGATGGCGACGTTTTGAGGGTAAAATGATGGCTGTAGGGCAAACACTGTGGACACAGCAGCAGTTGAAAGAGAAGTGTTTAAGATGAATCTTGGCAGAGTGAGGGACAGAGCTCGTTAGGCAGGCAGGTGTGAGCCTGGTTGCTATAGTGACTGCACCCAATGGCCCCATACACACGCAGACATGCACCTCACTTTTGCTGCTTAAAATGAACAGAAAAGTCAGGCCGAAACAAATCGCTCCCAAATGAAAAGTATAAGTCGTATTGACAAAATTCTTTCACCGTGAGCGGCAGCAATGTCTAGTCTACCTAATTCTCAGTTTTCATGCCTGTGGAGTTTATTATATGGACGTGGTGACAGTGTAAAGACAGCCTGCTCTTCTGATTTTCAAACGAACTTTCTGAGCCATTTTAACATTAGAGTCTATGGAGGAGTTGGAGGGAGGAGGCTGTGCTTTGGTGACATTTATGAAAGAACCATAACACCTAGGACAATAGTAAACACATTGGATGAAAGAGGACAGCGATGGCTACGTTTTGAGGGTAAAATCATACCTGTAGACCAAACACCGTGGACACAGCAGCAGTTTTAAAAAATATTTTAAGATTAATTTTTTTGCTCCTCTCACTCTAGCAGTTGAGCTGTCTCACTCTAGCCCCAACATTCCGTCCCATACACACCCATTATAAACTCTGAAATGGGTGAAAAAACATCATGAAACTTAAACTGGAACTGAAGAAAAAGTATAATAGATATTGAAAAGATAAATACAAATTGAATAGTTGAATGTTTTGTCTTCGTTTTAAAGTTTGAATGGTGGCTCTATGTCAACGTATGTGGAAGTAGATACAGTTTAAAAATGAATAAGTTGAATGAGGATTTGAAGGGTCTCCCCATTGAAATACATGGGAATTTTTTGTTGAAAAAAGTTAAATAAAATTAAAAATATAAATGAGAAAAATGAGAAAAATAGAAGCAGTCATGTCCAAAAGAAGAGGAATCTAATGGTGTTTGAATGGTTTTTCTAAGTTGAACGGTTTTGAAGGAGATACAGTACAAAAAACGTACGGAAGAATAAAATATAATAATAATAAAGATTAGAAGAACAATACTGTGAATGCTTTTACAAGCATTCACACTAATAAAGATTAGAAGAACAATACTGTGAATGCTTTTACAAGCATTCACACTAATAATAATAATAATAAAGATTACAACAACAATACTGTGAATGCTTTTACAAGCATTCACACTAATAAAGATTACAACAACAATACTGTGAATGCTTTTACAAGCATTCACACTAATAAAGAATAGAAGAACAATACTGTGAATGCTTTTACAAGCATTCACACTAATAAAGATTACAACAACAATACTGTGAATGCTTTTACAAGCATTCACACTAATAAAGATTACAACAACAATACTGTGAATGCTTTTACAAGCATTCACACTAATTACAACAACAATACTGTGAATGCTTCAAGCATTCACACTAATAATAAAGATTAGAAGAACAATACTGTGAATGCTTTTACAAGCATTCACACTAATAAAGAAAAACAGAAGAACAATACTGTGAATGCTTTTACAAGCATTCACACTAATTACCACACAAATGTGCATTTTAACACGAGGCTGAAGTTGGTTTTCGTTTCTAGCCACTTTAACAATATTAATGTTACTTACCTCCAAACTGTATTACATTGGCCAATAGAAAGTTGTGTGTCATCTGAAAATTAGCAATAGCTGTAGAAAAAACTATAACAACATCCACCATTTAAATGCAGATTTCCGTCATATGAGCATTTGATGGCCTTTTGGAATCTAATCCAAGAAGCAACAAGCAGGATGGTGAGGGTCACCAGTTGTTAGAAGAGCCTTTCCACCAGCACATCCACCGAGAGCCCTGCAAACAGACCAACAGTAAGTTCTACAAAATTACTACCTGCTTGGTCTGTGTGGGTTGCACATTTTTGGTGGTGACTGCAGCAATTATTTTTTTCTCTTCCAGAAATTGTTGCCAATTGACGAGCTCTTCTTGTTCCTGGATTATCAGGCAACCGGCTGTACACAAAGGGACCTTTGTCATAAGTTTAACATCCACAGAGCTACAGTGAGTAGAATACTTGCAATACAAAGAGTCCTACTTTTCCACAAATTTGAAGGATGGGTCCGGTGTATCCTTCGTGTCCTACCATATCCCAGGATTCATTGCGGGCCATACAGGAGATTTTTTTTATGATAACGATGGTCAAAGCGGGAGAGGAAAACATTTTCAAATGTAAGTATATGATAATCTGGTGGTACGAAAGTTAAATTGTTATAGCGGTTGTGTTGTTAAGCTATGGGCATCTGCATAGACAGGTTTTTTTTTCAAATTAAAACAACCGTAAACTAGCTTGTATGGCGGGTACCACGGTTTTTCATGTATTGCCGCTTACATACAGCCAATTTTGATTTTTGCGAATTCACGTTTTGGCGATATGTTGTAGGGGACAAAGACCAAATGGCTCAATTTATTAAAACGAGGAGAAAACGATCACCTCTTCACTGGGGTGAAGAATTCACCACTGTGGTGTGGAGGTACAAGAATAAATCAATTTACACATCATATTCATATGAGTGCGGTTTTATTAACCCACATATTGTAAAGCCGTGGTCCCCAACATTTTTTGCGCCACAGACCGGTTTATGTCAGACACGGACCGGCCTTTAAGGTGTGGCAGATAAATACAACAAATTAAAATGATACGACCGAGACAAAAACGGTGGTATTTTGTAAATATAACAATAAACGTGAATTCACTGCATAATTGTGTAACTTTATTAGCAGCGTCCTCCTGAAATGCACCAACAACACTGAGAGTAACATCCTCCTCTCTGCCCCTTAATGCTCTCTGGTCACTATGGTAACGCGTAAATATTTCTTTCAAAATAAGACGCACAACTACAACACGGGAAAGACCCAGGGAAACCGAGTTAACGATAAAAACCCGGAAAGCCATCAATTTCACACTGCAGCCTCAACTCTCGTGGCCCGGTACCAAACGGCTGACAGACCGCTGCTGTACAGAACCTGTGATGTTCAGACGGTGTTCCTCTGGTGTTCTGCTGTGAAAACTTTTGGATTTAAGGATTAACATAGTTGCCATGGTGTCCTTTCTTCTCTTATTTGTTGTGTGTGATCAGGACAATTCTGGAGAAGATGGGCCTGCAGGGGAAAGTCACCCCCTTGCAGGCCAGAAGACATGAGATAACTTTAAAGAATACAAAGTACGTATGTGTGTTATCAAGAAGATAATTCTTAAGAACACAAGTTAATAAATGTGCAATTACTAAGAGTTGTTGTGGTGTTTTTATTTGCCTGCTGTCATTTTTGATTTCCTCTGCCTTTAGGATTGCAAGTATCCAGGCTCAGGAGAGGGGGTCAGTGGGAAGCCCACTGCTGCTACTTGGCCCTGGTTTGCCCTCATGGATGAGGTGATAGGACCGAGGCCTTCCATTAGGCCACCTGTCCAAATTTCCGCTCTCCCTGAGGACACTCCAGGGCCGAGCGCAGTAGTGGGTGACTTAAATGACAGCGATGACGAAGCTGGTCAGCCACCCACAACAGGGAGAAAGAGGAAAAGAGACAGGGATGATGAGCTGCTAGACCTCATCAGAGAGGACATGAGGCAGCAAAGAGAGGCTGAGGAGAGGAGAGCAGGGAGAGGACGGACAGACTGTTTTCACTTCTAGAAAGATTAGTTCCCAAATGAGTTATGTATTGAGAAATTTATTTATTTAAATATATTTGTTACCTTACTATATGTGCTGCATTAGTTTAAAAGTTTTATGTTAATAATAAATTGATTACAACAAATACTAACTGTCACTGAACTCATTATATTTACAGGTATGTTTAAGATGTATGAACATATCGCTAACTCTGAACAATATTGCATGGATATTTATTTGATGGCAATAAAGTAAATAACAATAAAAACTAGAGAGCAAAAATTTCAGAAGAAATTTTAAATGTGCCTATGCTGCTTCCAATAAGTGTAGTTTGCCATTCGTACGGCTACAGGGAGCAAAACGCATTAGAGCAGCCATTCTCCACCTTGAACTATGGTAAAAACAAACCGCTCACAGATGACAGCTTACAGTCTTGCGTAAAGATGAAGTGACTTCGTACAGCCCCGATTTGCAGACGCTGTGCGCAGAGGTTCAAGAGCAGAAGTCCCATTGTACTACGGCAGACCCGACAATGTTTGCATGAACACGCTTTGAAGCATTTCTTAATTGACTACATTTCACTTGGTTGCTGTACCCACACAGCCGGCTGCAGCTTTTCAACTCACAGCCCGGCACACAGCAACACAACAGCTGAGAGAGCACAGACTTTAAGCTGGCGAGGCGTGAGCGCAGATGCTGCTCAGGTGCGTCCGCCTCCCCTGCAGCGGCACTGCAGGTCACGCCCTGCCACACACATCAAACACGTAAAATAAATATTTATCCAGATATTTTGTAAATATTTCTTTTTCATTTTTTTAGTAGCACAGTGCTTTTTTCCAAATATTTTTAAAATTCAGGTCAAGGCTCTGTAACTTCGCAGATTTCAACTATCACGGGGTAATTTTGGATCGTAACTCCTGCGATAAACGAGGGACCACTGTAAATAAAAAGCAAACGCTTACCTTGGCTGAAGTACAGGGATCAATGGCTATTTTAGTCAGCAGTTTATAACCCAGAGCAGGGCTGGACTGTCACGTAGGTAAGTAGTGTCCTTTGGCGCATCCTTCCCCTGAATTCGGACACAGCAAATGACTGTAGAAAACATGGATGCGACAGCTCCCCAAAAATGAAGCCAAAATGTCTCTATCGCCCCCTGGTGTCTGGCTGCAGTATAGGTCATAAACCCCGCCTCCTCCATGTTGGCGGATGGGACTGGGGTCAGACTAAAATAAATTAATTCTCCTCAGATAAATTTTGTGTGTGTGTGTGAAAATGTGTTAAACCGTAGTAAAAGTGCTTAGTTAAACTTGTGCTTTTGTAACGTTCAGTATGGCCACACATACAGGGTGCATGCCTTGGGGGAAAACTTTATTTCAATTTATATGCATTTGTTTAATCCGAACAAGGAGATTTAGAATCAAAGTCAGGGGCCGGGGCTCTGGGGACCGGGCGGCGCTGCTGCACTGGGCTCCAGTCCGGATGGGCCTGGGCCCCCTTTCCCTGGCAGGGTGCAGAGTATGGGGGTGCCTACTGGGGTCAGCGGGGGAGCTGGCCCAGGGAGGGGTCACTTGCCCTCCCTTCCTTCCCTCCCCATCTCCAGCTGCCTCCCTCTTCCCGCTCCACGACAATCACTCACACATGCAGGGCCTTGGGGTAGGGGTGTGTCACCAGGGTGCAGAGGAGGCATCCTCCCCCTCTGTCCCCTTCTGGCTGCCTGTGCCTCAATTTTATCCCACAACTTAGACATTCACATTACTCACACTCTCATTACACATACATATAGGATCTTGGGGGTGGGCACGCTACACGGAATCCAAATCACCATCAGGGTGTACACCTCACCCCTGGCGTCGTTGCCCACCTCTCAATTTTAAATACACGTAGACATTGAGGGCTAGCAGGAGGGGCAATGCGCTTACCTGCTGCTCTCGGCAGGTAGCTCCATGCCCTCCTGGGTTTTAAATGCACCTTAGAACACACATACATCAACACTACATATGAGCGGGTGGAGGGAGGTTTGGAGTCTTCTCACACCCCCGTTCTCTGCGGCCTGTTGGAGCGGGGGGGGCTGGGAGGAGGAGTTGGCCGTCCGACTGGGGTCTGGAATGTGGGGCGTCCCTGCTGCTGCCGAGTCGGGGCGGTCTGCTTCTCCCCACCGCAGGGAAAAGGGTAACACCACCTGGGTCTGGGTGCAGTTTCCCCCTCCAGGGGCAAGGGTACCTAGACCCGGGGCTTAGAGTACGCTTGGGGAGTGTGACTGTGTGTACAGTGTCTCTTTATGTCTGTCTCCACGTTGGTTGAGTGTGGAGTAATTGCAGATGAGAGCATGAGGGTGGGAATGGATGTTTGTATCTGTGTGTGCCTGTTTGTCTGTGTCTATATGTCAGGTTGGGTATCAGACGCCACCTCTCTGGGGACATCTCAGGCCCTCCAAGGTTTGGAGGCCTATCTCCCCCCACCACTCCCCCTGCCTGTGGGAGATGCCCTCAGACATCGGTGCATTGGTGGTTCTTTGTGTCCGGGGATGGGTGTCCAGGTACACACCAGCTCACTCCTTGGTGGCTGCTTATCGGGGCCTGGAGCCTGGGGCTCGCTCGGGCACCTTCGGGGTTGGGGTGCCCTTGGCCTCTCGGCCTGGGGCTCGGTCACTCTGGCACAGCTGGCTGTCGGCGGAGCTCACGGGCACGTCACTGCAACCCCCCTGGCTTCTGCTCCGCGGCTGCTGAGTGACCCCTCATCTGGGACTCTCCTCAGCTCTTTCTGGGATAGTGGCGCGGCTGCCCCTCTGTTGGTCTTCCTTGGTCTCTTGTGTTCTGGGGGTCTCTGGATGTCTGGAGTTTTGATCTCCTCCATACCTGCTTCATGCCCTGGAGGACGGGGCTGTGGCCCCCCACACCCTCTAGCCGATCATTACATGAAGGAACCTTTTAAAAACAAGCGCGTCCATGTTCACAGGTGTACACACGGGTGCTCACACACACAAACTACACCCGTTTTGGCTCCTACCTCAAAGCACACTGTGCGCTGTCGATCTTACGTGCTGCACAATAATGTTTAACATTTAGTATTTACTGCCATATTCCCATATATCATTGTGATGTTGTTTATTCTATTACTCTCGTTTTCTTCTGCTTGTTTTCTTTTTTCTTTCTCAACAGGTGATCCAGGTGATCGATATATGTATTTTTTGTCTGCTTATTCTGTTGGTTTTTGGTTTTTGCCCTTTATCCCCGTCCCTGTTCCCCGCTGTTTTTCTTTCCCTCTTTCTTTCTCCCCTTTCTTTCCTCCAGTCAAGTCTGTCCCGTATTCAGCAAGTGAAAATAAAATAAACAATAAAAGGTGAATCAAATAGACCATTACAGCAAGGCTGGGATGGTCAATTTGGTAAAGTAAATCCGTTGGGCATCTTTCTTCGCCTTTAGACAATAATTCTGATGGCAAAAGAGCCAAACGGGACAGGCAGAAAAAAAAAGAAAAAAAAAAGAATCAAAGTCAGAGTCACAAAAAACTCTCGCGATCATAAACGCACCGCGGCTCCCAACATAAAAAACTTCCTGAAAAAAACTCTTTTCTCCAAAACACGCGCAACAAAAAACCCCTAGAATAACTTGTTAGGGACCCCTCTATTCCCAAAACCTTATATTCGATAACAGGGGAAAACACCTGAAAAAATCCTTAGTCTTTTTTCTTCAAACCAGTCCTCTACTAGCTCCGTCTCAAATTCAGCAAAGTCTAAGTTCTCCTTTCGCTCTGACTCACATCAAACCTCTCTCAGAGCAGCATCTTTTCCTTCTTGTTCGCTCCCCGGCTCATCCCCGAATGCTGCTTACCAGAGGAGGGTCGAGTATCCAAAAAATGTACTCAAGTAAGAGTATCATTACTTTAAAATATTATTACTCAAGTAAAAAGTAGTCATCAAAAAAGTTACTCGAGTAAGAGTAAAAAAGTACTTGGTGAAAAGGCTACTCAAGTACTGAGTAAATAGCGAGTAACTGTTTGAAATGTCCGATTTATTTTATAAATAAATGCTATCAGACAATCAAAAATAAATAAATATACAAATTTTAGTATTTTCAAAAGGAATATATGTAAAAAGATCCACAAAATAAGGCACAACAATTCTAATTTCAAGATTTCAGTTTTTCACAACGTAAAGCTTTTTCAAGCAAAACCTACAGTAAATATATTCACATTTACAGCAGCCTCAGAGAAAACATTAGAACGAGGCAGCTTCAACATAACAGACTACAGCTGATGCGCCAGAATGTCATACTAGGGCTGGTTCTTTTAAATACAAGGAGGGATTAAGTAAATCAGAAACAAATGACACAGAGATGCAACAGGTATAATCAGGAAAAGTTTATTCCCAAGGCGGACAGCAGGAATTAAAAACAAAACAAAACATCTGTGCTAAAATTCCACAGGAATAGACATTCTAACAAAACTTATTTTGTATACTAAAATACCCTGAAGTATAGACAGTGGATTAACACAATGTATTATGTAAAAATGTAAAAACTACACTCACAAATAAACACTGAAATCAGAGTAAAACTAATTACAAAAGACAAATACAAATTTCCACTATGTGGATGTACATATGTGTATGGCTCACTTTACCATAAATTGTTTCTTCAGTCAGTGAAATGGTGCTTCAGCTTCAGCAGCAGTTGGCTCTCAAGGTTCTTGCTGTGAAGCTGTGACCGTTTGGCAGTGAACAGGAGTCCTGCATGACTAAAAAGTCTCTCACAGGCTGCAGATGCAGGAAGAGCTGTATTGACTTTGATCGACAGCTTCTTGATCTGAGGAAAGCCATGCAATACATCCACACCTCCAGTGAATGGACATTGGACAGTGAAAGGTATCTCTCCAGCTCCTCTGCTTCTGGCTTTCCTGACCCCATGGATCCATCATCTTCGTGGGTTAGGCTGCTGTTTGTGCTGGCCTCATCCAGCTCTGTGTCTAGGTGATGTCTGATGAAGTGGAGACCTGTGGAAAGATGTAAGGTTTTCAAAAGAATTAGGTCTGGGCATTATAGTGCTGTATACACTGCCAAGCTGCAGATGTTTGTTTGGAGCTAGCCTCCAAAAGCTGCCCATACACGGTGCGATTTGGCCCATTTTGAGTGGATTTTTCAGTCGTGCAACCATTTTGGGGATCGGCCGTGTTTTGCCTTAATCGTGTGTGCATCGTGTAGTATACATGGGGTAACGAAAAGCAGTTAACACCTCACGACCAGCTCCCAATCATCAATCGTATGGTCGCATGATAATCAAACCAGTTTGAAATCCTGTCGCCTCTCACACTGCGCAGCACAAACACAGAACTGAAAGAAAAGGTGGAGCGGCAGGCAGCGCAGCGTGTGATCTGGACACAAGAGATGGAGGCACAACTTGTAGGATGAGGCAAGCTCATCCGAGTACGCAAGCGTAGAGCTGCCACCGGGGCAAAAGAAAAATAGAGCTATATCACGTTATAACGTAAACAGCTTATTGTTCTAACAATATACCTTTCACGTTTGAACAATATAATATTTATATTGTACGAACGTGATAATTATGTATAATGCAATAACGTGATATTATATTGTACAAACATTAAAAGTATATTGTTAGAACAATAAACCTTTCACGTTATAACGTGACATAGCTCTATTTTTCTTTTGCCCCGGTGGCAGCTCTACGCTTCCGTATCCGAGGCTTTTCAATGTGGCCTCACAAAATTATCACGACTACAACAACCATGAAGAGTTGGATGGACATTGCTGCTCAATCACAGCTGCCTGGTCAATGTTTTTCATTAGTAATTTAGCAGAGTTGATGGTGTGTGTGTCTGTGTGAGTGAAAGACAGAGGGAGAGTGAGGGACAGATTTTGTATGATAAGCTTCATGTTATGGACGCACAGTTTGAGCACTCAGGTCGCATCAGGTCGCATAGTGAGAGACCCTGCATCGTGACCTATGAACTTCTAACCTCTGCGATTTAATTGTACAGTTTGAGCAGGAGCGGAATAACGTGACTGAAAAAACTCGCACAGTGTTTGCCCAGCTTAATGCAGACTGTTTAAACTTAACAAGCTGCTGTTTCACATAATAAACCCTGTCACCCGCAGTATTGCCTTCTGTTTTAACAGTTAAAGCAGTAGACACGAGCTGTTTGCATGTTCGTGGAACTCTAGCGTCATTAACCAGGCTAGCTGTTAGCTTATAGCTCACGCTAGCTAACCAGCGAGCAGTTAAAAAGACAGCTGAAGCTGCACAAAACACCCACAAACATATCTCATTACAACGTAGCGCCGGAAATATGACTCGCAGCTGGGGCCTGAACTGAAAGTGGCACTGGAGATGCTGGAGACTGAACTACAGGTGTCCCTGGGGGAACAGGAGACTGAGTGGAGAGCGAGTGAGCTGCTGATACTGGTGACTGAGCTGAGAGTAGTGATGTTCGATTCATGAACGATTCGTTCACTACTCGAGAATCACTTTACTGACTCGTGAATCATGATTCACAAGCGCAACTGACTCAATGACTCATCCCTGTTGCTGTTAGCAAGCTAATTCCATTAGTAGAAATAGATCTAGCTTATAATTAAAATTGTGGGGGAAAAAACAACAGCCAGTTTCTTAACAAAAACATTTCTGCTCTGAACTGGAAGAAAAAACCCTGAGTAGAAGCTCACATCAAGACAATAGCTCCTCGGTTCACAGTAGCATCTCTCAGCTAACATGCTAACAGCACATTTAAGTTACCCACCCCCTCCCTTGCTGTGCTGAATCATAGCGTAAGCGAATCACTCAGGACTCACTAACCCCCTCCCTCCTGGCTCACAGCTCAAACGAGTTGAACGAATCACTGACTCACTCACCCCCTCCCTTCCTGTGCTGAATCGTAGCATAGACGAATCGTGGCCCTTTCTCAATTCTCAAGTACGCGAGTACATACTCGCGTTCCCGGTTAGTACGTACTCGCCGAGAACGCACGGGAGTACGGACTCGCGATTTGTACAATTGGAACACCAGCGTACTTGATGATGTTACAGGTCCGGAGTTTTTTTTTTTTACTGCCGTCCCCTCTTAATTTAACTGTGAGTAATATGTTATGAAGCTTAACTTTAATCACAGCACTTTCCCTCTTTCTTTCTCCCCTTTTCTTTCTCCCAGTAAAGTCTGTCCCGTATTCAGCAAATGAAAATAAAATAAACAATAAAAGGTGAATCAAATGGACCATTACGGCAAGGCTGGGATGGTCCATTTGGTAAAGTAAATCCGTTGGGCATCTTTCTTTGCCTTTAGACAATAATTCTGATGGCAAAAGAGCCAAACGGGACAGGCGCAAAAAAAAAAAAAAAAAAAAAACTTTAATCACAGCCAAACCGGTTTACTCAGGAACAAATAAAACACTGAAATAAACCAAACATTAACATTTAGATGTGATCTAAGTGACTTATATATCATGTTTAACCTCAGTAGTGAAATCTCTATTAATAAAAATAGTGTACATGTACATACCTGTACATACCTTAATAAAAACAAGCAGGTGAGATGTTAGAACGCTTTTATTTTTATTTTAGTGGACACTCAATACAATAGACAGCTACTGGGGTTTGGGGTTTGTTTAACCTGAGTAGCGAAAAGACCGCGGGGGGGTTGAAAACGATGTGCCGGGAGTCCGCTGTTCTCGCCGGGCTCTAATAATCCTCGACCTCGCTGTCTGCTATGGAGCTGGTGGGTCACAGACGTCTCCGAAAACGTCGGAGCGCGTTTGGAAATATATGATATCTTGATAAATCGAGCAGATATTTGAACTTTACACAGCTACATTCTCGCTTGAAAATAACTTAAAAGTTTATTTTGTGACCCAGAAAGAGTAATATTTAAAATTTTTTAGCCCCGCTCGTCCGCCATTGCCGCGTTTGAGTTTTGGACGAAATGCATTCTGGGATATTTAGCTGTACCAAGTCCACACAAGTCACCACCGATGCATGCTCGATAAAACGGGCGGAGCGAGAACACATCCGGGACTTTTTCGCGTTCTCGGCTTGATGCGTACTTCGAATTGGAACAGTACTTGGTCTCCGACTGATGACGTATCACGAGTACACGAGAACGCAAGTACGCACAAGTACGCATATTGAGAAAGGCCCACTCACTCACTCACTCACCCTGTTAGGGTTCAGAAATTGAGGAGGAAGACCAAAAATAATGACCACTGATCCTGCCGGGTGCAATTAGACGACATTTTAATGAATACACATGTGGAGTCCAACACTGTGCAGATTCAGTGTTGAACTGTCTTACAATAGTCAGAACAAAGACTTTATAGGGGTGAAATAGTACAGCCCCCGTTTCTGTTGCCAGGCAGACCCAATACCTCCTACGTCAATCCAAAACCACAACTGTTCAATTAACTTTTGACACAGTTTAAAAGAACAATCTCTTCGCCTCGAAGCCAGGTGCTTCCTGTCACCATCCTGCCCAGGCTTATCTTCTGGAACATCAGGTCCACGTTCTGCACAAACTGTCACTCATGCAGGCACAATTTTGCAGTCGCAAGCAAAACATGATTAAACTCTTACCTATATAAATGAGTCTACAGATGTGTGTGTGTGTGTGCGTGCACGTGCGGGGGCGCGTGCGTACTGTGTACTGCGTACGTGTCATGACCTCTCCTGCACCCCGGCTCACCTCACACCTCTCGTCATCGCCAGACACAAGGCCTGCGCACGTACACAGCTGAAACTATATGTGTCTGTATGTCTAACCTCAACTTAGGCAACCAGGCTAAGGCCATCCTGTGTTGTGATGATCTTAACTTCTATGTAAAATGTATAAAACAAATGTTTCAATCTAATACAACTACTTAAAACTTAATCAAAGCTTAATCAAAAATATAAATGCATCAAAGATGATAATAGCATCATCCAAACTGCTCCTCAGAATTACTTGCACTGAGACTGTGCTTTCGGTTTCACTTCTGCAGAAGCATGCAGTTTCCTGTCTTATTTTGAGGATACTCAGCGTTAGGCCTTTTCTTTCACAATGCAGTCTGCCCATAAACTTTTAAGATTATAGATTCAAAAGCATTTCGGGTTATAGATTCAACTCAACAGTTTAAAGTGGTTATAACTGCACCTGTAATAAAAGCTTAATTGGGTGCCAATATGTTTAAACATCTAAATGCAATATCAATATTAAAAATTAATGGAATAGTAATAATGATCATAAAAAATAGCAGCAAATAATAGCAGCATAATATTTTACTCTTCCTGACAACCCCCTCCCTCCTGGCTCACAGCTTCTTTTTCTTCTTGGTTGGCAACCAATGTTAAGGCACATTACCGCCCCCTGGCTCACAGCTCGGTGCACATTTAGATGAGAAAATATATATCTGACACATTTAAGGAAAATACTAATAAAATAAAATTAAAATAAATAAATGTTCCCTTTAGAATTTTTTTGCTCTACAAAATAGTTGTTTTCTTTTACAATCATTCATCTTAGCAGTAGGATTTACATTAAAAGAGAAACAAATTAAGTTTGAGTGAAAATATACATTTTTGCACTCTCTGGTCAACTGACTCAGTGACTCAAATGACTCAAGAAACCCGATTCACTTTGGTGAGTGACTCATTAAAACCCGATTCAGTAAATAGAATCGAATTTACCATCACTAGCTGAGAGTGGCTGCTGGGCAGCTGACTGAGCTCGGCGGGTCGGAGCAGTATGTGTCACGTGATAGAGCGGCTGTTGTCTGCCAGACCTGTCGGCGGACTGTTGGAGCATTTGGAGCCTCGCTACATGCTTCCTAAGGCTTTTCATCTCAAGGAAAACTATCCCAGAGAAGTAAAGCAAGTGTGTAAGTTCATCCCTGAATGTTTGCATAGTATTTCCACGTTAAGCTTAACAACTGATATATTGAGCCACAGCTGAACTGGCCAACGGAGTTCCATATTGAGGTGAAAGGGAAGCGATTTGTATGGGCAGAAATCTGTACCATCAGAAACTGAATTTGAATAAGTTAAATTTGAATTTGAATTGCTCGGATTGAATCTGAATTGTAACTTGAATAAAAGCTTTTGAAAACTGAATTTGAATTAGTCTAATTTGAAATTGAATTTATGGTTTGAAAATGAATTGATTTGCTTTGAAACTGCATTTTATCCTTTAAAAATTCAGCTCTCGAATAATTTCAGATTCACTTCTCACCATTCAGTTTCAGTTCTACAATTCAATTTCAGTTCCAAAATTCAGTTTTTTGGAACTTACATCCGGTTCCGGTTCAAGCGCAGATTAATAGAACTACGTTTTACTAGCGGACTGAAAGTGTTACTGACGGGAATCTACAGCGTCTTGAGCTGAATTAAGACTTCAGAAGTCATTCGTCATGTCGAATGACCAGCGGATAAACTCTCAGGTTGGTAATAAATGTATTACATGTATAAGAACAAGCGTCATGTTAACAAATGATAGCCGTACAGTAACTTTTATGCTTATTGTAGCTGCTAGCTAAAAACACTAATTTAGCGTAGTTTGCCCTGGATTCAGCTTTGACAAACAAATATGATCAACTGTTTCTAGTAGAATTCCAAAGTTGTCATCTTGTACCCTGTCAGAGCCCTGTATGCTTGCAGAGTCCCCTACAGTAGGGAAACATGCAAAACAGTGTCCAAACCTTTGTATTTGAGCTTTATTTATGTCTTACACAGCATCCCAACTCTTTAGCTAACTTAATAACTTTAGCTAAAGTGAATAGTTAGTCTAATTCATTAGTGCAGCATTACTGGATCACCTCTGTTTGAAGTGATATAATATGATATACAACTATCACTGAAACAGCAAACTTTGTAAATAAACAACACTTCTCATTCTCTAAACGTTTGGCCACAGCTGTAGATTACACTATCAGTGCTTGTTCACTCTTGACAATAATTACATTTCTAAATTCTCTTTGTGCATTTACAGGTAAACGATATCTAATATTTTATCTAAATGACTGCTTTGTCTTTGAAAAGGTGAAGAGCCTGAGGCCGGTGACAGTCCAGTTCTACTCCAAGTACATCCTTATGGTGGCTCACAGGACAAGGCCACATTCCTGTCCTGCCAGAAAAGAAGAGAAACTTCAGAGTCTTCATGAATGTTTTTAAAAAAAATCTAATTAAGCATGCGCTCAGTACCCTAAGAATTATTAGGGTAGTTAAACACAGTGATAGTTGTATATCATATTATATCACTTCAAACAGAGGTGATCCCAGTAATGCTGCACTAATGAATTAGACTAACTATTCACTTTAGCTAAAGTTATTAAGTTAGCTAAAGAGTTGGGATGCTGTGTAAGACATAAATAAAGCTCAAATACAAAGGTTTGGACACTGTTTTGCATGTTTCCCTACTGTAGGGGTCTCTGCAAGCATACAGGGCTCTGACAGGGTACAAGATGACAACTTTGGAATTCTACTAGAAACAGTCGATCATATTTGTTTGTCAAAGCTGAATCCAGGGCAAACTACGCTAAATTAGTGTTTTTAGCTAGCAGCTACAATAAGCATAAAAGTTACTGTACGGCTATCATTTGTTAACATGACGCTTGTTCTTATACATGTAATACATTTATTACCAACCTGAGAGTTTATCCGCTGGTCATTCGACATGACGAATGACTTCTGAAGTCTTAATTCAGCTCAAGACGCTGTAGATTCCCGTCAGTAACACTTTCGGTCCGCTAGTAAAACGTAGTTCTGTTAATCTGCACTTGAACCGGAACCGGATGTAAGTTCCAAAAAACTGAATTTTGGAACTGAAATTGAATGGTGAGAGTAAAACTGAAATTATTGGAGAGCTGAATTTTTAAAGGATAAAATGCAGTTTCAAAGCATAAATTCAATTTCAAATTAGACTAATTCAAATTCAGTTTTCAAAAGCTTTTATTCAAGTTACAATTCAGATTCAATCCGAACAATTCAAATTCAAATTTAAATTATTCAAATTCAGTTTCTGATGGCACAGATTTCTGCCCATAGATTTGTCCGGTACTTCAGCTAGAATTAAAAAATAGACACAAAGCTGAAGTTATTCTGTCTTTGCTGCGCAGTTGCATCTACTTCTCTCATTCACTCCCCAGGGGCGGATCTAGAAGGGTGGCATGGGGTGGCAACTGCCACCCTAAAATGATCCCTTGCCACCCCAAGTGCCACCCCAGTTTTGCATATGACAGTGTTGTTTATTAAAATAAGATAGCATTAACAGTTTGAGCGTAGTTACAGTCAACAGTGAATATAAATGCTAAAACTGAATATATTGCATAGTGTTCCCCCCCTCTACCATTAACAAATGGTTCAGCCCATTGCAGGACCGGCTTTTTTCTTGTTATCAGTAGCAAGCGATGTTTATGATTGTGCCAGAGCACATTTTGAACAACACCATGGGAATTTCGGATTTTACACAGGTGGTTGGATGTTACACTGTGGAAATGGAAGGAAGGTGAGTGTTATTAACCCTCTGTGGTCCACGGACACGCTGCACCTGCAAATCACATGACTGATGTAAGCTGACATAGCAACAAGCTGCAGCCACGCTGAGTCTCTATTTCAGCCCACATTGAAAGTTCGGACTTCAAAGTTTTTAAATTTTAATTACAGGCCAGTAAATCCAGAGTTATGATAATATATATATAATCCATGCTTTTTTCTAAATACTGTCGTCACGTTTTTTATGTGTGTGTGTGTGTGTGTGTGTGTGTATTTTAAGCGTTTTCTAAGGACAGCGCGAAAACAGTAAAGAAAGGAAAAGAAGCCACCACTTTCCTATCGGTGTAAAAATGTACCATGTCAACCAATTTTTAAAAAAGTCAGCACGTGGGATTTGGTTGTTTAGGGAGAGGGGAGAGTTTTTAGAGTGACGGTAACGGCAGCGAGACAGAGCGAGCGAGTGAGAGAGAGAGAGAGAGAGAGCGAGAGAGTTTTTAGATGTGGGAGATTTGTGACGTTTAGTGTGGAGTGTACAGTTAGTGTGTTGTGTTGTCTTGTGTAGTTGTTCTGTTGTGTAGTCGTTTTGTTTTGTGTGTCAGTGAGGGCACTAATGAATGTCACAAAGGCACATGTGCAACGTAAACACTGTCACTAAGTAGAAAGCCAGCGGAGTGATACACCTCCTGTTGTCAGGCCTGCAGGTTTCTCCCTGTGCTGTTCTGTCTTTTGGTGGACAAACTTTTTTTTACTGGCACACATCATTTGTGGGGCATCTTATTGCGACACCTGATTGTTCTCTCATTTTAGTTTTAGTAATATTTTTAAATGGTTGTACAAAATGAAAGAAACGGCAGGTGTATTGGCTGCATTTTCAGATAAATAGTTGTATATGTTTACAAAATGTACAATTTATATTTGCATTTCAAGTTAAAAAAATTTACTCAACATGCCTGTGGGTTTTTTTTATAGTAAAAAAATACTACTAGGATTTTAAGTTCTTTGTGTGATTTCAGATCAGTAATACTAATGCAGTATGTCAGTGAAAAAAACAACTAAATTCAGTTGAGCTGAAAAGGATGATCCCAAACAAGGCAAGAGGAAAAAAATAAAATGAAACAATTTGAGGGTGAAATACAAACGTAAACTCAAAAGGAGTCAAAAATGGGCAGTTGTAATTCAGACCTCAGAGGGTTAATCCAACAAATCATGAAAAATTAGGTTTAAATTTTTGTTCATGACAGTCCAGATTTCTGACATTTTGTGATTGATTTCTAACAAAAAACAGTGTGAAACTTAGACTTGTGTTTGTAAATGAACCGCCCCATGTTGTGTACCTTTCTGGGTTTTATACTTATTGGGCTCCATATTTATTTATTATACAGGCTATACAGTACATAACATCAAAACTGTTTTATGTAACTAAAGTGTGTAATTATGTGGGTTACAGACAATAATTAAGTTATAGACTATATTTATATGAAAAACGTGTATACTTACTGCATTTAAATCATTTTAACCATATGTAACCACCTGCATATGTGTTTGGGAAAAAAAGGCTTTGATTTTGCCACCCCATTTGATTTCTTTGCCACCCTCATGCCACCCTAAGAAAATTTCTCTAGATCCGCCCCTGTCACTCCCCCTCCCTCTCCTGTTATTACTTAAAACATGAAGCTGATCAACGATCAGCTGATCGACTTTTCTGCCGCAAGTCCCGTCTTTCTTGTTTGTTTATCGCCCACTTTGCGCTATAAAGAGGAGACTAGTGGCTGAACAACAGCAGCACGTTTAAGCTTGACAAGCTGTTGTTAGAATTTATTTAATATTACTTTCTACACCAGGATCCTTTTCTACGTAGCTGACGGCTGGTAACTGTGCAGGGGCGGATCTAGCAAAGTTTAGCCAGGGGGGCCGATAGGGCATGAACAGGGAAAAGGGGGCACAAAGACATACTTTTCTTTCTTATTCTCATTTAAAATGTCTAGCTTTTAATAAATAATTATCTGAATCTTACACCCAAAGTTTTAATCTGATGTAAAATGTATAGAAGTCCATTACTGTATATAGTAACTGTTAAGTCTAATATACCCTAGTAAGCTATAGTACTTTTTCCTTTGGGAATGTACAATCTGTGCAGTCTGCAATTCTGTTGAAGAAAAATGTTGAATCTATTTAATTATTCTTGAAAAATAATGGATTTCTGTGCATTTTTTTCCACACTGCATCAAATTAAAGTTGATTATGTCAATTAAGCATCATGAGGTGGAGGGTGGGGGGTGGTTCCCTATTTTGTTTTGCTGGGAGTTTTCAACCCTATTAGTTAGGTTGCTTACTCTTTAAAATACCAGAATAGGAAGGATGGAGCAGGTTTAAGTTTATTAGATTGATCAGTGTTGCTGAACAATGAAATATTTTGGGTGCAGTGTATTTTTTGCACACAGGTATAAAAGAATAGTTTTAGTGTTTTGGTTTTTTTTAACTTGAGTTTGAACTTATACAAAATGCAGCAAGATATTTCAAAAAAACAAAAAACAAAACAGTTTTATTGATTAAAAAACACACTATATCGGATTCACATCGGTATCGGCCGATATCCAAATTTATGATATCGGTTTCGGACATAAAAAAGTGGTATCGTGCCATCTCTAGTCCAGATGAACAAAATCAACTTTTGGAGATTTTCTGAGCATTGTTCAGACCACATTTCTAGAGTGGGTCTGACCTTGAGGTGAATTTGGTGGAACATGTACATGCTAACTAAATGGACCAGTAAACTGCCCAAATTTCTTCTTTTAGTGAGGTGTTTAGACTTGTTGATGATCAGCTAATCAAGTGGAATCTGATTAACAGTGTCAGATTGCTGTCCTCTTAATTCCTTTGAAAGCAGGAAGGATGTACTTAGTCTTTCGTAGGACTGCACAGAGTCCTGCAAAAAAGTTGATGAAATGAAACACACCAGTAAGAAAAAACAAAGGATAAAAATGATTTTAAAGTAATTTAACTGTGCTAGTCTGGCAAATTAACACAGTTAAACTGTTTGTTCATACTTGTTTGCTTTTGCTTCCTTTTTTTTCCCATCATCCCTTTCCTTTGTTTCTTAATTTTTCATCCTCTCGCTAAGACATCAAGGGATATGCGAAGCTCACCGCCAATCCTTACAGCAGTTTCTCCAAACTGCCACCTCTGGCTTAGCTCAGTGCTTCATTATCAATCAACATTTTTCATTTGCATTGGGGGTTGAGCTCCTTGCTAATGGATGTACAAGACCTCTAATTGTCACGGCGGGGTGCGCCGGTGTGTTTTTTGAAACAGGACCCAAAAGCAGATGTGGACGAGGAGTTGCAGGTTTAAACAGAAAGCGATCCTTTATTTGGATGATTGCAGGGTTAAACATGGAACTCTAAGCAAACTAAAAAAACACTAAGAAACAAATACTATGAAGTTCTATGACTAAGACTATAACTATAACAATAACTATGACTGTGACTATGGTGGGGATAACAGACGACCTGACACCGACTGAGTGGAAACACATGGATTAAGTACACATAAGGAGTGATCAGGGGAAGCAAATTCACATGGGGAAAAACAGCTGACAACAATTAACATAATGACAGGACAGGGGACGTGAAGCTAAATACAATAAACAAAAACAACACAAGGATCCTTCAAAATAAAACGGGAAACATAACGAGACCCAGACATGACTCGACCCTTGGCAAACAAAGAAAACTTGGACATGAAACCTGACAGATAAACACACGAAGACTTAACACAGAAAACTTCACACAGGGATGAGACATATGGGGCTTGATAAATCATGAACTAAAACTAACCTAGGCATGACAGAATGTAATTAGATAACTGAAATGAACCTAGACTGAAAAGAATAACAAAACATCAAGAAACTCAGAATACTGGGTCACATGACCCAGGACCATGACACTAATGTCAATCCGAGGGAGATACAGAGTCAAAGAATCCTTAAAAAAACAACTATAGAAGAATTCTTAAACACTAAAGATGCTGTCCTGTCCCTGGTCCGAAAATACTCTGATAATGAAGCTATAAACATGTAGAAGCACAATCTACAGGGGAAAAGTCCCTTTAAACCTTATTTTGGGTAAAGTCACCAAACCTTTAAAGTATTTTTTTAATTAGATTTGACTCTTGATTCTATACATGGAGCTTTAGTCGTGTCCCAGTGACCAGTGAAATTAGTTTTAGCTCTCACATTTATATAGGTACTGAATTCAGAATAACTGCATCACACAGATGCAGAACAGTGGAAAGAGAATAACACTTTTATTTAATTTAAATAATTCCTTAGATCAGGGTGGTGGTCTCTTGGTGGTGTTACTAAACAACTATTTTACACTCACACTTTATGTGTTATTTACAGTCACTTAATCACTCTGTCAGTCAACCAAATCTGTTACTATAAAACAACAAACACCAAATCTAGTCACTTCTTTAGTCTTAGTTGAATTTGATTTATCTAAGGCTACGTTCACACTGCAGGTGAAAGCGCATCAAATCCGATTTTTTTGACCCTATGCGACCCATATCCGATCATGGTATGACAGTGTGAACGGCACAAATCCGATATTTTCAAATCTGATCTGGGTCACTTTCGTATGTGGTACTGAATCCGATACATATCCGATGTTTTAGGCTACGTTCACACTGCAGGTCTTAATGCTCAATTCCGATTTTTTGATCAAATCCGATTTTTTTGTCTGCTTGTTCACACTACAAATAAAATGCGACAGCAAACGCGCTCTAGTGTGAACGCTCAAAGCGGCCCGCATGCGCAAAAGAAGACGTCACACACAACGCGCTCTGTTTAGACCCAGAGCAAACAGTATTGTTTGACTGATGGCCCTTAATATAAAGACTTCGGACTTTATGTTTCCAAATTTTTGCTTTAAATTATTTTGTTATTTACATAATAATGTAAATAACCTAATAATGATCCTTACTGCTGTTTTAGAGGAGCGCTGCTTCAAAGGATAATCTGCAGATTTCTGTCAGAATCTGCAGATTATACAGTACAAATAAAATGTTCACATTTCTCCAACGTGGTCTTCCCAACAGTTTCACCGGATGGCAAGAAATTGTTCGCGATGTCCTCTCGGGCGCTTCTCCGGCGCTGATAATTGGCGTCTGTCTTGTGTCAGTGACGTAAAAGACGGATTTAATGCGACATGACCGTTCAAACAGCAGTCGCTGTTTTACTGATTTAATTTAAACCCTGCATTTTTCATCTTTTTGGTCAAATAATATTTTCCTTAAGGAGAAACTAAGTAACAACAACAGTCATTTCTTAAAAAGATTCTTTAAATATCAAATCTGATGTAGCAGCCAAATTTACACAGAAATTATACTGAGATCTGTCATCATTCTCCACATTCCTGGAGGCAAAGAAAATTAGCTAAAGCAAATGGAGCAGGTACACTGAAGGTGAATTAAGCTGTAGGTACAAAATAGCTCAAAAATGACATTAAAAGAGCTGGAAACCTCGTGATAAATGAGATACACAGGTGTCACTGTAGACGTTAAATTCATGTCAAACATGCCAGAAATTCCACGTTCAATCAAAGAAGTAATATTTAACAAAACAGAGCAATCAGTGAGACAAAAACATTGCCTTCAGTCAACAACTGTTTTTATTCTGAACTATGTGTTTGTTTCTTTCTAACAAACGACACACTGGCTGCTGAATGTTACCGTACTGTAATGGCATTTTATATATATATATGCATGAGACAAACGTGACATATCAGAAGGATTTCATTCCAAAATGCAACCTGTTTTTAACAATGTGGGGCAGCTGGACGGGTGAGTGGTTAGGACATGTGCACTACATGGATAAAAGTAGTGTAGCAGCCATGGAAACCAAAACCATGAAGCTCCCGGCTGACAGTTTCTGTGCTGTTAATGCCAGAGGATGTTTGGAGTCTGACCTTCTGTCATTCTCAAACACTTCCTCCACTTACAGCTGACTGTGGGATATCTATGAGAGAAGAAATGTCACAAACTGCGGCTGTGGCGTCCTGTTACTGCACCAAGCTCAATTTCAGTGAGCTCTCTCCAACAGCACGTTCTTTCGGGAATCTTTGTAAAGACAGACGGCATGCTAGCTGCTTTAATTCAACAGTACAGACTTACTCCCAATACTTTTGTCCATGTAGTGGACAAAAGTCTACAGCTGCATGCTGTAATTTCCCACCTCCCTCTCTTATATTTCCTGTCTAACTCTGGAAAAAAGGCAGAAAATGTTTAATAAAAGATCAAGAATTATACTGAAATGCCCTGAAATACTGCAGAACTGAAACTGTAAGCTGGATGTCTCATTTTGGAATGAATATGCTGTTCTACTTGAATATCAGCTGTAAGATGTACGTTATTTCCTTGAAGTATGGTAGCTTAAAAGAATGTCTGTTGTTCTGAAAAAATTAAAAATATTTGACCTGCAGCACAATTTTCAAACACTGCAAGTTATGTGTGGTTGTTCAGTCACTGCGGCGTCTGAGCAGTCAGGTGGTTTGGCTGCATCATCCTGAGGAAGATGAGCGGCGCTTTGGGTGCAGGATGAAGTGGAGGGAGGCTCATCTGTCTGTTTACCCCGCAGGCACCAGGTGATCTGTCTTTTCCAGCTCATCTGTTTTAAAGGAGAAAAAAAATGTAGAATCAAATTTTACCGTTTATTTGGTGTAGATATTTACATGTACACACACGAAACCTGCATAAAACTTGCTCTTGTGATAATATTTGTTCAGTTCAGTATTAACACTAAATCAACTAACTGACATGTTTTTATGGGTCACTAACTGTCAACAGCGCCTGTGGATTACGTACTACTGAAGTCAATTAAAAAAAAAATTTTCTTAAAGAAATAATCAACACAAATAAATTGTTGGGTCTAAACTCAGACCCCGCTGTATCCAGGACTTATTCCCATGAAAGAAAACCAAGGCAACGGCGTTCGATCGATTACTTGCGCAAGGGAGGCCTCATCTGTGTTCACCACGAAAATGACCCAGACGATGGCCTCCTCTCGCTGCCTTTTATTGAGAGACAGTTCACACAGCAAAGCAACACCCACATGGTTCTAAGACAAGGCTTTGTATGTATATGTGTGAACTTCTGTATGTAAGTAAGAATGTGTGTGTGTGTGTGTGTGTGTTTTGGGGGTGCGTTTGTGTGACCTCCTGCTGACCAAAGGGTCCTAAAAGCAGGAAGCTTACAACACAAGAAACAGATCTCTCAGATAGGATGTATCTACAATAAAACCTCCCCCAACACAAAGTGGTTAGAGGTGCTCAGGATCAAAGGAATGGCTTTGATCTTACTGCTTGAAATAAGACTGTACAAATTTAAGAAACACAATGGCAACATTCAACAATTAGACCTAACAGAAATATCAGCATTTAGAAGACATTCCTATACTTCTTGGGGTAAATAAAGTATATTTAAAAAAATGAAGGGAATGCTCGATCATCACAGTGTGACACAGAATCAGTTAAACTTCAGGGATACCAGTGTGTCCAGTTAGGAAGCAGAAACCACTGTGAATCCTCCTGGTTTGGTACAAATGAAAGTGACTCCACGAGGATGCTGTGACCTCCTGATGTCCTTCAGCGGGACCTGAAGGAACATCATCCAGCAGTCCCGGGTTTACAGTGGGTCAGTAATGGCCTGAGCAGGCATATCGTTGATGAAGGCCAGTCAAGCCTTCATGTGCTAGACTGTGGGAACAGGACATCAGGGCTCCGTGGACTGCATTTCTGGCAGTTTGATGAAAAATCTGCCCGTGAACAGCCCCACTGGAGGTCATTCTGTGGGGCTGTGGCAGTGCTGTCCCACTTCAGACAACAGTCTGCCCTTCTACTGCACTGTCCAGCTCTCCCTGTGCGATGGCCCATCTCCTGGTATTTCCTTCAGTCTTGAAACTGTATTGAGAGAGACAGCAAAACCTCCTCTGACCACATCTTGAAGGAGTTTGACTACATGTGTAGGTACTGTCTTATGCTACCACTAGTGACAAGGACATGAAATTATAAAGTAGAGGAAAAACTAGAGAAAATCCCCTGCAAACACATCCCCTTATTGTCTTATTGTTGCTGCTATCTAACTGGACAGACTGCTGTCCCTGAAGATTAACGGAAACTGTAACATCTATCAAACGTACACGCTGCCCCGCTTCCCATCCTGCTGCCCGACACTGATCTGTAAAGGCCACGAGGAGCTGATCAGACCGGTCTTGTCTCCATAGTCCTTCCTTGGCCCCTCTCCTCTTCTTCCTCAGTCTGTATGTGACAGTTTGCAGCAGTGCATTCAGGCTGGACAAGGTGATGTCAGGAAGCTGAACCTCAGCTGATCTCTGCACAGAAAAGAACAAACTCAAAATATGGGACAATGTCTGAAGCTGTGGGGCAGGAGGGACAAAGAATAAAAATGCAGTGCAGTCCCATATAAAGATGGGCATATGCTCATGCTAAATAAGCCCTGACTGGAAGCCTACATTTCCCACAATCCAATCTTTAAACTGCCAACTTCTTTTAGACATTGTCCCAGCTTGCTACATGCTGCGTTTCTTTTCTGATGCTCAACATCTACTATTTCTACAGGCTGAGAGGTGCTCCCCCTCAACCCTTCACCTGTGCTAAATCAGTAGACTGCCTCTTTAATGTTTAATACACGTCCAGCAAGGACAGGAACCACTATGTTCAGAAAACGTCCCAGTGAATGGATCTGAAACTAACTCACACTCTTGGAGAACAGGGGATTGTCTATCCAGGGCCTGATGTCTGAAGCCTGCACTGTAACTGCTCCACTGACTCCAAAGCCTTCTGCTCCAAGCTTTGCAGAGCTGGTTGTTGCTTGTTGATGCACAGTGATGGCAGGCAGAGGAGTGAGACAGCCTGAGCTCTGATCAAATGGTTTTGGTTCGCTTATAGGCGGCGGCAGAAATGGAGAAGTCAGTGAGAGTCTTGGTTTGGTTGTTCTCTCTGAGGTTAATCCTGACTGGAGGTCAATTGCGTTTTGTTTCTGTTCCACTAGTTTGCTGACAGATGGGTCTCTGCTGCTGGTTTCTGTTTCCTGTCGACTCATGGAGGTGTTGCTTTCTTCTTTCTCGTCTTCCTCCTCCTGCTCAGTCTCCTTAGCCAAGGTTAAAACCGGCATTAAGTTGACACAAAACCTCATTATGTTCCCTGATATCTCACATGTAGTCCCGTCCTTATCTGTGGTGGACCTGTTGTCCGATGTGATCTTCTTTATCCTCTTCTTTGACTTCACTGTGCTCATCCTGGGAAATTGCTTCTTTGCTTCTATATTTAGTGGGAAACCTGGTTCTAGTTTTACTATCAATGTGTTGTTCTCTTTCCCCATCTCACTGAATAAATATACATAAAAACACCTTTGACCACCTCCTATGAAATTATTCAGACATATCCCGCAAAACTTTATTGCATAAAAAGCTTCCCTCTCGGATCTGTCAGGCTGAACTCCTCTCTCTCCAGCAGCAGTGGGAAATACTGAGAACAATTGGAGGTCTCTGTGGCTGGCCCATTAAATCTGCTGTTATGGTAACGAGCACACAAACTGCTGTCACCTGAACTTTAAGAAGAAAGAAACCAAAGTCAAAGCAGGAATAATGCCTGAGTTCAAAGCTCTCCAACATGGAGGGTTTTACAGATGATGGAGGCGCTTACAGAAATTATGACAGGAATTCTTGTTTGCTGAGGTGGAGCAAAGATCGTCTATGAGAAAGATGACCCACTAAGGAGACGTTTAAAAACAACAACAACAACATCAAACCATTTTCTTAGAAATAAATCTGAAAGCTTTTTTTCAGCTGCTTTCAAATGTCTTTGTTAAGAATCATATGCACTTAAAATTATAACCTTTAGGTTAAAGTGAATGCTTCCGTTTTAAACAGACACTCACTGATCAATGATAAATTCTGCTTATTTCTACACTCTATTGCATCAACAAATGTTTTAGTAATAGTCAAAAATAAAATGTTTCCAAACAAATTCATGGTCCATGTTTTATCATTCATCCTGAAGTCTTGTGTTATGAAGGATTTGTCCTCCAAATGTATTGTATTTATTTATAGTCATGTGAGACTACAAACTATGGACGGAGTGAGTGCTCTCGGTGTTTTCCTCTCTTTGTTTGTGGAAAAGACAACAGCCTACTGTCAAGCTAGCGGTCAGCAGCTAGCTGCTCACCTGATAATCTGTCCGTTTTTTTTTTTCTTGTGTCAACTGTATTTATTTATTTTGTTCTCGATCTGTAAAGATACCGACAGTGGGATCTTTCCGCCTATTTTTTGCTGGAATAAGATGGTCGTTTTGACAAATAGCAATGAAGAACAGGATTATATGTGAGTAAAACAACAAAAACACCAGTCTGTTTCGTTAGCTGGCTGGCTAGCTATTAGCCGGTAAAATAAGTCATATTAACATAAATAGCTAGGTTTATTTTCAGGAGTCGTTGCTTGTTTTAGTTCAGCTGAAATCCTGCAACGTTTCCTGCACATAAAAATTTCAATACACTCTGTAGTTGGTTTTGGTTATTTAAGAGTTAAAGGGCAATTTAAACACTTGTCCTTGTTAGCCTTTTAGCACCTAACTAGCCTTCCTGTAGCGGAGTCTAAAGATGAGAGGCGGTTTTAATGTTCAAAATCCTGTTTTAAGTCAGAAATCGCAACACCGACCATAATAACTAATACGCGTTTTTAAGGTTGCATTGAAACATGTTTCGTTAGGTCTTACTTATTAAACTAAGGTTTGGATGCCAGAGGGAGAGTATGGGCGAACCTAAATAGTCCAGGCACAGATTACATCATATTATGTTGCTAATAACCCGTGGGCTCAGGCTAAAAATGGCATCAGCATGTTGACAACTGAGCTCACAGGAAGAAGCTCCAGCAAAGGCGGTCCACACAGACACCCACTGACCTACATCTGAAGCTGCTGTGGGATGCTCTGCTCTGTTCTGACCCAGTTACATAGAGAAACCAGAGGAGGAAAAAATCTGCAGTTTTCATGGGTGTATTTTCAGTTTTAGTAGGATAAATGTCATCTATATCAGCGGTCCCCAACCCCCGGGCCTCGGACCGGTACCGGTCCGTGAGTCGTTTGGTACCGGGCCGCGAGAGTTGAGGCTCAGGTGTGAAATGTATTGTTTTCAGGGTTTTTATCGGTTTTCAGCGTTATTCTGTTATCGATTTTATTGTCAACTCGGTTTTCCTGGGTCTTTTCACGTGTGTTATGAATAAATCTTTTTTTCGGTACCGGTACTAGTTTTATTTTGTTGTATTTATCTGCGACACCTTAAAGGCCGGTCCGTGAAAATATTGTCGGGCATAAACCGGTCAGTGGCGCAAAAAAGGTTGGGGACCACTGATCTATATGCTTTTGTCTTATTTATTCCTCAGATAAGGTGATTACATGGCCATCCATGTAAATATGCGTATTTCAATAGATTTTTACTACAGCTGTTATTGCATGTCGTTTCAGGGTGAAATTATTATTGTGCACCTGTACCAGGTGTTGTGCAGGAAAGGCTGTAACACAATAAATAAGTAAATAGTCAGTTATATGTGTTTATCCTGCTAAGGGCTTCTGTGAACCGGGCCTGTTACAGGGTACACCTTGCTTTTACCTTCACATCTGAGCAGTTGGATAGGTTTAAATAAAGCAGCTTGAGGAACAAGTAAGCTAACTTGATTCCCTCGAAATTCCAACAACTCAATCAGATTTTGAGATTGGAAGCTGGAAATTCTTCTGAAAGATATATCAACTCAAACTCACTAAACTGATCCACTGTGCTCTGTTTTTCCAGCCTGGTAGAGGAGCGTAAATGCACCTCATTGCCTAGCTCTCCTGCCAAGCGAGTGTCACCCACCAAAAAGAAACAGTTCTATATCAACCAAGCCATCCGCAACTCTGACCTCACACCCAGGGCCAAAGGCAAGAAGAGCCTCCACCGACAGGAGAACAGTAAGCTCTCATTTTACGTAAATTAAAAGACGGCGTCAGAGACTGCAGGCGGAGCAATGCTGGGAAAGCATTGAAAGGATTACTTTGGGGAAGAATCTCTGTGTGCAAGTTCAAAATGTTTTATAAGATGTATTTGAGGCTCCCGAGGCTGCTGGGCAACATTTTTACAAAGAATTCTGACGTTAGTGGCTTCAATACCTTAGAGGATGAGAAAAACTTTTACATTAGTTATAAAGTCATAAACCTGTCATTGCTTTGCTCATTTATCTCTCTCTAATCTTCTCCTTTGAAAATTAGCACCCTACCTTGCTAATCTCCTTGAGAAAGATGAGTGCTCCAAAGACGATCTGGAGGTTTGCAGCAACCCAGCCATCCCATCCATCTTCTATGAAGTCTGCACCAATGGAAACTATGTAGAGGTACACAAATTAGTGGCATTTGTTGCAGAAGTGCGCACGGCTTAAGAAAAGATTTATAATTTCACCGTGTCATGTTCTCAAATTTTGTGTACTGTGTGCGCAAATATTTACCTGAGAGGTCCCACAGGAAACTGTCGCTCAAAAACCATGTTTGTGTGTCCAAAGAAATGTAAACTGTGTGGTTTGGCTTGTGCGGGGTCTCACAGGGCACAGGGTTTTGAAGACCACCTAGAAAGATCAGGGACGCTGACTAATGTCATTTCTTGTCTTGTTGTTGTTTTAGCCGTGGAACGACTTCATGAATTGCTCTGGTGAGGAGCAGGAGAGGCCAAGAAGAAAAACACCAACCAGCTCCTCAAAGACCAGAGGAATGGTGAGTCTCACCCTTTGAGCCTTTAAAGTGGAGCTGTTTGTCTGACTTTGTCGTCTCTCTCTGCAGTAAATCCTGCCTTCACTGCTCAGGACTGCTTCCAGAGAATCGATCGCAGGTTGCGAGCAACTCTGAGGCGGAAACAAATCCCCATGGTGAGTGTCTTCTCTGCTTCAAATCTCTCACTGTTTGGTCAGTGATTGCATCACTCATGTATTTGAAGTCGTTGTCTTTATAGTAAGTAGGGGTGGGCGGTATAAACGGTATACGGTAGAAACGATATTAATTTGGCCAATGGTAGAGATTTTTACTATACCGCTCTACTGCGATAGCGCATGTTGTTGGTGTCAACAAGCTGCGTCTATTTTGGTCGAAAGCATCGCAGCGGCTGCAAACAACATCATCTGCAAATTATGCCGGGCGACAGTAATAGCAAAGAGATGAAGCACTTTTGGAATATGGGGAAAGCCAAAAACTGCGCTTCCTCCACTTCTGTACCATTGAGTCATTAATGCTGAATTCCCTCGCAGCTGCTCTATTCCCATGTTGTTGCAGTATATTAATGACTAACCTCGTATTGTGGATGGATTATCTCAGTTGTTCTCCTGACTGAAGTTTAGTCCGTTTGTAGCATCCTGCCATGCGATTGTATTTGTCCTTAACCACCAGAAACCCTCACATTAACTTTTATCGAGTGGAAAAAAGTTAGTGTTCATCCTCCAGCTTCACTGTGCTAATGATATGCTAACATAGCTGTTTTGCTAGTGATCACGTAGCACATCTTTATATAGCAGCTAGCCCAACTTCAGTAACCCTACAAACGTCACTGCTGTTTAGTTTCCTGTCTTCATTTATGTTGGAAGTGATAGCAGAGCTGTACGTTTGAATTTTTTCAGAAATCTCTCAGTCAGAACATGCTATATCATGCTTAGGTGGAAGCTAGCGCGCTAACTTCTAACTCCGTTGAATTTAATAAATTCTGTTTTCATGGATGCCTGGATATTAAACTTAATTGTTACACCTGGTAAAGCAGGAACGCTGATCATTTTATTAAAGATGAAAGAATTTAGACAGTTTTTAACTCTCAGTGATGCTGCAGTGTTCGTTTGACTATTGGGACCTGAACCAGACGGTGTTTTGGACCCAGATTACTCCGCGAGGCTCCTGACTACGGTAGCTGTAATGCTCCGACAATCCATCAGGCGGTGCGGCTTTATAGCTTACCAAAGTTGTACTAAAACATTTTTGACAGATTACTGTGCGTCGTGTACCACATAAAATCTGTTTGAGGTCAGTAGGCACAACCAGAATTCATACATAAGGCACACTGTCCATTTTTGAGAAAATTAAAGGATTTTAAGTGTGCCCTATAGTGTGTAAAATACGTTATACAGAAGAAAAGAATATATCGTGATATATATCGTTACCGCACATGCTTCAAATTATACCGTGATATGGATTTTAGGCCATATCGCCCAGCCCCAATAGTAAGTTCAACTCATGTTAGTTTTATGCAGAGCCAGTTATCTCTTAACCACCACTGGCGGGTCCTCTTAATAGACCCATCTGCTTGTGGCTTCGTGCTGCAAGAGTTATTTCCTCATTGATTAATCTTCCTATTTTTTATGTTTTATATAATGTTTGAAATTTGTGAAAAAGAGGATGTTCATTAGCCTTCTGTTGTATGAATGTGCCCAATGAAACACTGAATTAAATCAGAAATTATAAGATACTCCTAATCATTATCAGGGACGAAGATGATGCGCAGGGACATGAGAGCAGGACTCCCTGAGATCGCCTGCTGAAGTTTAGTATTTTTCCCAAACACAAACTATGAATTTTGTGAGATCTGTGGTTTCTGCTTCTCTCAGGGAACGCTGGAAGTTCTGGAGGAAAACCTTCTGAGCTTCTTCAACGCTCAGCCTCACTCAGTTTACACAACCAACCTCAGCAGCAGGCAGAAATCCTCTTCTTTCAGTTGGTGTGTCTGTGCTTCTTCAAAAGCTTTTCATTCACTTTAGTCTTTAATTGGTTAGACTTTGATAATGGACAGTGGAATTACACCTGTGGGAAGTGGTCTGGAGAGCTCAGTGGAATGTCATTTGTCATGTAAAATCTGAGCAAATTACAACCTAGTGACCCTCAGTGCATTGCTTTGGCACCTCATTAATGTGTTAATTAATCTCATCTCAACAATGCTGCTGTTTGGATTGTTCTGACAAACATGCAGGTTCAAAACATGCAGGTAAACCTGCTGTATTAGATTACATCAAGTCTTTATCGTCTGTCACCATAGCGACAGGAACACAACAGGAACAGGAGAAAATAGCTTACAGCCGGTGGTGAATACACAGTCTCCCTTTGTCGAGATGTGCGGGGAAATTGGTACACTACACAAACGTAGTCAGTTTGAATCAAGTGGGTTAATAACTGTCACATTTTTGTTGTTTGTGTTCGTCAATCAGCTTTGAGAGGCTGCTGCTTCACGCCATCTGCCAGTATATGGACCTCGTCTCTGCAAGTGAGTGGCAATAATACATAATGGCTCAGTCACACTAGGGTAAAGTTAGGATGGTAGATTGCCAACATGTTGCAGTCTGAGTCTGTCTGTGTCGATGAGCACAACTCTTCTGTGGCGTGTCTCTTTGCAGTAAAGGTTCGACTCAGCCGATTGGTTATTTCAGCTCGTTATATTGCTGTGTAAAGGGAAGGTCGCTGAGCGCCTGTGTCAACCTATGAGCTTCTCATTCACTCATTTTATTTCTGTCTGATTGCAACAAAGCAAACAGTATTTAAAAAAAAAAAAATATATATATATATTTCTAAGAGAGAGGGTGTAGGCATACCGGGCCCCTATTCCTCATGGTGAATACAATATTTAACCAACCACAAAGTGACAGTACAGCAGAAAACAGTGTTTCATAATGATATTAGTTTTAAACAAACAAAACATGTTAATATTTGAATTTTCTTTTTGAGGGGGGGGGGGGGTAATTTGTTTTTAAGCAAACAAGTAAGTCGGGGTTTTGAAAAAAAAAATATTCTTAATTCATAATTAGTTGTACTCAGCTGGAATAACTCATGGACACCTGGAGCCAATTGTTTGTTTGTTTTTTACTTAATCTGCTGCTCATAGTCAGATGTACTGAATATAAGTGGTGAATATGAATTCCTGTTTATGCAGATTTAAGCTATAATTATAACTCAAGAATTAATATACTGATTTAAACAATACTGTGAAACTAAACACTCAGCGCTAACACGTTTCTGACGTTAATGCCAAAAAGGAGACTATATTACAGAGTTGGTGACAGTAGTCTGGTGTCTGCCTGTTAAAATCCTTGAGTCTTCACTACATATGTGTGCTCTGAGTCTGAACAGACATGGAATTTAACAGCAAATTTCCTTGTTGTTGGGAGTGTTACAGTTGCAAGTATTTACACTCGTACTTCAAGTTTAAAGCCACTTTGTGTGTTCTTAAATGTACAGAATTTTTGAACAGCGTCTTCACGAAATAAAAAATACCAACAAAAGAAAAACGCAATGTATTTTTTACAAACCCCCCCCCCAAAGACTTACTGGCATGTATCATCTTTTCATCTCATTAAAATTGGAAGATTTTGAGTTTTTATCATTATAAATGCTTCTGTCTTTACATAATCCTACTTATCCAATCCTGGCTGCGCCTGCTAAGCCAGTTTAGTTTGTTTCAGTCACATCACAGTGATCAAAGTCTATTTCTTGCTTGTTGGGCCTCCAGGCAGCGACTACAATGGCTTACGTCAGACTGAAGTGGTGAACAAACAAGAAGAGTTCCTGCCTCCTGGACTCCTGCTGACTGCCTACCTGGAGCAGATGAGTTGAGGACAGGACCACGCCCGTTTTTGTTTCTTCCTGTTGCAGACAGGAGCTCTGAAATGTAGATATGATGTGCAGTCTTCACACATTGTTTGTAATAACCACCCAGCTAAAATGTCTGCTTCTCTTTCTCTCTGTCAATTTTCCATTAACTAGATCCAAAAACGCAACAGAATTGATCACTGGAGCGTTAGCTAGGTTAGTTCGTGCTTAAAGTTGAATTTTAAACTGTAGGTTGGGTAATATGTAGTGAGTATACAGCTCAGCAAAGCAGGGTCTGGACACAAAGTCCCATCTGAGGCTTACAAACTGATACCTGTTTGAGGTTGGTAACTTGACCTCTGCTGTCACACAGTTACATTTCTACCCCACGGTGTGTGTACAAGCAGCACAGGAAATCCAGCTGCTGAAGTTTACTAACAGTGGACTTAACACTGGACAAAACAGGCACAGTAAATTACAGCAGTAAGTCCTGAAAGTAATAAAAAGCATACTGTGTAAGGTCTGTGAGGAGTCTGCAGCGCTGTGTGTGAAGGTTTTAGGACCGTTCTTAAATGAAATGCATCACCGCCTGAAACAGTAGCCTGCATGAAGCGTAAATTTTAATCAATTTATTACTCACAAGAAAGTACATCTCTTTCATTGCTACTTGCAAATTATAGTTACTCTCTTTCTATTGTGTGTATTATTTAGAGGCAGATTGAGGCTTTGAGGTGGGTCTGAGAAACCCTTACAGTTCAATCAGAGGCATCTTTTGTGACAGCTGAGTAGCGGCTTTATGAGTTCTGCTTCCAGTGCATGTGTGTGCCATGTGGGCATTAGGTTCAGTTTTCTGAATGTGCAGCAGATCGAGCATAGATGCTGACAGACTGCTGCTGTCACTGCACACTGTCAGTGTTATGTCAGTAATAGCCAATATTTAGGATAAGAAACTATATTATTCTATGTTTTGGTGCATCAACGTAGAGTGCTCTCTCGGTTTACATGAACACACAGCTTTTAACTAACACGGATTCAATGTATACTGTACCTACAGTAAATGGGGGATAAAACCTGCTGAGCTTTGACTCTCAGGTATGTTAAATCTCAGTATTTGCATCCCTGGAAAATACTTCTGCCTTATGAACACAGTTTCTATGTTTTCTCTGTACAATTTTCTACTTTGTACTGTACTTGGGTTTTGGAAACACGTATCCAGGTTATTTACGGAAAAAGAGACTTTATTTCTGTTTTCTTTTTATAATGACGGCAGCAGAGTAACAAAACTTGACCTGTTGGTGCATTTTGTCAACAACCAAAGTGTGCGTGTGAAAATCCAACTTCTCAGGCTTTTGACTTGTCACTCTGAATGTCATGTAGTGCTCATTTCTGTGTACTGTGTAGAGCCCAGCCTGTTTTTGAATTATGTTCACCTCGGGGCCCTGTCAAATTTTCCATTACATGTACACATAATTGTGCCAATCATGATATATTTAATTGACTTATGCCAACATTTGAATTGAAAATGCCCAAAAAGTTTGAGAGCTTTATACAATAAACTGAAAAATCTTTGTGTATGTGTGCATACTTATAAGTATCACTGCAACTATTAAATGATTTAAGTTTTTTTCCATTTTCTCATTTTATTATCGTCAGAATGCTGAAAACAAAATCTGTGTGAGTGCTTTAAATAAATGGAAGTTAAAGTGTTCATTCACATTTGTAATATTGACTTAAAGTCAGACCTAGTTTTATTCTTGAGATTGTTCTCCTTCTGCTGGCCTAACAGCACAGTTATACGCGAAGGCTAACAGCTCTTCTCCAGCATCATTGCTCGAGATCAATATCCTTTTTTATCCATTTTTAAACTGAAATATCATCATGCAACATTATGCCTTTGGACCACTTTTCTAAGGGTAATCATCGTAGTATAAAAGTTTTATGTATGTGTTCCTTAATTCCTCCTGGATGAGAAGAGCAATCTTGATTAAACTTTGTATAAAGAAAATTAAATACGTAAATCACATATAAAAAGATTTTATACAAATATATATTTGTACATTTAACAGGTCAGCTGAGTATCCGGTTGTTCAGTCTGACGTCACTGGCCGTGTCTGGGCCTAAACTCCGCTGCAGGTCCATATATCAAACGATCACTGTGGCATTACTGAGAGTTGAAAAACTGTCTAAAGTCTTTCATCTTTAATAAAATGATCAGCGTTCTGCTCTACCAGGTGTAACAATTGAGTTTAACATCCAGGCATCCATGAAAACGGAATTTATGATATTTAACGGCGTTAGAAGTTAGCAGGAAGTTAGCTCGCTAGCTTCTATCTAAATACAATATAGCATGTCCTGACTGCGGGGTTTTGGAAAAAAATTCAAACGTACAGCTCTGCTATAACTTCCAACATAAATGAAGACAGAAAACTAAACAGCAGTGACGTTTGTAGGGTTACTGAAGTTGGGCTAGCTGGTATATAATGATGTGCTACGTGACCGCTAGCGACACAGCTATGTTAGCATAACATAAACAAGCTAACTTTTTTCCCACTCGATAAAAGTTAACGTGAGTGTTCTCGGTGGTCAGGAACAAATGTAATCGCATGGCAGGATGCTGTAAAAGGACTAAACTTCAGCCAGGAGAACAAGTGAGATAATCCATCCACAATACCAGGTTAGTTATTCATATACTGCTGCATGGGCTGTGCTGTAGTTACATCTTAAGGTTTTAAAAACTGAGCTTAAATAAATGATTAGCAGTAATAAAAGCCGAGGGAGGTCAACAGTGATCACTGACTGTTTTAGGAGCTTTTTGAGATTAAATAGAAGAAAATACAAAACATTAAACATGTTAACAACACAAAAGCCATATTAAACGCAGACTACTTTAGGCCCGGAAGTAGGATTCGTCACGTCATCACTGAACAACCGGATAGAATAACATGTCAGATTAGAATAATTTCCAATAAAGTTGTTAAAAAAAAAAAAAAAAAAAAAAAACACATGTCAGATTAGAATGTGGTGTTATAATTTAAACATAAACATATCTGCATGTTCCATAGCCCAGCAAGAAGAGAGGCCAGGGTTGAAAAGCTCTAAAAACACTGCTTGAATAAATATGAATATATAAGGCTGATGGTGGTTGAAATAAAACATTTTAATCGATTTCTTGTTTGCACCCAAACCTACAACATAACATATACAAAGAAAAGCTTGACGTGGTATGTAAGGAAAAGATAAAAATTTCTGTGTATTTGTTTATGACTCAGTTTCTTAATTTCAAAATTCTCCAAAACTAACAATTTTTTTTATTCACTCATATTAAACTGATTAGGGTCAAATTTAGTGTGAACAATAATACACAAGTGCATGCATACGTGCACACACACACACACACACACGTGCACACACACATTGGAATGCTTTTGATTCTATGTGACATCACGACCTTGCTTTGATCTTTGATCCCAAAAAATCCTTAAATAGGAGCTTTAAACTGTTAAACTTTACTGCTTAACTGACGTTGACCTGATGGCAACCAAAACCCTTTTGAAAAGTTTTGTGAGAGTTTTACGACAGAAACCAAATTTTTTTTAAATGTTCTCACTAATTCACTGAGCAAACAAACACATTTCAGTCAGTCAAGATGACTTTCACCTCAAATCATCTTGAAATATCTAAAGGGAGCCTTTTGGGAGATCACTACGAGGTTGAGGGTTTCCTTGGAGAAGGGCGCTTTGGTATTGTAACCAAATGTCGCAATACAAAAACCAACAAAGTCGTTGCTATTAAAGTCAACAAGAGCGACCCTGAAATTCTGCAACAGGCAAAAATGGAAATTTTCATCCTGGAGCAGCTACGAGGCTTGGATGCAGATAGATGCAACATTGTTCAATGGAACGACTTTTTCATCGACGGTGACCGCATCTGCTTAAATTTTGAACTCCTCGATCAAAGCCTGTGGCAGTACATGCGGTACCGGAGGAACCGGGTTCTCCCAGTAAGAGAAATCAGGCCAGTGTTATTTCAGCTCGCAAATGCTCTGTCCCACCTGGGTTCTTTGGGAATAGTGCATGCTGACCTCAAACCTGGAAACATAATGGTTGTGGACCGCTATGAGTGTCCCATCAAAGTCAAACTTATAGACTTTGGCTTTGCATGTCCCGCATCTACAGTGATTCCGGGTGACTGTGTGGGGACGGTTGGTTATAGAGCACCTGAGGTTATGATTGGTAGTCTATTTAATGAAGCAATAGACATGTGGTCCCTGGGGCTGGTAGCTGTGGAGCTTGCTACAGGGTTTCCTTTCTACCCTGGGAAAAATCATTATGATGTTTTGAAATTCATCATACAGATCCAGGGACAGCCACCAGATCATGTTTTAGACTCTGGCTTATACACTGAATACTGTTTCATAAAAGAAAACTACAACGGACAACGCTGGACATTTAAGACCGAAAGACAATTTCAAGATGAGACAGGTTATCAGTCCAAGGACACTCGATGCATAAGACTTAAGTGCCTCGATGACCTTGAACAACTACTGAAGATAAGGGGGTGCGGGGAAAAAATCCAAAATGTATTTGTCAGCCTAATCAAACAGATGTTAGCATTGGATCCAAACCAGCGCATAACACCCTCGGAGGTTCTCCACCACCCCTTTTTCAGTCCTGGCCTCTCTAAGAGTTCTCCCTGCACTGACATGAGTAGCACAGGGGGACAAAACCTTGTGGTCTCTCAGCAGCCTTCAAGTTGCAAAAGAGAAGAATCACAGAAAATCAGCTGCAGTTCCCAAAACTCAGAAGAATTTTCTCAACAAGAATACGTCAACGCATCAGCCAACACATCCTCCTCTATAGATGATCTTGAAATATCTAAAGGGAGCCTTTTGGGAGGTCACTACAAGGTAGAGGGTTTCCTTGGAGAAGGGCGCTTTGGTATTGTAACCAAATGTCGCAATACAAAAACCAACGAATTTGTTGCTATTAAAGTCAACAAGAGAAACCCTGAAATTCTGCAACAGGCAAAAATGGAAATTTTCATCCTGGAGCAGCTACGAGGCTTGGATGCCCATAGATGCAACATTGTTCAATGGAACGACTTTTTCGTTGAAGGTCACAGCATTTGCTTAAATTTTGAACTCCTCGATCAAAGCCTGTGGCAGTACATGCGGGACCGGGGGAACCGGGTTCTCCCAATAGGCGCAATCAGGGCAGTGTTATTTCAGCTTGCAAATGCTCTGTCCCACCTGGGTTCTGTGGGAATAGTGCATGCTGACCTCAAACCTAGAAACATAATGGTTGTGGACCGCTATGAGTGTCCCATCAAAGTCAAACTTATAGACTTTGGCTTTGCATGTCCCGCATCTACAGTGATTCCTGGTGACTGTGTGGGGACGGTTGGTTATAGAGCACCTGAGGTTATGATTGGTAGTCTATTTAATGAAGCAATAGACATGTGGTCCCTGGGGCTGGTAGCTGTGGAGCTTGCTACAGGGTGTCCTTTCTACCCTGGGAAAAATCATTATGATGTTTTGAAATTCATCATACAGACCCAGGGACAGCCACCAGATCACGTTTTAGACTCTGGCTTATACACTGATCACTATTTCATAAACGACAACTACAATGGACAGCGCTGGACATTTAAGACCGAAAGACAATTTCAAGATGAGACAGGTTATCAGTCCAAGGACACTCGATGCATAAGACTTAAGTGCCTCGATGACCTGGAACGAATACTGAGGGGTTGCCGAAGAACTGAAAATAGCCAACATTTATTTTTCAGCCTAATCAAACAGATGTTAGCATTGGATCCAAACCAGCGCATAACACCCTCGGAGGTTCTCCACCACCCCTTTTTCAGTCCTGGCCTCTCTAAGAGTTCTCCCTGCACTGACATGAGTAGCACAGGGGGACAAAACCTTGTGGTCTCTCAGCAGCCTTCAAGTTGCAAAAGAGAAGAATCACAGAAAATCAGCTGCAGTTCCCAAAACTCAGAAGAATTTTCTCAACAAGAATACGTCAACGCATCAGCCAACACATCCTCCTCTAAAGATGATCTTGAAATATCTAAAGGGAGCCTTTTGGGAGGTCACTACAAGGTAGAGGGTTTCCTTGGAGAAGGGGGCTTTGGTATTGTAACCAAATGTCGCAATACAAAAACCAACGAATTTGTTGCTATTAAAGTCAACAAAAAAACCCCTAAAATTCTGCAACCGGCAAAAAAGGAAATTCTCATCCTGGAGCAGCTGCGAGGCTTGGATGCAGATAGATGCAACATTGTTCAATGGAACGGATTTTTCCTTGACCACCAGCGGATCTGCTTAAATTTTGAACTCCTTGACCAATGCCTGTGGGACTACATAGAGGACCAGAATAACCAGGGTCTCCCCATAAGCGAAGTCAGGCCAATTTTACATCAACTCACAAATGCTCTGTCCCACCTGGGTTCTGTGGGAATAGTGCATGCTGACCTCAAACCTGGAAACATAATGGTTGTGAACCGCCATAAGTGTCCCATCAAAGTCAAACTTATAGACTTTGGCCTTGCATGTCCCGCGTCTAAAGTGAATCCTGGTGGCTGTGAGGGGACGGTTGGTTATAGAGCACCTGAGGTTGTGATTGGTAGTCGATATAATGAAGCAATAGACATGTGGTCCCTTGGGCTGGTAGCTGTGGAGCTTGCTACAGGGTGTCCTTTCTACCCTGGGAAAAATGATTATGATGTTTTGAAATTCATCATACAGACCCAGGGACAGCCACCAGATCACGTTTTAGATTCTGGCTTATACACTGATAACTATTTCATAAAAGACAACTACAACGGACAGCGCTGGACATTTAAGACCGAAAGACAATTTCAAGATAAAACAGGTTATCAGTCCAAGGACACTCGATACATAAGACTTAAGTGCCTCGATGACCTTGAACAACTACTGAAGATAAGGGGGTGCGGGGAAAAAATCCAAAATGTATTTGTCAGCCTAATCAAACAGATGTTAGCATTGGATCCAAACCAGCGCATAACACCCTCGGAGGTTCTCCACCACCCCTTTTTCAGTCCTGGCCTCTCTAAGAGTTCTCCCTGCACTGACATGAGTAGCACAGGGGGACAAAACCTTGTGGTCTCTCAGCAGCCTTCAAGTTGCAAAAGAGAAAGAACGCAGAAAATCAGCTGCAGTTCCCAAAACTCAGAAGAATTTTCTCAACAAGAATACGTCAACGCATCAGCCAACACATCCTCCTCTATAGATGATCTTGAAATATCTAAAGGGAGCCTTTTGGGAGGTCACTACAAGGTAGAGGGTTTCCTTGGAGAAGGGCGCTTTGGTATTGTAACCAAATGTCGCAATACAAAAACCAACGAATTTGTTGCTATTAAAGTCAACAAAAAAGAACCTAAAATTCTGCAACAGGCAGAAAAGGAAATTCTCATCCTGATGCTGCTGCGAGGCTTGGATGCAGATAGATGCAACATTGTTCAATGGAACAACTTTTTCATCGACGGTGACCGCATCTGCTTAAATTTTGAACTCCTCGATCAAAGCCTGTGGCAGTACATGCGGGACCGGAATAACCAGGTTCTCCCAATAGGCGCAATCAGGCCAGTGTTATTTCAGCTTGCAAATGCTCTGTCCCACCTGGGTTCTGTGGGAATAGTGCATGCTGACCTGAAACCTAGAAACATAATGGTTGTGGACCGCTATGAGTGTCCCATCAAAGTCAAACTTATAGACTTTGGCTTTGCATGTCCCGCATCTACAGTGATTCCTGGTGACTGTGTGGGGACGGTTGGTTATAGAGCACCTGAGGTTATGATTGGTAGTCGATATAATGAAGCAATAGACATGTGGTCCCTGGGGCTGGTAGCTGTGGAGCTTGCTACAGGGTTTCCTTTCTACCCTGGGAGAAATGATTATGATGTTTTGAAATTCATCATACAGACCCAGGGACAGCCACCAGATCACGTTTTAGACTCTGGCTTATACACTGATGACTATTTCATAAACGACAACTACAACGGACAGCGCTGGACATTTAAGACCGAAAGACAATTTCAAGATGAGACAGGTTATCAGTCCAAGGACACTCGATGCATAAGACTTAAGTGCCTCGATGACCTTGAACAACTACTGAAGATAAGGGGGTGCGGGGAAAAAATCCAAAATGTATTTGTCAGCCTAATCAAACAGATGTTAGCATTGGATCCAAACCAGCGCATAACACCCTCGGAGGTTCTCCACCACCCCTTTTTCAGTCCTGGCCTCTCTAAGAGTTCTCCCTGACATGAGTAGCACAGGGGGACAAAACCTTGTGGTCTCTCAGCAGCCTTCAAAACAGAAAGATCATAGAGAATCAATCTCCAGCATTGCTTCAACCACGGACAAAAATGACAAAAACACAAACAGGGATTGGAAAAAGCCATTAACAGCAGATTACATTGCAAGAATTAATTAAGCTGCTCCAATAATGATCACTTTGGCTTTTTTTTTTTTTTTTAAATTTTCACTCCCCCCACCCCAACCAGTCGCGACAGATGGCTGTCCCTTTAAGAGCCTGGTTCTGTCGAAGGTTTCTTCCTTTTAGAAGGGAGTTTTTCCTTCCCACTGTCGCTCATTGCTTGCTCATAGGGAATCACTTGATTGTTGGGGTGGCCAAAACTCTAGGGGAACTAGCAATTCTTGTGAAAATTTAAAAGGGAAGAAAAGCCTAAAAAGATAAAAACAACTGATGAACATGTTCTTGAACTAAGGCACAATTTTTCTTAAAATCCATTAAGTAATCTCTGTGTCAAGTTCTTACCAATATTCAAAGCGGAGCAGCGGACAACTTACCATTACATCAGTACTTCAATCAGACCTAATTTGATCCAAATTGGAAATAAACTGGATGTTTATTAAATAAACCAGCTTTAAGCATCATCTAATTGTTGTTTGTAACTCTTTTTAAACATAGTGCTAACCTTTAGCCTCCTAGTAGACATACATGTTTTATAAATGGGAAAATCCTCTTTTCTTTAGAAAAGTTAAGCTCTGACCTTGAAGTCAAGGTCCCTGAGATTTAAACCTTACAGAGATTTTCAGTAAATGCAACCATGGTATTAATTTAAAAATTTTACATTGTCTCCTTCTTGAGTTATTGCATTCACAAACTTGGGTGTCCACAGCGCCCCGCCATATACCAGACTCAAAAGATTATGAGGTAGGTTTTTTGGGGGTTTTTTTAAAAGTTTTTTCATAAAGATTACAACATAAAAATAACACAATTGGGAATATTATTGCCATTTTTGAAAACACTATTTTGATGTTATCTAATGCAGTGCAAAAATAAATAACTAAACTGATAACTGGCACTGAGTCTTCTGTGTGCACACAGTCTGCATCAACACACGGGGACACTGAGACTTCAGAAGATTTTCACTGTGTTTGTCTAATTCAGCCACAACTTTCAGATTTTTCACATAACAAGCAGCACGGATTTTGTCCTCATCATTTCAGCTAGAAGTACTTTATAAGGTGGTCTTTCAAGTGAACATTGAACAGGGTTTGTACAGGTGCTTGAAATCCTTGAAAATGCTCGTTCAGGATTTAGACATTTTTATACAATCCCCCCATTTTCAAAGGCTCAAATTGAATTGAACAAGCAAGTTTTTTTGTTAATAATTGACCGTTTGGAGTGTAGAACTCATAGATATCAAATGTTGTTTCCTCCCTTGCGAGGCCTTTACTGTATCTGCCTTCAGTTCTGGTTGCTTTGCACTGTGAAGCTCTATCTGGTCATTTTTGCAGCATTTTGCTGAATCTGGCGAAGACTACAGCCCTGTGCAACTCAAAATTCATCCAGCTGCTCCCCAAGTTATAAGCTGTCCCCACCCTAACTGACAGACTGAATTGTCGTGAAGCCTCTCTGTTTCCATTCATGAAGATGTCTCTTGATTGTAGTCTATCAGTCTGATCCTTGGCAAAGTTGACAAACACCTACAAAAGGTAAGGGGCTTTAGTATCACTGAGACTTATTCTTTCTTTACTGACCCAAGTCTTGTTTAATTATGACCAAGCTTTAAAGTGGGATTTGGCAGATCGGGTATCGCAAAACACTCCTTCATGTAGGCGCTGACGGGACACGAGTCAGGGTCCGATTTGGTGTCTGCCAAACGAAGGATGATGGTGTATCCATCACCAAACCTGAAAGACGGGAAGAAACGAAGCACGTGATTCACGACTGTTACATGAGAAGATAAACTTCTCAGATCCTGACCTCTTCATGAATTTGTTCACCTTCCGTTTGGAAAGGGTCAAGGCCATTTGCGGTACTTTTTTCAGTATTAAGTCAGAACTGGGGGTGAAATGCAAAACACTACAGGATGCACTTTCAGCCTGTCTAATGTAGACAACACACCAGACATTAAATCAGGGAGAAGTGCAGCGTTTCGTAGAGGTAAGTGGATATTGTTTAGCTGGTATCGGATCGTATCCCTATATTTGCTGTATCGCACAGCACTAGCGTTTGGTTACCTGTTCTTCAGGTGCTGCACAGACCCAAGACACCGAAACCTGCCGCTGACCATGATGGCCATCCTGGTGCAAAGTCCCTTGCACTCCTCCATGCTGACAATACAAACATTTAGAGACAGCAGTAAATATTTTGCCTTTACAATACAAAACTCCACCGGGAATGAAATAAAGCTGAACCGACTGGTACCTGTGTGAGGTTAGCACTACAGCTCTTCCCTCTTTGGTGACACTGAGGATGCAGTTCCACAAAAATCTTTTGGGTCCATGCCAGTGGTGGGCTCATCCTGACAAAAGGTGGTGGGGGAGCATAGAGGAGATATGGAGTGAGATATAAGTTAGGAATATTTTAAGGATGAAGGTCATTCAATAATAACCACATCATCTTTTCTATTAAGCTGAATCATCACCAGGAATATAACAGGTGGAGACCCGATGAGGGAGATAGCTGTGGAGAGTTTCCTCTCGTTGCCCCCGCTGTAGCCTCCAGTCTCCTGATCTGCATACTGAGTAAGCCCCAGCTTCTTCACACCCCACTGCGCCACCTAGAGAACAGCAGAGAAACTGCTGACTGTAGCCAAACTTGATACTTCACCTCTTGAAATAACATTTAAAGATGACAAAACCTAGATTTTTACGATGACCACATATTTAGCAAAATAAAAACACCAACGTCTTGATGCATTCTCAATCATCCAGGAAAGTAAATCTCCAAAAGTTGAATCTGTTCATCTGGACGTAGCGTTTTGTGGGAGAAACGTTTCGTCACTCATCCAAGTGACTTCTTCAGTCTCAGCTGACTGCAGGTTTCCCCAAACCTTATAAACAGTACATTTGCATAATGACTGAAACCAGCCCACTGAAGGAACAATGGGCTGTGAGGTCAGTTCCTTAATCATAATTATGCAAATTCCCATGACCATTGATCAACAATCACTGACCAAAACCCACTGATCAAAGAACACTGATCAATGTCCACGAGTCCCATTCACAGAGAGTTGGGGAATGGCTGCAATCACAGCATTGTAAGATGGTGACAGATGTACCCTTAGGCCCCCTCCTCGATTCAGAGATGGTCTTTCCCTCTTCACGTAAATGGCCTCCTTGACTCCGCGCTCAAACCAGCGTCAGTCAGCTGAGACTGAAGAAGTCACTTGGATGAGTGACGAAACGTTTCTCCCACAAACGCTACGTCCAGATGAACAGATTCAACTTTTGGAGAAAAACACCAACTCTTCAACATATCTTCCTTCATAAAACTCTAGCTTGGGAATTTTACACCACCTTAGAGACGAACTCCTCTGGCACCCCCCACAGGCGGGCGTACAGCTCCAGATGTTCCCGACCTGTGAGCAGGTCGCTGATGGCATCGAACTGTGGGCAGTAACCCATCAGCTGGTGGACCTGCTCCATTTCTGTCAGCACACTGAGAGCAGAGAAATAGCTGATGCAATGTCTGTGGTTTGGTACAATAGTAGTTCTGTAGGGGCTGAAGTCACTGCAGCAGACACGCTTTGTACCTGTGCTGGCTGAGGAAAGCCTCTCCATGAGTGACAGGTGTATCTCCAGTCAGCATCCGAAATGTTGAAGTCTTCCCAGCTCCGTTGACCCCAAGCAGCCCAAAACACTGGACGGCAGAGACATAAGAGCAGCATGCTAAAAACATCTATTTATATACACACAGCTCAGTTATTAAGTCATAAGATAACAGAGGCTTTTACTAGCAGAAGCAACTATAGAAAAAGTAGAAGGTCCATTACTAGTAACGATGGTATTTTTAGAAACTGCAGCACTACATGTGAAAGTATAAATAGCAGTTACAGTGGTGAAAAGCAGTACCTCAAGTTGCATTTACAATATAAAACAGCATCTATTGGCATCAATGGTACAGTACTCGCCTGGTTTACTTCTTATCTCTCTGGCCACTCACAGTTTGTTCAATTACTCCCTCACAGATCAGTATCTACTCCAGTTAATTCCGGTGTACCCCAAGGCTCTGTCCTGGGTCCTTTACTTTTTATCATCTATCTCCTACCCTTAGGTAATATTTTTAGGAAGCATAACATCCAGTTTCACTGCTACGCAGATGACACCTAGCTCTACCTATCCTCCAAACCCACAGCTACTCTCCCACCCACATCCATTTCTGACTGTTTAAGTGAAATCAAGGTCTGGTTTACGCACAACTTTCTTAAACTTAATGGCAATAAAACAGAATTCATTTTAATCGGCACCAGATCAAAACTGACTACAGTTCCAACCAGTCCTTCATTATCCATTGATAACTCTGTTGTCACACCCTCCCCTCAGGTTAAGAGTCTCGGTGTCATCCTCGATAGCACTCTGTCCTTCACAGCACATATAAATAATATCACTCGGTCTTCCTACTTTCATCTCCGTAATATTAACGGTCTTCATCCCTCACTCACACCACACAGTACCGCCATACTTGTCAATGCTCTTGTCACATCTCGTCTGGATTACTGTAACTCTCTTCTCTATGGTCTACCTCATAAATCCCTCCATAAACTGCAGTTGGTTCAAAATACAGCTGCTCGTATTATTTCCAGAACTAGATCCACTGAACATATAACACCTGTTCTTAAACAGCTCCATTGGCTCCCAATTCACCTCCGTGTTAATTTCGAGATCTTGCTTCTCACTTTCAAAGCGCTTCATAACCTCGCTCCTCCATATCTATCCGATCTTCTCCATACATACTCACCCCTTCGTACACTCCGCTCTTCTTCAGCTTCCCTTCTGTCAGTTCCACCTGCTCGCCTGACTACCACGGGACTCAGAGCCTTTAGTTGTTCTGCCCCGAGACTTTGGAATGCACTTCCACTTGCTCTACGGACCACACACTGTCTCACCCTCTTTTAAATCACTACTCAAAACCCATCTGTTCAGAATTGCATACACCTGATCTGTCTTAGGCCATTTTTACCTTGCTCAGTTTTTATATTTGCTTTCATGATTGTTTATGTCTAAATTTTATCTACCATGTTTGCTATATATACATCTTTTTTAATGTTTTTTATGGTATTGTTTATGTGCTACTGTAAGGTGACCTTGAGGGTCTGAAAGGCGCCTATAAATAAAATGTATTATTATTATTATTATTATTATTATTATAACAGTCCCTGTGATAATGTGGCTGTAACTACATGGATAAAGAACACAGAGCTGATAGCCAAAGGTGGTGTGTGTGTCTTCACAATCACTGGTGCGCAGATCCCTCACCTCGCTGCGAGGAATCCCGAGGCAAAGACGGTCTACGGCTGGCTTTCTGCCGGCTTTATAAACCTGAACAACAAGAAGCTTATTTGTTACACTTTTAAGCTGAAATTAACAACTCACAGTGTCAGCTCATCAGTGAGAGTCTCTCGAATGAAAAACATTTAGCTGCAGTAGAGTTAATTAGTGACCTAAACAAGTTCAGCGTTTACATTTTCCTGCACGTTGTACCTTGCTCAGGTCGATCATGGTGAGGATGTCTGAGTGTGCTTTTCCACTTTTGACCCTCTCTCGCAACATCCTCATCCTCTGGACCAAGAGGAGGCAACTCAGGCTTAGTCCACCAAGGCCTGAACAAACACACAAGCAACCAATCACCAACTCACAGATCCCACTTTTATTTGATTTCAGAATTTCTATCCATTAAACTGACACACTTGCACGGCAGCAATAAGAGGAAGGAAAAGGGAAACAACCTGAGAAACAAGAGTGCAGAGAAGGTTAAAAATAGAGATTTTTACCTGTAGCGGATGAAGAATTTGTACTGAAGGAGTATGGTAAAGATGAAGAAGACGACACCTTCTACTACCATTGCAAAAAGGTTCTTTCCTACAAAGTCCCACTGAAGGGGGTCCAGGCTTGGTTTGGTACCTGGAGGAGAGACATTACATATTTCTATACCTTTCTATACTTATACATCTATATTTAGTCTTTGTAAGAGCAAATAACCCTTTTGAGGCTGACTAATATGTACCCAGTCTTTTGAAGGCATCCACCATGGCCTGGTTTTTGGCCATGTCGATAAGTCCTCGTCCCAAACAGAAATGAGGGAAGATTAAAAACACCTCCAGGATTCTGTTCACCTCGTTCAGATACTGGAAAGACAAAATCATTCACATATGATGGATTAGTTAAAGGTGCATTAAACAGAATTATGTTTCTACTGCAGAGAAATATTTTAAGGAACATTTCCTTAGTTAAGAAAATGTAAAACAAGAGAGTTAAAAGCATAGTTACTGTTATTTACATATATTTATGCCTTACTTATTCCTAGAACACAGGTGAAGTAGTAATTGAACTTCACGGCTGCGTAAAATTTACCTCATCTACAAACAGCTCCAGGACGAAGGTGGCAATGCTGCCGTTGATTCCAATGAAGAGGTTGGAGGTCAAAAATGCATAAGCTGTGCTTGGGACAGTGAACACAAAGGATGCTGGGTACATAAGAGGGGTTATGGACCACCCGTAGAACAGGAGGAGCAGGATAAGAGCGGGCAGGTTGGTCTCAGAAACGTATGACTGCTGCTGGAAACTGATGAAAATCAGCACCACCATGATAGCAGGAATGGTGTAGTTTAACTGGAAACAAAGACAAAAAAAAAGGGAAAACTATCCTGAGCCTGGATTTTTATCTAGTCAAGTATGTGATGATAGTCTAAAGGCCTTTACACACCTGACATGTAAAATCTGTACAAATATTTCGTGTTAAAAATGTTTCTGGGACGATTCTCAATGCAACTATTTATGCTCAGTAATTTCCCTGGACATTTATTTTTTCATACTGAGCTTGAATTTTCTGATTTCTTTGTGTCTGAATAAACAGCATTGATCAATCTGACCACTGCATTTGGCAACAAGAGCGCTCGTAGCTCAAAACATGTATTGGATCCACAAACAGTAAAATAATACTATTTTACTTCAGACACGCAGCTAGATGCTTCTCCAGGTCAATCAGGTCTCTGAACTTCTGTCTCTGCTTCCTCAGATGTGGAAGCCAACGAGAGCTCAAACTGTCCCACTGACATCCTGAAATGTGTGCGAAAGCACCGTGATACAGCTGCAACTCCTGGATCAAACCGTGAAATCTCAGTTTCTTCCTTGTCTTGTTCAGAAACATCCGGACCAGCTCATTATCGCTCAATGCTGTGTGTAATGGTCTTTACAGTGACAGTACCCTTTACAGTAGTAAATGGATTGATGAAACTTCCTGACTTACACTGATGCATACAAATCTGTCTGACTGAGGACAGTTAACTTCTTCTATCTCGAGCTGTACTGACCATGTCCCAGGTAAAATTGGCCAGTCAGTAGAGAATTGGTTTGACCCCGCTGACAAACTGCAGGTGTTTAGCTTTGCTGACTCGCTCCTCGATCAGAAAAAGGACGAAACTGGCCGGCACGAAGGACATGGCAAAGATCACACAGATGGAAACCAGGACATCCACCGATGTAGTCATCCTGAAGAAGAAAGCAGAGAAAAACGCATCAGAAGACTGTGGACCTCTTTATTTAAAAAAGAAAAGAAAAAAAAGAATAAATATTTTTTAACAACAGTGCACAGAGTTTAAATCCACTCTAATCTTCCCCCTCACATAAATAGAACTAATACAACGAGCACAAGAGCCAAACTGGTGAACTTGAACTCTCCACAGCAGTGAACTAACATGGCTACTTCGGTGAGCTGCTCCTTGGTGAGGTTGAGTGGGTGATTGTAGGCAGTGACGCCGTGCTTCCTCCTCTCAGGACCTGGTGGCAGACTCGCTCTCAGCAGGCCGTTGTTCATCACATTGACAAATGACACCAAGGCGTGCCAGCCTTTGTTGTTGTACCACACCTGAACACAGAAAAGGGAGCGTTTGAGCTGACAGAAATATCTGGAGGCATCACCTACATCGCTTTCTTTAAAGTCTGTGGAAAAACAAACAGAAGACACAAAGACAGATAAAAAGATGCTCATTTACCTTCACATTGTTTTCACTGTTCAGCCCTCCTAAGACCTCTGGGAGTCTGTGCAGCAGGTTTCCCAGTGAACTGTTCTGTGATGAAGCAAAAAGCACACTCTCAGTGTTGACTGCTTTAATGGGGAATCATGTGGTGTGGGGGATGGTGGGTGAGGCTTTTTATTGTTATTAGCCGGTGCTCTGGTCAGGACTAGCTTTTCCTGGCACCAGCAGTAGAACTTCCAGCCCTTTTAAATATTTTACTTCCATTTTCCCTGCTATTCTCTCTGTAAAGGTAGAAAAAGGAATTAGTCTTATTAAAGCACTCATCTTAAGGCTCTCTGTACCTGTGGGACTCGGAAACGAGTCCTGATGGCCATGACCGAGTCTTGGAGATATTGGGTTTAAGATACAGCTCTGCCTCCGAGGGAGAAGCCACCATATCTGTGATACATTTTAGAAATAATACAAAGGTGGTTCAACCGAGTTCATGTAAACCAGTACAAAGCATTTAAAGAGATATATACAAAATATCTCCTCTATTTAACTGTGATAAGTGTAATTTAACAGCTTACCTGAATTCATTCACCCACTTCTTGGTTTTTAGGCTATTAAAGGCAGAGAGAGAGACAAGCGATCACAGAGTTACAATCATGATGGAAAAATGCAAATCAGTCAAAGTTTACGAAGACATTTATGAATACTGTGAAGTGTTCGGTCAATTGGGATCAAAATAAATGATAGCTATATGTATATTTTTATTGTATTGAGTTAATGAAGTACCTTTTCTTAAGGATTTGAGAGTAGGTCTTCACCAGGTAATCTGAGATGTTATAACTTGTCAGATTTTGCAGGATGTCTCCAGTCGGCCTTTTAATCTGAAAAATAAAAAACTGCAATGGGTCAGTTGAAAGCACTGGGGTCCAGTACAGTCCAGACATAGTCTACAGTATTTAACGAAAACAAACATTTCATGACAAAAAAAATCAGATAATGTTGGTTCTGTTACGAGTTAACTGGTGATATTTTCTGATGGTGCAGAGATCGTTTCACTGATCACTGTGTTACAGTAAATCAGTCCCGATTGATCCCGCGCTGACCTGTGGAGGCGGAAGCCCTCCAGCACCCTCAGGACACTCGGGGAGCATTCGGTAGACGTCTTCTGTGCTGCACTGACATTCAGGTGAGGGTCTGTCTCTGCTCCAGTTGCCTCTGCTGAACATGTCCCAGGCAGAGTAAGATAACTGTGGCCTCATGAATAAACCACCCCGCCCAGCTTCACACTGAGGATCCCTGCAGGGAGAAGACAGTTTTGGTGTCATAGTCATCGATGTGCAGTGAAAATATTAAAAAAAGTATGCAGATTTACTCAAATCTATATGTTTACTTATATAGAGATGCAATTTCAGCTGAATGCCACTGGAGGTTTTATATTGTCTAACCACTCTGTAACCAAACTAAAACCGACACTTTCTGAAAACGTGCATACATTTTAGCCACAGCAGTAATATCTGTGTAAGGAAAATAAATATTTTCTGGTGCCTAATACACTGTATTTAACATCATGATGTCTCAGCACCACAAGTCCTTCTATCTTTACTACTGCCTCCATAAATACCACTGAAACCAGTTCAATGGGATGATCTTACGTCATGTTGTCCTCCTTTTCCATGCACTTGGTACCAAATCCAGGCTGGTCAAGGAGAGCTTCAAGCAGATTCTCCATGGCTGGGTTTCCAGGATCATCGTTGCTGTGAATATAAAAACAGATGTGTGAAAAGATTTTGTTTATTCTTCAAATATGCTTTGCTTGTGATTGTGTAAACTCTGAATGACGATTCACCCTGATAAACATGAAGCCTTGCCTATGCTTTATCAAATGCCTGTGAAGACAAGTTCCTGTGTAAAAAAGAACGGAAAGCTCCTCTTAAGCAGACGTTTAGTATAGTATGGACAAAATGTTTTAGCAAGATATGCATTTGTCAGTTAAGCAATCTATATTCTGAGAACAGGCGGAGACTGCCTCCATGCCTATATAACCTGCAATAAAGAAGTGTACTGTGTGACTCTCTCTCTCGAGAGACGTTCACCCCATGTACATGTAATTGATTATATTGTCTCACTGTGTCTCTGTTTTACTTGGCAGCCTTCTATTTGGGATTTTCCCCCTACATTTCTTGGTCCTTCGAAGCCGGATGGGACGGCCTATTTAAAGCAGCTCCCATAAGAGGCGCCTCACCAGGTCCCGTCGGTGCGAGAAGCCCACGTTGAAGTCTGCCGGCAGCTCACGCACTAGGTGTGTGATAAAGTCCAAGGACGTGAATTCGGGTCTTGGCCAACGTTTTACAAGCGGTCCGCACCGTCGGGGGCTGATCAGGTGCATCTGAAGAACCAGCGCCAAGGTAAGACAGACTACTTTGAGATAATAAAGGTTTGCGCAAAAACGAAAACGAAACTTAAAAGAAATTAGGCTCGCCCAGAGGGGCTGGAAGTAAAATAAACACTGAGCTCATCCAGAGTGATTGGTAGCTCCCCGAAAGGGTAAAAATAGGCCTATAAGCTCGCCCAGAGAGGCTGGAAGCACTACGCTCGCTTTAAGGAAGCTGGTAGTGTGAACGCGCGTTGAAACTGTCTGTCTTTTATTGTCTATTTTTTTGGTGGAATAAGTTGAATTCTACAGCACAATAAGGAGGCTGAACTATTCCACTAATTTGTTTACTGTTGGTCGCTGAAGTACTGGTGAACTGAGAGGAAGGTCGTGTTTCATCACGTAAAGGTGACACCGCTTTCAAGAATAGCTTGAAAGTAGAAGGGCGTGTCAGCCACCTCTCTCTGTTCTCGTGCCAGTGAAAGCGCCGCAGGTGTGTGTGTGTATTACTAAGCGCTAAAAGAAGCATAAACTAATAATGGGTAATAAAGCAACAAAACTCACTGCTGACGAGCAGTGGCTAGAAAAGAAATGTCCAGGCGCCGGACAAATTAGTGCATATAGATGGAGAAATCCAAAGAAAACTAAATGTCCCACGTGGGAGGGAAAATGCATTAACTAAATTATAAGAAACCCTCCAAGCAGAAATAAATACTGAAAAGGAAGCTAAAAAGAAATCAAAGCATACACAAGAGTTGTAATATTTTAAAGCATGGAAAGAGGAATGAAGTGGAATAAACAAAAGGTTAAATTAAGGTTAACTTAAATTAAAGCAATGAAACAAAATTGGGAAGACAACCAAGCTGAATGAATAGAATGCGTGAAACCAGATAATTCACACAAAATATATCAAATAAAAAGAGAGATGCATAAGGCATATTAAGGCTGTGTCATTGTTCAGCCAAGGAAAATGTCTCCAGCTTGGGAAGGTGTGAAGCTGCAGATTCACACAGACCCGTGATGGATACATAATAAAATATAAACTAATATACTATTGTATATTAGTAGTAAAGTAGTGTATTGTGATATACTATTGCTGTTATAAAAAAGGAAAAACAATACAATGATAACATTAATAATGACATACTATTAATAGGAAGAGGCACCTCAGTCAGTTATGATGTGAGGTGGAAGATTGTTAAAAGTAGTCTGATTCAAGCTTAAGGTTTGCTCAAACTCAGTACAATGATATAGGAAATGAAGAAAATAAGGAAATAACTAAACTAATCAGGTGCATAGAGACACCTGACCTGCTTGTAAACCTGTCATCTTAGATGAGACTTTGTTAAGATGAAGAGCAAACCTATACTAACAACTAATAAGCCAAACCCTGTATACAACAGCTAAAGCTACAGGTTTGAGAAGCTGAATAAAATGAATTAAATATGTGGACACTACCAAGCTGATGAGCAAGTTACACATTTTTATTTGTTTTTTAGAGCAGAAGCTGCATATTAAAAGGTCACACATGCAGCTGTCTGTGAGCTCAGTTTTTTTCCTCACACTTCTGCTCTGTTTCTGGCAGCAGCTTTTTCTTTTTCTTTTTGTGTCCTGACTCATGTGTGTAAAGCCTTCATGCCATCGGCAATTTGTTTTTTTATTTTTGTTTTTTGTTTTGTTGGTTTGAAAAATGAATAAATCTGTGATCATACTTGTGGATCACAGTGGCACATAATGATTAGGCATATGATTTACTAATGCAGATGTAATAACTTTATTCTAAAATTCAAGGAGAACAAACAAGAACAACATCTTCAGTTATGTCTTCTTGTTGTTCTCTGTGCAGTGTGCTGAGTACTGTAACTTCTGAAGTAGCTCTCACCATGTGTCCTTGATGATGATAAGTCCAGAGCCAGCTGAGAGCTGGGTTGTCTGTTTTGTTTTATGTGACAAGGCTGAGAAATTAAAACTTAGTTTCTTGTTTTGAAAAAAAAAAGAAAAAAAGTGAGTGACAGCCCAGACTCATAGACTCCGGCACCCCTACCCTCAGGTGATCTGACTGGTGAAGGGAGGGCTGATTGGGTATATCCCGCCCTCTGCTTCTTGCCAGTAGTCTACTCACCTGAGGACCTAGGTGTGTTTGGTTGTCATGAAGACACTCGCCGTCCTAGCAGCTGTCCTCCTGCTCCTAGCAGGACTCCTCGCGCTTTTCGAGGACAATAAAAAAGACAAACAGCACCACCTACAGACGAGATGGACACACGACAACTCACACCTCCGTGACATGACGCAAGACCATATCCATCCATGGATGAACAATGCCTGGTACCGCTACGTACACGACAGAACTAAGGGAGAGCCTAATAACACTGCATGTTACGTCTGCTCCCACATGCCATGCACCTCGACATTTCCACCTTTTATGGAAACCACATGAATAAAACGCAAGCCAAGTGCGCTGCCAGCTTTTCGGGCATTGGCTATCAACATAAGAAAATCATCATTAATGAGACAAGCTCTATCATCTATTCACTTAACCTTTTTAGTATCTTCCAGGGACCACCCCGATACGAGGTAATCACCGTCGAAAACGCTGGACTTGACAACGGAACGTGTGACCAGCTCTTCTGGATCAACTTCAACGTGATGAATCGGAACACGTCCATTCACTTCCCAGTGTTCTTGGACCAAACCCCAGGGAAGAACCACTCCATGTGCTACCGACAAGACAACGGTAACAGACCCCTAGGCAACACCACCAACTGTAACCAAACCGCTGCCAACGGAGAGGGCGCACCTGTAAACACGTCCGCGCCCAGCGGAAGGAATGGCCTGGCTGTGTGGACAACGTGCCTACTTCATACTACCACCCGGATGGACGGGCACCTGTGCCCCAATCTTCATTTCAGACCACACCTTCAGGATGTCAGCTGTAAATAGCTCTCAGACCACAAGACGACGACGAGACGTCTCCACACTGCAACCACATGATCCCATCTATGGCAGTGATGTGCCAGAGGAATTTAAGCTTTGGACCACCGGACAAAAGGTCCTCCACTCACTGTTTCCATGGGTGGGCACCGGAAAGAACATGTTAAGAATTGAAACTTTGGATTACCGCTTTGGACTGTTCCTGAATGCCTCGTGCAAAATCAACAAAATGAAGAGATTGATGCCCTGTGCATAACTGTGATGCAACACCGAGTCGCACTGGACATGATTCTGGCTGAAAAAGGAGGACTCTGTATACTCTTTAACAACACATGCTGTACGTACATTCCAGATAATGTTCACTCTTCCAACATGACCGACGCCTTACGCACGCTGAAACAACTCAGGGACGCTCAGCAACAGGACTATGTCACGAACACTGAAGATTGGCTTACCTGGCTGTTAAGTGGTTCCTGGAAATCTCTTTTAATAAAAGGACTGGTCTTTGTTGGAGTTCTTTTACTTTTACTCTGTTGTTTTACTTCTTGTATCTTGCCATGTGTACAATCAATGATTAATAAAGTTGTTGCAGTTCATGTGCAGGCATACCTGACACTGCCCATGGACGAAGATGATGATAATCCCCCTGACACTGAAATGCTGTGATACACCAATGTATGACGTGTTGATTAAAAATGCGCTGCAAGAAATCATGCACAGATAATAAACTAATGGTGTTTTAACTAGTGTGAAAGTTAAACAACAGGAGGGAAATGTGAAAAGATTTTGTTTATTCTTCAAACATGCTTTGCTTGTGATTGTGTAAACTCTGAATGACGATTCACCCTGATAAACATGAAGCCTTGCCTATGCTTTATCAAATGCCTGTGAAGACAAGTTCCTGTGTAAAAAAGAACAGAAAGCTCCTCTTAAGCAGACGTTTAGTATAGTATGGACAGAATGTTTTAGCAAGATATGCATTTGTCAGTTAAGCAATCTATATTCTGAGAACAGGCGGAGACTGCCTCCATGCCTATATAACCTGCAATAAAGAAGTGTACTGTGTGACTCTCTCGAGACACGTTCACCCATGTACATGTGATTGATTATATTGTCTCACTGTGTCTCTGTTTTACTTGGCAGCCTTCTATTTGGGATTTTCCCCCTACAAGATGAAAGAATTCCTCAATAATACAGTGGCTGCAAAAGTATTCGGCCCCCTTGAACTTTTCCACATTTTGTCACATTACAGCCACAAACATGAATCAATTTTATTGGAATTCCATGTGAAAGACCAATACAAAGTGGTGTACACATGAGAAGTGGAACGAAAATCATACATGATTCCAAACATTTTTTACAAATAAATAACTGCAAAGTGGGGTGTGTGTAATTATTCAGCCCCCTGAGTCAATACTTTGTAGAACCACCTTTTGCTGCAGTTACAGCTGCCAGTCTTTTAGGGTATGTCTCTACCAGCTTTGCACATCTACAGACTGAAATCCTTGCCCATTCTTCTTTGCAGAACAGCTCCAGCTCAGTCAGATTAGATGGACAGCGTTTGTGAACAGCAGTTTTCAGATCTTGCCACAGATTCTGGATTGGATTTAGATCTGGACTTTGACTGGGCCATTCTAACACATGGATATGTTTTGTTTTAAACCGTTCCATTGTTGCCCTGGCTTTATGTTTAGGGTCGTCGTCCTGCTGGAAGGTGAACCTCCGCCCCAGTCTCAAGTCTTTTGCAGACTCCAAGAGGTTTTCTTCCAAGATTGCCCTGTATTTGGCTCCATCCATCTTCCCATCAACTCTGACCAGCTTCCCTGTCCCTGCTGAAGAGAAGCACCCCCAGAGCATGATGCTGCCACCACCATATTTGACAGTGGGGATGGTGTGTTCAGAGTGATGTGCAGTGGTAGTTTTCTGCCACACAGTGTTTTGCATTTTGGCCAAAAAGTTCCATTTTGGTCTCATCTGACCAGAGCACCTTCTTCCACATGTTTGCTGTGTCCCCCACATGGCTTGTGGCAAACTGCAAACGGGACTTCTTATGGTTTTCTGTTAACAATGGCTTTCTTCTTGCCACTCTTCCATAAAGGCCAACTTTGTGCAGTGCACGACTAATAGCTGTCCTATGGACAGATTCCCCCACCTGAGCTGTAGATCTCTGCAGCTCGTCCAGAGTCACCATGGGCCTCTTGGCTGCATTTCTGATCAGCGCTCTCCTTGTTCGGCCTGTGAGTTTAGGTGGACGGCCTTGTCTTGGTAGGTTTACAGTTGTGCCATACTCCTTCCATTTCTGAATGATGGCTTGAACAGTGCTCCGTGGGATGTTCAAGGCTTGGGAAATCTTTTTGTAGCCTAAGCCTGCTTTAAATTTCTCAATAACTTTATCCCTGACCTGTCTGGTGTGTTCTTTGGACTTCATGGTGTTGTTGCTCCCAATATTCTCTTAGACAACCTCTGCGGCCGTCACAGGGCAGTTGTGGAGCTGTTTTGCAAAGAAGAATGGGCAAGAATTTCAGTCTCTAGATGTGCAAAGCTGGTAGAGACATACCCTAAAAGACTGGCAGCTGTAATTGCAGCAAAAGGTGGTTCTACAAAGTGTCTGTGAAGGTTCTCAGTCATCCAGGTCATCGTAGTCAAAGGAGTTTGCAAAGAAAAGCGTCTGGACTTCTTTGAGTTGCTTGAAGACGTTTCACCTCTCATCCGAGAAGCTTCTTCAGTTCTAAGGTCAAATGGCCGAGAGTCCCAGATTTAAACCCAGTGGGAGTTTCCCCCCAGGGAGGGACAAAGGACCCCCTGGTGATCCTCTAATCACATGCGCCCAGGTGTGAAAGTGGGTGTGGGACCTAATCAGCCAGGGTTTCGGGTGAGCCCATTGTGAAACCTGGCCCCACCTTGTCATGTGAATTCCTGAGGTCAGATGGCCCAGGATGTGAGTGGGCGTTAAGGCGTCTGGGGAGGGAACTCAAAACTGGATTATAGATGGCAGACAGTTGGTGTCGTAAACCACCGCCTCTGTTCAAGGATGGTCGCTCACAGTGGACATAGATGGCCTCTTTCACTCCTCTTTCAAACCATCTGTCTCTCTGTCCAAAATGTGAACATTGGCATCCTCGAAAGAGTGACCTTTATCCTTAAGATGCAGATGGACTGCTGAGTCTTGTCCTGTGGAGGTGGCTCTTCTATGTTGTGCCATGTGCTTGTGAAGTGGCTGTTTGGTCTCTCCAATGTAGAGGTCTGGGCATTCCTCGCTGCACTGTACAGCATACACCACGTTGTTCAGTCTGTGTTTTGGAGTTTTGTCTTTCGGGTGAACCAGTTTGTGTCTGAGTGTGTTGCTGGGTCTGAAGTACACTGGGATGTCGTGCTTGGAGAAAACTCTCCTGAGTTTCTCTGATACACCGGCTACATAGGGGATGACAACGTTGTTGCGTCTGTCTTTCTTATCCTCCCTCGCTGGTGTCTGATCTTCTTTTCTGTGCCTCTTTGCTGACTTTATGAACGCCCAGTTAGGATAACCACATGTTTTCAGTGCTTCCTTTACATGTGTGTGTTCCTTCTTTTTCCCCTCAGGCTTAGAGGGAACATGTTCTGCCCGGTGGTGTAGGGTCCTAATTACTCCAAGTTTGTGTTCCAGAGGGTGATGGGAGTCAAAGAGGAGGTACTGGTCCGTGTGTGTGGGCTTCCGGTAAACTTCAATGTTGAGGTTGCCATTCTCTTCAATGTGCACAGCGCAGTCCAGGAAAGGCAAACAGTTATCCTTTGTGTCTTCCCTGGTGAACTTGATGTTTTTATCCACGGCATTAATGTGCGCAGTGAAGGATTCCACTTCTTGTGTCTTGATTTTGACCCAGGTGTCGTCCACATATCTGTACCAGTGGCTGGGTACTCTCCCTTTAAAAGAGCCAAGAGCCTTTCTCTCCACTTCCTCCATGTAAAGGTTGGCTACAATAGGTGACACAGGGGAGCCCATGGCACAGCCATGTTTTTGTCTGTAGAAACCCTCGTTGTATTTGAAATATGTAGTGGTGAGGCAGAGGTCTAACAGTGTGCAAATCTGATCGGGTGTGAAGTTGGTCCTGTCTTCCAAGGAGCTGTCTTCTTGTAGTCGTTTTCTGACAGTCTCCACTGCTTCCGTGGTGGGTATGCAAGTGAAGAGAGAGACTACATCAAAGGACACCATGGTTTCATCTGGATCCAGGGTAAGTTTCTGGACCTTGTCGGTGAAGTCGGTGGAGTTCTTGATGTGGTGTGGTGTGTTCCCCACGAGAGGTGCCAGGATGGTAGCAAGGTGTTTCGCAATGTTATAAGTGGCTGAGTTTATGCTACTGACTATGGGTCTGAGTGGGACCCCTTCCTTGTGGATCTTAGGAAGTCCATAAATGCAGGGTATGGCATCCCCTGGATAAAGGCGGTGATATGTGAGGCGGTCAATGATTTTGTCCTTTTCAAGGTCTTGAAGGCAAGCTATAACTTTCTTTTTGTAGCTGCTTGTGGGGTCTCGTTTTAAAGCTTCGTAGGTGTTGTTGTCACTGAGGAGAGTAGTGATCTTTGTGTGGTAATCTGTTGTGTTTAGGACCACGGTGCACCTTCCCTTATCCGCTGGTAATATGGTGATGTTGTGGTCTTTGCTCAGGGAAGCGACGGCCTTCTTTTCTTGTAGTGTGAGGTTAGACGGAGGGACTTTTGCACTGGAGAGGGTGGCTGAGACTTTCATCCTGATTTGCTCTGCTTCTGTCTGTGATAATTTATTAATCCGTATGGTGGTTTCTGTGGCTGTGATGAGGTCCACTATGGGCAACTGTTGCGGAGAAATGGCGAAATTGAGGCCTTTGGCTAAAACCCTCTTTTCAGGTTCAGTGAGATTCCGGTCTGAAAAGTTCTTTACCCATTTCTCCTGACTGAAGAAGCTTCTCGGATGAGAGGTGAAACATCTTCAAGCAACTTAAAGAAGTCCAGACGGTTCTACAAAGTATTGACTCAGGGGGCTGAATAATTACGCACACCCCACTTTTCAGTTATTTATTTGTAAAAAATATTTGGAATCATGTATGATTTTCGTTCCACTTCTCACGTGTACACCACTTTGTATTGGTCTTTCACCTGGAATTCCAATAACATTGATTCATGTTTGTGGCTGTAATGTGACAAAAGGTGGAAAAGTTCAAGGGGGCCGAATACTTTTGCAAGCCACTGTATGCTCAATAACAGAAACAAAATGCTGAGAGAGCTTTTGTAGGCAGTTACGACTCAGTGGGGTACCTGAAGAAGGTGTACTGCTCGCCGTACATCCAGGGATGCAACTGCAGGGCGCTTCCCAAAAGGAGGAACAATAAGGCTGAAGAGCAGGGCGATCAGCACAAATACATCAGGGAGAACGATCTGAGGCACAAATCGAGACATCCTTAAAGATATCCGTCTATGTTTCAGAATAACTATCATTCTGCAACATATAGCTAATGACAAGCAGCTAATTTCAAAGAAAAAGGCATAGCGATAGAAGTGGGTGGATATTTTAGTCAGCTGCTGACAGATAGTCTAACCTGGGCAAAGATTCCCCGACGGCTCCTCCGAGCGTAAAGCCAGCGTTTGATGAAGAGCGCTCTCAGCTGCTGCCACGTCAGCCACCAGCCGGTTGCAGGCACCCCACCGTGGCCATCGCCATTCAGCAGGTCTGTCTCCTGAGGTTCTGCTGACAAGAAAAACACAATGTGAGAACCTGGACTGTTAATGTACATTTAACTGATAAATACTTGGACCTAGACACGTCCATGGATACAGAGGCAAAATAAACCAGAGAAAAAACTGAAATGTCATAATTTACATCTACTTTTTTTGCATTTTACTTATATTCTACTGAAAAAAATCAATCTCATCTAATAATTATTTTCAGCCAGTTGCGAGCTGAGAGTACCTTTTCTATGAGGCTTTTTCCTTCCTGGCAGCATTTTGGAAACAAACAGTCACAAGGGGAAACAGAACACTTGCATGTGCATGATATGTGTGTGAGTGTGTGCGTGTACACACTCACACACACACCTGTTTCTGCTTCATCTAGAGGATGGCCATCAGTTCCCTGTCCTGACGGCGGCTGGCTGTGGGGTGATTCAGGCTGCACCTCTGCTTCAGTGTCCACACCTGTCTCCTCTGCCACCCGCAGAAAGATCTGGAAAATACTTTAAATTTAAATCCTCCGTACATGCACAACAAGGCACTCTTTGAAAGAGTGTGAAAACGAAAACAAGATAATAAATAAACCCCACAACGTTTTATTTGTGGAAAGAGTGGAAATCTACAGTGTCTTAAAGGACATTTGATACCCTGTTGCAGGAGTTTCTTATAAAAACTCAGCCAAAGCAATTTTAAGTTCAAACTGAGGCATTTCCTTAACAGTGTAAGCTGCAGACTGCAGGTGGCAGTGAAGGGAGCATCCAGAAACCTTGCAAAGGAGCAGAGAGTGAGAAGGTAAATCATGCAAAGGTGACTTATCAGGCTCCACAAATCTGCTATCAGTGCTAATCGAAGGCTAATGTTAAGCCTGCTACTGGCACGGCAGCTCCACAAATATCCAGCCTTCCCGAAGAGATGGATAATACGCCATTCAATCCGTTTACTCTTACGTCACCCTTGTGGACTGTGCATTCACTATATTGATTAGTGTGTAATAGGAGATTTTTATACTAGTTTTATCACAACCAACCACTCACTGACCTAGTTTCATATTTTCCAGTGATGTAACTGGGAAATGTAACTGTAACATTGTCTCACCTCCTCCAGCGTGCTGTCCGACAGCCCGTAGCTGCTGATTCCCAGTTCAGTCAGTCTCTGGTCCAGTGTGATCAGTAGGATGGCCAGGCTGCTGTCTTTGGCGGCCGTCTGGCCAGGTTGATCACCGCCTCACGTCTAGACTCCTGCACCAGTCTGGCACCAGGGATGTGGTGTTGAACCAGCGACAGCAAAGCTGCCAAATCTGCCATGAAGATGAATGTGATTTTAAATTGCTTCTAAAGATGTTTTCAAACATGCACTCAACATTTTCAGTCTCTCCTATTGTAAACTACATATTCAAAGCTACACATAAACCCGACAAAATGCAACTTCAGACATTTAATGCAAAACAGGAGGAAGTCTACGGACACAGCCCACGACTAAATAGTTTGTAGAACCAGCTTTAACAGCAAGAAATTGAAATAACCATTTTCTATAAGACTTTATCAATCTCTCAAATTGCTGTGGGTGAATTTTAAACCCACCTTTATTACAAAATTGCTTTAGTTCATTGATGTTTGTGTGCATTCATTTATGCACAGGTCACAGCATTTTAATCAGGTTGAGGTCTGGACTTGGCGAGTGCAAAGCCTCAATTCTTCAGTTTTTCAGCTGTTCTGTTGTCCTGAGATCATTCATCCTGTTTTGACCAAGCTTTTGGTGTGATGGCCACATCCTGTGGCTTCAAAATAAGCTCAAATCATCACCCCTCCACCACTGCGCTGACAGTTGATATGAGGTGTTTGTACTGAAATGTTGTGCTTTGTTTTTGCCAAATGTGGCGCTAATATAGTTGTTTCGGTCTCATCTGCAAATGATAATTGCAGTTTCTTTGCTCCAGACCAACAAACCACCAAACCGTCTGCTTTTACATTGGTGCTCAACCTTGCTAATGATCAATTAATGTAGTGTACACTCACATGAGCTGCTATCCTCACTTCCCAGCCCGGTGTCTTCACTCAGTGATGAGTCGCTGTCCTGAAACATAGAGCAGAGAACGGTTCTTTCAGTACTCCACATTTCTGTGCTTTCTTTAAACTTATGTACAAATTATAAAAACTATATAACAGCAAGGTAATAGATAAACAATTAAAACTTTAAATTTGCTTTCATTTTTATGATGAATATAAATGAAAAACCTTGATGAGAGGAGGGAGCTTGTTGGAGCTGGCACTGGTGGAAATACTGAAATTACTGGGAGTGCTGGTGTCCAGTCCTTCCCTCTTCACCACAGTGAGGTAGTAGCCAGACCCCAGCTGAGATTTAAGGAAGAGCGGTGAGCCACAGCAGCACAGCTTCCCCTGAGAGATGATGGCAATCCGGTCACCTAACAACTCTGCCTCGTCCATGTAGTGGGTGGACAGGATGATGGTCTGGTCTGAGGGGGAAAGAGAGCACGTTAGTGCGATTTATTTTCTTATAAGTCTCAGAATAAAGATCTCAAAAGAAAGACAAGCATATCCAGGCTTTATAGAGATGTGGATCAAGGTTCCGTTACTCAATTACTTCCCGTTTTATTTGTCCTGTCCTGTGTGCATTGTATTTAGTTTTAGTTCTTTTGTCTTGTTTTCCCCTGATTAGTTTCAGATGTGTTCCCTGGTGTCTTCCATTGCCATCAACCACCCTAGTGTGCACTTAAACCCCATCATGCCTGCCTGTGTTTCCACCCCACTTGAATCAATGGCCTTTGTGTTTCTGCTGCTTGTTGGATTTTTATGTCTCGCCTGAATAAAGGCTAGTTTTACTGTTTATTAAGTTTGCATGCTAGTCTTGTTGTTTCCCACTAAACATAACAAGAAGAATGTTATCTTTAAACAAATAACCAATAAATGACCGTTTAGTCTCCTGGCTAAAATGTAATTTGTTCTTACCCTCAAACCCTGATCAGAAAACAATGTTCACAGCACCTTTGCAGTATTTGAGCAGCAGGTCCCAGATCCCTCTGCGGGAGTACGGGTCAACCCCAGCTGTAGGTTCATCCAGGACGACCACCTTTGAGCCTCCGACAAACGCTATCGCCACAGACAGCTTCCTCTGCATGCCACCTGACAAACGGAAAGTTTTAAGCTTGAAAAGAAAACTGACTGAAAAACAAACCTGTTGTTTTTCATGCATAAAGTCTCACACACTGAGGTTAAACTAGTAACTTTACCTGAAAGGTTTTTGGTCTGTTCGTGTCGCTTGTGCAGGAGGCCCACATCCTCCAGCAAAGTGTCCAGCTCCGCCTTCACCTCTGCTTCAGACAGACCCTTCATACAGCCATAAAACCACACATGCTCCTCTACCGTCAGCCTGAAAGTAGGAGAAAATATGAAAATATCTCTTTAATAGAAATCCGATCAAAACAGTCTACACTATAAAAAAAAAAGGTATTCTGAACGTTGTTTCAACACGTTGCAGCTCGGGCCTTGCATGTCTCAATAAAGGCTGTTAGTAGTAATATACCTTGTGTGCGTGTGTGTGTGTGTGCGTGTGTGTGTGTGTGTGTGTGTGTGAGAGTGTGTGTGTGTGTGCCCTCACTGAAGGAAGGTCACAGCAGGAGCTTTTTCAAACGCATTTCCAATCATTGTTTTTATTGTATTATTTGCGATACTTTATAAATATGAACCTCTAAAGATTTTGAGTTCATGCACACTGTGAAACAAGAATCTAAATATTTTGTGTCACAATGATTTCTATAAAAACATGATGTTTATGGGGATAATGTAACAAATCTTTTGTGACCCTATTAATGATCACTGGTGATTGAAGAGGAAGCTGAACCCGGGCTCAGGACATTTTCATGACAAGCGACAGCGCAGACATCTACTAATGAGAGAACATGTTTTATCATCATAAACACGGTGATATGAAGCATCGTTAAAGTGTCACTTCAGTAATGTTTTTAATAGATGACTTTAAAACACTAAACTCTAATTTCTGTGGTTTATTTTAAGTTTACAGAATATAACATGTGGTAAGACGACGAGTTTTACTTCTCACAGGTCGTGTTATGTGTATCTATTTATCACGTATGCTGCTTTGCTCTGTGGACTGTAAAATGTTTCATTGTGTTCATGAAATAAACCAGACTTTCACCGTCTGCATCTTTTACTGTTTTTCTGCTTTTGTTCACTCCAAGTTTGACAAACCCACAGACATCCAGAGTTAACTCACTAACAATGTGGAGCAGTCTCAGTGTATTTAGCTGCTTTTCCCCTAAACACAACCAACTGAGAGAAACGCCTGTAGTCCTCACTTTGGTCATTTTGAACGCTGAAGGAGATTTGCTCCATAGACACCTTATACTAGTGTTTCCTGCACTTAATCCATCACTACTATGTTCTATTTAAATTCAGATTCCTTTTATAGTTTGCAGTGAAATTTGTTAAACCGTTGCTTAATGTGACAGAAGTACACGTCACTCTTTACTAACACATTTGTAGATAAGTTTATTGCTGAACCACACAGTTAGCAGTCTCACTCACTCTCTAGGTTTTTGAAGTTTTGTGTGTAATGGTTTAGTCTATCAAACCTTACCCTTTCCTCCCCAGTATCACAACAGTACAACTCCCAAAGTACGGATCAGTAAACAACCAATGATTCTAAAGCCAGAACAGAAAGATACAGTTGGAAGATGCATGATTGCGTTTTTATGATGCGTAGTAAAACTACCCCCTCTTCTTCTTCTCTGTGTTGTTGTTGTTCCTGTGTGTGTGTGCCTGTGTGTGTGTGCCTGTGTGCCTGTGTGTGTGTGTGTGCCTTAGAAGTCAAATAATACATTAGCCACACTTAAAAAAACAAAAAACATCTGAATTTCATTTAGAACTGAGATTCTAAGTTGTAAGCAGAAATCTTGTGCTCAGCCACAAATATGTTTCCCCACTTTCACAATGCTGAGGTGTCAAATCCACACAAATCCACAACCCCCCAACAAATGGTTTGTTACACGCGGGTGTGAAGGGCATGCTTTACTCACACAGCCTCACACACAGTAGATTTTTAAAGTTTTTGGGTACAGTGGTTTAGCCACAGATGTAACTTCTACTTTTGATAAAGATCACTCCACCTGTTTATTAAGAAATTAAGCTCTTATTTATACATGTCTACACAATTATAGAAACCATGTGCTCTGTGACATTAAAGTCTTCTACTGCTGCCTCCAGCGGTTTGCATTTTAAACTCCCAGCCTTTCAGGTTGTTATGAACGACTTATATTTCTAACATTTTGTGATATAAAAGTGAACCATGTGGGTTTTTTAATTTTCTGTGTGATGGAAGGACTTAAGACACAAGTTATTTAAAATTCAAAGGGGAGACACGCTGCAATATGACTCTCTTCTCTCATTCAGCCACTCTCATTTTCTTTCTCTCAATACAACAGGGAAAAGGTTGTGCATGAATCTTCTATTTGAAAGTTAATGTGAAGTAAGAGTTGTGATAGTTTTGTATTCTCCAATAATTTTTATTTATTATTATTTTTTGAGATTTTGACTTTTTTTAAATTAGTTTCTGTGTTAAAAAAAAATATCTGATTATTATTTTTTAAATGATTAGCTTTTATTTTTGTCTAGAGGGCTTGTGTCAGATTTATGAAAATCAGTACAGGCGTTATAATAAAAACACAGAACTTTTTGAAAGCAGTTGACTCACAGACTTGTAGACATCCAAAGTCTCAATAAACATGTGCATCAATGCCTCATTGGGCATTATTAGTTGTAATAACACGGTTACCAAACCAACAAATATGGGCGACCGTGGCTCAGGGGGTTGGGAAGGGCACCTGTAACCGGAAGGTCGCCGGTTCGATCCCCGGCCTCTCTGTCCTGGTCGTTGTGTCCTTGTCGTTGTGTCCTTGGGCAAGACACTTTATCCTACCGCCTACTGGTGTTGGCCAGAGGGGCCGATGGCGCGATATGGCAGCCTCGCTTCTGTCAGTCTGCCCCAGGGCAGCTGTGGCTACAACTGTAGCTGCCTCCACCGGTGTGTGAATGTGAGAGTGAATGAAAGCGCTTTGGGTGCCTTGAAAAGTGCTATATAAATCCAATGCATTATTATTATTATTAAATACTAAAACTAAAGATATTTTCTTTATATTTATATTTTATTTTCATTTTAAAAGCCTTTTTTACGTTTTAGTTTAGTTAACAAAACTGCCTTTTTCACCAGGTTACTATAGTTAACTAAAAAGCATTTTAGTTAGCTATAATAACCTTGGTCCCAATTTCAATGAGTGACTGATTGCTTCCTAAAACTACAGAAAACCAGTGTGTGAAAAGGCTGTGTCCTTGCAGCCTGTTTAGAGAACAAATATGCAGCTAGGGCAATAGGATGAACAACTAGAAAGCGAAAATTTCAGAAGAAATTTTATGTGTGCCTATGCCGCTGCTATTCAGTGTAGTTTGCCATTCATACGGCTACAGAGAGCAAAACTCAGCAGAGCAGCCATTCTCCACCATGAACTATGGTAAAAACAAACACCGCTCACACTTCACAGATGACAGCTTACAGTTTTGTGTAAAGATGAAGTTACTTTGTACAGCCCCGATTTGCAGACACTGTGCACACAGGTTCATGAGCAGAAGTCCCACTGTACCACGGCAGATCCGACAATGTTTGCATGAACACGCTTTGAAGCATTACGTTATGGACCACTTTTCACACATGGTTGGTGTACCCAAACAGCCGGCTGTAGCTTTTCAACTCACAGCCCGACACACACCCAAAAAACAGCCGAGAGAGCACAGACTACGCCCGAGAGGCGTGATTGCAGGTGCCGCTCAGGTGGGTCCACCTCCCCTGCAGCGGCACTGCAGACCACGCCCCGCCACACACATCAAACACGTAAAATAAATATTTATGCACTTTTGCATTCACTTTTTGTTTTTTGTTATTTTTACACAGTGTTCTGAATGATGAACAATGGTCTACAGCCAATCTTGTGTATTATTATACAAACTTTGGTTGTAAGATTCAGATAACTATTTAATAAAAGCTAAATATTTTATATGAGAGTAAGAAAGAAAAGTATATCTTTGTGTCCACCTTTCTCTGTTAATGCCCTACCTGGCCCCCTGGCAAAAGCTTTGCTAGATCCGCCCCTGCACAGTTACCAGCTGTCAGCTACACAAAAAAATGAGCTTGGTGTTTGTCTCTCAGAAACAGTTCATAACTTCCCTTCAACTCTTTCATGTCACCTAAAGGGTAAACCTGTTTCTCCATCACCAGTTCAGCTCTGATGATTCAGTAAGGACATCTGGTTTGGAACAGCCGTTTTTACAGCTGTGGCTGCAGCAAACATCAGCTGATACTAGAAATTAAAAGCAAATGAATTCTAACAACAGCTGATCGTTTAGCGCGATAAACAAACAAGAGAGAAAAGCCGATCATTGATCAGTTTCATGACTGAAGTTTCAACAGGCGAGAGAATGACAGGGGAGGCTGTCATAAAGTTCAACATCGGTAACATCGGTAACTTAGCGCGCACACAGCTGTATAGAAACTCCGTCGTGCTAGCTAGCACGCAGTACGATTGTAAAAAGTCAGCACAACGAAAATAAACTACACCTAAACTCGGTTTATATCTGACCCAAATAGAGTGCAGGTCATAACTTCTTACCTGAAATTCAGTTCACCTCACGCTCCTGCCTTCGCTTTCCCTGATCCACGATTGACCTCCGCGTTAGCAAACACCGGTCGATCGGCGGTAGCCTCACCGCCTTGTATGTCTCGTTCGCGGCATGTCCTTTCTGTCACACACCGGTGGATAGCTGCCCTCTGTTGTAGCTCCACCACCAAACAACTCAGTTATTTTTTCCACATCGACCAGCATCATCGGCCCATATAAACGAAAAAAAAGTCCAGCTAAGACACAGACCCTTGCCGAGCGATGGGGCAATGAAACAAATTTTAGCCACCTCACTATCAGCCAAGCCTGGGTGGTTTTTCACCGCTAGCTAGCGGCGCTAGCGGCGCTAGCTAGCTAGCCGGCTATCAGCAACACGTAAGAGAACTGTTGCTAAATAAACTACACCTAAACTCGGTTTATATCTGACCCAAATAGAGTGCAGGTCATAACTTCTTACCTGAAATTCAGTTCACCTCACGCTCCTGCCTTCGCTTTCCCTGATCCACGATTGACCTCTGCGTTAGCAAACACCGGTCGATCGGCGGTCGCCTGCCCCGCCTCATATGTCTCGTTTGCGGCATGTCCTTTCTGTCATACACTGGTGGATAGCTGCCCACTGTTGTAGCTCCGCATTATAGCACCACCAAACAACTCAGTTATTTTTTCCACATCCAGCTGTAACTCCGATTCTGTGCGAACATTTGCGAGAGACCGGGGAGGTGAAACGAGAGAGAGAGTCCCCTCGCTGTGCATTTGCAGCCAAGTGTGGCAGCTAGCTAGGTAGCCGGCTAGCTGTCAGGCAGGACCAAGGTCGTCAGAGCACTGTCGCTAATATGGGATGTCTTGATAAAACAAGCAGATATTTGAAGTTTACACACCTACATTCTCGCCTGAAAATATCTTAAAAGTTTATTTTGTGACCTAGAAACACTAATAAAAGACATATAAAACGAAGTGGTGGCCGCCATTGTTTAACTCGGCAGAGGTGTGCTATGAATTGTGGGATATGGAGTTTTCCACCAAGCATAGAAGCCATTGTGTTTACCGTAACTATTCAATGGTTCGCGCAACCTTAAAACCTCCAATGGTTCCTGAAAGCAGCGAGGCTGTGCGCGCCATTGATATTGTCGTCATTACGGTATCCAAATAAGGGTAGACAGGCTGTACCACTCCCGGCATACCACTAGAGAGAGCCAACACACCACAAATGAAGTTTGAAATTTGTTTCAATGGGACCAAAAGATGGCGCCAACACACCACAAATGAAGTCTGTTTATTTGGCGCCAAAAGATGAATTGGCCTAAATTTGCACTAAAATATTAATATTTAAAAAACTATAAAAGTCATAAACACCAAAAGTCATAACATAATAGTCCAGCTCCAGCCGCACAAAATGATCTAACATATGTAACCCTATTGTCAAAACTGTTTGGCAGAGGAGCGCGGGAAAATTTTCACTAAAATATTAATATTTAAAAAACTATAAAATTCACAAAATGAGGTAACATATATGAAGCTTGTCTCAAAACTGCGGGGCGTGATACGTGCCGAAATTTAGGCGGAAGATGGAGAATAATAATAATAAGAAGAAGAAGAATAAATCCGACGAATAGTAATATGTGTGCCTCTTGGCATAGGCACACATAAATATATCATTATTTAGTTATTAATCAGGATTGGGTATATCATATATTACAAAAATAGTGTCTGACCCAAACATTGCTTTTGTAATATAAGAATGTCTGTTTTGTCGTTTTGATCATTGTAACTACAATTTGGAGTATTAATTCTACTTTTCCTATAGACATTAAAGTTAATGTGAAGTGATAATTTTGTTCGTACGATGGTGAATGCATCCGATTACAGAATAATCCCACTATTCACGAAAATGTGCTCCTTCTATATTTAAATCTCCCTCTTATTGCTGAACACTAAATTACTAAATAATAATGAAATAATGAAATAAATAATGTATATGTATATATATCACTAACATTGTGTATTATAATAAGTGTAAAACATAAAATAAATACTTGCTGTTGAAGCAGATAAAACGCTTTACAGCCAAGAGCTAATCACAATAAGCCATGTTTGGTTGCTAGACAACGAGTGGGCCAATTAGCGCTATGCTTGAAGTGCTTGTGTAACCCCTCTCAGTCTCTATGTCCGGTGCTGTATGAGTAAAACTCTCTGGACTCGAGATGGGTAGAGCTCAGGCGTGATTTATTCCCCTTTTGTGGGTCTCTGCAATAACATGGGACATGAATAACCATGGGTTTCCAGCAACAGGATTCCACCCAAACACAGCAAAAGCTTCATTGCTACTAACGGATAAGCTAATGATCGTATAGTGGAACTCTCAGTTTTCTTAAAATAAATTAAAAAAAAACAAATATTGATTGAAAAATAAAATGGCAACAAAACTTATTACGGACTGCATTGTGGTTTAGGTAAAAGAAGAGAAATTAATTCACTTAAATGCACATTCATGTGAAATAAATAAACTTCCAGACCAAAGCCAAAATTTACTTTCATGTACAATAGTAAATGGAACAATGCTGCCATCTACTGGGAAAAACTTAATAAGCAGTATTTCTTAAACAGAATTAGCCTGCAGCTCAACCACATACATGTTTCAAAATACACATACCTGCAGTAACATGGGACATGAATAACCATGGGTTTCCAGCAACAGCATTCCGCCCAAACTATCAAGAAAAGTTTCAAATTATTAGACACGACAGTCTCCTCTAGCTGTTAGCCGCTAGCTCAGCGTGTCCATTTTTCCTACCGTCTAACCCATTAATTGGAAAACAAGATCATAAAACTGAAATCTACTCAGATGCTACTGTATGGACAGTTCATGCTGTTAATGTACTGTCATGTTAACCTCAATGAGGATCTTCAAATATGTTTAAACTGTTCAGTCAGGGCAGACTGAGAAGGACCTTACCACAGCAAAAGCTTCATTGCTACTAACGGATAAGCTTAGGGAAAACCAGTTTACCAGTAGCAGACTTCTGCTGCGGATTTTCAAAATAAATGTTCCAACATCAAATCTATCAAAATAAACCCATGGCTGCGATCCCAAGTTTAACAGGAATTTAACAACAACAAAACCATATTCATTCTTTTACATCGTTACACTTGCGGTGGCGTACACTCAGGGGCGGATCTAGAGAAATTTTCTTAGGGTGGCATGAGGGTGGCAAAGAAATCAAATGGGGTGGCAAAATCAAAGCCTTTTTTCCCCCAAACACATATGCAGGTGGTTACATATGGTTAAAATGATTCAAATGCAGTAAGTATACATGTTTTTCATATAAATATAGTCTATAACTTATCTATAAATTATTGTCTGTAGCCCACATAATTACACACTTTAGTTACATAAAACATGTGAGTTTTGACTCTATGTACTGTATAGCCTGTATAATAAATAAATATGGAGCCCAATAAGTATAAAATCCAGAAAGCTACACAACATGGGGCGGTTCATTTACAAACACACGTCCAACTTAAGTTTCACTGTTTTTTGTTAGTAAACAATCACATTGTTACAGCTTAAATTACACAAAATGTCAGAAATCTGCACTGTCATGAACAAAAATTTAAACCTAATTTTTCATGATTTGTTGGATTAACTCACTGAGGTCTGAAATACAACCGGCCATTTTTGACTCCTTTTGAGTTTACGTTTGTATTTCACCCTCAGATTGTTTCATTTTATTTTTCCCCCTTGCCTTGTTTGGTATCTTTTCAGCTCAACTGAATTTAGTTGTTTTTTTCACTGACATACTGCATTATTACTACTATTACTATTAATATTACTATTACTGATCTGAAATCACACAAAGAACTTAACCCTTGTGTCATCCTTTAAAAAAAACTTACACTGATCACCCTAGGGACCAAAAATGGCCACGCCCCCAAAAGTGCTATAAAAAGGTTATATATTAATATTTTTTTCCACTTTAAATGAGTCAGTCTTTTAAAACTACTTCTGCCTGAAATATTTATATCAAGTTTTTATTATATTTCGGGCGTTTTAACCCTTTATATCCCAGTTTCATTACATGAGCACAGTGTTTTTTTAGTCGAAAAAACCAAAAAACTTAAATATTTTCCATAAAATACATTTGAAGTAATATTTGATTATTATTATTATAATTAGGCCTTTAGATGGTCCAAAGATTGGCACCAACATTCATTTTGATTGATCATTATTTTTTTTTGCAGGGGCAAATTTTTTTTAAAAACTTACACTGATCACCCTAAGGCCACAAAACGGCCACGCCCCAAAAGTGCAATAAAAATGTTATATATTAATATTTTTTTCGACTTTAAATAAGTCAGTCTTTTAAAACTACTTCTGCCTAAAATATTCATATAAAGTTTTAATAATATTTCGGGGTTTTTAACCCTTTAAATCCCAGTTTCTTTACATGAGCGCACTGTTTTTTTAGACAAAAAAAGCAAAAAGCTTAAATATTTTCCATAAAATACATTTGAAGTAATATTTGATTATTATTATAATTAGGCCTTTAGATGGGTCAAAGATTGGCACTAACTTTCATTTTGATCGAGCATTATTTTTTGCAGCACCATAGTAAATTATAATAAAACGGTATATTATGTTTTTAGTTTTCACATACTAAGTGCTTATTACCTCGTTGTTTTCAAAAATAAAACTACAAGAATATGTTAATAACAATACAAGATCACTTTGAACCAGAAAAACATTTATTTCAGAAAGATGAATGTGAACAGTTATGTTATCGGGAATCGAGAAAACATGATGTTTTCTCGATTCCCCTGGTGGCGCGCCGCCTCCAGCCGGCTGCCTCTAGCTGGCTGCTGCGGTAGGTCCCGGTGTCGTTCCGCGGTGAGTGTCCCTGGCCGAGTTTGTTTCCCCCGTGTAGGGAGCACAGGCTGAGATGTCTAAATCACGCACAAACAGTATTCCACAATTTTTATTTTTAGTTCACAAACACTTCTAATTATGACGTTTTACATGTGGAACTTTGGAGGGCTTAGTTCTTTATACAGAAAAGTTACAGCAGGATATAAATAATTATCAGGCAAAACTGTCCGTCGTTTATTACAATAATCCCATCCGAACGTGAGAACACTAAAATATAAAATGTTTTGTAACCCTCAAACCGAATGGTAATGCAACAATACTACTAATGTTTTGTAACCAAAACATCCCATACCTCGCTGCGTCATCGACGCATGTGGCATCATCTGTCGGGGTAGCTATCTACACGACATGTCCGATCCCACACAATAAATCTATCGATTTCTTTTGTAACCCTCAAACTGACTGGTAATGTAATAATACACATTTGTCATGAAACCAAAACAAACTCGCTGCGGCATCGTGACGCGGGTGACGTGTTCTGTCGGTAGCTACCTACACGACAGTTTGACATGTCCGATCCCACGCAATAAATCGTAGTAATAATAGTTTTCTTTTGTAACCCTCAAACTGACTGGATACTAATTTTTCAAATAACGAAAACATTGCAGGGGGGGGGGATTTTGTCACCGGCGAACAGTGCTTCACCATCGGCGATGGCGGAGAGCATCGCCGAAGAGGATGGAGGATCATTGTTCGCGGGTCACCAAAATACTTTTAAATTTTTCAAAAATCACCCTGTTACTGTTTCATTCATCTCCCTTTCGCTCCCAATTTTAAAATGAGTGGCAAAGGTGCTTTTTTTTACCGTTAAATTTGCGTTCCATGTGCCTTTCCAGGAGGATCCGCGATGCGCGCCGAGCCCTTCCGCCGTCAAAAATAACTACTTCCGGGTTACAGCTTTTTCAATCACAGCTGCATTGAAAAATGAGCTTGAAGCCATAAAGTCTAATTTGGTTTTGGTTCCAGCTTTTATATTTATTGTGTTTGTATTGCATTGTGGCCTAAGAGAAAAGACGGAAAAAAAGGTGTGTGTGCGTGCGCGCGCGTGTGTGTGTGCGTGTGTGTCATTTTTTTTCCTTTTTTTTTAGGCATAAAGACCTTTATTTTATTTTTTTAAAACATACACGCCATTGTCTAAGACTGTTAGTGACACAGAATTATCATTTTTTGAGCAGAAAGTCTATGGAATAAATACGGAAATTTACTCCATTTCATTCACTTGCCCAAAAGTGGAAAAAATGGCGCCACCTGGTGGACAAATGAAAAAAATACAATTTCAAGGCCCTGAGTCTACATTGACCTCCAAAGATAAAGAAATACATTAATTTATGTTCTAGTAATTTTGGGATGAAAAATAGCGTTTATAATGGTTGTCAATGGGGCAGAAAACGGCCCTAGGGTAATCAGTGTGAGTATTTTTGCTGCTCAGCCATTTTAGGCTGATTTAAGAAATTCAGACTGAAATTTTAAAATTAAAAAAAAAATAAAATCCTTTGGCAAGTTTGGCTATATTACACTCAACACAGTGGAAATGGCGTGCATTTGAAACAAGCAAGTGGCAGAAAATGGTCCCAGTATGACATTAAAATCCTAGTAGTATTTTTTTTTATGTAAAAAAAAAACAACACAGACATGTTGACTAAATTTTTATAACTTGAAATGCAAACATAAATTGTACATTTTGTAAACATATACAACTATTTATCTGAAAATGCAGCCAATACACCTGCAGTTTTTTTTTTTCATTTTCTACAACCATTTAAAAATATTACTAAAACTAAAGTGAGAGAACAATCAGGTGTCGCAATAAGATGCCCCACAAATGATGTGTGCCAGTAAAAAAACAAGTTTGTCCACCAAAAGACAGAGGAGAACATCACAGGGACAAACCTGCAGGCCTGACAACAGCAGGTGTATCACTCCGCTGGTTTTCTACTTAGTGACAGTGTTTACGTTGCAAATGTGCCTTTGTGACATTCATTAGTGCCCTCACTGACACACAAGACAAAACGACTACACAACAGAACAGCTACACAAGACAACACTCCACACTAAACGTCACAAATCTCCCACATCTAAAAACTCTCTCGCTCTCTCCCTCTGTCTCGCTGCCGTTACCGTCACTCCCAAAACTCTCCCCTCTTCCTAAACAACCAAATCCCACGTGTTGACTTTTTTTTAAATTGGTCGACATGGTACATTTTTCCGCCGATAGGAAAGAGGTGGCTTTTTTCTTTCTTTACTGTTTTCGCGCTGTCCTTAGAAAACGCTTAAAACACACACACACAAACGTGAGGACAGTATTTAGAAAAAAGCGTGGCTTATATATATTATCATAACTCTGGATTTACTGGCCTGTAATTAAAATTTAAAAACTTTGAAGTCCGAACTTTCAATGTGGGCTGAAATAGAGACTCAGCGTGGCTGCAGCGTGTTGCTATGTCAGCTTACATCAGTCATGTGATTTGGAGGTGCAGCGTGTCCGTGGACCACAGAGGGTTAATAACACTCACCTTCCTTCCATTTCCAGAGTGTAACATCCAAACACCTGTGTAAAATCCGAAATTCCCATGGTGTTGTTCAAAATGTGCTCTGGCACAATCATAAGCATGGCTTGCTACTGAAAACAAGAAAAAAAGCCTTCCTGCTATGGGCTGAACCATTTGTTAATGGTGGAGGGGGGGAACACTATCCAATATATTCAGTTTTAGCATTTATATTCACTGTTGACTGTAACTACGCTCAAACTGTTAATGCTATCTTATTTTAATAAACAACACTGTCATATGCAAAACTGGGGTGGCACTTGGGGTGGCAAGGGATCATTTTAGGGTGGCACTTGCCATCCCATGCCACCCTTCTAGATCCGCCCCTGCGTACACTTTCATTAGGAACGACGGGGCTTAAGGAGACGGTCCGTTGCTAGCTACATTGGAAAAATACGTTGGAAAATGCAAGTAAGTTTTGTTTCCTCATGATGTAAACATTTAAAACACCAACTGTCGAGGCTACCTAACTTGTTCGTCCGGCTGTGGTAGTAGTTTCTGCACATTTCTGCTGTCACAGAGTAATTCCAGCACAAATTAAAGTAGGTATGACGGTTTGCCACTTAACGTTGCCCATCAGAGTATGCTTGTAGCTTATATTCTTAAATCCAGGATGGTTTGTGTTATGTATGAACCAAGAGTTATGGTGTGCTATGCAAGCCATCGCCAGTAGGGGGCACCACGCCCAGTTATGTGTGTGTGTGTAACTTCTGTGTCATCCATAAAGAAGAAGTCAACTTGTAAACAAACTATCGTATGTGCAGTCTGACTCGGCATAAGCCAGGGGCCCGTTCTTCGTACCTCGCTTACTACATCCAAGATCAAATCATCGCGCCAACTTTGAGCTCGCTATTCCGGTTCTCCGAACACACCTGTTGTTGACGATTAGTACAGCTGGATGAAGTAATGCGAGATCACTGGGTGGCTTAAAAGGGGCTACGCATCGATAGTAGAAACATTGATCGGCAACCCTGTGATTGGTCGGCGAAGATGTCGAAGGAGCGCGCTCAGTATTTTTCGGCAGCAGAGCAAGAACTCTTGATTGAGGGATTTCAGGAGTTTCAGAGTTTAATTAAAACGCAGGGGAACACCGCAAAGGCTGCAAAAGCAAGGAGAGAGGGCTGGCAGAAAGTTGCTGACAAATTAAACTCGTAAGTTTTATTATATTATATTACATTATATCCTCTTTCACATTAGAGCCACAACAGGACCCACTAGTATGGAAGCCCGTTCCCGCCACTAAGAAAAAAAATAAAACGATACTTAACTCGAAATTTCGAGTTATCTTTCTCGAAATTTCGACTTATTTTCTCGAAATTTCGACTTAGTTTCTCAAAATTTCGAGTTAGTAACTCGAAATTTCGACTTAGCAACTCGAATTTTCGATTTAGTAACTCGAAATTATGAGAAAAATAACTCGAAATTTTGAGATAATAACTCAAAATTCCGAGTTAGCTCTGCCAATCAGTAATCTACCTGAATGACGTCATTTCCGTGTTACCCGGAAGCTGAATCCCTCAGCTACAAATGCTACAGATATGCTAACAGTATTACAGATACGGATCATGAATTCACACATTGCTGAGTATTTTAACCGTGGCTTCACAAATGAGGAGATTCTTGCGTTATTAGCTGAATCACATGGCATTACTATCAGCCTTCGTACACTTGAAAGGATTTTACACAACAACCGACTTTGGCGCAGAAAGAACAAAACAGAGGTGGGAGAGGTGGCAGTTTTTATACAAGCACAACTGGCAACCTCAGGACAGTGTCATGGGTATCGTTGGATGCACCAGAAGTGTTGGATGAATGGCATTGTTACTGACAGAGAAACCGTTCGTCTTCTGCTCCGTTTATTCGATGGAGAAGGTGTGGATTTGAGGTCACGTAGACGACTGCGGAGGCGAGTGTATCATAGCAGAGGCCCCAACTATGTGTGGCATATCGACGGCTACGATAAGCTGAAGCCATTTGGGATTGCAATCAGTGGATGCATTGACGGCTTTTCAAGGAGTGTAATATGGCTAGACGCTTACAAGACAAATAATGACCCGAGAGTAATTGCTGGCTACTTCATGGATGCCGTGATTCAACAAGGTGGTTGCCCTGATCGAGTGAGATTAGATCTAGGAACAGAAAACGTCCATGTGGCTCACATGCAACGATTTTTGCACTTTACAGACAATGAACCAGAAAGAGAGCACGTCATATTTGGAGCAAGTACAGGAAATCAACGCATTGAAAGATGGTGGCTAATCTTACGAAGCCAGTGTATCCAGTACTGGATTGAACTATTTGACAAACTAAGAGAGGATGGCCACTTCTCAGACTCTTTCTTGGACAAATCATTGGTCCAGTTCTGTTTTCTTCACATTATACAGGTGAGTTTACATAGGTGATTGTGTAAACGACATGTATTGTAACTGTTTAATTTGTAACAACTCACACGGCCTTTGCATATTATAGAAACATCAGATATATAAAAGTACACGTGAAAAGTGTGTGTGTGTGTGTGTGTGTGTGTACCAAAGCTACATTAATGGTGTGTATGCTAAGAAAATCAATGTAGAAGTTAGTTGTGCTATTGTACATTAACATTTTCATATTGTATGCCTGAAAATGTTTCTTTTGTGCATTTGTTTTCATCTAGGAAGAATTAAATGAAGTTGCTTTGGCCTGGAATGACCACAGAATGCGCCCAGTCCACAACTCCCGAAGTCCTTACGGCCGACCATCTTTTATGTATGCCCTCCCAGACATTTATGGCGCGAGGGACTGTCTCAAACATATCAATATGGACAAAGTTGAAGCCTGCCTTGAAGAATGCGTGTTCAAAGACTTTCCATGTGAAGAGGATGTTTTTCATCTCTGTGTAGAACTCATGTCAGAACATAACCTGGACTTCTCAGATGATGTGTTTCATACAGTGGATCTGTATGTAAAGCTAAGGCAGTTGATGCTTACTGAGTTGGAGCTTTTGCCTTAAAGGTTAGACATCATTATGCATTTGATTGAGGTGGCAAAAACACATTCTTTGACCCTTGTCCTTCAGGGACATCTAGGGATATTTAGGGCACACCCCCCCTTTTGTTTGGTTTTAATTTTGCTACATTTGCTGTCTGCAACAAATATTACCCCAAAAGACACTTTTTTAATGCTGTATTTTGATATTTAAACTCTAACCTTTTATGAGTTATTAATTCATGGATGGTTGTCGTTTTGGGGGCACACATACATGGGTTTTGAGGGCCTGAAAATGTATTTCACAAACAGGGCCAAGTGAAAAAGGCTATAAAAATTGTATTTAATTTTTGGAGGGTTTTTTTTTAATTTATTTTTTGGGATGGTTTATTTCAATTAACAAACCATTTTTTTGCGTTAAAAACCTTATTATTAAAACACATGTACACAATGTCTGTTAAACCTGCTATTTGGAGGACGTCATAAAGGATATGCAACGAATGTCACCTTGGAATTATGATTTCAACTTTTTGTAAATATGCTTTTTTATCTTTCTTTTTATTTGAGTAATTATTGATATTTTGAAATATCTGGTTATGTAGCAGTAATTTTTTTTTCATTGTCATTTTTTTTTTTTTACTGCTGAGACTTTTTTATATATACTGACTGTTTTCCTGATTATGGGCAGTGTAATTATATATTTTTTAGCATATGGACATTTATGGACCTATGTTTTTTTTTTTCAGATTGTGCCTCAGAATAATAAAAACCCAGAATTTACCAAAATGAAAGATGTAATTTGACTCATTGAACACTTTATTATAAAACACAGATCTTTTGCCATCATCTTATCTTAAAGCAAATAATATATGTACTGTATTTACAGTTACACAAAAAACCTTAAAGTACTCTTATAAAAATCAAATTGCAAGCACAAGACTTGGAAAAAGTAAGACAATACACATAACAAAAATATGCAATATTTTGTGCAAAACTTCAATTAGTATTAAAAATACAAACTTTCTAAAAACAGAATGGGACAATAAGAAGAGATTGAGGATAATATGGCAAGATCTGATAACAATATCCTACAATTACTTAAAGAATAAGAACAGTGTGGTCTAAAACCACTATGAAGCAAATACATTAGGCTCGAAGATGAAAACAAATATAGGAAAATATCTTTTAAATAACTACCCCATCTGCTATGCAGTTTAAAAAAAGGGGGCTATGATAAACAAGGGTTTTTTTCCATCACAAAAATCAGGAAAAGCCAACCAAAAGTCAACCTTCAGCTCAGCAATTGCTGATTTCACAGAAATCCCAAATAAAAGCATATAGGTGTTCCTTATGGCCATTCAATTTAGCAAAAGTCAACATAACCCAGATGGCTAAACAGAACTGTACGAACATAACTGTATTAAAATACAATGATATAATAAAACCTGACTTGTAAACTGTAAAATGTGTGCACAATAATAAAACATGTAGGAGATATTGAATATATCTCCTACATGTACTACATACTACATATTGCAGGGGTCTCAATCTCAAATTTTCTGGTGAGCCACTAGAATACATGTCATCTTGTGACATTACATTAATAAAATTTGACAAATTAAAATTAACCTAATGCATTTTTTAAGTTGATTTTGGATTCAAATAATAGAAAATTGAATAAAAGGTGGGAAAACTGCTTTGATTGTTCACATGCACACATGCTGACTGAGGAAATGGGAGTTCTTATAAATGGTCTCCAGACTTCCACTTTGAGACCTCTGCAGAAATGCATTTCACAAGTGTTTAGAAAAATATTGCCTCAGTTGTAATACGAAAACGCAAAGACAAAGAAGTACCTCAAATTACATTACAGTGGTATTTCACCAAAGACTTTTTCTTAGAACTCAGTTTTTAAACACCTGAAACCTTTGATGTGACATTCACTTGGGAACACTTTAGTTTTAGTTCACAACTCAAATATAATTTGTTGTAAAACAACAATGGCTTTTAAGCCATTGTCTGTGAATCAAACCTTTAGATAATGTCCATGACCCACACATTTGATTCCAACACACTGTTCATCTCCGATCTGAAGTCAGGATAGCTGTCATAATTTATCGACAGCTCCAGTACAAATCCACATGTGTGTGCCACAGGTCGTCTCTGGAAACCTTTAAGTTCATTAAACCCAATGATGATGTTCTTTCCAAGATGTAAATCTGAACCTGTGCAAAACCTGAGGAACAAACACAAATGTTCCTTCTCAGCATTCTTCACATATGTAGTTAGATATTTCTGAATCAGCTTCTGGTGAGCCGTCATTGTTTCAGGGAAAGTGAGACACTTGAGAACTTTTCTCACATTTGGTTGGAGAGTTTCAAAAAGTGACGATAGATCACAAATGCTTTCCCATGCAGTGCTGAGTGTTCTTGCCCACTGTTCAATAACATAGGCAGGCTCTTGGACAAGTGTTTTGTGTGCAAGCTCCAATAGGACTTCAGTGGCATTGTAGGCTGTTGGTATCTTTCTGCAGCTGTGGTTATCAAGTATGTCTATAAGTTCTTCTTGGTCCACGATGCTAAAGTCTGATCGCCACGCCTCTAACACTGTACGCTCAGATTCAGGCATGAACTTAAGGAAATCCTCCACAATATCACTCTTTACATATCCAAAGGCAGCTTGTTCTAGAATGGCAGGTGCAATTTTCACAGGCAAATATTTCTCTCTAACCCATCCAAATGCAATGATTCTGCCCACACTCTCCCACTCCTGTTGCCCAAAATCATGCCTTAAGAAGGGCACCTTGCAAACATTTCCAGTGGTGCACTGGTCATAGAATTCTTTCCAGAATTCTGAAAGACAATCTCTCACAACTCCCCCATCGTCATGGGCCATTTCAGGTGTTCCATCAGGCAGTATGAACTGGATTTTGATGTCGACATCTTCAAGGTCCTTATCACTAAAATGTGAAATGAGCTCTGACATTACCTGCCCTCTGTGGACCACCACTACTCTCCTCACTCTCTCACTGGATGGACCAGGGTGTGGAGAAAAAATCAGGGTGTCATCCAAATTTATTGGCTCACTGTCAGAAAAGGGGCCAACAAAAATAATGTCACTGCTGTGAGAAGTGTTAGCACTTAGAGACTGCGTGGAAGATTGTGGAAGGTTATCGTTTGGAGTGTCTTCAATGTATGTCACATCATGGCTGATTGTTTCAAATGGAGCAGATGTTTGGACTGTAGTGACAGTAAAAGAAGAGGTTTGGTTTTGAGGACTCTCTTCAATTTCTGAAGATGGATGCAAACCTGGGCTGGAACTCTGAAGGCTGTCATTTTGTTTTTTCTTTGTGGTGAGGTAGAACCTGAGGATATTTAGTTTTGTGACATGATAAAGTTCTCCTACTGTCAATGCATCATCGACTATCATCTCTTGATAATCCTTTAGATCACAGTCAAAATCTGTTAAGGGCCCCTGAATGTTTCCTCCATCTGGAAAGAACAGGCCTGTTGCAACCTGTAATATGTCCCTTTTCTTGGCATCCTTGCAAATGTCTATTTTTCTTGTTCCTCCTCCTCGTCTAGCTCTAACCTGCTTGAAAACCTCAGTGTCTTCATCATAATGCATCCATCCTATTTCTATTTTTCTATTTCTCTTCAGAGCATTTCTTTTATGGGTTGTTTGGGAATGTTCTTCTTGCCGTGTACTACTGCCATCCTCTTCAGATAATTTTCTTTTGGACAGTTTGGATTTCGGCCGTTCAAAAAGCGCTGACTTGCGGCTGCTGCCCCTCCGTCTGCAAAATCCAAATACTGCTAGACGATCACCATATGATGGCAAATAAGTCTTCAGCTCCTCATCTGTCATTAGACTTATGACACTGGCATCAATCTAAAGATGGAAAAATAATTTAATTTATTAAAACAACCAGCCTTGAAAATACAATCCTATTTTTAACTTAAGAACAATAAGGAAAAGTTGCATTTCAACCAGTATCTTGTTGGAATTAATTACCTTCTCATTCTCCAAGGTCTGTATAATTTCCTCAGAGACTTCTCTTTGTTTCAAGAATTCAATCAAGTCTCCCATGCTGTAAGGAAGGATGTAAATTAAAATTATCTATTATAAAGCCACAATATTATCATCAAAGTATCTGTGCCTACATTATGGGATCTGACTATGGTGGAGAAGTGGGAATTGCATTTTTAAGTGTCCATTTGCACTGTAACTACAATCTGCATCACAATACAGTCAATCCCACATTTTCTCAGTTTTCTGGTTACATTTTTATTGGTTTTGTTCCTTATTTATATAGTTTTCAGTCATATTCCCTGTTTTGGGTGATTTGTGATTTTGTTTTATACAGTGCTGTACACTTATTACGCATGCTTTCAGCAAAACGTCTGTTTCATCAAACGTAACAGCTGTCATTAGCGTGTAACAGAAATGGTAAATAAATGGTAAAATGGGCTGTATTTATATAGCGCTTTTCTAGTCCCTAAGGACCCCAAAGCGCTTTACACATCCAGTCATCCACCCACTGACTCGCACATTTACACACTGGTGATGGCAAGCTACATTGTAGCCACAGCCACCCTGGGGCGCACTGACAGAGGCGAGGCTGCCGGACACTGGCGCCACCGGGCCCTCTGACCACCACCAGAAACCTTATAGGTACCTTTGGTTAACCCTCACGTTGCATTCTATTCAACTTTGTATGTAACAATTAGGGATGCACCGATACCGATACTGGTATCGGGTATCGGGGCCGATACTGTAAAATGTGTGCGTACTCGTACTCGTAAAAGTTAACCGATACCATGAACCGATACTAATGTAGCCCGGATGGGAATACTCATAATTCCCATGGACTTAAACGCCACGGTAACATAAGGTGTTCACAGTTGATGTTATGTGATGTAACTCTACCCTGAATATAATTTGCCCTGTAATATGTCGCAAGGTAAATACAGGTAATTAGAGCAATCAAACTGTTATGTTAATCATAAAAGTATTATTTTATGGTATGTAACTCTGAAGGGAGTTAAAATATTTTTCAGAGTTCTAATTTTCTGGAGGCCTGTGAAGGTAGCATAAAACGGGACCTTGCATGGGGAGATGCACGAGGTTAGCTGAACCAAAGTGAGAGACTCGGCTAGTTTTACTGAGGTTAACCAGCACAAAAGAGTGTGTGACTAGAAAGCTGACCGTGTGAGAGCTTCACAACAGAGTGTGGGTGAAGTGACTTTTTGTTTCAATGGTCGCACCACTGTGCTGTGTTTCCAGCTACGACCGCCGAGGCTAAAGGCTAGCCCGGACTGCTTGGCTTCGCCAAGGAGGCAGCCGCTATGGACTGTCGGAGAGCTGGACAGTGACTCGCTAACGCGCTGTAGCAGAGACAGCATCGGGTCCGCAGGGAGTGGATTTAGTGTGGGACTGGTGCACGGCGACCTACCGATCAGCTGAACTGTAAGTCAGACTTTTGTGCTCTTACTGGGGAGAAGAGGATTTTTCTCCATCGTCCGGCGTGAGCAGCAAACAGGCCTGCAACAAGTGTGAATGTGAGTGTGTGTGGCGCCCATGTGTGAATATTGTATGTTTAGTGGAGTTATATAACGTGTTTTGGAGTGTATATTAGTGAGTCACTTACCAAAAGGTGATAACATAAGTTGGGTTGTTTAATATAATTTGAAAGGGAATTATTTCATTTATACAGTGTATTTCATTTGGTTAAGGAATTGGAATATCATTTGAGTTTAAAAAAGGGATGTGTTGTACAGTATTTGTCTCTGCCCTTACGTTCAGTAAACGTTTCGTTTGTGTTAAAGAGTTGTCTGGGGTCGTTTCTTTACTACTGGTTAAGTTTAACTTGTGTGTGGTAGAAGTATCGGTTTTTGTACTCGGTATCGGCAAGTACTCAGATCCAAGTATCGGTATCGGATCGGTTTGAAAAAATTGGTATCGTTGCATCCCTAGTAACAATCGCTGTCACAGCGTTTTTGTATACCTTTTATCCAGTTATCATTTGTAGGAAGGCATTCAAAGCTGAAGAACCTGGCGCCATTTGTAGCTCACTGTAGCTCACGAGAGGATCCAGTTTTGAGTGCGCGCGCCTTTGTGCCATATCCTTCCGGGTAACAAGGAAATGACGTCATTCACGTAGATTACTGATTGGCAGAGCTAACTCGAAATTTCGAGTTATTTTCTCGAAATTTCGAGTTATTTTTCTCATAATTTCGAGTTACTAAGTCGAAAATCCGAGTTGCTAAGTCGAAAATTCGAGTTGCTAAGTCGAAATTTCGAGAAAAAAAAGTCGAAATTTCGAGAAAAAAAAGTCGAAATTTCGAGTTAAGTATCGTTTTTTTTTTTTTTAGTGGCGGAAACGGGCTTCCATACACTAGAACATGGGAACAACAGCATACAGAAACGTGCCACTCGCAAAGAAACGCAAGGCAATGCACACAGTTTGTGCAGTTGTTAATGCCCGACTACGGTGAGTGGAACTCTTAACATAGGGATCCAACAAGTTGGTTAAGTCAATAATACCCTGACGGGAAAATCAATATCTCTCTATGAGCACACCGTCGCGCTGAGCTAAAGGATCCTGTCTATCCCGCAATATACGCTAAATTCTGTAAACTCTCCTTATCAATCTTGCACCTTCCTTGCTCGCGTACAAACGGACAGGACATGGCTGCGACAGACTTCCCAAATCCACCTTCGCTTTTATAGTCGTGGTCTCTCATCTTGATTACACGAAGTAATTTACTATTACTACTCTAAAATATGAATTACATCTGAAATAATCAAATACATGAAATAGAATGATTAATAGTACATTTCCCTTTTTTAGGAATTTACATTGATAATATTTATTTATGGAAAAACAGTGGAGAAATATCGCTGTTGCTTTCGTATAAATGCAGCGGACATACCTGAGTGGCCGCGATCTAATCCTGTTTACATAAAGTAAACCTGTTCCCGAGCAGGTTTACGCTTACGGATCTGTTGCTATGACAGCAAGTCCCGGATGAGCTTCGGAGAACCGAACGATCCAAGATCACGCGAAATCGTCAACAATCAAATCCAGCTAACTTACTTAGCGAGGTACGAAGAACGGACCCCTGGGGTCTCAAACTCAAATGAGCCGCGGGCCACTTCTGGCACCGTCATCTCATTGGAGGGCCACTTTAGTGTCCAAGTAGTACAAAAAAAACAAAAACGAAAACACCCTCTAATATTTCCTAAAATGTAGTGTTTTGTTTGTTTTATTTAATTCCAAATATTGTGTAACAAGACAAAATTGCAAACATGAACGCAATTTTTTTTCTCACTCTTAACTATCTGAAGCCTTTCCACTTCAGTTTCATTTGTCATATGCAAGTTAGCGCAGGGTCAACATTGCAATGAAATGTATTTAACGAGCAACAGTCACTCAGCAGTATACTACAGTAGTTTCATTGAACTACCAAATAAACAGCTCTTTCTGGCCAGATACTTTCCAGCACTTTTGCTACAATTTTGTTTGTATTTAACAAAATAAAAATGCAGGCATAAGCGTACACATTAGTTTTTGACTGCAAGTGAAAATAGTTTTCTTTCCAAATAAATCTCTCACTGAACTAACACAGCCCTCAACATGTTTGCACTCTCTTGTTACCTCGGCCAGGTCCGCGGCTCCGAACAGTGGTAAGGAGACCTCTGGATAATACTTTGGGTTCTGTGTCGGGCTCGTAGCCGGGAACGGGCTTTACTGTCTGGGTCAACTTTGCTAGCGAGAAACAGAGAGAGGCGTTGAAAGGCTGCTCCAGCAGAACTTTATTGTTTTGGAGGAAAACACGAACACGGTGTACAGTCGAGTCTTAATGGCACTTACAACTGGGCTCGTCAGGCACTCTTTTTGGCTGCAGTGGTTATTTTTATATTTACATGCTTCCATCTCCCGTTTCTGCTCGGTAGCACCTCGTACTTTTTGACTCTCCTTTTTCTCCCTCCCTCACGCTCAGACACACAGCGGGAGGGGCGCTCCCACAGGTTCTCCCTGCAGCAAGGACACCACCGCCCATGAGGCTACAGTCTTAAAGGGCCATGCCTGTAACACTCTGCCGTCGTATTAAATCATTTTTTGTATAATAATTAAAAAAAAAAAAAATTTCTTCACATCAATATGCAGGCCGCAAGTAGAGGAGACGTGGGCCTCAAATGGCCCGCGGGCCGCGAGTTTGAGACCCCTGGCATAAGCCCTAATAGTGTACTGACACTACAGTGGGAATATAACAGTTTGCCACTTCATTTTACCCGTTAAATTATGCTTATAGGTAACATTCACAAAGGTAGCATGGTTTGGCACGTAATTTCACCCGTCAGAGTATGTTTCTAGCTCTTATTAACAAAGGTAGGATGATTTGCCACTTAATTTTAGCCGTTAAAGTATGCTTCTAGTGTGGTGGACCACTGGAGGGCTCCACTCACACCCAGTTCTCAGGAAGTGTGGTTGCTATGTTTTGAAGTGTTCAGTTGTGTGGTGATGAGTAATAAACGAGGAGTGTTAATCGACAGCTCTCGTGTCGTCTGTGTTTACCTCCACACTAGCTCATTTTCATAAAGGTAGGATGGTTCGCCACTGAATTTTAGCTGTTAAAGTATGCGTGTACGTCACATTTACAAAGGTAGGATGGTGTGGCACTTAATTTCGTGTTGTGCGCATGCGCAGAAACAACGGGTGGGATGGATTCCCAGAACACCTGCTTCTGTTTTCACTGTTCTGAGGTGGTAGCGCTCCGTGGACAACGTTAGTTTAGCACTGACGGCTGGTGAGAAACCCGAATAACATTTGCTTTATTATGCTTTATTTATTTATTTAATTTCATCGGCAAACCTTAACGTTAGCTAAAATAATGCGTAACTGGATGACACTTTACTTTACTGGATGTTTTCTGTGTAGCTTGTTGCCACTGATAAGTGAATAAATCACTTATCCTTAGACCGTGCTATCTAGCTTCATGCCTCCATCTCTCACCACTGCCTCCCAAATCCTTGTAATCCAGACAAGTTGAATCGCTGCTGTTAATCTGATCGTCTATTTCAGGAGCAGACTGCGTAGATGGATCCTGTGGCAAACTTTGCCTTTCCTGATGATACAGAGACCAGTTTGTGTTGCACCTTCCACAATTTGACTAGCACTCGGTGAGTAGTTGGCAAGTGTTTGCAGACAGCATTACAGCTACAGTAACCGCGGCTATCTGCTAGTGACCAAATTAATCATAAGGTGGTCTTTGGTATCACTGCATACCTCTTTGTGATTATGTTCACCTATTCACCAGCAACCTCCAATAACCACTCGCCTAGAGACACTGGTGTCTAGACCTGTGTGACTAAGATGACTGAAGAGTGGAAAGTTGGCATTAGAGAAATGACCCCTCTACTCAATCTTCTTTGTTGTTTGCATAAAATGTTAGTAAGGGTGGCCAGTGGCACTCTGAGAACCCTAGATATATAGGTGAACCTTTTTTGGATCAGAGAAACTCCTCTATGTTAGTCACTGTACTTTGGAGCCTCAAACAAGAAGCAGATTAGTGCCTTTGTCAGTTTTCTAGGTCACTCTAATGAACATTTTTGGCAGCATGAACCTCAAACATGGCTGGCACTAATCTTGGATGTTTCCTCTTAAATTGAGCGCAACTGTCTAACTGATAAGAGAGCTTTGTTTCTCTTCATAAGGCATGAACGGGAAATGTATAAGACTCTGCTGAGCTACTATGACGCTCGCCAGAGAGAGCTCGTGCTGGAAAATGCAGAGCTGAGAAAAGTGTTGCAGCAGATAAAAAAAGACATGGTGTCCATTCTAAGTTCAAGAAAACCAGCCGTGAAAAGCAACAAACGTGAACACAGTGGCGTACAGGTAGTGTTTGATCACCTTTTGTATACTTTGTATTTTTCTTTTGAGACTCTTCCGTCACATTTTAAAGCTGCTGATGACATTTCCTCGCAATTTTAAACAATCAGCCTCCTTCTTTGTTTCACTTAGTCATTCAAAAATGTTTGTTAGATATGCTACCAGCAGACTGAAAAATGTTTTATTTTATTTATTCACTCCAGGCCACATCGGAGGAGAAAGAGGAAGAGGTGTTTGATTCCAGTAAGGAAAGTGTAGAGCTTTATTGCGTTCATGCCCCGGAGAAACTGACCAACAGTATTCGTCTCCAGTGGGGAAGACTTAAGAGCCACATCGAAAGACTGGACAGCCAAGGTAAAATACTGTGACATCAACGATTCCTCACTAATGCAAATAATTGTTTAAATTATTAACTGAAGCCTCTGCTGTGATTGCTCAAAGAATTAAAAGTCAGTATTCACACATGGACCTGTTATGTTTTTTTGTCTGTTAAAATCAAGAAATGTTATGAGCTGATTGGAAGCTAAAGATAATGTGTGGTTTGAATATTTTGTATACAGCGGCTCTGTCACTTTGTGTTTGATGTTTACTTCTTGTTCCTTCTTCTTGTTGAATTCAGTATTTATAAGACACATTTAAATCTGATTAATTATTTGGGCTTTTTGCTTAGCATCCTTGGTTCAGACGGTGGAAAGCAAAAACACTGATGCTGTTCCACAAGAGACTCAGGAGGAAGAGATGGACAGACTAAAGCTGGAGATCTAGCAGTGCAAAGACTTTATTCCAACACAGCAGCAGCTCCTACAGGTACGGATGAATTAGCCCTGAGGTTTTGTGGATTTAAAAGCTGAAATTTGCACAGAGAGAGAAAGTGTCTTTAATATTTATCGGTGTTTAGTGAAAGGTAATATACATTTACCAAAACCAGGATCAGAGATGTCTGCTACTTCTCACGTTACCCTGGAATGAACACCTGACTTACTGTTGTTTGTGTTTTGGTTGAAACTCATTTTGTTCTATAAATAATCAATAAATTGTTGATTAATCCATCCACGTTCCTTTCTTTCCTATAGCAGCAGCTAAGCTCTCCATGTGATGAGGAAACCGCATCCCTGCTAAGCAATTGCTACATGCTTCAAGAGAAGGAGCGCCTCAGGGAGGAGTGGAAGACTCTGGAGGAGCAGAGGAAGATCTTTGAGAGGGAGAGGAAGAACTTTACAGAGGCAGCCATCAGACTGAGCCACGAGGTGATCAAAAACAAATATTAGTTTAGATCTTGTGCAAAGTTGTGTGCATATGACAGGTTACTGACTTCAGTTAAGATGTTTGAACTGTTTTTAAAACCTTTTTTTGTTTGGTTCATTTTGCAGAGGTGGGCCCTTGAGGAGGATCGAGCAACATGGCTCAAAGACCGGTTTTTAAACTTGAGTCCATTTGCAGACTCAAAGAAAACCCCATTGTTAAAATCTAAAGGTGCCTTTTTGATATGTGAGTCTCAGTTTTCTATCAATTTCCCTAAAATGATGAGCAGCAGTTGCTTTAGATGGTTTGAAAATGTTACATATTAACAGGAGTTGAAAAAAGGAAAATATATCCAAATAGACTTATGACTAAGTTTCTTTTTAAGTGATGAGTAATTTCCATCCGTTCCAGCAATCATTAAATCAGCCTCTTTTTTTTCCCCAGCAGCTGAAACAGAGGCGGCTGCGACGGTGGCTCCAGAAAAGCTCATCAAATGTCCTTCAGACACAGCCTCCCCCACACCCAGTGTGTCCCGCTCGCGTCAGCTTCCACCGCTGACCTGTAGCCCACGCTTTGCCTTATCCCAGAAAACAGGTGTGGTAGCTTTATGTGTACCACAATTTCTGAATTGGTAATAAGCATGGCATAATGTACCTGCATGAACTTAATTTGAAGTTTTCCCCTCAATGTGATTGCAGCTCAGTGCAACCAAAGACAAACGGGGAGCATGCGGAGGAATCGATCATCCAGCACCAACAGTGGGAGTACAGTGAGGACCACACACTCTCACAGGAGAAGAACAGCTTCATCTGAAGCCAAAAACTCCCATCACTGAATTAAACGTATCATTAATGTCCAGTGTTTATGGTTTCTTCTGTATTAAGTCAAATCAAATCAAGTATGCCGGCTCTTTGTTTACAACACTGAGAATGAGTGACAGCTGCATTTTTCCAGTAAATGTTGCTGTTAGGTTTATAACAGGTAGTATATCTGCTGCTTTTGCATAGGAAGAATGTAACATCTTGCACAGTTTACATATTATGTAGAAGATAGTGACTTTAGACCACTGTGATGTTAATATGATTTGTCATGAAACAATTTGTTTCTTTAACCTCTGGAGGTCCTGGGACCATTTTGTGGCTTTTGCGTTTTTCAGTTCTAAGCCATTTGCACTGTGTTGAATGGAATACAGGGAGTGCAGAATTATTAGGCAAGTTGTATTTTTGAGGAATAATTTTATTATTGAACAACAACCATGTTCTCAATGAACCCAAAAAACTCATTAATATCAAAGCTGAATGTTTTTGGAAGTAGTTTTTAGTTTGTTTTTAGTTTTAGCTATTTTAGGGGGATATCTGTGTGTGCAGGTGACTATTACTGTGCATAATTATTAGGCAACTTAACAAAAAACAAATATATAGCCATTTCAATGATTTATTTTTACCAGTGAAACCAATATAACATCTCCACATTCACAAATATACATTTCTGACATACAAAAACAAATCAGCGACCAATATAGCCACCTTTCTTTGCAAGGACACTCAAAAGCCTGCCATCCATGGATTCTGTCAGTGTTTTGATCTGTTCACCATCAACATTGCGTGCAGCAGCAACTACAGCCTCCCAGACACTGTTCAGAGAGGTGTACTGTTTTCCCTCCTTGTAAATCTCACATTTGATGATGGACCACAGGTTCTCAATGGGGTTCAGATCAGGTGAACAAGGAGGCCAAATGAGTATTTTGTCCACATCATCCTCTTCATGCATGTTGTCTTACTCCAAGCTGTATAGGCTCGAAAGCCTACTACCAATTAAGCATATTAGGTGATGTGCATCTCTGTAATGAGAAGGGGTGTGGTCTAATGACATCAACACCCTATATCAGGTGTGCATAATTATTAGGCAACTTCCTTTCCTTTTGCAAAATGTGTCAAAAGAAGGACTTGACAGGCTCAGAAAAGTCAAAAATAGTGAGATATCTTGCAGAGGGATGCAGCAGTCTTAAAATTTGAAAGCTTCTGAAGCGTGATCATCGAACAATCAACCCAGATAGCAAGGAAACATTGAAACAATGTTGAGTCAATATCAGGCGACGTCATTGAAGCAACGTTGAAGTGTGACGTTGACCCAACATCACTCTTGCACCCATTTTTAACGTTGAAACAACGTCAGGTTTTGATGTTGAATCAATGTTGAAACCTGACATTGATTCGACGTTATATTTTCTAACACTGTTGACATTGAAACAATGTCAGATTCTGATATTGAAACACTGTTGAGCTATGGTGTTGATTTTCCACCTCTTTTGTACAGTTGCTTTTTAATGAAAAAAAACAAAAAAACAAAAAAGGTCAATAGACATGTATCATTTGCAAAATACTTTATTAAAAGACAAAGTTTCCTATTTACATTTTTATGTTTCACGTCACTTTTTATTATTTACTCGGGGATGGGGATGGATGATGTGCGTCCTGCGCGCCACCCGTACGATCTGGAGCATATCTGAGCCATTTCTGGACTGCTTGAGCAAAGACCAACTCAGACATAGAGTTCGCCCCTACCTGCTGCGCCAGGCCATCTAGGACAAAAATAGACACACACACAAAAAAAACAAAGACAAAAAAAGCGAATTAGAGCACATGAATAAGCTCTTGTTAATTGTCTTCAGCAGGGAGTAAGTATGTAAACTCCTAGGCTGATAAACATGAAAGTCACCAGGCGGAAATCAGCAAACTGCTGCCCAAAGAGCTATAAGCTGAAAATGTGATATGTCTTAGCATGGTGTGCCGTGTATCCTTTAAAAAAAAAAAAGAAAACATGGGGTCCTCGGGCTGTACAAAGTGTACAACCCGAGGACAAAACAAGCCGAAGACCAAAGACTCCATCTCCAGATTAACCGGACATGAAAGTCTTGTTATTAAAAAAGACAAAGTAATATAGCAAAAAACAGACATAGGAAATGTGAAACGCACCCAGCACATCAATTGATCCCTTTATTGTTCACTTTAGGCTCATAAAACTACAATAAATGTTAAAACTTACCAAATATGCATCTGCACAGCGCTGTCTCTTTAAATGCCCTTTTTTGCTTTGTCTGGTCCTTGGTTTTTTTTCCCCTGCCCAGTTGAGTACAGAGGCCAGCTCCTTTGTAATGGCATAAACCATTACACGGCGGACTCGCACCTCCAGTGTGGTCCAGCAGCACCAATCAACGCAAAGCGTCTCACCTATAGACACATTTTATGAGATGGAATTAGCGTGTCTCATGTCTTAAATGTGTATGCAAGTGCTTGTGTGTTTACTTCATGTAATTGATGATAGAAACATGTCATTTAGTTTTCCCTAAAGCCTGATTTTCAAGTCATACAAAGAATAAACCAAAGTATTGGCAGTACAATGTATTTCTATTCCCTTTTGTTGGATATTCATTTGTTAGTTCTTGTAACTGCTAAAAGTGTTTACTAGTTTTTGCCTGTCACATATATTTGTAATACCATGTAAACTGTGAAATTCCAAGATTTTCAAACTTGCCTTGTAATAGTGGCCTCACAGAGTCTCTGGAATCTACAGGAAAAAAAAAATCACAACAAGATGACATTCAGGAGAATTGGGTTTTTTTAAGATAAGAGTACAATGACATTGTGATGCAGCTTTAAAGCTTTTTTTAAAAGCATACCATCTATAGGGAAGACATCAGACTCTGCATGCTGGCGAGATCGCAAAGCTGTGTCGGTTTGTGCCGGAGTGGCGAAAGGTGCCGGAAGCTGGGTGGGGCATTATGATGGTTGCTATCAGTGGGCTGGGGGGCAGACTGCGGAGTGATGAGGGCTGTTTAGAAAAAGATAATTTTTTAAGTATTTAAGAATACAGACAACTTGTCAAAAAGTTTCCTCGTGTCAGACACAGATATGTACACAGACACTAGACAGTATTTTATTACCTGGTATTTTCACTCGAGGGGCCTGGGGAAACCGTTTTTTTGTAGGCTGCTCATCCTCTGAGTCCGTATATGTGTACAGGGGATTTGGTCTAAAGAAAAGAAATTAAAAACGGTCTTAAGTAATTGTAAATATGCTTTTGGCATATTGTTTCCTAAAGTTAGTTTGATTTCTAACAACACACACAGGAAACAGAGACGTGCAAGAAGGTACAGTATACAATGAATTTTTGAAGTGCACAAGTGTACACGGCTTTGCATTTTTAAAAAGTTTACAAACTTCCACTTTTTGGACTATATTATGTGGTGATATTGCAGTATGCAAGCACCACAGATATGTATAAAAGACAAGATCATAAATTCTTAACAATCAAAGATATGTTTGTGAATAAAAGGGTTTTACTTGTGCTTTCTTTTAAGACTGGTCTGGGTTTCTTCTTCGGACTGAAGGTCAGACGTATCACAGCGTTCACGTGGATATCTCTGAAGACTGCGTTCTGCTTCGTGAAATGTGCCTGGAAATACAAACACAATGTACGGCCAGACATACATTACGTGTGGACAAAAGGTGCAAACGCATAGAAAAATCAGCGTTTTCAAAAATACGCTGGTACGTGTGGACGTAGCCTTATTCATTATACAAGGCACAAACGGAAAGTCATGTACGCGTGCAACGTAAAGTTAGGTCAGCGTGCAACGTACAGTCACGTGGGCATGCTGCGTGAGCATTCAAACTGAGTCTAAAGTTTTCGTGTGCGAATTGAAACGAGTGCTCTCCAATCATCAAAAGTAACAAAGTCATTGAACACGTTTATACAGTTAACTTTACGTTTATCAATCATATATCACAGATTTAGAATTTTTTGTAGTACTAAGCAACTACAGAGCGAAAGTCTGGGTCAAGCGCCGAGGCCACGGCAAGAACAAAGGAAACCTCGAAGCGTTAAAGCTAGCTTTGTAAGGGAATATAACGAAGAAATTATGAAACAAAAATGTTTTCTTTGTTGATATACTTTGTTCGCAGTGCAATTTATTTGTTGCCGGATTGTAAGAAGTAGACACAATTTCGGGCTCCCACATTTTTTGGGAGCAACGTAAATAACAGTAAAAAAACTCGTTAATGTACAACATTAACGAGTTTTTTTACTGTTATTCAGATGCAAACATGGAAATAACGAGTAGGAAAAAAAAATCATTCATTCTTACCTTATACTAATCGTGGTGCAGGCCAGTGCAGTGCATGACCTGATGCCTTCTCCAGTCAATTCCGCTGAGAGTAAATCAAATGTCTACTGTAGAAGACAATGAATACCTGGGGGGATGTACCAATGTGAGAGGGGTGCTGCGGAATAGTCCAAGTGATCGCTGCTTTAATTTCCCGGTCAACTATACATAAATTGCACGTAGACATGATTTTTTTAAAGCTGGTGAACTAGACCAAGTCATTGATAACAAATGAACAATAAATCTACTTTCTCTGGTACTTTATACCTGATCAGTTACAATGCAATTTAATGCTCAACTACAAATCGATGGTTTTTGATGGTGACCGGAGCCGAATGATCGTCAACTATAAATAGACGTTTTCTCGACGTTGTTGTTGTCACCTGGTCGACTACAAATAGATCAAATATCAATGACAAAAAAACAACGGTGAATCAACATCGTTACAACGTCTCTATAGTAAGACCGTCGGTTTACCACAGTATTTCAATGTTGTTACAACATTGGCATTTCAACCCCGACCATATACGACGGTTCGGATGAAAAATCAACATAGATTCAATGTCGTCTTGCTATCTGGGAAGCGTTTCATTCAAAATAGTCAACAGGGTCGCAAGAAGCGTGTGGAAAAACCAAGGCGCAAAATAACTGCCCATGAACTGAGAAAAGTCAAGCGTGCAGCTGCCAAGATGCCACTTGCCACCAGTTTGGCCATATTTCAGAGCTGCAACATCACTGGAGTGCCCAAAAGCACAAGGTGTGCAATACTCAGAGACATGGCCAAGGTAAGAAAGGCTGAAAGATGACCACCACTGAACAAGACACACAAGCTGAAACGTCAAGACTGGGCCAAGAAATATCTCAAGACTGATTTTTCTAAGGTTTTATGGACTGATGAAATGAGAGTGAGTCTTGATGGGCCAGATGGATGGGCCCGTGGCTGGATTGGTAAAGGGCAGAGAGCTCCAGTCCGACTCAGACGCCAGCAAGGTGGAGGTGGAGTACTGGTTTGGGCTGGTATCATCAAAGATGAGCTTGTGGGGCCTTTTCGGGTTGAGGATGGAGTCAAGCTCAACTCCCAGTCCTACTGCCAGTTTCTGGAAGACACCTTCTTCAAGCAGTGGTACAGGAAGAAGTCTGCATCCTTCAAGAAAAACATGATTTTCATGCAGGACAATGCTCCATCACACGCGTCCAAGTACTCCACAGCGTGGCTGGCAAGAAAGGGTATAAAAGAAGAAAAACTAATGACATGGCCTCCTTGTTCACCTGATCTGAACCCCATTGAGAACCTGTGGTCCATCATCAAATGTGAGATTTACAAGGAGGGAAAACAGTACACCTCTCTGAACAGTGTCGGGGAGGCTGTGGTTGCTGCTGCACGCAATGTTGATGGTGAACAGATCAAAACACTGACAGAATCCATGGATGGCAGGCTTTTGAGTGTCCTTGCAAAGAAAGGTGGCTATATTGGTCGCTGATTTGTTTTTGTTTTGTTTTTGAATGTCAGAAATGTATATTTGTGAATGTGGAGATGTTATATTGGTTTCACTGGTAAAAATAAATAATTGAAATGGGTATATATCTGTTTTTTGTTAAGTTGCCTAATAATTATGCACAGTAATAGTCACCTGCACACACAGATATCCCCCTAAAATAGCTAAAACTAAAAACAAACTAAAAACTACTTCCAAAAACATTCAGCTTTGATATTAATGAGTTTTTTGGGTTCATTGAGAACATGGTTGTTGTTCAATAATAAAATTATTCCTCAAAAATACAACTTGCCTAATAATTCTGCACTCCCTGTACGTCTTTCAAGTGGAACAGCAAAACCCATTACGTTACACGGGCATTTTGTTGTACCACGGGCAAAAATATTGCCGTTAAGTGCCTTCGTAACTTGAATTTTTTGTTAAATGGGGTCTTCGTAAGCCGGGGTTCCACTGTACTTATGGAGGGGGGAAGAAAACAACTTTAAATATTGTCTAAGGAGCTTGGAAAGAAAAGCGTCTGGACTTCTTTAAGTTTCTTGAAGACATTTCACCTCTCATCCAAGAAGCTTCTTCACTTCTAAGGTCAAGAAGCTTCTTGACCCCACATTGTTACGTCCCCCCGAAGGGGTCTAGGCGTGCGAGTGAGGGGACCAGTAACAAATGAGTCCAGAACAGAATGAAAGGAGAACAGACAGGTGCTTTTACTAAATAAAATAGTCTTTATTATAAATAATCTTAACATAAAGAGCCGGCAACGCCGTTTTACCAATGACACTTGGAAAAAGGAAAAAAGGTTATAACAACAAAGAACACAACAACCAAACAAAAACTCCACACCACGAGGAGGCACTCCAGGGGCCCACAAGCTCACCCTGTCACTAGCAGCAGCTAGCTTTACTGCTGCCGAGGCCCACAAGCCCACACTACTCACGTAAAGCAGCTATACTGCTTCCACAACTCCACACTTCAAGCAGGATAACCACACACCAAGCAAAGACACCAGAGAACACCACCCCTGCTCACAGCTCATCCCCAGCTTAAATAGCCTCAGAGGTGATTGCTGACTGGATTCAGGTGGCAAACGAGGCTAACCAAGAGCAGCTGTGTCCTGGGGAGAGAGGAGAGTGAGAGACAGAGGGGGTAGGAGAGGCAAGAGAGGAGGAGGCGGAGAAAAACACCACGCCCACACAAGGGCAGTTTCAGGAGGCCCAGCTAGGGCCGTAACACCCCCTCCCATAAATACAAACCAGTGGTTTGTCACAGAATGTCCTACCCAACTTTTAAACATATCACTTACCATACACCATAATAACGGTTAGGCAGACCCGACATTCCCAGCGAGCTGAGGAGGAAAAGACGGGGGTGTCGTGCTGGGAAGGAGCGCCGTCGCCCGAGAAGGAGACGTTATCGACCATCTCTTCCTTCTGTAATTATTGGAAATGTACGATCTTTGCCCAATAAGATGGATGAGCTCACGTCGCTAACCTGGTCACAGAGGGAGTACCGGCAATGTAGCATCATGATGCTAACGGAGTCGTGACTAACACCGCTAACTCCGGACACGAGCGTGACACTACCGGGATTCCAGCTGCTGCGAGCGGACAGGACGAGAGACAGCGGTAAGAGGAAAGGAGGGGGACTGGCAGTGTTTGTGAATGACAGATGGTGTAACCCCGGGCACATCACTGTGAAAGAACAACTCTGCAGCAGAGACATTGAGCTGTTAGCCGTTAGCATGCGTCCGTACTACCTGCCCCGGGAATTCTCGCATGTTATCGCGATAACAGCGTATGTCCCCCCCTCGGCCAACGCGGATGCAGCCTGTGACACTCTCCACTCTGTGGTCAGCAGACTGCAAACACAATCTCCGAGAGCCCTTCTCATAATATCAGGGGACTTCAATCATGCCTCACTGGACTCCACACTGCCCACCTTCACCCAGTATGTGACCTGCCCAACCAGAGACAATAAAACACTGGACTTACTGTATGCCAATGCAGAAGAGGCATACATTTATATAGCACTTTAAAAACACACAAGGCTGACCAAAGTGCTGAACAATAGAAACATAATAGATACCATAAGAATAATAAATACGATAAAAATAATAAACATAATAAACATAGCAAAAACAATAAAATATAAGTAAATACAAGTCAGTCAACCACTGAGTCAAAAGCCAGTGAATAAAAATGCGTTTTCAATCTGGATTTAAAAACCAGCACTGATGTCGATTGCCTAATGTGAAGAGGAAGGTTATTCCAAAGCTTAGGAGCCACAATAGAGAACGCTCGGTCTCCTCTCAGTTTCAGCCGTGATTTGGGGACTGAGAGCAACAGCTGCTCAGCTGACCAGAGCGAACGAGTGGGGACATAGGGCTTCAGCAAATCAGACATATATGCAGGTGCCAGACCATTTAAAGATTTAAAAACCAATAAAAGAACTTTAAAATGAATCCTAAATTTAATTGAATCATTTCTTCAACAGATTTGATTCAGCCATGAGGCAGTCTCCAACATTGGCTGCAGACTCACCCACCCCCACTGCTGCTGTTCCACCTCTGACACTTCACACCTCCTCTATTCACCCTGCTCACTCCTCCCCACCCCCAACAACAGCATCCAATACACATCCAATACACACTCAACACAAGGCTCCAGCCTGTCTCTCTCAACCACCCAGGTTAGGAGGGAACTGAGGAGGATTAAAGCCAAGAAGGCAGCGGGTCCAGATGGCATCAGCTCGAGGGTCGTCAGGTCCTGCGCGGACCAACTGTGTGGTGTTATGGAACACCTCTTCAACCTGAGCCTGAGGCTGGGAAGAGTCCCACAGCTCTGGAAAACCTCCTGTGTCGTACCAGTGCCAAAGACTTCACGCCCCAAGGACCTCAACAGCTACAGGCCGGTGGCTCTGACATCCCACCTGATGAAGACCCTGGAGCGGTTGGTCCTGGCTCAGCGTCGGCACCTGGTGAGCTCATCACTGGACCCACTTCAGTTTGCCTACCAGCCTGGCATTGGAGCAGATGATGCCGTCATTCACCTCCTACATCGCTCCCTCGCTCACCTGGAGACCGCTGGGAGCACTGTGAGAATCATGTTCTTTGATTTCTCCAGTGCCTTCAACACTATTCTTCCCTCGGTTCTGAAGGACAAGCTGGAGAACTCTGGAGTGGACCATCACCTCACAGCATGGATACTGGACTACCTCACCGACCGACCACAGTATGTGAGGACTCGGGGCTGTGTGTCGGACAGGGTCGTCTGCAGTACGGGGGCCCCACAGGGAACGGTTCTGGCTCCGTTCCTCTTCACCATCTACACTGCAGACTTCTCCCACAACTCCACCCAGTGCTTCCTGCAGAAGTTCTCTGATGACTCTGCAATAGTCGGCCTCATCACTGATGGGGACGACAAGGAGTACAGAGGACTGACTCAGGACTTTGTGGACTGGTGCCAGCTGAACTACCTCCAGATCAATGCCAGTAAAACCAAGGAGCTGGTGGTAGACTTCCGCAGGCACAAACATCCTCCACTGCAACCACTGAACATCCAAGGTATGGACATTGAGGCTGTGGACAGCTACAGGTACCTTGGTGTTCATCTGAACAACAAACTGGACTGGACTCATAACTCAGACACCCTGTACAGGAAAGGGCAGAGCAGGCTGTACCTGCTGCGGAGACTCAGGTCGTTTGGAGTGGAGGGCCCACTCCTGAAGACCTTCTATGACTCTGTGGTGGCCTCAGTCATCTTTTACGGTGTGGTCTGCTGGGGCGGCAGCATCTCTGCTGGGGACAGGAAGAGACTGAACAGGCTGATCCGCAGGGCCAGCTCTGTTCTAGGATGCCCTCTGGACCCAGTGGAGGTGGTGAGTGACAGGAGAATGGTGGCTAAGCTGTCATCACTGATGGACAACATCTCCCACCCCATGCATGAGACTGTGACAGCACTGAGCAGCTCCTTCAGTGGGAGACTGCGGCACCCACGGTGTGGGACGGAGAGATTTCGCAGGTCTTTCCTCCCCACTGCTGTCAGACTCCACAATAAAGACTTTAACTGATCAAACACACACATGTGCAATAACACTAAGTGCAATAATCTTCCTGGCATCGTTGTATTTTTTACTCAGTTGTATATAGCATTTGTATTCTATTTTTATCTTATTGTATATTTTATTCTATTTTATTCTACTGTATATAGTATTTTATTTTATTCTATTCTGTACAGTTGTGTACTGTATTTATTCTTATTTTATTTTATTCTAATTTTTGCTTCATAACTTTTGCACTGTCCACTTCCTGCTGTGACAAAACAAATTTCCCACATGTGGGACTAATAAAGGTTATCTTATCTTATCTTATCTTATAGTTTGACCATAAAATCCCAGAATAGTTACTATTTGAGAATGTGGCAGCAACATCATTAAAGAAAAAATATCTTTCCATGACACTTTCATTTAAAAATATAAAAATGTGAAGTTTTTGTGTAAAACATTAAAAACAACAAAAACTTAAGACCTTAAGAATATCCTGATGAATTTTGTGAATATCTAGATCATTGGTGTTTGGATTTGAGGGTCTACAGGGCGAACACTGAGGCTGGGTATTAGAAATACAACATGGTAACATGAGACATGTTAACTCTGAGAACACGAACATTTAGTTTAACGTGTGAGAGGTAAATGCATAACAGAAGCTAAAAAGGAGTTGCTTGTCCCTACATTTGTTCAGATAAATTACAAGAGATTTGTTTGATGAATAATACAAAAAAGAGGTTAGTGAGATAGTTGAGATCATCTAAGTAAGACTCTATTGGAACCTGAAATGTTAAAGTACACTTACTGATTGTACTTTTATTTGATGAGCTAATGTAGATGCTCTAAAAGCACACTGAGTGATGAAAAAGAAGCACACATTTGGAGAAACTGTGCTGTGCTATTGTGAAGGTTTCTGACAAAAAGTGAATTGAAAACTTCTGCTGTACAGCTTACTAAGGGGCTTTGTGATGGGCCATGTGCAATTACACAAAAGAACAAGTTTAAATTTCACCATAACACTGAGTGGAGAAAAGCCAGTTTGGAATTCTAATTGACATTACAACTGTTGCACATTACTGTAAAATCAGTGCTGTGATAGTTCGTTTAAGCTCACAACCTGATTTAAAACACAGTCTAACATGAACATTGTTGTCCCTGAAAATAGGTCAGGATATTTTCTTTCGTTTCATTGGAACAGTAAAGTACCGTAACAAAGAAATGAGTACACCTTTGTAAGAACAAATATCCCAGATATGGAGTTTTTCATGTTTTACATAAAGACTTAGGGCTGCTAGTTTCCTAGTAGCAATTTCTCATTTAAACCTTGGTGACTTAAAAGTTTAGCAGCAAGACACTTGTTTACTTTGTTCCATCAAACATTTCTTTCAGCCATCTGTGTTTATCAGAGCGATATGTGACTAATTTTTTATTGAATCACCAGAAAGTACACAAATACAAGATTAAATATTTTATTTATTTATCAAAGATACATAATTACACATTGATACAATGAACAAGGTGTGAATGAAAATTACACATGGTGTAAGAAAAACATTATAACATACAAATAAGTGTTTTATGATAATCTGAGATAGTTTTAAAAGCATAAGAATAAAAGTCTTTTTAAAAACTCATGTTCTTTGATGATCACATTACATGTATCAAATTTTTTAAAGCATAACGTGGGGAGCAAAGTGTTCACAAAAAACAGTTTTAGAGGACTTACACACGATTACTTTTTCCACAGTGCTTGCATGCCTCTTGCAAAACTACTTTTCACCATAAGACACAATAACTCACGATTATCTAAGATCAGCCATGAAATGTCCGTCGCTTCATTACAAGCATTTGTCCCCGCTGCTGCTGCCCTCAGATCCAGTCTTCTGTACTGGGGGGTAAAATGTCTCTTTTTGGTGGTTCATAAAAAAAAATATCTCAAAAAGCGATGTTAGTGAGGGGACCAGAAACACTGGGTTGCAGAGCAGTTGGTAAGGATTTGTATATTTCTGGCGAGTCTGCAAAAGCTGTCTTGCTCGTGCTCCTGATTGGATATGTGGAGCCCGGCTCTGATATCTCACTGGTGGCAGCTAAAGGTAGGCACGCCTTGGAGGCGGAGTTGGTCTAGGGCGCAATCTTTCAAACGAGCCTGACGGCATTTCAGGCAACCTCAGGCCGGAAACAACATCCGGTCACTCGCGGTCAAAATCCACGCAGAGCTGGTGTTTCGCAGGGATCAGGTGAACACATCTGGCTTAAATCAGAGTCTAAAAATATAAAGAACAACAAAAAGAGTTTTAAAACACGCAAACTAGCAAAATATCAAAGGAGCATAACATAACAATAACAAGAGGATATGAGATACCTGATGAGGCCATGATAGGTGATGTAGACATGTAATGTATAAACTTTTAACGGGAGTTAAAGTCGAGCTTTTATATATTTTTAAAGTGTATTGTACGTGGGATAGGCTCCAGCGCACCGCGCGAGCCTGAAAAAAGGATAAGCGGAAGCGAATGGATGGACGGATGGTGTATTGTACGTGTTACAAACCAATGTGATATTTTTTAAATGAAAGGATTGAGAGAATGGTAAAAAGGAAAATGCAAAAATGTAGTTAGAGAGGAAGATTAACACTTACCAACTGATATGCACATAGGGAAAGCGAGGCGAGTTGTTGTTGATCCCTGGTTCGCGGTTGTTGCGAGCTCGTCCCGCAGGCTCTTCTGCACTTCGGGCGTAGCGATGAGGCTCAAAACACCCCAATCAGACGAAGTAAAGACGATCCGCGGTGTTAGCGGGCCAAAACCTTCACCCGCTTTTAGCTGGTAGAAATAGATTTTGCTCTCTCTAAGGCTGAAAGCATAGCCCCAAAGCCCACCGGTGTTGAGCCTGAATCTCTCCTCCATCGGACCTGCAGCCGATTGGCTAACCGGGGTGCGAGGGGAGCCGCCCCTTTGTTATGTGATTGGCAGCGGGGCGAGTTAGGCACGCCTGGGAGGCGGAGTTGGTCTCTGGTGCAAATTTTCAAACTAGGTAAGCAGCATTCGGGGATGAGCCGGGGAGCGAACAGAAGGAAAAAGATGCTGCTCTGGGAGAGGTTCGATGCGAGTCAGAGCGAAAGGAGAACTTAGACTTTGCTGAATTTGAGACGGAGCTAGTAGAGGGCTGGTTTGAAGAAAAAAGACTAAGGATTTTTTCAGGATTTCCCCTTTTTTCAAATATAAGGCTTTGGGTATAGAGGGTTCCCTACAAGTTATTCTAGGGTTTTTTTGTTGCGCGTGTTTTGGAGAAAAGAGTTTTTTTCAGGAAGTTTTTAATGTTGGGAGCCGCGGTGCGTTTATGATCGCGAGAGTTTTTTGTGACTCTGACTTTGATTCTAAATCTCCTTGTTCGGATTAAACAAATGCATATAAATTGAAATAAATCTGTGAAGGTTCTCAGTCATCCAGGTCATCGTAGTCAAAGGAGTTTGCAAAGAAAAGCGTCTGGATCTTAAAATTGCTTGAAGACGTTTCACCTCTCATCCAAGAAGCTTCTTCAGTTCTAAGGTCAAATGGCCGAGAGTCCCAGATTTAAACCCAGTGGGAGTATCCCCCCAAAGAGGGACAAAGGACCCCCTGGTGATCCTCTAATCACATGAGCCAAGGTGTGAAAGCAGGTGTGGGACCTAATCAGCCAGGGTTTCAGGTGAGCTCATTGTGAAACCTGGCCCCACCTTGTCATATGAGGATCACCAGGGGGTCCTTTGTCCCTCTTTGGGGGGATACTCCCACTGGGTTTAAATCTGGGACTCTCGGCCATTTGACCTTAGAACTGAAGAAGCTTCTCGGATGAGAGGTGAAACGTCTTCAAGCAATTTTAAGAAGTCCAGACGCTTTTCTTTGCAAACTCCTTTGACCAAATTGAAATAAAGTTTTCCCCCAAGGCATGCACCCTGTATGTGTGGCCATACTGAACGTTACAAAAGCACAAGTTTAACTAAGCACTTTTACTACGGTTTAACACATTTTCACACACACACACACACACAAGCACGGTCCCAGAGACACAAGCACGGGCCCGAGACAGGCGCGCCCACGAGCGCGCGGGGGCGTGCACGCGCGCACACACGCGCTGAGCCACCACCAGATGGCGTTTTTTAAGCATAAAAAAGTAAAAACTTTTTAATGGCTTAAAAATAAAAGAATGCTATTTGATATAAAAACTTTCTAAATAATCACTTAGTTCTTTTTTGGGGGGGGAAGAAAAAGCAATGAGCTATGAACTATCATATTTTTTGAGCAATATCATAATTTTATGAAAATCATACTTTTTATGAATATCATATTTTTTTTATAAATATCATATTTTTATTACTTCCTTTATTACTTCCTTTACTTCCTGAGCTCATGAATAACTTATTGGGGCCACAAATCACTCAGTTTGACATAAGGGGCCTAATATCCCTCTCTAGTGTAGTGCAGGTCTATGATGATTTTTAGTGCTACTACCATGTAGTTCTGATTCTGGTTCTGTCTTGTTTAAGTCCTAAGTAGTCCTGATTTTGAACTGTTGTAGTCCCGTTTTAATTCCGGATCAGTTCTGGGTCTGGTTGAATTGGGGTTTAGTCCCTGTGTCTTGATACAGCCCCAAATTTGTTCTGCCTTGCTGCTTAATTAAAAAACTAGTTTAAGGTGTCCTGCATATGTGATATATATATTTTTTCCTATATGAAGTCATTCTTTTTTTAACAAAATTCAAAACAGAGCCTGTTAATCTTTCAGTCATTTCTACCCTCACTTAATTTCCTTTCGCTGCTCAGCTCTCACACAGTGGCTCAGCTATGCTCCAATTGCTCCATATTATGGTCAATCACATGCGAGGATACAGGATAATATCATTGTGTGAAAAACAGAGAGGGTGAGAGACGCGACAGTCAAGTGGAGTGTGCGTCTGTCCTCTCAGTAAGTGAGTGAGACAGTAGACAGCGGTGAGGAGGGCTGTGCGAAAGCAAAAACACATAAACATGCCTGACACCTGTAAACGAAGCAGCATCTGGCTGCAGTTTAAAGACTTTTTTGTCTCGGTCCTGGTCCCGTCTCGACTTTGTCTTGGTCTTGGTCTTGTCTTGGTCTCGGTACCCTCTGGTCTTGGTCTTGTCTTGGTCTCGATACCCTCTGGTCTTGGTCTTGTCTTGGTCTCGGTTTAGGTGGTCTTGACTACAAGTCTACTTGGTCCTGGTGGTCTCCCTCACTAGTTTCTCCCCAGGGTGAATGTAGCTGTTGATATAATATGGACTCTGTTATTAAATGAAAAGACCAAATTAGACTACACTACTGAAACGTTCTGCTGATGTTTTTAAAGTCTCCATGTTACCAGGATGTAGAGGGCTCTGAAGATTTAAACAGTTTTAGATCCATTACACTCACAGTCTTATGTTAAAATCTCAAAGGACAGCATTATATTTTTGATATTAACAGTAACTCTGGGCCTCTGCAGAGTGAGCAGATGATCTCATTGCTGTCTAAAAATGGATAAAAACAAACATAAGAAGTGCTGAATCCTTCAATAATACAGACTATTAGAGTAACAGGTGTGTAGCATCGCTAACTAGCTAGCAACAAGCCTCCAACACAGTGCGTATGCTAGCGGCTAATCTAGCAAACGAATTAGTGTGATTTTAGATGTTTTAGAAGTATAAAATGATAAGCTGTGTGTCTTTTTCATAACTGTGACATGGTTGTATTTACCTTAATTGAAGAAGTCGTCAGTGGCGGTATACTCATCAGCAAATAAACTGGAGCAGCTGGGCTACGTAAAAGTGTAGGGGGGCGTGTTTGCAGTCACGTCCAGCGGGTGTGTGGGCGGGAGCGTGACACAGTCGCTCCACCTCAAGTCACTACTGCGCAGACTTCGGCTCCAAAAATGCAGGATGGCAGCCTCCACAAATGGGATATTTTGGCTTCAGTTTTGTACAATGGGAGGTGGCGCTGGGTAGACCCGTTTTGTACGGTCCAACTTTGCACATGTGCAGTAAGGATCGGGGAGTCCTGATCCATAACTACCTTTTTTTTCTGTTTTTGTCCACTTTATATTAATATGTTTCATTACTGCAAACATTTTAAGAGATACGTATTATTGTTAACATCTTAACAGATACTCTGACGCGTAACTATTGTAAAATGCTTCAAGCGTTAGTAGTGGCCTTTCGCACATGCGTGGTACTGATCGGGTTTCTGGTATGGATCTGGTAGTGACGGGCAGCTGAACCAATCAACTCAATATGGAAGATGATAAACGCACACTGGCCCTCTCGATGGGAAATTTGAGTATTAAAAAAATAACAAGACGGAACAGTCGACCAACATAGAGTATTATGCACATTGTGCACGAAGGAATTTTCTTTTCACCGAAGCACTTCCAGCTTAAAATATCACATTGACGAAAGCAAACGTTAGCCGGGGATGCTGCTAGCACTTTGGCTAACGCGTCACCCAGCTTGCAACAAACCACTCACGGAGCATCGGGGACGCAGTAAGTCTACCTCGGACATATTGACTGACACAAGTGGATTGCAACAAACTGCAGACCTGTTAATATCATTAAGAACACGCACTTTACATAGCTTTGGTTCCTCGTTTCAAGGACTTGAAGCCTCCCGGAGAGTGACAGAGGGAGAGGATACATGTTTACAGAGTTTATTGTTAACATGAATGTTCAAGATGTTCAATAAACATGTTAAGTGCGTATATTTTACCTTTTTTTTCCCGAGTCTGTTTGCTCATGCAAAATGAAATGCAATTAATATAGAATAAAAATGAATTATATTTAATCGTGATTATTCAAAATCCACCGTAACCCTGAGATGAATCAGATTGAACATTTTGATTGTTTGAGAGTGCTAATATATATTATATATTAGTGTATACTTACATATTAGTATATAGTTTCTTTTTTTTTAAAAGTTTTATTACCTGTGCTAAAAGACTGAAGAAAACTATTCATATTCTCTTTGAATTTAAGCATACGCTCTTTGTGTTTATTCTGCGTTTACTTCATAACTGCATAAATGTCAGTTTAAAGGTTAAATATAAAGTTGAAAAAATGTAATTGCATTGATCAAGTAATTGCAATTAATCGCGATTAATTACAGACAATTGTGAGACTAATTAGGTATTTTTTCTTAATCTATTGACAGCTCTAAATAATAAACAGGACAAACGTGTGTTTAAGGCTGCTGGTCTGCACATTTTCTGCATGTAAATATTTGTTCACTTACGTTTTATTTCTTTTTATTTCCTGGTGTGTATTTATCTACAGATCAAGAAGTCATTTTTCCTCCTCCAGATAAAGCTCTGCTGCCGAGCCTCTGACTCTGACAAACTTCATTTGTTTTTTTGTTTTTGTTTGTTTGGGGGGTTTTGTGGGGGCAGGGTGTAGTTGTGACAAAGAATGATATTACAAACTCAGAGCAACACCCTCTTCTCTGCATGAAGCCTTCCAGCTTCACACATTTTGCGTTTATTTCTGATGTCGGCCGTGCGACGGAGGTTTGATCATGATCGGAGGTGTCTGCTAACCAGGAAAAGTCCGTCAGTGTCAGAACTCACAGTGAGTGTTGATAAAGATGCAGAGGAGGAGAAGCTGATGGATGCCTCAGGCGGAGAAGTTATTTCAGTCCAGGAGGAAGCTGCACGACACCGCAAACCCCAAACCTGCTCACCGAGAAGAGTTTTACTCTGGATTTAAAGATTTCATCATGTAAACACAGAAAACAGGAGAAACATTCAGACATCAGAAGAAATCAGCTCCAGCTTTTAAACTGTGATGACAACAGCTCATTTACACAGAGCCAAATCACAACAACACTGTAAGGTAAAGACCTTAAATATTCACACAACACAGAATTAAAGCACACAAAGAAGAAACTGGTGTTTGTTGTGGTGTCCTCCTCCATGCGGATCACAATCATGCCCACGGTTTTCACAGCGATGTCCTTTTAATCCAGGACTGTCTCTGTGGAGAGGACACGTCCTTAAAGTGCAGAAACATCCTCAGTATGAAGGTTTAGGTCTGACATGTGTCCATGCAGAGTCCTGAAGACACTACAGACACACACACACACACACACACACACACACACACACACGCAGACAGACAGACACACACACACACACACACACACACACACACACACACACTGAAGATGAAAGGTGTGTTTGATGTGTTGGGCTGTGTCGCTGACCTTCATCATCATCACCATCCTAGCTCCAGCTCTAAAATCATCGTCGGCGTGATGATGAAGTCTCCTGATGAAGATAATAAAACATTCCTTGTTCCTGGCCGTTTGAATATCCGTGTGGAGCTCAGTGAAAGTCTGTTTTATCTCGTGTAACCTGAAAGTTCAGTCATTATGGACGATAATGAGCTCACACAGCTCAAAGACCACAGAGGAGCTGACTGTCAGACCTTCCTCCACGGTCACCTGACCTTATCTGTCCTGATTATTTATGAGGAAAGATAACGCTCTGAAATGTGGCTGAAGTTCTGTATGTGTGTTTGAGGAGGACAAGGACTGCTGCTGCTATTTGTTTGATTTAATCTGCTGCTGCTGGTGTTTCTCATTTCTCTCCCAAGGTCGCTGAAGCTGCAGCGAAACAGGTCGAGCTGTCTTCTTCTTCTTCTGCTCTGGTTTCTGAGTAAACAGCATCTGCGTGACGTCAGCTTCAGCCTCAGAAATTTATCTTTGTCTTTATATATAAATAATAAAATAAAATTTAAAAAATGTTGTTCCTGGGATCTGCTGGAGCCACTTGCCTAGCTTGGGAGTCACCGCGCCAAGCGCTCCAACTATCACTGAGACCACTGTTACCTTCACCCTTCACATTTGCTCCAGCTCTTCTCTGAGCCCTTGGTACTCCTCCAGCTTCTCGAGTTGTCATTCAGTATCATTACATCAATCACTACTGCCATCTTCCTCTGCTAGTCTACTGATACGTCCAGTATATACACAGTCTCTTGTCCTGTGTCCAGTGTGTTCAGTTTTGCTTTCCCTGTTAGTCTGTATTTGTTCCAGCTGTGTTCCCACCTGCTGTCCATCCTCTCGTTATCCTGTCTATGTTTTAGTCTTCAGTCTCCCTCTGCTTGTTGTTTCCCTCCTGACCTGAGTTTTTCATATCTTTTATTTTTGAGTGTTTTTGTCAGAGAAATAAAGCTGCCTCTTTCAGTTCATCCTGTTGTGTTTGAGTCCGGTGTTTGGGTACTGTCTGACCTGCCACACCTCCCCCTCGGCCTGTGCTTCGAGGACTCTGATAGTTAGAATGGCTCGGGGCTGTTGATTCATTTCAACTAACATGTCTGTGAAGATTCTCAGTCATCCAGGTCACAGTGATCTGAAGACCTTGGAAAGAAAAGTGTCTGGACTTCATAATCATCCTGCTGTAACCAGGTTTCTGTGAGGCAGAGTAAATCGATTTGTTGATCACTTATTAACTCATGTAGTAACAGAGACCTAACGTTTAATAATCCACATCTCACAGTTTTTCTCTTTGGTGCTGTTGTGGATACTGTATTGTTTTTTCTGATGTTTTATGTTTCAGTTATTTTTTGTCAGATACTAAATTAAACATTTGTGTGACAAATATGCAAAAACCTAAGGAATCAAAATATTTCACTGACTAAAAGTTCTGCCAAACATATTTGTACATCTTTTAAAGTAAGGCCAGCTTCTAAAAAGCACTCATCACACCCACTGACAGCATCCATGACAACACATGTCAACAATTCAAACAACACAAACACAATAACATCAGACAGAAGCATCACCGTGTAACATCCCTGAAACCATTAAACACAAAAACATTCATGAATAAAAACAGTTCTTCATAGAGACATATTTATGATCTACTGTGTGATGTAATGATATTAAACATTATTTATATGACACTGGCTTGATGTTCAATAGTTCTGTTTCTGTACATTTGGAATAAACACAATGAATGTGAGTCGATGTGGCATTCCTAATGAAGCGGTGCAGCAGAGCTGGCGTGGAGATGTGAGGTTTTCGTCCGTCAGCGCGGCTGTGGTCTGACATTTAGTGGTTAATGAGAGTGCAGATGAAAGCGGAGCGTGAACGAGTGGAGCTGCAGGTCGCAGCGTGATGCAGATCAGACAAAGAAAAGGGCACAAACTGTTTCTTCTGCGTCATCACCAAACTCTGAGCCAAGGGCAGCTAAGGTGCATCACGTATGGCGCTCACATCACTAAACAACACTGAATGAGCAAAACAGTGAGCATGACCTCTGACCTGTGATGAGAAGGTGCGGCCGTTTAATGAGCAGATGGAAACAGAAGCTGCTAAAGAGTCCAGGTATTAGACATGGCCCCTGGAGAGCAGCGGCTTTTAGCACCAACCACATGGTTTCAGCTAGCTGATCTCAACAACACAAACACATGTTTGTTAGCCATATACAGCCACAAATCTCAAGATTAAACTCTTACACATTATGTGTTTTAGCGATGCCATAACACTGAAACAATAGAGCGTGGTCAGTAAGTCAGAACAAACTACAACATAATGAACACACATTTACTCACTAACAGATTTAAAGACCATCCAAGAAGTCGGAGCTCTTTGATTTGGATGGTGTTGAGCACTAATTAGCAGCTATCTGTGTAAAGTCCTTTAATATCCAAGCTGGAAAGCTTTAGCTGATAACTTCACCCTCTCATGCAGATGCAGCGGTGATGTCACATGACCACATCCAGCTGTTATATGCAGTGTTTTTTTCATAGACACATGAAATGTGCTCACACTGACAGTGAAGAAAACAGTGTTTATTTGTTTAAGTCTGCGATTAAAGCGGCTTTAAGTCGGCACGAACGTCCGACCTGAGTGTGATCATTAAGGACAAAACACTTCCACCTGATGAGCAGTCACACGAGTCGTGCTCATCTTCAGCTGTGCGTCACATGGTGACCTTTTGACCTCTGCGCAACAGGTAAACATTCATGTAAACATTCAGTATAGACATGTTTAATATGAACTCACGGACACCCCATCAATCAAAGCAGAGCACATCCACACAGTTTATCTCATAAGCTGCATACATGAATAATCTGAGCGATGGAGAGGAGGAGGCGGAGGAGGTGGAGGTATAAATAGAGGAGACAGACAAACCAACGCTCATGAGGAGGAAGGAAAGGGAGAGGAAAACCTAAAGAGAAACACCAACCTGACTGAAATCAGACACCACAGAAGAAGAGTTTGTGACACCTTCCTGGAGGATCTTTAATTATTAGTTTAAAGTGAGTTTATTCACCTTCTCATGACTTTAGTGACAGTTAACATGAGAAAACTCATTCTCTGATTGTTTTATAGGTTTTTAAAAGTACTTTTGGAGATGGAGAGCAAACGAGCTGTGGTCTATCTGTCCGTCTGTCTGTCTGTGCTGACATCACTCTGTCAAGGCCAAAGGTCAGGCAACAGCCACCTGCTGTCAGCGCCCGATGAACCAACCCTCGGACTCACAACCAGTGAGCTGGTGAGTCATCTGTCTCATACATGATCTTTGTATGTCTTTTATTTTGAAAAGGTCTGCTTGTGTTTACTAATCTAATAAGATTCAAATGTTTAATCTGATGACATTTGTGCTTCATTTTAATGAGTGACTAAAGGAAGCCATAATAATACAAATAGTTTTTTGGCTGCAGGTAAAATATCATATAATGAGAAAACTGATTCTGACTTTTTAAACTAGTGTCTGATGAAGCACAGTTAAAATAAAGATAATTAACAACTGTTTTTTTTTCTTAGAGTGAAATATGAAAAATAAATTAAAGATGGTAAAACTGAAACAGACGGAAACCAAAATTGTATTAAATCAGTTTTATGAGTTAAACTACAGTGAATTATGATCATCTGATATCTGAGCTGATCAAAGCATTAAGTTTCCTTTGTAGAAAATAAAGATATAAAACGACACGCAGGTTTGAGCTGATTGGCTGAAATATGTTTTTACAAATGTACATAAATGATGACAAATGAAAGTAGTTTGATTAAAATTTGATTAAAAATTATAATTAAAGTAATAAATGTAGACAAATACAACTTTAATAGGAGAAAAAATAAAAAACACTGTTGTGACGTTAAAGAACTAAATCAATAAATGAGCTGTTTAATTTTAACAAAGGAAGATGAGAATGATATATATATATATATACATATACATATACATACATACATACATACATATATATATATATATATATATATATGTACACACATATGAAGTCCAGCCATTACTGAGTCCACAGACACAAACTTAATGAGATTTAAATTTATGAAGATTTTAGGAGAGAAAACATTCATGTTTTATTTTTATTAAATATTTGCTGTTTTTATTTTTATTTTCTGAAATTTACTTTTTTTTAATTTATAAAGTTTCCCCATGAAGTCTCAGCGATGAATCAGTGACACCAGTGTAAACTATCACTGCTGTACTTTGGTCTCTGTCAATGAAATATGACTTTAACATGTGTGTGTGTGTGTGTGTGCAGGCTGAAGCTCTGCAGGGTCTTCTGGATGAAGCTGACAGCTCAGCCGGTCTCTCTGTGGAGAAAAAAGCCAGCGTGATCCCGCGGGTGAGAACACTCTGACTCTATGTTATTTATTTATTTAGTTAAGCATCTTTTGAAAAACAGTTTCCAAAGTGCTTCGACTGAAAGCAGCGAGTGCAGATCCAAATAAAAAGGTTCCTATATGATTCATGATCATGAATGACGAGAGACGATCATAAAGATCAAATCTCGCCTCTGAGCGGTCGTGATGAAAAAGACCATGTAAAAGATCCGAGGCTCAGAACTGACTCGCAGTTCTGAGCTGATGAAGAGCTCTAAAACTGATCAGTAAAATCTCGCAGGATGGGGCTGATGTGATGATTAAACCCATCAGTTGCTGAGAGGCTGGATGGACAAATAATAGACGAACTGGAGCCCAGTCCAGAGAAAATACAGCGAGCACTGGTTTTACAGTCAGGAATGAGAAACGTTTCTGCTCAAAGTTTAGAGCTGCTCAGCTGTACTCAGGACAGAGAGGCTTTTAACATTTGCTTTAGTTAGTTACATAACTTTTTTCTTTTAAAAAAATATAGATTAACAAAGATTACAACTCAGAATACAAATTATACAACTACATCATAGTTTTGACTCTACAGCAGAGGAAGTTTAAAAGGCTGTGACAAACGCAGCCATGAGTCTTCACTGCCTGACTTCACCAACCCTCCTTTAAACTCATGTTGTGAGTCCAGGACCTGTGGGCAGTCAGTACTTAAACTTTGTGACCCTCAGAGGTTTCTCAGCATTTTTTTATTTTTCTGAGGAAACGTCTGATTCTGAATCGGTCCATTGTGATACACCCTGAATCCTCTCTCTCTGTCTTCATCAGTGTGATGTGGGTGAGCGGTGTGCGATGAAACACGGACCTCGGATTGGTCGGCTCTGCGACTGTCTGAGAGGAACAGCCTGCAACACCTTCTTCCTGCGCTGCTACTGACCACTCGCTCACACATTTTCCTCATGAGGACCTAAACTCGGTCTGGGCGCTCACACAGACAGTGCTCAGAAAGACAGAAGTGCACTCTCTCACCAAGCTGTCTCTCTGCATATTTTAGTCTTTGTTTTAAAGTTTTTGGTGTTTGTCCTTCAGATTAATTTATTTTTGTTAATAAAGATTCTTCATAAAGCTGCACGGCTCCAAAGACTTCATGATTTACAATCTGTTCACGCCTTCAGCTATCAAGCTGCTGCCAACACCTGCAGTTCCTCTGACGTCCAGCAGAGGCAGCAGTGAGTCTGTCCCCGTCGACTCCTATGTTAAAACAGCAGAAAGAAATGTTTACAGTCTGATACACAAACTGTTTGGTCTTTATAGATAATTTCTCCCTTCATAACACCTGTACAGGTGGACAATGTTTTTAAAACTCACCTGTTTGGATTAGGTTTGTTAGGGGTGTGGCCTCTTTGACTCGCAGGTGGATGGTGACACAGGCGTCTGTAGCTGCTAACTGTCTGCTAGGCTTGACCTCAGCTAACTGGAGTGATTGAACTGGACGTCTGGACCACGTTTGTGCTGTTGGAGCCTTTTAATGACATTTTCATTCTTGTAATATCATTTTAGTAAATAATGATCTGATAAGTAATTATTGTTTGTCAGACGATCATTAGACCAACCAGGAGCTCAGTGCTCCAGTTTGGTGAAGGAAATTCATGGATTTTGTTTGAAAGTCCAAAGATTGAAAGTTTTGCAAAATTACTGAATATTACATATAATATTTAATATAACAGTACAGCCTTATATGTACTGATGGAGGAGAGTAACTCCAGAGCACAAAACACGATGAAAGTGATGCAGTTTTATACTGAAGCATTAAAACAAAATCGTCTGATGCATCATACGTAAATAGCGCAGTGATTAGATTTACAGGAAACCTTGAAGTCATTGGGTTGATCAGGCTGGTTGAGCTCAGCTGTCAGAGCTGCAGGTGTGTGAAGGTGTAGCAGGAATCTGGCATTCAGTGAGCTTTAATTTAAAATCAAAATCAGGAGCCCAAAGTGAATCAGCCCAGTGAGACCAAACACTTTCCTTCCATGTTCATCTGCTGCTTACTGAGATGTCTCTGACCCCCCAGGGTCAGGATCCTTGTTTCGATCATTCACACCCACTCTGAACCTTAAATCAGATGATAACATGGAACCGAACATTTATAGCTAAGGTTTGCTTGTTTTTCTCCAAAATAAAGTTCATGTTTACATTTTTTTCTGCTTCTTTCATTTTCAGCTGCTGTTTCAAATTTAAATTATAAGCTTATAAATGTATGAACCTCCTGAACATGTGTTCACTTAGACCGGGACTGTCTGCTTTCTCTGCTGTTTTTATCTGACATCAGACTTTCCCAATCAGTCTTCTCTAATTAGACCTCCGGAGAGGCTGATTGGCCCCTAGGGCTGATCATAAACCCTCCTAAAAAAGACTGACAGCAACAGCACACCATGGCCTTCTCATCAAACCTTTATTAACAGTCATGCTGGTGACAGACTTAAACCAACTACTGCTGTGAGAATCAATCAATCACCTATTAGTCAAAATAAAGACACGTGAAAATATTAAACTTAAAGTCAGATTATTTCATTGATATCAGACTTAAACATAAAAAATCACAAAGAAAGAACAATACAGTATCTTCAACAGCACCAAAGAGTAAAACAGTGAAATGTGGATTAGTAAACATTAGGTCTCTCTCTTCCAAGTCTCTGTTAGTACATGACTTAATAATTGATCAACAATTAGGTGGTAGAGCAGGTTAGCTGCTGATTGGAAAGTTGGTGGTTCAGTCCCTGGATCCCCCAGTCTGCATGCCAAATATCCTTGGGCAAGTTACCAAGCCCCACTTGCTCTCCGTTGCATCCACTGAGTATGAATGTGTATGAATGTTAGTTAGAAAAAAAGCACTGAAAAGTAGAATAGAATAGAATAGAATAGAATGGAATGGAATAATCCTTTAATTGTCCCACAAGGGGAAATTTGGTTGTAACAGCAGCCAGAAAGACACATATACAAACAAACAGTACACAGGACACGGAACAGAAACATACACAATTTTTCTTGAATATTTACATTAAGGACAATGTTTACTATATACAGAGTACTGTACAGTTATTAAATTAAATAAAAATAACTATAAGTAAGAGGCAAACCAGGTTGTAGTGCAAATCGATTGATTAACTTATTGCAGTTACAGCGCTGATGTAAACATCTATGATTGTTGGGAGCAGTTCTGATTGTACAGTCTGACAGCTGCAGGGAGGAAGGACCTGCGGAAACGCTCCTTCATGCATCTCAGATGCAGCAGTCTGTCACTGAAGGAGCTCTGCAGTTCAGCAACATTTCCATGCATGGGGTGGGAGACTCTGTCCATCAGAGATGTTATTTTGGCCAGAGTCCTTCTGTCTCCCACCACCTGCACTGGGTCCAGGGTGCATCCCAGAACAGAGCTGGCCTTCCTGATGAGTTTATCCAACCTCTTCCTCTCAGCTGCCGATAAACTGCTGCTCCAACATAACACACTGTAAAAAATGACAGACGCCACCACAGAGTCATAGAAGGTCTTTAAAAGCGCTCCCTGTACTCCAAATGACCTCAGCCGCCTCAGCAGGTAGACTCTGCTCTGACCCTTCCTGTAAAGAGCATCAGTGTTGTGGCTCCAGTCCAGTTTATTATTCAGGTGAACACCCAGGTACCTATAAGAGTCCACTATCTCAATGTCCACTCCCTGGATGTTCACCGGTGTCAGTGTGGTGGGTCTGCATCTCCGGAAGTCCACCACCAACTCCTTGGTTTTCCCGGCATTGATCAGCAGGTGGTTCTGCTGACACCAGTCTACAAAGTCCAGAGTCCACTGTCTGTACTCTGAGTCGTCCTCGCCTGTGATGAGGCCGACTATGGCAGAGTCGTCAGAGAACTTCTGTAGGTGGCAGCGTGGGGAGTTGATGGAGAAGTCTGCAGTGTAGAGGGTGAAGAGAAACGGTGCCAACACAGTTCCCTGTGGGGCCCCCATACTGCAGACCAGCGTGTCAGAGACACAGCCCTGTGACCTCACATACTGTGGGCGTCCTGTGAGGTAGTCCAGTATCCACTGGGACATGTGGTGGTCCACTCCTGATAGCTCCAGCTTGTCTCTCAGAAGTCGTGGCTGGATGGTGTTGAAAGCACTGGAGAAATCAAAGAACATGATCCTCATAGTGCTTCCAGGCTTCTCCAGGTGAGTCAGAGCTCACCTGGAGAGTATAGACAGTGCTTGTGAGAATGGGTGTGTATGGTGTGAATGCGGCGTGTTGTATAGAGCGCTTTGAGTACTGCAGGAGAGTAGAAAAGCGGGGTATAAGAATCAGTACATTTACCATTTACCAAATTGATTAACTCTGCCTTACAGAAACCTGGTTGCAGCAGGATGAGTATGTTAGTTTAAATGAATCAACACCCCCGAGTCATTCTAACCATCAGAAACCTCGAAGCACAGGCCGAGGGGGCGGTGTGGCAGCAATTTTTCACACCAGCCTATTAATCAACCAAAGACCAAGACAGACTTTTAATTCATTTGAAAGCCTGATCCTTAGCCTTGTCCACCCTAGCTGGAAAACTCATTCAAGTAAAGTCAATCTTTATTTGTCACATGCAAAGTTACACATTACACGTACAGTTACTTGCAGTGAAATTGGACCACTACCGACCACACGTGCATAGCACAAACATTCACATTGTCCTCAGCAAAGAGTCAAAACCCAGTCATGTTATGAAGAAGAATTTTGTTGTTCCCATCAGCCTTGGCCTTTCAGGGATCCAACTTCCCGTTGCAGAGCCGTGAGCTTCTCCAAGATCTTATCCATATTGCATTCAATAAACACAGTCTCAGTACTCACGGCTTGCCCATCGTCAATCATGTGGGTCAGCCTTGTTGGGTTTTCAACAGTTGCAACTGCTTTCTTTGTACTTTGATAAGCCAGGTCTGAGCCAGCCCCGATCAGCCAGAACTCTGTTATCATGGTTCTGGTGGATGTCATTCAATGTCCTCCATTGAGAGTGTCACCAGGGACACAATACAACTGACCACCGCGTATCCGCAGCAAACATCTCTGCAGGACAATCGGGCTCTCCCAAGCCCAGGCTTCTCGTCGAGAATAGGCTGTGAATTTCGTTGAGGGACCAGTTGATCAAATCCATAATTCTTTAGGTTTTGGAGGTCAAGACTGAGGGACTCTATTTGTGATCATCTATCGCCCACCTGGGCCTTACACAGGGTTTCTGTCTGATTTCTCAGACTTCTTATCTGATTTACTGCTCAGCTCAGATAAAATAATTCTCAAACACGTAGCTTAAAGCAGATAACTCGTGAGCTGGAGAGGAAATGGCGTGTCACAAAAAGAGAAGATGATCATATAGCCTGGAGAAATAGTTTGCTGCTTTATAAGAAAGCCCTCCGCAAAGCCAGAACATCTTACTATTCATCACTGATTGAAGAAAATAAGAACAACCCCAGGTTTCTCTTCAACACTGTAGCCAGGCTGACAAACAGTCAGAGCTCTACTGAGCCAACAATCCCTTTAACGTTAACTAGTAATGACTTCATGAACTTCTTCACAAATAAAATTTTTATCATTAGAGAAAAAATGACTCATAATGATCCCACAGATGTAATATTATCTACAGCTACTTTTAGTACCATCGATGTTAAGTTAGACTCTTTTTCTCCAATTGATCTTTCTGAGTTAACTTCAATAATTACTTCCTCCAAACCATCAACGTGTCTTTTAGACCCCATTCCTACAAAACTGCTCAAAGAAGTCCTGCCATTAATTAATTCTTCAATCTTAAATATGATCAACCTATCTCTAATAATCGGCTATGTACCACAGGCCTTCAAGCTGGCTGTAGTTAAACCTTTACTCAAAAAGCCATCTCTAGACCCAGCTGTCTTAGCTAATTATAGGCCAATCTCCAACCTTCCTTTCATATCAAACATCCTTGAAAGAGTAGTTGTCAAACAGCTAAAAGATCATCTGCAGAGGAATGGCTTATTTGAAGAGTTTCAGTCAGGTTTCAGAGCTCATCACAGCACAGAAACAGCTTTAGTGAAGGTTACAAGTGATCTTCTTATGGCCTCTGACAGTGGACTCATCTCTGTGCTTGTCCTGTGTTGTGGGATTTCTCTTTAGTGTATTGTCCTTTAATGTCTTGATGCATTCTCAATCATCCAGGAAAGTAAATCTCCAAAAGTTGAATCTGTTCATCTGGACGTAGCGTTTTGTGGGAGAAACGTTTCGTCACTCATCCAAGTGACTTCTTCAGTCTCAGCTGACTGCAGGTTTCCCCAAACCTGAGTAAATGTGGCTATCCCAGCTGGACTTTTGTCAAAGCTGGGAAGGCACCTAAAGAAAGCTCCAGCCGATCCAGGAGAGAAGGACAACCGCTGCCCAGGCGAAAACCTGCAGTGATCCCATATGTGTCAGGAGTATCGGAACAGTTGAGACGCATTTTTTCTAAACACCGGGTCTCTGTGGCTTTTAAACCCCAAAATACGCTGCGCCAAAAACTGGTCCACCCCAAGGATCGGGTCCCCCGACACAAACAGAGTAACATAGTGTACGCTGTTAAGTGCCAGGAGGATTGGCAGGATTTATACATCGGGGAAACCAAACAACCTCTAGCGAAGCGGATGGCACAACACAGAAGAGCAACCTCATCAGGCCAGGACTCTGCAGTTTATTTACACCTACAGGCCAGTGGACACTCTTTCAATGATGAGGATGTACACATCCTGGACAGGGAAGAACGCTGGTTTGAGCGCCGAGTCAAGGAGGCCATTTACGTGAAAAGGGAAAGACCATCTCTGAATCGAGGAGGGGGGCTAAGGGTACATCTGTCACCATCTTACAATGCTGTGATTGCAGCCATTCCCCAACTCTCTGTGAATGGTACTCATGGCCATTGATCAGTGTTCTTTGATCAGTGGGTTTTGGTCAGTGATTGTTGATCAATGGTCATGGGAATTTGCATAATTATGATTAAGGAACTGACCTCACAGCCCATTGTTCCTTCTGTGGGCTGGTTTCAGTCATTATGCAAATGTGTGACTGAATTGTCACGGATCAGCCTGAATATTCTCTCACTGATGGTAAATGGTAAATGGCCTGTATTTATATAGCGCTTTACTGGTCCCTAAGGACCCCAAAGCGCTTTACATATCCAGTCATTCACCCATTCACACACACATTCACACACTGATGATGAGCGGGATGATACAGACAACGCAGACAGCAGCGAGGAGGTCGAAAAGTTCCAGACCGGGCAGAAAACGCGGAGACAGCGACAGGCGAAAGGAGAAAACCTGCAGCTCCCGATGGTGGAAGTGGCGGGACCCGAGGGAGCTATTTTAGTTCACAGTCTGACACAGTCAGACATCGCTGACGCCACAAGCCATCTACCTGACCCTCTCATGTCGGGTGCAAAGTTCGGTGAGCAGCTCCTAATTTTCTGCCAAGAATATCGTCCCACGGGTCAAGAAATTAGACGCGCACTGGCAGGCAAGCTGAAACCATGCGACTTGAGGAGAATATCACCTCACTTGCCTGATCCTACGCTGAGGATACGACACCTGACCTATGAGCATGGAGAAAACAGTGAATATTGTACTGCAGTGACCCACCTGATGGATAAGCTAAAGGAAGTTTTCCCAGATAAGGTGGACATGTCAAAGATTCAGGCTTGCAAGCAAAGAAAGGATGAATCTGTGGATGATTTCATATATCGCATGACAACTGTGTTTGAAGCTAATGGTGGAATACCCAAAGATGACATGACGGGCGCCTCCGCCTCCACATATGAGCACCATCTCTGCGGCCATATTTTCCGGGGACTGACATCAGATGTGGCAGCCGAGGTAAAGCATTCATACGTGGGGGGAGAAGATGAACCGCGGCTAACGGAGCTACGACGCCATGCCCGCCATGCTCAGAGCCACCTGGATGAGAAGATAAGCAAAATAGAGGAAAAACAGAATGCCGACCTCCATAATGCAGCCCTAACACTGTATACAGCCATGGCAAACCTGCACGGAGGTTTCCACAACAGAGACAGTTGGTGTGGCCGAAGTGGGGAGAACAGATGACACCGAGGACATTATCAACAATGACAGTAGTCAAGACGAGATCGGGACGCCTATTTTGTCTATGGGGACTATGGACATTGGCGAGGAACCTGTCCTAACCGTGGCCGTCGTGGAGATAGACAGCAACAACGCCAGAATTACCAAAGGCTGAGCCCACGGTGGGAGCAAGCGGACTGAGACCGGAGGGAAAGAACGCCAGAGTACGCTTCAGGCTGTGGTTTGCCCACCTCATCAGAACAGGGAAGTGAAAATCACACACACATACACACACCCATTGATGTAGAAAGTGTTTTACACACAGACACACACACTTTAATACACCACACTTTTGAGCATGTAGAACACGTTTCTTTGTCACCAGCTGGTACATATGTACATTTAAATAGCGCGCCTTATAAATCACTGCCCTTGTATAAAATGTTAGTTTGTAATCAGGAAGTAGAATTTCTTGCAGATTCCGGGGCCACCCACTCTGTACTACGCTCAGATTCTCTCTCACCCCAGCCCGTGCTGGGTGAGAAGTTCACTCATTCTGTGTCCGCTTCAGGAACCATACAGAGAGAAACTTTCACCATACCCCTGTGTTGTGTAGACGGACAGGGTAGAAAATTCACACACGAGTTTCTGTGGTCAGACCTGTGCCCGGTCAGTTTACTTGCCAGAGATTTGATGTGCAAACTGAAAATAAGTTTAATCTCCTGCTATAATGGCATCTCAATCACGCAATCAGACTATGATTATATGATGGTGAAATATAACCCTGTGACCCCGGCTTTCACTTACGGGTGGAAGCTGGAGGAGGGGCCGCTTGTTACAGAATTCATACAAGCGACTCGCAACTGCATGCCTCCAGATGTCTGTTTTATGGCTCCTGGAGAGTTGAGTTGCACGTCTCACTTTTCCCTGCATGGCCCTGATGACAGTTATGAGGAAGAATGGTGCAGAACCGAGAATGATTTGCTAACTGTGACATGTATGTTTTGGAGCTCCACATTTGCTGCGCTTGCAATTTCTCTCACCGATGAGCAAAGAAACATGTTTACTATGGATGCATCCTTCCCACATGTTCCCCTGGCAAAAGCTCACAGCTGCCAGTGGGAAAACATGGGAGAATTTATGCACCGGTGCTACCGCGCTTGCGATTGGGAGACTACAGAGAATCCCACAGTGCTGTTTTCTCGAGAAATGAAAGCCTACAAAAAAAACATGACGTATACAGTCCATTGTGTCCGCTCAGTTGAGCTAGCGAACATAGCTGTCTCACACTGTCTGCACCTCCTCTAAACTCCTCACACCCCCTGCTGACAGAGGTGCCTGACGGCCTGTGGGCCTCATCTAAGTATGATGTAGGCCTGATTACAGATTGTGAGCCAGTGATAATCACTCCACAGTCCTCGTTTAGACCATGCCAAAGACAATATCCTCTGAAACAGGAAGCCATAGAGGGGATTACTCCTGTGTTTGAATCCCTGTTAAAGGCCGGAGTAATTATCCCATGCCCCACCTCTCCGGTTCGCACTCCACTATTCCCTGTGAAGAAAATCAGAGGACCAAATGAACCTGTTGAGTGGCGGTTTGTGCAGGACTTACAAGCTGTGAACAAGGCTGTAATCCCCAGAGCCCCTGTGGTTCCGAACCCCCACACCATTTTGTCCCAAATCCCATCCGACGCTATGTGGTTTACTGTTGCTGACCTGACTAATGCATTCTTCTCTGTTCCAGTTCACCCAGATAGCCAGTTCTGGTTTGCTTTTGAGTTCCAGGGAAAGGCTTACACATTCACTCGGTTGTGTCAAGGCTACTGTGAGTCCCCCACGATTTACAATGCAGCCTTAAGAGACTCTCTGTCAGACTTGGTCCTCTCCCAAGGCACAGTGTTACTGCAATATGTCGATGACCTGCTACTGTGTGCACCCACACAAGAACAGTGTCTTGCAGATTCCCTCGCATTACTGACACATTTGTATAACAAGGGCCACAAAGGTAGTAAGTCAAAACTACAGTTTTGTAAAGAGCAAGTCACATTCTTAGGGCATGTGATTTCTTACAACTCGCACCAGATTTCCTCCAAGAGGGTGGAAGCTGTGATGACCATTCCAAAACCTCTCACCAAAAAACAGATGATGTCATTCCTAGGAACCACATCATACTGCCGCAGTTTCATTCCACACTACTCCTCTGTGGAAGCCCCACTCACTGCACTCATGCATGGTACAAGTCTGTCAGCCATTGATCGCATTTCTTGGACACCAGAGGCTGAAGCTGCCTTCACTTCCTTGAAAAAGCTGCTGCAAACAGCGCTCGTTTTAGCACTTCCAGACCCATCCAAACCATATACACAAATGGTGGATGAAAAGAATGGTTTCATGTCTTCTGTTCTTTTACAGCAGCATGGTGATTCACTTCGCCCGGTGGGTTATTACTCTTCCAAGCTTGACCCAGTGGCTGCAGGACTGCCTGGATGCCTACGAGCAGTAGCTGCGTGTGAGAGGGCCGTGCTCGCCTCACGTGACATTGTAGGGTACTCTCCTCTGACAGTGCAGGTACCCCATGCAGTTTCTGTCATTTTGCTGGTTCAGAAAACTTAACACCTTTCTGCAGCTCGCTGGCTCAGGTACTCTTCCATACTGCTTGACATGCCCAACATCACAGTGAAACGATGCACAACACTTAACCCAGCCACTCTTCTCCCCACGCAAGAGGATGGTGAGCCACACAGCTGCACTGCTGTATTGGGTGAAACTTGTACACCTCGAATTGACTTGTTAGATGTTCCCATCGAGAGCTCTGACATAGTGTTATATGTAGATGGCTCCTCCTCACGTGATTCACGTGGAACTAACCGGGTGGGTTTTGCTGTGTGTTCTGATCATGCTACTCTCGTTTCAGGCTCATTGCCCAGACACTTCTCAGCACAGACTGCGGAACTTCTGGCGCTCACAGAAGCCTGTAAACTTGGGGAGTGTCAGTCGGCCACCATCTACACTGACTCTCGCTACGCGTTCGGTCTGGTGCATGATTTTGCCGCCTTGTGGAGGCACAGAAAGTTCCTGAAATCTGATGGGAAGCCCATCCTCAATGCTAACCAGGCAGCAGTGCTGCTGGATGCCATCCTCCTGCCTGCTCGCATTGCTGTAGTGAAGTGTGCAGCACACACAGGTAAAACTGATTCTGTCTCCCAAGGAAATGCCGCCGCCGATGCAGCAGCCAAAGCAGCAGCCAAAGCAGCAGCCGCAGGAGGCCTACCCTTCCAACATGTCTTGGCATCACTGTCCACACCCAACCTCGCTGATCTTCCTGCTGTACAGTCATTTGCCTCCCAGCCAGAGAAAACTCTCTGGCGCAAACATGGCTGCACACTGGTCGAATCTGTTTGGCGCTCTCATGACGGCCGCCCATGTCTACCTAAACACTTCTGGCCCTGGTTTCTAAAATGGACACATGGGTTGGACCATGTGTCCAAAGGGGGGATGCTACAAGCAGTAACATCGCTATGGTTCACCAAAGGGTTTTCCACAGCAGCTGACAGGTATTGTAAAAGGTGTCTCATTTGTGCGACCAACAATGTGGGACGCCCAGTACAGGTAAACACTGCAACACCCCCCTCACCAGACATGCCTTTCGACCATCTAATGATGGATTTCATTGAATTGACACCAGCCGAGGGAAAGAAGTATTGTCTGGTAGTAGTGGACATGTTCTCTGAGTGGGTAGAAGCATTCCCCATTAAAAGTGCAGATAGCAGTGCAGTGGCAAAAGCCCTCCTGTCAATTCAATTCAATTCAATTCAATTTTATTTATATAGCGCCAAATCACAACAAAAGTCGCCTCAAGGCACTTTATATTGTACAGTAGATCGCACAATAATAAATACAGAGAAAACCCCAACAATCATATGACCCCCTATGAGCAAGCACTTTGGCGACAGTGGGAAGGAAAAACTCCCTTTTAACAGGAAGAAACCTCCGGCAGAACCAGGCTCAGGGAGGGGCGGGGCCATCTGCTGTGATTGGTTGGGATGAGAGAAGGAAAACAGGATAAAGACATGCTGTGGAAGAGAGACAGAGATTAATAACAGATATGATTCGATGCAGAGAGGTCTGTTAACACATAGTGAGTGAGAAAGGTGACTGGAAAGGAAAAACTCAATGCATCATGGGAATCCCCGGCAGCCTACGTCTATTGCAGCATAACTAAGGGAGGATTCAGGGTCACCTGGTCCAGCCCTAACTATATGCTTTAGCAAAAAGGAAAGTTTTAAGCCTAATCTTGAAAGTAGAGATAGTGTCTGTCTCCTGAATCCAAACTGGAAGCTGGTTCCACAGAAGAGGGGCCTGAAAACTGAAGGCTCTGCCTCCCATTCTACTTTTAAATACTCTAGGAACAACAAGTAGGCCTGCAGAGCGAGAGCGAAGTGCTCTAATAGGGTGATATGGTACTACAAGGTCATTAAGATAAGATGGGGCCTGATTATTTAAGACCTTGTATGTGAGGAGCAGAATTTTGAATTCAATTCTGGATTTAACAGGAAGCCAATGAAGGGAAGCCAATACAGGAGAAATCTGCTCTCTCTTTCTAGTCCCTGTCAGGACTCTTGCTGCAGCATTTTGGATTAGCTGAAGGCGTTTCGGGGAGTTTTTAGGACATCCTGATAATAATGAATTACAGTAGTCCAGCCTGGAAGTAATAAATGCATGAACTAGTTTTTCAGCATCACTCTGAGACAGGATATTTCTAATTTTAGAGATGTTGCGCAAATGGAAGAAAACAGTCTTACATATTTGTTTAATATGTGCGTTGAAGGACATGTCCTGGTCAAAAATGACTCCAAGGTTCCTCACAGCATTACTGGAGGCCAAGGTAATGCCATCCAGAGTAAGAATCTGCTTAGATACCATATTTCTAAGATTTTCAGGGCCGAGTACAATAACCTCAGTTTGATCTGAATTAAGAAGCAGAAAGTTAACGGCCATCCAGGTCTTTATGTCTTTAAGACATTCCTGCAGTTTAACTAATTGGTGTGTGTTACCTGGCTTCATGGATAGATAGAGCTGCGTGTCATCTGCATAGCAGTGAAAATTTATGCTATGTCTTCTAATGATGCTGCCTAGGGGAAGCATGTATAATGTAAATAGAATTGGTCCTAGCACTGAACCCTGTGGAACACCATAACTGACCTTAGTGGGTGAAGAGGACTCTCCATTTGCATGCACAAATTGGAGTCTATTAGATAGATATGATACAAACCACTGCAGTGCAGTACCTGTAATACCTACAGCATGTTCTAATCGCTCTAATAGGATATTATGGTCAACAGTATCGAACGCAGCACTGAGGTCTAGCAGGACAAGCACAGAGATGAGTCCACTGTCAGAGGCCATAAGAAGATCATTTGTAACCTTCACTAAAGCTGTTTCTGTGCTGTGATGAGCTCTGAAACCTGACTGAAACTCTTCAAATAAGCCATTCCTCTGCAGATGATCTGTTAGCTGTTTGACAACTACTCTTTCAAGGATGTTTGATATGAAAGGAAGGTTGGAGATTGGCCTATAATTAGCTAAGACAGCTGGGTCTAGAGATGCTTTTTGAGTAAAGGTTTAACTACAGCCAGCTTGAAGGCCTGTGGTACATAGCCGATTATTAGAGATAGGTTGATCATATTTAAGATTGAAGAATTAATTAATGGCAGGACTTCTTTGAGCAGTTTTGTAGGAATGGGGTCTAAAAGACACGTTGATGGTTTGGAGGAATTAATTATTGAAGTTAACTCAGAAAGATCAATTGGAGAAAAAGAGTCTAACTTAACATTGATGGTACTAAAAGTAGCTGTAGATAATGTTACATCTGTGGGATGATTATTTTTTCTCTAATGATAAAAATGTTATTTGTGAAGAAGTTCATGAAGTCATTACTAGTTAGCGTTAAAGGGATGATAATTATGATTAAGGAACTGACCTCACAGCCCATTGTTCCTTCAGTGGGCTGGTTTCAGTCATTATGCAAATGTACTGTTTATAAGGTTTGGGGAAACCTGCAGTCAGCTGAGACTGAAGAAGTCACTTGGTTGAGTGACGAAACGTTTCTCCCACAAAACGCTATGTCCAGATGAACAGATTCAATTTTTGGAGATTTACTTTCCTGGATGATTGAGAATGCATCAAGCCGTTAAAGGGATTGTTGGCTCAGTAGAGCTCTGACTGTTTGTCAGCCTGGCTACAGTGCTGAAGAGAAACCTGGGGTTGTTCTTATTTTCTTCAATCAGTGACGAATAGTAAGATGTTCTGGCTTTGCGGAGGGCTTTCTTATAAAGCAGCAAACTATTTCTCCAGGCTAAATGATGATCCTCTAAATTTGTGACACGTCATTTCCTCTCCAGCTTACGAGTTATCTGCTTTAGGCTACGTGTTTGAGAATTATACCACGGAGTCAGGTACTTCGGATTTGAGGCCTTAGTTTTCACAGGAGCTACAGTATCCAGAGTCGTACGTAGTGAGGAGGTAAAATTATTAACAAGATAATCGACCTCTGTTGGAGTAGCGTTCAGATAGCTGCTCTGCTCTATGTTGGTACAGGGCATTGAAGATGATAACAGTGGGTGGATTATATTCTTAAACTTAGTTACAGCACTTTCAGAAAGACATCTACTGTGATAAAGTCTACTCTCCACTGCTGTGTAATCAATTATTGTAAATGTAAATGTTATCAGGAAATGATCAGACAGCAGAGGGTTTTCAGGAAACACTGTTAAATGTTGAGTTTCTATGCCATATGTTAAAACAAGATCTAGAGTGTGATTAAAGTGGTGGGTGGGTTCTTTTACATTTTGAGAGAAGCCAATTGAGTCTAATAACAGATTAAATGCCATGTTGAGGCTGTCATTTTTAGCATCTACATGGATGTTAAAATCACCCACAATAATTATTTTATCTGAGCTGAGCACTAAATCAGATAAAAAGTCTGAGAAATCAGAGAGAAACTCTGTGTAAGGCCCAGGTGGACGATATATGATAACAAGTAAGACTGGTTTCTGGTTATCATTCCCAGGTGGGGCATCCCGGGAAAAATCACAAGTGATAATGGTACTCACTTTGTGAACCAGGCATTGAAGGAGATTAGTGAGCAACTAGGTTTCAAATTGCAAACACACTGTGCATATCACCCACAATCAGGAGGTGCTGTGGAGAGAATGAACGGCTCCTTAAAGTCCAAGCTGGCAAAGTGCTGTGAAGAAACTGGCCTCACTTGGCCAAAAGCACTTCCCCTCGTGCTGATGTATGTGCGCACGCGCACCAGACCTCCAGCACACCTCAGCCCTTATGAGGTGTTGTATGGACGACCTGCCAGAGTGGGGGCAGAACCCCCCAAATGGACTGGCATGTCCACAGAGTTGTGCAACAGCGAAATGATTGTGTACTGTCAAAATCTCTCCAGGACTCTCTCGCAGGTACACCGAGCAGTGAAAGCAGCCCTACCCAGGCCAGCAGAAGGACCCCTGCACCCGTTCAAACCAGGGAACTGGGTGCTAGTGAAGGATTTCAGGAGGAGACACTGGAGGGCGAAGCGGTGGCTGGGCCCATTCCAAGTCCTACTGACCACACAAACAGCGGTAAAGGTTGGAGAACGAGTTACTTGGATCCACGCCAGCCACTGTAAGCTGTTTGGAGGAGAACCACCCAGAACAGAGGAGCAACTAGAAAAGACAAACGGGGCAGAATAATCCCCGCACCTCATTCAGGTAGTAGGCAGTCTACCCTCTACCTGCAACAATGCGACAAGCCAGGAAGCAGCTCATCACTGGGGTAGCTCTGATGCTTTTCAGTGGGCTGATGGTTGCCCTCTGGTGGAGCCTCTGGAGAGATCAGCAGCTGAGCACCATGCCAACATCCAAGGAGGCTCATGCAACAGAAGGAGCAACCCACGAGATGAGAGACAAATGCCTTACTGAGTATGGCGGATACATTGAGCTACACTATACGTATGCGACTACCCAGACTTTCAGCTTTGATCTGTGCAATGTGATAGACTGTAAAGGTTATAATGAAAGCTGGAGAGGTTATGATGTTTATTTGTGCATATTTGGACATGGCGTTCCGGGATACCAGAAGTGGTGTTCAAGTTGGAGTTTTGTGTGGTGGCATTCCAGGCCGGGGTACTGGGGAGAACAGACAAAATCAACAGAGGGTAAGATGAAAAGTAAGAACAGTTTTTCCTTTGTTAGAGCCCAATTGGCGACTGGTACCGGCCTGAACCCATTACTGCTAACAATTAAGAACCTGAATTGGAACCCATTTTCCAGGAGACCAAACTTCCCAGGACAATGCCACGACTCCAAAGAAGACTCCTTTTATTTAATCATAGGAGTGGACCAGGCCGGTGGAGACACAATGGGCATAATAAAGGTAAGACTACATCATGCATTAAGCCCAAACCACAGTATGACCCGTGCTAATGCAACAGAGGTCACCGCCACCATAGCCAAGCAAATGTTCAGACCACTTGAGGACCCCTTTGTAAATTATCTGAATATCACCTCCCCAGAGAATGTCGTGCAAGTAGAGACGGGTTACATAGACAAAAATACTTGGCTTGACTTGATAACATACACAGCCAGGGTAAACAACATGACAGACTGTGTGGCCTGCTCTGCAGCCCGCCCCACACTGTTCACTGTGCCTGCCCCTTTATTGTTTTCGGAGGACAGGCCAGGATTTGATTGCATGCTACAACTCCACATGACGGAGAGGGTGGACCATGATTGCGCTGTATTAAGTACTCCCTTCCCAGTGGTAAGGAAAAGTGTCACCCCCCCCCCGTGTTCTCCCCAAAGGCCGGAAATTATACGTGCCTAACCAGGGTAAATGCCACCCCCGTAGGAGCTCCTGAAGATTCATGGTGTGCTAAAATAATAAATGTCACAAAATGGGAAAATATGAGCAGCATTACTGTGGCTCGAGCCGATCTGTTCTGGTGGTGCGGTGACAAGGTGTTAATAATCTCTGTCTCTCTTCCACAGCATGTCTTTATCCTGTCTTCCTTCTCTCACCCCAACCGGTCGCAGCAGATGGCCCCGCCCCTCCCTGAGCCTGGTTCTGCCGGAGGTTTCTTCCTGTTAAAAGGGAGTTTTTCCTTCCCACTGTTGCCAAAGTGCTTGCTCATAGGGGGTCATATGATTGTTGGGTTTTTCTCTGTATGTATTATTGTAGGTGTCACGGCACTAGGTCATGTGACCCAGTATGTGGGTTGTTAATGTGTCATTTTGTATTCATTTGTGTTCTGGTTTCAGTTTAGCTCATCCAGTCCATTTCTAGGTTGCTATTAGTCCTTTGTTTCTTAATTTCTTTGTGTCATCTTCCCCTGTGTTAGAGTTCCCCTTGTTGTTTATTGTGTGTTATTGGTTATTGTGTTATTGTGTGTTATGTTTCTTGCCGGCCTGGTTAATGTTGTGAAGTTCGTGTCATGCCTGCGTCTTGTCATGTTTTCCTGTTTATTTTGAAAGTCCAGTTTCCATGTCTTTGTGTTTTGGTTTACATTTCCTGTGCATCATTATGTTCATCCTAGTCAGCTGTTTCCTCATGTGTCTCCACTTCCCCTGATCATTTTATGTGTATACTTAAGTCCTTTGTCTCTTACTGTTCTTTGTCAGGTTGTCTGTTATCCTCACCACTGGTTTCATAGGTTTGCCTCATGGTTTCACTGTGTTTCCTAGTTTACTCAGTGTTCATAGTATTTCATAGTCTTTTCACCGAGTGTCATAGCCTTTTGTTAACACAGTGTTCATAGTCTCCTTACTTTCCCTAGTTTCATGTTTTTCTCGTGCCATCAGCCACAATAAAGGCTCGCTTTGTTTTTGAAACTTCGTTTTGTCTCCACCGTGTCTGCATCTGGGTCTACCTCGTTTTCACACCGGCGCACCCCACTGTGACAGTAGGGTCTGCCTTACAATATAAAGCGCCTTGAGGCGACTGATGTTGTGATTTGGTGCTGTATAAATAAAATTGAATTGAATTGAATTGAACTTAGCATCTCACCTCAGTTATCATTGTTAACATAAAGTACTTTATTATAACTTTGATTTTTGACTTGTTTGTAGAGAATGTGTGTTTGAATAAACACCCTCCTCTGATCGTGCTCTTCCCTCTAGCTGTGTTTTCAGTTTGATCGTACAATCAGAGACGAGCAGCGTCTGCTTTAGAGAACCTTTCCTGCAAGCATGGATCAGACAGATGGAGCTTATCAACCCCCATCACAGACACACTGGCATTTAGCTCCCAGCGTCCACCTTATCCAGAGATAAGATGGGTTAATTATTGCAGCGAGTGCACACACACACACACACACACACACACTGACGCAGCAGCACAAACAGGTGCGAGCTGCACATGAATCATTACAGCGAATAATGAATTATAATATGAATTACTACAAATATGACAGTGAGACACCTTCAACTAATCACTCTCAGTTTTCCTCGTTTAGTCTCATTCTTCTAATGTAACACACACTGACTTCCTCTCCCATTCTCAGTAAGTCAGACAGTAAACAGCTGATTCTTTGTGTCACCTGACCATGTAAGTGATAAACTTATTTACTTTAATTAATCAGAAAATGTCATGTTCAAAATGTTCTGCACAATTAGAGCACACACATCCAATTTTTGAAAAAGAAACTTCATTTATAAATCATCAAAGTGCAAAATAAAACCATAAAAAAGAAAATAAAACAGTTCAGGTAGGAAGTAAACAGAAATCATTTAGATGCAGGAACAAGAGGAGCTTGGCAGAGCTTCATTGGCATGGAGTGGTGTGAGACACACGTGACCCACTTTGTGAAGAGAAATGAGGAGGAAGAGGAGGCTGCAGGAGCAATAAACTTAGTGAGGAAGAAGGTGCAGGTGAAGCAGTGGCTATGGGCTGCTAGGAAGTAGGAAGTAGTCCTAAATGAATATGAGGAGAAGTGACCTTTCCCTTCCATGTCTGAGGAGTGGACAGAGGCTTGATGCTCCTTTCCAACTGGTTTCATTCACAGCTGACCACTGTTGTTTCAAAATAAAAGCCTTGGCTGTGTCTGCCAACACAGTTCGTTTCTGTTTCTACTGCACTTTATTTTGTTACACAGAAAATCGGTGTGAAAGCAGTTCCAAGTATCCTATTTGAAATCAGTGTTTAAATAAGAAGCTTATTGTGTTATGACCCAAGATCATGTGGATCATATGTGTGTATTCATAGGTGTGACTCCTCCCACTAGAGGATGTGAAAATTTAGAATGTAAGATGGCGCGGGCACGTCCGGACGCCTTCCTGACCACTCTGCTCAGACTATGCGCTTTTTTAGTTGTTTACTTATTTATTGCTTTGTTGTACATTCCAAAATCTTCCAGTTTTATAGTTCATGACAGCAGATCACTTCTCAATATTCGTAACAAGTTTGCATTTGTAACCCTGGACAAAACTGTTGTTTTTATGCAGGTCACTTACACAAGAACAATCCGTAAAATCTCTTCTTTACAAAAGTCAGAATTGTCAAGAAAAGGAGCATTTAGGGTCAGATTTACTAACGTCTGCAGCAGCACAAAGACATCTTTAACATTTCAAATGCTGCTGGATTTATTTATTATTGACAGGCTCAGAGTCAGTTTGTGACTGAAAAGTGTGGACAGGAGGATTTTTACAGCCTTATGACATATGATTTTATAAGAGTCTTACTTTCAGGAAGAAAATATTTGAAAGAGTCAGACAAAAGTGATATATATACTAACATTTGCAGTATGCAATTTACTGAAAATTGCAGTAAATTTAATGCAGAAAGAAATCCTGTCTTTTGCCTGACTATGAGAGCGCCTGTCTTTTTGTCAGTGACACATTTTTAAATCACCCAGCATGCCTCACTACGTTGTTAACCTTGATATTCACTTTAGCTGCTGTCCTTCTGTCACAAATCACACCTGACACATGTGTACACCACTCCACCCTGCCTATACTGTAACCTATTCTCTTTTGGACTTTCTTGCTTTGTATGGTTCACTCTATGTATTGAAACTGATCTATCATCACTTCCTCTACTGGTTGCTTCCCTTCTCATATTCTATACATGCTGTACACATACATGCTGTACGTCACGTCTGAAGTGCTCTTTCTTGTCATGAGGCCATACTGCTGCTCACACATCCCTTTTCCACTTTCTCAACACAATCTTTACAGTGTATTGCCCATAAAATGCATGTAACTACAGGGTACTTGTACCTTATTCGCAGGTAGTGTTATAAAGTGTTACGTCTTTTTTCATTTAAATTAATTGTTCTTTGATTATCTTTTCAGATTTTATTGTTCAGTTTCTTTACCAGGTTTTGCTGTACTGTGCAATGACAAAGTAGAAGTAGTAGAAAAGTAGATCAACCAATTTCTTGCAAACACAGTCTTGGGCATTTTTAGAAGAAACCTCGCCTCGTTTTGTTAGTCTTGTAAAGTTGTCATTTGAAGCTGTAAATTCAAATTCAAATTTTATTTGTCACACACACAATCATACACATTACAGGAATTATTAGGGAATTATTGTATTGAATGCTGAACTGTAGTCCACGAACAGCATCCTAACATAATTCCCTCTGCCAGTGTCCAGGTGCCTCAGGGATGTGTGGAGCAAGTAATCTATGGCATCGTCTGTGGAACAATTAGTCCAGTAAGCAAACTGAAGTGGGTCAGTGGTGGCAGGAAGTGAAGAAGTGATGTGATCTCTCATCAGTCTTTCAAAACACTTCATCACAAGTGAAGTCAGTGCTACTGGGCGGTAATCATTGTGGCAAGCGGGCTGTTGTTTCTTTGGGACAGGGGCAATGATGGACGTGGGAACCACTGCTTTGGCCAGAGGTTGAAGATCTCCTTGAACACCGGTGCTAGCTGGTCAGCGCAGGCTCTCGAGACCAGACCAGGGATTGCACCTGGTCCTGCTGCATTCCGGGTGTTCACACTCCTGAAAGCTTTCCTCACGACATGCTATGTGATAATGTAAGAATTGACAGTAAAATTTACAGATTTTAACTTAGAAATTTAAAGTAAAAAGAATAACGATTTACAAAAGAAATTCTGAAAAAAAAGAAGTTATAAATTATAAGAAGTGCAAGTAATTGACAGTAAAATTTACACTGGTGCACTCCATACGCGTGCAGCCATTTGTTGTTTTAATTGCTGCTGTGTCGAAGCGAGCATAGAACGTGTTCAGCTCATCAGCCAGCGAAGCGTCGTCATTCATCATTGGAGAAGCTGGTTGTTTATAGTCCGTTATTGTCCACAGTCCCTTCCACAGGCTCCTAGAGTAGCACTGTTTTAGCTGTGACTAGTTTTTCCCCAAGGCTCCGCTTTAAATAAATAAAATGTACTTATTTTTGTTTTTTAAATTTATTTTTCTTTGGAAACATTTCTGTATAATCCTTACAGATAAAATGTAAGCTAATTTACTAACTGGAAAAGTTTTTTTAAAAGAAATCTATGAATGTTTTTCGTCTTTTGGATTGAATGTTTTAGAAAAATGGTATGAACCTGCTTACCGTAAATATGTTCTGAATTCTGCACCATGAATGAGGTATTTACGAGGTATGTAATGTTCTTTAGCACTGCATTAAAACCTTTTGTTAATGTGTTTCCCGATGTTGTACTAAAAGTTCTCTGTGTTACTGCTGATTCATTCTGAAAAATGTCAGTGCCTCCTTCCTGACACCTCAGAATCAGGTGAATGGCGATAAACCCATGAAGTCAGAACTATTTCCATTCCAGCATTAAGCATCCGCTGTGTCAGAGTGAAAACTACGTTAATTAAATTACAAAAACAAACCGGCTTTAGAGGGCTGGAAGACTCAGAGCATCTCAGAAATACTGAGTGTCAACCACTGACATCACAATTACCAACGAAGCTGAGCTGTGCTACTATGTTCTTTTACCTTGTTGAATTGCAGCTCTACAAATCTGACAGGTGGATTTTCCTGTTTCAGTGCAACTAGACAACAATGAAAAACTACTTACAGTGCAGACAGTATATCCTTGGCTTTTTAGCATAAAACGGATCGCTGCAGCCAGGGGCAAAGCAAAAGTGACCTGCTTAGACTGCTTTTTAGTTTTAGTTTGTTTGCTTGTTATTGGCTCGGTCACTACCCAGCAGTGATGGGAATAACGGCGTTACTTTTTTCAGTAACGAGTAATCTAACTAATTACTAGTCCTATCGTTACAACGGCGTTACCATTACTAACAAGAAAATGCGGTGCGGTCACGTTACTATTTTTCAACGAACAGACGGTTGAAGCTGTGTTCAGCTTACCGCATCTTATATCAGTTGCACAGAAGTAGCTGTAAGTAATCTGGACGCTACAGCTTTAAGCAGCTGCGCGTGCTCCCGCGGGCGGCGATCACTTTCTGCCCGACAATCACTTTTTGGCACAACACCTGGAGCTAAGGGGGCAAAACAATCGCATGAGTGCTGCTGTTTGACTGAGGAAGAATAAAGTAGTCGTGGTAAGTCAATCACATGACCACTTTAAGATGACAAAGCAACAAGGTGATATATACCAGTTTTTAAATTGTGTTGATGGGCCAAGTAAAACCAGAGTCATGATAAACAATATATACGCGTGTTTTTCCTGAATAGTTTCGTCACGTTTAACGTCTAAGGACAGCGCTAGCAAGCACTCTATGACCAAAAAATAAAAAAACAAAACAAAAAACACCTAGTCGTTCGTGTTGGTGGAAAAATGTACCATGTCGACCAATCAGAAATGATATGGCAACATGACATTTGTAGATGTGAGAGATTTGTGATGTTTAGCATGTTTGGAGTGTGTAGTTAATGTGTTGTCTTGTGTAGTTAGTGTGTAGTGTTGTGGATAGTTTTGTGTTGTGTGTCAGAACAATGAGGCGACTGCTGAATGAAAAGATCTGCTGCATCTGCTGCTGTCAGACCTGCAGGTATCAGGCTGTGATGTTCTCCTTTATAGTGGACAGAAATTATTTTTTGCAGTGGCACAAATAATTTGTGTGGCATCTTATTGAATGCAGAACAGCTGATTGTTCTGTAAATAGTATAAAATGGTTATTTAAAAAAGGGTAAAAGGTAAATGACTGCAAATAACTTTGTTGTTTGCAAAACTTGTGCATATGATTTTAAAATTGACAATTTATATTTGCATTTAAAGTTATGAAATATGATGCAATAAACATGTTTGTGGTTGTTACAGTAAAAAATATAACTTTTTTTCTACTCGGATTATGTTTTTTTGACTGATTTTAGATCAATTGTGTTAATACAGTATGTCAAAATGAAAACATAACTGTAAATTCAGAGACGTGAGGTTGTGCTGAAAAGGATGATACCAAACAAGACAAAGTAAATAGTTTTTTAAAGGTGAAATGTAGACGGAAAATCAAAAGTAGTTAAAAATGTCCAATTCTACCCTGGACCCCAGAGGGTTAAACATTTTTTTGAAAGTAACACTATAGTTACTTTTCAAGTAATTAATTACTTTTAGAATCTTATAACTCAGTTACTTTTTAGAAGTAACTAGTAACTATAATTAATTACCTTTTCAAAGTAACTTGCCCAACACTGCTAGTTGGCTAATATAAATTAATGTAGGACAATTAGCAGCAACTAACCCTGTGACATGCATATCATCCTTTTGTGCTTGGACAAGATGACGCTAAGCATGCTCATAAACTATACCTTAACACAGTTGTTTACAATGTGTGCACTCCGTGCCTATTGTCCCTTGGGTTTGCCGTAGTGTCAGTGGGGCGGGTATGATTACGGAAGTGGAGGTGTGTCATTATGTTTACAGAACAAGTGGCAATAAAGAAAATGGTGGCTCACAAAGCAGTTTAAGAAGATGTTCTTTATAATCAGAATCAGAATCAGAAAGACTTTATTTATCCCCAAGGGGCAATTAAGATACAACAGAGCAGCATGACGTTGAGGGTAAGGGCAGGGCATAAACAGGCAATAAGAGTGAGATAATAAATACACAGAATATACAGTATATACAGTTTTAAAATGTCACAGTTTTAAAATTAAAGTGACTGAATTGGTGAATAACTGTAAGTGAATAAAGTGTCTGCAGTATAAAAAAGATCATAGAGTAGTTTATGTTTATGGGTGCGGGAAATGTTCTTATCGGCTGGAGTTAAAAACACAGGTGGCTTTGGGGACAAAGGTGGCTCTCCTCCTCTCAGTCCTGCAGGAAATGCAGCGGAGGCATCGCCCAGAGGGGAGCCATTGAAATGCGGGGTGAAGAATGTGAGAGGGGTCGTTGATGATTTTGGCTGCCTGTCTAAGGGCCTGTTGGCTGAAAACCTGTGCCAGAGTTCTGACAGGCAGTCCAATGATTTTAGAGCACACTGATGCAGTGTGCTGCAGTCTGTTCCTGTTCTGAAGGCTGAGGGAGTGGAACCAGCAGGTGATGGAGAACGTCATGATGCTTTCCAGGAAGGCGTAGTAAAAAGTCATCAAGGAGATATAGCCGTTGGTGGCACCTCCTGAGAATCTCCTCTGTGTTGGCAGAGAATTTCAGGAGGTTGTCAAAGATGGTTCCCAGGTATTTGTACTCCTCAACTACCTCCACTGGCTTCCTGTGGATGGTGGAGGTGACTGAAGCAGCCAGATCCCTCTGCCTACTGGAGAAGGTCACCACCATCTCTTTGGTTTTGCTCACATTCAGTTCAAGTTTGGAGCTGTCATACCAGGACAACAGGAGAACTGTGTCGTCGGCATATTTCACTAGGTGACAGTTGGGCTGTGTGGATCTGCAGTCATTGGTGTAGAGGATGAAGAGCAGGGGGGAGAGCACACAGCCTTGGGGGGAGCCAGTGGAGGTGGAACGGAGACAGGAAAGAGAGTTGTTGACCCGAACTTTCTGAGACCTGTTGGTCAAAAAGTCCACTATCCACAGGATTAGCTGATCATCCAGGTGAAATCGGGTGGAAAGTTGAGTGGCCAGGATATGAGGCTGCAGAGTGTTGAACGCTGATGAAAAATCTGGGGGAGGAGTCAGGGAGCTCCAGATGTTTGTGGATAGAGTCCAAGATGAAGATTTTGGCATCATCAACACCTCTGCGTGCACGGTAAGCAAACTGGAGTGGGTCCATCAGGGGGTCAGTTGCTCTTACGATGTGCTATGTTATGATCTTCTCCATGGCCTTCATCACCAGGGAGGTGAGGGCCACAGGACGAAGATCATTCAGAGACTTTGGGTTGTTTCTTTTGGGGATGGGGATGACTGTGGAGTGTTTCCACAGCTGGGGGATGGTGTGACTGTCAATTGAGTGTTGAAATAGAGTCCAGAACACACTTCCTAGTTGCCCTGCACAGAACTCGACTGCTGATGTTGTCAGGGCTGGGTGAGCTCCTCTCCCTGGTCCTCCTGAGGGCTCTCACCACGTCCTCAGTGCTGAAGGTGAGTGCAGAGCTGCCAGGTTTGAGTGAGGATCTGGACTCCTCAAGCTGAGCCATGTTGTCCGTCTCAAACCTGGTGTAGAAAGCGTTGAGGTCGTCAGGGAGGGAGGAGGGGTTGCTGCCCTCCACCTGGATGGTTCTGGGGGTGGTGACCACAGTATTCACAGAGGCCATGGTTTTGAGGCCCTGCCCGGCTGAGTAGAGGTCCCCTGTGGTGAATTTTTTTCAACAGTGTTTTTATACTCCAGCTTAGCAGTTTTTATGGCCCTCCTCACCTCCCTGCTGACCTCCTTTTTGTCCAGAGCAGAGCTGGTGAAGAAAATCCTCTTTTATTTTAAGGATTTCCTTGAGTTCCTTGGTGATCCAGGGTTTGTTGTTGGGGTAGATGCTGACTGTTTTTGAGGGGATAATGTTGTCAACACAGAAGGAGATGTATGATGTCACCGTGTTGACTTGTTCGTCAATGTCATCAGAGGGAGAAAGAAGGCTGTCCCAGTCAGTGGCTTCGAAACATCCTTGTAGGGTGAGGATACTTTCCTCTGTCCACTGCTTGATGTTTTTGGTGACCTTTCTAATCCTCTTGATGACTGGGGTGTAAGCTGGGGCCAGCAGGATGGTGTGGTGGTCTGCTGAGCCGAGAGAATAGAATAGAATAGAATAGCTTTTTATTGTCACTGTTACAAGAACAGTGAAAGGCAGTTTGGCATCTCTCCATGTGTGTGAAGCACACAATAGCGTAAGTATTTACACAATAACAGACAAATTTACATTTACACAAGAAAGATATGTACAAGTTATACATACACCTGCAAACATACACGCACATACATACATATATGTATATATACATATTTGCATCTGTACATTCATACACACGTATTTCCACATACACGCTTACATCTATATACATACACATACATGCCATCTAACTAGCAGATGCATTGAGAGGTGCAGTGTGATCAGTGATATTGCACATTGAGTGGGGGGGTGCTGTTGGAACTATACTAAATAAGGTTATAATAAATACAGTTTAAAGAGGTAAGGGTGTTGGTTGCATTGAAGTATAAACAGAAATACGATTTATAAATAAGGTGTAATGTCCATGAGTGTTGGCAGTGCAGTTATCCTCCAATCAGGGTGGAGGTAGGGCATGTTTGACAGCCTGTGGGTAAAAACTTCTGTTGAGTCTGTTTGTCTTCGACCTGATGGACCTGTAGCGTTTACCAGAGGGAAGGGGGGAAAAAAGTGAGTGTCCAGGGTGTGAGGGGTCTTTGATGATGATGCTGGCTTTCTGCTGAAGTCTGCCAGTATAGATGTCTCTGAGGGGAGTTAGTGAAGTGCCGATTGCCCGCTCTGCTGCCCTCACCACCCGCTGCAGTTTCCTCTTGTCCTCCGCGGTGCAGCAGTTGAACCAGAGTGTGCAGCAGTAAGTCAGAAGGCTCTCAATGGTGGAGCGGTAGAAGTTTACTAGCAGTCTCTGGGGTAATTGGGCCTGACGTAGTTTCCTGAGGAAGTACAGCCTTTGTTGTGCTTTCCCTACCTGGTGGGAGATGTTTGTGGACCAGGTAAGGTCGGCCGAGATGTGGACTCCGAGGAACTTAAAGCTTTCTACCCTTTCTACCTCCTCCCCATCAATGTAGAGGGTAGAGTGCTCAGATCGCTTTGTTCTTCTGAAGTCGATTACCATCTCCTTGGTCTTGGCTGTGTTCAGATGCAGGTTGTTGTCGTCACACCATTGCTTCAGATGCTGAACCTCCTCTCTGTAGGCTGAATCCTCTTTGTCGATCAGTCCTATGACAGTGGTGTCATCAGCAAATTTTATAATGGTGTTACTGGTGTGGATTGGTGAACAGTCATGGGTGAAAAGTGAGTATAAGAGGGGACTGAGGACACACCCCTGTGGGACACCCACATTCAGAATGAGGGTGGAGGAGGTGTGCTCTCCCATTCTTACGTTCTGGGGTCTGTTGCTCAGGAAGTCCAGTATCCAGCTGCACAGTGAGCTGCTGAGTCCTAAGTTGCTTAGTTTATTAACCAGTTTGTGGGGTTGAACTGTATTGAAGGCAGAGCTGAAGTCCACAAACAGCATTCTCACATAGGTGTTACTACAGTCCAGGTGTGTGAGGGCTGTGTGAAGAGCTGTTATTATGGCATCCTCTGTCGACCTGTTTGCCCTGTATGCAAACTGGTGTGGATCGAGGTTTGCAGGGATGGCAGCTTTAATGTGTGACATGATGAGCTGTTCGAAACATTTGGCAATTATGGGTGTTAAAGCAACTGGACGATAGTCATTCAAGCAGCTCACTGTGTTCTTCTTGGGCACTGGAACGATGGTGGCTGACTTAAGGCAGGATGGTACTACAGACTGTAGCAGTGAGAGGTTGAAGATGGTGGTGAAAACCTCTGCTAGTTGGTCTGCACATGCTTTAAGCACTCTACCGGCTACACCGTCAGGACCAGCTGCTTTCCTCGCGTTGACTCTGCGCAGTGTGGCTCTGACCTGGTGCTGCTCCAGCTGGATGGGAGCGTCGTCCCTCTCTGTGATGGCAGGATGGGTGATGGTGTCTCTGTTTTCTTGGTCAAAGCGGGTGAAGAAATGGTTTAGGGTGTCAGGTAAGGTGATGTCTGGGGAGTTGGTTTGTGTGCGACTGTCTTTGTAGCCAGTGAGTGTCTTGATCTCCTGCCACATGTTTCTGGAGTTCTTTGTGTTAAAGTGTTCCTCGATGCGCTGTTTGTATTTGCGCTTGGCTTCTTTTATGCCTTTAACCAGAGATTGGCGTGCCTCTTTGTAGACTTGTTGGTCTCCTGATTTGAAGGCGCTGTCACGTGCTCTTAGTAGGGCTCTCACCTCACTGTTGAGCCATGGCTTCTGGTTCGGGAACACTTTAACAGTCTTTGTTGTTGTTACGCTCTCAGTGGGGGGGGAGGGGTAGGGCTTTAAATGCATCTGGTACAGAGCCATAGCATGTATCCAGAGTCTTCCCCTGACGTGTGCTGCATATAACATACTTTTGGTCTCCTTTAAGCAACTTGTCAGGGGAACAGTGGTTGAAATCACCCAGGATGAACTGGGGAGAGTCCGGTGATAATTGTTCCAGTTTGTACAAAGTGTTGGTGATGTACTCTGTGGCTTTAGCTACATCAGCTCTGGGGTGGATGTAAACCAAGATGATGAAAAGCTGTGGGAATTCTCTGGGGAGGTAGTAGGGGCGCAGGGAAACAGCCAGAAGCTCGATGTCTGTAGTGCACAGCTTCTCCCTCACAGTGACTGTAGAGCACCAGCTGTTGTTTACATACAGACACACCCCGCCGCCATGTTGCTTCCCGGTGCGTTCGCAGTCTCTGTCCAGACAAAGAGGTGGTGAAAAACCATCAATGTGCAGCGTGCTGTCGTCGTCGCTGTTGTTTAACCACGATTCCATAAATGCCAGAACGGAGGCAGTTCTGTACTCATGCCGGTGGTTGATGCAGGCTTGCAGCTCATCCAGCTTGGAGCAGAGAGACCAGACATTAGCAAGGATAATGGACGGGAGCGCTCATTGTTTGTGTGTCTCCCTCTTGAGTCCGGCTCTCACCCCACTCTTCTTTAATCCCCTCCTGGTTATCTTGTTATTGTGAATTTTTCGATTTCAGTGTCCATGGAGTATTTCCTCAGGAAAGCAGTCCGTGGGAGCGGAGCGGAAAAGCCGGAGGCCGGGCTGCAGCTGCAGTCGCAGCTTGATGAGGGAGTCCCTGGTGTAGGTGAGCCTTGGGGTCATGTCGAGTGTCGATAACAAGTCCGAAAATCACAAAAATGAGGAAAAGGAAAAGGGAAAAGAATACAAATATACCGAGTAGACTGTCAGGACTAGCCGGTCGGACTCAGGCGCAGGCAGCGGGTCACGTTCACAGTTCTTAACTTTATTGAACACCAAGTGCTATTTACAAAGTGAGGGATTTTTGGATGGGTTCCACGGGTCGGTGGGGATAGGGACAGGTGCTCCACACTCGCGGGGTCTCAGCTGCTCCTCACACTCTGCTCACGCTCTCGCTCTCAGCTCACACTCACGCTCAATCTTCCAAACAGCGGAGAACAGGAAGGGTTCAGGAATCTGAAGACAGGAAGGGAAGCAAAAAGGTACACGATATCGGACATGAATCTATAAGCCGGGATTCTCACTAACATGGTAATTCAATATTCCAGCGACGAGAGGCTCTGAGCTGCTGCCTTTAGTAGTGTCCAGAAACAGTGATGAGCTACAGGTGAGTAATTAGCGGCAGGTGTATATGCCAAAGGCAGGAGCCCGAGGTGAGCTCCGCCCTGGCTGAGTGATGCAGGAGCAGGAGGGAGGAGAAAAGAGATCAAAACAAAAACACATGTAGCATTGCAGGGCTGGCCGGGCAGACACAGGGACCATGACATAGACGGTGAAAGACAACAACGAAAAGAACATTAAAGTTAGAAAAAGAACGCAAAACAGCTGACTGGCCGGTCGACCGCATGAGCAGCAACCCGGAACCGGAAATCTGCTCTTATAAGAGTAAGAGCAGAACATTACATGGTGTCAGAGTAGACTAAACACCCGCTGAAAGCGCAAAATGGATTCTTCGGGGGTTCCTGCACCATGAATGGACTGGGATTCAGCTAATCTTTCATATGCCTGGCGGAGGGTCGTACAGCATGTGAAGCTGATGTTTAACGGCCCGCTGAGTGACAAGCCCGAGGAGAGCCAGTGCAGCTATCTTCTTGTGTGGGTAGGAGAAAGAGGTAAAGACATTTATAACACATGGCAGCTGTCTGATGAAGAAACTAAAAAGCTAAGTACCTATTTCGACAGGTTTGAACAGTACCTCATGCCGAAAACGAACACCATCTTTGCCAGATACAAAAGACTCCAAGGGGAAGGTGTCACGGTTCTGGGTCAGTTTGACCCAGTATTTTGAGTTGTTATGTTTTGGTGTGTTTTTTGCATTATGGATTGTTTTCTTATTCTCTTGTAGTGCTTGTGTTGGTGATGGTGATGATGAGGATAATGATTATTATTAGAGTTTCATGTTTCTGTTTATCTGTGTTTAAGGATTTGTTGTCTCATGTGTTGTTTGAGTTCCATGTGTTATATTCTGTCTGCCTCTCAGTGTCGAGTCTGCGTCTTTGTGTAGTGATTTCTTGCTTCCTGTTTTATTGTGAAGGTCTGCGTCTCATGTGAGTGTGTTCAGTTTTACCTCTTGTCTCGTCTCGTTAATTACTCCCAGCTGTGTCCCCCACCTGTGTGTAATCTTCCTGTGTTTAAGTCGTGTCTTCTGTCGTAGTAGTCGCTGGTCCGTCTGTGTATCCACCATGCTTCATCTGTGTGTTCTCCCTGCTGTCCGTCGTCATTTACCTCCTCTCATCCTCCTTCATGTTCATGTCCTGGTTTGTGTTCAGTAGTTTAGTTGTTCTCAGTTTAGATAGCCTTCTGTCCCATTTGCCGTTTCTCTATTTGCTTTGTGTTCAATAAACCATTTTCTCACCTTCACGACTGCCTGCGATTGGATCCTCCTTTATCATCTCTACACGGCTCACCTCACTCGTCGTGACAGAGCGGACCAGCCACAAATGGATCCAGCAGCATTCGCCCCTCCCAAGGAGCTTCAGGAAGTCATAACTGACGCAGCCTCCAGGTTAGTGAACCTATGGCTGGAGCATGAGGAAGAGGGATCTCTCAGATCTGTGGAAGCCAGGCTACAGCAACTCATTTCCGGTCACCCCTGGCTCTTGGACTCACTGCACCCGCTCATTCAGGACTTTATACTCCACGAACTACACCTTCACCCCCCGCCGCTACCGCTCACCCACTCGCTTCAACGGAGGACGTGCCGTCCGAACCGCCGGACAAGGAGTTACCCGGCCCGTGAGAGCCATCTCCAAGGAGGAAGCGACGTTCGCGGCACCGGCGCGGCACCCCACAGCCGGACTCCAGGATGTCAAAGCAGCCGGCTGTGGTGAGTGAAAGGGCCACATTTTCTGCTGCTCCTGACTCTGTGACTGTGTTTTCTGGGGCTATTTTTTGTGTGTCTACTGAGGATAACAATGATTTCTCTGTCTCACCCATGGCCATAGCTTGTAAGACTGCCTTTTCTGAACCCTCATTCTGTGTTAATGACTGTGTCCACTCCATTGTCCCATCCTCACTTCCACCCCAGTCAAACGTCAGGTCTGAAACACTGCCCGCAGTTCAGTCAGTTCAATTCAATTCAATTTTATTTATATAGCGCCAAATCACAACAAAAGTCGCCTCAAGGCGCTTTATGTTGTACAGTAGATCGCACAATAATAAATACAGAGAAAAACCCAACAATCATATGACCCCCTATGAGCAAGCACTTTGGCGACAGTGGGAAGGAAAAACTCCCTTTTAACAGGAAGAAACCTCCGGCAGAACCAGGGTCAGGGAGGGGCGGGGCCATCTGCTGCGACCGGTTGGGGTGAGGGAAGGAAAACAGGATAAAGACATGCTGTGGAAGAGAGACAGAGATTAATAACAGATATGATTCGATGCAGAGAGGTCTATTAGCACATAGTGAGTGAGAAAAGTGACTGGAAGGGAAAAACTCAATGCATCATGGGAATCCCCGGCAGCCTACGTCTATTGCAGCATAACTAAGGGAGGATTCAGGGTCACCTGGTCCAGCCCTAACTATATGCTTTAGCAAAAAGGAAAGTTTGAAGCCTAACCTTGAAAGTAGAGATAGTGTCTGTCTCCCGAATCCAAACTGGAAGCTGGTTCCACAGAAGAGGGGCCTGAAAACTGAAGGCTCTGCCTCCCATTCTACTTTTAAATACTCTAGGGACAACAAGTAGGCCTGCAGTGTGAGAGTGAAGTGCTCTAATAGGGTGATATGGTACTACAAGGTCATTAAGATAAGATGGGGCCTGATTATTTAAGACCTTGTATGTGAGGAGCAGGATTTTGAATTCAATTCTGGATTTAACAGGAAGCCAATGAAGGGAAGGCAAAACAGGAGAAATCTGCTCTCTCTTTCGAGTCCCTGTCAGGACTCTTGCTGCAGCATTTTGGATCAGCTGAAGGCTTTTCAGCGAGTTTTTAGGACATCCTGATAATAAAGAATCAGCAGCCCAGCTGCCCGCAGTTCAGTCAGCCACTCCACCACCTGTTACACCTCCACTACAATTATCTCCGCTACCTGTAGTTAAGTCTGTAGCCACTTCGCTACCTATAGCTCAGTTGCCACTTGCTCAGCTGTCTGTCTACTCATTCATTCAGCCACCATCCTCATTGTCTCATTACAAGCAGGGAACACACTTCATAAAAACTTTAGCTGGTTCTCAAAAGCTGGTCATCTTCGAGGAAGTAACTCCCTCCAGGGCCTCCCCAGAGGCTTGGTGTCAGTCACCAGCCAACTCTGGACCCCTAGAGGTTAAGCCATCAGCTCCAGCAATTTCACCTGAGAACTTTACTGAGCAGTCTCAGCCGTCATCCCCTGCTGAGAGCTCCAGTGAGTTCGCCCTTCTGCCTCCGTCCTCTGCTGGGGGTGTTGGAGAATACTTTCAGTCCTCTGAGGACTGCATCCTACTGTTGCTGCCTGAGTCAGGCCACTGTACCGCTTAGCCCCAGCCAGTGTCCACGCTCCCAGAGGTCTCCGTACCCATTGGTTCAGCGTCTATCTCCGCTGGAGGCCCGAGGAGCCCGTCCAGCCTCAAGCCAAGTTAGCTGGAGGGCCCGAGGAGCCCGTCCAGCCTCAAGTCAAGTTAACTGGAGGTTCTGAGGAGCCAGTCCAGTACCAAGCCACATTAGCTGGAGGTTTAGAAGAACTTCCAGCATAAAGTCTCGTCAGCTGGAAGTTCCGAGGAGCCCGTCCAGTCTCAAGCCACGTCAGCTGGGGGTTCAGGTGAACCCAGCCAGCATCATGCCTTGTCAGCTGTCGATCTAGAGCTTGATCAGTTCCTCCATTAAAACTCGTCATCACACTAAAAAAGTCCAACAACACGCATTAAAAATGGGCACCTACAATAATAAATGATCCAAACAAAATGGCAAAAGTCTCTTACCGAACAATATACCCACTCGCACCAGAATGAGTTAATTGCCTCTGGAATTTCCCACAGAAGAGCGCTGACCTCATCCCACACACCCACTACCTTTTCAAAGCTCCTCTGCCAATCACCTGGAAGAGAGTAACAAACTGCCAGGTGAGACTTGTTACAACCCTCCCCTTCAAAGGGCATCGGCGACCCGACGATGAGCTGAAAAGAGAGCACACTTAAAGTTTCGCTCATTTTATAGTGGATTGTGGCAATTTAAATGGGTTGAATGCTGTCCAGCAGTCTTCCTCATTGACCTATGAGGCCCTTGTGCCAAGCTTGCAACATCTTCTTTCCCAGAGAGTTTCACTTTAAGCCCCTCTTTATCCAGACGAGAAAATATTTCTTTCAACCGTTCCAAATGCTGTTGCACGGAGAATGAAAAAACAATAATAATGGATTGCATATCATGCCATCGGCCCCTCTGGCCATCACCAGTAGGCGATAGGTGAAGTGTCTTGCCCAAGGACACAACGACCAAGACAGATAGAGCTGGGGATCGAACTGGCAACCTTCCGGTTACAAGATGAGCTTCCCAACCCCCTGAACCACAGTCGCCCCGTAATCATCCACATCATCCAAATACAAAAGCACCGACTGATGTTGGCAATCTCCAAACAAATGCTCCATCAGGCGCTGAAATGTACTGGGTGCGATTAAACTCAAACAAACCAAACGGGTTACAAAATGCAGTTTTAATCTTATCCTTCTCAGCCATTTCCACCTGATTATAACCACTAGCCAGGTCCAAAGTGGAAAACCACTGAGCACCAGTCAAAGCATCCAAGGATGCTTCAATCCTTGGCAAAGGAAATGCATCCTTTCTAGTCTTAGCATTTAACTGCCTGTAATCGACACACATGGGTAGACTTCCGTCCTTCTTTTGAACAAGAACTATTGGCAATGAATATGGACAACTACTTTCTCTGATGATGCGAGCTTGCAGCAGCTGTTTGATATGATCCCTTGCCAGTTCATACTGAGATGGAGGGATTCGCCTGTATGGTTGTCGCACTGGTGTTTCATCTATCAAAGGAATTTCATGAGTTATCAATTTACTACAACCAACATCCAAATCATTCTTGACAAACACACCAATATACTTCTGCAATAAAACTTTTGCTTGCTGTTTCTCACTTTCCTCAAGATTTTCAAATTCAGGCAAATCCAATTCCATTTCATTGTCTGCCACAGTATGACTGGAAATATAAGCTGTACAACACTGTGAATTCACAGAGACCTGTATTTTAGCATTACCCTTTGCCAGCACACTGGCCAGTTGAACTGTAGCAATCACCCGACGAAGTGTCAACCAAACATCAGTTTTACCCACATTAGTAACTGGAACAAAGGCCTCCCCTCCTTTTCCCTTTACCAATGAAGGCCATCAGCCCCAGCCGCTTTTTCATGCTGACTTTCATCAGAACTGGGTAATGTCGGGCAAAATCGGGCAATGTGTCCAATTTTCTCACACCTAAAACAAATGGGTTTACCATTCACCGTTCTTAATGACCAACTCTAATTGTGTCTGTTGGGCTTTCAAAAGAGACACCAGTTCAGCATCTTCTGATGTTCTAGAATCTACACTTTCACCAGAGGCTTGCATATCTGCAGAATCTGAAATAGACTGTTTATTATCTAAAAGGCTGATTCTCATACTGTGCCATCCACCTGGTCGCTTCGGCTCTCGCCTCACGAATCGTCCACTGTGGATTGGCATTAATCAAATCTCTCAGCCTGATCCTAGATGTCTGATCTCTAACACCATCACAAAATTGATCACACAGATCTTTTGAAGCTTTTCTTGCAGCTTCCTCATCTGTTTTAATAATTTGGTCCATTAAGGCCATCAAAGAATGAGAAAAGTCAATTAAAGACTCACCTTCTAACTGTTTACGATTGAAAAATCTGCATTGCAAAGAAATGTGGGAATCTAAGCAACTGTAAGTTTCTTTCAGAGTATCAAAAATTTTCTCAACATTTTCTTTCTGTTCCTTTTGTAAAAACTTTATCTCAGTGCGTGTGGTACCCTCTAAATGGTTAAAAATAATTTGAGCTCGCTCTTTTTCTGTTCTTCCTCTTGTGCGCACAAAGTCTCTCATTTGCTCAATCCACTCATCTAGAGTCAGTGAGCCCATATTGTCCAACTTCCCTGAAAATGTTGGCAACTTTCTATCCTGTTCTACATATACCACAGGATTGTGTCTCACTGTCTCTGATTCACTTCCTGTAGCTCCTGTTGACGTTGAGGGCCTCTCTGTACCCACAGATGCCATTTTCAAGTCTTTTAGTTCATTCTCCAACTTCTGTATATGTTGGGCCATTGTTTGTTGCTCACTTTCCTCCATGATGGCGATCGAGACCTGGCTGCTCCTTCGCTCCAATCTACAAACCTGTCCCTACTGTCCTTACAAAATAACCCCAAAATTAAATAAAAATCAAAATGGCCACTCCCTTGAATCCTGTTCGTAACAACGCCAAAATGTAACCGAGGACAAAGGTACGACTATAGGGGCAGAGAAATAAATTGATAATTTATTGATTACATTAATTAAACATACGTTTTCCCAGTTATTTCCAGACAGGACTTACACACATCCTGCTGATATCCCAGCTGCACATGAGACCTACCACACAAACGGTGCGAAAATAACACGACACTGCAAACCATCACACCCCGTTTAGAGACACGGCAACCAATTTACCTGTGAGCACGCACTGCAAACAATTTGGGTCTCAGCACAGCTGGGAATCAGCGCTATCTGAGATATAAAGGGAAGTGTCACGAACAAATAAACCAAAAAAGAGGTTAGTCCGCCCTTACACGTCTCACTCTCAATCATCAACTGCCTTTACAGCTGGACAGACTAACCAAACAAAATTACAAATCAATCAAAAGAATGAAAAAAAGGACAGCAGAGACAGCACAACAACAGCTGAAAAACACAAACAACATTATCAATTAAAATGTTACCCAATAAAATATCAGTTCAATATCAATATCAGTTGGCTTCTGCTCCGCAGCTGCTGAGTGACCCCTCATCTGGGACTCTCCTCAGCTCTTTCTGGGATAGTGACGCAGCTGCCCCTTTGTTGGTCTTCCTTGGTCTCTTGTGCTCTGAGGGTCTCTGGATGTCTGGGGCCTGGATCTCCTCCATACCTGCTTCATGCCCTGGAGGACGGGGCTGTGGCCCCCCCACACCCTCTAGCAGATCATTACATGAAGGAACCTTTTGAATACAAGCGCGCTCATGCTCACAGGTGTACACACGGGTGCTCACACACACAAACTACACCTCTGTTGGCTGCCACCTCAAAGCACACTGTGCGCTGTCAATCCTACATGCTGCACAATAATATTCAATATTTCGTATTTACTGTTATATACACATAGATTATCGTGATGATGTTGTTTATTATATTACTCTTTTTTTTTGCTTGTTTTCTCTTTTTTCTTTCTGAACAGGTGATCCAGGTGATTGATATATATATACAGTGAGGTCAATAAGTATTTGATCACCCGTTGATTTTGCAAGTTCTCTTACTTAGAAATCATGGAGGGGTCTGCTATTTTCAGCATAGGTGCATTTCCACTGTGAGAGACAGAATCTAAAAAGAAAAATCTGGAAATCACATTGTGTGATTTTTGAACAATTTATTTGTGAATTACCTTGTCAAATAAGTATTTGATCACTTGCTTATCAGCCAGATTTCTGACCCTCAAAGACCTGTTATTTTGCTTTCAAATAGTCCAGCTACACTCTGCTCATGATTCTAAATTAGTAGCACCTGTTTGAGGTCGTTAGCTGTCATAAAGACACCTGTGCACCCCACAATCAGCCAAAGTCTAAGTAGCAACATGGGCAAAACCAAAGAGCTGTCAAAAGACACAAGAGACTAGGGATGGGTTCTTGTTGAGAACCGGTTCCCACTGTTTCAATTCCTTGGAATTGTTTGCCATTTTTGCAAACGATTCCCTTATCGATCCCAGTCGCCCCGAATGATGTCACCACGTTGCGGAGCGTCATTTACCTGGCAGGGCGCCTAAGCGGCTCAAACGCTCAAAAGTTTGGTTATACTTTACGAGAACGGATGACAACAGGGGAACCTGCAATACTTGCAAAGTAGATATTTCATTTAAAGGAGGAAACACTACGAATATGCAAAAGCATTTGCTCACAAAACACGCGATGACCTTAAATGAATGTCGTGTTTTAAATTCCGCTCCGGACTCGTGAATCTCAACCCAGCAGCAGCGGTAACGTTTGCACGTCCTCTCCCGTTAATGCGGCAGGTAAATAATCAACTAACAGTGCATATTATGTTAGCGCGATCTGCCTTATTACAAAACCTGCCATTACTGTGCATTTAGGTGACCATGATGAGACAGACAGAGTCTGGCTGGCAGTTCTCGCTACAGTCTACCGGTAGCGTCTCCTTTCAGGCCAGGATAGACGAATGTCACCGAGCAGTGACTAAGTTTGTGGTCAAAGGCTTGCACACATTTGCCACAGCAGATGCACCCGATTTTCAGTAAGTGAATATGTTTAATTGTAGGCAGGGACATTACTGGATATTCTTGTGTAATTGCTACAGAATAATTTATGTTATACTTTGTTATTGCTACAGAAGAATATTTATTTTATTATTTTACATTTACAATTTTTTTTCCCGGGGACCCTGTGACACCCCATTGAAGAGCCGTAGGCTGTGGATCTCTTAAGATCTCACTGTTGGGTTTGTAAGGCCATGTTACTCCTAAATTTCTATCTTGTTTAAAGAGAAGATATAAAACAAAGTTCTATGCTAATCGACCTTAGTGTTCTCTTTTTAAAAAAATAAGAATCGATAAGAGAATCGATAAAGAATCGAATCGTTAAACAGAATCGAAAATGGAATCGGAATCGTGAAAATCTTATCAATACCCATCCCTACAAGAGACAAAATTGTAGACCTTCACAAAGCTGGAAAAGGCTACGGGGCAATTGCCAAGCAGCTTGGTCAAAAAAGAACAACTGTTGGAGCAATTGTCAGGAAATGGAAGAGGCTAATGATGACTGTCAGTGTCCCTCGGACTGGGGCCCCACGGAAGATCTCTCCTCGTGGGGTTTCAGTGATGCTAAGAATGGTGAGGAATCAGCCCAGAACTACACGGGAGGAGCTGGTCAATGCCGTGAAGCGAGCTGGGACCATTGTTTCCAAGGCTACTATCAGTCATACACTAAGACGTCATGGTTTAAAATCTTGCATTGCACGGAAGGTTCCCCTGCTTAAGTCAGCCCATGTCCAGGCCCGTCTGAAGTTTGCCAGGGATCATCTGGATGATCCAGAGGAGTCATGGGAGAAAGTCCTGTGGTCAGATGAGACCAAAGTAGAACTTTTTGGTCTTAACCCCATTCGCCGTGTTTGGAGGAAGAAGAATGATGAGTATCATCCCAATAATACCATACCTACAGTGAAGCATGGGGCTGGAAGCATCATGCTCTGGGGGTGTTTTTCTGCACAGGGGACAGGACGACTGCACTTTTTGTTTGTTTGTTTTGTTTGTTTTTGTTTTTGTTTTGTGCCCTTCATCACCATTCCTCTTGCCCGCTGTTTTTCTTTCCCTACCTCTCTTTCTTTCTCCTGTTTCTTTCCCCCAGTCATGTCTGTCCCGTGTGTAGCAAGTGAAAATAAAATAAAATAAACAATAAAAACAAAGGTCAATCAAGTGGACCAATACGGCAAGGCCGGGATGGTCCACTTGGTAAAGTAAATCCGTTGGGCATCTTTCTTGGCCTTTAGACAATAATTCTGATGGCAAAAGAACCAAAACGGGACAGGTGGCAAAAAAAGAAAGAAAGAAAGAAAAACGATCCAAACAAAATGGCAAAAGTCTCTTACCGAACAATATACCCACTCGCACCAGAGTGAGTTAATCGCCTCTGGAATTTCCCACAGAAGAGCGCTGACCTCATCCCACACACCCACTACCTTTTCAAAGCTCCTCTGCCAATCACTGGGCAGAGAGTAACAAACTGCCAGGTGACACTTGTTACACACACACACACACCTTTAGTGAAATCCTATTACTCAACTAGTTAGTTCAAACATGACCACACTGAGGTTTGTCACATGGATAATACGTGGAGTTCAAGGGAAAAGAGGCTTAAAATTACTAACCGATTAGATGACTTACAGGCAGACAGAAGACACATATATCCAAAACATCTGTACACACAGTCACTTCTCCACAGTTCCATCAAACATACTCAGCCTGTTACAATTTAAAATAAAGAGGCATATTCATATTAATTAGCAGAAAAATACATTTTCAAAATAAAAGTTCCAAATGTTGTTGAATCCTCTTTTTTTCTTTATTTCTTTTCTTCCTTGTCGGATGACTCTGACACCACACTTCATAATAGGAGGAGACTTCAACCCCGTATTTAATCCAGAAATTGACAGGCTCCGTACAGCAGTGACTCAAAGGATGTTCTTAAACAATGCATGAGTAATTTTGGTCTTTGCAATGCTTGGCTTTCACATCACCCCACTCTCAGGGATTACACCTTCCTTTCACCAGTACACCACTCACAATCTCACTTAGGCTACTTTTTTAGGTAGCAGCATCACAGGCAATCAGATTCAACCTGTCATTGTCAGCGATCATGCACCAGAACCTATCTCTCTGACACAGAAAAGAGTCAGACCACCAATTAGGAGCTGGAGATTTAATACATTATTACTGAAAGAACAAGACTTCGTTAATTCAGGTACACGCAGGTACTCAGGTGTACCTGTGTATACACCTGTGTGCACAAACAGGTACTTACAGGGACTCTATTTTCTCACAGGTACTGTATTTTCTGAGGGGCTGAGGCTGTTTAGCATCTTTTGGACAATGCTCAGGATTTTCTATGAGTCCATTCTCTATGCTGTTGCATGCTGGGGCAGCAGTACAAGCTGATCTGAAAGGCCAGTGATGTTGTGGGGATGGAGCTGGATTCTCTTAAGGTGGTGTTGCACTCCATGAGGTGCTGGCCAGTCACAGGAGCGCAGATTTTCCAAATGCAACACTAAGGAAATCACTCCTGCCTGTGGCTCTCTCTCCATCTAATGCACACTTTTGCAGTAGTTGCACACACTTAATATCTGCACCTCCTCTACCAGTCAAAATAACAAAATAACAAAGTTTTACATTTGAGAGAAAAATGTCCATCATACATATTTACTCTCTGTAATATTCTGGATTTTTATAATAAAGCTATTTTTTGTATATATTAGAGCTCCTTCTATAAACTTTGTAATTTATTGTAATATTTAATTTAGTCCACTTTGTTACTGTTGTTGTCTCATGATTTCCTTACGGATCATGTGGATTAATAAAGGATTCTGTTTCTGATGACATGAGCTTCCTCTATCGTTGTGGTTTTATTTTGCAAAGTGTGGCGGAAGTAGTAGCTGCCAGTTGAGCGGACTTCACGCTGCTCTCGGTTAGCAAAGGGAATTACAGCTGGATCCAGAAAGTTCTCCAGAGTCCAATTCTGTGGACGGAGCAGAGGTGGACTGACACAGTGAACCACCGGATGTGGATTTGAAAGCGGAAATGGAGGCAAGAAGAGAAGGTTAGTTTACTCGCTGCAGCTGGAAACAGGCTCAGTGTTGTGCTAGTTCTGCTAAGCTAACGTTAGCATCATGCTACAGATGCGGCTGTCGGAGTTCAGCGGCAGTAAACGGAACATTTCAGGAAGTCACGGCAGAACGTGTCGGGATTTAAAGACAGCAGGTCGAAGAGTGTGATTATCTTCAGTCTGGGGTGTAGTCTCGTTGTCTGCCTAAAGGCCTGAGCCTCACAGACGCCTCCCTCCCTATTTAACTTAAAATACTGACATTTGTTTAAATATTACACTCGTGTTCCAACTGTGGCATCCGCATATTAGTCAGTTTCCACGAACTGCAGCACAGACCTGCTAGTATGTGATAAAGTTATCTACTACAAGCTTCGATCGCACCTGCTCAAGCACTTTCTAACTGTAAAGCCTCTATGTCTGCACAAGCGAGCCTATCATTCTGAAGTTTGCCCTGTGCTTTTTGTGTTGTCAAACAAACTGTTATGGTGGTGTATATGTTGATTAATATTAAGTGTCCAACCAAACAACCCTGAGTTTTGCTGGTGCATGTACATTGTTATTAGCTTGTGAAATTTTTTTAAATATTCTTAAGTATGAACGCAATTTAATCGAGACAGTATTTTAGATTGTTTTACTTTCAATCTGAAAAAAGCTTATGAAAACCTTGAAATAACTCTCACGGCCCGGTACCAAACGACCCACCTACCGGTATCGTACCGGTAAAATAGAACGGCTGCCATCAGCCTTCACCCAGCTGTGTAATTTAAACATAGTATTAGACTAAGTTGATTAATATTAAGTGTCTAAGGAGCTTGAAAAGAAAAGCATCTGGACTTCTTTAAGTTGCTTGAAGATGTTTCACCTCTCATCCGAGAAGCTTCTTCAGTTCTAGGGTCAAATGGTGGAGAGTCCCACATTTAAACCCAGTAGGAGTGTCCCCCCCCCCCCCCCCCCCAAAAAAGGGACAAAGGACCCCCTGGTGATCCTCTACCTCAGGGGTGGCCAACCCACGGCTCTCGAGCCGCATGCGGCTCTTTGCCTGGTTTCATGCGGCTCTTACGTTCATATCAAAGTTTGTGTTTGTGTTTTGGGTATTTTTTGTGTTGTTGTATTAAAATGTGCGCGTTCGCTTCGCTTGATTTCAGTACGGTATTTTCATCAAATGCGCATGTGTGTGAGATGAAAATACCGCAAAGTTTCCCAGTAGGAGCAAGTTCGCCCTTAAAATGGCAGGGAAAAAATGCACAGCAAAAAGAAAATATGAAGATGAACATAGGACATTTTTAACAGAGTGGGAGAGTTTATATTTTTTTGTTGAACGCAATGGCAAGCCATTCTGCCTTATATGCCACACATCATTAGCGCATTTCAAAGCTTCAAATCTTCAGCGCCACTTCAGCTCACTCCATGCTAACATCGACCAGGAATTTCCAAAAGGGACTGAACTTCACAAGCACGAGTTGGCCACTTTGAAAAGTCAGGCAGAAAAGCAGATACAGTTTTTCCAAAAATTTACGAAGCGCTCAGAGACCATAACGCTCGCATCCTATCAGCTGGCTTGGAACATTGCATGGGCTAAAAAGCCATACAATGAAGGGGAGTTTGTTTAAAAAATGCCTCAGTGACGTTGTTGAAATTTTGTCTCCTGAAAACGACAAATTAAAACGCATGGTATCAGATGTCCAACTGTCCCGCCACACTGTTGAACACAGAATATCTGACATTAACACGGCTATTGAATCACAGTTGCACTCTGACCTTCAAGCATGTGAGTATTTTAGTGTCGCATTGGATGAGAGTTGTGATATACAAGACAAGCCTCAGTTGGCAATATTTGCACGTCTGTGTCAAACGATTGTGTGATCAAAGAAGAACTCCTGGATATTGTGCCATTAAAAGACAGAACCCGTGGGATAGATGTGAAAGAAACCATGATGGCTGCATTTGAAGAAGCAAATCTGCCCATGACAAAATTAACTGCAATAGCCACGGATGGAGCACCAGCCATGATGGGATCTGTGAACGGGCTTGTGGGCCTGCCGCTGCACTGCACTGTGAGGTGGCTGTCAAAAGGCCAGGTACTCTCTCGCTTCTTTGAGCTTTTGGATGCCGTGAAACTGTTTATGGAAGAGAAGGACAAGGACTATCCCGAGCTCTCGGACCTCAAGTGGATTATGGATCTGGCCTTTTTGGTCGACATGCTGTGTCACTTGGACAGACTGAACCTGACCCTGCAGGGTAAGTTAAAAATGCTGCCTGACCTGGTGCAAAGTGTGTTTGCGTTTGTCAACAAACTGAAGCTGTTCAAGACACATATTCAAAAGGGAGATTTAACGCATTTTCCCACTCTGCTAAAAGCCAGCAGGCAAGTCGCCAGCGCCGCCCTGAGTAAGCAAAGAGCCAGATATGCAACGCTGATTGAAAACTTGCACGAAAGCTTTGTGACCCGGTTCCATGATCTACAATTGAAAAGGTCACAGATTACGTTCCTCGTCGACCCATTTAATGCAGAGACCGGCTGTTTGAAAGTCACGCTAGTCACAGATGAAGCTGCGGCTGAGTTGGAGATGATCGATCTTTGTGAGGAGGACCAATTGAAACCTGCTTTAAGGGAAGGGACCATTGATTTCTGGAAAAGTGTGCCAATGGAAAAATACCCCAATGTCAAACAGGCTGCGCTTAAGATACTGTCAATGTTTGGGTCAACATACGTCTGCGAGTCTGTGTTTTCTACCCTAAAACATGTGAAATCAAAGCATCGATCTGTTCTGACTGACACTCATGTGAAAGAATTGCTTCGAGTGGCAACAACGGAATACAAGCCAGATTTGAAGAGGATTGTTCAAGGCAAGGAATGCCAGAAGTCCCACTAAACAACATGCATTGTAAAAGTAAATGCTATTGTAGATTATTATATTTTTGTTTGTGGACTTGGTTGAACTGAGAGTTTGTGTGTGAGACAGTGCACACAATGTTCATTGTTGAAAATGACTGGCCTGTGGTTTTAGTACTGTAGGAGTCCATTTCTGTCATTATCATGTTGGTGTGTGACATTTACAATAAATCTGGCTGAGGCGAGATGTGTGTGTGTGTGTGTGTGTGTGTGTGTGTGTGTGTGTGTGTGTGTGTGAGAGAGAGAGAGAGAGAGAGAGGGAGGAAAGGATGGGTGATGTTCATGTGTGACCATGCGTATGATGTGGCTCTTTGCGGGAACACAGTAAAAAAAAAAAAAAAACTGGCTCTTGGTCTCTGACTGGTTGGCCACCCCTGCTCTACCTAATCACATGAGCCAAGGTGTGTAAACAGGTGTAGGTCACAATCAGCCAAGGTTTCGGGTGAGCTCATTGTGAAACCTAGCCCCACCCTATCATGTGATTTCCTGAGGTCAGATGGCCCAGGGTGTGAGTGGGCGTTAAGGCGTCTGGGAAGGGATCTCAAAACCGGATTATAGATGGCAGACAGTTGGTGTCGTAAGCCCCGCCTCTGTTCAAGGATGGTCGCTCACAGTGGACATAAATGGCTTCTTTCACTCCTCTTTCAAACCATCTGTCTCTCTGTCCAAAATGTGAACATTGACATCCTCGAAAGAGTGACCTTTGTCCTTTAGATGCAGATGGATCGCTGAGTCTTGTCCCGTGGAGGTGGCTCTTCTATGTTGTGCCATTCACTTGTGAAGTGACTGTGGTCTCGACAATGTAGAGGTCTGGGCATTCCTCGCTGCACTGTACAGCATACACTACATTGTTAAGTTCGTGTTTTGGAGTTTTGTCTTTCGGATGAACCCGTTTTTGTCTGAGTGTGTTGCTGGGTCTGAAATACACTGCAGAAAACTCTCCTGAAGAAGTCACTTGGATGAGTGACGAAACGTTTCTCCCACCAAACGCTACGTCCAGATGAACAGATTCAACTTTTGGAGATTTACTTTCCTGGATGATTGAGAATGCATCAAGACGTTTTAACCCACTTTGGCAAGGACTGCCTAAAGCTTGTACGTCAGTATGAGCAAACAGCACGTAAGATGGCGGACTACAGGAACCACCTGAGATTCAGCCTCAGATGCCGACAAAACAGGATTACTCCTAAAAGTCTGCAAATGAGCTCTTCAGTTAAAGGCTTCCGGGCAACAAAAATCCTCCAGAAGGCACAGCATCAGTTGCTTAATGAACGGGTGAGGCAGACAAATTTTACCATCGACATGCTAAAATCTCAAGAGGAGCGGATCCGACGGAGACTGACTATGCTTTTAGATGAGAATACTCTTAAAAAGGTGTTTGACTTCACTGAGAAGGCTCGTCTAGTACAGCACAAGAAGTCTAAGACCAGGCAACAAGGAAGTTTGACTTACTTTTTGTACGTCGGAAACCACCACAAAATACGGAGAGTGTCCTCAGTGGCCAGAAGAGACAAGGATGCGACATGGAGGATGTGGACAAGTGGGTGAAGAATTTGTCTGACAGACAGCTCACCCAAACAGAGAAAAACATCCTTGCTAAAGGGTTGAATTTTGCCATCACACCGAGACAAATCCCTCTAGTGGAGCTGATCACAGCCACAGAAACAGCAATTCGTAACAACAATATTGCAGAAGTGGAAGCAGAGCAACTACGGACAAAAGTTTCAGCCTGTCTCAGCAACGCAAAGCCCCCAGCATCCAACATCACCATGGAGGAGAGGAAGGCACTCACATCACTTTGTGATGACAACAACATTATCATCCTTCCGGCAGACAAGGGTAGGCGCACAGTATTGCTTAACCAGAAAGACTATCATGAGAAGATTTTGACACTACTCAGTGATGAAAATACTTATGAGCCCCTGAAACGAGACCCAGGAAGTGGCTACAGGAAGAGGGTCATAGACTGTCTGAAGCAGTTAGAACAAGACAAGGCTATTGACCGGACCTCATACCACAGGCTGTACCCAGGGGAGTCTACACCAAGTCTGTATGGTTTACCGAAAATACATAAGCAGGGTGCACCTTTAAGACCAATTGTCTGCATGATCAACTCGGTCACCTATAACATCTCCAAGTTTCTGGCTTCGATCCTCAACCCGCTGGTGGGCAGCTCTGAACACCACATCCAGAACACCCTGGATTTTGTTGAGAAGGTGAGAGATGTCATTATGGAGGCAGATGAAACCATGGTCTCGTACGACGTTACATCTCTCTTCACTTGCATCCCAGTCACGGAAGCGTTGGAGGTAGTCCGTAAGAGATTACAGGATGACACCGACCTCAGCAACAGGACCACTCTCAGCATCGACCAAGTGTGTTTGCTTTTGAAACTGTGTCTTCATTCCACCTACTTCACATACAAGGGTCAGTTCTACAGGCAGAAACATGGGTGTGCCATGGGCTCCCCAGTTTCACCCATCGTGGCCAATTTGTACATGGAAAAAGTGGAAAAGAGGGCGTTGCTATCCTACCCTGGAACACTACCAAGCCATTGGTTCAGATATGTGGATGACACCTGGGTGAAAATCAAATCTCAGGACGTACTACATTTCACAGATCACATTAACTCGGTGGACCAACACATCAAATTCACCAGGGAGGATATGAAAAGTGGCAGGTTGGCCTTCTTAGACTGTGAGATTTCCATCAGTAATGGGGGACATCTAAAAGCTGACGTGTACCGTAAACCTACGCATACAGATCAGTATCTAAGGTTTGACTCTCATCATCCACTGGAGCACAAACTGGGTGTCATCAGGACGCTACAACACAGAGCGAACACCATCCCCACTGACACAGCGGCCAGGGAGGCAGAAGAACAGCACATCAAGAAGGCCCTGAGTAAATGTGGTTATCCCAGCTGGACTTTTGTCAAAGCTGGAAAGACACCTAAAGAAAGCTCCAGCCGATCCAGGAGAGAAGGACAACCGCTGCCCAGGCGAAAACCTGTAGTGATCCCATATGTGTCAGGAGTATCGGAACAGTTGAGACGCATTTTTTCTAAACACCGGGTCTCTGTGGCTTTTAAACCCCAAAATACGCTGCGCCAAAAACTGATCCACCCCAAGGATCGGGTCCCCCAACACAAACAGAGTAACATAGTGTACGCTGTTAAGTGCCAGGAGGATTGCCAGGATTTATACATCGGGGAAACCAAACAACCTCTAGCGAAGCGGATGGCACAACACAGAAGAGCTACCTCGTCAGGCCAGGACTCTGCAGTCTATTTACACCTACAGGCCAGTGGACACTCTTTCAACGATGAGGATGTACACATCCTGGACAGGGAAGAACGCTGGTTTGAGCGTGGAGTCAAGGAGGCCATTTACGTGAAAAGGGAAAGACCATCTCTGAATCGAGGAGGGGGCCTAAGGGTACATCTGTCACCATCTTACAATGCTGTGATTGCAGCCATTCCCCAACTCTCTGTGAATGGTACTCATGGCCATTGATCAGTGTTCTTTGATCAGTGGGTTTTGGTCAGTGATTGTTGATCAATGGTCATGGGAATTTGCATAATTATGATTAAAGAACTGACCTCACAGCCCATTGTTCCTTCAGTGGGCTGGTTTCAGTCATTATGCAAATGTACTGTTTATAAGGTTTGGGGAAACCTGCAGTCAGCTGAGACTGAAGAAGTCACTTGGATGAGTGACGAAACGTTTCTCCCACCAAACGCTACGTCCAGATGAACAGATTCAACTTTTGGAGAAAACTCTGAGTTTCTCTGATACACCGGCTACATAGGGGATGACAACGTTGTCGCGTCTGTCTTTCTGTTCCTCCCTCATGGTGTCTGATCTTCTTTTCTGTGCATTTTCGCCCAATTAGGATAACCGCATGTTTTAAGTGCTTCCTTTACATGTGTGTGTTCCTTCTTTTCCCCTCAGGCTTAGAGGGAACATGTTCTGCCCGGTGGTGTAGCGTCCTAATGTCTCCAAGTTTGTGTTCCAGAGGGTGGTGGGAGTCAAAGAGGAGGTACTGGTCTGTGTGTGTGGGCTTCCGGTAAACTTCAATGTTGAGGTTCCCATTCTCTTCAATGTGCACGGCGCAGTCCAGGAAAGGGAAAAAGTTATCCTTTGTGTCTTCCCTGGTGAACTTGATGTTTTTATCCACGGCGTTAATGTGAGCGTTAATGTGTGTTTTGATTTTGACTCAGGTGTCGTCTACATATCTGTACCAGTGGCTGGGTACTCTCCCTTTAAAAGAGCCAAGAGCCCTTCTTTCCACTTCCTCCATGTAAAGGTTGGCTACAATAGGTGACACGGGGGAGCCCATGGCACAGCCATGTTTTTGTCTGTAGAAACCCTCGTTGTATTTGAAATATGTAGTCAAACAGTGTGCAGATCTGATCGGGGGTGAAGTTGGTCCTGTCTTCCAAGGAGCTGTCTTCTTGTAGTCGTTTTCTGACAGTCTCCACTGCCTCCGTGGTGGGTATGCAAGTGAAGAGAGAGACTACATCAAAGGACACCATGGTTTCATCTGGATCCAGGGTAAGTTTATGGATCTTGTTGGTGAAGTCGGTGGAGTTCTTGATGTGGTGTGGGGTGTCCCCTACAAGTGGTGCTAGGATGGTAGCAAGGTGTTTCGAGATGTTGTAAGTGGCTGAGTTTATGCTGCTAACAATGAGTCTGAGTGGGACACCTTCTTTGTGGATCTTAGGAAGTCTGTAAATGCAGGGTATGGCATCCCCTGGGTATAGGCGATGATATGTAGGACGGTCAGTGATTTTGTCCTTTTCAAGGTCATGAAGGCAAGCTATAACTTTCTTTTTGTAGCTGCTTGTGGGGTCTCGCTTTAAGGTTTCGTAGGTATTGCTGTCACTGAGGAGAGTAGTGATCTTTGTGTGGTAATCCGTTGTGTTTAGGACCACGGTGCACCTTCCCTTATCAGCTGGTAATATAGTGATGTTGTGGTCTCTGCTCAGGGAAGCGACGGCCCTCTTTTCTTGTATTGTGAGGTTAGACGGAGGAACTTTGGCACTGGAGAGGGTGGTTGAAACTTTCATCCTGATATGCTCTGCTTATGTTTGTGATAATTTATTAGTCCGTATGGCAGTTTCTGTGGCTGTGATGAGGTCTACTATGGGCAACTGTTGCAGAAAAATGGAAAAATGGAGTCCTTTGGCCAACACTTTCTTTTCAGGTTCAGTGAGATTCCGGTATGAAAAGTTCTTCACTCATTTTTTCCCTGACTGTCCTCAGGTGTGTGTTCGTCTCTGAGTTGTGTAGGTTCAGACTGATGAGTGAGTGTTTTTGAAAGCAAGGTGTGGAATTTCCTGCGTTGTCTTTCTTTTCCTTCAGACTGTTGGGCCCGCTGAGCCTTGTCCACAAACTTGTAAACCTCTTCTAAGATAGGAGAGGGTAGAAGGGTTTTCAGTTCCTGCAGAGTCTGGCTAATCTTGCTCTGGAGGGCATCTATAGTGAAATGGACCTATCTTATCCTTTCACTTAGAAGCTGATTTTGTGCTCTCCGTAGAATCAGCTCTGCTCTGTGTCCCCTGACAGTGGATCCAAGGCGCAAACTCTTAGGAACAACTCTGCTTTGCCTGCATCTTAGGTAGGGCTGCCACAAACGCTTATTTTGATAGTCAACTAGTCACCGATTATTTTTGCGATTAGTCGACTAATCAGATCATGCATCCATTGGACGTAAAACGTACAGCTTATTTCACCAGCATGCGTCTTCTCTTATTAAACTATCATTAGCTTACAGCTTTAAGTGATTAAGGTATGTGCTAACTAAAAACAAAGACAAGATGATAGTTTATTAAATTTTAATGAAATTTGCTGATTGTTTCGGTGAAGTTTAATAAACTCAGCTGTCTGCTCCTTGTTATCTAAAATATAACAGGACACCCGAGTATATTCTTGAGCATCTCACACTGTTTAATCAGCTGTCTGCTTGACGTTTATTCAACTGTGTAAAAACTATAACTTTAATCTCAGCCAAACTGATTTACTCAGGAACAAATAAAATACTGAAAAAAGCCAAACAATAACATTTTTAAGTTATCTAAGTGACTTATATATCATGTTTAACCTGAGTAGCAAAAGATGGCGGCGGGTTTGAAAATGATTTGCCGGGAGTCCGGTGTTCTCACCGGCTCTAGTGAGCCTTGAACCCCGCTTAGCTATCGAGCTGGTGGGTAACAGACGTCTCCGAAAACGTCGGAGCACTTTTGAAAATATGTGATGTCTTGATAAACCAAGCAGAAATTTGAAGTTTACACAGCTACATTCTCGCCTGAAAATATGTTAAACGTTTATTTTGTGACCCAGAAAGAATAATAAGAGTAATATTAAAACTAACTAGCTGCCGCCATTGTTGACAACTGGAATTGGCTGGACTGCGCTATGAATTCTGGGATAGGGTTGGACCACGAAGTATACACCCGACCCATCCTTCAAGTCTGGGGAAATGAAGGGCGGATTTGTTGGCCGCATTTGTCGGAGTCTTCGAATTTGGACAGTCTTCGTCGTGTCGCTGTAACGTAATCGACCTAGAAATGCGGGCACAGGATGCGGTTACTGAATTTGGACACAGCTACGATACCGGACACTGCTTCTTCTTCTTCTTCTTCTTCTTCTTCGGGGTTTAACGGCAGCTGGCATCCTTGTACATGCAGTGCTGCCATCTTCTGTTTCAGTCCGTTATTACACTCTTAAATCCTACTACTTATTCCTGCGTCTTTTGGGATCTTACAAAGCTTCAAACGACGTGTCGACTATTAAATTAGTCGTCGACGTAATCGTGACTAGTCGACTAATCATGGCAGCCCTAATGTGCAGACTTTTTGATGGGCGGAGCAATGTCATCATGCATGGACTGATTTGCGTGTTTACAACACAGAAGTCCAAAGATGGACCAATTAATCAAAAAAAAAAATTAGGGCTGTAAGCATTAATGCAGCGTTAACGCGGTTAAAATTTTTTAACACACTCAACCCATCTGGAGTGCAGCATGAACAAACTTTGGACAAACTGCCCGAAATGCGTTGACAGAGACATTTCAGGGATTTTGACTCAGTCTGCGCTTCAGATGGGTTAATTGTTAATCGCGTTAGTCGTGATGATGTCGTATTAACGTTATATTTTTTTAGTGCTATGAGCGTTAAGTTTGGGATGAAAGATGTAAACCTAAGGATGTAACCAAAGCGGTGTACCGCTTGTGCAAACGTATAGTCCGAGCAAAGTACTTAAACACGACTAACTTGCATGAGCATGTACGTGTCCACCATCCGGCTGAGCATGCTAGGCTATCAGCAGCTTCTGCAGCTCCATCAACAAGCGTTTGGGCACACTCTGAGGAGGGGGCATTTGCTCACAGATGAAAGACGGTGCTGTTAAAACAGCGTTGTTATTATTATTATTATTATTATTATTGTTGTTATTTCTTTTGACTGCTTCTATTAGCTCCATCATTATTAGCAAACTTACTCATGGGCAAATACAAATTTTTTTCGCCTTTGTGAAAACGCCGATGGGCTCAGCCTGTCGTCAGTTGTTGATATTCATCCAATCGCCCAACCCTAATGTCCATCAATCAGGACTTGGTCCAGAAGCTGATATCCAGCTGAAGTTGAGAAGAGGAATCACCACTGTAAATACTGGCTCTATTTTCCAATAAAGGTCTTTGAATCTTACGAAATGCTTCTGATTGTTCTTCACTACATCATAGAAACATAAAACAAGTCAACACAATAAAACCTGCAGGTCTGCTCAGTGTATGAAACACATTTGTGCCACTGTACTTCTGACTGGAAGTGTTTCTTAGGCGTCTCCTTTACTTCCCTCCTGTGTCCACTGTTGTGTCTGTAAACTGTGTTAAAGCAGACGGTGAATACAGTGGAACTCTGAGTTTTACCAAGCGGATTAATAACAAGTCCAAGCTGTCACAAATCATCTGCATGTAGTATTTATGGTTTCAGTGACACTGCGTAATGTCAGCATTACTGTCTGTGTTTTAGGTTTACCTCCAGATGTCCAGAAGGTAATAGTTGGTGATGAAGAGGAGCAGGAGGGAGTTTTCATCAAAGAGGAACAGGAGGAGGTCGACATCATCAAGTTCACATTCAGTCCTGTAGCTGTAAAGAGCGAAGAGGATGAAGAGAAACCTCAGTCCTCTCAGCTTCATCACACCCTGACTGAGAAGCTCAGAGACTCTGTGGGAGGAGAGGATGCTGGAAGACCAGCACCAGATCCAGGTTTAGATCCTGAGGATAAGGACATGGAGACGGAGGTCCATGAAGAAGATCTGGAGGAGAGCAGTGAACCTTCAACAGGCTCAAGCTCGGAGGAAAGTAAAGTGCTCGCAGGTGATATGAAATGTGTCTCGGGCGAAGAAGCGCTCATCTGTACTGAATGTGGGAAATCGTTTAAGCGCATGGCGCACCTGTTAAGACATAAACGGAGCCACACAGGAGAGAAACCGTTCGGTTGTCCGAAGTGCGACAAAAGATTTGTTCAGAGCGGAAGTCTTAAAAAACACCTTTGGACTCACACGGGCCAGAAACCATTCAGCTGCTCCGAGTGCGGCCGATGCTTCATGGAGAAGGCGGCGCTGACGAACCACATGACGCTTCACACGGGAGAGAAACCGTTCAGCTGCTCCGAGTGCAGCAAACCCTTCAGCTGCCGCTCGGCCCTGAACGCTCACATGAAAATTCACAGTGGGGAGAAGAACTTCAGCTGCAGTACCTGTCTCAAGACGTTCACCTGGAATTATCAGCTGAACAGACACAAGTGTATCAGTCCGAAACCAGCCCGAAACCGAGTGCTAATGCCCCGGCCTCACAATGACAAAGTAGTTGTGTTTGTACACTTCACTTAGTGATTGCAGCAGCTGAGTTATGACGTTGATTTGAAACATAAATATGATTTCATGTTTCTTTGATAAATTACATAGATGCTCAGAGCGTTTTCATTGGTCAACGACTAACTTGAGACAGGAAGAAACTATTTTCTTCTTTTTCAGTTGAGTGTCTTTTCAGTGTGTGTTTTTTAAAAATGCTAAGATTCATGTTCAGTTCTGGTTTTCTTTTGGGGGTTTGTTGGAGGCAAAATTAAGAAGTTCATAAGTAACGAAAACATCCTGATGTTGTTAGCATCTGCAGCAATGCTTTTTCCTGCTGGTTATGTTAAAGTATTTGACCATAATTTAAATTTATTTTAATAATTTATTAATTCATATTTGTTTTAATATTAGTGTTACACCTGTTCCTCCCTGTCCATGATGTGCACATCATCATCATTGAAAGAGTGTCCTCTGGCCCTTAGGTGTGAATAGAGTCTGCAGAGTCTACCCGACAGTATTTAAGGTTTGACTCTCATCATCTATGGAGGACCACAAGAGCCACGTGTATTGAAACATTACTAAACTAATTTATTATTTTGTCATTTAAAATAAAGACTGGAGATTTGATTTGAGTTCATTAATTGTAACATGAGTGCCCAGATTAATTCTCAGCTGGACATAAAACTTTTCTTTGATCATCATTTATTTTTGACATAATGGCTGTGTTTATTAATGCAATTTGAAAAGTAATACTCAAAAGTTTGATGTTTGATGAATTCATCAAGTCCCAGCGCTGAATCTTAGCATTGAATGTCAGGTATGTGCCAATGAGTACAATTTAAGCCTTCACTGCACCTACAGTATCTACACCTGTGTGGTAAAGATGCCAGGACTCTGCAGTCTATTGACACCTACAGGCCAGTGGACACTCTTTCACTGATGAGGATGTACACATCCTGGACAGGGAGGAACGCTGGTTTGAGCGCGGAGTCAAGGAGGCCATTTACGTGAAAAGGGAAAGACCATCTCTGAATCGAGGAGGGGGCCTAAGGGAATGACTGTGATTGGAGCCATTCCCCAACTCTCTGTGAATGGTACTCATGGCCATTGATCAGTGGTCATGACCTCCCAGCCCATTGTGTGTTAGTCAGTGGCGCGAGTTTATATAAGATGTTTTTATAAGGTTGGAAACCTGCAGTCAGCTGAGACTGAAGAAGTCACCTGATGATGATGATGAAATGTTTGTTCCACTGAAAACATCCAGGTGAACACAATCAGACTTTAGGATTTCCTTACCTGGATGATTGAGCATGCATCAGGACATTCAGTAGGTAGGTAACAGTCTTTCACACTAACCACAAAGTCAACAACAAAAACCACTGAAGTCAAGTTACAGAATCATCATTTCAGAACTTTCTGGATGCTAGTCCACACAGGAGAGGGCACAAAAGGGAAAAACGATCAGAGGTTTTAGAATAACCTTAGTAAATATTTGTCCACTATCAAACATGGGTAAAAGACTTCCAGTTTAAATCACCTCCAACAGCCATGTCTGTTACTACATGTAGAAAGGAGCCATAAAACAAGAGCTGGTAACTGATCTGGAAGCACAACAGGTTCTTCTATAGTGAAGCAACAGACTCTGGTACCTTAACATGTTTATGGTGCAGGAAAAACGGCATGTAAAAATAAGCAAATACAGGTGGTTAATTAGATTTTTGTAGGGAAGAAAAAGTTTGCACATATTTGCGCTGACCTCTCAGGGCACTAGGTGTAAGGTGAAGAGTGCGAGAAAAAAGTCTTCACTGCAGAGTCGCAGTCTCAGGCTTCTGTGCATGTTGAGCATCCAATCAGAGCAACTCAGAAGGTCAACCCACAGCGAGGTCAAATGCACCACAGCAGATACTGACTGTGGGATGATATACTTCCTCTGAACAGCTGTGGTTCTGAGCGCATAGTCAAGACTGCACAACAACATGTCCAGCTTTCCTTCAGTTGCTCACAACCAGCACTCATCCACTAAACCTGACTTTATTGCCGCATTCCTTTTACCTCGGAGCTGCTCCGCACTTCCGCGTTGACTGTGTTCCAGTAATAGTCAGAAAAACAGGAATTGATTTACTCCGGTGTAGACTCTGGACACGCCGGAGAGATCACGGCTGTCGGCTGTGCTGGGAAAGGTTCGATGTTTCTCCTGATAAGTTTGAGGAGGCGGTGAGAGGGGGGTCGGGTCGTCCCTGCTGTCGGCTCCATAACCCCACTTTAGATAAGCGGAAGAAAATGCATGGATGATTTATTTTAGATTTCAACTTTACTAAAGTGGTTGCAATGAATGTTTGAGTCATTGCATCGTGGATAATGCACGGCACAGTGAGTCACACATTTCAGTTTGTTTTTCTGATGTTCGTTTTTGTCATATTTTAGTATTACATGAACATCGTTTGTAGTAACATGTTTTCATGTTTAATGTCGGTTTAGTTTCAGTGTTTTTTGTCTTCATTGTCTGTTTGCAGTATAACGTGACATGTTGAGGTGCTGCACAGTATGATTCATTATTGACCAATGTGATTAAAATGGTTTAAAATGCCTTTGTTATTCGTTTTTGACATTTTCCATTCCAAGGCACTCTAACACCACAACAAAGCAACAAAAGGATAAACCTATACAAAACAAACAGGAGGTTCAGTCCTTCTGCTTCAGTCATAAACACACAGTGAGCGAGCACCAAGAAACAGAACAACAGGAGGAGAGGACAAGGAGAGTCAAGAACAGAAAGACAAGGATTGAACTAAATTCTGCAGCACTATCAGATGATCCTTTAAGTGATATAAGACAAGGCTTGTTTGTGTTCATGCTGTCAGACCAGAATGGAAACTAAGGATCACAGGTTGGTAGAAATGTTTCTGATAACATTGTAAAATATGACCTGGTGTGACCCAGAGAGCAGTCAGAAGAAAGAAGACAAATTTAACCCTGTATCAGAGCCGCGCTGCTGAAAAACACAATAAGCAAGAAAAAGAGGGCAACAGCCAAAGTGCAGAAGCTGCAGTTCATAAACATATGGGTGACCTCACAGTGCCTCTGTCTGTTCTTTATATACAGTCTTTTCTATGACATGTAGCAGGACCAAGGAGCAGACACTGGCAGCGTTAACCTGGTGTTTGTCTGAACGAGAAGGTCCAACAAGCACAGTAATAAACTGTAAACACCAAAGTAAATGTTCACTTACAGAAACTACAGAGCTCGTGCTCACTCCTGTGTTACTGCTCAAATTTTAAAGACTCAGTCTCACTAAAAGCTGCACTTGCAAACCAAACAGCTGTGACGTTCTTCGCCTGTCAGCCTTCAGGTGCTCACTAATCTGTTCCTCAGATTAGTGAGCACCTCGGACTGTAAAGGAAATCTTTCACCATAGTTAATGCAGCTGAGTATCAGCTACCACATATACTTATATGTGACAGTTACTTGTTAATGCTACTACAACTACTACTACTAACAATAATAATAATAATAAAACAAAGAATGAAATTTGGCAAATGGTAAATGGGAGGATGTAAACTCCTTTCGTTTACATCCTCCCATTTACTTAAACCTAAAGTGAAAAAATGATCATTCAAAAAAAAAAAAAAAACCGAAAGATTATTTTACTTTGAAAGTCGCGCCCGGAAGTGTTTCTTGTAACATTAGCCCCCTTTAACGATGCTGCAGCTGAGCAAACCACGTCTATCAAACAAAAAATAAACAGCCGCTGGATGTTCTGCGGTTCTGTGAGCGGAGCAGACATGGACCGCTACCGTGAAATCCCGGATGTGGTTCTGAACCCTGAACCGAAGCTGCAGGGCGAAGGTTTGCTCGGTTTTATCTACCGGAACCGCCGTGCTAAGCTAGTGCCCAGCTAAGATAACAGTGGTCAAAAAGTCCGAACAGAAAACATGTCTTTGTCCGACTGTCCGCCTTCAGAGGCTTTTGTTACTGGATGAGAGGCTGTTTGGTGCTGCAGGGAAAAGTTAAAGTCCATGAAGCAGGCTAACCCCTCAGAGCTGGGAAGCTCCACGCAGACTCTGTGTGTGGAGCTTCAGATGTTTCGAAACACTGCTCCGAAGCGTGGTTTAAGAAAGCGAGTGACTCAGGTGTGCAAGGTGGTGTGTAAAGTGTGTTTTTGAGTTTTGATCTGAGTTGGCTTTAAAACTTAAACTTTCTAAGTTAACAGTATTCGTAATTTAATTTCCAAAAATTCAGTACAGGGCCAGATTAACACACATCTGCACCTGCCTCATCACCAGGTTGAGTAGAGAAATTGCCACAGTCACTCATCTAAAGTCAGGTTGTTGAATGAAGCAACTGAACATGTTTAAATGTGCAGTTACTGCAGATTACTGTGCATGTGTTCATGTGGCCTTCAGGCGCTCCAGTGTCTTTAAAGTGCAAAGGTATGCAGGTTACCTGAACCATATGTTTTCTGTTGGTGCATCAAAGTGACATTTCACCAGGTGATGTTGGGGTAACCCAGGGGTCCCCAATCTCAGTCCACGAGGGCCGGTGTCCCTGCAGGTTTTAGATGTGTCCTTGATCCATCACAGCTGATTTAAATGGATAAATTACCTTCTCAACATGTCTTGAAGTTCTCCAGAGGCCTGGTAATGAGCTAATCATGTGATTCAGGTGTGTTGACCCAGGGTGAGATCTAAAACCTGCAGGGACACCGGCCCTTGTGGACTGAGATTGGGGACCCCTGGGGTAACCCATTAAAGCTGCTTCAGTCTTAGGTATTGATTTGTTTATCTTACCCACTGATCAGTTTCTGCACCAGAGCTTCTCTCGCCACAGCCACGGCATAGCTGGGAAAGGTCATTGAAAATGCATGCTACAAAGAGGATATACATGTAAATACTTTGAATTAATATCCAGACAGGTCTTCATTTCCAGAGAAAAGGCACAGGCAGAATATGCTAACAGGATGTGATGTTACAACACTAGTCAATTATTAATGTGTAATATTTGTTTAAGACATTTCTTTGTTTTGGAAAACAAATTTATATCATCATAAACAAATGCCAAACTATATACACAAAGTTCTAGAAATCACCACTCCTAATCAGGCATTTCTTACTGATGTAGGCTGACAGTAAGAACACAATACCGTTTCATTTAGTTTAAGGTTTATGTGCAAGGCGCAAGAACAGAAAACGCTGGAAGTTACAAATGTATTGTCCATGAAACAGGAATAAAAACGTGGTGCAGATGATTGTAACAAGTTAATGTGGCTGTAGGCTGTGACACAGGTGGTGCTGGTTGACTCGACTCCATTTCAGTGCACACAAAGTAAACTGCACACTTTAGTTGTTGACTGTTGTTAGTTGACTCTTTCTGTGCTGTGGACAGCATCGCCATGGTTTGGACTTCTAAATTACTGAATTAATATTTTTTTTATACTACAACTTCAATTAATTATACGCGATATGTAATTTATATATCATAATATATAAATATCTTATTTGAATGATTACTAGCTTATAGATTAGAGAAAGTGAGAAAGACAGAGGCTGGTGGGTGAGCTCCAACACTCCTATCAGCAGACCGAGAGAGTGGCACGCTGCACTAGAAACTCACGAAAACATCTCAATAAAAACCGTCTCTGCTTTCAGTGAGAAAATACAACAGCTTTGCCTTCATATGTTCCCAAATTTTTTCTACTTTCAACAGAAAATGTAATTTGCAGCATTAAGTGACTTCATCCTCAGTATGTTTTTTTTTTTTCCTTTTTCTTTATTCCCACTGATGCTTTTATTGGGAATAACTCAAAAACAACCAGAGTTGTGCAGGTTCACTATGACCAAAACGCCACAGTCACACTAAGTAAAACATCATGCAAGTGTTACATGTTGGAAAATCCAGAGCAGTGTGAAGTTCAGGAACGTTTCTTCATGGTTAGAGGTTGCTGATTTAGAATAGAATTAGAATAGAATTCAACTTTATTGTCATTGCACATGTCACAGGTACAGGGCAACGAAATGCAGTTTGCATCCATCCAGAAGTGCTTTAGCCATGATATAGATATATTACAATATATATTAGCAATAATATAGATATGTAAGTATATTACAGAAATGGGTCTATTATGGTATGTTATAATGTACACGGTATGAAGTATGTTATGAATATTCTATAAGTATGTACAGGCTGTAGTGAGTACAAGCTATGTACAGGCTATGAACAGGATATAAATATGAAAAACTATACAGAATATGAAATAAAAAACTATACAGAAATATGAGATATACAGTTATACAGAAATGTGAACTATGCAAGTTATGAACAGTTGTAGGATTAAAAATTATCGTATGTACAGAATGATTATTTACACAGAACTATACAGTAGTGCAGTTAAGATAAGTGAGATATGTGGATAATTGTGATAGTGATAAAGTGCTAGTGGTTGTGGGTGTGTGTATGTTCAGTCCATGAGTTTAACGTGGGTCAGATGTCAGGAGGCAGAGTTCAGGAGTCTGACAGCTGTGGGGAAGAAGCTGTTCCGGTACCTGGTGGTCTTAGTCCGGAGGCTCCTGTAGCGCCTCCCAGAGGGCAGGAGGGTGAAGAGTCCATGTGATGGGTGACTGGGGTCTTTGATGATTTTCCCAGCCCTTTTCAGACACCGCTTCCTGTAGATGTCCTTTATGGCAGGAAGTGGTGCTCCGGCGATGCGTTGGGCAGTTTTCATGACCCTCTGCAACGCCTTCCGGTCCGAGGCAGAGCAGTTCCCGTACCAGACTGTTATACAGTTGGTCAGGATGCTCTCGATGGTGCAGCGATAGAAGTTCACCAGGATGTCTGAGGACAGGTGGTTCTTCCTCAGAGTCCTCAAGAAGAAGAGGCGCTGGTGAGCCTTCTTGACCAGCTTGCAGCAGTTGGTCGTCAAGATGTGATCCTCGGAGATGTGGACTCCCAGGAACTTGAAGCTGTTCACACGCTCCACAGCCGTCCCCTTAATGTGGATGGGTGGATGTGGGTCAGCATTTCTCCTGTAGTCCACGATGAGCTCCTTGGTCTTCTCAGTGTTAAGCAGCAGGTTGTTTGTGTCGCACCACTCAGCCAGACGATCCACCTCCTCCCTGTAGGCGGTCTCATCGTTGTCACTGATGAGGCCAATCACCGTGGTGTCATCTGCAAACTTAATGATGGTGCTGGAACCATCAGCAGGTCTGCAGTCATGGGTGAAGAGGGAGTAGAGGAAAGGGCTCATCACACAGCCTTGTGGTACACCGGTGTTCATTGTGATTGTAGATGAGCAGCGGTTATCCAGCCGGACATGTTGGGGGCGGTTGGTCAGGAAGTCCAGTAACCATTTGCAGATGAGGGAACTGATGCCCAGGTCTGTCAGTTTCCTGATGAGTTGTGCACCGCTCCTACATCGGTGGGGGAGAGAGTCAGAGGTTGGTGGTCTGGCGTCGCGTCTGTTTTGGTTGTGGTTGTGGGGTTCCCTCGCTCAAAACGAGCATAAAAGTTGTTGAGCTCGTTGAGGAAGGAGGCATCAGAGGATGTGGGGGAGGGTTTAGTGGTCCTGTAGTCTGTAATGGTCTGGAGTCCTTGCCACATGCGTCGGGGGTTGGAGTTGGAGAAGTGTTCTTCTACCTTCTTTTTGTAATGGTGTTTGGCTTTTTTGATGCCCTTCTTTAGATTAGCCCTGGCTGTACTGTAGGCGTGTGCATCTCCTGACCTAAAGGCGGTGTTGCGGGCCTTCAGGAGGAGACGAACATCCCGGTTCATCCAAGGCTTCTGGTTGGGGTACATGGTGATCCGTTTCTGGGTGGTGACACTGTCTGTGGTTTTGGAGATGTAATCCAGTACAGATGAGGCGTACTGGTCCAGGTCTGTGTGGGTGAACATATTCCAGTCTGTGTTTTTAAATCTGTCCTGGAGCACTGCGTCTGTCCCCTCTGGCCACGCTTTAATTGTCCTCACAGCAGGTTTCACACGTTGGATGACTGGTGAATACCTAGGTGTGAGGAACAGGGAGAGATGGTCCGATTGTCCAATGTGGGGGAGGGGTGTTGCTTTGTAGGCTCCAGCCAAGTTGGAATAAACATGGTCTAAAGTCTTGTCTCCTCTGGTGTGGCAGGAGACATGTTGGTGGAATCTGGGGAGGACTGTCTTTAAGTTGGTGTGGTTGAAGTCGCCAGCAACAATAAAAGCAGCCTCGGGGTGTTTATTCTGGTGTTTGTTAATGGCTGCAGAAAGTTCTTTCATGGCCAATCTAGCATTAGCGTCAGGGGGGGATATATACTGCAGTGAGTATGATAGAAGTGAGTTCTCTGGGGAGATAATAAGGTCTGCATTTGACCATTAAAAACTCCGCATTAGGTGAGCAGTGACTCTCAGTAGTAGTGGAGTTCATGCACCAAGCATTGTTAATATAAATGCACAAACCTCCACCTCTGGTCTTGCCGGAGTCATCTGCTAGCCTGTCGACTCAGTGTGTGTGGCGTCCTGCTAACTCGATAGCATTGTCCGGGCAGCTGTTGTTCAACCGTGTTTCGGTGAAAAACATGACATTTGAGTCCATAATCCGTCTGTTGTTAGTGATGGAGAGCCGTATCTCATCCATTTTGTTTGCCAGAGAACGGACATTGGCGAGGAAAATACTGGGTAAAGGCAACCGGTGTGGTGTTAGCTTTAGCTTAGCCCGTAGCCCTCCGCGCTACGGGCTAAGCGATTTAAAGATATATGTTAAATAGTCTTTTGTGATTGGTCAGAAAATGAGATGTTAAGTTAGATGTTAACTCCCAGAAAACTTCAAAGTCAAGCAAATACATCCAAAGTCTCGGAGCCAACTGAGCCCAAAAGCAGCTGTAACCCTGTGATTATCAATGGTGAGAAACACAAATGTTAACAGATGGAGAATTTTGCTGAAGCAAAGTCATCCTGAGTCACAGATTGCTGTCTTTATTTTTCTGTCCTTGTTTGGGCTGATGGTTATCCACAGTCTGGTGTAATAACTAGCTTTGTTTGGAACTGTGCAGGGTTTGCCTGCATCACTGTTTCACAGAAAAGTATTATTAAGATGTGGCGATGGTCAAATTGGCCAGCAGATGTCACTCTGTGGCTCGATAGAATTCCAGCCCAAGTGTTTGGGTGTTTCACAAAGCCTCGCTTCGTCCATGACTACTCAGAGCCATGCACTGCCTCCTGTGCCTCTCCTGCTCGGGCTCCAGATGTTCTCAGAGTCCTCAAACCTCAGAGAACAACTGGGCTGGAACATTCTAAGGGAAAGAGTAAGATTTGGACTGTCAGTCAGTATTATTGGTAGCTTCTTTAATTACTCACACCAGAACTCACATTATCTCAGCCTGAGACCGGCTCACTTTCAGTCACTAACCATTATTTTGTCGCCAGAAATCGCTGGTTTTAATTTCATTTCACTGATTGCTTCGTCCTGCTGGTCACTTCCTGTGTGGATGCCTTCAGATCCGTCTAAGCATTTTGCCTACTTTCACATAACTTCTGACTAATAACCTATAAAATAGTGCTGTCCTGTTTGCAGATATCTTCCTTCCAAACAAAGATGTATATATGAAAACTGTTCTTTAAAGCACAAAAACATCAATAATCAGCAGATTTAAAATCTGTTCTTGAGAAAAGCCAGTAGTATCCAAGCAACAGTTTGACTCCTTATTTATCTGAGACAGTTGTCTACTGAGTATTATTGTATTGTACCTTACAGTATTAAGCACCTTGAGGCAACTGTTGTTGTAATTTGGAGACACCCCATAAAATTACACAAGCAATGTTATTGATGTCCAAGCCCGGCTTTATATTCAATTGAGACTTTACTGTCACAAACTCTTCGCCAATAACCTATAACTCTAAATTCACTCTGCAGTCCAACTGCTTTAAATACACTTATTCTCTTTACTCTTTACTTATTTTCAACGTTTCATTATCTTTACTTCAACTTATACTTTAGTTCTCATGAGATTTTCACCAAAATCAAAACAGACATTTGCCAGTAATTTCAGTGAGTAGACTTTAATTTCTCATGTCCAATCTGGCACAATTTGGAATAATTCAACAGGTAGTGCCTTACCTTTGAATAAGCCGGCTTATGTCCACTCACTTCGACCACTGACTCGTGTCTGCCCGTTCGAGCGCCTCGGACCCTCTCGGTCTCAACCTCCAACTGTCTCCCCCCTCAACCCCGGCCAATGCACCAAATGTTATGGGTCCGAAATTGAGGACGAGAGTAAAACAATGATGGTCCAGAAGAGGTCGGTCAAACAATTGATTTTAATGAATACACGCAGCGTGGGGAGACGTACACTGGAAACCATCAGTCGTAAATCCCCATTCAAAAATACACTTCAGATTGCTTTTATAACATCAGGGTATTATAACGCCCCCTCTTGCGTTTACAAGCACATAATTTGCATCTTAAGAACATTCTTTGCCTCTTCTACAGACAATGATCTATTCTAAGAGATAAATGCAGACACAGAAGTTCCCCTTTCTGGCATCCTCTTCCAAATATGATCTCAGGCCTTTGAGGTCCCCATGGACTTGTCCTCCTTCCGTCACCTGTTGCTAGGCAAACTCAAATGCAACAAGAAGCTGAATACATTCAGGCCTTTGCTCAGCTACTATTTTACTGTAACAATATACTCAGCATATAAGCTTTTAAGATTATAGATTTAACTCAACGATTTAAAGTGGTTGTAACTGCACCTATAATAAACATGTTAATATTTGATTATGATAACCCCTGTAATACAAATTATAACATAATGCCAGCAACTTCAATAAATGCTTGGATGAAATGATAATTAATGCAATGATAAAGATGATGGTTATGTAAAATAATCCCTGTAATTCCACACACTATATAGAAAAAAATGAATTGATTGGAGTTTGTAACCACACCAAAGCATAGTTTAATATCATATACCGGACATTTCCAGTACGCCTCTTCTTTCTGTTATACAGGAACAGTTTGTCAGGTTGTAGCACAGATCCTCGCTGCTATAGGCCTGTAAAGATTAATTTAAAACATCATGTTAGAACTCAGTTAACAAGCTGTTAGCATCTGTCCTATCTGTGTTTCAGTTTTACCGTCAGATGTCCGCAAAGTGATTGTTGGTGAAGAAGAGCAGCAACAGTGGAGCCCCCTCCTGGACTCAGAGCACCCACACATCAAAGAGGAGCAGGAGGAAGTCTGGAGCAGCCAGGATGCAGATCAGCTTCAAGGTCCGCAGGAGGCCTGTGTCACCATATTAACATTAAGTCCTGTGAAAAATGAAGATGATGCTGAGGAGAAACCAGAATCCTCTCAGCTTCATCGCCATCAGACTGGAGTGAAAACAGAAGCCAGGAACTCAGACCCAGAGAGCCATTCAGAGCCAGGTACTGACAAAGCTTCAGACTCTTCTGAGACCGAGGTGAGTGACGGTGACTGGGAGCAGAACAGGGAACCTCAGTCAGGTCAAAAATGCCTGAAAAACCACAACTTCACTATTATCGACATTAACTGTAACATTGAGCGATCATTCAGCTGCTCCGAATGTGGTCAGAGGTTCGGCAGGAAGCCACACCTCAAAGCACACATGAGAATTCACACTGGAGAGAAACCCTTTAGTTGCTCTTTTTGTGGCAAAAGATTTTCTCAGAAAGGAAACTCCATCAGCCACATGAGACTTCACACAGGAGAGAAACCTTTCAGCTGCTCCATCTGTAAGAAAAGTTTCAGGTATAGTGGTGACGTGAGCAGGCACATGAAAATCCACACAGGACTGAAAAAAGGTCGCAGCAAGGTTAGCAACATGGTCAGCAACATGGTCAGCAGTGGCATTCACGTGAGGTTAAAACCTGGCAGGAGCTTACATCCAGACACATCCTTACAACCAGGAAGTGATGTTAAAGCACCAGAACCTGAGACTGAAGCCAACCATGAAGTTTTGAAGCAACCGGGAGAATCTCAGCCCCATTTAAACTCTCTGAGGAGTGACGGTGTCTCTCTGAGTGAGATAAGAAGTACTGATAAGGAGGCATTTAGCTGCGCTGAGTGTGGACGGACATTTTGCCGTAGAGACCACCTGATCAGCCACATGAGAACGCACACTGGAGAGAAACCATTCAGCTGCTCAGTCTGTGAGAAACGTTTCAGCTGTAGCGGGAACATCTTGGCACACATGAGAATCCACACAGGAGAGAAACCTTTTGAATGTTCGTTCTGCGGGAAGAGTTTTAGCCAGAAAGGAACACTGCAGCTTCACATGAGAATTCACACGGGAGAGAAACCCTTCACCTGCCCTTTTTGTGATAAAAGATTTGCACACAAAAGACGTATGACGCTGCACATGTCTGTCCACACAGAGGAGAAACGGTTCAGCTGCAGCGCTTGTGACAAAAGGTTCACCTGGTATACACAGCTCAAAACCCACAGGTGTGTGGGCGAGCCATCACAGCTCCGCCAGAACCAAAGTGAGAAGACAGTTCCTCCAAAGGAGTCCTTCAGCTGCACTGAGTGCGGTAAAATATTCAGCCTCAAGGGCAATTTGAAGACACACATGAGAATTCACACAGGAGAGAAACCATTTGGTTGTTCAGTTTGTGGAAAGAGTTTTAAACAAAACGTCCATCTGACTGAACACATGACAATTCACACAGGGGAGAAACTCTATAAGTGCAGCATCTGTGGTAAAGGATTCAATAAGAAGTTACTTATTAAAAACCACACCTGTGTTTAAGCTCGGACGCTTTATCAGCTCTGATCACATCCACAGATTTATATTCATAAAGCACTGAATATTAAAGCTTTAGTGATTCATTGTATGTTTTTGAGTGTTGCACACATTTTTATAATTTATATTCAAAATATAAATGCATTAAGCCTAAATCTTCCTGCATAAGGTTTAAATGCTGCGTCCTGACAGCAACAAAAAGACTCTGGGATGTGCAATATATTCATAATGAACTTGTAGAATAAATTTGTCCAAGGAAGCGAGTATGTTGATTTAAATGTTTGTGGCCGAGCATACATGAAAACAATCTGCCTCACTTTTTAAATCCCTTTGTTTTATCAAATATTGCATCAAAATTATATCATTGTCTTAATCAAAGAAAAACAAACCTGTTTAAAATGCTGCAGTTTGGATGAGTCACACCTGACCCCCTCAGAATCAGCTCATCTTTCTTCTGCAGGAGTTTAGTATATTTAATGACACTATGTTAAATGACGTTACTTTCATACTATGACTATTTTCACTTACAGACCAAGTATTTGGTCTTCACTCTGTGACACTGCAGGAATCACAGACTATAGACCGAATCTGTTTCTGTTTGTCGGGATGAGTCATCACACAGTTCAGCATCAGTGTGATGAATCAGTCCTCTTTTCATACCAGGGTGATCTTGGTTCCTTCTGTGTCAAAATAAGTTTCTGATATAGGAAGTTTTTAACCCTATGAAGCTGACTCTTCCTGTGAAATCACGTTCTGTGTAACAGATTGGACAGACCACATCAGTCAAGCAGCTTTAGGTACTGAATAAGGATTTATGACTGTTTGAAGGTTCTGGATCCCAGAGGACTCGGGTTAAATGTTGAACCTCTCGTCAGTTTAGAGGGGGGCTGTTGCTGCTGCTCATTCATGTTCATCCATCCATGTGGAAGAAAGTCTGCTGCTGAAGGAAGTTGTGCACTGACTGATTTTTCATGGAATGATGCTGCTTTTGAAATATTTACTCTTGAAACTGCCTGACTCCTGAATTTCCTTCCTTGCAGAAACATTTGCAGTTTGTGAATATGTGTATTTATACATTTAAAATTCTGAGTCTAAAATCTTTACTGACTGCACACTTCTTGATTGTGTGGCTCACATGAAGCCGAACTTTGACAACATCCCTTTAATGGCTGATATATATAGCTAATAAAGTGTCAGGTTAATTGATCATTTGTAAGTTGTGTGATTTCATTTTGTTCTTATCAATATAAAATATCCATAAATGTGCACCCAGTGACTGTTTATGACCACCAAAGATCTGAGATGATCGCTCATGTGTCTGGGACTGCCAGTTCCTTGGATGCACTGCTGTACTGAGCCTGATCCTTCTACTGTTACAAGCATGGTGTCAGAGTGATCTGAAAGTGAAATGAAGAATGTATGAAAAAAGCAGGTGTAATTAGCATTTGGTCCATATATACTTGAACTACATATATCCAGATTTTGAATAAATGAAGTGTTATAAATTTGCTTTTGGATCTGCTAACAGTGAAGCTTATTTTTATTTATTTATTTTTTCTATGCCTCTTTGTTTTGAGTTGTAACAGGCTGAGTAAGTTTGAGGGAACTGTAGAAGTGACTGTACAGATGTTTTGGATATATATATGTCTTCTGTAGAAAGACAATGTCTGCCTGTAAGTCATTTAATCGGTTAGTAATTTTAAGAGTCTTTTCCCTGGAACCACTCCACGTATATTCCAGTTGACAAACCTCAGTGTGGTCATGTTTAAACTCTGGTTGTAGCTGTTAATCTGTCCTGCATGTTTATGTAGTAAATTGCAGCACTGAAGGCAGAGCAGACGTAATGCTGAGTGCAGAAAGAGAAGAGAAAAGACATCAAAAGAGACGATGGGAATGAAACAGTGTAGCCACCAAAGAATCAGTCCATAGTGACCTAAAATAAACAGAAACAAGAAGAAGAAGAAAAAAAGAATTATAATAAATATAATAAGAAAGCAGGTTATGCTGATTAAACCACCAGCTTTACATATTTTATGTAGACACGTCTATTAGATCAATGAGAAAGGAGAGTGAAAAAAGAAAATGTGTGTAGATGCAGATCAGCAATGGTGTGATGTTCTGGTCGCCCGCTGACGTACAGTTTATTGACTGCAAAGACACCTCAGGAGCCTCCTTGGATGTTCTCTTTTCGGATCAGGAACAGAAGCTTCTGTCCCTCCAGGATCTCTTTAGGAAACTGGTTGTTCACACTGAAGTCCTTTTCTCTCAGCTCCCGGTCGCAGATCTTCACCAGCTCTTGTTTAAAATCTTTGAATTTGGCCACGATTGTCTGGGTCTGCGCCCATCTGGTTGTTTACCTTCCAAACCGTGAGCATGATGAAAAGTGATGTTTTTTACCACGTCCTCCGGGAGTTTCAGGTGAGACTGGATAAAATGTCTCAATGTTGTTTCTGGATCCTCTTCTGCCTTCTCTGGTATTCCTGAGAACCCCACGTTGTCCCTCATGCTGTGGCCCTGGAGCTCAATAACAGTTTCTTTGATTTTTATTTATTTTTTGTCAGGTCATTCACTCGGTGAGGGATTTCACTGACTCTCTGTCGGCAGCATTTTCGTCAGCGAGTGTTTCCACCAGCTGCTGACTGAACTCCACTGACTCATGCAGCTCCTGATAATCTTTATGCAGGATTTCCAGGAGGGCCAGCTGGAAACTTTTGTCTATCGACTCCAAAATATCCACCACGCCACTGGTCTGTGGTGAGGCAGGCCCTGGGGAATCTTAGGAGTGACTATTTTTTGTTTGGTTTTCCTATAATGTTGCACTGAAAACACTTCTCAATGAAATACTGCACACTATCCAGCTCTTCTTTGTGGTCCTTCAGAGTGCTCAAGTCAATTAAAAAATAGTCATAATTCTTATTTTTATTACCTCTGAAGCTGTCAAGGATGGCAGCTAAAATTAGTGGCTGAAATGTTTTCACTCCGTGGTGCGCCATGTTCAATGCTGCTGTTGGTCTCATGTTACTACAAAATAGCCTCTCCTAACAGGGGCAAACATTTCTATCATGATGCGCTACCTGGTGGTGAGCTGCAGAGCTGTGGTTGGACTAAGGACATGATTAGCAGAGGTAAGATGGAGGATGAGCATTAAATTGTTCTCAGTCAAGTTCATGTTGGGGGGTCCCGATGGGCAGGAGACAAATGCCATCATATGACAGGAAGAAGATGCCAAAAACACCCGTGTGTACACCTGTGTGCACACCTGTGTGGATCAGCGCACTTGTATTCAAAAGGTTTCTCCACGTAATGATCTGCTAGAGGGTATGGGGAGCCACAGCGAGGAGAGGAGATCCAGGCCCCAGACATCCAGAGGCCCCAGAGTGCGAGAGCCCAAGGTGGACCACCCGAGGGGCATCCGTGCCAACCCTGGACATCAAGAACCACCAACGCACTGACGCTTGAGGGCATCAGCCACTGGCTGGAAGTGTGGTGAGGGGAGATAGGCCTCCATACTTTGGAGGGCCTGAGATGTTCCCAGAGAGGTGGAGTCTAAGACCCGACCTGACATATAGACACAAACGTGCATTTCCACCCTAATGCACACTAATACTCAGCACTCACCCAACGAAAAGACAGACACCAATGGACACTGTACACACAATCACTGTTAAGGGATAGGACTTTAGGAATTTTATTATGTTATGCTTAAAAGTACATTTCATCTAGATGTGTTTGCTCTTTCAGTGTTCAGTTTAAATACAGAAGTTATGCTCTGTTCAACAGGAAGCCTGCATGCAGCACAGTTCTATTTTATCTCTTCCTGTACATGCTACACGAATATGCTTGGGGTATAAATAAAGCCTGACAACTGTTCCAGGGTGTAAGTCTCCGTTGAGTCTCACCCGTGTACACGTTGACCTGTCTGAGTGTCATTTATTCCGACCTGAGTTGCACTGCAGGAAAACTCCTGACAATCACACTCCCCAAACATACTCTATACCCCAGGTCCCCTCACCCCCTGAGGAGGAAATTGCACCCAGACCCAGTGTAAAGTGTAAAGTGTGTTGTATTAGTCCCCGAAGGGAAATTACTCCTCTGCATTTAACCCATTCACCCAGTGAAGCAGTGGGCAGCCACCAATGCAGCGCCCGGGGAGCAGTATGTAGGGACGGTACCTTGCTCAGGGGTACCTCAGGGTAGCCGTTCAGTGGAGTCGAACCTCCGACCTTCCGATCATGGGGCAGACACTCTACCTACTGAGCTATCCCTGCCCTACCCAGGAGATGTGACCCTTTCCCCCCGGGGTGAAGACAAGCAGACCGCCCCCGGCCCGGCAGCAGCAGGGAGGCCCCGCATCCCAGGCCCCAATCGGACGGCCAACACATCCGCACAGCCCCTCCGCCCCGATGGCTAACAGAGAACAGGGGTGTGAGAAGACCCCATACCTACCTCCTCCCACTCACGTGTAGTGTTGCTGCATGTTGTACTAAAGTGTATTTAAAACACGGCAGGGCATAGTGCTTTCTGCCAGAGAGCAGTAGGTGTCAGTACAGCCCCTCCCGAGGACCCTCAATGTCTACATGCATTTAAAATTGAGAGGTGGGCACCGGCACCACAGGTGAGGTTGAATACACAGACCATGAATAATCTTTCTCATTGTAGAATGATGAACTGATCTGTTCAATTCAGTTTTATTTACACAGCACCAAATCACAACAACAGTCGCCTCAAGGTGCTTTATATCGTAAGGTAGACACTACAATAATACATACAGAGAAAAACCCAACAATCATATCACCCCCTATGAGCAAGCACTTTGGCAACAGTGGGAAGGAAAAACTCCCTTTTAACAGGAAGAAACCTCCGGCAGAACCAGGCTCAGGGAGGGGCGGGGCCTCTGCTGCGACCGGTTGGGGTGAGAGAAGGAAGACAAGATAAAGACATGCTGTGGAAGAGAGACAGAGATTAATAACAGATATGATTCGATGCAGAGAGGTCTGTTAACACATAGTGAGTGAAGAAGAAACACCCAGTGCATCATGGGAATGCCCCAGCAGCCTACGTCTATTGCAGCATAACTAAGGGAGGATTCAGGGTCACCTGGTCCAGCCCTAACTATATGCTTTAGCAAAAAGGAAAGTTTGAAGCCTAACCTTGAAAGTAGAGATAGTGTCTGTCTCCCGAATCCAAACTGGAAGCTGGTTCCACAGAAGAGGGGCCTGAAAACTGAAGGCTCTGCCTCCCATTCTACTTTTAAATACTCTAGGAACAACAAGTAGGCCTGCAGTGTGAGAGCGAAGTGCTCTAATAGGGTGATATGGTACTACAAGGTCATTAAGATAAGATGGGGCCTGATTATTTAAGACCTTGTATGTGAGGAGCAGGATTTTGAATTCAATTCTGGATTTAACAGGAAGCCAATGAAGGGAAGCCAAAACAGGAGAAATCTGCTCTCTCTTTCTAGTCCCTGTCAGGACTCTTGCTGCAGCATTTTGGATCAGCTGAAGACTTTTCAGGGAGTTTTTAGGACATCCTGATAATAAAGAATTACAGTCGTCCAGCCTGGAAGTAATAAATGCATGAAGTAGTTTTTCAGCGTCACTCTGAGACAGGATATTTCTAATTTTAGAGATGTTGCACAAATGGAAGAAAGCAGTCTTACATATTTGTTTAATATGTGCATTGAAGGACATGTCCTGGTCAAAAATGACTCCAAGGTTCCTCACAGCATTACTGGAGGCCAAGGTAATGCCATCCAGAGTAAGAATCTGCTTAGATACCGTATTTCTAAGATTTTCAGGGCCGAGTACAATAACCTCAGTTTGATCTGAATTAAGAAGCAGAAAGTTAGCGGCCATCCAGGTCTTTATGTCTTTAAGACATTCCTGCAGTTTAACTAATTGGTGTGTGTTACCTGGCTTCATGGACAGATAGAGCTGCGTGTCATCTGCATAGCAGTGAAAATTTATGCTATGTCTTCTAATGATGCTGCCTAAGGGAAGCATGTATAATGTAAAGAGAATTGGTCCTAGCACTGAATCCTGTGGAACTCCATAATTGACCTCAGTGTGTGAAGAGGACTCTCCATTTACATGTACAAACTGGAGTCTATTAGATAGATATGATACAAACCACTGCAGTGCAGTACCTGTAACACCTACAGCATGTTCTAATCGCTCTAATAGGATATTATGGTCGACAGTATCGAACGCAGCACTGAGGTCTAGCAGGACAAGCACAGAGATGAGTCCACTGTCAGAGGCCATAAGAAGATCATTTGTAACCTTCACTAAAGCTGTTTCTGTGCTGTGATGAGCTCTGAAACCTGACTGAAACTCTTCAAATAAGCTACTACTCTTTTCTTCTCTACTGTTACATTTCAGACACTTTTATAAGTCTTCACATATCCAGCACCAAAACCCCTGAACTGGTGGACAGAAACAAAGAGTGTGGATGCATTCAGCAGGTGTGGTGCCCTGACAGTGAGCAGTTGTTAGAAGATGTAAAACCCATCCTGAACACCTGTTGACCTGTGTAGTGCACTCTGTGTAGTATTTTGTATTGTATTAATTGAAGACTGGGATTTCTAATGAATTGAAAGGTTTTCAGTATGTTGCTACAGTTGCTAGTTTTTCAGATAATTGTACACATGTAAACACAATCTTAAACCTTATTCCTCTCATCCAAAAGCACAACGCAGTGTAAGCACTTCTTTGTCTTAATAGGCTTCTTCCAGACAAAGGATGAATGAAGATCCAGTTTATGGTTAAAGGATTCGTTTTGACTGTGAATCACGCAAAGCTACTCTGAACAAAAATACAGCCTGAAAGGAGCAGAAGTAGGTTGCAGCTAAACGAGCACTCAAATTATTTCTCCTCTCAGTGGACTTCTAGATGTTTAGTCAGAGTTCCCTTTTGGTAATATTTTTTCCAACACACAGAGCAGCTGGATGGTCTCTCTCCTGTGTGAATCCTCATGTGCACCTTCAGATTTCCACTTTCATTGAAAGTTTTACCGCAAGCTGTACAGCAGTATGGTTTTTCCCCTCTATGAATTCTCATGTGATTCTGCAAACATCTTTTCCACAAAAACCTTTTTGGACAAAGCAGGCACCTTTACTCTTTCCCATGTGTGACCTCATGTGGGCCTTGAGCTGTCCCTTATTCAAACCTCTTCCCACACTCTGAACAGCTGAATGACCTCTTGCAGTTGTTACAGCCCACACCAATAACTGGAACTCCACTATGCTCAGAGCAGTGCAAAGTCTTGTTGTCAATAGTTGGCTGTATAAATGGGTCTGAGTTCCTGGTTAGTTCTGGGTCTAATTATCTGTTGTCCTCAGTGTGGCTGTGTTGAAACTCTATGGCCTTAACACACTCGTGGTTGTTGATCTGATGAAGCCAACTGAATCATTTGTCTTTTACCACAAACGGCACAGCTGAATGGTTTCTCTCCTGTGTAGATCCTCATGTGCACCTTCAGGTTTCCACTTTCAATAAAACATTTGATGCACACAGAGCACCTGATGAGTTTCTCCCCTGTGTGGATTTTCACATTCTTCTGTCCGCTCCATGAAAAACATTTCTTACAATTGAGCATCGGAATGGTCTCTCTCTTGTGTGACATCGCAAATGGGCCTCCAGCTGGGCCTTATATGCAAAAATCTTCCCACACTCTGAGCAGCTGAAAGACTTTTCAAGTCATGACATCCCAACTCACTAATTTCATGATCAGAAGAAGTCTTGTAATCAGCAGGTAACTGATCTGGGTTCCGGTCCTGGTACTGGTCTCCCACAGAGTCTCTGACCTCCTCATTCAGGGTGTGGTGAAGCTGTGAGCACTGAGGCTCCTCTTCATCATCTTCACTGTTCACAGGAACAGGACTGAAAAGAAACTTGGTGACATCCGTCTACTCCAGACCTTGAAGTTCCTTCTTTTCCTCTTTAATATGCGGGAGCTTTTGATCCTGCCGGGCTGGACTGAGCACCTGTTTTGCTGCTCAACTTTCCTTAACAGTAGCTGCTTGACCTCCAAAGGAAACACTGAAAAACAGGCAAATAACAGCAAGCCACAACTTCTATATTAGTGAAAAAACACATTTGGGGATTTTGAGTCTGTACGGCCTCACATCTTTTTATGATGTTATGTCGAGCAGCTCTTTCTTAGTCTTTAGACCCCCAGATATTATTGGTAAAGTGACAGTTATACTAAGGAGACCATCTAAGAATGAAACCTCTGATCACATACCCCTGGGACAGTGAGGCACATCTCATATAAACAGCTAATAATTTCCTTAGGAATTATTAAAATATTCTCATTCTGACACAGATTCATGACTGCAATGCACTTTAAAACTAAAAGATTTTAAACTGATAACAAAGATAATGGCAGCCTCCAGTTCTACTCCTCAGCCTCCTAGATGCACCTTTGGTATCAATTTGAAAATCCTAGGTTGCCTCATTCTTGAGTTAACTTGAATGTCCACGCCACCTGCCACCAGCGGGGAGACAACAATACCTCATCAGTTTTTTACGGCTGAGACCTAAATAACATTATGTCATATGATAGGGAGCTAAGTTTAGACTACCATGTTTTTGCCTGTGAAACAAGATTAACTGAAAACATGAATCCACAGCAGGATGTCTCGTTTGCTTCAAGCACAATGGCCACGAGTGTCAGACAAAAGCTGAAGGCCAAACAATCACATGCTGCAGAAGGCAGACCAGTTGAGACTCTGCAATAAGTGAGAGAATAAATCAGAACTGCAAACTGAAATATGATTAATTACCCACATCTTGACTTTTGAACATTTTGAACTCATGGAAACCAGTGCCATGCAGTGAAGGCAAGCGAGATGAGCTGTGTTTTCTTGATATACACCAATCAGACACAACTTTATGACCACCTGCCCAATAATATCTTAGGCATGGACTCTACTAGATCCCTGAAGGTGTGCTGTAGTATCTGTACCAAGATGCAACATATCTCTAAGTTCTGTAAGCTGTGAGGCGGGCCTGCATGGATCCGACTTCTTTGTCCCGCACATCCCACAGATACTCGACTGGACTGAGATCAGGTGAATTCGCAGGCCAAGTCAACACTTCAAACTCACCGTTGTGCTCCTCAAACCATTCCTGAATCATTTTTGCTTTGTGGCAGGGTGCATTATCCTGCTTAAGGAGACCACAGTCATCGGGGTGTACATGGTATGCAGCAATGCTGAGGTTGGTGGTATGTGTGTGTAACATGCACATGGATGCAGTAACCAAGCTTTCCCACTAGAACATCACACTGCCTCCACCAGCTCATCTTCTTCGCCCAATGCATCCTGATCCCAGGTGTTTCTCAGGTAAGCAATGGACACACCTGGCCATCCATGTGAGGTACAAGAAAACGTGATTCAGATCAGGTTACCTTCTTCCACTGCTCCATGGTCCAGTTCTGATGCTTATGTGCCCATTATTGGTGCTTTCAGTGGTAGAAAAGTGTCAGGTTTAACATCCTGACTGTTCTGCAGCCCTGCAAAACAGTCAGGGTGTCCATACACGACAAACTGTGACGTGCACATGCAGGCGCACGGTTAAACTGTGACTGGTTTCTCTGGCTGTAACCACAGAGCCACTTTACATCCATTATTGACCTCCAACTGATTACACGATCAAATGTTAGACTGGCTTCATTAACAGATCAGAAAGTCCTCAGTCTCTCAGCTTCATCTCCACATATGAGCGTCTTCATCAGCAACTACGCCTTCCTCCACCTGCCCTCTCTCTCTCATTGAATAATGTGAATTAGAAACCATCTGTCAGAGTCAAAGATAATCATAACTGTTCAAATCAAAATTAGTTTTCCAAAAACAGTTCCAGCAAATGTTTAAAAAAGGGAAGTAAAGCAGCTTTTAAGGTGGAATGTTTTTGTGCATGTTAGTGCATGAATTCGCAACATGATCCGATGAATCAGAGTTCAGTGATGACTGAGTTTCAGCGGGAATGTGAAGCTTTTACTGTTTTGCTTTACTCCAGCAGCTGTGCACCAATATTAGATACAGTCATTAAAAACAGCCCCACAAGTCGTGAGCTTTGCTCAGATGCAGCTTTGCAGACCAGCTTCACCGGGCTGCCATATTCTTTTTAGAGAGAAGAGGCTTTCTCCTGAAGTCTTCCCTAACAAGCCACACTTGTTCAGTTTTTTCTAATTGTCCTGTCCTGACCTTTAACATGCTAACTGAGCCCTGTGGAGTCTGAGATGTAGCTCTTGGGTTTTTGCCGTTTCACTGAGCGTTGCACGGTCTGAGCTCGGGGGGAACTTGCAGTACGTCCACTCCTGGTCACCTGCCCTGAGTGTTTTCCATTTGTGGATAATCTTTCTCACTGCAGAGTTCACATATACCTGAAGCTCTACACCAGCACACTGACTGCTTACACATGCTAATGATCAGTAACACACATAGCCGCTACTGAGTCCCTCTAAAAGCAGTAAAGGCGTGCTCGTGTTTTACATGGCTAATTGTTTTGATCATATTACTATCATTTCATCTCACTGCTTATTTAACTTTTTTCCCTTTCAACCTCTTTTGAAATAAGGAAATAACAACACCTTGGATCATAGAAGCAGCATGCACAAAGAGGGTCTTTTTTTAATCCAAAGTAAGGAAGGCAGCAGGAATCAGGCACATAAAGCATGAGCCACCAAACAGCTTTATGTTTCTGGAAATGAGTCTCAGTGATGAACACCTTTTGCTGCATTTGGATATTTAAAGCCATCAGCCTGCACTCAGCAGAGCCCTCTGCTGGCTCCACCTCCCCTCCTCTCCGTCTGTCCCCGACACTGATCAGCAGTCAGGGAGCTCCCAGCTGCTCCATCTCCTCCTCCTGCAGCATGCGGATGGTGCGGTACACGTGCCCCAGGATGTCGTCCACGGCGGCGCTGAGCCGCTGGCTGATCAGCAGCTTCAGAGCCTCGAGGCTCCACATCCTCACCTGCACGGGAAGTTTCTGCTGTGTGACGTTTCCTACGTCACAGTAATCAACCATACACCTACACTTCCGGGTCAGAGTTCAAGTTAAAGGTCTCACCCGGGTTACAGACGTACACGCATATGCCTCGAAGCGCTGGAGAACTGAGCTGCTAAACTTCATCTGCGCCTCTGCACTGAGCTTCGCTGCTATTTGAGGTTAAAATTAAGATTTTGTTTTTTGTTGTTGTTTTTTAATTGTTCTCTGCTTTTATTGTGAAGGGCAGCAGAGTTCCAGCTCATTGGAGCTGAGAAGAAAAGAGCAAAGGCTGCTGCAGTTTGCTCCAGATGTTCTTCTTCTTCTTCTTGGTGTTTATTGGGAGTTCACAAACAGCGAATTGGTGCGTTACCGCCTCAGGTGGTACGGAGTGTGGACAGGAATATCACTTAAGCATTAGATCCTACCATACAGATGTGTTTGTCTAAGATAATAGGATAACTTTTTCTATGTAAATCAATTAAATCTAGTTTTAGTTTTATTCTGTTTAGAGTTTGAACTTTTGTCTCGTTTCTTGCTCACACTTCTGACACTGTAATATAACAAGCTCTAGTGTCTCATCATCTCTGCGGTGCTCACATTTTGCATTGCAGTGTTTCCCTACAGTGAACAATGTCCTGTTTAGCCCAGTGTGCCCAAATCTGAGACATGAAAGAATTGTTTTTTTCTCTCCTCCATCCTGTACTTCTTATTTCTACAGTTTTTCTTTGGATTTTATGAAATCACCGTCTTTTCGTTTCTTTCTCCCGTTGTTTTTGACATCTCTCTTTCTGTTTTAGTAGATTTTTTATTTCTGTTTTACAAAAGCTGATAATTAATTCCACTAATCTTTTTCCAGAGGCCTCCTTTGCAGCCTTATCTGCCGTTTCATTTCCTTGAGACCATAATGTGCTGGTACCCATAAAAGGTTCATCATTAGTCCCGTTGTGTTTACTCTGTATGGTGCTGAATTTCTATTAAGATGTCTCGTGTACTTTCTGAGTGGTTGCATTGTAAACGTACTAACGATGAACTGGAATCTGAACACTGATCTTAATGTTCTTGTGTCTTCAACTGTCTGGACGACTGATAATGTCATAACCATTTCTCCTGCGTCCTAAAAATCCATCATTTATCCTTTTCCTTACTTTGATACTAACCTCTGGTAGCTACTCCAACTCTATTAAATATATTCTATATTGTATATATTGTAATGATGCTGCCTGAGTTGTTCTAACTGCACCTGTACAAAGTCTCGACACTCGGTACTGAATATGATCAAACCTCTGTAAAGTATCTGCTGCTGAACTACACATCCACAGTCTAATCCTGACTAATGAGACAACTCCAAATAAACAAAAAAGTGTTGCAGCAGTGTTATTCAAAAAAGCAATATGATATTATGTAGTCACTTCCAGTTAAACCCCTGATGATGTTTAACACTTTCTCACATTTTTCTGAATTTGTACGGCCCGTGTAACCCTCTCATCAAACCAAATAATAAGGTTTATATGACTTTAGTTTAATGACCTTACCAGTTCTTTTTCTTGTTGTGGTGTCGCGAAGGAGAAATAACCGGGGACGGTTACTAAAGTAGTGACAACGCCACCTGGGGGAGGGCGCTACAACCCCAGGAAAGATTTCTCTAGCCAATGAAAAGATTACACTGGCTACCAAGGCCCACGGACTCGTTATTTAAAGGCAGAGGTGAGACAAAGGAAGTTTATAATTCAAAAGTTTATTAAGAGGAACTACTAAAACATATAACTATAAGATCAAAAGGCACCTAGGGTAGCAGGGGTGAGAGAGTAAAATAATTAAAACACTTTATTACCAAACGATGATTAAAACGACATACTCCCTACCACAATGCTACCCTGAAACAAGCACAATATGTTAAAAAGAAGCAACTAGACAAAATGGTGGAGACCGGCCACTTGAGGAGGCAACCTACAGGGAGGAGTGCCCAAGGGTGCCACCAATTACTCACCCGTGTGATTTCACAGCAAACCTCACTCACACTAAACTCTAAAGGGTGCAATCTGCCTATGCCCGGTGTGTACACTCGCATGCATCGGGGAGGGGATTCCACCTCACGTGCCTAGCCTCTGAACAAGCGGCCGCACCTCCACTAAAACAATAAAAGAAAAGATAAAACGTTAAACAATCAATAAAAGGTCTACATAAAACCACATCCCAAATCACTATACGTTATAAAAGTAGTGCATAACAAACAAAACGGCATCTGACAAGACAGCAGCAGTATAATGCACACCACTCTCTAAAGGGCAATTCTAAGTAGCTTTCCTTAAGAGATACGCAGTGTTCGACTGCCTAATGCTCGCAGCCACCTTGGATTGCCACAACTACCAAATGCCTTCTCTCAGTAGTGAAGCGCAGCTGTTTCTTATAGCCGGGTAATTGTCAGCTGGGAAGGTGTGGATGTCAGTGGTGCGTTTATGGACATCATGTAACATCCTAACCCAGAATCTACTTCACTACATTGTGAAAAACATTGCCTTGGTCTTAATCACTGAAAATTTAAATCCCCACTCATGTGACTTTAAAAATTGCTTCCTGCACCTTTCCAGTAATAACCTCTAAGTTCCTTCCTCTCTTCCACATGACGCCATCATCTGCAAAAAGAGAAAATCCCATTCCACTGTCTAGATCAGTGGTTCTTAACCTTGTTGGAGGTACCGAACCCCACCAGTTTCATATGCACATTCACTGAACCCCTCTTTAGTGAAAAATAAAATATGATTTTTTTTTTTTTCAAATTCAAGACATAGATATGTTTTTTACTGGTGCACAAAATGAGCCGTGCATGTCACGGCGGAGGCTCTGCCAAACCCCTGAGCCTGACTCACCGAACCCCTAGGGTTCGATCGAACCCAGATTAAGAACCACTGGTCTAGATTATGAAACACAACATTTGTCATCAACTCCCTTGTGATGTTCCATTTTCTATCCTTACTATTTGCCTTCTGAAGAGGAAATCCTTTATCCATCTCTACATTCGCCCTTTGATACCCATCTTCCTCATTTTAATTAATAAGCCTTCCCTCTACATTAATATCATATTGCTTTTTTGAACAAAACGTTTTTGTTTATTTGGGGTTTTCTAATTTCTAATTTCAAATTCCAAAACTGCATCCATAGAGTTTCTACCTCTCCTAAATCCCTTTGATATTACAGTATATACCTCTTTTTTCTCCAGAGGCCCCCCAGACCACAAGAGCCCAAGGAGGGCAGCTGCACCACCCTTCTGGAAAGAGCTGAGGAGAGCCCCAGACGAGGGGTCACCCAGCAGCCACGGTGCAGAAGCCACAGGAGGCTGCGGTGACGTGTTGAGTGTGGTGAGGGGAGATAGGCCCCCACACCTGGGAGGGCCTGAGATCCTCCCAGAGAGATGGAGTCTAAGACCCGTCCTGACACATAGACACAAACGTCTATTCCCACCCTCATGCACACATATACAAATACTCAGCACTCACCCGATGTGGAGAGAAATAGAAATGAACATATTCTATACCCCCAGGTCCAGGTACCATCATTCCCAGAGGGGCATCCGCCCCTAGACCCAGGAGATATTACCCTTTTCCAAGGGGTGGAGACTAGAAGACCGTCCCCGGTCACACAGCAGCATCCCAGACCCCGACCAGATGGGCAACTCCTCCTCTCAACCTCCTGCCCCCAACAGTGAACAGAGAACGGGGGTGAGATGATTGCTGATACCTGTTTGGACTACAGTGATCCCTTCATGTGAACTGTTGAGTTCATTTACTACTCTGTATCCCAAACAAACTTTCATCTTCTTACCTGTTGCTGCTTCTTCCTCAACCTCCCCCATCAACAACTTGAGTCCAATCATCCAATTCCATGTCATCATCTTCCTCTACCTTAGTGACCATTCCACCCATGGCCCACGCTCCCTTTTTGCAGCTAGAAACTGGCTGACAACGTGTCACCTATGGATGCTCTAAGGAAGATGTCCACATTTCAGAAGCTTAAAGAGGCCATCAGTCAGCAGCTTATCCCTTCCACTAGTGTAGAGCTGCATGTGCATTTCAGGTCCATATCCACATATGACAAGGTGACGGAGCTCCAGAGGAAGCTGTTGGATCTGATATCAAAGCTTGAGGAGCTGCAGGTAACAGGTGAGTTCGTACTCCTGTTAAAGATAAAGCTGAAGCCTCGTCACACAGGCCGCTCACAGGAGGTGCACCAGTGAGTCCGCAGGTCTGAACTTCCAGACTTCTCTCATGTCTCTGTGCATCTCTGCCCTCTGACCTGATCCTCAAACATCTGTGCTGCTATTTGAGTCTCTAATAAGATAAATGTCAAAACTGAAGTAACAGGAAACACTTTTGTTTGGACTGGAACTGAAGATTTATCAGGGTAAGTAATCCTCCTCCTGCCTCACTGAGGGACAGCTTTACAAAGCAAGAACCTGAAGCTGAAATCACAAAAGTATACTGGTCAGCAGGTGAGTGCTAGCAAGGTGCTAATTAATAAATACAGTGTCTTTACTCATTCAGTGCTTCAAAGAGCCAGAACAAGGAGCTCTGTGTGGTGTCGGCATCTGAGTGCAATCCCCAAAACATTAAATTAGAGCGTCACAAACCAGATGACCTGGTGAGGGAGCATGTTGTTAACTAACAAAAGCCAAGTCTTGATGCATGCTCAGTCATCCAGGTACGTAAATCCCAAAGACTGATTCTGTCATCTGGACATTTTCAGTGGGAGAAACGTTTCATCGTCATCATCAGGTGACTTCTTCAGTCTCAGCTGACTGCAGGTTTCCAACCTTATAAACAGGACATTTGCACAATGACTGTAACCAGCACCACTGACTAACAATGGGCTGTGAGGTCAGTTTATGATCTTTAATATGCAAGTTGTCATGAGCACTGATCATGACCATGGGTTCCATTCACAGAGAGTTGGGGAATGGCTGCAATCACAGCATTGTAAGGAATTTAAACTGCAGAAATGGAGGAAAACTAGGACTTCTGATCTCTGGACAGTCTTAGTTCCATTTTTGGTTTACTGTAATAACTTCATTGTCCTATAGTGTCCCATGGCACTACACTCAGACTACTCTCAGTCCTTTTCCACTGTTTCCAAGCGCTTTGTTCTCCAATGTGTGCCTTTCTCCTGTTTGTATTTATTCCTCTGGACTGTATATCCCTCTTCTGTTTGCTGTTTATTCCTGATGTCTTTAGTATTTATATTTTTTTTTACTCCTGCACAGTTTGTGTGGAGCACCTATAATGTCACTGTACATGTACAATGAGAGTGACAATAAAGGGCTATTCTATTATTATGCATTTCTTTTCTGTATCATTTACTGACTAAATGGTGGAAAGCATATGAGCCCATTTTAATGAAACAGAGCCCAAGTAATCTATGGTAACAACATTATGAACAGTGGTGCCTACTCACCATTGTATGGCATCATTAGAAAGTGGATTTAAAGTGCAAAACAACTATTACAATCAGCCCATAATAACAAAAACAGCATCTAAGTGCTGCAGCAGAGCTTTACTCAGCTTAATGAGATGTTGTAAAACAGCCACTTGAGGTCAGTGTTGTTCTAAGTTAAGTCTAAGTTTTCCCTCGTGCGGTAATGTCCTGAAACTGAGGTCAACGCGTGCCAGTCCTTGGTGACCTCAGTAAAGAGGTGCCATATGCTGCTTCAGCTTCACAGGAGCCTGGAGCAAGATTATAACATGATCCAAAGCAGTGACACTCAAATGAAGGAGGGATGTCTCCCTGCAGCCTGGAGCAACATCAGTGTAAACAGAGTAAGCCATAAGAACCTTTAACATAAAAGAATAGTCCAGAAAGCTGCTGGGCGTGCTAACATGAATGACACCAAATGGTTCAGGTTATTGTTATAAATAAGATTTCCAGTCAAATCTTTGACACTTCTCTTTGTTCGCATAACTCTGATGTGATGTGAGTATGATGAGAATGACTCTGGGACCCGATTACAGGTTTGTCGCGTTGGTTTGTTGTTTATATCCAAACCACCTCACAAAGTTTCATTAATTTCATTGTTGAAATGTAATTTCATTTCAACTTAATGATCCTACTCTCTGCTTCATCAAGGCTGGTAGAATCATCTCATTTTAAATTAGACAGCTGTTTGGATTTTTGTCCAGAATGACACATCTACAGGATGTAAGGCAGAGAGACTTTAACCAACAAAAGTTAAAATGCTTTGTATACTTTAAAAAAAATAAAATAAATAATTTAATTTGTCACATTTCAAAAAAAAAAAAAAAAATATGGTGGCAAATTCATTTGCCTACATGTTTCTCAATAAAACCACTTTATTATTCCACAGGCAGTTTTTCCTTTAGCTGCTACCTGATAGTCAAAGAAATCATTTCTACTTTGCTGAAATCAGAACCACAAGTAAAAATTCTCGCTTCATAAGCCAGTGTCTTATTTCTACTGAAACAGTCTGAAGGATTCTCACACTGTGTCCTGTGTTTGTTTTTCTGGCATCGCTGGTGAATGACAAATTTAAAATACTCTTAAAGCGTACAGAAACATACGTGACTACTTTAAGTCACATTACATTCAGGTGGGCGTGTTGATCTAACATTATTTAAGGGAAAACTTTTTCTCCTCCCACATGGAAAATTGGTTAGAGTAGATACAAAGTGTCACAGAAGCTGGAAACATGCATCCACTCATCACGGGCATGAATGTCGAGGAAATTTGTGGTTTTTAATATTTTCTGTAAACTGTTCTTATTCCAGTGGAATCACAGACCTCTGATGACTTTAAGAAACAATCACTGAATGAATGAGTTTGAATTTATTTTGGATTTTCTCTCATTCACATAGGCTCAAATATACATATACTCCCTTAAATCTTTTATTAAGTGGAGCTGAAGGTTCTACAATATTTTTTAACTTAATCAAGACCTGTTCACTTCTTGGTGGTGATCTTGACTGAGTGCAGCTGGTAGTTTCTCTTTGTTTGACAGCACTCATTACACTGACCAATACTCAGAGCAGTGCACAGGTCTGTCTGCAATGTCAGACAACGTCAATGGCAACGTGACATTGAATCAAATATTAGCGGATGTGCATGTTTATATTTGAGCCTATGTGCATAATGTTGACTGTTAAAATCCAAAATTCTAATTCAAAACAGGTCAAAGAGGGGCTCAAAGACACAACATGACCATGATGACTGTATGTAACCATAACTGTGCTGCATTATTTACAACAGAGGTTCTGTACAACAGGTTTGTGGTCGTGGTAAAGCACGTTCCGGCTGTAAATTCCTGTGGTACTCAGAGACTTGTGTAGTATTCTGGGATGTTTTTGTGGCACTGCACCACAGACTTTGTGGTACTGTTACCAAATATTCGGCAACTGTAGCTCAAAGCAGGTCATCTCCTACAATCAGCATAACAAAGCAGATCCAGTAAGGCCAACGTACTAAATCCTAAAATGCCTTTCATCCATTGCAGGGGGCGTGTGTGCCTATAGCTATGGACAGTCCATAATCACTTCACAGTCCTGAGGAGACTGAGAGCTCTCGGGAATCAGGCTGGTGAGGTAGCTGACTGGCTGTGCCCCCGGGACAGAGGAATCACTGACCCATAGCCAGTTTTCCTCCAGCATCAGTGAACCCCACATATTATCATCCGAGTGAGTCATCAGTGGCACTTCAGCACGGCCGAGGTTCCTCATGCCAATCTTCTTATTGCTTTTTTAATCCCCCGGTGAGCCCGGTTTGAGCTGTTGCCTCCCCCCCTCTTTCTTCTTACTCTCTTGGGTTACATCCTCCCGTGTGTGCTTCCATCACGTTCTGGTGAAGCATTTGGAGGTCCGCCAGCAGCGTTACTCTGCTGTCGTGTGCGAATGTGGCAAGTGCATGTGGGCGCCCACTGAAAATGTTTGTGCGTGCAGACTCAAAGGTGTGCGTGTGTGTGTTCGCTGCTTTTAACGTCGCTGCATTTTGCTTTTCTCAAACATGTGAATTCAATTGATGGCTGAAGGCTGGAATCACTGAGAAGTGTGCCTTTATATATCTGTGTGTCTGGACAAATGCATGAATGGACAGCTGGGTTCACTGCTTTTAGGGCCTTGTTTGTGTGCCCATGTGTGAACAAGCAGGAGTGAATGTGTTGAAAAGAGTGAATGAAGAAAAACAGAGAAACAGAGGTATTGGATGGGTGTTGTCTTACAAGCAACAACAGCACATTGCAGAAAGAGGCATTTTCAACCAATTTATTAATCCTTTTAGGCAATGTTCCCTGTTCAGAAATGCAAATTGAATCAATCTGAGTCTGACTTTTAAGACTTTCAAGTGGGATTTAATTAGAAGCCGAGGCGCACAGTTTTAATGAGAGAGGGGGTGGAGAGAAAGATAGACAGAGAAGGAGAGAAAGGGGAGAAGGAAGTGAGGGAGGGAGGGGGAGTTGGTGTTTTAATGCTAGTCCTGTGGGATTGGGGTGAAGGACACAAAAATCCAGCGCTGACGGCTTTCTTAAAAAAAGGAATTCTGTCGTACCATCGGGCCTTCTGTCCGTCAGTCTTCGTCGTCCTTCACCTTCGACTTGGCTGTTTACGCCCAGGGAGGGGTCTGTACTTCGGGGTCTGTGTGGTGACAGTAAACAACCCCCAATCCAGTCCAAACCCACACAAAGCCCTCAGCAGGGGAACAAATCACCCACTTCAGCCGTGGTTCTGCCGTCTCTGAATTCTTTGTCTTTTCGTGCTGCTGTTATTTACTCCAATACTATTTCTTTTTCCTCCTGCTTCTCCAATTCCCCCTCATCAGCCTCCCATCATTTTCCAAGCCCTAAGCCGACTGAGCCTCCCAAAGCCATCAGGTCTGATTGTCTGATCTTGAGGCATCGAGTCCGCTGGCTGAAATGAAAAATGAGGATCCCGCTCAGCCTCTATTTTTATTTTGTTTTCTTTCCCTCTTTCATTCATTTTTCCTCACCCCCCCTTTTTCTTTTCCCACCTCTCTTTCACACTCCTTCTCACACAAACCCACATAGCTCTATGTTGGCTCTTTCTATCGTGTTTCGTCACCTTTTGTGGCCTTCCCCACACCTGCCAATCTCACCCCATTCCTCCTCTCCTTCCTTTTCATTTGCTCCTCCTAAATGGCTGACTGTTAGTTACACTGTTACAGGAACATGTGAAGGAGAAGAAGCAGAAGGAAATATTATTGGGTGAAGCGTTACATTACAGCCTGTGAGATACAGCGGTGATATTCTGCGACTGTAAAATACTTTTATACCAAACTTCTAGATATAAGTGGAGAAATACAGGATATAAGAGTGCAACAAATTTGAGTTGATGACAAACCGTGAACACAACCACACTGAGAGTTAGTAAAGTATGTTATGTTGCTGTCATTCATTTCAAAATTATTTTTTATGAAATAGTAAAAATGTGTCACTTTAAACATTTGATATTTTATGAATAATGTATCATATTCTGAGCATTATCTTATTACCGTGTTATAATTTTCAAATCATTTTGTTCTTCTTGTGCATTTTCCACAGTATCCAAACCATCCCAACTTTTTGGGAATTGAGGTTGTATTTTTTGATCCCTTCTAAATATCATCTGAATTATATCCTGACTAAATCCAAACCTAATCTCCCTTCTAGTTTCCTCTCATGTTGAGCTGTAAATAGCAGTAATGTGACTCACTGTGGGTGGAAGTTACTCTGCTGCTTTGATTTCACCAGGCTAAGACTTGGTGAGGATGGTGATCCATCACCGGACAGACAGCTGGTTCATAACTATTTGTTGAGGGGTGCAGAGGACGTGGTGACTAGCTACAAGGCATCCTGGATAAATATGCAGTGCTATGAGTCGCATGTCTGAGGGAACAAGTGAGTAAAAACAATTGGGGTATATTTAAATGGTGAGACCAATCTAAGTAGAAAAGAAATATTCATAGTTTTTACATCTGAACCCTTTGAAAATTGTATGGGTCCAAAACAATGGCCTATTCAGTCTTCCCTTTACATAGATATGGAATCATTGTTCAGTCACCACGGCTCTCTAATGTTACAGACATTAATACTATACTGCAGTAGTTGTTTGTGTATGTGTACATATAAAAATCATTAAAAGAAGCCAAACATGAGGTTTCTGGCTTCATATCATTAAAGTTCTATGTTTGAGTTTTTGTTTAGAAAGTGAAAGTTCATCCCACATCATCACCTCCTTCACATCACACACGGTTGTTGTTAATAGGTTTTGGTCATTGTCCCTGATAATGGTGCATCTATAAACAGTCAGACTTAACTCTGGTGTGATGTTGTAGGATGGACAGACTAGGAGCTGAGTAAGAGGCAGCTGACAGTGTTGTCTGAGCTTACAGAAAGCATCGGCCCCGTCCTGGGTTGGTAGTAAGGTGACCCAGGCTGGTGAAGCTGCCAGGTGTCAGTGTGGTAGATGGCTTGTGGTGTGTAAGGCGCAAGCTGATAGAATGCGTGTGGTCCAGTCTATTGCTGCCATTAATAACCTAGATAGGCCTGCCAGCACCTTGGAGCCCCACTCCCATACATAACCCACAGAGCAGCCCGTAGAGCCCCCACAATGGCCTCCAAGGAGGCAAGTATACGCATGTCGACAAACTCCTCTGACTGCTGATGTTAACACGACAGAGAGGAACAGTTGGACACCTGCTTTAAAAAATGTCTCAACAGCAATACAAGAGTTTACTGTCTCAGATATGACATTTTTACATAGTTTTTCTTCCCATCACTGAGCCCATTCACCCGAGACGGACGAAAGAAGGAAAAAATGAAGGGCCCTGGCAGAAGTGTCTGATATTTCAGTGTCATAAAGTAATGCTTTGTTCAGTGTGGCACACCTCTGTGGTGAGAGGGACTTTTTAAAATCACCATTCACTGCAGCATAGTGTGTCATTTCTGAGAGTCTCGACAGTTAGATCCCATGGTGCACATCGACGCTGAGCGTGGGTATCCTTGAAACCATTCAGAGTTTGAAGAAGCTGAATGAGTCACCCTGTGATGGACATCCAGAGGAAGGTGCATGAACAAAGAGCTTCTTCATGGTGCCACAATACCTACTGATCGTACAAAACAGACTCTTGTTTCAGTCATCACAGCTTTTTTCTTGTAGCTTTGTTTTATTTTACACTCAGAAGTCATGTTGGGGTGGTAAAATGGGAAGTGCCTAGTTTATGGCAAATGTAAGGACAATGAGAAAGAGTAAAAGGGACAGGAGGGCAGCAAAGTGGGCTTGTGGGTCCACTCAGACAGCGATGGAGGGATAAAGGTAAAGATGGATCGGAGAGAAGAGGCGAGGGGAGAGGCTTTAATGAATCAATGACTGTTCTCACAACTAGATGCCTCCTCTCTTTGGCTCAGCCGCAGCCGATGAAATAATAAATAAACACATGAATAAGTGAAGAGGCCGGGATGAGACAGCACTCTGGAGGGGAAGAAGACGGAGGATAGGAGTGGGTGAGCTGGGGGGGCTGGTAAGGCAGATAGGCACACTGTGAGCTTCTCTGGTGATTCGCTACAACATCAAGCAGCTGGAGGTTACTGAAAAATTTAGCAAAGAGCGGGGAGCCAGTGAATGCTAATAGAGCAATACCCCCCACCCCACCAACTCGCTCCAGCACACTCCGACCACCTTCAGTCTCCGGTGACCTTGCTCGATGGCGAGATGGAGCAGCCACTGTGCATGCTAATGAGACGGCGGCTACAGGCTTTGCAGGGTTGCCAGACGCTACGGGGCACCAAAAGGGCAAGTAGGGGCATCCAAATGACATGTTAGCATGCTCGGAGCCTGGACAGAGATAGGCAGGGTGCCACTCACTCAGGCCACAGAGGTCCAGATTATATTAGGGGGAAAAAAACGAACTTCAACAAGAAGCATGTTAATGAGGGTGCTGGGCTTGAATACAAGTTCCAAAAGTGGCTCAAATAATAATGACAATTGCTATTATAGATAATGATACAAACAATGTAGAGAATTATAAGACAGCTATATGATATGCTATATAGTGCGAGTGTTTTGTGACTGTCTGTGAGTGAATAGAAAAAATAACCCTAATATATCCATTTAACTGTGAAGATGATCAAATTAAACCAATTTAAAGAAAAACAGTTACAGCTTTAAGAGTGTGAAGGTGGGATTTCTGTGAGCCTTCTGTCTGACCTGTTCATCTTCTGTGCCTGTAATACAGTCGTTAAACCATAAACCACAGATGAGCCTTAACAGAACTTAACACTAAGTAAGACCCTCCTGCAACAGCAGCAGGAGGCAGTTACACCAGTTATTTTAAGCATAATCTGACAAAAACAATTATTTAAGGTTAATTTTAGTTTTATTAAAGATTTAGATGATTTTAGCACAAACTGTAAACTTCAAATACATGAAAAGTCATAAACAAGGCTACAGGAAAAAACAAAGCAAACAAATAAACAATATAATTATTACAGAAAACAAATGTTATGAAAAGTGAAAAATTTATTTTGGATACTGTCTGGCATTAGTTGGGCTAAAATACTGAAGAGATAAAAACCATTACTGTGTCTGAATGTTAACACTGACCTCACAGTTTATCGTCTGTCTAAATCACCAAACCTGCAGGATGTCATCCGCTCAGCCACACTGCTCCAGCCTACACCCTTCACCGCCCCAGCCGTCCTGTGCAGGCCTTAAACCCATTTGTTCTCTGGATTTCAGTCTTTATTTACTCACATTAGTTCTCCACACTGCTCAAACAGCCAGAAACCCACCCGGTTCTCCAGGCATTTGTTCACACATTCCCTGCTCTGGCTCAAAATCCCATCCCAGCAGAAACTATTCATCTTTTATCAAACTAGTCTACACAGTCTGTATTTATTTATCAATTACAGCTAACTACTGCTTGTTATCACAGCCTTCGGGTTGCAAATGTGTGTAAACCATTGTGTTGCTAGTGGTTTTACATTCAAAGTGACACCCTCTGCCTGTACACTACAAATATGGCCGTTTGGCCACAGAGGTTTTCAGCTTAGCTATGATCCTCTCTTTCAGGTCAGCTGCTCGTGTACTCAGCACCTTCATTCAACATCCTGTAAGCCAGCATTTTCTAGTCAGTGGTAGGAATTGTTTGATGTCAGTTGCTTCCCCTTTCCGTCAGTGGTATATCCTATGCAGGGTGTTGGCCATCCATGATGATTCTTCTTCCTGTTCCATATCACCATCTGTTTGCAGGTGCTTGAGGCATTCTTGGAGAAGCTCGCCTCCAGGGGCCATCTTCCTCATGTATTCACTGATGCTTCATGTTTCATCCTGGATTGCAGCTCTGACACTCACTAATCCTCACCTTCCTTCTTTCCATTGCTCATAAACCCTCCAGCTGGATGGAGACCTCGAAGCATTGTGAGGGGTTTTCATGATTTGTCATAAGTGGACTCCTGCGGCCAGCTTATCATTTTGGCTGATTATCTGGTAACTAGTACGGCATATATGTGGTATGATGGCTGGGATGTTATTCTTACAGTTCATTGGGCGTCCTAGCCTCTGTCTTACTCTCTGGAAGTATTTGGCTGTGGCTGACCTTCATGCATCTTTATCATGGTTGGCCTGGGGGATACCCAGGTAATCGTAGCTGGCCTGTATATCTGCTGTAATGCCCTCTGGTACCTCCACCTCTTCAGTCTGGATCACCTTCAATCTCTTTGCAAGCAGCCACACATCCCAATATCTACAGTACATTCTGGTGTTGTGGATCAGTAACACTTTACTGTAAGGGACATTTGTTTGAATATATCATCAAACACACACACACACACACACACACACACACACACACACATCTATATCTGCAGAGAATTAACCTCAGGCACATCCCTTTCCAGAAAGTAATGATTGAATAAAATAATTATAAATACTTTGACCACTGAGTCGTGTTTTCTCTGTCCAGTAAAAGAATAAAAGAACCAGATTTGATATTTGATATCTATCTATCTATCTATCTACATAGATAGATATAGATATGTAATAAAAATATGGTACCAGTCAAAGGTTTGCACATGCCCTCTCATTTAATGCTTTTTCTTTATTTTTACTACTTTCCACATAATAGTTACAAACTGAAGACATCAAATATATGGAATTATGTATCAAAGAAGATAAATAACTCTAAACTAAATATGTTTTATATTTTAGATTCCTCCCTTTGCTTTGTTGACAGTCCTGCAGACCCTCGGCCTTCTCTCAATAAGCTTCATGATGTAGTCACCTGAAAGGGTTTCACCTCACAGGTGTGCCTGTCAGGGCTCATTTGTGGAGTTTCTTGCCTTTTTAATGGGGTTGGGACCATCAGTTGTGTTGTGCAGCAGTCAGGTTGGTGCACAGCTGACAGCCGTGCTTGACAACTGTTAGAATTCATTTTATGGAAGAACCAATCAGCTCAGTAAAGAGAAACAACAGTCCATCATTACTGTAAGAACTGAAGGTCAGTCAGTCTGGAAAACTGCTAAAACCTTGAACGTGTCCCCAAGTGCAGTCGCAAAAACCATCAAGTGCTACAATGAAACTGGCTCACCTGAGGACGCCCCAGGAAAGGAAGACCAAGAGTCCCCTCTGCTGCTGAGGATACATTCATCACAAACTTTCATTTGCTTACTTTGATAAAATAAATAAATCGTTTTGATAAAATTGTTCTCTTTAACTATGTTAAGGAAGAGCTTTTTTAAATCCTTCACTTGTCAGTTCCTCCACTGTGTTAAGAAACATATACTGTATTACATAGTAGAAGGCCTTTTATTGTAGGAAAAAAAATGATTTTACCTCTGTAATGTTTTAAAATGCACAAAGGATTTGAAATCTTTCCATTGAAGAAAACACCAAATTTAGCAAAGACAAAGAGTTATGAACAATATGACCTTGGGGCCAGGTGAAGCATATCTTTAGGTGGCTCTGACCCACATAATCTCGTCTCCAGCTCTCTTTAGTCAGACCTTCAGGCCTAGACTTGTCCCTTGGTTTCTGTCCCCAGCTGGGATGCTGACAGGCTGGATAAGAGGCTCGGGGGCGCCGCCGAGGAGACCCGGTGACATGATTTACAGGCAGAGCTGCTGGTGTTGCTGGGCGACGTCTCACTGCGGTCCCCCGCCACTATAATCGGAGCTCCATGTCCGGCTCCGAGGAGTCTGCCCAGGCTCACATCTCATCCTCCCCTCTTACTCCTCCTCACCCCCTCCCCTGCCGGCTCGACTCAACAGTGCACTCCCTCTCGCCTCGCTTTTCATTCTCCTGCTCTACCAGTGAGCCTTTGTGAAGTGCAGGGAGGGAGGGAATGCAGAGGGGATAGCAACAATAATAGCTGTGTTATGAGGGCCGCTCCTTTGAGGTGAGATCCACACACAAAAGCACGCACTCAGACACACAGATACATGCATGCAGACACAGAATGGTGGAAACATAACACAAAGACCAACAGCAACACAATGGCCCTGCGTTGTCTTGCTTTCCATTGCGGTGGAGATTTATTGGCTACTGTGTGGCGTGCCGATCCATCCCTGTTATAAAAGTATATTGTGTGGCTCTACAGAGCACCACTGCAGTGTTCTGTCTTGCTGTGTCAGAGCCTCAGCACCTCCACGGCTTTCTTCTCCACCCTCTATAATCAGTGGAGAGCAGTGGGAGTGACTTGGAGTCCGGCTCACTCCAGAGTGCTGGCTGTGAGCGAGGTCATCTGTCCAAGGCACTGCGAGTTTCCAGGGAGGGAAAGGGAGAGGGATGCAGGGAGCTATTTATGGGAAAATACAGGACAACTGGGACTGGGCAAGGTTTCCCTGTAAAAACTTCTTTAACTTTCTCTTGATTTGTCAGTTTTTTGTGTCATTAGAGTCCCTTGTGCTAATAAATGATTTGGACTTTTTCCTTTTTTGTTCGATAGCTGATTATCTTCAGCGGCTTCTCCACAGACGCCACACTGGCACTGAGTAAAGATGCTCTAACTGTGAAACACCAATCCAAATATGTGGTTTGCAACTGTTACTGACATAGCTAGAAACTAGAACAAGTTCAGTTTTCTATTCAACATACGGATGAATAAAATCCATCGTTTGTCTCATTGTACACTTGTTTTCTCACCATCTTTGGGAAACCTATCCTTTATGCTGTTTGTTAGCACATCAGTTACCAATGAATGCTTGAACATTTTCTTCATTGTTGATTCATTAATTATTGTTGCTAATTCTCAAATACAATCAATAAAACCTGAAAGTAACAGGTGAAGTAAAACCAGAGGGAACTTTTGTTATGTCATTTTAATCCATTGTTCTAACATTTTCATCATCAAGTACTCTTTAAAATGCAGTAGAACAACCATTTGTTAAGCTGTCAGACCTTTTTAATACTGTACCTGCTCCATACAGCTGAGATGAGGAAGACTTCTGCACTTCAAAGCTATGCTGTTCCTGCAAACTTGGATCCTGAAAACTTAAAATCACAACTGGTGGGTTTGTTTTTTTAATGCTGGAGCATAAAAAAGGCCATAATGCACTGCTCAGTCCTCTTTGTTTTGGATGTTTTAGATGGTATTGCATATATTTTAGATTGTGTAATCAAAACAGATATATAAGGTTGACCTTATAGGGATACAAAAAAATAAGCATTTTCTTTATCCTACTCCTTTTTGAAAAGGAAATAGTCAAAATGTTGTTTTTGGTTTTTTCCATGTAACTCTAATGGCTTTCATTGATTTCATGTTTATTTGTTTTGTATGCGTATTAAAATACCAGAACAACATAATGTTTTGGTACTGTTTTTATTATTTTTTCCATTATTACTAATAAAAAGAAAAATAAAAACTAATAAGAAAATAAAATTGCTCCTTATTGACCCACGAAGCAAATTCATTTTAATGGTCCATTAAACTGGATGGATCCATGAATCCTGGAATGCCTGGAACTGTCCAAGATCCACATCACCCTAAAATCCTTCATCAGGACTTTGATGGGGATGTGACAGATGACACTAGAGGCCAACTTCAAGCCAAAAGCACAAGTGACCATCAAATTTTGGATTTACCGAGGAGATGCTCTATTCCTGCTGATGTTCTGCAATCGATACCAACTACAGAATGGAGCAAACTTCAGCCATCTCCTCTACATGGATGACATCAAGCTGTATGCCAGGAGTGAATGAGACATTGATTCCCTGATCCATATCACTAGGATCTATAGCAATAACATTGGAATATCATTCAGGGTGGGGAAATGTAGTCGGATGGTAACAATAAGAGGGAAGGTAGTCAGAACTAAGGGGATCAAACTCCCAGAAGGCAACATTGCAGACACTGCAGACAGCATACATGGGGATCCAACAGGCAAATGGGAACCATGAAGAGGCCGCTAGGAAGCTGCAACCAGCACACAAGCAAGTCCTGAGGAGTCAGCTGAATGGGAAGACCAAGACCCGGGCAACGAACACCTATGCCCTGTCAGTCATCAGGTACCCGGCTGGGATAATAAGCTGGCCAAAGGAGGAGATAGAAGCCACTGACATCAAAACAAGGACGTTTCTGACCATGCAGGGTTTCACCGCAAGTCCAGCACCCTGAGGCTGAGAAAGCAGAGAGAGAAGAAATTCGAGAAAGAAGAGGAGCTAGACAAGGAACCATCATGGAAGGACAGGCCCCTGCACGGTATGTACCACCGGCAGATAGAGGAGGTGGCTGATATCCAGAAATCCTACCAGTGGCTGGACAAAGCTGGACTGAAAGACAGCACAGAGGCACTAATCATGGCAGCACAAGAACAAGCTCTGAGTACAAGATCCATAGAGGCTGGGGTCTATCACACCAGGCAAGACCCCAAGTGCAGGCTTTGTAAAGATGCCCCTGAGACAATCCAGCACATAACAGCAGGGTGCAAGATGCTAGCAGGCAAGGCATACATGGAATGCCATAACCAAGTGGCCGGCATAGTAAACGAGTATGGCCTGGAAGTCCCAAATATGCCCCTAGTGTGGTTGAGAATGACCGAGCTAAGATCTGGTAGGACTTCCAGATACAGACAGTCAGAAACAAAACTGCTAACCAACCAGACGCCCACAGTATTGGTGGGCAAGTAGAGGTACACGGCCATAGTGATAGATACCCAGTGATAGCAACATCAGGAAAATTAATATGTGAAGCCTGAGAAATACCAAGGGCTGAGAGAGGAGCTCGAAGAAGTGGAGGGTGAAGGCAAAAATTACCCATGGTAATCTGAGTACTTGGGGTGTGACTGTGTGAGTGACTCCAGCAACAACATCTGGAATCTATGTCTAAATGAGCGCAGTCCTAGGAGAAGGACAGATCCTGCACAGGACCCTCAAGTTCCCAGGCTGCTGGTAGACCGCCTGCATTAATATGCACCCGCATATCAAGGAAATTTATATAGGGAGGGCTCAAAATACACTGAGGTGGACACGAGTAAAAGTATTCAGAAAGGTAAAGCCTATGAAAATGCCACTGTCAATAACATAATATATCAGTCTGTATTTTATATTCAACCCCAGTCAGCAGCAACTGGCAGGTTCATCCATATTTTAATGAGATCGGGGCCTGTATTGACTAACCCATATATTCTAACACTTGTTATGGCATCTTTTCATCAGACGGTCATGCATTTTCTGCAGCTGAGCCTGTGAAGCAGCTCGAGAGTCTGGGAGGACTGTGATCTGCGATGCACAAAAACGCCAGATGCAGGATTGGGAATGCAAGGGAGAGAGGAAAAGAGAGGAGCCCTGTCAGAGCGGTCGGCACTGAGGCCTTTAAGACTGTCAGCAACACAGCTCTCTGATAGAACCAGGCCGACTGCCGCTGTTGACAGAGTGTGTGTGTGTGTGTGTGTGTGTGTGTGTGTTTTCATGAGAAAGCAATGGAAGTGAAGGCATGTGTTCTTTTGTTTTTGTTTTTTTTAAAGACGTGATAGAAGGTTTGTCACTACAGAGCCTCTCATCACTCTTCAAAAGCGAGCTGACACTTCTGAGAATATAAACCTACTTTCTGAGTGCATGTTTGGAGCTTTATCGAACTAGAAAGAAACCCAACAATCCCCTTTTACTCTGATTCTCTTTATCATCAATCATCCCTTTCTTACACTTTACATGCACATGCATACTTAAACTGCTTTGGGAGGCCAAAGTGTTGAGGTAATGACTTACACATGTCCCTATTAAAGAACTGGCACATGGTGGAGAACCTTCCCACCCGTCCATAATTGATATTAATCCCTGCTCTTTGGAGTGGCTCAGGGGAATGGTTGGAGATCTTCATGCACACACGATACCTCAGGCTAACTCTTTAAATAAGAGACTGAAAACAAAGAAAGGATATTAAAACTTGCCAGAAAAAAAACGTTATCATGTAGGACTCTTAGCCAAAAGCAGATAGCAAACCTTAATCAGCCAGAATATCAGAGAAACAATTAAATACTGCTTACAATACAGTGAGACCGGTCTACAATGGCAGACTCAAATATGTGTTCAAGAACACGTAATCAAGATCAAGCACATATTGTGACTGAATATTAGTTAGGAACAGGAAAATAAAATGTAACAAATGTATTCTATATGAACTAAAATATGGCATTTTTCATGTCTATAGACAACATGGTGATCCATAGTGAGAGGAGGTGAAGCAGCTGGAACAAACCTGGAAAGGTCAAGATGTACCCTGGAGGCAAGAACAACGAAAGTCAGTAGAAACAAAATAGAATAAGGGAGAGGTGAACATGCACAGAGCAGAGATAGTGAAGGTGAGTAGGTTTAAATACATGGAATCAAACATTAGAAGCAGTGCACAGGAGACGTGAAGGATCCATGGTCATGGGGGCGGAAGAGCTTCTACAGCTGCCACAGGATGAGAGGGATAAGGCATAAAGACAGACCACCATTCACACTTCACCAGGTAACCTAACCACACTAACTGCATGTCTTTGGACTGTGGGAGGAAGCTGGGACACCTGCAGAGGACCCACGCATGCAAACTCCACACAGGAAGGCTCCGGTGGAGACTTAAGGTGGAGACTTTCTGCTCTTAGGCAACAGTCCTGACCACCACTGTGCTGCCATAACAACAACTACTAATCTCTGGCCTAATTCTATAGCAGGTCCTGTTCAATGTCCTTTAATAACAGGAAGATTTAATCTCATACATTTGAACCAAATTACAAAAGTAAATAAATCCATAATTACTGTTATCATGTCATACCCACAACAGTTTACTTTTATATGCACTTTTGTTTTGACAGAGCTATCTCCAAGATGTACTCACTATATTAATTTGTTGTGTTCATACCATTCTGGAAATTTAAACCCCAAACACGTGAAACTCCTGTCGAATGACGTGGTACAAAGTGTTATTTTCTTCTTGCTTTATAGTTTGTATTAATGACTTCCTCTAGGATTTTGTTAGCTGTATCATAAAGTTATTTTTAAACATTTTAAACTATATTTGGGGAATAGTTTAGTTAGGTTTAGGTGCAGAAGCCTTTTTTTAAAAAAAATAATAGAAATATAGCTTTTTGGGATCAAATAACCACTGGTTAAAATGCTCTCTCTGTTGAGGTATTGTTTAAACCTTACCAAAGATATTATCACAATGTCAGCAAATTAATGTAGTAATGCAGGCACTTCAAAATGATGGGAGGAACCTAAAATGCTGAGAGCCCTCGAGGGGGATTTTTTTTCACAAACATTAACACTTTGGTTAAGTTCAGGTAGAGACATGTTATTTTATCTCAAGCTTGACAGTCCCCAGGGGGAATGTTCTCCAGTGAAACATGCATACAGAAACCTGAAGCAGCCACATGAATGAATATGACTCAGTTTGGTCCACAGTTGCATTCTTCTTTTCCTTCCCACTGAGGACATTCATTGTGTCTATTCAGTCTTTCACAATATGACGGCTTTGGCAGCTTTTTTTCACAGTTCTCTTAGCAACTACAGCTGGTGCTATCACAGAGGCCCATTGGAGATCTGACAGCATTCACATAAAAGCTAAAGACAAACAAAGATGTCAAACACAGTACATGCTGAGGACCAAATGTCCAGACAGGGAAACGGTGCAAGTCTAGCTGCTAAAGGTTCGTCTTACGAAGTTCAGATAAGTTTCTTCTGACATGTAAGTCGATAATGACCAGATTTTTGTACGAGGATGAATGTTTCCCTCAGACTTTGACTTTTTCATCATTTTCATTCAGTCTTGGGCCTTAAAGCCAGACAGACTGCTGGGAGCCCCGCTGTTTTTCAACCGCACTGATTGGACTTGACCAAAGACACCATGACTGCACAGTGGCCCACTGGCTTCCCACAATGTTGTCTCAAACACACACACGCACACACACACACAAACACACACAGCTGCCTTTGCCTTTTAAAACCCAGACGAGCACAAATACACACTCTTACAATAACATGAACAGACTGCATTCCTTAAAATATGCCCCTCATTTAGATACGTTTGTGCTCTTCAGGATGGTCAAAGCCAGTGTGTGTGTGTATGTGTGTGTGTGTGTGTGTGTACGTCTGTGTGTGTGTGTGTGTGTGTACGTCTGTGTGTGTGTGTGTGTGTGTGTGTGTGTACGTCTGTGTGTGTGTGTGTGTGTGTGTACGTCTGTGTGTGTGTGTGTGTGTGTACGTCTGTGTGTGTGTGTGTGTGTGTGTGTGTGTACGTCTGTGTGTGTGTGTGTGTACGTCTGTGTGTGTGTGTGTGTGTGTACGTCTGTGTGTGTGTGTGTGTGTATGTGTGTGTACGTCTGTGTGTGTGTGTGTGTGTGTACGTCTGTGTGTGTGTGTGTGTGTGTACGTCTGTGTGTGTGTGTGTGTGTGTGTGTGTGTACGTCTGTGTGTGTGTGTGTACGTCTGTGTGTGTGTGTGTGTGTGTACGTCTGTGTGTGTGTATGTGTGTGTACGTCTGTGTGTGTGTGTGTGTGTGTACGTCTGTGTGTGTGTGTGTGTGTGTGTGTGTGTACGTCTGTGTGTGTGTGTGTACGTCTGTGTGTGTGTGTGTGTGTGTACGTCTGTGTGTGTGTGTGTGTGTGTGTGTGTGTGTACGTCTGTGTGTGTGTGTGTGTGTGTGTACGTCTGTGTGTGTGTGTGTGTGTGTACGTCTGTGTGTGTGTGTGTGTGTACGTCTGTGTGTGTGTGTGTGTGTGTACGTCTGTGTGTGTGTGTGTGTGTGTGTGTGTACGTCTGTGTGTGTGTGTGCGTGTATGTGTTTTTACATGTGTACGTCTGTGGTGTGTGTGTGTACGTGTATGTGTGTATGTGCGTGTAGGTGTGTGTGTATGTGCGTGTAGGTGTGTGTGTGTGTGTATGTGCGTGTAGGTGTGTGTGTGTGTGTATGTGCGTGTAGGTGTGTGTGTGTGTGTGTGCGTGTAGGTGTGTGTGTGTGTGTGTGCGTGTAGGTGTGTGTGTGTGTGTATGTGCGTGTAGGTGTGTGTGTGTGTGTGTCTAGGTTGGATGTCTGTGTGAAAGCAAATAAATGATGCTGGTGTAAATTCACTTTACTACATTTGAAGCTGTACAATTAGATTAAATTTAAAAAAGGGAAAAATAATGAATCTCATAACTATTTGGCTCCTGTTACTATAAATTATTGGAGGGTCTTCGCCTTACAATATAGAGTGCCTTGAGTCATCTGTTATTGTGATTCAAAGCTATATTTATATATATATTATAAATCCAAAAGACACGAAATTAAATAAGAGTACCTGAAATGCAGGACTCCACCAGTTTGGATAGAGAAAACCTGAGTCAATTTTTAAACAGGAGTTGTTGTTCTGCTTGTGTGTATGTTGGTTCTGTTCAGCCACTCCAGCTTCATCCCACAGTCCAAAGAAATGTAAGTGGGATTAGGTAAATGGGTGATTCCAACTTGTCCATGCGTGAATGTGAGTACAGATTTTTATCTGTCTCTCTGTTTTAGCTGTGTGTCAGACTCCCTCCAGATGTACGCTGCCTATATGTTAGTGTGTGTGTGTGTGTGTTTAATATGAATGTAATGTTCACACACAAAAAGTATTAAAAAAATGAAACGATTGGCTCACATGCACCAACACATGCACCGAAGGACATTTGGCACCATCCCAAATCTCCTGCACAAAGAGCCATTGTAGTTAACTATGATAATGAGCTCAATATGCCCTCCTCAGGAATGTGTGAAACAGGGCTGTTTCAGTGCAGAAACGCCCTCTTTCCCACAGTCTTAAAGAGCCAGTGGCCCCTCTGAAACATCACTGGCATACAAATGCCTTTGTGCCTTTGAACAGGGCCAATGTTTGGCGGCGGGGCAGGAGAGGAGGCGGGTGCAAGAGGGCACTCTGGCTGCTGCCCAAAATCTACAACAGCCATATGCATCAGAGGTGGAGGAGCATCTCCCAAGTGCCTAGAGGTTAACTGTAGACCAGCAGGGCTGTGAGCTCTGATTAGCAATTACTTAATGAATTAATGGAGGAGCAGGCGTACTCAGACATGCAAGCCAAGACAGTTATGGAGAAGAAGGTGCCAAATGGAAACGCTATAGGTGGTGGAGAACTGAAATAAGCCATACTACAGGCAAATATCAGTATATCAAATGTTTGGATAAAATAATGACTTCCTTTTGGTATCCCAAAAAACAAATATACTTCAGATCAAAAGGTTTCCCCCAGGCTTAGGTCTCAAGTTTTAACAGAACATCTTCTACTACAGACAATTTTTTTTGTAAAACATTTCTAAACAAGTCTTAGCCGACATGGTCAGTTTCACATGTTAATATTTAGAACAGATGAAAGAGAGGAATCTGCTTACCACCGTACTGAAAAGAGAAGTTCTGTGCATAGTTTAACCTAAACCTTGGTTTGGGACTCCTTGGCCTCTCTGGGAGCTTTGCTGTTAGCCCCTGATTGGTGGTCCTGACCAAGTGGGCCTGCTGTTGAGAGAACTTCAGCTGAAGATGGAGTAAAAGGCAGGGCTGGGAACTAGCTGAAAGTCTGCAGTTGTTCCAAAATTCTAAGATATAACTGACTGTTCACATCAAAATTCTCAAAAAGCAAAAGCAAAGTGTTTTCATAGAACTTCATGCCTGTAAAACCTAAACTTCTGTGGAACCATCTCCAGCTTTGGATTCAGCATACACACAGCCTTCCATGTAATCATCCATTATAATTAATCTCTGTTCCTAATACACAGTGGGCTTTTTGTGCTGTCTTCCTCCCATCACCCTCAGCCAGTCATGGCACACTCCTGTTTTCTGCTCGAGGTCTCTTCCTGTTAAAATTTTTTTTATCCTTGACACTGACACTGACACAGTCAAAGGGGCTCATCTAATTGTAGGTGTTGTCTCTCCAATAATGCAGGGTCTTTACCTTAAAATGTAAACCACCGTGAGGGAACTGCTGTTGTAATTTGGCATTTTTTAAATACAGTTTAACTGAATTGAATTAAAGTACAACACAGACAGAGTTCTTTAAGTTCTCCATAAGCATTCGCTCACACAATGAAGCCAAATCACTAGACTTGCCTGCAGCGCACTATCAATCAATAGGTCCAGATATTTTTCTATGACCTCTAAAATACTGTCTATAAGCTTCAGGTATGAGTTCATAAGCTGTTAGGAGGGCACTCCTTAGCTGTCCTCATTGACAGGACAGAACAAGCTTCCTGGCTCTTACCTGCCAACTTACAGAGCATCATTACAGCCTACACATCCTGAGACCAGTGTAATGCAGTTGCTATCAGGTCTTTAAGTGATGACGTGATGAACCCTGCTTCCGGGCCCAAACTACTCTGTGTTTACTAAGGCTTTTGTGTTTTAATGCTTTGTATCTTGTTCTATTTAATCTACAAGCCCCTAAAAACAGTCATTGATCACTGTCGGCCTCTCTTGGTTTAGTTACCGCTAATCATTTTAAAACTCAGGTTTTAAACCCTTACAATGTAACTACAGCCCATGCAGCAGTATATCAATGACTAACCTGGTATTGTGGATGGATTATCTCAGTTGTTCTCCTAACTGAAGTTTGGTCCGTTTACAGCATCCTGCCATGCGATTGCATTTGTCCCTAACCATCAGGAACCCTCACGTTAACTTTTATCGAGTGGAAAAGTGTTAGCGTCCATCCTCCAGCTTCACTGTTTATGCTATGCTAACATAGCTGTGTCGCTAGCAATCACGTAGCACATCATTATATACCAGCTAGCCCAACTTCAGTAACCCTACAAATGTCACTGCTGTTTAGTTTTCTGTCATTTATGTTGGAAGTGATAGCAGAGCTGTACGTTTGAATTTTTCAGAAATCTCTCAGTCAGAACATGCTATATCATGTTTAGGTGGAAGCTAGCGAGCTAACTTCCTGCTAACTTCTAACTTCGCTAAATGTAATAAATTCTGTTTTCATGGATGCCTGGATGTTAAACTTAATTGTTACACCTGGTAAAGCAGCAACGCTGATCATTTTATTAAAGATGACAGAATTTAGACAGTTTGTAACTCTCAGTGATGCTGCAGTGTTCGTTTGACTTTGGGACCTGCAGCAGAGCTTGGGCCCAGGCACGGCTAATGATGTCAGACTTAAAGACATTTCAGTGAAGACAAGATTAATTGAAATGTAGTGGGGGAAAAAACAGCAACACTTTATTCACAAGGTAAGAGACACCTGTGCACCAGGAGGTGTAGCAACAGTGCTAATGCAACTTGATGGCTGTATCGCCTCTACTTTCTTTAGTTCCACCTCCTTCCTGAATTGGAGCTCCATCTGTCATACCTCTTTCTCCAACTCTAGGCGTGCCAGACATACTCTCAGCTTTGAAGAAGTTTCAGTAGACACACAAACTGAGGCAAACTTGGTGGCTACACTAAAAGTAGAGCTAGCAGGCTGTAGCTGCAGTTATATGTAATCAAAGCACCAACCAAACCAGTATCAGGGTGTAAAAGACCACGCCTGTCCACTGTTCATCTTATGCTTCTCCAAAGTGTGAAATGGTCAGACTTTGCAGGAAGCTGCAGTAAACTGCAGACCCAGGAGAGCGAGATATTTAATTTGAAGCCAAAATAAAAAAAAAATCACAGGAAAGTATTTAAACTCTAACAGATTTACATGTAAATATGTATTAGCTACCAAGTTTAATGGTTTCTGGCATAGAAGGACCCTGGTATGCACTTCATACCCTTCTTGTCAGTAGCAACTTCCTGGCTTTAAGTATATCATCTCCCCCTGCTGGTACTGCAACTTCTGCATGTGTGCCCATTTCAGGCTTTGGAGAGGGTGAAATGGACACAGCTGACTGAAATGTCTATGACACACTTAGACACTGGGTTATTACATTGGGTTGCTCCACTGTACACACCAGCTAACTCAAACATAGGCAAGCAACAACTACACAGGTTAACTCTAAAGTTAATCACACTCTACAACAGAAGAATACCCGTACTTACTACTCATGTCCTGATAATCCAAAGCACGCAGCAATGTAAAGGTTTGTAAATTTGGATCTGAAAAACTGAAAATTAATTACATTAATTTTAACCCAATGACTCCATAAACATCACAGAAAGCATAAAAAAGCCACAATTTGTGTACCTTTAGCTGACATAACTACACAAACATATGAAAGAGGTTGTTAAAAGATCGCCCTCACCCAGGTGAAAGCTTGTTCCAGCTTATTCAGCTTTTTTTTTGCAGTGTTTGTTTTTCACTCTTTTTTTTTTTTTTAATATATATATTTATTGAGATTTTTTGATATAAGAAAAAACAAACAAACAAAACAAACGAAAAAACAACAGACAACACAACAGCAAGGGCTAAAACACACAAATAAGACAAAAGTTTACACTGCAACAACGAAAATATTGCTTCAACACTGGCAATAAACAAAAATAAAACGCTAAGGTGGAAGGCTAAGTTATTGGTGATCGATCAAATAGGACTTTGTTTTAATACATGATCTAAAAATGGTTGCCACACATCAAAGAAATTACTAAGTTTGTCTGCTAATATATACCTAATTCTCTCCATATGTAGTAGAGCAGTCAGTTCTGTGAGCCACATTTTGAATTGAGGTACAATATCCGTCTTCCAAAGAGTCAAAATAATTTTTTTAGCAATTACCATTCCGAACAAAACTGTGGTTTGTGCAGCAGAGCTAAGGTGTAAAAGGGAAGAGGAAGATCCAAACAATGCAATTATTGGGTCCAGCTCTAATGTGCAATTATAGATATCAGAAAAACAGTTAAAAATATTCAACCAATAGTTATACAATTTGGGACAAGTCCAAAACAAATGAGTAAGAGAGCCTTCTCCAAGTTTACAACGATCGCATATCGAACTGATAGAAGGAAAAATCCTGTGCAGTTTAGTTTTTGAATAATGAAGTCTGTGAAGCACTTTAAATTGAATTAACTGATGCCTTGCATTTATAGAGCAAGAATGGATCATACACAGACTCCTCTCCCACACCTCATCTCCAATCAGCAAACCAAGCTCTTCCTCCCATGCCATCTTCAAAAAGTCAGATTTAGAATTTAAATACTCAGAAAAGGCTTTCACAAAACCAGAAACCAACTTTTTAGAATCCGGGGAACTCAGAAGAAGTGTAAAAATTGACCCCTCTTCCGGAAGAGATGGAAAATTAGCAATACTCTGACGGACATAGTTTCTTATCTGTAAATAATGAAAAAAATGTGACGCAGGGAGAGAGAACTTGTTCTGCAACTGAGTAAATGATGCAAACTGCCTGTCAATATATAAATCTTTGAGAGTAATAATACCTTTCTGTGTCCAGATATCAAAAGAGGCGTCTAAACATGAGGGTGGGAATGCATGATTACCGTATATTGGAGTATGGATTGAAGTGTCTGGTAGACCACAACCTTTTTTGATCTGACTAAAGATTTTAACACAGTTCGAAACTATAAAATTATTGACCTTGGTTCGCGAATTAGAGGATGAAAAAAGAAGAGCAGGGAGGGAACTATTCTCAACCCCACCACTCTCTATGACCACCCAAGGTGGGGTATCGGCAGACTTAATTTTTTTGTACCCTTCCTGCCAATAAGCAAGAGTTCTAGCATTTGCAGCCCAGTAATAAAACTGAAACACTGGCAAAGCAAATCCACCCTTAAGTTTTGACTTACATAGATGAACTTTTGATATCCTGTGAGTTTTAAAGCCCCAGACAAATGGTAATACTACTGAGTCGATCACTTTAAAAAATTGCTTATTCAGAAAAATAGGTAAGTTTAAAAATAAGTATAAAAATTTAGGAAGGGAAACCATTTTAATTACGTTAATGCGACCTACCATGGAGATAGGGAGAGCCCTCCATTTCTCAACATCTATTTTCAATTTTTCTACTTGTTCAAGATAATTCAACTTAAAGATCAATTTAGGATCCTTAGGCAAAGTGACACCCAAGTATTTCAATCTGTCTGTGATTTTAAAAGGCAAAACTTTTAAAAAATCAACATCCAAATTTGTAGTTAAAGCCACAAACTCACTCTTCTGCCAATTAATTGTATAACCTAAGATTTCCCCAAATGACCTCACCACATCTAAGAGTACAGGAACAGATTGCTCAGGATTTGACAAAAACAAAACAACATCATCCGCATATAAGGAAATGTAGTGCTTGATATTCCCCAATCTGACAGGGTCAATAGAGGGCTCATTCCTAATGGCTATTGCAAGAGGTTCAATAGAAATTGCAAAGAGCAAAGGGCTCAAAGGGCAGCCTTGTCGTGTCCCGCGGTGTAAAAAAAAAGGCGCAGATCTATCTTGGTTAGTAAGAATGGAAGAAGAGGGATGCCTATATATCATATCAACCCATGATATAAACTGTTCGCCTAAACCGAACTTCTCCAGTACCCGGAGCATATAGGCCCACTCGACCTGGTCAAACGCCTTTTCGGCATCTAAGCTCAGTACTGCGATCTTGGAAGCTCCCCAATGCCTATGATACATAATATTCATCAATCTTCGAACATTAAAGAAGGAAAACCTCTGAGGAATAAACCCAGTTTGATCCGGATGGATAATTGATCCAACATGTCCATTTAATCGGTTTGCCAAAATTTTAGTGAAAATTTTCATATCCAAATTCAACAAAGCAATAGGTCGATAAGAGGAACATTCTGTTTCATCCTTTCCTTCTTTCAATAACAAAGAAATATTAGCTTCATATAGCGTACGAGGAAATGCTTGAGTATGGAAAGAATGCTTAAACATTCTCAATAAAAGCGGGGCCACCTTTTCAGAGTATTTTTTATACAATTCAATGCCAAACCCATCTGGGCCTGGAGACTTTCCATTGGGGAATGACTTAATAGCTTTCGAAACTTCTTCAATAGTAATATCTGAGTTTAAAGCCTCTCGTGCAGCGTCATTCATTTTCGGGAGATCCAACTTCCCTAACCAATCAGAAATATTGCCCCAAGATTTTGACATATAGAGCTCTTCATAATATTCTCTAAATCGCTCATTAATAGCTTTAGGGCTAATTAAAATTTCACCTGATCTTGATTTAATTTTATGTATAGCCCTACTGGCCTGTAGGCCTCTCAGCTGCCGAGAAAGAAGCTTATGGGGCTTATCTCCAAACTCAAAATGCTTCTGTCTGATCCTAAATAGCTGATCTGTTACTTGACTAGATAAAATTGTGTTATACTCAAACTTCCTTTTAATGATATCTTGAAACAAAGAGGGACACTCTTAATATAACTCAGGCCTTTTTTTCTTATGTTGAAGCTGAAAGGAAGGACGCGATTGCTCCTAACAGTGCAGTTCCCTCTCGGACCACTTCAACTTCAACATGGGTTTTTTTTTTTGTCCACTGTTCCTAAAGATATGGCTCTGTTTTGCTAGAAACACATTTATAAGCTTGATTAAAGTTTTTGGGAAATATTTAACTTCAGTAGAGGTGCGAGATATTTAGACCAGCGGCCCCCAACCCCCAGGCCACGGACCGGTTTGGTACCGGGCCGTGAGAGTTAATGCTCAGGTGTGAAATTGATGGTTTTCAGGGTTTTTTATCGTTAACTCGGTTTCCCTGGGTCTTTGTTTACGCGTTACCATAGCAACCAGAGAGCATTAAGGGGCAGAGAGGAGGATGTTACTCTCAGTGTTGTTGGTGCATTTCAGGAGGACGCTGCTAATAAAGTTACACAATTACACAGTGAATTCACCTTTATTGTTATATTTACAAAGTACCACCGTTTTTGTCTCGGTCGTATCGTTTTATTTTGTTGTATTTATCCGCCACACCTTAAAGGCCGGTCCGTGAAAATACTGCCTGACGTTAAACTGTCCGTGGAGCAACAAAGGTTGGGGACCGCTGCTTTAGAGATCATTGTATTCCACTTCACGGGTGTTCATGTTCTTGGTTTAAGTTATATTCTCTGAATTATGTTTTTCTGTTTGTATTATATTTATAGTTCCTGGTTTCTAGGTCTCTGTTCTGTTTCTATGTTCTTGGTGTTTTATTCTGTTCTCCATGTGTCGTATGTTTACTCTTAGTTTTCTGTCTTTATGTCTTCCCTGTGTCCCTCGTCTTGTTACCTTTGCCTCTGTGCTTCATATTCCAGAGTCCGTCATGTTTCCATGTCTCTGTGTAGCCTGCGTCTCTGTGAATACCTCGTGCTTCCTGTTTTACTTTGACAGTCTGTGTCCTATGTCAGCATATCCTGCTTTGTTTCCTATGTCTCGTTATGTCAGTTTATTCCCAGCTGTGCTTCCCTCCTGTTTTCCATTCCCTTGTTACTCCCTTGTGTATTTAAGCCCTGTGTTTTCCTCTGTCTGTTGTTGTGTTCTACCCTCACTGTGTTGTGTTTTTTCCTCTGTACTTCTGGTAATATTCTGGTTCTCTGTTTCCCAGTTTTGTTTTCTAGTTTGCGCTTCGTGTTTTGAGTTTCTAGTTTAGTTTTCTTGTTCAAGTTTCCTCCAGTGTTCTGCTGCCTTTAGTTAATCATCCTGTCTCCGAGTCCTGCGTTTGGGTCCTACATCCTGCACCGCACACATCCACACTTTGACAGCTGCTTTTTATTCTGCCATGAAAATAATGTTCTAAATATGATCTAACACAGCATTTCAGGCTGAGTTAAAATAGCATGTGCATTTTTGGGAACAAGGATGTGGTTAAAAACATTTTCTCCAAAATACTGTCAGGAATATCAAACTGTAACACTTAATGAATCTTTGTCACTTTGATAAATGACTGTTGGTTTTCATTGAAATGTTTCAATAGTATGGAAAACCTACACTATGATTTACAATGCACTTTATGGAAGTCAAAGCATGCTGATGTTTCCATGTCAGAATTGTTAGCGCTGTCTGTATCTGCAATCCTGCTGCTATCATGTGTAATATAACAGGTATGTTTGAGTTACAGTGTGCTGTAGGAGCTGTGGGGGGTGGGGGTGAGGAGGTGGGGTAGTTATTGTTACAGAGGCAGGCATTAGCAGCCAGCCACTCTCAAAGTGGCACAATCACTTCCTGCTAGGATGCTCCCAGCAGCCACCCGGATCGAAGCCGACATCAACAGATTTCTGCAAGCTTCCCTGTACTCAACACATTTCCCATTAAGTGGCAGCAGCAGAATCAGTGGAATCGTCCTTGTTTGGGGGCAGCAGTGAGACACAGACATGCAGAAGAAGTTTCTAAAACTGCTGCAGTGCTGTTGGAGTTCACTATGTCTTCCTGCTCAGACTGGAAAGAAAGAATCTCCACCTTAAAAATAAAACATACAAACCATCATCTGGACCCCCCACTGCAGCTCTCTGTCACTGCATGTGCATCCCATCCCAGGAAAAAGGTTATAAGGGGCTGTCTTTCATCCGCTCATCAGCCTTGGTTTGCCCTGCATAATTTATAGGCTTGTTACTGTAATCAAAAATTCTTTCTTATTTATTTATTTACAGAGATTTTATGTTGGGGGGTGGGAGGTGCATGGCGGCAGCAGAGTTTCCCGCGATCCTTGGCCTTTTCATGTGAAATGAGATATTGCTGTAGTGTCCCTCGGGTAAGGAGACACACACACACACACACACACACACACACACACAAAGTTGTGAAGAAAAACTCTTGTGTACACATGCAGCACATCTCAAACTTCCCTCTATCCTGCTCATGAATGTTAATGATGGCAGCATGGAGAGACAGATTTACCCGCAGTAAACCACCCAGCTCTGCCACTTTGCTCGTGTACAGTCTATTGTTGGGCAGACTAATAATCATCACGAGGGCAGGTCACAGTTTTGGCCCCTGTTATCTCCTAACAGCTGTATAGTTGCATTTATGAATCTCCTAGCAACTGTGTAAGAGGTGACTGTAGGAAATTAATAGAAAAATATATATTAAATATATACTAAAGCTAAATAAACGTGTCTTTTTGAAGGTTTGATGAGACAGTATTATTTTAACATAAATACTGAGTTTGTATCCTGAATTCATCAGTTAAAGCTTAAAGATCATATGTGATCTGAAAATGTTTAAGGGGTCTGTTTGACACAGAGTTAACTGCAGAGCATTAACACAACATGGGAAAACATCCTGGTTTGGATAATAAGTGAAGGAGAGTCATGCTTCAGTTAGTTCAATTAATGATTTTAAGGTTTTATTTTTTCAGTGGGAGTTTAACATAGAAAACAACGTTTTATAAGCAACCTGGCAGTGTAGCACAATTCTGCCACTTTTAAGAAATTATTCCTTTTCAGAAGAAAATAATTTATTTTAAAATCATTTAAAATGTATTCAGCATTGTCTCTGAAGGCAAATTGAATTTTTTCCCCAATAACTAATGAGACAAGTTTCATTAGATTCTGTTTGGGGTCATATTTTAGAATTTACCAAAGTTTCTCTGATGTTCAGTTTTATTCATATAGGTTTAACTTACAATATGTGTCATCTCTGATCACTAACATGACTCCATAATATGTTGGAAAAGAGAGTGAGCGCTTACCAAAGAGCTCCTGAAACCTCTAGCAGGACCAGACCTGACCTGAGGAACCGATCAATAACTAAGTACACTATAAACAAACTCCGTAAAATAATGGAAAATTATTAATTTGATTATATTACGTTATAACTGTATTTTTTGCAGCCAGTTGTTTATATAGTAATCATATATTTAATGGATTTGTAATGTTAAAAATGATCCTCAAATATTAAATGACTGAATGGCCTTTAAAAGAAAAAAACATGATTACACACATAGCAACAGTCTCTTAATTTCTGATTATATCAGTTGTAATATAGTTTTAATGTGTAACTTTACAAAGTACATTTGTATCAGTATCCTTTACTGTTACTGATCTATGCTGATGAAACAGTGTTCCCACACACAGAAAATTGTTACTGCAGTTACAATATTGTTAATTACAGATTATATCAGGTCAAGGGCGTAGATTTGGCATGGACGGAAGGGACATGTCCCCACCAATATCCAGCGATTATTGAATCGTCCCCACCAATAATTTGATCTCTTTGAGTAAAGAAAAACAAACCCGATAGAAAGAAAATAAACGATCTGTCAGCGTCTCATTCACCCAGCGGTGCAGAAAGAGTTAAATTACGTTCTCTACTGGAGTCCTACCTCATGTGACAAATATGGCCAATGTGATTGGCTGTGCCTTTCAGGGAGCTCTGTTTAGTTTTAGCAGCAGCAAGCCTGCGCTGCGAGGACCTGCAAGGAGGAGAGGAGGATGGCAGCAAAAAGGAAGACCCTGGATATAAGAAAGTGTTTTTCAAAGAAACCTGTAAGTCACTTAAAGTCAAGTTCACTCATAAAACGTGTCCGTCATAATAATGTTACAGGCTATGCTAGGCCATACATGCCAACCCTCCCGATTTTTCCGGGAGAATCCCGAATTTCAGTGCCCCTCACGAAAATCTCCCGGAGCCACCATTCTCCCCAATTTCCCCCGTTTTTCCACCCAGACAACAAAATTGAAAAACCATATCTCAGATTGGCCCAGCCAATTCCAGCTTTCAACAATGGCTACTACTACTGCAGTTCCTTAGTTTTAGTATTACTCTTATTACTCTTTCTGGGTCGCAAAATAAACGTTTAACATATTTTCAGGTGAGAATGTAGCTGAGTAAACTTCAACTATCTGAGCCGGCGAGAACAGAAAACTCCCGGCACATCGTTTTAGGCTTTGGCCCACATCAGTCTAAAATTGTATGTAACCATGAATAACGTGTTGCCATGTCCACCAGGAGAGACTGGACAGTATAGATGTAAAACAAATACGCCAGCAGTTCATCTCAGTTAACGAGAGGAGAAGGCATGTGTTTGGCTCCTTCACATAGTGGACATTGAGTTGTTGTGTGGGGCACCAGTATTCAATTCAATTCAATTCAATTTTATTTATATAGCGCCAAATCACAACAAAAGTCGCCTCAAGGCGCTTTATATTGTACAGTAGATCGCACAATAATACATACAGAGAAAAACCCAACAATCATATGACCCCCTATGAGCAAGCACTTTGGCGACAGTGGGAAGGAAAAACTCCCTTTTAACAGGAAGAAACCTCCGGCAGAACCAGGCTCAGGGAGGGGCGGGGCCATCTGCTGTGATTGGTTGGGGTGAAAGAAGGAAGACAGGATAAAGACATGCTGTGGAAGAGAGACAGAGATTAATAACAGATATGATTCGATGCAGAGAGGTCTATTAACACATAGTGAGTGAGAAAGGTGACTGGAAGGGAAAAACTCAATGCATCATGGGAATCCCCGGCAGCCTACGTCTATTGCAGCATAACTAAGGGAGGATTCAGGGTCACCTGGTCCAGCCCTAACTATATGCTTTAGCAAAAAGGAAAGTTTGAAGCCTAATCTTGAAAGTAGAGATAGTGTCTGTCTCCCGAATCCAAACTGGAAGCTGGTTCCACAGAAGAGGGGCCTGAAAACTGAAGGCTCTGCCTCCCATTCTACTTTTAAACACTCTAGGAACAACAAGTAGGCCTGCAGTGTGAGAGCGAAGTGCTCTAATAGGGTGATATGGTACTACAAGGTCATTAAGATAAGATGGGGCCTGATTATTTAAGACCTTGTATGTGAGGAGCAGGATTTTGAATTCAATTCTGGATTTAACAGGAAGCCAATGAAGGGAAGCCAAAACAGGAGAAATCTGCTCTCTCTTTCTAGTCCCTGTCAGGACTCTTGCTGCAGCATTTTGGATTAACTGAAGGCTTTTCAGCGAGTTTTTAGGACATCCTGATAATAAAGAATTACAGTAGTCCAGCCTGGAAGTAATAAATGCATGAACTAGTTTTTCAGCGTCACTCTGAGACAGGATATTTCTAATTTTAGAAATGTTGCACAAATGGAAGAAAGCAGTCTTACATATTTGTTTAATATGTGCGTTGAAGGACATGTCCTGGTCAAAAATGACTCCAAGGTTCCTCACAGTGTTACTGGAGGCCAAGGTAATGCCATCCAGAGTAAGAATCTGCTTAGATACCATATTTCTAAGATTTTCAGGGCCGAGTACAATAACCTCAGTTTGATCTGAATTAAGAAGCAGAAAGTTAGCGGCCATCCAGGTCTTTATGTCTTTAAGACATTCCTGCAGTTTAACTAATTGGTGTGTGTTACCTGGCTTCATGGACAGATAGAGCTGCGTGTCATCTGCATAGCAGTGAAAATTTATGCTATGCCTTCTAATGATGCTGCCTAAGGGAAGCATGTATAATGTAAACAGAATTGGTCCTAGCACTGAACCCTGTGGAACACCATAATTGACCTTAGTGTGTGAAGAGGACTCTCCATTTACATGTACAAACTGGAGTCTATTAGATAGATATGATACAAACCACTGCAGTGCAGTACCTGTAATACCTACAGCATGTTCTAATCGCTCTAATAGGATATTATGATATAAGAAGATCATTTGTAACCTTCACTAAAGCTGTTTCTGTGCTGTGATGAGCTCTGAAACCTGACTGAAACTCTTCAAATAAGCCATTCCTCTGCAGATGATCTGTTAGCTGTTTGACAACTACTCTTTCAAGGATGTTTGATATGAAAGGAAGGTTGGAGATTGGCCTATAATTAGCTAAGACAGCTGGGTCTAGAGATGCTTTTTAAGTAAAGGTTTAACTACAGCCAGCTTGAAGGCCTGTGGTACATAGCCGATTATTAGAGATAGGTTGATCATATTTAAGATTGAAGCATTAATTAATGGCAGGACTTCTTTGAGCAGTTTTGTAGGAATGGGGTCTAAAAGACACGTTGATGGTTTGGAGGAAGTAATTATTGAAGTTAACTCAGAAAGATCAATTGGAGAAAAAGAGTCTAACTTAACATCAATGGTACTAAAAGTAGCTGTAGATAATGTTACATCTGTGGGATGATTATTGGTAATTTTTTCTCTAATGATAAAAATTGTAGTCCATGTCTGTTGCTGTAACAGTTCATGTTTAGAATAAAAAGTCCCAGCTCACTGAGCTGATCGGGGCAACAGTGCCTAAAATGTTGCATAATGTTGCTGAGAGATCTTTTACTTTGTGGTAATCTTAGATGAGTAGTTTTATGGACAAAACCCAGCAGGTCATTCAGTGTTCCCTTAGTGCTAATGTATCAGAGATGTTGGTGTACTATAACTGAAGTAATGTTGTTAAGTCCTTAAAGTCATATTCTTTTATTGTCATGACTGTATTTGAAGCGATTTTTATTTTTGTATGATACCTGATTTATATGGAATATGGCTGAAGTAAACTAAAGTCTAAAATACTTAGTCAGTCATTTGTTTAATAGTAATTTAACATTATATAATTCACATAAAAAAAACTATGAATTGTAATTTTAAATGGTTTAAAAGCATGTAGAATATCATATGTGAGCAAGTATATTTCTCCTTTTTTTAATCAAGAAGCAAAGACAAAAAGGGAAAAAACAGAAACAGGGCAGGGTTGGGTGGTTGAATCATCCGTCCCCACCAATGCCAAAACCAAATCTACGCCCTTGTATCAGGTACAATTCAATGGACGTACATGTAAATGGAAAAAATTACACTTCAGTTTTTACCTTTAGCTTTTTACTGGTTTAACACAGCACTGGGACATTTCTATTAAGATTTACTAACACTGTGGAAACAGAACTAATTTAACAGAATGACTGTGAACAATAAATGTTACATGCCTGTGAAATTACAAATTATATGAATGACATATAATCATACAGACATATATTTAATATTATTTTATACATAATGTTTTTAAAGAATAGTAATAGTGCAAAATGTTACAATATTACACATTCGTAAAGTATTGGCAAGTGCTTGATTGCTCATTCATGAAACATTACTCCTTAGTATGCCATTTATGACAGCAGATATATTATTATGACGATGATTATGATCATTAGTAGCAGTGACAGGTGTAGATGGTGTGACAGTAACAGATGGATTTGCATGGTGCTGGAGGTGAGCACACGTCTCACTGAGGCTCTGGCAGCACTGGTTCTGCTCCTCCTGGCACAAAGACCGTCCTGTCGTCCTGGCAGAGCTAAACTACCTGTTGTCACCTGCACCAGGACTGAAACACAACTCTCCCGTCTGCACACGTCCAAACATCTTTAGGTTTCTGCAGCACCAGGGAGACTCGCCACATTCAGTGTGACTCTTGGTTTAATTGTTAGATGTTTGTCATTTTAATCCTGTTTGTGTTTTATGGCTCGTTAAAGCCATGTGAACAGAGCCTTTCTGTCTGTATAACAGATTGTTAGAAGTCTTCTGTTTTGGTCTATTTGTGAGCAGAATTAAATGTTCAGGCACAGGAAGTGAGTGTGTCCTGATTGTTTAAAAGTTGTCACTGTAAATCCAAATCTCAGCGTTCTCTGATTCATGTCATTCAACCACTGTGCAGTTTGCAAAATGACATGAAGTGATAAAGTGGTCTGACAGTAGCAGTAGATGTTTTTTCACTTTAAAATGGTTTTAAGGACAAGCAAAGTGAACTGGGTTCATGTTGTATTACAGCAGCATTACTCCATTATTACACAAATTGAAGCTCGTGCAGTTATTTCAAACTACGAGGAAACCTCTGGCCTCTGTAGTTGGAGCTACGTAACCTGCTTTCAGCTGCTTCTTTATTCATGCCACAGCAGGCAGCTCTGCATGCTGGATTTAGCAGGTTTATTTTATTTATTTATAAATGCCTATTTTAATAGTTCAAACCCCAAATATACCTTAAATTATCATCTACGAAACTTTAATATAATTTCAAAATTTCACAGTGAAACACTCGTACAGCAGAGTTCTACGACTGGCAGAGATGTGGGCTTCCACAGCATGTCCAAAATCCACAAATACGCAAATTTTCCACAAATATGTAATTTGGAGTTCCTTTCCACAGAAAAAACTTCCAATAAGTGAATCCGTGAATACTGAACCACAAATAGGTGTTCAGTAGGGATCAACTGTAAAGGTAATGCCACCCATAAAAAGACACCCAGCAGGCTGCTCATGTGCATCGTAGGCCTGCTCACACATAACCATGAGGTCCTCACATCCTTTACCTTAACAATGAATTCAATTCAATTCAATTCAATTCAATTCAATTAATATTGTTTAAAGAATATTATTAGGCTCATTGTTTCTTTTCTGTAGTTTTATTCAATAAAGCATAACTTAATATATTACTATAACTTGTGTAAAAATCTCATGAACCTATTGTAGGAGTCATTTTTATCACATTATGACTTTTTGTGTCTGTGAACGATGCTATTTAAGGTAGTCACATTTAATTACCGTCACATATTGTCGGACCAAACAGTTGTGTTTTCTGGTACTAAGACGAACTGTTGAACAATGATGCAGCCAATGGTGAGCGATAAATGTTTAAATGTACAGAACTTTCTCTGGACTACAAGTTTTACTCATGGCAGCGGTCAACCTCCCCATCAAACAGCTGAGTGGCTTCAAGCGTAGGCGTGGCCTCCTAACCCGACCTAACCGACTGCTGCTCATTGATTTTTATTCACTGCGTCATTTAAGCGATGTTTTTAAAATACTAAAGTGGAATTTTGTAGGTTTTTATTTCAGTTTAGTTTTGTATATTAAAAACATTTTACATGGTTCTTGGTTCTGCACTGAGAAAGCATCTGTCAGATCTATCATACTACATACTCCACACAGCCATTACTTCAGTGTTTCGATGACATTAAGGCTTGGATGTCTGTTAACTTTTTAAAATTCAATGATAAAAAGACAGAGGTGATGGTTTTTGGTAGCCCCACTGAGACCCCCAATGTGTATTTAGATACGTTGGCCCAGCTGTCACAAACCTGGGGGTCAAAGTGCACTGTGATCTGAAGTTTGAAAATCAGATTAAGGCAGTGGTAAAATCAAGCTTCTTTCAGCTCAGGCAGCTGGCAAAAATAAAGCCAATTCTTTCACGGCAGCACTTTGAGACGGTGATCCACGCCTTTGTTAGCACTCGGCTGGATTACTGTAATGCACTTTATATTGGGGTCAGTGCATCATATATTACCCATCTACAGAGGGTGCAAAATGCTGCAGCTCGTCTTTTAACTGGCACTTGAAAGTTTGAGCACATTTTCCCATTTTAGCTTCACTTCACTGGCTGCCCTTTTTTTTTGATTCATTTTAAAATTCTTGTGTTTGCTTTTAAAGCCCTCCATGGCCTAGCCCCATCTTATCTCTCTGAGCTGCTACAGCCTTATACACCCACCCGCTCTCTCAGGTCAGCTGATCAGCTGCTCCTGCATGTAGCCAGGACTGGGCGTAAACTAAGAGGAGATGGTGCTTTTGCTGTAGCAGCTCCCAAACTGTGGAACGAGCTTCCTTTAGAGATTAGACAGGCCACTTCCCTGCCTGTTTTTAAGTCACCCCTGAAAACCCACCTCTTTACCCTGGCCTTTGACACCACGTGAGATGTTGGTTTTTACTTTTTAGTTTTATTTTAGTTGATTCTATGCTGTTTTATCTTGTTTTCTTTTTTAATAAAGGGCTGTTTTAATTTTTATGTATTGTGTGTTTTATTTATTTATTTTTGCTGTTTTCTGTTATTCTATTGTTTTTAACTTATTTTCTGTACAGCACTTTGGTCCTGTGCTGGGTATTTTCAAGTGGTTTATAAATAAAATTGGATTGGATTTAGATTTAATTATGTTGCATTTCTGTCTTTTTATGATGACATGGGGAAGAAATCATTACAGGTTTTTCTTTTTTCTTTTTTACATTAGACATGTTGATTCATGGTCTATTTTTATTTTATTTTTGCTACTTTTGTAATCTAATTTCTGTTTTAGTTATAATTCACATGTAACTTTCACATGTATTTACACGTACCTGCTGTCGTCTGTGTCGTGTTTGTGGTTTTACTTTCCTTTGTCTTGTCAACCTTGTTAGTTTCAGCACCTTAGTTTCCTGTTTCCTTTGTTTGTTTATTTTTCTTTCTTTTGAAATTTAATCACCTATAATAAGTTTTTTGAGACTCTGCCTCGTGGCGTCTCTGCGTTTGGGTCCAGTTATCTTCACTTTCCAAAGCATGAGAGCGTTATCCCGTGCCGAAGGATGGAAGAGTACATGTCGTGTGAAAATGAGAACATGCATATGAATAGGAATGTGGCTGTGCTGTGTTTACTGTGTGTGCTGATGCAGCTGCCTCATGAGTGATGAACACACAGACATCTCACACTATTGGAATTTTTAACCGCAGCCTGAAAATACTGTCATGACAGTCACCACCAGCGGAATAAAAAAGGAAGTTGAAACCTACGATTTGAAGTGATTCAACCGCCGGTCATTCACCTCATCAAACCCGAGCTCATACCAGGGCTCTTGATAATGTAGCCGCCTTCCCACAAGCCTACCGGCAGGCTGATCTGAGAGGCTGGGTGATGAGGCTGTCTGGCCAAACGCATTCCTATCCCACCACCAGACTCTCCACCCTGTGGGCTGAAGGCCGAAGCCCAGGCTCGGGCTCTTCCTCTGCACTTCTGGTAAATGAGCGTGTTTGGTCTCAGACAATAAGGTGCAGTGTCTTTAAAAAGAGAGCAGAGAGATAAATCCTGTAAGGTCAAATTAACCCAGTCCCACAACAAGCCCTCACAAGTTTAAACAAGGGATTTTCACCACTCTAAAACAAACTGAAGCAGAATGAAATCAGAAAGTAATTCAAACTTGGACTCTTCATCTAATTTGATAATTTTGCACACTCCTCAGTCTCTCAGCCAGCATCATGAAAGTGTCAGCTGGAGCTTTTCCAGCAGCCTTTAGAGGGACTTCCAACATATGCTGAGTACTTGTTGGCTTCTCTCCTTCAGTCTGTGACCTAGCTTATCCCAACCCACATCACTGTGGTTTAGGTCAGCATCATGTGAAGTCGCACTCATAAACAGCCTGGATGCATTTACATTTGTTCACATTCTCTTTGCAGCACAGTGGCTCCATGTACAAACATAAACTTTGGGAGAGGGCGATAAAAGCCTGTAAGTCGTATTTAAAAGAAACTGCTACAGAAATGTTGTGTAATTAGTTACACTGAACAGCAACAGGTCAGTAACACAGAGGAAACCTGCAATATGTCCAATAATACTGCTACTGTTACTGCTGTTATTGATGATTGGAAGTTTTATTGTCTTGTTTTAGTTTAAATACAATAACAACAAACAAAAGCTCAAAAACCAACACATACTATAAACTGATGGAAAAAAATAAAAATAAAGGAGGAATAATAAAGCTAAATATGAACCATTCCTGTAAGTCTGTGGTCAAAATCCAACAGCAGCCTTCATCATAGTTTGCATTTTTCCAGGCTTCCAGGTATAAATGTGTTTGTTTGAGCTGATATGTTAGCGAAGCTGCAGGTACCGTATATTGAAAATGACCTTTGTCCATGTCCATTTGGCCAGGACAATGCTAATGTGTTACTAGAATTACTTGATATTCTCCAAGAAGAGTTTCAGCAGAGGTGGGAAGTGACAGGAACAGTAAGTACAAATACTTCGTTATTGTAATTAAGTAAAATTTTCAGGTATCTGTACTTCACTTAAGGTTAAAGTGGTTTTTTTTTGGGGGGGGGGGGGGGGGGGGGTTGGCACAACACCGGACGACTGCATTGACTGACTCTGTCCGTAAGTTGCGGTCGTGGTACTTCAGCATCCAGCTGAAGAAGAGCGAACATAAAGTGAGCAACATTTTTTGAGTGGCAGGTTTTTTCAAATACAGGTTTCTATCAGCTCAACAAACATCAGCAAACACACAAACTGTTTGTGTGCTGTTTGTTGCACAGTGTGTTGCAGCTAAAGGTCCAGTTTTATCAGGACAGGAGAGGAAGACGAGCAGTTTTATTCAAAGGTAAGGATGCTCAGTGGAGTTTGATAGACTGTAAACCTAAAGCTTAATATGTAAGTCCTCTTGTATCTGTACATGTGACATTATGGCTACGTTCACACTGCAGGTCTTAATGCTCAATTCCGATTTTTTGATCAAATCCGATTTTTTTGTCTGCTTGTTCACACTACAAATAAAATGCGACAGCAAACGCGCTCTAGTGTGAACGCTCAAAGCGACCCGCATGTGCAGAAGAAGACATCACACACAACGCGCTCTGTTTAGACCCAGAGCAAACAATATTGTTTGACTGATGGCCCTTAATATAAAGACTTGTTTCGGACTTTACGTTTCTCAATTTTGCTTTAAGTTGTAAGGTTATTTTATTTACATATGGCCTAATAATGATCCTTATTGCTGTTTTAGAGGAGCGGTGCTTCAAAGGATAATCTGCAGATTTCTGTCCGAATCTGCAGATTATACAGTACAAATAAAATGTTCACGTTTCTCCAACGTTGTCTTCCCAACAGTTTCACTGACATCTACACTGGATGGCCAGGAAGCGTTCGCGATGTCTTCTCCGGCGCTGATAATTGGCGTCTGTCTTGTGTCAGTGACGTAAAAGACGGATTTAATGCGACATGACCGTTCAAACAGCAGTCGCTTTCTAAAACATCGGATATGTATCGGATTCAGTACCACATACGAAAGTGACCCAGATCAGATTTGAAAATATCGGATTTGTGCCGTTCACACTGTCATACCATGATCGGATATGGGTCGCATAGGGTCAGAAAAGTCGGATTTGATGCGCTTTCGCCTGCAGTGTGAACGTAGCCTATGTTTTTTCATACTGTGAGACATGCTGCAGAACAAACCGAGGTGGACTAACTGTGTTATTTAAAGGTTGCAGTGAAAATACTCAGTTTAGTGCAGACAGGTTAGCTTGTAACTGTACTGTGATGTATTCAAAGCAAAAACCAGTATGCACAGTGGCTGTGCTAGTCATGGTCAGAGTTAGGTTACATCAAGTGTAGCAGAGATTCATTTAACGTTACACTGATGACCCCCTTACACTCTATGGTGTAAAGACAGCATAAACAGTGTACTCTCAGTGTAGAGGATGGAAATCATCAGTGTACATCCACAGAGAGCAGCTGATGACAGCCTGCACACTGAGAACATGTACTCGAACTCTTGATAGAAGTTACTGTGAGTTTGATTCTTTTATCCACACTGAGCCATTACAACTGATTTTAGGTTCCTGTTTAGAGCCAAAGTCACCCTCGACAGCGTAGGCAACAGAACATTGATACATTTTTATTTTCCTTCTTTTTCTCTGTTCATGTTCTATTTAACTGGTTCAAGCTGGATGCAATTATTAGAAAAGATGTCCACCTTTCTTCCACCTGCAACAACAGAGCAAACCCCAGTCTTGTTGAACAGAAAAAGCACCAAGAATGGGATGCTAAAAATACTTGATCTTTAAACTACAAACAGCTTCTGCGGTGGGACACACAGGAGCTGCATGCACAAGTAGTCCCAGAAACCACAACAAACTTCCATTGCTGCCAAAAGGGCTTGTGGGGACCAAAAGCACAGGACAAAATCAAATCAAGGGCAACCGTTTCAACTGTCTTCTTGATTCCGGCTCTCAGGTTACTACCATTCCTTATTCCTTCTTTAATACCTATCTTTCAGATCACCCAATCAAACCACTAAATTATCTATTGGAAGTAGAAGAAGCAAATGGACAAGCCATACCTAGGATACATCGAAATTAACATGACCTTCCCAGCCGATTTTGTTGGTTCATCCATTGATGTTGATACACTTGCCCTTGTTGTGCCTGACATCTAACAATCATACCCCATGATACTTGTTGGCACCAACACTCTTGATGTCGCTTACAGCAAACATTGTGATACTCACCCAGAGCAGTCATTCCAGCCAACTGGTTCTGGTTACATTGCAGTTTATAAAATCCTCCAATGTCGCCATGTCCAGAATTTGATTGACCAGTATGCTCCTGTAATCCTGAAATCAGACCAACCACATACAATTACTGTCGGCCAAACCACTGTCCTTGAGGGATGCCTGGTCACAAGGCTATTCCAAGGTGAGAAAGCAGTTATTCTGGAACACCCAACCTCCAGTTCTCTGCCTTGCAGACACATGGTAAAAACCTGCCTTGTGGACTTACCTCAACGTCGGCCATGTTTTTTGCCTGTTGTAGTGAGTAATGAGTCTGACCATGAAATCCACATTCCAGTTTGAGCCATTATTGCAGAAATCAGCGCCTTCCAGGAAGTCATTTCCAAAGAGCAACACATCCAGTATTCAGACCAGTTTACAGAGTCGTTACCTCCATCTCAACCACAGTACAACTTTGGAGATTCACCTTTAACTCCAGACTGGAAAGAACGTGTTATTCAAAAGCTCAACAGTATTCCTGAGGTATTTGCCAAACACGATCTGGACTTTGGGAGGACCAATAAAGTTAAACACCAAATCAAATTGTCTGATCCAACCCCTTTCAACCAAAGACCATGACCAATTCACCCTCAAGATCTTGATGCTGTAAGGAACCACCTGCAAGAACTTCTTGACTCCGCAATTATCACAGAATCCGACTCACCATTTGCCTCTCCAATTGTGGTTGCACGCAAAAAGAACAGCAGTGTACGTCTTTGTATTGACTACCGGAAACTCAGTCTTCAAACAATCAAAGATGCTTATGCTCTACCTAAACTGGAAGACACCTTCTCAGCACTTGCAGGATCCAAGTGGTTCACGGTGCTAGACCTCAAGTCGGGTTACTACCAAATTGAAATGGAGGAGAAGGATAAACCCAAAACTGCTTTCATCTGCCCATTGGGATTCTGGGATTTCAATTGGATGCCACAGGGGATTATCAATGCACCAAGCACATTCCAACCGCTGACGGAAAAATGCATGGGAGACCTAAATTTAAAAGAAGTTCTAGTTTTCATTGATGATCTCATTGTTTTTGCACCAACTCTGGAGGAACATGGAACTCGCCTGATGAAAGTTCTCACCAGACTTAAGGATTTTGGCTTGAAGCTTTCACTTGAGAAATGCGTGTTCTTCCAGACATCTGTGAAGTATCTGGGCCATGTAGTGTCCCAGGCTGGTGTTGAAATGGATCCTGACAAGATTTCCACACTCACTTCTTTGCCAGTGCCGAAAAACTTGAAGGAATTAAGATCTTGCCTTGGTTTTGCTGAGTACTACAGATGTTTTGTCTAGGGATATTCAGCCATTATCAAGCCGTTGCACGATCTCACTGCTGGTTATCGACCTTCCAAGAAGAAACTGAGACTAACTGTAAAACCAGCAAACTACCTCAACCCCAAAGAACTGTTTGGAGGCCGATGGACGGAAATGTGTCAACAAGCTTTTGAGTCCATCATTGACAAACTTACTTCTGCCCCTGTTCTGGCATTTGCTGATCCCAGAAAACCATACACCCTCCACACTGATGCCAGTGCCACAGGTCTTGGTGTGGTGCTGTATCAAGAACAGGATGGAAAAAACAGAGTTGTAGCATACAGTGGCTTGCAAAAGTATTCGGCCCCCTTGAACTTTTCCACATTTTGTCACATTACAGCCACAAACATGAATCAATTTTATTGGAATTCCAGGTGAAAGACCAATACAAAGTGGTGTACATGTGAGAAGTGGAACGAAAATCATACATGATTCCAAACATTTTTTACAAATAAATAACTGCAAAGTGGGGTGTGCGTAATTATTCAGCCCCCTGAGTCAATACTTTGTAGAACCACCTTTTGCTGCAGTTACAGCTGCCAGTCTTTTAGGGTATGTCTCTACCAGCTTTGCACATCTACAGACTGAAATCCTTGCCCATTCTTCTTTGCAAAACAGCTCCAGCTCAGTCAGATTAGATGGACAGCGTTTGTGAACAGCAGTTTTCAGATCTTGCCACAGATTCTGGATTGGATTCAGATCTTGACTTTGACTGGGCCATTCTAACACATGGATATGTTTTGTTTTAAACCATTCCATTGTTGCCCTGGCTTTATGTTTAGGGTCGCTGTCCTGCTGGAAGGTGAACCTCCGCCCCAGTCTCAAGTCTTTTGCAGACTCCAAGAGGTTTCCTTCCAAGATTGCCCTGTATTTGGCTCCATCCATCTTCCCATCAACTCTGACCAGCTTCCCTGTCCCTGCTGAAGAGAAGCACCCCCAGAACATGATGCTGCCACCACCATATTTGACAGTGGGGATGGTGTGTTCAGAGTGATGTGCATTGTTAGTTTTCCGCCACACATAGCATTTTGCATTTTGGTCTCATCTGACCAGAGCACCTTCTTCCACATGTTTGCTGTGTCCCCCACATGGCTTGTGGCAAACTGCAAACGGGACTTCTTATGGTTTTCTGTTAACAATGGCTTTCTTCTTGCCACTCTTCCATAAAGGCCAGCTTTGTGCAGTGCACAACTAATAGTTGTCCTATGGACAGATTCCCCCACCTGAGCTGTAGATCTCTGCAGCTCGTCCAGAGTCACCATGGGCCTCTTGGCTGCATTTCTGATCAGCGCTCTCCTTGTTCGGCCTGTGAGTTTAGGTGGACGGCCTTGTCTTGGTAGGTTTACAGTTGTGCTATACTCCTTCCATTTCTGATGGCTTGAATGATGGCTTGAACAGTGCTCCGTGGGATGTTCAAGGCTTGGGAAATCTTTTTGTAGCCTAAGCCTGCTTTAAATTTCTCAGTAACTTTATCCCTGACCTGTCTGCTGTGTTCTTTGGACTTCATGGTGTTGTTGCTCCCAGTATTCTCTTAGACAACCTCTGAGGCCGTCACAGAGCAGCTGTATTTGTACTGACATTAGATTACACACAGGTGCACTCTATTTAGTCATTAGCACTCATCAGGCCATGTCTATGGGCACCTGACTGCACTCAGACCAAAGGGGGCTGAATAATTACGCACACTCCACTTTGCAGTTATTTATTTGTAAAAAATGTTTGGAATCATGTATGATTTTCGTTCCACTTCTCACGTGTACGCCACTTTGTGTTGGTCTTTCACCTGGAATTCCAATAAAATTGATTCATGTTTGTGGCTGTAATGTGACAAAATGTGGAAAAGATCAAGGGGGCCAAATACTTTTGCAAGCCACTGTATGTCAGCAGAGGTCTTTCCTGGAGTGAGTCAAAGTATCCCGCCCACAAGTTGGAGTTTCTTGCGGTGACTGAAAAATTCCATGACTATCTTTATGGTGCTCAGTTTACAGTTGTTACAGACAGCAACCCAATAACTTACCTGTTATCATCAGCAAAATTCGACGCTGCTGGTTATAGATGGCTTTTAGCTTTGTCCACTTTCATCTTCAAATTAATCTACAGAGCTGGCAAGCAGAACTCGGATGCTGATGGTTTGTCTCGCCGACCTCATGGTGAACTGTCTGATGATCCTCTGTCTCGGAAAGAACCTGAGCGAATCTGGAAATTTGCATAGCAACATCTCAATGAACCAGATTATGTTTCTATTGACCAGCATATCATCAAAGCAGTCTGTGACCGTCATCCCGTGTACAATTCAAGCACTGAGCCTTATCTTGCTCTGGTGTTATCTATGTCTGTCAATGTCAACAGTCTGCCTGACAGTTTCAAGGACGACATCCAGTTCGCCTCCATGGTACTCCCCCAAATCTCAACAGCTGAAATTGCAGCCAAACAACGCCCTGACCCTGTCATTCGGCATGTCATAGCTCAGGTTGAGCGAGGAGAGTCACCACTGCCATTGCTGAGAGAAGAACTTCCCGATGTACCTCTATTACTGCGAGAAGTAAATAAACTGGAGCTCAATAACACTGTCAAGGGAAAATCGTGTATTTTGTGATCAGCTAACATGAAATGTATTCTTTTATTGATCATTAAGCACATGTCTACGTGACATGTGCTTAATGATGCTGCTCTTAGTGACGCTGCTCTGAGTGACGTTGTTACCTTTGTACACACACACACACACACACACACACACACAGAAACATCTTGTATAAATAAAGGACGCAGACAGTAATGAGATGCAGATCCTGCGTTCCATGGCTGCCCTCGCGAGTTAAAGAAAATCTGCAGTGTTTGTGTGTTTTCTAACTCGGGTGTCTACTGTGAACAAAGAACGGCAGGGTGATTGAAAGAAATCCCCTGTCAAACACCCTTCTCATCAGGAAGAGACAAGTGGGAAGTGACTTCACATACCAGCTAGTGCTACCCGAGGAATATCGACCAGTTGTACTACCCCACCTTCACGATCAAATGGGTCATATGGGAATTGACAGAACGCTGGAATTGGTCCGTTCCCGGTCCTACTGGCTTAAGATGTCTAGTGATGTGGTCGCAATGACATGCAAATTGTCATCTGAACGAGCCGCACCTCTGGTCAATATCAAAACCTCTCATCCCATGGAACTGGTGTGTATGGATTTTCTATCTGTGGAACCAGATCGTGGAGTCAAAGACATACTCATCATAACAGACCATTTCACAAAATATGCCATTGCTGTGCCAACACCAAACCAGAAAGCCAGGACTGTTGCCAAGTGTTTATGGGACAACTTTCTTGTGCATTATGGTATTCCAGAACGCTTGCACAGTGACCAGGGCCCTGACTTTGAATCCAGAATCATCCGAGAGCTTTGTGAAATGGCTTGGATCCACAAAATAAGAACCACTCCATACTATCCAAGAAGTAATCCTGTTGAATGGTTTAATCGAACATTACTGGACATGCTGGGAACACTGACAGCTCAACAAAAATCTCATTGGAAAGATTTCTTAAAGCCCCTAGTGCATGCATACAATTGCACAAGAAATGATGTTACAGGTTTCTCACCATATGAGCTTATGTTTGTTCGCCAACCTCACTTACCGGTGGACTTAGCCTTTGGACTACCCCTTGCCAAAGAAGGGTCAACATCCCACACACAATATGTGGAAAAACTAAAGTCCCACCTGGAAGAAAGTTACAAGCTGGCAATCGAAAACTCTGAAAAGGTGATGAAACGTAACAAAACAGCTGAATGTTGGAGACAGAGTTCTTGTGAGGAATGTGCGGGCAAGAGGGAAACACAACCTTGGAGATAAATCGGAATCATCTGTGTACATTGTAGTGAAGAAAGCCGTCAAGCTTCCTGTGTATACAGTCAGACCAGAAGGCCAAGACAAGCCACTGAGAACTTTACATCCTGACCTCTTACTACCATGTGGGTATTTACCACCTTCTGAAAAGGAAATACTTACTAAGCAAAAGAGAAAAATGCCTGTGTTACCTGTGTCTCCCGTACATGATGATGACGATGAAGATGAACTCATCCAGAAATAACTTGTCACAACATTCACCTTCCGAATCAGAGCCTCTGAGCCTTGAGGCAGAACCACCTGTGAGGCACTCAACCCGCACCAGGAATCCTCCAGATTCGCTGCAGTACATCAAGCCTGGTAAGCCTCTGTTAAAGAGTGTTCAGATGTTTCTGCTTGGGTTAAGTTCTGTCTTCTCCTTCGCTCTTATTTTTTTTTTCTCGCCTGTCTCGTTTGGTTCTTTTACCATCAGAATTATTGTCTAAAGGCCAAGAAAGATGCCCAACGGATTTACTTTACCAAATGGACCATCCCGGCCTTGCCGTATTGGTTCATTTGATTCACCTTTGTTTTTATTGTTTATTTTATTTTTTTTCACTTACTACACATGGGACAGACATGACTGGGGGAAAGAAAAGGGAGAAAGAAAGAGAGGTAGGGAATGAAGAACAGCGGGGAAGAGGAACGGTGATAAAGGGCAAAAAACAAAAACAAACAAAACAAACAGACAAAACATACATATATCAATCACCTGGATCACCTGTTGAGAAAGAAAAAAGAGAAAACAAGCAAAAAAAGAGAGCAATATAATAAACAACATCATCGCGATAATCTATGTGAATATATTTCTCTGGTCCCCTCCCCAATCAGACCAGGAGTGACATGTTTAGCCGCATGTTCTCCTTAAATTGCTGGCTGTCTGAGTGGTGTCCCAGAAACGATGTGGGCTTCATAGATAATTGGCAAACCTTCTGGAGGAAACCTGGTCTTGTTAGGAGAGACGGCATCCATCCCACTTTGGATGGAGCAGCTCTCATTTCTAGAAATATGGACCAATTTATTAAACCCCCCAAAATATGACTATCCAGAGTTGGGACCAGGAAGCAGAGTTGCAGTCTTACACGCCTCTCTGCAGCTTCTCTCCTCCTGCTACCCCCCCAAAAACCCATCTCCATTGAGACTGTGTCAGCTCCCAAACAGACAAAAAACAAACTAAAAACCAGCAATAAACAACTTAAACATAAAAAATCACAAAGAAAGAACAATACAGTATCCACATCTGAACCAAAGAGTAAAACAGTGAAATGTGGATTATTAAATATTAGGTCTCTCTCCTCCAAGTCTCTGTTAGTACATGACTTAATAATTGATCAACAAATCGATTTACTCTGCCTTACAGAAACCTGGTTGCAGCAGGATGAGTATGTTAGTTTAAATGAATCAACACCCCCGAGTCATTCTAACTACCAGAAATCCCGAAGCACAGGCCGAGGGGGCGGTGTGGCAGCAATTTTTCACACCAGTCTATTAATTAACGAAAGACCAAGACAGACTTTTAATTCATTTGAAAGCCTGATGCTTAGCCTCGTCCACCCCAGCTGTAAAACTCAGAAACCAGTCTTACTTGTTATCATCTATCGTCCACCTGGGCCTTACACAGAGTTTCTCTCTGATTTCTCAGACTTTTTATCTGATTTAGTGCTCAGCTCAGATAAAATAATTATTGTGGGTGATTTTAACATCCATGTAGATGCTAAAAATGACAGCCTCAACATCGCATTTAATCTGTTATTAGACTCAATTGGCTTCTCTCAAAATGTAAAAGAACCCACCCACCACTTTAATCACACTCTAGATCTTGTTTTAACATATGGCATAGAAACTGAACATTTAACAGTGTTTCCTGAAAACCCTCTGCTGTCTGATCATTTCCTGATAACATTTACATTTACAATAATTGATTACACAGCAGTGGAGAGTAGACTTTATCAAAGTAGATGTCTTTCTGAAAGTGCTGTAACTAAGTTTAAGAATATAATCCACCCACTGTTATCATCTTCAATGCCCTGTACCAACATAGAGCAGAGCAGCTATCTGAACGCTACTCCAACAGAGGTCGATTATCTTGTTAATAATTTTACCTCCTCTCTACGTACGACTCTGGATACTGTAGCTCCTGTGAAAACTAAAGCCTCAAATCCGAAGTACCTGACTCCGTGGTATAATTCTCAAACACGTAGCCTAAAGCAGATAACTCGTAAGCTGGAGAGGAAATGGCGTGTCACAAATTTAGAGGATCATCATTTAGCCTGGAGAAATAGTTTGCTGCTTTATAAGAAAGCCCTCCGCAAAGCCAGAACATCTTACTATTCGTCACTGATTGAAGAAAATAAGAACAACCCCAGGTTTCTCTTCAGCACTGTAGCCAGGCTGACAAAAAGTCAGAGCTCTACTGAGCCAACCATCCCTTTAACGTTAACTAGTAATGACTTCATGAACTTCTTCACAAATAAAATTTTTATCATTAGAGAAAAAATTACCAATAATCATCCCACAGATGTAATATTATCTACAGCTACTTTTAATACCATCGGTGTTAAGTTAGACTCTTTTTCTCCAATTGATCTTTCTGAGTTAACTTCAATAATTACTTCCTCCAAACCATCAACGTGTCTTTTAGACCCCATTCCTACAAAACTGCTCAAAGAAGTCCTGCCATTAATTAATGCTTCAATCTTAAATATGATCAACCTCTCTCTAATAATCGGCTATGTACCACAGGCCTTCAAGGTGGCTGTAGTTAAACCTTTACTTAAAAAGCCATCTCTAGACCCAGCTGTCTTAGCTAATTATAGGCCAATCTCCAACCTTCCTTTCATATCAAAAATCCTTGAAAGAGTAGTTGTCAAACAGCTAACAGATCATCTGCAGAGGAATGGCTTATTTGAAGAGTTTCAGTCAGGTTTCAGAGCTCATCACAGCACAGAAACAGCTTTAGTGAAGGTTACAAATGATCTTCTTATGGCCTCTGACAGTGGACTCATCTCTGTGCTTGTCCTGCTAGACCTCAGTGCTGCGTTCGATACTGTTGACCATAATATCCTATTAGAGCGATTAGAACATGCTGTAGGTATTACAGGTACTGCACTGCAGTGGTTTGTATCATATCTATCTAATAGACTCCAATTTGTTCAAGTAAATGGAGAGTCCTCTTCACACACTAAGGTTAAATATGGTGTTCCACAGGGTTCAGTGCTAGGACCAATTCTGTTTACATTATACATGCTTCCCTTAGGCAGCATCATTAGAAGACATAGCATAAATTTTCACTGCTATGCAGATGACACGCAGCTCTATCTATCCATGAAGCCAGGTAACACACACCAATTAGTGAAACTGCAGGAATGTCTTAAAGACATAAAGACCTGGATGGCCGCTAACTTTCTGCTTCTTAATTCAGATAAAACTGAGGTTATTGTACTCGGCCCTGAAAATCTTAGAACTATGGTATCTAAGCAGATTCTTACTCTGGATGGCATTACCTCGGCCTCCAGTAATGCTGTGAGGAACCTTGGAGTCATTTTTGACCAGGACATGTCCTTCAATGCACATATTAAACAAATATGTAAGACTGCTTTCTTCCATTTGCGCAACATCTCTAAAATTAGAAATATCCTGTCTCAGAGTGATGCTGAAAAACTAGTTCATGCATTTATTACTTCCAGGCTGGACTACTGTAATTCTTTATTATCAGGATGTCCTAAAAACTCACTGAAAAGCCTTCAGCTGATCCAAAATGCTGCAGCAAGGGTACTGACAGGGACTAGAAAGAGAGAGCATATTTCTCCTGTTTTGGCTTCCCTTCATTGGCTTCCTGTTAAATCCAGAATTGAATTCAAAATCCTGCTCCTCACATACAAAGTCTTAAATAATCAGGCCCCATCTTATCTTAATGACCTTGTAGTACCATATCACCCCATTAGAGCACTTCGCTCTCGCTCTGCAGGCTTACTTGTTGTTCCTAGAGTATTTAAAAGTAGAATGGGAGGCAGAGCCTTCAGTTTTCAGGCCCCTCTTCTGTGGAACCAGCTTCCAGTTTGGATTCGGGAGACAGACACTATCTCTACTTTCAAGATTAGGCTTAAAACTTTCCTTTTTGCTAAAGCATATAGTTAGGGCTGGACCAGGTGACCCTGAATCCTCCCTTAGTTATGCTGCAATAGACGTAGGCTGCCGGGGATTCCCATGATGCATTGAGTTTTTCCCTTCCACTCACCTTTCTCACTCACTATGTGTTAATAGACCTCTCTGCATCGAATCATATCTGTTATTAATCTCTGTCTCTCTTCCACAGCATGTCTTTCATCCTGTTTTCCTTCTTCACCCCAACCAATCACAGCAGATGGCCCCGCCCCTCCCTGAGCCTGGTTCTGCCGGAGGTTTCTTCCTGTTAAAAGGGAGTTTTTCCTTCCCACTGTCGCCAAAGTGCTTGCTCATAGGGGGTCATATGATTGTTGGGCTTTTCTCTGTATTTATTATTGTGCTATCTACTGTACAATATAAAGCGCCTTGAGGCGACTTTTGTTGTGATTTGGCGCTATATAAATAAAATTGAATTGAATTGAATTGAATTGAATATAACAGTAAATATTGAATATTATTGTGCAGCACGTAAGATCGACAGCGCACAGTGTGCTTTGAGGTAGGAGCCAAAAAGGGTGTAGTTTGTGTGTGTGAGCACCCGTGTGTACACCTGTGAGCATGAACGCGCTTGTATTTAAAAGGTTCCTTTATGTAATGATCTGCTAGAGGGTGTGGGGGGCCACAGCCCCGTCCTCCAGGGCATGAAGCAGGTATGGAGGAGATCCAGGCTCCAGACATCCAAAGACCCTCAGAGCACAAGAGACCAAGGAAGACCAACAGAGGGGCAGCCGCGCCACTATCCCAGAAAGAGCTGAGGAGAGCCCCAGATGAGGGGTCACTCAGCAGCCGCGGAGCAGAAGCCGGGGGGGGGTTGCAGTGACGTGCCTGTGAGCTCCGCCGGCAGCCAGCTGTGCCAGAGTGGACCGAGCCCCAGGCCGAGAGGCCGAGGGCACCCCATCCCCGAAGGGGCCCGACCGAGCCACAGCCACCGGGAGTGAGCCGGTGAGTACCTGAACGCCCATCCCCAGACACCAAGAACCACCAATGCACCGATGTCTGAGGGCGTCTGCCACTGGCAGGGGAAGTGGTGGGGGAGATAGGCCTCCAAACCTTGGAGGGCCTGAGATGTCCCCAGAGAGGTGGGGTCTGATACCCGACCTGACATATAGACACAGACATACAGGCACACACAGATACAAACGTCCATTCCCACCCTCATGCTCTCATATGCAATTACTCAACACTCATCCAACGTGGAGACAGACATAGAGAGACACTGTGCACACAATCACACTCCCCAAGCGTACTCGATACCCCAGGTCTAGGTACCCTTGCCCCTGGAGGGGGAAACTGCACCCGGACCCAGGTAGTGTTACCCTCTTCCCTGGGGTGGGGAGAAGCAGACCGCCCCGACTCCACAGCAGCAGGGAGGCCTTACATTCCAGACCCCAATCGGACGGCCAACTCCTCCAACCAGCACCCCCCCCCCGCGCCCCAACAGGCAACAGAGAACAGGGGTGTGTGAAGACTCCAAACCTCCCTCCGTCCGCTCATGTGTAGTGTTGATGCATGTGTGTTCTAAGGTGCATTTAAAACATAGGAGGGCATGGAGCTACCTGCCAGAGAGCAGCAGGTAAGCGCATAGCCCCTCCTGCTAGCCCTCAATGCATACGTGTATTTGAAATTGAGAGGTGGGCAACGGCACCAGAGATTGTACACCCTTACGGTCTTCTGGATGCCGTGTCGCGTGCCCACCCCCAAGGTCCTATATATGTGTTATGAGAGTGTGAGTAATGTGAATGTCTAAGTTGTGGGATAAAATTGAGGCACAGGCAGCCAGAAGGGGACAGAGGGGGGGGGATGCCTCGCCTGCACCCTGGTGACACACCTTCACCCCAAGGCCCTGCATGTGCGGGTGATTGTGGTGGAGCGGGAAGAGGGAGGCAGCTGGAGATGGGGAGGGAAGGAAGGGAGGGGCAAGTGGCCCCTCCCTTCCTTCCTACTGCCTACTGGGGCCAGCTCCCCCGCTGACCCCAGTAGGCACCCCCATACTCTGGAACCCACTAGGGCACAGGGGCCCAGGCCCATCCGGACCGGGCCCAGCCAGGGCCCCAGCCTGGAGACGGAGCACCCCCAGAACCCCACACCCGTCCTGGACCCACCCAGGGGCAGCCAGGCTACCAGGTCAGTAACCCAAGTCCACCAGCACAGACCCTCCCCTAGCCCCGCTGCACGCAGCCACGAGGAAACCATCACCTAAGAGCCAACAGAGCACTTAACAGGCCATGACCGCTACCCCGGGTTGAGCCCTCCAAGGAAGACGCTCCTGGGGAACCCCCCGCCCATCCCTACCCCCACACCAATCACAACAGCGAAGGTGGGACCAAACTATGACCCCCAACCCCCACTAGGTGATGGAGCTGATCAAAGGAGCCCAGAGCAATTGATCTGATGTGTTGGCAGAGGCTGTATCAAGACTAATGTAATCTAATAGATAATTTCTATATTGGTTAAAATTAAGATTATTTTTATTTTTCCAGTTCATGAGGACTGTTTTCTTGGCTATGCATAGTGCAGTGAAAACCATATGGGCTATATTCTTTTCCGGAGTGACATTATCTAAGCTGCCCAACAAACACACTAAAGGGGAAGTTGGAATGTTACATTTCAGACACTTTGATAAGTCTTCACATATCTCGCGCCAAAACTTCTGAACTGGTGGACAGAACCAAAGAGCGTGGATATGATTGTCCGGTGAATTGGTTTGGCAGTGTGAGCAGTTGTTGGAAGACGTAAAGCCCATCTTGAACATCCGATGACCTGTATAGTGCACTCTATGTAGTATTTTGTATTGAATTAATTGAAGACTTGGGTTTCTAATTAAATGAAAGGTTTTTATGCATATCTGAGACCAGAAGTTTTGGTCTAAGTTAACTGATAAATCCGCTTCCCATTTTGCAATAGGAAGTGATATTGATTCATCTGTTTTAGAAAGTATTCTGTATATTTTGGATAATAATTTTGGGGTTTTAAGAGTCAGAAATTGAACCACACTTGATGGTGTTTGTAGTTCAACTTGACCTGGTTTAAATCTCTTTTTTACTATGGATTTAATTTGTTGATATTCTAAAAATCTTTTCTTGTTGATCCCATATTGTGTAACTAGTCTGTCAAATGGAATAAATTCTGTTCCCTCTAATATGTTCTAAGTATTTGATTCCTTTACCACTCCAATCTGGAAAGTTGATCATCTTATTGTTTTGTAATAGGTCAGGGTTGTTCCAGATAGGTGTACGTTTGCATGGGATTAATGAAGACTCCGTCAGCTTCAGAAACTCCCACCATGCTGTCAGAGAAGAGCTGATGTTGATGCTTTTAAAGCATTCATGTTGTTTGATGTTTGAGCTGATAAATGGTAGATCTGAAATCTCTAGATTATTGCAAAGTGCTTGTTCTACATCTAGCCAAGGTTCATCTAAGAAGCTATGTTTTAGCCATCCTGAGATAAACTGAAGCCTGTTGGCTAAGAAGTAGTGCTGAAAGTTAGGTAGTTCTAATCCTCCTTTATCCTTGGTCTTTTGTAGTGTTTTTAAGCTTATACGTGGGGGCTTATTTTTCCAAAGGAATTTGGACATATATGAATCTAGAGATCTGAACCAATCTTGTGGCGGTTTAGTTGGGATCATTGAGAATAAATAATTTATTTTTGGTAATACCATCATTTTTATAGCGGCAACCCTTCCCATGAGTGATATGGGTAGACATTTCCATCTAGCCAGATCACCTTCTACTTTCTTTAAAAGTGGGATATGGTTTAATTTAGTTAGATCTGCAAGCTTGGGAGAAACATTAATACCTAAATATTTTATATTTCCAGATGGTGTAGAAGTGGTGTAGAAGAAGAATTATGGAAGGAGCAATTAATCGGAAGGACTGTAGATTTTGACCAGTTAATTGAGTAATCTGATATTCTTGCAAAAGAGTTTATCAGTTCAATCACCCCAGAGATATTGGTTTGTGAGTTTTGGAGAAAAAGTAACACATCATCCTCATAAAGGCTGATTTTATGTTCTACATTCTTACATTTTTATGCCCTTAATTACTGAATTCTGTCTAATTGCTGCTGCTAGTGGCTCAATAAAAATTGCAAACAGTGAAGGGGAGAGTGGGCATCCCTGCCTGGAGCCCCTCAGGAGACAGAAGCTGGAGGATGTTTGGTCATTTGTTCTGACACAAGCTGTTGGGGAATTATATAATATTTTTAACCAGTTAATGAAAGAGGTTCCAAAACCAAATTTGTGTAAAGTTGCAAATAGAAATTTCCAGTTAACTCTGTCAAATGCTTTTTCTGCATTTAGAGATAATATTGTAGTTTCGATGTTTTTACTGCATGAGTAGTGCCTACCTTTTATGGAACCAGTTTGGTCAGGATGAATTAAAAGGGGGGTTATTTTCTCTAATCTCTTTGAGAGAGCTTTGCAGATTATTTTAAGGTCTACATTTATAAGGGATATTGGACGATAGCTTGAGGGAAATACAGGGTCTTTGCCTGGTTTTAGCAGGAGATTAATGATTGCAGAATTCATATTTGGTGGAAGTCTTGAATTGTCTTTGATTTCCAACAACGTTCTGTAAAAAATTGGTGCTCGAATCGTCCAGAATTCTTTGTAGAATTCTGCAGGGAAGCCGTCTGGACCTGGAGCCTTATTATTGGGCAGACTTATCAGAGCTTCCTGGAGCTCCTTCGCTCTTCAAGACGATGAAGGAGAGGAGACAATGCCTTCACACCTCAGCCCACCAGTCATTCGCTGCCAGCCTAGTCCATGTACGAGGACGTCCATGGGATTAGGCGGGGAGAGTGTAACTGAGGTAACATCTGACCCCATTTCCGGGAATTCCTTTTTTGTGGCGAGAATGAACTCTGTATAAGTTCCGGGTCAATCAGCTGCATGTCCCCTACTCTCATTGCTGCTGTTGTCCCTGTGGTTGGCGTGCTTGTCAGATATTGACAAATTACAGACTCCGTATCGATTGACAGTGTGCAATAACCCAGCCGATTTATTCAACGTAATACCCTCTCTCGATCCACTCAATGGTGAGTTATTTGCTTTGTTTGTTTTGTTACAATTATTGAAAATGCGGAGCCATGGTCGCGCATTCTAAATGGTAAGCTAACGCTAGGCTAGTGACAATTGTGCTACTGGTTTTACAATAAATAAAACTACTGGTTTTATTTATTGAATATTGTTGTTTTTGTTTTTTTTCCACTATGGCCGAACGTTAAATTAACATTTCAAGAGTTGAGTGAGTGATTTGATTTTTGTAGTTTTGTCCGTTTTGGATGTTTTTTGTTATTTTTCTGATTAAATGCCAAAAAGGCCTATGGGACTTTTGAATTGAGTTAAATTCCTTTTAGAATATTGAACTTGTTGCGGAACACCTAGAATTAAATCTATTTTGTAAATATTTGATTAACCTTGGATAATGTTTATTAGCCTTATTGCTAATTTACTTTGATGGGACCCATGTGAATGTTTTTCAATATTATTTTAAATGAAATTCATTATAAGAATTAGATGTTGTGATTTGTTTGGTTATTGGTTGTTGTATGAAATATAGCATTAATTATTTGACTTTGTTATTTATGGATTTATTTGTTTTATCATGGCAGTAGAACGCTGTTCCAATTTAATATCGAATAATAATTTATGTTTTTTGACCTTGTTTAGGTCAGGGGTTTTTTTTTCTCCAGCGATCAGTTTTTTTTGTACATCTGTCTATACATTCTACACTGCCATAACATACATAATATATATATTAGCTAGTTCTGATTAGCTCATTATCTATGAAGCTGCAGTCAGGCGCCTTGGTCCTTTACTGTGTTTGCAATAAAATAAGTAAATAAAAATAGGTGGTAGAAATGTTCTGCAAAGAGCTTCCTTTACTTTCTTCCTTTGAGTACATTTCAGAGCCTGTACTTTTTTACTTTTACTTGAATAAAGAAGTTGCATAAGTACTTTTACTCAAGTATTTTTAACACTGGCACCAGTACATCTACGTAAGTAGAGCCCACACGTTCAATAGGAGGAGACTTTAACCTATTTGTATTTATACAGAAATCTACAGGCTCAGTACAGCAGTGAGCCAAAGGAACTGACAGTCTGCAGACATCAATAAACAACACATGACTGATATTTACGCATGTCTTTGTAAAGGTTCACATCACCCCACTGCTGCCTTGTCACCAGTACACCCTCACATTCATCACTCATGGGAAGATTCACCATCATTAAAGGATGGTTCTGCCTTAAATGAGTTAAAGTATTCACTCACCTGTCCAAATCATTGAATTCAGGTGTTCCAATCACTTCCATGGTCACAGGTGTATGTAATCAAGTACCCAAGCATGCAGATTGTCAGGTTTTGTGTGGAGGCGAGGAAGAAGGAACCCAAATGCAGGACTCACAGGTGGGTGAAGCCTGGTGATTTATTATGATGAACGGATGAAACAGAACATGAAACGGAGGGCTGACTGAACTGAGATCGCTGGCTGAACTGAAATGACTGAACTGGCTGGCTGGATAGGAAACACGGACAGCGTACACAACATCAACATTAATGACACGACAACGATCGGATGGAACTGAGGACTTAAATACACGCTGGGTGATGAATGATTAGAAACCGGTGAGTACACAGCTGAACTTAGTCTGACTAATGATACATGGAAATAACTGGAACACAATACGCAGGCGGTATGCTGGCACGGAAAACAGGAAGTGAGAAAGTGAATGTGGCAAACAAAACTGAACATGAACAAACTGGAATCACTGGGTCAACGACCCAGGAACCCTGACACAGATTGCATCTACAAACATTTGTAAAAGTATGGGTCGCTCTCAGAAGCTCAGTGAGTTCCAGTGTGGTATTATGATAGGATGCCACCTGTGCACCAGTCCAGTTGTGACATGTCCACACTAAATATTCCACAGTCAACTCTGGAATTATAAAAAAAGTGGAGCTGATTAGAAACAACAGAAACTCAGCCACAAAGGGGAAGGCCATGTAAAATCAGAGAGGAGGGTCAGTGGATGCTGAGGTGCAGAGTGTGCAGAGGTTTCCAGCTTTCTGCAGAGTCACTACAGACCTCCAAACTTCATTAGAACAGAGAGCTTGATGGGGTGGGTTTCCATGGCCGAGCAGCTGCATCCATGCCTTACATCACTAAGAGCAAATGTGTTCTTTTCAGTAATGACTCACACGTCTCCCTTTGGCCAGAAGAATGGTACTTCCTGTTCCAACATGACCACACACCAGTGCACAAAGCATGAAGACATGGATGAGCGAGTTTTGCTATAGAAGAACCTGACAGAGCCCTGACCTCCCGTCTGCCTTCTCAAAAAAACACACTATTGGGTGAATGTGATTCTCTGGTCCCCACTGATCATTTCCACTGATTAATGGGCGTGGTACACTGTGGTCTCTTCTCACATGGACGAAGGGCTCTTGCTGCAATTTTGTGGTATCTCTGTGTCTGTCTTGGTTGTTGGTGGGGGCAGCTGCCATGCTTCCAGTGGCAGCTGCCCTCGACTAGGTGGCTGGCTTCTTCTGGGTGTGAGTTATGGGGCTGCGGCGAAGGAGCGGTCTTCCCCCCTTGGGGCAGCTACCATGTGTGGTTTGGTCAACATCCAAATATCCAGTCTGCTCTTTTAGGATGCTAATGGGGGGGGGGCACTCAGTTACTCAGTAATGGAGTAGTTTGGTGAAGTAAAGAGAAGTGTGTCTCATCCTCACACACACTGTGGTTTTCTACCTCCTGGTAGACATCCCACTCCATGGACATGTGACCTCAAATGTTTTTTTTTTTTTGAGGTGGGGGGGGGATTCTGATGACCAGAGATGGGAAGAAAATAGAAAATGGGTTTAAATGTTACTTTAATAATGTAATTTTTGATTGGTGCATAAAGTTAAAAGATTAAAACTAATAAAACACTTTTTCATTTGATTACATTTTATATGATGATGCAGAAAAAATAGAATTGGGCTGGAAGGTCTGTTGCTTTATTACATATTCAGTTTGTGTAATGTTTTTAAAAAGTAACTAAGTAATAAAGTAACTAATTACCTTTGAAAATAAGTAATCGGTAAAGTAATGGGATTACTTTCTTGGAGAAGTAATCACTAATTAATTACTATTTTCAAGTAACTTGACCCACCCTGCTGATGACCCAGGTCTTCTGTGTTTCTGTGTTTCTCCCCCTCAGTATGAAGTTTGGTTAATCGCACACATATGTAACCATATCATATGTTTGTATATCTGTTTTCTGAATGTATTTTGTCACAGATGAGGCTCGTTGTACTTTTTCCTCCCTTTTTTCTTTCTTCCTTCTTTCAGTCTCACTTCTCTTTTCTCGCTGCTAATAAAATAGAATAGAAATACATTTTAAAAGAACGAGGAACAGAAGCTTATAGAGAGTTTATAGGATTCCCAAACAAACGATTGTGCCTGCTAAGGTTATTTTACAAAAAAGATTAAAAACATTGTTTTAAATACTGTCATATACAGAGCAGACCGTATGACCTTGTCACTTCTTCCCACTGGACAAATATTATTAATAATCTAGTTGAGCAGAAGCCAACTAACATGGATAATACCTCATAAAAGAGTATTTGTTCCACTGTGATTCTAACTTTTGTCTTGTCCTCTTTCAAACAGGTGCCATCAGAAACGAATGGTTCAAACTTCAGAGGGAAAAGAGACTGAAGGAGATAAAGAAAGTGCAGGGGCTTTTGAGTAACAGCTCATCTTTTATTTGGCAACACTTCAAATGTCGCCCGTTTACCACGTCTAGACCAGACAGTTTTCAAAGCTTTTTTTTACCCGACTATATAAAAGCTATTTATTGTAACAGCAGAAGACAGACATGTCTTTTAGTTTTCCTACCACAGACGCTCTGCTTCTCCTCTACGCTGCAGATGAGTTTGTCATATGCTTCGGTCCACCTCTCTTTCTCTTAGTGTAACCCTCTTCCAGGAGTCTGTTTGAAGCTGTGAAAAATTGCAGCAGCCTGATTCCATTTGATGGATAATTTGGAAAAAAAAACTCTGCATGCGAGATCAGGGCTGAGGCGATGTTCGTTTATTGAAGGCTGGGCTTAAGAGAACGTGCTGCTCGCTTTCTGCTGCCCTTTAAATGTGATAGTCAGCTTGTTAAGATCCTTTATGTACTCTAACTACAATCACTGCAGGCACCTCTGATTTATTTTTAACAAAGCTGGTATGAAAAGACGTGGTGAAGAGTTCTGTACTTCAAATATTTGACATCTCCAGGTGTAAACTGACCGAATTACAATATAAAGTGCTTTGGGATTTGGTGCTGTATAAATAAAACTCAGTGAAATGAATTGAAATATTGCAGTAAAATACAAAATCAGACTCCTCATGTTCTCTTCTGGGCTATGCATGCATGCAGTCCCTTTGTAAGCGCCAGACGTCTGCTTTATTTTTATTTACGATTGAGTTCATGTTTGTTTTATAAGTCATAGATTCATTACATAAGTCATCTTTTCAGGATTAATAAATGTGAAAATATATGTGTTTACATAAAGTAATTTTAAGTCACTGTTTTGGGATTGGAACCTAAAAGGGGGTACCTCTCATTTTAAGTATGTAAGTGCAATAGTAGCATGAAACCCTGTGTGAGAGGGAAGGGGAGGAGCATGGACAGAGAGGTTAGGAGTCTCACGGTTTTCTGACCGTGTGCACAGGTAGTTCTGGATAACTGCTATTTTTTGGAACGTTCATGCTTATTTAGGAAGGAGTTCATTGTTACATCTTCAGTTTGTAATAAATAAACAGTCTTCAAATCATAATGCAACTGGAAGCATTTCTTTTGGAAACCAGGAACACGCGTCAGCCATAGACTCCCTTTTTGAACTTGGTTTATTGGAAATTACCCTACACCCTTAATATTTATTCACTGGATATTCAGTATGCACTTCAAGGAGTCCATTCAGGTCCCAGAGATTTGTAGCACAGTTTGTCTGCTCCATTCCCTCCTAAGGTGTGAACACAAAGATTATATCACACATGAGACAGAGCAAATTTGATTTTCTTAGCATTAAGATCAACCTTAACAACAACCACAGCCTGGTTTAGACAATGGAATCAATCAATCTTTATTACAGGACCAGTCCAGGCTGTAAGCATGTTCATCCTATTGTTTTATTAAAAAAAAGAGAAGATGGAAAATAACAGCAAGGCCTAAATTGAATATTAAATTGTTTACTGGTGCAGCTCAAGTTATTGTCAGCATGGAGCTGCTTTAATTGGAGGTTTACTTTAGATTCCAGAAAAAGTAGAAAGTTTGGATATTGGGACAAAGTGTCTCCGAGTCAACAAGAGAAGGAAAAATGTTGGAAAGAGGGAGATTTGGGCAGCTGCTAGGGAGAGGAGGAAGCGGAGGGATGGATAGATCAGCTCTGCAGACTTTAGCCCTTTAAAGCCCAGCGTGTCATGTTTCGCTGTGTGGCAGGCAGGGATTGGACCCAAACGCAAACTCACAGGGACAGAACTTGAACTCAAAAGCACAGCTTTATTGCTGGAAAACAGATCACAAACAATACAAAACTAAACTGGGAAAACTAATCATAACGCATACCAGGAGACACGGGGAGAATCACACACAGCATGAGGGAGAACGCGACACTGACACAGGGAAACACAGGGCTAAAATACACTGGGAAGTAACGAGGGGAATGAGACACAGAAGGGGAGCACAGCTGGGAAAAATCAGAACTGACGAGACGAGGGAGCAAAGTAGAATACACTCACAAGAGACATGGACCTTCAAAGTAAAACAGGAAGTAGCACAGATGCAAACTAGACTAGGGGAGACAGAGCAACTAAGAAACACAGAACAACAAGGAGACACAGAGGGCAGCTATTAAATACTCAGAGAACTAAAGAGAATACAAGAAAGCCAAACTAAGACACTAGACTAAAGAATAAACTAGGGGAACAAAGGGAACTAAGATAATAATACAAAACTCAGAGACACAAGAAACTCAACACTGGGTCACCGACCCAGGACCGTGACACAGCGTATCTTATTTGATGTGTTTTTGTCAGTTTCTGAGACTTCTACATCATCATCGTGACTTTTTTACCCTTAAAAAATGATATAAATTGCATGACACATTTTAATGATTAAACTGCAAAAACATGGCTAATGTAGCAAATGTGATACAAATTAACAGTCATATATGCAGATTCAAATTCGATACATTTTTATACATTTTGTCTAAAGGTTCAACAAACACTCCATTATCAAAAAATTAAAGATTTCTGGCAGTTAGTTCAGGTTTTAAAGGGTTAGGGATGCATTAGTGTGGTGATTTACACACACACACACACACACACACACACACACACACACACACACACACGCACGCACAGTGATGGGTAACAACAGCACAGCAGTACAAATCTCTACACTATGAAGTTTCTTAAAACAAAGGAGTCCATCTGTACTGAGACCCTGTTACACTTCTATCAACAACAGACCCAGAATATAGAAATCCTCATCAAGCTTGCCAACAATATTACCATTGCTCTTAATTTCAGTTGAGTCAAGTTATAGTGTGACATGGATTTCCACTGTGTTTTGTTCACAGCTAAGACGGCCTTCTACTGTCAGTGAGTGTGTGGACGTAGCACCAGCCCAGCAGGCTTTCCATTGGGGAAGGTTACTGTAAACTTACATCAGGGTCAAAAATGTATTTTAGTGCTCGTGCAACAGAGTGGCTACACAAATGTCCATTCTTCTTTTTATAACAAGGTTTAAAGGCAACAGCAAAATAATCACTGACATAATTACAAATTAGTGCATTTGGTGCATTTTTAAGAAAGATAAGAATGTAGACTAACTTGGATCCACTGAGTTGAGCATTAGTACATTGTCACACAGTTCCTTAATGTAATCAGATGGAGAGGAGAGCCAATCCCAATTTAGTTCCCCCGAGAGAATGAATTCAGTCACTGAAACTGTGTAAGACATCACAAAGACAGGAGAAGGCTTCTTTGTAGCTGACTGCACCCAGTGACAGGAACGTGAGCATCCTTGGATATATTCACTTTCAAAGCAACGAGCTCAGACTGTCTGCCTTTTGTTAGCAATCGTCACAAAGAGCTACAAAATTTTCACTTAAACCAGTTTTACCAGCAAACAATTCCAGGTATAAGTACTGTAGCCATCAGTCACGGTCAAAGTGTAAGTCACTGACTTTCTAGCCAAGATAAAACTATAAAGTCTGCACTAGTTGTGACAACTCAAAGCTTTATGAAGTCTTTTTAAAGAAGACTTTCAATAATAAAATACACACAGGACAGTATGTGTGCTGCTGTCATAACCAACAAGATTGTACATCAGAATTTGGTGTTTGGTCTGGTGGAGAGGTTGGGACAGGAGAAATTAATTCTGTACAGGCATGCTTTTACATATAATAAGTTGAGTGACTGTAATTGATCGATCGGTTGGTTGATTGGTTGTACAGCAAATGTGTTGGAGCCAGAATTTTGGCTGGCTTGTAGGGCATCATAATATGACTCAGTGACATGCAGACTGATTTATACAGACCTGTCATAAACATCAGAGTCCCTTCATTTCTTTGTAAGTGAGAAAACTTCAGCAGGAGCTCAAATAGTTCTTCCTCTAGCTGTACCCTCTCACCCACTCTGGTGTGGACAGGGGCAGATAGGGCAGCACAGTATCCACAAGAGACACTTTAGGCAGTTAACCTCCTGTGGTCACCAGTGAGCTAAGAAGAAGACTGTACGTGATTAAATTGGACCTGAGGAGGTTTAATATATCTGTTCTACAACCCAGCAGCAGTAACACAGTTCACTGTTGGCTTTTTGAAATAAACCAGATGAACCAAAGCTTATCCCAGTTTAGGTTTTAGTGTAGTTTTGCCCCAGCTTGCCTTTGTTTTAGTTTTTTACCAGCAGCCTAAATTAAACGTCTCGAAAACTAAAGCTTAACAAAAAGTTAAGCTTTAGTTTTCACTCCCGTGTCTGCAAACACGCCGGCTGCTCAGCATGACAACTAAACTATTTCCATCTATTATGTTTATTCATGTATGTGTATTCATGGACTTACAGCGATATGCTCATTGTTATCTAAATTCACTGAGGGCTGTAGACCACAGGCACACTCAAGTTGCATTATGACACGGAAGAAGGATGCAGGGATCAGCAGCAACAAGTCCATTCGGTTATTTTAACCATCCAGTATGAGCACAGTGGTGTCGTGGAAGAGCAACAGAAGTGCTGTTTTACTGTTTGTTACATTACAAATAATAAAGTATCGCCACGGTGACCGGTGGAGCAGAACTATGTCTTCAAACTGCAGGGTGCTCTTATCTGCCTCAGCACCGGGATCCTGAGCTTCCCTGATGACGGGGTGTGACTGTGGCTTCTGGGGAGTGTCTGGAATGGATGCCATCTCTTTGCGGTGCTCCACAAAGGCCTGACGATGGGAAGAGAGGGGACAAGTCAAAGATTCAAATCAGCCATTGGCTGACACGAGAGGACGAAAAGGAGAAAGAAGAGGCGGACGGGAGGTGGGTGAAGACAGAGGGTGCATGGGAATGGCTCATTCTCTCCTCCGCCGCCCAGCAGCTCTGGCATATCACCAATGTTATGGTGGTAATTGATTCTCTCTGTGCCATTAGTCTCTGAGACAAAGATGCGCCAATGAGAGGGGGTGCTGTCACTTAGAGGCTGGCGCGGCGCCCAGCCACGCGCTTTTACCAGCACACAAACAGATCTACACAAAGATATATTCATTTTACAGGCGCACACACATGCAGCCGTTCACACAGAGGCAAAATACCATTTGTATAATGTCAGCTGTCAGGGTCTGTTGAAGCAGGAGTATTGCTCATTTGCAAATAAGCCAATCATGAATCATATATAGCACAAACATGGTTAATGCAGAAGTGAGCACACCGAGGAATCAAAGGAAATACAAATGGCTGCTGATCATAATTGGCATTCTCATCTTATTGGTGACATGATTCTGTGTGTGCTATGCTTTTGAGGTTACTGTGGTGGTGGTGGCAGAACAACACTCTTTATGTGCACGCATTTCCTCACACACACTCGAATATAAAAAGTGAACTCCCCAGACAAAGAGCAGGGCATGTCTTTATCTCATTAAAGTTAACGAGACGCTGCTGTCTTCTGCCTGCAGACCAGCAGTAATCTGATACGGAAGCCCGTGCTGTGGGCTTCGGGCCTCGGAGCCGTCACAACTAGCACCGCAGCACTCATCGCCATCATCGCACTCATCACCCAGCCTGTGACTGATGTCACTGCTGCACCTTAATGCTGATCGCAGTCATAATACTAATTGAGAAGTCTTCAACATTCATGTGTTACCTTATCATCTTTACCGTCGACACACGAGTGCCAAATATTGTACATCGTCACCATGGCAATTGTCTTTTGTCAATGCTCTTCTCATCACCATAGTCACAGCAGCGTTACCTGCTTCACAGTGAGGCAGAGAGGGAGAACAAAAGCAGGTATAACCTGCTACACACACGTGCAAGCAAACACGCTAAGTGCATGCACTGAATGCCAATTAACCAAATGAGGGATAAGCTGGTGAAGACAACCGCCTCTCAGTCAGTTATAAGCTAATTAAAGAACATATTAACGCACATTCTCAGATCATTCAGATCTGCGTGCCCCCAGGTGCTGCAAGCTGGCGGATGAGCGTTCTTCCATATATGTAAAAGCAGGCCTGTAAATTGGTGGCAGCCTTCCATCGCTCGAGTCAAACCAGCCCTGGCTGACTTTTTTCCTCTTGCCTTTAAGGCCCACTACTACTTGGACGCTCATTTGGAGTCTGTAATTAATTGGAAGCTCTATTTTCTCCATCTATTTTTGTTTGGCTGTTGACCGACGTGTGGTCCTCTCATGCACTCATCTTCAGGTCGAAGTGGCTCCCTAATTAAGACTCCAGAGGATGGCTAATTGCTGTTGCGTGCCTCACGGCAAAGCAAGGGAACCTTCTCCCGGCGCTGCCCAGAAAGAGTGCCCGAGCACCGAATTAAAGGAGTTTATGTAAGCTTGCGGTGAAACTATTAAACACCAACCAACTTTTCCTTGTGAGGAGCTGCCACTTCATTTAATGGGCCTCATTAAAAGTGCACATCACAGAGATCCAAACCACTCTGTGCAACTTCACAAGACAATGGGATAATGGTTCCTCCTCCATGCTGTCAAAGCCTAATCCTAAATATTGAACAGTACTATTGCTCCTGCGGAAGGAACCAAAATGGGCTGCAGCATTCTTAAAAGGAAGTATTCACATCATTTGTCTTTTTTGACAAGGGGCAGAGAGGAGGGATAGATGGTGCCGAGCAGCTCTCTGTTGTTTATTAGGAGCGGTTTAAAAAAACCTAGAGATGAATGAAAATAGATCTATTACAAAGCTCAAATACTGGTTTACTGCAGTCCTTCAAACTTTAGATGAGTTTCTTCTGATAGGAAGAGATCAGACACATGTTGATACTGTTTACTGGGAGACTTGCATGGATTAGATACGATTAACTTTGCATATATCAATGGCCCATTTAAGCTGACATATAAGGATTTATAAAAATGAGTGTGCTGTTATTTAGCGATCTCCATCTCACTTCTGGTTCACAGCAGCTGTACTGCTGTGAAAAAGTATTTGCCCCCTGCCTGATTTTTTTTTGTTAGACTTTTGTTACTTTGTTATTCTTACATGTTTCAGCTCATTAGTTACATTTTATTGTAATATTACAGTAAATACAGTAAAGTCCAATTTGTAAATAATGGTTAATCTGTAACTGATGAAACCTCAAATTCTACTCTCTACCAAAAAGTCCTGAAGGACAATGTTTGGTCTTTAGTTTGAACTCTGGAGCTCAAGCACATCTGGGCTATGGAGCAGAACGATGATCTGAAACACACCAGTAAAGCCACCTCTGATTGGCTAAAAGAAAAATGGAAATGAAGGTAATCCTAAACCTAACCTTCCTGTATATATATATGTATATATTGTTCTATTAATTAAAAAAAACATGATTTAAAAACTGCATTTTTATTTACTCAGGTCATCTTTGACATTAAAATTGGTTTGATCTGAACCAATAAAAGTGATAAGAAATGGGGCAAATACTTTTTCACAGCACTGTAGCTCCATATCAGGTAGTATCTACTTATGTGTTGAACTAAATATGCAATGACATTTTTACATTCAGTCATTTATGACTGAAGCAGGTGGAGGACAACGACCACCTGATCTGTGGCCAGAGGAAGGAAACTCACTGCAGTTATTACACGTCAGTGTTCGGCAGTGTGGAAGGCAGGATGTGGACTCAAATGCTGGGATCACGAAACCAGGAGTGAACTCGAAACAAAGCTTGAATGCAGGTAATTTACAATACAGAGAAAAACAAATAATACACAGAGCACAGAATCCAAAAAATAGAAGACTCTGAATGCAGAACAAAGAAACACAAGCATGAGGGACAACTCAACAACGGACGAGGGGAGACTGAGACAAAACACAGGATAATGGGGGTATGGGTAACAGGTGGGAACACAGCTGGGGATAGTTAATAATGAGTCTTGGGAAAAGTAAACTAACTCAAGGCAGAGAACATCACCCACAAAAATAAAACAGGAAGTGCAACAGCAGCACAGGGGAAGCATGACTAACCTGACACAAATCACAAAGAGACAAACAGAGACACGAAGGCTAAGTCAGACATGGAAAACATGGGAGGTGGAATAAAACACAAACACAGAAGTAGATGTGACACAAAAACATTATGATATAAATATAATGAAACCAAGCAGCAAATGCTGCTTAGTTGTTTTTGTTTTTTTAAGGGAATGTGGTTTCACTGTGTTAAGGATTTAAGACTGAGTGTTTGCAGAGTATTAAAAAAATAGAAGTCCTAAAATAGCACCCTGAACGCCCTGTAATGTTACCCAAGCATTGGCCCATTGGCAGCTTATTGATTGATACAATTCTGAAAAACTCACCAAACCAACATGAATGAAAGCCCACTTTCCACTGTTCCAATCAAACATGCAATTTAACCTGGAAGCTGAATCAGGTTCCACAGCTTCCAGATTTATGTGTGAAACTGTGCATGCACTGCGTGTTTCCCACTGTGGTTACAATATCTTCCAAGGCCCCCAGTTGGCCCCATTCCTTAGTGCATACAGCTTAGCAGTAGCCCTCAGTGTAACATACTTCATGTACTTCATAAATGCTTAAATAATAAAAGTAAAGTAAACTGGCTCTGCTAGTTTGCTGCATACATTATACATGTATCTGCCAATAGAAAACTCACCCACCTTGAGAAATTGGTCTTGTCAAACCAACTAAGGTCATTGCAGCAAAAGTAATGCATTAAATCAAATCAAATATTGAAAATTAATCAAATTTTTCACAAAAAAATTAAACATGAGTTAAAGAATAAGCCAATCACTGGGGCTGCTGTAGTTCACAAGGTAGAGGTTGGTGATTTGATCCCTGCTGCTCCGGTCTGCATGCCAAATGTCCTTGGGCAAGATACCAACCCCAAGATGCTCTGTGCTTTGGGTGCTCAGGTAGAGTAGAGTGCTTTATACCAGTCCAGTCTGACACTTTGATCGTTTCTCCTTGTAATCTACCTTTGAGCAGAGTCTGAATGAATCAATGAGTATAGATGCTTCAAGAGAAAGGATGGTATAAAATACAGCAGCACTTAAGTGATCTCGAGTAATTAAAACATGCATATGTGGAAAGACCACGAGCACAATGGGTACCCTTGAAACACTCCTTCACTTCAAACACATAACTTGTGCTTCTCATAAGAAAAATAATAATAAAAAAACTCAAAGGAAAAAAGGAGATGGTAGGGAAAAAAACAAAAACAAATCAGGAAGAAGCTGGAAATGAGTGCAATTCATGCATAACTTCAAACACTCCATCTTCAAAGTTGCATAACATTAAAAACCAAGCCCACTCCAAGCTCTGAACATCAAAAACCAGCCAGCATCGCTGGGACACTGCTGAGTCTGCTGGGCCATGCCCTCACTCTGAGGCACAGCATGCACCCACCCTCCTCTTCATCTTCATCCTTTGTCATCCCTTGCTATTGTCCTTCGGGCATTTGTTGATGCAACGCAATGCAGCTTTATGGGTAAGAGGAGGGCCAGGTGGTAACACACATAATGACCCAAGGGCAGGTCAAGAGAATGTGGAGATCCTCTGAATTCATTCCACCACGATGCCTTTTAGTCCATACGCATACATATTTTTCTGTTTGTGCATGAGAGCCTGAAAAAGACAGACGACACAATGCAGTAGTTCCCAACCTGTTTGTCACTCATCGCCCGTTTAGATGTGCTCTTTTTAAACTGTTTTTTTAACAATAGTGATTAATGATTTTAAACAAGTGCTAAGATGATATGTCTTGTGCATGACAAAGATGATATTTTACACTCACTGTTCTTTTTGAAATGTCATCTGATTGACGTTCCTAACAGGGGCAATTCTAGGATAAGAGCTTTGGGGGTGCTGAGCACCCAGAGAGCTGCCCATCCAGGCAAGGTAAACTTTACTCGTCACGATGAGACTTCTTCCCTGTCTCTGTCAGTCCCTGCATCCTTAAATGTCTCCCGTTGTCCCGAGTTCCCTCTGACTGTCTCCTTGGTGCATTTACACCCCTGTTCCTCCCTGTCCTCATTGTCTGTTGTCTTCATCTCCATTATCAGTCATCATATTTGTACCCTCTCTGTGCAAGTCTGCAAATTTCTTTATTAAGTCATAAGATTCTTAAATTCATCAAGTCTCTCTCTGTGCCTGGGTCCTCGTCACAAAACATGACATCACCGTTTGGTACATTTTAACAAATTTAATCCCCACATTTGTGAAAGAAAAGCAAAACACTTTTTTGAAAAGTCTGTAACAAAATCATCAAATCTGATAAAGGTTATTTAAATGCTGCTAAAGAAGAATGGATTGGAATTTAAAACAAAACAATACATATCCTAACCTTAATTGCTGCGGGAGAATAATGAATGATGCTCATAGTCAGTAAAAAGTAAACTGAGTGCATTTTTTGGACAGAGATTCACTTTTAAAGTGTGTGTATAATATAATGCAGATACATAAAAAATACACTCTAAAAATAGAGTTCTTGAAATGTACAAAATATTATTAAAAAATTTTAAAAAATGGAGACACCTTGGCCTATGGTACAATGTATACAGTGTATGAAAAGGTCTTTACTGCAGATTCTACTACGGCTCTGCAGATTTTTTCTTTTAACCTATGTCGCCTCAGCTTGAGGTTGGCAAATCTGTCTATCACATTTTGGTGGTCAAGTCTCTCAAGCATCTCTTTCTCAACTGACATCACAGCCAGGTGCTGGAGTCTGCTTTGACCCATGGTCCTTCTCAGCCAGGTATGGAGCTGAGTCAAGACACTAAAAGACCTTTCACAGCTACAGCTGCTAACTGGGTTTGTTAGGGCAACCTGAATAACAGTTTTCAGTGTGGGGAAGATCTGATTATCCAGAAGATGTTAAGATATCTGGGATGGCACCAGCCTCACTCTTGAGCTTCAAAAAGTTTTTGGCAACCGTGACTTCCTCTGACTGAAGCTCAATATGGTAATGCAGTGCCAGGGCTGACAACCCAGTTTGTTTTGCAGATTCTGTACAGCAGCTTTAATATAGGGAGAACACAACTTCCAGATTGTATGAGTAAAATTAGTTAATTTTTTTTCTTTGCCAGTTTAACAGTTTCTGTTGTGCCTGTCACTGTTCCCTGTCTGTTTTCTTACCTGGTTCTTCCTGACCTTGTACTTTCTCCTCAGGTTCCCCTCTTTCCTCTCTCCCTCTTTGGACATCATACACAAATAGATTCTATTCAATTAGATTAAAAAAAATACTATTAAGATCACTAATAAAAAAGTCCTCTCTCAGTTTACTTTCAACCAAAAGGCAAATAACCAAACCACATGTACATCTAATAAAAGATATAAATACTGAAACACTGATCCAACATTATCCTTTATTGATCTTACACTTTTACCTGGATGTGGCTCCTGTTTTTGAAAAAACTTCCTCATATCCATTATGAACCTGGCTGTCTCTGTGTACACACACACACACACACACACACACACAACAGTGGAGTTATAAGGTTAATGGGCATCCAGCCAGTTAGCTAGTTAGTACCTTGTACATAGGACAAATTAACGAGTTTCTCTCATTACATTTCAAACAGGACAGTGGTAACAACAGCAGGCTACGGACAATGTTAAGTTTTAGATTTTAAATAGGCTGTATACATTTAAATGGGACGGACGGTCAAATGTCGCTGATGTTACTACAGAGCAGGACGGATTGTAGGGTAGCAAACATAGTCGGGAAACACGTTTTCAACACAGCAGGCTACCTGGGTGTAATGTTTTTCAGCTAAAACGAAACATACTAACTATATAAAGAGTAACTGAAGGTTAAATGCAGCTAATATGTCCTGTTTTAAGGCAGGTGCTTCCACCTCCGCTCCGCTGGGTCTCAGCCACCATCGCTCTGGCAGCAACGACCCTAGAGCCAGAGTGGGGGCGAGCTGGAACAAACCATTTTGGGAGGGGGGGGGTTTCTATACTTTTGTTGTTAAAATGTTCCGTCTCAACCAAGTACTGTATGCTTTTTATATTTTTAGTAGTGTGTCACACAAACAGCAAATATTGTCAAAAAAAGTAAGAAATCTTTGGGGGTGCTTTGATTCATGTTGGGGGGTGCTGAAGCACCCCCCAAAATGGGCTAAAATCGCCCCTGCTTCCTAATCTTCACAGTGCTTTAGAGGAAGTAATGCACAGCTGAAAGTTGTTCAAAATAGTTTAGAGAACTGTCCCATGACCTTTATCTTTCCCTTTGCATTATTAGGATCTTCATCCTTCATGTATGCATGTATAGATGCCTTGGGAGCATCTGTATCCAGAGTTAGGTTCCCTAGGCTAGATGCTCAAGAGCTACTTTGGATATGAGCAAGAACTGAAGCCATATTTTCCTTGATGTCACCCAGATTAACAAGGTCCACGTCAAGTGTTGAGGAACCAGGACACACTGATGAGAAGTGGGCTACTGGACCAAGAAGGCGTAAATGGATGAGAACAAGGCACTCTTTGAATGCAATTATGCAAATAACCCCAGCGGTTAGATGACCTATGAAAACTTCGATACCCAACATCCCAACTGGCAGCAAAGCAATTAGTAGGTCAGTGTTCCAACATTCAGAAGAAGGAACTGCTATCACACCTGGACGTTGATGAGGTAAAACAATAAAGGTATGGCAACGGGGAGGCAGGATGTCAGGTCAGAGAGGAAATATCATCACTCCCGCTAAAGATTGGGACCCAAGTGCAACTGAAGGTGCGTTGAGTGTGAGAGCAGCTGACCTGAGAGATAGGATCATGGCAAAGCTAGAAACCTGGAACCTCTGTGGCTGATTACAAGACTACGTGAAGCACCATCTGAAGGTCTACTAGAAGATGTGAATGCAGCATTACAACCTACTGCAACCATCACTGCAACTAATCACCCGATCTATACCACAGCAGCAGTGATCACCGAGATCCAATCCAACTTTATTTATATAGCACTTTTAAAAACAACAAAGCTGACCAAAGTGCTTTCCGATAATAAAACAGAGATAGCAGTTAAAAACCATACATTAAGCATACAATGAAATCAATAAACAAAATAAATACATAATTGAAAAAGAAGATAAGAATAAATCAGTGTATATATTAAATATTAAAACATGAGTAAAACAAACAATAAGATATACAATGAATAAGATTAACAAAGTAAAAAGATTAAGAGTGACCAACAGCTGACTACAAACTGACTCTGATAATACGCCTAAAAAGCTTTTGAAAAAAAGTGTGTTTTTAAATGTGATTTAAACATTTCAAGTGTTGGGGCCAGCCTAATATGGAGGGGCAGTTTGTTCCATAGTTTGGGGGCCACAACAGCGAAAGCTCGGTCCCCCCGGTGTTTCAGTCTCGACATGGGGACAGCAAGGAGTGACTGGTCAGATGATCTGAGAGACCTTTGTGGAGCGTATCGATGTAGAAGGTCTGACAGGTAAGAAGGAGCCAGGCCATTTAAAACTTTAAAAGCAAGCAATAAAATTTTAAAATGAATTCTAAGATGGACAGGCAACCAGTGTAAGGAGGCAAGAACAGGGTAATGTGCTCACGTTTGCGTGTCCCTGTCAACAGGCGAGCAGCAGCATTCTGGACCATTTGCAAGTGTGATAGTGAAGCCTGATCAATACCAATATAAAGCCCATTACAATAATCAAGGCGAGTGGTCACAAATGCGTGCAACAAAATGCTTGGCTATGCTTGGCTACAAAATGAATGGCCACATGGAGCAGTACCCTCCATGGAGAAGGAGACTAGAGGCCAAGATCAAGGCAATGCAGATAAAATCAGCCATTCACTGGAGCTGCAGAAAGATGGGATGAAGAAAGGAGTGCCTAAGATGTAGAGCAAGCTTTCCATACCTGAGGCTTTGGAAACTGCCAAGCAAAGACTCACAGTCTTGGTCAGGCGCTTGAAGAGGGGACCGGTCCCATCCAACTACTGATCAATAACCTGCCTCAGCACCACATGGAAGCTCCTGTCAGGCATCATAGCAGCTAAGATGAACAGGCACATGATCAATACATGAGTGGGGCACAGAAAGAGCAGGAATACCAGAGGTGCAAAACACCAGCTACTGGTAGACAAAGCAATTGCTCAAGACTGCAAGACTAGGCTGACCAACCTGTGCACTGCCTGGATTGTTGATAACAAAGCCTTTAACTCAATGCAGTAGCATAGGATAGTATAGTACTATATGCTAGAGTATATAGCATAACATACAGGAATATCTGTGCCGAGTATGGCCTGGAATTCCCAAGGTCAAAATGGGACATGTCCTCTAGGGTGGTTAAGAATGACCGAGCTAAGATCCTGTGGGACTTCCAGATACACACAGACAAACTGATGATGGCTAACCAACTTAGTAGTAGATGAAGATGGTCGTAGTGATAGAAGTAGCTGTCACGTTCCTGGGTCTATTGACCCAGGTTTTTTCCATGTCTCCATGCCAGGTTCCATGTTGAAGGGTTTTTCATGCTTTAATCTTGGTTCACCCAGTTTAGTTTATTGTTTAGTTTCACCTTTGCCTTTTGTTTTGTACTTCTTTACCAGCCTTAATAAATGGCTCATTTTTTGTTATTCCACGTCACGTTTCACATTCTGTTTTGGTCTGCATTTGAGTCCTTTTTCGCAATACACACAGTCTGCCTCAGTCAGACGGTGACAGTAGCGATACCAAGTGACGGCAACATCAGGAAGAAGGAAGCCTGAGGAGTACCAAGGGCTCAGAGAAGAGCTCGAGAAGATGTGGAGAACGATGCCAACAGGGGTCCCAGTGTTAATCGGAGCACTCGGTGCAGTGACCCCCCAGCTCAGCGAGTGGCTCCAGCAGATTTCTGTATCTAGACTCTAAACTAAATAAATGATGGGCTTATAATGTGTCATTTGAAAAGTTCACAGTACAGATTAAATCTCCAAAAGTTGAATCTGTTCATCTGGACGTAGCGTTTTGTGGGAGAAACGTTTCGTCACTCATCCAAGTGACTTCTTCAGTCTCAGCTGACTGCAGGTTTCCCCTGCACAGATTAAATAAAATATTTATTGATATTTGTCATCTCATACCCATTAGACTATTTCATGTTTGATATGTTAGAATATTTAATGTCTGGCAGATTATATCCAAATGTACAAATGTGTACAAATATACACTTTAGCTCAAATATCTGGATAAAACTTGGTAAAATTCTGAAGTGTTCGATTTAGCAAACAAGTCGTACAGCAAAAGATCTCAAACCTTTTAACTTTAAGTCAGACTAAATTTGTTCAAAGTAAAAATGTTTAAAGGTAGTTTGAGTGACTTTGCATATGTGGCACACCTTAAATGTGTGTCCACTTTTGTGTTAGTCATTTAATGTAATTTATTTAATTTGTTTATTTGTTATTTTCTGTGTCTATGAATACTCAAAATGATTTTGGAAACATGACCAATTTATGCAGTATATTATTTTGTCACATGGACTGTACAGAAGGACATAAAAATGGAGCAACACCTCAGGTGGAACTATTATTTCAAGGCAGGTGCGCCCAGTTGTGTTAGGGGGATGGACTTCCGCCCACTATTCAGACGCAATCTGAGAGGCAAACCGAGTGCACTGTGTCGTCATTGCTCCTGAACTTTACCTGTATTTGCAGGGTTAGGGGTTAGCAGCCGCGCGTGGACCCGCATCAGTCCGAGACAGCGGGGTCAGGCCGCTAGCAGAAACGTCACGGTAATGTTTTGGTATTGTGGGTCGTGGCGCCCAGAGCATTGTCTTGCAGGAAGGTCATGCATATAGATTTATTTTCTTTCGTTATGAAGGTTGGCACTCCCGCACACTTTACTATTTTATAAAAAGTTTTTGATACAAAGATGTTTTATTGATTAAGTATTACTGAGGTTTGAAAAGTATAAAGCTGTTTAATATGTGAGTGTTAATGACATGTAAAATAGAAGGAAGTTGTCCATGTTATACAGAAGCGAGTTTCATCTTCAGTGTTCTGTAAATGATGTCTGTTTATTTTTCCTCAATTTCAGTATTCAGAACAGGTACAGTTGTCCACTTTAATTTCAACCAGATGAGAGTGTGGTTTGCTTTAAATGCAGTTGAATATTGCTGTAAATTCACTGTAGATTACAGTGGCTTTCAATCGCTTAAGCCAGAGCGTGTGTGTACTTTTGTTTTGCTTGCACTGAGAGATCACATGAAGTACATGTAAAATGGTGGAAAGTGTAGAGTGTGAATCCACTTATTTTTCTGCCTGTGACTTGGGACAATGGACAGATATAAACTTTAAGGACACTGGGACTGAAAGAGTCATGCACACATGAATATTGTTAATGCTGTTCATGTTTATTGAAACTTAAATAAGAGATGCAATCTGAGAGGCGAACCGAGTGCACTGTGTCTTCATTGCTCCTGAACTTTACCTGTATTTGCAGGGATTTCATCTTTGTTATTGTGGCACCATTCCTGGGGCCCATAACACATATAAAAGAAAACCAAGCTATAACAAACAAAAGATAACCCTTCCAGTTGTGCCGGCTTTAACTGACTATTTGAGATGAAACTACGTTAAAATAAAAATAAATGTTGAAAGAAAGGACAAAAGGGTAGAAGTAAAAAACACCTTTAATATGGTTAACAGCAGGTTTGACCTGATATCAGTGGCATGTCCAGTGGGGTGGCCTGGGGGGGCACAGGCCACCCCCCCAACCAGACTGGCCACCCCAGGTGCCACCCCGAAGCTAAAACAATAAAATTCAATGAAACATCAAATGTACGATCATGTTTTCACAGTGAAGCTCAGATATCCGAGTGTAAGTGAATGCAGCATGGGCTTCTGCACTATGAGCATCACGTTAGCAAAGGTAGGAGAGCCAAGCATGAAAGACGGCACCGCAGAAAACAATTTTTCGGCAAAGATTAACAGGTTAACATAGCTGGACTGGCCATCGGGCATTTGCCTGGTCGGCTGATGACTTTTTTTTTTGTAACAGCATGAACAATGAGAGGTGGTGGATTGTCCAGATGCTGGCCGATGTGTAAAAATAACTCAGTTGTTTGGTGGTGGCTATGGCGGAGCTTCCCCGGAGGCCAGCAGGTGGATGAGGGAAGGGTAGGCAGGAGGAGGAGAGACCCGAGGCGGCCGTCGGTCGGAGTGTCAGGTGAACTGAACTTCAGGTAAGAAGTTATGACCTGCAGTCTATCTGGGTCAGATATAAACCAAGTTTAGGTGGAGTTTATTTTCCTTGTGCTGACTTTTTACAGTCAGTTACAATAACTCGTACTGCGTGCTAGCTAGCATGACGGAGTTTCTATACAGCTGGGTGGGTGCTGTGATGTTACTGATAGTGAACTTTATTTTATTCATAAGGTTAGTTAGTAGAGTTGCCAACGGCTCCTTAAAAAATGGAATGGTCCCTCATTCAGAGACAATATTACGCGTTTCATATTGAGCTGAGAAGAGACGTAGTTTGTCCCGGACTTCAGCTAGAATGAAAAAAAGACACAAAGCTGGAGTTATTCTGTGTTTATGCTGTCAGCTGCCTCTTCTTCTCTCATTCTCTCCCCCTCTTTCTCCTGTTGCTACCTCAATCATGAAACTGATCAATGATCTAGCAAAGTTATCTAGCAAAGTTATGCCAGGGGGCCAGGTAGGGTATTAACAGGGAAAGGGGTTCACAAAGAAATACTTTTCTTTCTTATTCTCATTTAAAATGTTTCGCTTTTATTAAATAATTATCTGATTCTTGCGAAAAAAGTTTTTATCTGACGTAAAATGTATAGAAATCATACATATACCAAAGGACAGTGTACATCACTGTCACAACAGCATTTGTTTTCTTTCAAAGGCTTTATGGCTTTAATACCTGGTGGGCCGGTCTGTAGTCAAAATGCCCATTTTTTTGTCCCAGTCCAGCCTGCAGGTTAATACTGGCAGTGTCACCATGCCAGCTGACTGTATTTCATCATCAGCCAGTGTTGTTCTTTATACATCAATATTACCAAAGTTTACCATAAGGCAGCATAGAAAGTATTTACTTGCTTTCAGGTTTGATTCAAATGTTAGTCTTTTCAGTTGTTTCCCCATTTTTTTCCTGTTTCAAAATCAAACACCAGTTTGTGAGAAGATTATCTTCTTTTTTTAATAGGCAGATAAAGTTTTGCATTGGCTAATTTGCCAACTGTATGTTAAAAATGTTCGTATTTTAATATTCAAAAATGTTTTTGCCCAAAACATATGTGCACTATATGTCAGTAAAAATACTATGCAAATATTGCTGTCCTTCAATGCTGACTAAACACTTAACGGTTGGTAGAAATTTTTTTTAACATTATCTGCCAATCACATCTGCCACCCTTCTCCAAATCTGTGCCCCTACCTGGCCCCCCCAACAAAAATTTTCTAGACCCGCCACTGCCTGATATATCTGTGTGTGTGTCTAAGTATCCAGTTTAAGATAAATTACCAAACTAAGACCAGGGTCCTTGTTTAAATGTTTTAATGTTTTAATTCTTGTCTTTAATGCATGAAACACAAAAGTTAGGTTTAATGTGAGGCAATTAACATTTATGAATGAAAAGAGAGGAAAATACTTTTAATGTTTCAGGAAAGTCTCAAAGAGACAAAGAAATTACAGTTAGAATAATCTGTGTTGCCAGTATGAGACAGGAAAACCACACAAACCAGTGACTGATGCAGTCAACAAATACAATATCAGAGTATTAGTATGAACGTCTGAAGTTGAATCCGAGTTGCTGTGGAAATAAACCCCATAAACAGCAGCGGCCACTTCTGCTCAGCTGGTGTTTAATCTGATTAGTTTGTTTTTCTCTATGAATACCATTGGCATGTGATTTCAGAGCATCTTTTCAACTGGTTCGTACTTTGGTGCCTTATCCTGTGGTGAGCACTGCTGCCTCATGATGAGGAGGTCCTGAATTCAAATCCACTGGTCACCTGGGCCCTGTCTGTGCCTCTGTAGGTTTTCTGGATACTCTAGCTTCCTCAGATAGTCCAGAGACATGCATTTTGGGTAAACCTTTGATTGGTTCTCTGTAGGGATGGGTACCGGTATCCGTTCTGACATAAACGGTAGTAACCAGACCGAAAAGCAGCGCACATTTCGGTGCTTTATTTTCCTGAGATGTCATACACTTTGGATTCTAGCCAATCATTTTACCTTTGCAAGCGTAGTAGGCGGGCCCAGGTACGTACGTTCTTTTAGAGCAGAGCTACAGATTAAAAATGCCCAAGGCGAAGCGGTCAAAAGTCTGGCTGTACTTCACAGCAAAAGATGCAAACTCAGCAGCCTGCAACAAGTGCTTTAAGCTGATACTGTGATACTGTCAAAGGAGGTAACACCTCAAATCTGATGAAACACCTGGTGATGCATAGCGGGGTTTTTTAAAGCCGAGAAATGCGCCGTGTTTGATAGTTTGCTGCGAGACCTCACACCGTGCACATCTACTGCGGGTGTGGTGCCTGTTATCGGACCCGGAGTTAGCAACATCCCCCAAAAACCCAAAGAGTAGAGTCCTGGCCCCTAGCCCTGTCAGCGTAGCAGAATGATGAGGATGATGATGGCAGCAGCAGCCGTTCTCCTCTGCGTGAGTAGCTTCATGTTGTTCGTGTGTAATTAACGTTGAGTAGGCTAACCACATTATTACATTATTGCATGTAAGGTGAACTAGCAAACACTGTCGTAGTTACATGCGGCTGTCTTCTTGTTTGATGGCAGATGCTCCCTTCACCCTGGCCAAAAAGGCTAAAATGACCAAAGAAAAAGTAGAAAACAGTAAAACATGAGAGGTTTTTGGACAAAGTTTGTGTTCTCCATTCTTTAAGCACCGGCACCATTTCAGAAGTACCGGTTTGGTACTGGTATCGGATAAAACCTAAACGATACCCATCCCTAGTTCTCTGTTGGCTGTACTGTGGGAGTGTCTGTGTCTCTGTGTGATCCCCGTGATGGAAAGGTGACCCTAAACTGGATAAGCAGTAAAGAAAATGCATTGATGGGCAGACGTTTCCTACTGTTTGTCTGCAGCTTTGTTTTCATAAAGATGAAAATGGCCTCGAGGCTGCCAACAAACAGAAAAGTGTTCAGGAAAAAAATTAATGTGACAACATATTGCATTAATGAGGAAAAACAGATAGCAGCGTTTGGCTCACACCCTGTATGGTTGATGGTACACTTGACTGTTATCTGTGTTCTCTTCTGTCCAGGTGAGATTCTTATCTTTCAATGATGCTTCTTCACGTGGATCAAAGACATCTGAGCATTTTAATAAGCTTCATTTATTTAAATTGTAAATAAAAGCTATCAACATAGAGGTTTTTGTTTATTTTGAGTTAGTGTCATTTTTCTTTGATAACATCTTTTCCTCGGCTAAGTTGCTCAGCATACACACTGCTGTGTCATCAAATAAATACATTATGATAGAGCTGTACATATTCAGACTGTCAGTCATGTGCAGAGACTGACACAATGCCAACAAAAACAGAAGTTATAAACTTTGGTGAACAGCTGGAACTTTTTTATTTAAGACAGTGCAGCAAGAGGGAACCTTATGTAATATTAAAACCTACACCACCTTTACACACTGTACAACAAATAGAAAGAGCCTGCTTTAAACATCACAAACCAGCATGCATATACAGCTACATGCATGTAGCAGGGAAATACCACAATTACAAAAGTGTGAGTAACCTATGTTTTAGATAGCACCGTGGACAAAGCACAGGAGACATGTTCTCTGCATGTTCAAGTCTGCATGTTAGTGCAGAATCTCCTCAGGACAGTTTTATTTGTTGATGAATGAAAAAATGAGGAAAAGAGATGACAGATATTTTATCCATAACTTATCCATCCGATTATCCAGTTCAGCATTAAAGATGAGCTGGGGCCCGTCCCATTGGCTTAAAGGCAGGGTACACACTGGACAAGTCGCCAGTCTATTGCAGGACTATCACAGAAGAACAGGCAACCATTCACACTCACATTTACTCCCAGTGTCCTCATTACTACAGGTTACCTCTGTTGCTGCTGAAGCGCTAAGTTGCTGTTAAATGAAGCACTTCCTTAAGCTTGGTTGCAGCTTGAGGGAGTTATTGCAGTTGTGTCTAGTGATGTTACTACCATTACTTAGTTTTACTTAGTTGTTGAACTGTATCAGAATTTGGCTCAGAAAACACACTGACCTCTGAGGTGATGGGTAGCATAATGCTAAAAGGAAGTGAAGTGTAAAACCACACTGAATCACTGCTTTTATTATTTGCAGTTCAGTTAATATTAATGATAATCACCAGGTTCTTCTTTAAAATAGACCTTTAATGCTTCTTTCTAGTTGCATATTTTTACTATAGAGCCCCACTCGAAAAGCTTTGTAGAATTTACTGTTAAAAAACATCTCTCTTTATCTGATGCTGCTCCTCAGTTCACTCGGCATCTGAAACAAGCACTTTTTGGTCGTGACCATTTAATCAGATCTGAGCTTATTTTGTTCATATTAAAGGTTTACATTCCTGACTGTGCAAAGCAGCTAATGAAGGATGAACTTTTGCAAACACTAAAGATTCATCTGTGATGGTGTGAACAAACAACTAGCTTGCTGTTGTTGTTTTTTTTGAATACTCATAGAAATTTATACTATATATGATATAAAATAACAAAAAGAATAATAGATCTCCTTTACTCAGTTTGCCATTTACTCTATATATGTCTGTAACGACTGCTTATATTATCTGAATGGTTCACACTTGTGAACCACGACACTGGTATGCAGCGCTGAGCGTATGCAATGAGCTCCATGAGGATCAGTCGTGAGATGACAGCAAGCACACAGCAACTGCAAGTGCAAAGTCCTAACATGTCTCCATTTAAGAAAGGGCAAAAGTGTTGGAGGCAGCATGGACTGAAAACACAGCCAAAGTGTAAAAGCACACTTCACGTCTTCACTTGGCTTTTCCCCTTCTTTGTCACTTTCAACTGCTTCTGACAAATTCTCCAATATACTGATAAACACATACAAAATCCCACCCACGCGTTCACACAGAGAAAGCTCTTCAGAAGCGCACCTTTCCACCCACATATGTTGACACACACTCATGAACAAACTGGTAATGTTCCATCAAAGCTTATAGCGCCCATTAAAACATGGAGACACACATGGAGCCATGCTTGTAGTCGACACCCACACACTCGTGGATGGCATGCCTTTCCATCACTGCAATTGCTGGGGACAATCATGCACCTCACTCAATTACACCTGGCTAATTGTTGAGATGCCACATTACCATAGAGATTTTCAATGATGAGTCGCATATATGATAAAGGATGAATATATACATAAATATATATATATATACAAGGTCAATCCCAAGAGTAAAGTCTCCAAAGCGGTGGCGACACAGGTAAACTGTTCGTGCGGCTGTTGGCCACACTGATGTGATTGGTGCTTCCTGCACAAACAAGCGTGCACGGCTTCACTGGGATGCTCAATCCTTGCTTGGCAAGTGTGAGGTTTGTGCAGTTTTTCGATTTTTGAACACAAAAGGCGTTAAACCGGTTGAAGTCATCACCAATTTTGGAGGTGTACGGATGTTAAAAACGCTTGCAAGTGGTGCAGAGAGCTTAGAGCGGTGGGAAGGCGATTCTGCTCCGACAAGGAGGTGAAAGACGAGGTTCAACGCTTCCTGAAGGATATGGCGGCGAGCTGGTATGACACGGGCATCCTAAAACTGCCACAGCGTCGACAAAAATGCATCGACCAATTATGTAGAAAAATAAATAATTCTTCAACCTTTAAAATGACGTAAATATTATAGCAAATAAACGGTCGTTTGTATTTCTAAAGAAATAGGAGACCTTACTTTTGGGATTGCCCTCATATATACATATGTATACATACTTACATATTCATTTTTCTGGTTGATGTTACAGTTCTGTAATGTCCTCACATAATCAGAAAATTATTTAAGCATGCACTCTCATAGATTTTCTCTTTTTGCTCTCAAATACACACACAAACTGCACTACACAATGTACACTACAGGGCACACACACTGCCTGAAGGATTTTAATTTGAGATGCAGACTCTGGTGTCATAGTGAATGATATTAAAAGTCATATCATGAATAAATCAGGAGACAGAGGACTCACCTCAGCTATGTGACAGATAAGCAAAGAGAAACAGCACACAGAAGGAGACAAAAAGATGGAGAGAGGAAAAGGCTCGGGACGGGCAGGGGAAAGACCAATAAATAAAGCCACTTGCATTTTAACAATACAGCCAGTAGCACTGCTTGATGGAGGCCATTAGTTTATGGCTTTACCCAACAAGGCTGTAATTACTTTACTGCTAAATCTACCACATACGTGCATCTGTTACCTGAGCACCGGAGAAGGTTTTTTATGATTGTTAACAAACAGGAGACATGTTCATAATGGGAGCTTCATTTGTAAGAAATCACTCAGTTGTAACATCAACACAGATTGACAATTTGTCTATTTGTCATGTAGTTACTGAACAACACAGAACGATGCAGGAGAGCAGTGCAGCCAAACTATGTGAAAGGCCAAGAATTCATTCAAACCTGTCAGCTATTGAGATCAGGCAGGAACACAGATGATGAATGACGATGGTGCCAAAGACGTGTTAGTTGTGTAGTTGCCTACACAACTAAACTGCAGGTTCCTTCCATTATTCCAAACTCTGTCCTGACTTGTTTTCTCACAGAATATGAAGTATGACAGAAAACGTCCACAGCACGAGTCCAATGGTGTTAAAGATAAAGCCTTCAAACTTTGAGCCTACTGTGACAAAGATGTTCTCTTTGCATTCAAGGGTTGTGATGATCTGCTCTGTCTGCGCTGACGTTTGTGGATTCTGTTTTCATTAAGGCTACGTCTACACTAATAAATTTGAAAACGGTGTATATGTCTGAAAACGCTCGACGTCCACAGTATCGTTTTCAGTCGTTTTCACAGAGTTGTGCGTCCACATTGAAATGGCCGAAAACGCTTACGTTCCAGTCCTGCACATGCATGAAACACAAGACGATTCGACCTGCCTCATTTCTGTCTGCCGCTTATTTACTTTCCGGCTCTTTGAAACGTCGCAGCAAAATGTCCAAGAAAAGCACCGAGTTTTTTAAATGGACTAACAATGAGGTGGAGTTGTTGCTGCGAGTAACACAAAAGTACAAAGTTGCAAAAGCGAGTGAGAATTAAAGAATATGAAGAAAAGCTGTCTGGAGCACGTACAGACTGATATTAATCTTTAATAGGGCTGTCAGACAAAACAACTGCTGTACTCCGCTATCTTGGTTTAATTGGTTGCATGACTGCATCACATGACTAAAATGCGTCATCGTTTTTGTAAAGGCTCCGGGTTCGCTGACCACACTGCAACGCGAAAACGGCGTTTTCAAAACGCTGCGTTTTCCTTGACCGAAAATGCAGCGTTTTGAAAACGCCGTCTCCATGTGGACGGGAGGCCAAAACGGAGAGAAAACGAAGCGTTTTTCAAACGAAAATGTATTAGTGTGGACGTAGCCTAAATCATCCAAAACCCTGATTAACACTGTGACACCATTTGACTTGTTAATGACTTGTCATTGTTAAAAGCAGATACTCACCATTGGCGACTACAAGCTGAAATTGTTCCATTTGATTTTGTGTTCAAATGGCCGTTAGAATTTGACTGATCTCAGCAACATGTCAGACATTAGATCCACTGGCTACATTTCATGTCAGAGTTTTGCAGTTATGCCTAAAACATATGTTTCTTTATTTGTACCAGACATTTCCCTTATGCTAACCTTCTCATAGTTTCCATCTGAAGGTAGAATATAACAGAAAATCTGTGAAAACATTTATAATTTCATCTTGCACATAATCATTGACCAAGCCAAATGTATTTGATAAAATAAATGGCACCCATTAGCTTAAGTTTCAGGAGGGGGAGGTGCTAGAATTAGATTTTAGTTTCTCCGGGGAAAACAATGCTTGTGTCATAAAAGATGTAAAGCACCATCTGAAAGCAGACATTTTAATATCCTTCTAAAATGTTGTTTAACCAAGTTATTCTCCAGACTGTATGCTGATATGGGGATGATGCTAAATCACATAGTTGATCTACAGTATTATGCATGATATCAGTCAGGATGTTAGTGCTCATAAGAGCATTATTTCAAATCACAAATGCTGCTTTGGTGCTGTTAGTGTCAAAAGCTTCAGTGTTTACATCCAAATACAGCAGGGGGAACAAGAGATACTGATATCAGTTTGTGGTTGATTTTAGGACTAGCCAATAAGACTGTGCATGGTGTGACACACGGGAGAATAAAACCACGGCAGAACATGAACAACAGCGTAGATGCAGCATTTTAACGAGACGATCAGAGCCTCACTCGTCTGACAAATGTAGGACAACATTATCAGACGAATCAGAATCAGCATTTCTGATTCTGATTAGCCTGGCTAAGTATAAACACTACATGCAGGGCATTAGCCTTGTTTGTTTCTTTGTTCGTTCGTTTGTTCGTTGTGTAATTTTTTATGCTATGATGCCTTGAACACACAAGCATGTGACTCAGTGCTATACCTCCTCCTGCAATTTAAAACCAATGTAAACTTCTCAGGAAATATAAAGTGAATATTCCTCCATGTTTCCATGTTGCAGGTATCCATGACAGGTTTCATGTTCGTCGTTTCCAGAGTTTGCATGTTTAGTTACAGTATTTAGTTTTCCCAGTTTGTAGTTGTAGTTAGTTTTCCTCTTGAGTTTTCTTCCTGCCTTTTGGGTGTGTATGTTTGTTTTTTTTTTATCAGCCCCCAATAAACAGCCCACCTTCTGTTTGAATCATCCACGTCCACTGTGTTCAGCATTTGGCTCCACTAAGCTCCACTCCCACGATCTTCATACATGTCCTGCACCAGCGTCACATACACTAGTAATCAAAAGTTTTAGAACAGCCCAATTTTCAGACTGGGGTCTGGGATGTGGGGCCTCCCTGCTGCTGCCGAGTCGGGGCGGTCTGCTTCTCCCCACCTCAGGGAAAAGGGTAACACCACCTGGGTCTGGGTGCAGTTTCCCCCTCCAGGGGCAAGGGTACCTAGACCTGGGGTATCGAGTACGCTTGGGGAGTGTGATTGTGTGTACAGTGTCTCTTTATGTCTGTCTCCGCGTTGGTTGAGTGTGGAGTAATTGCATATGAGAGCATGAGGGTGGGAATGGATGTTTGTATCTGTGTGTGCCTGTATGTCTGTGTCTATATGTCAGGTCGGGTATCAGACGCCACCTCTCTGGGGACATCTCAGGCCCTCCAAGGTATGGAGGCCTATCTCCCCCACCACTCCCCCTGCCAGTGGCGGACGCCCTCAGACATCGGTGCGTTGGTGGTTCTTTGTGTCCGGGGATGGGCGTCCAGGTGCACACCGGCCCACTCCTTGGTGGCTGCTTATCGGGGCCTGGAGCCTGGGGCTCGCTCGGGCCCCTTCGGGTTGGGGTGCCCTCGGCCTCTCGGCCTGGGGCTCGGTCCACTCTGGCACAGCTGGCTGCCGGCGGAGCTCACGGGCACGTCACTGCAACCCCCCTGGCTTCTGCTCCGCGGCTGCTGAGTGACCCCTCATCTGGGGCTCTCCTCAGCTCTTTCTGGGATAGTGGCGCGGCTGCCCCTCTGTTGGTCTTCCTTGGTATCTTGTGCTCTGAGGGCCTCTGGATGTCTGGAGCCTGGATCTCCTCCATACCTGCTTCATGCCCTGGAGGACGGGGCTGTGGCCCCCCCACACCCTCTAGCAGATCATTACATGAAGGAACCTTTTGAATACAAGCGCGCTCATGCTCACAGGTGTACACACGGGTGCTCACACACACAAACTACACCCTTTTTGGCTCCTACCTCAAAGCACACTGTGCGCTGTCGATCTTACGTGCTGCACAATAATGTTATATTATTGTTACATTATAATGTAATAATGTTTATTTAGTATTTACTGTTATATTCCCATATATTATCGTGATGTTATTTATTCTATTGCTCTCATTTTCTTCTGCTCGTTTTCTTTTTTTTTCTCAACAGGTGATCCAGGTGATTGATATTTGTATTTTTTGTCTGCTTATTTTGTTGGTTTTTGTTTTTTGCCCTTTATCCCCGTCCCACTTCTCTGCTGTTTCCCCCCCCTCTTTCTTTCTCCCTTTTCTTTCCCTCATTCAAGTCTGTCCCGTATCTAGCAAGTGAAAATAAAAAAATAAATAAAATAAACAATAAAAGGTGAATCAAATAGACCATTACGGCAAGGCTGGGATGGTCCATTTGGTAAAGTAAATCCGTTGGGCATCTTTCTTCGCCTTTAGACAATAATTCTGATGGCAAAAGAACCAAACGGGACAGGCAGAAAAAAAAGAAAAAAGAACAGCCCAATTTTTCCAGTTATTTATTGCAATTCAAGTCCAATGAATAGCTTGAAATGGTAAAAAGTTAAAGTTAGCCAAAACTGAAAAATAATGTACATTTCAGAATTATACAAAAAGGCCTTTTTCAGAGAACACAACATGGGTTAACAGTTTAAAGCTGTTCTGCAGCAATGGAGTTTGATCAAGCTTGAAAGCTGGTGCTGCTAATTCCTACAGGTGTACTGTACTGCAGAAAGTAGTGTGTTGGTACAAGAATGGTGAGACAAAGGCAATCAACAATGGAAGAGAGACAGACCATCATAACACTTACAGATGTAGGTCTGTCCTACAGAGAAATTACAAAGAAGATCAAGGTGTCAGTGAGTACAGTTTCCTTCACCATCCAAAGGCTCACAAACAAACTGTGACAGGAAGAGGTCTGCAGACCCAAAGACAAAGAGGCTTGTCTGGGCCATGAAACTCCACCATACTGAAGACTGGGATAAGGTATTATAGACTGATGAATCAAATGTGAAATCTCTGGTTCATCACACAGCATCTCTGTACACCGTGGAGTAGGTGAAAGGACGGTTCCACAGTGTGTGGCATCAACTGTCAGACATGGAGGAGAAAGTGTGATAGTGTAGGGCTGTTTGCTGGATCCAGGGTCGGTGACTTGTACAGAGTGAGAGGCGCCCTGAACCAAAACAGCTACCACAGCACCATGCAGTACGCTCTGGTATGGACCTAGCTGGTCAGGGGTTCATCCTACAGCAAGATAATGACCCAAAACATCAGTCCAAGCTGTGCCAGAACTACCTCAGGAACAAAGAACAAGATGGTGAGCTTGCAGACATGGAGTGTCCGGCACAGTCTCCAGACTTAAACCCCATCCAGCTGGTTTGGGATGAACTGGACAGAAGAGTGAAAGCAAAGCAACTTACAAGCTCCACATTTATGGGAACTTCTGCTACAGATTAGAGATGGACCGATCCGATATTACGTATCGGTATCTGTCCGTTACTGACCTAAATTACTGGATCGGATATCGGCGAGAAATAAAAAATGTAATCCGATCCATTAAATATCAAAAAAGCACCTCACAAAACTTGCGACACGGCGTAACTCGGCTCATAACCGTAGCACGTCGGAGCAGTGTGCTCACCTGATAGAGCGGCTGTGTGTATTTGTAGCCTCACTACCAAACCTGCATTTCATCTCCGAGGAAGTTATCCCAGAGAGAAGTAAAGCAAGTGTGTAAGTTCATCTCTGAATGTTTGTAAAGCGTTCCCACGTTAAGCTTAACAACCGATATATGGAGCGACTGCCTCTCTCTCTCCCTCTCCTGCTGCTACTTCAATCATGAAACTGATCAATGATCAGCTGATCGGCTTTTCTGTCGGGAGTCCGTCTCTCTTCTTTGTTTTTGGCCCACTTTGCACCAGAAAGAGGAAACCAGCGGCTGAACAACAGCAGCACGTTTAAGCTTGATAAGCTGTTGTTAGAATGTATTTAATATTACTTTCTACACCAGGATCCTTTTCTACGCAGCTGACGGCTGGTAACTGTGCAGGGGCGGATCTAGCAAAGTTTAGCCAGGGGGGCCGACAGGGCATGAACAGGGAAAAGGGGGCACAAAGACATACTTTTCTTTCTTATTCTCATTTAAAATGTCTCGCTTTTAATAAATAATTATCTGAATCTTACACCCAAAGTTTTAATCTGATGTAAAATGTATAGAAGTCCATTACTGTATATAGTAACTGTTAAGTCTAATATACCCTAGTAAGCTGATTAAGCTTGATTAAAAAAAACACACTATATCGGATTCATATCGGTATCGGCAGATATCCAAATTTATGATATCGGTATCGGACATAAAAAAAGTGGTATCGTGCCATCTCTAGTACTGATATGGGAGAACATTTGATTTCTATTGTAGAAAGAATGCCACGGGTGTGTTCAGCTGTTATATCTGCCAAAGGTGCTACTCTGATGAGTCAGAGGTTTAGAATACACTTTGGTCTATAAACTGATTCCATGATTTCTGTTTTAACTCCAAATGCTTATTTCTACTATGCTTTCATTTCAGAGTGCAATGAGAACTTAAACTACATAATTTTCAATATAAAATGGAAACACTGGGTTGTTCTAAAACTTTTGTGTACTTCGGTGCTGCTCCTGACTTCCTCATGCAGTACCACACATCCTCTCCTCTACCAACTCGAGCCTGTTTCAACTCCTCCTTGAACACTGTACAATATGTTTCCTACTGTAACTTCCACTACTACCTGCTGACCTCTGCCTTCACTTGTTTTCTCTTCTTTATTTTGATAGTCATCCTACAAATGACCATCCAACGCTGCCTAGCCACCATCTAACAGTCTCTCTCTCAGATTATTGATTCTGTATAACATGTAGTTCACCTTTGTGCATCTTGTTCTTATATGTCACCCTCTACTTCTCCCTCTTCCTGAAATATATGTTCACCACAGCCATTTCCATCCTTTTTTTGAATTTCACCACCATCTGACTTTCTGCATTTCTCGCCATAACACCATACCTGCCAGCACCTCATCATCTCTGTCCCCTTATGTCCACTGAGGTCTGCTCCAATCACCAGTCTAACCCTTTGGTGACACTACCACTTCATCCAGCTTACTCCAGAATTTTTCTTCAGACTACTACTGAGAGTCACTGCTCACCTAATGCGGAGTTTTTAATGGTCAAATGCAGACCTTATTATCTCCCCAGAGAACTCACTTCGATCATACTCACTGCAGTATATATCCCCCCCGACGCTAATGCTAGGTTGGCCATGAAAGAACTTTCTGCAGCCATTAACAAACACCAGAATAAACACCCCGAGGCTGCTTTTATTGTTGCTGGCGACTTCAACCACACCAACTTAAAGACAGTCCTCCCCAGATTCCACCAACATGTCTCCTGCCACACCAGAGGAGACAAGACTTTAGACCATGTTTATTCCAACTTGGCTGGAGCCTACAAAGCAACACCCCTCCCCCACATTGGACAATCGGACCATCTCTCCCTGTTCCTCACACCTAGGTATTCACCACTCATCCAACGTGTGAAACCTGCTGTGAGGACAATTAAAGTGTGGCCAGAGGGGACAGACGCAGTGCTCCAGGACAGATTTAAAAACACAGACTGGAATATGTTCACCCACACAGACCTGGACCAGTACGCCTCATCTGTACTGGATTACATCTCCAAAACCACAGACAGTGTCACCACCCAGAAACGGATCACCATGTACCCCAACCAGAAGCCTTGGATGAACCGGGATGTTCGTCTCCTCCTGAAGGCCCGCAACACCGCCTTTAGGTCAGGAGATGCACACGCCTACAGTACAGCCAGGGCTAATCTAAAGAAGGGCATCAAAAAAGCCAAACACCATTACAAAAAGAAGGTAGAAGAACACTTCTCCAACTCCAACCCCCGACGCATGTGGCAAGGACTCCAGACCATTACAGACTACAGGACCACCAAACCCTCCCCCACATCCTCTGATGCCTCCTTCCTCAACGAGCTCAACAACTTTTATGCTCGTTTTGAGCGAGGGAACCCCACAACCACAACCATAACAGACATGACGCCAGACCACCAACCTCTGACTCTCTCCCCCACCGATGTAGGAGCGGTGCTGAGCAGGATCAATGTCCACAAGGCTGCAGGTCCTGATGGTATCCCCGGGCGTGTTCTCAGAGCGTGTTCTGGGGAGCTTGCAGGAGTGCTCACAGACATATTCAACCTGTCCTTGGCCCACGCTGTGGTACCGGCCTGCTTCAAATCCACCTCCATCGTCCCGATACCCAAAAACTCCAACCCATCTAGCCTCAATGACTACCGCCCAGTAGCCCTCACCCCCATCATCACTAAGTGCTTAGAGCAGCTGGTCTTAGCACACTTCAAATCCTGTCTCCCCCCCACCCTGGACCCCCACCAATTTGCATACCGCCAGAACAGGAGCACAGAGGATGCAGTCTCCATCGCACTGCACTCTGTCCTCTCACACCTGGACAACAACAACACCTACGCCAGAATGCTGTTTATAGACTTCAGTTCAGCATTCAACACAATCCACCCCTCACAACTCATCAGGAAACTGACAGACCTGGGCATCAGTTCCCTCATCTGCAAATGGTTACTGGACTTCCTGACCAACCGCCCCCAACACGTCCGACTGGATAACCGCTGCTCATCAACAATCACAATGAACACCGGTGTACCACAGGGCTGTGTGATGAGCCCTTTCCTCTACTCCCTCTTCACCCACGACTGCAGACCTGCTGATGGTTCCAACACCATCATTAAGTTTGCAGATGACACCACGGTGATTGGCCTCATCAGTGACAACGACGAGGCCGCCTACAGGGAGGAGGTGGATCGTCTGGCTGAGTGGTGCGACACAAACAACCTGCTGCTTAACACCGAGAAGACTAAGGAGCTCATCGTGGACTACAGGAGGAATGCTGACCCACATCCACCCATCCACATTAAGGGGACGGCTGTGGAGCGTGTGAGCAGCTTCAAGTTCCTGGGAGTCCACATCTCCGAAGATCTCACCTGGACGACCAACTGCTCCAAGCTGGTCAAGAAGGCTCACCAGCGCCTCTTCTTCTTGAGGACTCTGAGGAAGAACCACCTGTCCTCAGACATCCTGTTGAACTTCTATCGCTGCACCATCGAGAGCATCCTGACCAACTGTATAACAGTCTGGTACGGGAACTGCTCTGCCTCGGACCGGAAGGCGTTGCAGAGGGTCGTGAAAACTGCCCAGCGCATCGCCGGAGCACCACTTCCTGCCATAAAGGACATCTACAGGAAGCGGTGTCTGAAAAGGGCTGGGAAAATCATCAGAGACCCCAGTCACCCATCACATAGACTCTTCACCCTCCTGCCCTCTGGGAGGCGCTACAGGAGCCTCCGGACTAAGACCACCAGGTACCGGAACAGCTTCTTCCCCACAGCTGTCAGACTCCTGAACTCTGCCTCCTGACATCTGACCCACGTTAAACTCATTGACTGAACATACACACACCCACAACCACTAGCACTTTACCACTACTGTATAGTTCTGTGTAGATAATCATTCTGTACATACGATAATTTTTAATCCCACAACTGTTTATAACTTACATAGTTCACATTCTGTATAACTGTATATCTCAGATTTCTGTATAGTTTTTATTTTATATTTATATCCTGTTCATAGCCTGTACTCACTACAGCCTGTACATACTTATAGAATATTCATAACATACTTCACACTGTGTACATTATAACATACCATAATAGACCCATTTCTGTAATATACTTACACATCTCTATTATTGCTAATTTATATTGTAATATATCTATATCACGACTAAAGCACTTTCTGGATGGATGCAAACTGCATTTCGTTGCCCTGTACCTGTGCATGTGCAATGACAATAAAGTTGAATTCTATTCTATTCTATTCTATCTAGCTTGTGGAGCATGTGCACTCACAGCTTCTAACATTATCCCTCAGCTTTCCAGCTTGATTTCCAGGATCAAACTTATGATCCTGTCTCCACATCACTCCACAGCTCTAGTCTACTGTCAAGATTCCACTGCTCCATTTCTCTTCCCATCTACACCATGATGGAACGGTGTGAATGCTCACGCACATGATTTGGTCTTTTGCATCTCTACCGTTCTTCTCACCACCATGTCGGCCTCCTCTCTCTTTATCAGACAAATTATTGTTGTTCTTTAATCAAAGGAGGTGCAAAGAAAAGCGTCTGGACTTCTTTAAGTTGCTTGAAGATGTTTCACCTCTCGTCCGAGAAGCTTCTTCAGTTAAGCTTCTTCTTTGACTACGATGACCTGGATGACTGAGAACCTTCACAGACATGTTGTTCTTTAGTATTTGATTTGAAATACATTTTTAACTCAAAAGCAGACCTGAATAAATGTGCTGTTCACGTAACCTAAAGGGACCGGAACCTCTAGAAGAATTATACAGTATGGAAAGGTTTTATCTCCTGTGAGAGCCCCCACCCCACCCCCAAGCTATTCAGGGGGTTCAGGAAAGCAAATGAACAGAGACAATGAAAACTGGCTTGTGGGAGGCTGCTCATCATCTACTTGAGTAGTAACTGGCATCTCTTGTCTGCATGGACACATATGTGTAAATGTATATATGAATATATGAGTTTGCATGTGTATTCATGTGTCAGCGCTGCGGTTACCTTAGAGGTGGAGATGGCAGCGCTGGCAGCAGGTTAATCCAGCCCTAAGGCTAAGCATCAAACTTTCAGATCAGACAATCAATAATTCAGACAGCAGCGTGTCAGGATCTATCACCGAACACAGACTGAGAGGCAGGCAGCAGTACGACAAAGGCACACAGGTGATTTATAGCCACATACGACTCACACACATACAAATAAAGGACGGAGCCTCCCTGCATAATTGTGCACCGGTACACTCAAATTACAGATGCAGGTGCTGAGAAGAAAAGAGCGATGGGCACGTATATTTATTCAAACACAAAGAACGACACAATTATTACAGACAAGCTGTGATATATGTTGGACAACAATGGATTCAGAAACATGTTTGACTCCCAAACCTCAGCAGCGTGTCACAGATCTACTGCTGTGCTTAAGATCCACCAAATAGTCCTTGAAGCATATGCCAAAATATTAATATGGTTGTGGCATTGCTGTAAATCCTCTGTAAATCAGAGAAACACAGCAACAAACCGTGGCTGTTTAGTGTGCTTTGTGGGGGAGTTAGTTGGTAGGGGGTAAGAGAAATTGAGGGATATTTCAGCGTGTGGGTGTATAATGGCTATCAGAGGTGACTTTCAGTGGGATCAACTCAAAACACTTGCACACAAAAACACAAACAAGCTCCCCCCACCCCCACCCACCCACCCACCATAACAGTCACAGACTCAGGACATTAGCTTCTACAGATAACCGTATCAAATGATCATGCAGCAACAAGCTTTGAGGGTGTGTGTGACTGCATGAGGCAGTCGTGAAGTTGAATGTGCTGATTCTAAGAGACATATTCTTGGAGCTGAGTGAGCCCCTGCAGGCCTGCTAACCTTGAGCTCCAAGCTGTGTGAACCCTGAGCAACACAGTGAACGTGACATGGCTTTATTTCTCTCTCTGTGTGTTTATATGTTTAAAATCACTGACCACTGTACTACAAAGACATGTGCATGGATCTGAGAGCACCAGAGGATGTAATGTCTACCCTCTGTTTAAACAAAAAGGATTAGGCTTTTGGTCAAGTTCAGGGGCCAAATTCAGACACTGTTAGGTACGAATATGAGGCAGGTATCAGTTTGAAGCCCACAAAGAACTGTTCAGTGCTTTCCAGGCTGCCCTTACATGACAGGTGGTCTAAAGCAGCGGTCCCCAACCTTTGTTGCTCCACAGACGGTTTAATATCAGACATTATTTTCACGGACCGGCCTTTAAGGTGTGGCGGATAAATACAACAAAATAAAACGATACGACCGAGACAAAAACGGTGGTATTTTGTAAATATAACAATAAAGGTGAATTCACTGTGTAATTGTGTAACTTTATTAGCAGCGTCCTCCTGAAATGCACCAACAACACTGAGAGTAACATCCTCCTCTCTGCCCCTTAATGCTCTCTGGTTGCTATGGTAATGCGTAAACACTTCTTTCAAAATAATCAATCAATCAATCAATCAATCTTTATTTATAAAGCACTTTTCATACAAAAAAAAAACTGTAGCACAAAGTGCTTTACATGGTTAAAAGCAGCCCACCCCACCCTCCCACTCATTCCCCACACTCTCATTAACAACACAACTACAACACGGGAAAGACCCAGGGAAACCGAGTTAACGATAAAAACCCTGAAAACCATCAATTTATTTATTTATTTTTTTTGTCTGTCCCATTTGGTTCTTTAGCCGTCAGAATTGTTGTCTGAAGACCAACAAGGATACCAAATGGATTTATTTTGCCAAATGGATCATCATGGCATTGCCGTATTGGTCCATTTGATCAAACTTTGTTATTATTATTTATTTTATTTTCAGTTGTTACAGATGGGACAGACATGACTGGGGGATAGGAAAGGGAGAAAGAAAGAGAGGAAGGAAAAGAAAAACAGAAGGGAAAAGGGACAGTGAGAAAGGGCACTTACAAAGACAAAGAGAAAAAAAAAATCTCCTGGATCACCTGTTGAGAGAAAAAGAAGAGAAAACAAGCAAAAAAAACAAAAAAACAAAGCAACATACTAAACACAACACCATCATGTTAATCTAGCTAAGTGTGAACAGCAGTAAATACTAAATATTGAAAGTTGTTGTGCAGCACGCAGGACAGACAGCGCACAATGTGCTTTGAAGTAGAAGCTAAGAAAGGTGTAGTTTATGTCTACGAACAGTGAACACCCGTGTGCACACCTGTGTGGATCAACGCGCTTGTATACAAAAGGTTTCCCCATGTAACGGTCTGCTAGAGGGTGTGGAGGGCCATAGCCCCGTCCCCCAGGGCATGAAGCAGGCATGGAGGAGATCCAGGCTCCAGACATCCAGAGGCCCCAGAGTGCGAGAGCCCAAGGAGTACCGCCGGAGGGGCATCCGTGCCACCTTCCTGGGAAGGGCTGAGGAGATCCCCAGACGAGGGGGTCACCCAGTAGCCACGGAGCAGAAGCCAGAGGGGGCTGCACCGGCGTGCCTGCCGGCTCTGCCGGCAGCCAGCTGTGCCAGAGTGAACCGAGTTGCAGGCCCCGAGGCCGGAGGCCCGAGGGCCCCCTTTGCCCCGGAAGAGGCCTGACCGAGCGACAGGCACCAGGCCCCGCCAAGTAGCCACCGGGAGTGAGCTGGTGCATACCTGAGCACCCAGCCCCGGACACCAAGAACCACCAATGCACCAACCCCTGAGGGCATCAGTTACCAGCAGGGAGTGTGGTGAGGGGAGATAGGCCTCCACACTTGGAGCGCCTGGGAGTACCCAGGGAGGTGGAGTCTAAGACCCGACCTGACATATAGACACAGACAAACAGGCACACACAGACACAAACATGCTTTCCCACCCTCATGCACACATATACAAACACTCAGCACTCACCCAACGTAGGGACAGACATACATGGACATGTACACACAGTCATACTCCCCAAACATACTCTATGCCCCGGGTCCAGGTACCCTCGCCCCCAGAGGGGGAAACGGCACCCAGACCCAAGAGATGTGACCCGTTCCCCCGGGGTGGAGGCAAGCAGACCGCCCCAGGCTCCACAGCAGCAGGGAGGCCAATCGGACAGCCAACACCTCCTCCCAGCCCCCCGCCCCGATGGCTAGTAGAGAACGGGGGTGTGTGAAGACCCCATACCTCCCTCCTCCCGCTCATGTGTAGTGTTGCTGCGTGTTGTTCTAAAGTGCATTTAAAACAAGGGAGGGCATGGTGCTGCTGCCAGAGAGCAGCAGGTGTTAGCACGGCCCCTCCCGAGAACCCTCAATGTCTACATGGATTTAAAATTGAGAGGTGGGCACCGGCGCCAGAGGTAGGGTTGAAAACAAAGACCGTCCACTGGACGCCGTTAACGTGGTCACCCTCAAGGCCCTATATATATATATGTATATATATGTACGTGTTATGAGAGTGTGAGTAATGTGGATGTCTAAGTTGTGGAATAAAATTGAGGCACAGGTGGCCAGAAGGGGACAGAGGGGGGGGAATGCCTCCCCTGCACCCTGGTGACACACCTGCACCCCAAGGCCCTACCTGTGTGGGTGGGTGTGGTGGAGTGGGAAGAGGGAGGCAGCCGGGGATGGGGAGGAAAAGAAGGGAGGGGCAAGATGCCCCTCCTTAGGGCCAGCTCCCCCGCTGACCCCAGTAGGCACCCCCGTCCTCTAGTACCCACCAAGGCAAGGGAGCCCAGGCCCATCCAGACCGGAGCCTATGGCAGCAGCACCGCTAAGCCCTACAGGACCTGGGGAAGCCCACCCCACCCCACCGCAGAGGAAACTATACCCACCCCAACATTCAATCATCTCCAGACTACACAAGACAACAGACACCCAGGTTAGGTTTATTCTCCACCTCTCCTATGTCTCTCCCCCACCTGCAGAGTGGACTTCTGCAAGGATGGAACAACCTCCCTGCCAGTTGAAGAGCCCCCCAGTTAGGTCGATGCACCAGAGGCCCCCTGCGCCAGGGCTGAGCCCCCGTGCACCCACCCGCCCACAACCTCAGCGACACACCGACGAGGACCGAAGCCCCCAAGGCCCAGCCAGAGCCCCATCACGGAGACGAAGCACCCCCGAACCCCAAGCCCCCACGCCTGCCCCGGATCCACTCAGGGGCAGCCAGGCCACCAGGCCAGTAACCTACGTCCGCCAGTACAGACCATCCCCCAGCCCCGCTGCATGCAGCCACGAGGAGAACACCCTCTAAGAGCGACCAGAGCTACTAACCAGGTTATGACCACAACCCCCCGGGTTGAGCCCTCCAGGGATAACGTCTCTAGGGGTTCTCCTGGCGCCCTAAGCCCGTCCCAACCTCCACATCAACCACAATAGCGAAGGCAGGACCAAACCATGACCCCCCACCCCCACTAGGTGATGAAGCCGATCAAAGGAGCCCAGAGGGATTGATCAAATGTGGTGGCAGAGGCTGTATCAAGACTAATGTGATCTATTAGATGGTTTTTATATTGATTAGAATTAAGATTATTTTTATTTTTCCAGTTAAGGAGGACCGTTTTCTTGGCAATGCATAGGGCTGTAAAAACAATGTGGGCTGTGTTTATTTCTGCAGTGACCTCATCCAAGTTGCTCAGCAAGCATACTAAAGGGGAGGCTGGAATGTTACATTTCAGACACTTTGATAAGTCTTCACATATCTCACGCCAAAACTTCTGCACTGGTGGACAGAACCAAAGGGCGTGGATGTAATTGTCTGGTGTATTGCCTTGACAGTGTGAGCAGTTGTTGGAAGATGTAAAGCCCATCTTGAACCTCCGATGACCTGTATAGTGCACTCTATGTAGTAATTTGTATTGTATTAATTGCAGACTGCGATTTTTAATCAATTTAAAGGTTTTTAAGCATATCTGAGACCAGAAGTTTTGGTCTAAGCTTACTGATAAATCTGCTTCCCATTTTGCAATAGGAAGGGATATTGATTCATCTATTTTAGAAAGTGTTCTGTATATTTTAGATAATAATTTGGGGGATTTAAGAGTAAGAAAGTGTACCGCACTTGGTGGTGTTTGTAATTCAGCTTGACTGAGGTTAAATCTCTTTTTTACTATGGATTTAATTTGTTGATATTCTAAAAATCTTTTCTTGTTGATCCCATATTGTGTAACTAGTCTGTCAAATGGAATAAATTCTGTTCCCTCTAATATGTTCTAAGTATTTGATTCCTTTACAACTCCATTCTGGAAAATTAATCATATTATTGTTTTGTAATATGTCAGGGTTGTTCCAGATAGGTGTACGTTTGCATGGGATGAAGACATTTTTAGAAACTCCCACCATGCTGTCAGAGAAGAGCTGATGTTGATGCTTTTAAAGTATTCATGTCGTTTGATGTTTGAGCTGATAAATGGTAGGTCTGAAATCTCTAGATTATTACATAGTGCCTGTTCTACATCTAGCCAGGGTTCATCTAAGAAGGTGTGTTTAAACCATCTAGAGATGAACTGAAGCCTGTTGGCTAAGAAGTAGTGCTGAAAGTTAGGTAGTTCTAATCCTCCTTTATCCTTGGTCCTTTGTAATGTTTTTAAGCTGATACGTGGGGGTTTGTCTTTCCAAAGGAATTTAGAAATACATGAGTCTAGAGATCTGAACCAATCTTGTGATGGCTTATTTGGGATCATTGAAAACAAATAGTTTATTTTTGGCAAGACCATCATTTTTATAGCGGCAACCCTTCCCATGAGTGATATGGGTAAAGATTTCCATCTAGCCAGATCGCCTTCTACTGTCTTTAAAAGCGGGATGTGGTTTAACTTAGTTAATTCTGAAAGCTTAGGAGAGACATTAATACCTAAATATTTTATATTTCCAGATTGCAGTGGTGTAGGAGAAGAATTATGGAAGGAGCAATTAATCGGAAGGACTGTAGATTTTGACCAGTTAATTGAATAATCTGAGACTCTTGAGAAAGAATTTATCAGTTCAATCACCCCAGAGATATTGGTTTGTGAGTTTTGGAGAAAAAGTAACACATCATCCGCATAAAGGCTGATTTTATGTTCTACATTCTTACATTTTATGCCCTTAATTGTTGTAGCCTGTCTAATTGCTGCTGCTAGTGGCTCAATTAAAACTGCAAACAGTGAAGGGGAGAGTGGGCATCCCTGCCTGGTGCCCCTCAGGAGACAGAAGCTGGAGGATGTTTGGTCATTTGTTCTGACACAAGCTGTTGGGGAATTGTATAATATTTTTAACCAGTTTATGAAAGAGGTTCCAAAACCAAATTTGTGTAAAGTTGCAAATAGAAATTTCCAGTTAACTCTGTCAAATGCTTTTTCTGCATCAAGAGACAATATTATGGTTTCAATGTTTTTATTGTATGAGTAGTCTGTTAAATTAAGTAATCTACGTGTATTTGTTAATGAGTGCCTATAGGGCTGTTCGATATAACGATATATATCGGATGACGATATAAAAACATCTATCGTTTCATTTTACGCTATCGTTTGTTTCGTAGTGTCGCAAAATAAACTGTTTACGGCAATATTTTTTCATCATTTTGATATATTAATTTCTTAAAGTTCTCTCTTTCTCTTATATTTAATATAACCACACTACAGACGGACAAGCGCTTGTTTTTTATGCGTTTTCGTTAGCAACAACGACGGTAAAACCACCTCGTGTCCGCTTGTTTATTTTCCACATAAACCTTTCACAATAAAGCTCAAGATCCTGTTGAGGCTTTTCAAAATAAAACGAGTCACGTGAAAGATGCAGAGTATTAACGGATGAGAAGCAAAAAAGAGCCGTCAGGTGCTAAAAAATAAACCTTAGACTCAAACGTTAGAACAGGCTTTTCCCCGCAGCACGCTGTGTAATAAATACTCACAAAGAAAATGGCGGCCGTTACCACTTACGTCTAAAAATGTATCGTTTCATGCATCAGTTAAAACACTCGACTCCAGGTACGCGACGCCCAGCTGGAAACACTTCACGCAAGTCGAGCTGCCCGAGATTCACATAATTTACAGGAAATGTTACATTTTTGTAATTTATATCGTTATATCGACGATAGATGTCTTAATATCGGGATATGAGATTTTGGTCATATCGCACAGCCCTAAGTGCCTACCTTTTATGAAACCAGTTTGGTCAGGATGAATTAAAAGGGGGGTCATTTTCTCTAATCTCTTTGAGAGAGCTTTGCAGATTATTTTAAGGTCTACATTAATAAGGGATATTGGACGATAGCTTGAGGGATATACATGGTCTTTGCCTGGTTTTAGTAAGAGACTGATATTTGCAGAGTTCATATTTGTCCCCTTCAGTCCCCTTCAGCCTGTTACCCACTACTCTCTACCTCACCTTTGGACTATTAGAAGTGAAAGAAGGTGTTTTCCTTCTTTCACCCCAACCGGTCGCAGCAGATGGCCGCCCCTCCCTGAGCCTGGTTCTGCCGGAGGTTTCTTCCTGTTAAAAGGGAGTTTTTCCTTCCCACTGTCGCCAAAGTGCTTGCTCATAGGGGGTCATATGATTGTTGGGCTTTTCTCTGTATTTATTATTGTGCTATCTACTGTACAATATAAAGCGCCTTGAGGCGACTTTTGTTGTGATTTGGCGCTATATAAATAAAATTGAATTGAATTGAATTGGTGGTAGTCTGCCATTTTCTTTGATTTCCTGCAACATTCTGTAAAAAAGTGGTGCTAGAATCGTCCAGAATTCTTTGTAGAATTCTGCAGGAAAGCCGTCTGGACCTGGAGCCTTATTATTGGGCAGACTTATCGGGCTTCCTGGAGTTCACCTGGCGTCAGTGGCGAATCCAGTGCCATTGCTTGGGTGTCTAATAATTTTGGAAGAGTTATGTTGTCCAGAAACTGATCAATTTCGTTTTTAGATGGGTTTATTTGTGGTGTATATAAAGTTTCATAGAAATCCCTAAAAATTTTGTTTATTTTTTTTAAGATCATATATTGTATTCCCAGATAAATCTTTAACAGCACATATAGTTGTTTTTTCTTTATTGATTTTTAACTGGTTAGCAAGAAATTGTCCGGATTTGTTACCGTGTTCATAATTTTGCAGGCGAAGTCTTTGTACTAAGAATTTAGTCTTTTTATTAATAATTTCATTTAATTCTAGTTTTGTTTTGCGTATTTTGTTTAATATTTCTTGATCTTGGTGTGATACATAGGCTTTTTCTAAGGATTTGATGTTTTTTTCTAGTTCCTGAATATTTTTGTTTTCTTCTTTCTTCTTATGTGATGAGAAAGAGATTATTTTACCTCTCATCACGGCTTTCCCTGCTTCCCAGAGGACAATGCTGATGTTCCAGGAATGTCATTAAAGTCTAAATATGAAGTCCATTCTTTTTTAAAGTATTTGATAAACTCTTCAATTTCACACCCGAGCCTCAGCTCTCACGGCCCGGTACCAAACGACTCACAGACCGGTACCGGTCCGTGGCCCGGAGGTTGGGGACCGCTGGTCTACATACTGCTGCTGCACTTGATTTGTTTGCTGGGTGCTATGCTTGATCTTTTAGATAGATTGATAGCATGTGTACAAACTGCTCGACTGCCATATTGTTACCTTTAACAGTTTACTTTTGATACTGTATGTTTCTAATACAGCTGTTTATAATGTTACACCTGAAACAGCAAACTTAAAGAGTCCAAAAGGAATCAGCCATGAAGAAATCATGATTCTGAGGTACAGATGTAAGCTCTCTGTTTTTACAAACCTCTCTCACCTGTACAGGCTTACTTCTTCACAGCATACCTACAAGTAGAGTTGGATGTCTCGAGACCGGTCTTGGTCTCGAGACCGGTCTCAAGACCACTTTTACGTGGTCTTGGTCTCGTCTTGGTCTCGACGGACTTTTGTCTTGGTCTCGGTCTTGGTCTCGATGGACTTTTGTCTTGGTCTCGGTCTTGGTCTCGATGGACTTTTGTCTTGGTCTTGTCTTGGTCTCGACGGACTTTTGTCTTGTCTCGGTCTTGGTCTCGCTGTTTCGGTCTTCCGTTCTCAAATCGACATAGTGTTCGGGAGATTTGGAGTCAACCATTGGCGGAGCGGGGGGTGGCTTACTGGGCTTAAGCCCGGGTCATTTTTCAGAAGCATGGGGCACCGTCGTAAATTCCCCCTAATTTTGGTATGATCCGAGCTCAGGCACTAGGCGACTGAGCACAGCACGCATGTGAGCGAGGGGGGAGAAGCTGCTGCCTGCGAGTTTGCTGCAGACAGGAGAGCTTAAGTTTGACCAGGTACCAAAGCAAATCATTCGTACTGAACTAATAATGTAAATATGACGGTGTATCACAAAAGATTGATATCAAACTGATCAGTTGGTTGCGTTACTTGCTCTTCGAGTGAATCAACAAATGGATAAATAAAAAGCCGAACAACAATGCTGATTTTTTAGAGAGTCTTAGCTTACATTTCATATTTTCAGTTGTTACCCTCCACGGCTAAACAAACTCTCTAAATCGGTTTCAATTGTGTACTGATGAACACAACAATGGACATAAGGAGCTTCTTTCAAAGAAAAAACTCAGGTAGATGTTATTTTATATATTATGCTTTGTATGTTGTTCAGTATATCTATGCAAAACAAGAGAAATTTCAATACACAGCAGTATATTCACAGATGAAACCAGATATTTACATACACTTTAGGTAGAAAACATAAAAACTATTTTTTACTGTTAAACATTAATTTAGAGTAAACTTTTGTTTTAGATAAATAAATGTTGAAATATCTTTTGAATTAGTTTAATGACAGAATAAGAGAGACAGAGCTGTCTATTTTAATCACTTTCATCAAATTTAGGAGAACATATACACTAAGTTTATTGTTAATTAATAAGAAAAACTCCAGACGATTCCATTCTGAGCTTAAGAAGCTTCTGATAGGTTAGTAGAGTCCATGTGAGTAAATTGGTGGCACACCTGTGGATGCATATAAGGCAAAACACAGAGCCTGTTTCTGTGACATGTGAAAATCAAGAGATGTCAACCAAAACACCAGGAACAGAATTGTGGAGCTCCATAAGTGTGGCTCAATTTTGAATACAATTTGGTGCCATTTGCAATTAAGAAATACATATAGTTTTTCTCTTTACTCTTAAAGTTAACAAATATGTTTTTTATATTTATCAATCTAAAAAAATAAACATTTAGTCTGATTTGATGTTACAATTAAAAAAGTGTTTTTATCTGAAGAGTGCGTAAATATCTGGTTTCAACTGTATATTTGATGATGTTGGTGTTTGGCTTGATTGTCAGCACAGAGAGGGAGAGAGAGGAGCAGAGAGGGAGAGAGAGGAACAGAGAGGGAGAGAGAGGAACAGAGAGGGAGAGCGAGGAGCAGAGAGGGAGAGAGAGGAGCAGAGAGGGAGATGGAGAATGAGGACAGAACAGAGGTGGAACAAGAGCAGGTGAGACACACATGTTAGTCAAATGGTTGTTTGCCAAAACTCATCAGAACATGTATCTAGTACCTAGTGTTTCTTTTTAGATACCATTTGTTACTTTTCAAATTCTATATTTATTAAGTTATGCAGGCTTGTTTGCACAACAAGGCTAAATAATTATATAAACTTTTCAGAATCTAAATAGCGTACTTTGGTAGAATTAAAAAAGTAAGTGTAGTGCAGGTCTATGATGATTTTCAGTGCTACTATCATCTAGTTCTGATTCTGGTTCCGTCTTGGTTAAGTCCTAAGTAGTCCTGATTTTGAACTGTTGTAGTCCTGTTTTAATTCCGGATCAGTTCTGGGTCTGGTTGAATTGGGGTTTAGTCCCTGTGTCTTGATACAGGCCCGACTTTGTTCTGCCTTGCTGCTTAATTAAAAAACTAGTTTAAGGTGTCCTGCATATGTGATATTTATTTTTTTCCTATATGAAGTCATTCTTTATTGAACAAAACTCAAAACAGAGCCTAATAATCTTTCAGTCATTTCTACCCTCACTTAATTTCCTTTCGCTGCTCAGCTCTCACACAGTGGCTCAGCTATGCTCCAATCCCTCCATATTGTGGCCAATCACATGCGAGGATATAGGATAATATCATTATGTGAAAAACAGAGAGGGTGAGAGACGCAACAGTCAAGTGGAGCGTCCGTCTGTCCTCTCAGTAAGTGAGTGAGACAGTAGACAGCGGTGAGGAGGGCTGTGCGAAAGCAAAAACACATAAATATGCCTGACACCTGTAAACGAAGCAGCATCTGGCTGCAGTTTAAAGACTTTTTTTGTCTCGGTCTTGGTCTTGGTCTCGTCTCGACTCGGTCTCGGTCTTGGTCTCGTCTCAACTTGGTCTTGGTCTTGGTCTTGTCTTGGTCTCGATACCCTCTGGTCTTGGTCTTTGTCTTGGTCTTGATACCCTCTGGTCTTGGTCTTGTCTTGGTCTCGGATTAGGCGGTCTTGACTACAAGTCTACCTACAAGTCTGCTTTAAGACTACTCTGGTAAAAGGAAGCAAATATCACTAAAAACTACTGAGAGTTGTTTTTATGTAGTGTTAATGTATCACACTTCTGTTGCTTTTTTAGATGATTATATGGGAAAAGATCATCTCTACTTTAAACTATAGTCTGGCACTTTTAGTCATAAATGATTTTAAATTGTTCCAGAATGATATCTATGTCCACACAGTTGCTTTTTATGTCTTGATCCTGTTCAGGCTTTGGTACTTTGACCCAAATCAAATGTTTTTCCTAAATGAAGTCAGGATCATTTTTAGGCTCTCAGTCTCCTGTGCGTTGTGTGCCAAACACTTTAATTGTTATATAAAGTCTAAAAATGTGTGAATCAGATGAAAGAGTATACAGAGTTCTGCCTGTCATTATCTTCATTCGGTCCCCAGCATTAGAAAACACTCTTTGCTGCAGCACCAGTCGCAGGGAAACTGATCATTATCCACAGAGCTTCGTGGACGCAGATCATTTAAAACTAAATCTGTTTCTTCATGCAATCAGAGTCGGCACAGTTTTGAAGCTTTGTGAAAGTGTTGTAGTGAATGTTGGTGTGCACAGAGGGCTGTTAGTGTTGGAGTTGCTGTTATGGTGTGATGCCATACGGTGTTTCTACCAAGAACTTAACCTTGGCTTTGCAATGTTAGTTATTAACTTTCAGATCTAAACCCTGAGCCCAACCCTGGAGAACTGTGCCCTGTGTATGTGCTACACCATTTACTCTCAACTCTGAGAATATATTCACAGCTGTGGAGGGAAAGTAGGAAGATGTAATGAGCACTTCTCTCTGCATTTTTATTCTACGCCTCTACCAGCATTAGTTTTTGTGATTTGCAGTTTAAGATCTGTCACCTCGTGATGTCCACATGGAGCTGCAGGTACCTAAACCCAACTATGTTCAGGATTAGGTGATGAAGTCAAAAATATTTTCCTCAGTCCTCGTCATATACTTATGCTTGTTCGGGTTCTCTTTGTTTCATTCTGACATGTAGGACCCGATAATAACATGATGATGTTATGTGGATGTAATATGGTTTGTGTCATTAAAAGGTATTAAAGTTAAAAATATAGTAGAAACATAAATGTTTCATGTTAAGTTGCACTTAAGAGTGGTCAGCAAAGGTGATCTGTCTGTAACTGGCTGTGACACAAAAAAAGTAAACACAAAAACACTGAAAGGAAAGAAAAGGCTTGCTAGCTCGGAAACCATTAGCACAAAGAATGATTAGGCTCCTGTAACAGTGTGTAAGAATGTTTATGTCTGTGCTTGGTTATTACTCTGGGACAGAGCTGGACCAGCTGTGTGGGATTGTGCTTGGAGTCGAGGAACTGGCTGCTAACTGTGGCTAATGTGTATCGCTCATCTGCTCAGCAGGCTGGAGTGTCAAGGACAGTTGGAGTCAGGAAAACAGACGAACACAAGCTAGTCAGGACAAATAACTACCAGAATAAAACAGGAAGTGATACATAATAACTAAACAGAGAAACATGATTGTATTTACCGCATTAAGCGAAACAAAGCAGTCAGATAAGTCCAACTTTATTCAACTCATTCTTCTTGCTTCCTCCACTTCTGTACCATTGATTCATTAATGCTGTATTCTATCACAGCTGCTCTATTCCCATGTTGTTGCAGTATATTAATGACTAACCTCGTATTGTGGATGGATTATCTCAGTTGTTCTCCTGACTGAAGTTTGGTCCGTTTACAGCATCCTGCCATGCGATTGCATTTGTCCCTAACCATCGGGAACCCTCACGTTAACTTTTATCGAGTGGAAAAAAGTTAGTGTTCATCCTCCAGCTTCACTGTGTTTATGTTACACTAACATAGTTGTGTCGCTAGCGATCACGTAGCACATCATTATATACCACCTAGCCCACTGGTTCCCAAACTGTTTTTTGCTAGGCCCCCCTTTATTTTACAAGAACCCCTCCCCCACACCAACACATCCTCCAACCACACACACCCATATTTTGTTATCAAATTCCATTGCAGTTTATTCCACACCTCAAACCTTTTGTAAACAGTTAAACAAATAAAAGTTAACCGCAACAAATTAGAGGTTGCAATAAAATAAACCACTAAACAGACATCTTTATGGTGTAATTATTTTACATATGGTTGGTTTTTTTTGTTGTTGGCTTTTTTTTGTTGTTGTTTTTTTTTTGGTTGTTTTTTTTTCCTGTGTAATAATATTCAACATTGCTGTCAATACATTTTTTTAAAAATGTCTCTCTGTGCAAAATGGGTTTAAACACATAAACAGCTGTGGGATACTGTTAGTCCGTGATTTGAACCGGGGGAACAAATTACGGCAGGATCAGCCTGATATTATTTGTATCCCGCTGTAACTTTACTGCATAAAGAGCTAAAATCTCCAAAATTTAATTATATGAAGTGTTTGTGAAGTAAAAATCAAGAATGTGGGATACTGTTTGTCCGTGATTTGGAGAGCCCAGCGTGTGCTCCCGACACAGGGGAAATTAATTCTGTCGGGGAACCCTACCTTGGCACCGCCGTTATGCAGGTGAAGCCAGAGGCAAGATACACGTCAGGAAGGTGGTTTGGAATCATATTTGGCGATGCTTCAACCTCTGCTTTGCGTTTATGTGGGAGCCCCGTCAAAAACCTGTCCATTATGCTAGCAGTGTCCAAGCATTCTTTTTTTTAAAATTCATACTGCACCCCCACTCCAATGGCTCTGCACGACCCCTAGGGGGCACGCCCCACACTTTGGGAACCACTGAGCTAGCCCAACTTCAGTAACCCTACAAACGTCACTGCTGTTTAGCTTCCTGTCTTCATTTATGTTGGAAGTGATAGCAGAGCTGTACGTTTGAATGTTTCAGAAATCTCTCAGTCAGAACATGCTATATCATGTTTAGGTGGAAGCTAGCGAACTAACTTCCTGCTAACTGCTAACTACGTTAAACTTAATAAATCCTGTTTTCATGGATGCCTGGATGTTAAACTTAATTGTTACACCTGGTAAAGCAGCAACGCTGATCGTTTTATTAAAGATGAAAGAATTTAGACAGTTTTTAACTCTCAGTGATGCTGCAGTGTTCGTTTGACTTTGGGACCTGAACGGACGGAGTTTTGGACCCAGATTACTCCGCGAGGCTCCTGACTACGGTAGCTGTAATGCTCCGACAATCCATCAAGTGGTGCGGGCTGGTAGCTTACCAAAATCGTACTAAAACATTTTTGACAGATTCTTGAGCTCCGTGTACCATATGAAATCTGTTCGAGATCAGTAAGCACAACCAGAATTCATTCATAAGGCGCACCGGATTATAAGGCGCACTGTCGATTTTTGAGGAAATGAAAGGATTTTAAGTGCATCTTATAGTGCGGAAAATACAGGGAAACTGATACAAAACACAAGGAACAACCCAGAAAAATACATGAAGGCCAATAAGATCAAAACTCCTGGGGTTGGACGCTCACATACGCTTGTCTACATAGCATTAATATAAATGATAACTGATTGGTTGTTGTGACTCTTTTTTGACTCCTAACCTGTCGAGAGTTGTGACAAAGTGAGAGAGACTAGAGGAGGAAATATGAGAGAGTACAAGACCAGTCTGACCTCAAGAGGAGAGGCAGATAAAGAGATAAAAGGATAAAGAGGGATGAGAGACGAGATGGAGGATGCAAGAAGGGAAGGGGAAGGAACAGCCTGTCTGCTTCCTGTGTTCATCTATATTTCACAGCACTTTCAATTAGAACCAGTGTGGCTGCAGTGCGGCCCAGAGAGATAAAGAGAGCGATGGAGAGAGAGCGAGGTTTGCTCCAGGTCACGGTGGCCCTGGTAATGGCCTGTCTCTCGCTCTCTTCCCTTAAAGGTGTTTGCAAACATAAAGTTTGTTTACTTTGGCCTGAAGCAAAGCTCTTGGTTTGTTACGTCTGTATATTGCTCAGGTTATTTTTAATGTGGCGTAACTTCCAGCATGCTGTAATTTATCAAGAGAAGCCACATGGAGCAGCCTTTTCATTCACAAGATTTTTTGGCGTTGGGGAAACTTGCTCCTTGCTCATCCCAGTTGGTGCGGGAGAAGTTCAAAGTACAAACAAATTCTCTAAATATAACAGTCACACGGTGGGAATTTAATTGAAAATAGCTTTGGAAACTGTTTTTGACTGATAGTAAAAAGATTTTATGCCCCAAATCCACCCAAACTCTGTGGACATCAAATTTCATTTAGACCTCAAAATTTTCAAGTTGTGAAAAGTTTTTAAACTGGCCAGGAGAATTATTAGCAAAGTTATACAGGAAGCCTGACAGTGGTCCTGTCTACACCCATATGGAAAGGATGTATATAAATCTTATAAAGTTTGTATCTGTCTTGTGTGAAACTTGTATGAAAAGCATATAAGAGTGAAAACAGATATAAGATCCCTAGAAAAATTATATGAATGAAACTTGTATGTTTTGGATACTTACTACAACAATATATGAAAGTGGCCACTTTCATGAATAAATCATATAAGCCTTACATGATTCACTATATGAAGTAGGCCACATCTTATGCAAGTCTTTTATAAGTTTTTTCTATTTCTTTTCCATATGGTTACTATAGAGCCAAAAGGACGCTTGGACTAGCTTAGCTTTAATTATCAGCTGTCACCTGACCGTTAATATTTGTTTTTATTATTAGACTTTTATCAAAAAATCAGTCAACATTAACTGTAAAAGACAACAACAGCATGTGATTTCTCACACTGACCAGCCCATGTATCTTTGTGTTTTGCTTTGCTACCCCAACCTTTTCTCAGATTCAGTCGTTTGCTCCTGCTCAGATCATTCCTTCAGCTAGCACAGACCTGTTAACAAACCAAGACCAAATGTTACATTCGATGGTGTCAAATCAATTAAGAGAAAAAAACATTTTCAGATAGTTGGATGACAGGTTTTAATTATATAATGAATGTTGGGTTTGTGCTTTAAGCATCTTGAGTTCACCTTCAGTCCAACCTTCATCAGCCTCTTTGAGTTATATTTAGAGCTCATTTAAATTTTTATTTTTCAAAATAAATTATGCAGATCTCCGTTTTTTATTTATAAATGAGACCCAAAGAGGAAAAAAAGAGTTTAAAATGTGTTAAAAACCTGATTTTTAAAATCAAGTTTTAGTTGAACTTTGAAATAAAACTTGACACAGTTAACTAAAGCATTTAAAGTTCCTGGGTGCATGAATATTTAAAAGTCTCATTATTAGTTTGTAATTAAAAAAATAAAATCTAGTCATACTGAATATGAGAGATATACAAGTTGATGAAAGTGTTACTGGGAAGTTTGGCAGACTCAACAAAACTCAAACAAAACTATAATAAATACAACCAAAATACCAAAAAATGACAAATGAAATAAAAACGACTGCAGAGAGGTACAGAGCTATACGCAAACATTTATACTGCTAACAAGACACACAGAAGAATATTCATCTTATCTAAGCTAACAGAAGATGAACATAGTCTGGCAGCAGTTATCAAAATTACTACATTATTTCAAATGATGGCGTTCCTCGATGATCTGGTTTGACCTCTTCAGCCCCGTACCATCAAACAGGCTGCAAACAGCATCAGGCTGTAAGCAGGAGTCTGTCTGCAGATAGAGGATGATGGAAGTGAGAGGAAGCAAAATGAAGGCTGTCCTGAGGCTGGAGGGAAGGATGAGGACAGAGAGCATGTCAGAAAAGTGTTGCAAAACTAAGATTTGTTCACTCTTCAGTTTGATATTCTAAGCAAACCTCTTTGACCCATGAAGTAAACGTTGATTACAGCATGTCGAGAAATGAGGGTTGAAATGTGAGATATGTGAATCGTATCATAGATTTGTATTAAGTGTCGTATATGAACAATGCCTACCCCAATGACCGCTATTCATTTTTATGTGCAGTTGTCAGCTCAAAGATTCATTTTTTTAAAAATCAGAAGATGTGTGAGAGAAGGAGAACACAGAGACTTCTTCTATTCAAGGTCTAGAGCTTTGTACTAAACCCCTGCACCAGAGGAATGCTCAGAACATTATAACCTCTGGGGACAACAAATATCTTTACCAGATGTCAATTTATGCCCAAAAAATCGAAATAAAGTCAGAAGAATGCATCATCTGTGGAGCATGAAAAAGTATAGCGATTGTCCTAATATTAGCGGCTGATATTTCTTTTAGATCTGAAACATGACATCTGTGAAATCATGCTGCTGGTACTGGAGTTAAAAATACCAAATCATTTTCAGCATTTGAATGCCACATGAAAGAGCCGGAGTTGAAAGGCAGGTATAGGTCTGGTCGCTGTTGAAAGATTGTGCAGCACTGGAAGGATCAGAGTATTTTACTCCATGAATACTTCAGCAGTGGGCCATTCATATAAAACTGTGACCATAACCTCACAGCAACATCAAACATGCAAAGGACTGTGTTAAAGAGCAAGAGTAGAAACTAAGAAAGCCCTTGGAGGACTCGTCGTAAGCACTGGTGTGTATACTGGACTGGCTGCAGGGCTCTAGAGTGCGACCAATTTGGTCGCAAATGCGACCAAATTTCTCAATAGTGCGACTAAAAAAAATACTTGGTCGCACCGTATTTTCTCGGGAGAAATCACAATAAAAAGTTTCCGCAACTCTGAAAGTCTCCGTGTGTTCAACAACAGACACACATTGTGCCCATGTCGTGTTCTAAACCAATCAGAGATAGTTAGAGGCGGGGACCTCTGTGATTGGCCGTGGTCCAGATATTCCTGCAGGCCTACGTATGTTTACGTTTGAAAGTGCGGGCAGATAGAGAAGGGTGAGTAGCCAGGTCCGATAGAAGTGTATGAAGTTGGTATTGAGAAAATATGAAAAGAACAATTGATAACTTTTTCGTTAAGTTAAGGCCTGATCAGTCCAAAATTCTGAGCCAGCGCTCTGACACGGAGCCGACAACCTCTCAGTTTTTGTCAAATACTGGTCCGGAGACGGCATCAAAAAATGAGCCACATACGATCGACTCCCAGCCGGAGCCCAGTGAAAGTAAAAGTGAAAAAATGTATAAATTTCGAATCGAGTGGCTTGACCAGTTTCCCTGGCTAAGATACAGCCAAGCTGACAATATGATGCACTGCATTTATTGTCGCGAGTGTGGAAAGACCATGGCCGGCAACACTGCATTTGTCACTGGTGCTAATACGTTTCGACTTGAAACGCTGAAAAAGCATACAGTATCGAGAAGACACATTATATGCCGCGATAAATGCACTGCCCAAATGTCCCCTCTTCCCACTGCCTTTCAGCGGCAGGCAGGAGTAAACAGGTCATCGGAGAGATCAAGAAGGCCAAATTACAGGAGCTGGCCATCTGAGGGGCATGTGACTGCAATGGACGACAGTCCATAAGACAACAAGTTGTTCGGATATTGAAATGTTCAGATTGAAGCCTTTGACACTTTGAGTAACTTTTTAATTTAGATTTTTTTTTTAAGTTAATATATCTTGAGATGTTTTAAATTTCTTTAATGTTGAAATTTCAGCTCAGTGAAGCACTTTAAGCACAAGCATGTTTAAGTAATCTTTCTTGTAGAACTTTGCTACAAATAAAGAGCTTTGTGTTGAAAGGTTGTTAGTTAATCATTTACAAATCAGTATTTACAAATCAAAAAAACGTGAACATGTAAAACTGCCGTGTTAAGCAATGCAGTTAAAAAATTTGGGTACGCCTAACTTTTGTGCTGGTGCGCCTAAAAATAAAATTTAGGCGCACCAGTGCAACCATGGCAAAAAGTTAGTCTAGAGCCCTGGGCTGGATGGCGGAGAAGGTCAATTAAGGTCGCATTTGAGGAAAGACCATTTCTGCTGCATCCAGCATCTGTTCTCCAACACCACCTGCTTCTCCAGGTAACTAAGGCCTACAGAGAAGGAGTCTCCGGGCAAAACCACAGGCTATATACGTCAGCCATATGACTGGGCTGCTGCAGGGAGTGAGGCATGGAAAAAATGACTCGGTTGGTACTGACACACAGACACACTGTCATGATACTGAACACCACCACTGACATAGTGTGACCAAAGGAAATGATGAGGAGAGGCACATCAGGAAATTAATGATTACACCAAAAGTATCAAAGTCTAAGGAGCTTAGAAAGAAAAGCATCTGGACTTCTTTAAGCTGCTTGAAGACGTTTCACCTCTCATCTGAGAAGCTTCTTCAGTTCTAGGGTCAAATGGTAGAAAGTCCCAGATTTAAGCCCTGTGGGAGTGTCCCCCCCCAAGAGCACTCCACCCCTCGAACCAGAATCTGAGGAACCTCCAGAGTCCCCGCCAGACAGGGATCTGGAAGTAGGCATCCTTCAGATCGATCGTGGCAAACCAAGGGTCAGCCATCAATATGGGATATGTAACGGAGTGGAGAGATACTCTCGATATGATAGAGAACTTCAAGACATATTGAGGAAGTCATTTATCCATTTAAATCAGCTGTGTTGGATCAAGGACACATCTAAAACCTGCAGGACACCGGCCATCGAGGCCTGGAGTTGGACACCCTTGCTATACAGGGACTAGAATTAAAATAATGATGTGAATGATCAGGACCCCACACAGCGGTGGCATTTTCAGGGTTTTTTATTTACAGTCACCTCCATTATATGAGAAACTTTAAAAAAACACAAAAAGCACATGAGCTGGTAACACGGCATGCCTCTCCTCTCTCATCTGAATCAAGCAAAGACTGACGACATACAGGGCTATCGCCCCTAACCCATAGTCTACTCAGTACCGCTAGTTTGAGCTGAGGAATCGAAAACTCAACACAAATGACTGAGAATTACATAAAGCTCCCCCCTCTTCTGATTAACACATTTACAGGTCTGGCCTGGATCTGGTGTCAAGCCGGCACTGCTGGCTGACTTCTGGCATGATAAGACGTATGTCATCCAGATGTGGGCCAGGTCTGGCAATGATGGCACTATTTATGTTCCTATTTTCCTATTTTAGTTAGAACACCCAAATGCCATGTTGCAATACTATACTGCTATGGTAGCCAACGTTTCAAATGCAGGGTTGACAGGTTTGTGAGTGTACACTTTATCCAAAACCTAGTGAGGGTTTACTCATGTTTACCACCGGGTGGCTGTAGTTCAGGGGGTAGCGCAGGTCACCTACTGATCAGAAGGTTAGTGGTTCGATCCCTGGCTCCTCCAGTCTGGATGTCAAGAGTGTGAATGTGTATGAATGTAGCTAGGAAGCACTCAGTTTAGAGAAAGTGTGTGAATGTGGCATGTTGTGTATCGCACTTTGAGTAATCTGGGAGAGTAGAAAAATGCTATACAAGAATCAGTCCATTCACTGTCTGAACAGAGTGTCTTCATGTTTCTTTTGCACTATTATGTTCCTGCACATGTTGTTATTACATGGCTTGATTAAGGTACACATTAGGCTGACATCTGGGGCCAGAGCTGAAACTGTTCTGGGCCAGCACAGGGCCACCAGTGTGTCTGCAACTGGCCTTGTGCTGGCCCATGTGTGGACATGGGTAACCAGGTCAAACCAGGTCTGGGCCACCAAAGGGCCATCATTCTTTGCGGTATGTGGGCCATGTGTAAGCACATTGTGTGGGCCAGATCCGGATCATATCAATTTTGCTATGTGAGATGGCTCTATATAAGAAAAAATATTCAACAAATCCCTTTGTATCCTGAAACAAACAAAAGGAAGCATTCCTATGGGGAAAGAAACCCCTCCTCTTGGTTTAACTTGCTGATGTCAGACATGACATCATCAGAAAAAATCAGGAAATAGTGGGTGGGCCTTTCTCACACCTGACCTACATGAAGACTGAAAACAAAGAAACAATGTAAGTATGCGCACATGAGTTAATCTGCAACATAATGAAATATAAAGCATCACGTTACTGAGTATTTGCTTTGCTGAATGTTTGTTTGCCTGCAACATGACGCTCACACAAACAAACCCAGGGTAGTAAGTGCAGCAATGTTACTTTGACAATAGCAAATTATAGCAAATAAATATACAGAGAGAATAATGTGCATAAAGTCATTACTTCTGGGACAAGTGGAGAGTATTACAACTGCTCATCCACCTTGTCACCGGCAGGGGAAGAGTGACCAAGAAAAGATAAGAAAGGTTTTGGAGTGACGGACTCAGAAGGCCGAATCTACACTCCCTTTAACTTTAAATAATACTGTTTCCAATTCTCATGATTTTATTGACAAGTCCGGCTTCCTCCCCAGCAAAAATGAATTCGGTCTCTCCTGCTGCAGAGAGGGACATACACTTACAACACTCCCTCTTTATTTCTTTCACCTAATTGTAAAAAAACACACACCAAAGGCTCCGCTTTCTATCTTACTTTGAAAATCTTAACAAAGTACAAGTCAGCAGTCTGAGAGCCAAGTGCTCAGTTACTCAATCTCTCTCTAGTTCCTGTCAGTACTCTTGGATTTTGGATCAACTGAAGGCTTTTCAAGGATGTTTTAGGACATCCTGGTCAAAAATGACTCCAAATTCCTCACTGTGTTACTGGAGGTCAAGGTAATGCAATTCAGTAGTAAGTATCTTGTCATGAAATGGGCATGTGACAAGCAGAGCGTGGACCCCGATGCAGTACTGAGCAGATGGAATTAAACTCAAAATCAAAGTTTTATTTAGCTGGCAACAGGCAGACTGAACAAGAGCAATTACAAACCAGAGCAGGAACAAACTGACTGGAGGCAAAATAGATCGAGGGAAATTCCCAAACCAAGAGGGAGGACGCAACACAGACAGAGGGAGACACACACACACACACACACACACACACACCAGGTAACAAGTAAAGAGGAAACACAGCTGACAGGAATCACAGGATAGCACACAAGACTGTCAAAATAAAATAGGAGCTAATATACACACTGAAACCCAGACTAAGACTCAATAACTTGGAGAAAAACTGACTTGGACACATAAGTGACTGTAGAGACCAGACACACTACTGAGACACGGCACAGAGGGACTAGATGGACACAGGGATAAGACTAAATATCACATAACCTAATGAGGAACACAGACTGAAACTCAGAAGCACAAGGAAACATTATACTGAAAGAGCTAGAACATAAACCACATCTAAAAATCTAAGAATGAATTATATGTCCACAACAAAAACTCAGAATGCTGGGATCGTGACATATCTGGTTATACACAGTGTTTCAGGGCCGAGTACAATTACCTCAGTTATATCTGAATCTAGGAGCAGGAAATGAGGCCATCCAGGTCTTTATGTCATTACGACATTCCAAGTTAACCAACTGGTGTGTGAGAGCATTTATAATGCAAATAGGTTTTGTTCTAGCACAGGGCCCTGTGGAACTCCATAATTAACCTCTGTGTGTTCTGTCTGTTTTTATTTCTGGTAATCCTTTTAGAAACTCAAATATTAATATGTAATAAAGAATAAACAATGGACTCCTTTTAGAAAAAATAATCATGTGTTATGATTTGTATAACAATGTTGGTTGGTTGGTAATTTTTTATTTCAACATGTGAACAATATATACATTTAGAAAAGAAAATAAGAGAGAGAGAAAAAATACTATACAAAATACATACAAAAAACCCCATTCTGATTAATTTACATGTTGAAAGGGAGTGGGAAGAAGTAAACACTTATTTAATCCCACCCCTTTGCCATAAATTATCAGTTCATATTTAGTCAGCTTCCTTACTGATATAAGTTGTAATAAAAGTAGTGAACAGATTTCTGATATACTTTAATACTATAATATCACATCATGAATTTTTTATATATTTTTTTTAAATAGAGACATTCACTTAATTTCAATATTTTCCTTTTCTTTATAGTTCGAGAAGATCATATTTTTATAACTCTTTTTGAACAGTTTTATGTTTGGACATTGCTTTAATTCCATATTCAGACTGTTCCACAGTTTCACTCCATGAACAGACACACAAAAGCTTTTTCTTGTAGTTCGTACCTTCCCTGTTTTGAAGTTACAAAAACCCCTTAAATTATAACTTCCTGTCAGGATTCCTGGGTTGGTGACCCAGCGTTTTCAGTTCATGTTCTGTTTTCACCACTCCTGCCATTTCCTGTTTCATTATGTTCAGCTGTGTATTCGCCTGTGTCCAATTATCGTCATCATCCAGTCTGTGTATTTAAGTTCCTCAGTTTTACCACTTCTCTGTCGTGTCATTGATGTTCTGGTGATGTTATGTTGTCATTTACGCCTGCGTTCAGTCAGCCAGCCATTCGGCCTTTCAGTCAGTCCTTCAGTCATTCAGTCAGTCGTCCAGCCAGCCAGCCATTTCCTACCTCTGTTCTGTTTGTTCATTCCATCAGCAATAAATAGCAACCTTCACCTACCTACCTGTGAGTCCAGCGTTTGGGTCCTCTTTCTCTCATCCACGACACAGATCCTGACACTTCCTTCTTAACATGTTAATTATATGTTAATCATAACCAGCAAACAGAGTCAAAAACGGGCAATGCCAATTGGATAAACCAACCAGAGCACACACTCATAATACAACTACATTTCTGTTACTTGTGATTATGACTTCATTTGCTAATTATTATTTCAAACTATGATGTCTGGGTGACCATCACAGCACAGAAAATCTTAAAAATGTGAAAAATATCAAGTCCCTGTAACTAATATGTATTCTGATTACAGTCTTGATATCACACAGAGGTATTTTTCTCTGGTTTGGCTCAGAGCTGGAGATGTGCTTACAATATCAAACTCAGTGAATCACTTTAAAAATCTGCACTTTTGTGGTATTTTGTGAGCAGTTATGATATCACTTATGTTTGCCCAGTTTGATCTTCACTCCACCAACACCAACACTTTCACTCAAAGCTTTTCCATCATCTGATGTAGTTTTCATTGATCTGTTTTCTCTCTTTCTTGTTTAACCATCTCGACATGGACTCAACGCAAAAACAGCCAGCAGTGGAGTGTGGCTACAGACAGAACTGCACTGAGCATTACAAGCCATGAAAATATGTGCCTGTATAACATAATACATTCAAGTTTCAGAAAAACCTCAGCTTCATTTACTTATTCTTAGTGTCTGTTTTTTCTAATCTTAGAAACCTTAGTTAATTTCTGTTAATTTCTTATAAATATTATCAATAATAGTTCATTAAAAAATTAAAACCTTAGGCTGTATTTTGTCTTCCCTCTCTGCCAAATAACTTGGTCTGCTATTGTTTCTTGTTTTGGTCTTCTGTTGAATCCAGTTGCTGACAGTCAGGCGACACTCAGGCTCAGCTGGAGCCACTCGCTTCAGCACCGCAATCAAGCTAAAAAAGTCAGAGCTCTGTTGATCCAACCCTTCCTTTAACCTTAACTAGTAATGACTTAACACAATTTTAACCATTAGAGAAGCAAATGATTCAGAACCTCACAGACATAATATTATGTACAGCTACTTTTAATGCTATTTAATATTGTCTGTTTAATAGATATATTTATCTATTTAATATTAATATTTATTTAGATTCTTTTTCTCCAATTGATCTGAATTGACCATCACAGCACAGAAACAGCTTTAGTGAAGGTTACAAATGATCTTATGGCCTCTGACAGTGGACTCATCTCTGTGCTTGTCCTGCTAGACCTCAGTGCTGCGTTCGATACTGTTGACCATAATATCCTATTAGAGCGATTAGAACATGCTGTAGGTATTACAGGTACTGCACTGCAGTGGTTTGTATCATATCTATCTAATAGACTCCAATTTGTGCATGTAAATGGAGAGTCCTCTTCACACACTAAGGTCAATTATGGTGTTCCACAGGGTTCAGTGCTAGGACCAATTCTGTTTACATTATACATGCTTCCCCTAGGCAGCATCATTAGAAGACATAGCATACATTTTCACTGCTATGCAGATGACACGCAGCTCTATCTATCCATGAAGCCAGGTAACACACACCACATACTGGTGTTTGTTTGTTTGGTATTTTTTATCAAGAGGAAGGCTTTAATACTCGCACCCAACATACTCAGCTCTGCTGCTCAACCCACAAATGCATTTCCTGTACAAATGTGGCACCATTTATTAACAGGCTTTCAAACAATATAAGATTTATTGCTAAGAAAAATTGTTACAGCAAGGAAATAACAGACCAAACACAAATTTTGTATTAGTGCAGGCTGTCTTAACTTTCCTGTTATATTACATTAAGATTTTGATTTGAGGTCTTCTGTTTTTCTCTTTTTTTATTTAATTGAATTACTTTTTTTGTTTTAGTTTGGTCGATTGTAAACTCCCAAACAAGAACAAATCAAAACCGGTAAAGCAGCAAAATCGGAACTCAATCAAAAAGCAGCGTGACCTGGAATACTGGTCATGTATGCTTTGTTCATTCATTAGTATTATTCTTTGTATTAATGCATTAAAAAATATATCAAAGCAATCATTTCAAGCACCTTTTAATCACCACAGTTTTCATGTTTCCATGTCTTATATTCTACTAATTTGAAAACTTGAAGAATTCTACTACATTTTAAATATATCATTATTATTATTATTATTATTATTATTATTATTATTATTATGAGGTAGAAAAACAGTATAATTTGCTTCCAACTCAATTATTTAAGTGAAGTGTCACAAACAGAAATAGGTAACCCAAAGGTGTTCCAAAAAGAAAGAAAACAAAACAATGTGATGACAAAAATATTTGTAACAGACAGAATATGAATGACTGAGGAAACAGGGCTGGTATAAGAAGGGGATAATGAGCACATGCAGAGCAGGTGTGCAGGTGGGTGGAGCTAATCCACAGATCAGAGGTTACTGCAGGGGAGGTAGGTGATAGAGTAAAGGAGAACATGCAAGAGCATCTGCTGAATAGAAGGAGCGAGGCAGGCACGAAATATGACAGCTGTTAAAACTTTTCACTAAAAACAATCGTCTCACTGTTAAATCTGCAGGTTACAACCACAGGAGGAAACCAGTACAATACACTGCATTCTCATCATTAACTAACAAGGTAATGTCAGCTACAAGTACCCCAATAGCTAACCACCATCTCAAGACTGGACCCAGCCTCTCTCCTCTCTGCTGCCTCACACAGCAACATATCTTCATTACTCCTTCCTCAGACTATGAAACTGTATTACCTTTAATATATATGAGAAGACTGGAAGAAGGAATGAAGCACTAACAAATGGCAATGTTTGTTAACAACATGTATGCAAAGCTCACTTTACCCGAATGTGTCTTTTATTTTCCTGTTGAAATCATCAGCAAAGTAATAAAATATGAATTTCTTATGCTGACTGACCCAGACACATTTCTGTGAATGAAAAATGAGCTTTCAAGTTGTCTGCCTCCCCCACATACGTAACAATCAACTTCAACATCAATTAGCATTCAGTATCAAATCTCACAGTGCGTACTGAGCTCGAGCCGCAGATTATTGAGGGGATAATTATTGCCTTGCGGTGCTTTAAAGTCATCTGTCGACTGACTGACACTTATACATAAACATACATGAACAGTAATTACTAACAACCACATAAAGACACATAAAGAATGAGTGACACTGACAATTAACACACATGCACTCTTCTTTCCTATGCCTTCCAGAGGGGCCTGTTTACACCCCAGTCACAATAATCCATCTCCATAAAGTCGATACAGGGCTCCGTCTCTGGAATTGTCACACTCACTAATTACTCTTAAAGATAATCAGCCCGTGTGGCTGGAGATGCAGCTCCTTTCCATGGCTCCGTCTTCTCAGGGAATGAGAGGTTTAATCTGTGGCAAGATCAGAGCTACTGGGAGCAGGGGGAGGAGGGATGGGAGGTGGATAGAGGGAGGTGGGTGGAAATGAGAAGGAATTTGGGCATCTTAACAAACTCTTAATTACATTCTCTATCCTCCGCTGGTGGCAGGCGTAAATGGCGGTCCCCGGGGAGCCTCTGATCCACTTTCTGATCTGCAGAATGCACAGCCGAGCTGCTGATCAAAAAGATGGAGCAGCCTAGATGCTTCAAACACATGGGACCTTTTTCCAGCGTGGGACTCGTAACTTGTCATTGAGCGGAAGTTTGAATTGTTGAAATTCATGCTCAAAAAAGAAGAAAAAAACCTCAGTTCTCTTTAAAGAGATGGAAAAAAAGAGAATCTGAAGAGAGACGGGAGTGTTCAGTGGCTCCATGAATTGATAATGAGCATTTTTGCAACGTGCTGTAGGCGTTTGTCCCATATATGAGGCAGAATTCATTGGAGATGACCTCCACCCACATTCTCGCTGTTCTAATATGCCAGGCGCAGCTTTGATGTCGGCCATCAGCTGAATCCCTGGGGAAGCTCTGCTGTAATAAACCACAGCAGTGAGCACATTTCAACACACTCACCAGCAGGAAGACCCATCGGCCCTTCCCAGTGGCTCTCTGGGAGCTGCATGAGGTCAGGAGGCCAGTGAGAATGGATCATGTCAGGTTATTGTACTTGTTGTCCTCTGCTGACCACCAGTGTTACATTTCTTCTCCTCTATATGAAGCAAAATTTGATGATAAGATACAGTGATAAAAGGGTTTTGTTTGTTTTGTTTTTTTAATTATTCCAAGTGTTTAGACCGGATCTGGGTATTCTACAGCCCCATGTGACCATCGCTGACCAGCCTGCATGAGGTCAAAGGGAAATTCAAACGTAACTGAGTACATTGTGCAGTTTGTCCCTGTCAGCCACAAACTTTCTTTTATGAACTCCCTGTCAGAGAATGGCTTACAGTTTTTAGCAACTGTGTGAGAAATGATGATACAGCTTTGTTGCTTTTATTTTGAACCTGACTGCTATTTATTAAAATTAAATTTACTTACATGTGTAAACAAATCCAGCTCCACTGTAAATGTATTGGAACAGAAACAAAGATGTCAGTTCATGTTTAAAAGAAAAAACGTGGTGGATCAGCCCAAAACAAAAATGGCCTTTTAATGATGTGAAGGCAGTTGGGAGCAGTCACCAAGAAGACCATTGGTAACACAACATACCATAATGTATTCAGATCTTATATCTGCCCAAGAGGGCACATGTACAGGCTAATCTGCAGTTTGCCAGTGAGGTGTGCTGTGGTCACATGGTGCCAAAATCAAGCTCTTTAAAAGTACCTTCCCAGTGTTGGGAAGGTACTTTTAAAATGTATTCCACTACAGATTACAGATTACAGATTACGTGCCCCCAAACGTATTCTGTAACGTATTCCGTTATGTTACTCAATGAGAGTAACGTATTCTGAATACTTTGGATTACTTAATATATTATCATGCTTTTTACAGCTACATGAATGTCCTATTGCTGTGTGATTTATTACTATTACTGAAGGTTACTCACCATACCAATACCAACTAGATGTTTAAATCTTAATATAAAATGAGTAACAGTAGGTGGACATTAGGTAAGGCTGCACTTTTTGCAGCGATCTTGTATAGAAAACAATTCGGTGCGTATATAAAACAGGTCCGCGGCTCCGGGGACCTCTGGCTAATACGTCGGGTTCCTGTCGGGCTCGGATATTTGGGTTTCCACCGGCGTGGAATTACCAAAAATAGAGAGAGCATAGCCTAACATATGAAACAGGAAAAATGCCACCGTGTGATCCATTTATTTCAACAAAGTAACTGTATTCTAAATACCACATTTTTAAACGGTAACTGTATATAGTTACTCATGTTTTGTATTTTAAATACGTAACGCCGGTACATGTACTCTGTTACTCCCCAACACTGCTGGTGGAGAAAATATGACAGCAGTGGTCTTAAATACAGCCTCGCTGATTATTGTCAATAGGTTACAGGTTAGTAGGGCAAGGTGAGGAGCCAGGGCTCTGTCCAGAACGCGGACACAGGTAAACACAGGAAGGCAGTGGAAAAACACCAGATTCTCACTCGGATCCCGACACAAACTTCCAGATTTCCATCAAGGTGGAAAATTTTTATGTTTTCTAATTGGAGGAGCTGGCAGCTCAAACAAATCCCTCCCTAACGTGTACACAGGCCGTGTGTGTGATATATTATATAAAAGTCATTTGTTCACAGAGATGCTTTGACTCAGGCTTCAACTGAAACAGTCTGGTGTTACAGTCGATGGCTGTTCAAAATCTGACAGGGAAAATCTCAGCGCTGCTAAAGATGAGATGACAGATGAGTGAAATAAACCCAGAACTTAAAGTTGTATTTTGACATTGTATAATACACCAGGAGACGCTGTTTTAGTCAGTGATAAAAAATTAACCATGTTGTTGGTGTTGAAGTTAAAATAGTTTCAAAGTCAGCAAGAGTTTGTTACACTTTTGGAGGAGCATGGGGACATAGGCTACCACACCTGTCAGGTGGCTCAGCATGGGCAAAGCGCTAAAAAGTTTATTAGGCCTGAGAGCAGACATGTTAAAGGTTTGTCAAAAGGACACGGACATCCCAGAGCTCATACATGGAGAATGGAAAGCAGAGCTTTTGATATAACTTTTCAAATTTCCACCTCAGACCCCAAACAGTAGATTCTGTTAATCTGGACATAAATTTTTCAGTGGGAGAAACTGCGACACTGAACCTGACTTTAATGCACTTAATCAAGACCAAGACCAGCTGGATTCCTTTTACTGAATAAGAAAAAAGAACTGGAAAAGCAGCAGATCAAGTACTACAAGCAGAATAACAATACTAGATTATTCAAAGTTTGTATTTTCAGGGAAGTCAGTGAAATCGTGATTGAATCCTGGCATTTTTACCATTTTTACACATTCTCATCGCCTAATTCAACATGTGCTCGAACCAGTAATGGTTTATAAAGAGAAATAATAATAAATAATTTTAAGGAGAATTTAGTTCACCTCAGTAGTGCCAGTTTGTTATGTGGCCCCTTGGGAAAATGAAATGCCCACCCCTGGTTTTAGAGAGTAGTCTCCTTATTTGGGATAGAAGTATCACTCATGGCCACAAAAGTATTAGATTTGTTGTTGTTGTGCAGGTATCTACTACCAGGGCACACACTGAACACAGACATGAATCACAGTTTGACTATTCAATTAAATTCATGGAGTTTTATTTATACGGGGCCAAATCATACCAGGAGTTGCCTCAAGGTGCTTTATATTGTAAGGTAAACCCCTGAAACTGTAAACCCCCAACAATTGGACAATCCCCTGTGACCGAGCAACAGTGGGAAGGAAAAAGGGCGATAGGAGAGAATAATGACAGTATAAGTATAATTACTCTGGACATCACTTTAAGGTCTCTTTGGACTGGTTTTCATCCTTGCTGTGTTCTTGGCTTTGTGTTCTGTTACACTAGCTAAGGTTACTGCAGGTTCCAGCATGACTCAGGTTGTAGTTGGGAGAAGAACTTGGCAATGACCATCTGTACCCCCAGCCCATGGATCACCTTGAACCTAAATGGCTGTAGAGCCAGATTCCAGGGCGTTATTCAGGCAGAGGACAAAAATGAGGGAGAAGTCAGGCAAATACCACCTGGCTCTGCTCCATCCACTGGACCAGATCTGGAGCACCCTTTCAGGACGTCGGTTAAGGGATTGGTCAGCTGCAGTTAGTTAGGGACGGGAACGTTGGGGACAACAAGCCAGTCCCACGAGGTTTATTCAGTTGCTTCACTAACCTTTCAGTCTGTGTGATAGACACTGGTCCTTTTAAAGTGCAAAACATAAACAGTCCCCTGGTTCCTATCTTTTTTGGGACGCCGAGTCAGGAAATGATCCAAAACAGCATCTTTGCTACACTCTTTGCAGAAATGCTGCTCAGTGGCACAGGTTCCAGATATTGCATTGCATAATCCACTCAAAGTAATTGAAAGTGATATCCACATGCACTCTAGTGAAATGGCTCTGTAAGGTCTATGCCATCATGTTCAAACAGGACCTTCAGTAATGGCTATCTCGGAATGCGCCATTCTGGGCCAACAGAATTGGGCCATAATTTGCTCCAGAGTTTTATTATATAACATGGGACCAGCCATCATGTTATAATGAGCTGCCTGAAAATGTAATTCCCGATGGCTTTTTGGCACCAGCAACTTGGTGAGCTCTTTTCCTGTACAACACTTGGCTCATCCCCTTCCCCAATCCCATGCAGTGTAACTGCTAGGGCCAGAGAGAGTGATGGTGGTGCAGGAGAGGACCCAGACTCAGCAACCAGGTTCTCCAAAACTTGCGTCTGGCACTCAGCCTGAGTCTGTAGCCTCCCAAGTGGTTGCTGGTAGATGGTTGCCTGCTCCTGATGGTTGCCTACCTCACATGCTAGCTCTGCCACCATGTGCTCCAACACCTGGACCAGCTATATTGGGTGTGGGTCCAGCGTGTCGTATTAGAAGTTTGGGCATCACAGTAACATTAGCCAGTATTACTACAGGTCCCAGGACACACACAGGTTATGGTTGGTTGCAAGTTTTACTTTTATTTACATTTTTTGTTAGTTTTCAGGCCTCCGTAGCCACGTTCCTTCTGACAGTATGATTAGATCATCACTGAAAGTTGCACCAGACATACTGCATCACTTTTAAGTCACGAGTAATGTTTAATACATGAGCATTGAGTAATTACCTCAACACTGATCACAATACTGAAAAAACTCTGACCCACAAATACCTGAACTCTTGAAGTCCTCTGGAGGCCCATTGATATATCTGTAGCATGAAAATACTTTCAACCATGCTGTTGCTTTGGATCGGACTTTTGGTCATGGTGGTTTGTTTCTAGCATGATTTCTGTCATGAGGCAAAATATGGGTTTCAGGCACAACTTTTGTCATTTTCAAGATGGTAACATTTGATTGGTGGATCTTTTTAAAGCTTTGCAGATCTAGAGGTAGTCTTAATATTCTGAGAAAAAATGTGTGTTTGCTTTTTGATGTTGGGTGGTATTTATATTTTCATCTATTTGGAAATATTTTCTCATGAAACAAAACTGGGGGTTTTTTGTTTGTTTTTTTGTTCTTTTACTTATAATGAATGCATACGTTGTAGTGTAATTACAATAAAACATTATTTTCCATCATAATTTACCTTCAATTGACTACATCAAACTACAAACTTCATCACTGGACTGTGTGATCATTTTCAAAGCAGACTGATTAGCAGTCAGAGTAGTTTCCCAGGGTTCAATGAAGAATTTTAGTCTGCAGTTTTTAGTGACAGTCTTTGCATATTATACAGCACCATACACTTTATATTGATATCAAACGTTAGTACAGAGCTCGCATATCAGCCTACAACCTTTGTCAGATCACAAAATTCCATATTGTGTGAAATATGAGGACATTTCTAAACTAGCTGCAAAGGAAACTGGGAGATTAGGGTGGAAAGTGCATTAGGATGCTCTGGTTGTATATATATATGAGGATGGAGAGAGGGAGAGGGAGGAGGGTAGGTTTTTAAGTTGCTGTCACCACACTGTCACCGTGTCTGTCAGAACAGATCCATCAAGGCTCTGACACGTCAGGTTTCACATTTGCATGGAGTGCAGCAGGAGCGTGTCCTTATTATGCATTCTGTCTCACACTAACCTTCCTCTACCAGATGAGCTAACTAGCAGCGAGAGAGGCATATTTTATAAAATGGCATGAGCTGGAAATGATGGAGAGGTGTTATTGGCATCTGACTGTGTGTGTGTGTGTGTGTGTGTGTGTGTGTGTGTGTGTGTACCTGTCTGTCCGTCTGTGTCTCCATGCAGTGCCAGGTGCCTCCATCTTCCCAGGTGTATAAAGATCAGCCATCTAGTCAAGTAAGTTGCCACTAACTATGTATTGCTTTGCATTTTTCTCTGCAGGCTCAAACCTGGATATAGTCATGTGTACGTCTGTGTGTGCTGCACAGTATGGAGATGCAGATGCAGTCGGTCCCTCGGTGGGAAAGCTTCCGCTGGGACAGACACAGCTGTGGCACGGCATCAGGTTGCTAACGAGCCTTATCGCACAGGCCCTAGACTGTGCACACACACACACGCACACACGCACACACACACACACACACAGAGGGAGTCGTGCACAAATTCACTTTCAGCCACAAAACCGAGGTCAGAGGTGTTAAAGTGTCCCACTCTAAGAAATACATGCAAATATTTCCTCCATTGTTCTTTCACTATATGATTGCATCTGCAACTTCAATGAATTATTTTTTATTGTCATCTCAGTTGTATACGAGTGTATACATCAACACTGAGTGAGATGAGAAACAAGTGAATATTTAAATTATTATCTTACTGCGATTTCATAGTTCATAGACTGACTTCTTTGTGCAAATTGTATCTCTCTTCAAGGATAAAGAGATCCCCCCCCAATGTGTTAGGTTTATAAGGTTTAGTTTATAACTTTGATGAAGCAGTGAACTCTCGACTCATTTAAAAGTTTGTCAATAACCTAAACACTCATGTCTAATAGCTATTACATACTAACAGCTGCTATGTAACCCTTTGTTTCCAAATCTGGAAACAATGGCTTGTATTTATAGTGCAACTCTTGTCACAGCTAAAACTGAGGGCAAAAAGGACAAAAACAAATGTTATAAACTAGCTCTACAGCATGCTGGTGTGGAGGTTAGCACCACTGAAGATCCTGGGTTTGTATTCACCATCTGGCCAAGTTAAGGATCCTACAGTAATACAGAGAAAACACTAACACTCAGATGCCCCCAAACCTCTCTGAATACCATGTCTTTTGTTTCTTGTTTCTGGACTTCTTCCAGTCTATCTATAACTACAGTTAAATGCAAACTCCCACTCTTTCCCATCCACAGGAAGTTTTCGTACTTGCTCCATTATTCCATCTTCTCCTTCTCTCCACTAGAAACTGTTGAAGGTAAATGGACTGGTTCTTATATAGCGCTCTTTCTACTCAATCTTGAGCACTAGGGGAAGCCAGGAATAGAACCACCAACCTTCCGATCGATCAGTAGATGACCTGCTCTACCGCCTGAGCTACAGCCACCCCTACCTACCCTACCCACCCACCCAAGGTACTGAGCTCATGAAAAAAAGCTTAGATCCACCTGTTTTTTGATGCCAAGCAGATTTAGGAGAGTTGGACAGGACTGGTATCTGCTCCTTTGTGAAAGGATGAACAGACGGAGCACTACCAGAGACCTACAAAGTGACCTCGAGCAGGCACTGGTGTTAATGTCTCTGACCAATCAGAAATAAATAGCATGAGGGTGTCCTGAGGGTCAAACGCCCTCTAGTGAATCCAGTGCTCACTGGCCTAGTACCATGGAGCCCCATTAGCATTTTCTATAGTACACCTGAATTGGCAGGTCTACCACTGGAACCCTGGGCTCTTCACACCTTGACCACATGTCATGCATGTGAAAGTGTCTGAAGAACCGCGGAGAACATTATGGTGCCTGTAACATTTTTCAACATGCCCTGTCTGTAGGTGGATCAGTGATGTCTACGGAGACACATCCATGGAGAGACAAGTAGACCTCTACAGTCTAGGCAACAGCAGAGTGACTGCTGTTAGGTATTAGGATGAAATCCTTCGACCTGAGTTTGGACAGAAAAGCATCTGGACTTCTTTAAGTTTCTTGAAGACTTTTCATCTGAGAAGCTTCTAAGTTCTAAGAGCGACTGGTGGAGAGTCCCAGATTTTAAGCCCTATGGGCGTGTCCCTAAGCGGTCCTGGACCCCGTATTGATCCTCTGCCTAATCACAAATGGGTGTGGGTCACAATCAGCCAAAGCTTCAGGTCAACCCGTTTGGAGACTTTGCCCCACCCTATCGACCATCTTTGAACAGTGGCAGTGGCTTACAACACCAACTGTCTGTCATCTGTAATCCAGTTTTCAGATCCCTTCCCAGACACCTTAAAGTCCACTCACATCCTGGGTCATCTGTTCTCAGTAAGTCACATGATAGGGTGGGGCTAGGTATTCATTCAGTGGTGCTGGTTTCAGTCATTGTGCAAATGTCCTGTTTATAAGGTTGGAAACCTGCAGTCAGCTGAGACTGAAGAAGTCACCTGATGATGATGATGATGAAACGTTTCTCCCACTGAAAACGTCCAGATGAACAGCTTTTTGAGATTTACTTACCTGGATGACTGAGCATGCATCATGATGTCTGACAGTGGGTTCACCTGAAACCTTGAAACTTTGGAAAGCTTGGAAAGGAAAATACCAACATAAGCAAAAACCACATTTTACTGTATATCAGCCTGTAACTATATTTTTCAGTCCTTTAAATTTGGAGATTTTATGATAAGAGTCTACAGCAGGGGTGTCCAAAGTCCGGCCCGCGGTCCATTTTTAATTGGCCCTCAAGTAATTTTATAAATAGAATAGAAAATGGCCCGCACTTCAACTTTTGCTTGAGTGTATTGCACTTCTTAGTTTTAACACCAGGGGGCGCTACTGTTGATCAAGGCAGTTGCTCCACCAAAAAGGACAATCACAGAAGAAATTTACCCCAAGTTACCAAACATGGCAGAACCAAAGAGGCCAAAGGTAGAAAGTGAGTGCAGAAAATTTCAGACACGGTGGGAGAGTGAATATTTCTTCAAAGAATTCAAGGGGACGTGTGTCTGTTTGATCTGCACTGAAACTGTGGCAGTTATGAAAGAGTATAATGTACGACGTCATTATGAAACCAAACATCAGGCCTATGCATCCTACACTGGTGCTGAGCCAGAGCAGAAATTAAAGCAAAGGGTAGCTCTCCTGCGGGGTCAGCAACAGTATTTTTTTCGTGCTCAAATTGTCCAGGAAAAGGCTCCAATAGCAGCTATGAGGTCGCCCAACTCATCGCAAGACATGGCGAGCCTTTTTCAGATGAGACCTCATAAAACGCTGCCTCGTTAAAGTCACCGAAATAACGTGCCCGGAAAAAGTGCAGGACTTCAACAACGTCAGCATGTCCAGAAATACAGTTGTGCCACACACTGAAGACTGTCAGCCAACTTTAAACTGCAACTGTCTGATAAAGCTGTGCTTTTGATTTTTACTCCATCACATGCGATGAGAGCACCGATGCCACAGACGCCGCACAGCTGCTAATGTTTTGCGGGGAGTGGACGAGAGCACGAGCGCTTTAGGTGAGTAAAAATATATTCCACAGTACCCGTGTGTTAATATGCATGCATGTGCAGGTACACATGCTTCAAATATCAATAATGCGCATCAATTCTGTCACTACCCTGCTTTTCCGCACCACTTTCTTATATGCGTTTTTCTTGTTAACACACAGAGTACACACCGCTGTGCACAGCGCACGCACACGCAAAGTCAGCTGATCTCATCTGATGCAGATTTGCTCCTTGATCAAGTGACATTTGTCCGGATTTTTGGCACGAGTGGCGTCGGATCAGCACCGCAGCTGGATGGGCCGATTTACATACCCAGCGCAGCTGATACTCACCAGAATAATTTACTAAAATTATATGCACTCCTGTTATTAAGTCCAGTTCAGTCTGTTAATGTTGATAACCGTTTCAAACGAACGTTAATAGGTGTGTTGCTAAGCCTAAGAACTTAAATAACAAGCTTGAAATGTACCCGTCCCATTTTCCCCTTTATTGTTTTTTCTCTGTGCTGTAAATCTTCTGTCCAAGAGGAAATCTGCTGCTGTTCTGAGAATGAGCTACCAAAGCTTAAAGATCCATTTATGGAAAGCTGTGATGAAGGCAGTTTTGTCTTTAATTATATTCAACAATATAACACATTTGACCACTTTTAAGTGATTTTTCTAACTTTAATACACTACAGTTAAGGTTATATACCTAATTTCTAGTAAGTGGCCCCGCCCCTCCTATATTTTTATGTATGTGGCCCTCAGTGAAAAAAGTTTGGACACCCCTGGTCTACAGTATGAGGATTAACTTCTTTTTGGAGCCTGCCAAGTGGCAAAAAGCAGAACTGCAGTTTTTGCCACTTGTTGGCTTCAACACTAGAATCAAAAGTTATTCTCCTACAGAGGGCTGAATTCTTAGATACCCCAAAAATCAAACTGAAAAAATTAGCAGATTAAAATTGGCAGATTAGTCCATTTTACTGAAATTTCTTTCAAGCAATTCCCAGAGGTATTCTGTAGTTTGCATGGTCTGACAATGGGTCCAAGGATTGTCTGCAAAGGTTCTCAATTATCCAGGTCATCAGGAGCTTGGAAAGAAAAGCATCTGGATGTTTCCACTGTGTGCGTTGCCTTTTGGACTATTTTAACTAATTACCTGACTAATGTTAAGGCTGTATTATGTGGTAAAACCACGGTTTTTGTACTCTGCACTAGAAATCATAGAAACATGGTGTACAACTAGACAGTTATTCTGTCTTACTGGTGTTCCAGCCATGTCCTTTTGGGAGGAAACCCGTAGACCTGATCATCAGCTGGCCTGGGAAACACTCGATGTTTCTCAGATAAGCTTTTGGAGGTGGCACGAGGGAGGCTTAGGCTGCTGCCCCCGCTACCCGTCTTCAGATAAGTGAAAGAAATTTTCACTTTCACTGAAGTTTTTGTCATCAATTTTCAAACAGCGTGCATCATTAATAATGCATGGCAGAATGCAACGCACTTTTTAGTTGCGTTTTTTGGTTTTATTGATGTTAATTTGTCATATTTTAATATCACGTGAACATCTTTTGTAGTAACATGTTTTCATATTATATTTGTGCCTTGAGGAAACTGTTGTGATATATAAATAAAGTTCAATTGAAATGAAATTAAGAATTTGTGCTTCAGGTCTGTTACATTGTTGTCTGTGCGTTTCACCGATACAGTTTTTAAAGGGAACTTGCTAACCAAGTTAGTGAGCTTTAGCTAATAAATTAGAACTTTCTTTCAGCACTCTAAGGTCATTTCTGGCTCCAAAAAACCCAAAAAGCTAATTTTGTAACTTCAAAGCAAGGAATCCAAAACTACACAGCAAATCCAGCATGTCCAAATTAACACTATCAGATTTGATTTCAACACTATTAAAGTGTCTATATGGGTCCACACCAGAGAGTGTTATTTTAACTCTTTTTGGAGAGTTGGTCAGTTAACTCTGATTCAGTGTTAAACACCAAATCTGTCTGGAGTTGATAATTTAACACTTACTAATGCTAACTAGGTGTTAAGAGTTTATATATTAACTCTCAAAGAGTATTTTAGTTTAACTACATAAGAGTTATCTTCTAATTAATTCTAAAAAGTGAAAATTCTAGAAATTCCTTTGGAAATAAACATTAAAAGATGCAATGGTTTTTGAAAAACATTTATTCTGAACTGTGCACCACAATTTCAAAACATTTTCTGAAAGATGTAACAATGTACATGTTCTCGCTTTCATTAGAATTTTGTTTATCAAAAAGTCTGACATAGGTGAGCTGGTAAATGCAAATAAATAACAGCATTCTCATCACTTATTTCTTCAATACAATATGCATGTCCTTCATTCATCACTTTGTGGAACTTCAACGCACTTCTGCTCTCCCCCATATTCCACCTTCATATTCACGGCATATTCTGTGTGGAGATTGATTAAAAATCGATTAAAAATTAGTTGACACTAATTAATTGTACAAATAATCCGGTAATCAATTGCAGCACAGTAGAAAAAGGAATCATTTTTGAGCCATTACTTGTGTAAAGTATTTTCCCAAAAGACAAGCACACAGACAGCAGGTAATACCGAACCAAATTTAAAACCTCAACCTTTTTCATTTTTACCTAAACCGTGTGCACAAAACTCTGGAGGGCTCTAAATGCTAACATAGAACCCAGTCAGGACATATAGAGAAAAAAACGAGCAAACAGCAGCTACTGCTGTTTGCTCGTTTTGTTTTGTTTTTATAGGAGATCGTTTTCAGGCTTCAAGTAGCACCATTATACCAACATTTCACATTCTAGACATTGTTTTAGGTGTATTTAAGTTGACCAAAAATTTGACTGAAAATTCACATGCAAGCTTTTTTCAAGGCTGTAGTATTTGCCCGCAAACAATACCTTTCAGCTAGCTAAAACAGAATATCATGCTATCACCGAGCAACATGGCTAATGCCTTTCACACAGCTTTGTCTCAGCTCCAAAGAGCCACAGAAGTAAAAGATAATAATAATAAGTGAAACAATCTTTGAAAAAATGACTTACCAAGCATGGAAAACAACTCAGAAATATGTAGAGCAAAATGTTCTTAAACGGCTTCACTTAAGCTTGGATCAGAATCCGTGGTGCTGGGGGCGGAGTCTGTGAATTTACTCTATTAGTGTCATAGCCCCTCTAGGAGTTCGGAGTTAAGAGCTCAAGAGTTAATGTTTCCATTGTAACACCTCCAGATTTGACATAGAAACACTCATTTTTAACACTCGGTTTTAACTACTATAATATTACACCTCAGAGTTACATTAAAGGAATGTGACTCTACTAAGAGTAAAATTAACTCTACTTTTGCAAGAAGACTACTAACACCAATACATTTAACACTTTTGAATTTGCTGTGTAGTGGGTGTCATCACAGTGGCCCATTTATACATTCACTTTCATTTATACACTTTCACTATAACATTTTTGACTATTTGGATCAATCAGAGTCAAAAGAAGTTCCTTATTTTTGTCAGCTCGTTTTATTGAAAACAAAATGATCACCTAGAAAAACCTCAAAAATACTGTATTATTTATAGCATATTATAATTTTTGTTATCTTTGCATAATTATTTGTTGACTTGATAATATTAATATTACATTATTAGTATTAATATTGTTAATATTCACAGTTAGTCACTGAAATTTGATTTTCCTATATGAGTTCTGTTGGCATCATCAACAATCTTCAGCCAGTGAATTACCCTTGATCTTATATGACTTTATATTTTATTGTCATAATCTTGGAAAAGCATGAACACAAACTAGAACAAAATATGTAAAACTACAGTCCAATCGAATCACAGAGGCAAAAAAACAAAAAGGTTTTGTTTGTATTTGTTTTTTTATTTTACAGTCACCAGAAGAGCAGATACATCATTTTAGAAAAGAAATTGATATTTGCAAAAAAAATTATAATACAATTTTGTCAATATAGATTATGTACATAATGAAATGTCGTCAAACTGAAATAGCTTTCTACTTCTTTGTTATCAAGGAAACAGAGAAGTGAGGGGTCTGGTCCTCCGTAGACCCAGCTCCCTAACCAATAAATATAAACTGTATATATTATCTGGTGCACTCAGCCAGGCATAGACAATACCAGGGCAAGTTATTTCTCAATAATATTCCCTTAATCAGTTCTTGTACATCACTGTGATACACGCTCGCACACCCACGAGAAGCTTGACACAATTGCACACAGGCCAGAGAACAAATTACAGTTGAATTACAACAATGGGCTATCTTAACTCATGAAAAGGAATGAAAAAATCAAAAGAATTGTGCATGGAAATACCCGTCATTGTCCTTGATCACGAGGGAGAAGTGGCTTTCTGGTCAAAGCTCGCTGGAGCTAGCTGAGCAGCACTTGACATTTGGCCTGATTGAAACAGCCAATTCCAAGCTGGCAAATCTCTTACAGTCTTAGAGATCCTACCTTCTCATTCAGCTCTTTTCCTCCCTCTTAGCATCTCTTGATATCCGTCTGCCTTCCTTCCCTCTCTTGTCCCTATTCTCTCTATCTTCAAGGGGACAGTTGCCAGAACGAGGGCTGGCAATTGCCACCCTTTGCCTGTTTTCCCCACTGTGAACAAAGAAAATAAAATGCACACAAAAGCTCCTATCCACGTTGTACCGAAACAGGACAGACAACTGCACGATCACAGAACAAGCACAAGAAAAGACAACAGCAAAGTAAAGCTATGGCCAGGATGGGGTGGGGAGTCTTGTAAAGGGGATTCTTGAAGGACATTACGAGCATACCGCTTCCCAGCCGCTCTACCTCGTCGCTGGGTACCACCTCTCAAAATACGCCCTGCTTGTGCTTTGTGGGAGGTGGAGAGAATTATGACTTTGTGCCAATGAGCGAATACACACACTTGCATAAATCATCCATCTTGTTTGGCGGTTAATTACTCTTGTTTACCCTCCGAGTAACCTCGGGTTGGGGCGGCGCGATAGGAGGGAGCCTGGGAAGAAGAGATAGCACCAAATAGTAATCTGCTGACGGTGTTCATCAGTGAGCAATTCACAGGAGTAAAAGCACATAGTGGGCTTGAACCTGGGTGTTAGTGAATTACACAAGGTTACCTGGGGTCTGAGGACAGCAGCTCCATCAACATGCCGGCCTGACCACACTTGCTCGCTAAGCTATTCTCGGGTCAGTCGGTGAAGGTGCCACGCCGAGGCGATGAGGCACAGGCCAATCAGAGAGCCCCTCAGGATGCACAGCAGGCCGTGATCGTTGCTTATTTCATTATGGAGAAAGCTACATAAATCCACTAAATGGAGAGGAAGAGACACAGAGGGAATATCTGCATTTCTTCTCTCCTATCATCTCCCCTCAATGCCACCCCACCCCCACCCTCAAAAATCACCCATTTCAATCCCTCCCCCATTTAGTGCAGAGTGAGTTTAATCATCACTTTTGCCAAAACACATTAAGCCAATGTGTCCAGAGTTGAAGAGAGAGGGGGAGGTTGAAAAACTACAGAGTGGCGCATTAGATTTGCAATAGTGATGCATCACTCTGGCATTACTTTGGAGATTAAAGAAGGGACGTTGCATTTCAGTGCTGAGCGTTGCCTAATGGACGCCTGTCCTCCTGTGCCGAGCCTGAAACGAAACACAGTTGTCCACCTGGAGAAGACGAGTCACAATCACCCTGGACTTCCCTTTTCTATACCTGCAAATTCCCTCTTCTTCTAAAAACCTTTTTTCTTTAAACTTCAAAGCCTTCCCTTGACTTTTAACCCCCAGTTTGAGAGCACCTCCACACTGAAGACATTTATGCAGCTGTTTGATCATGTTCTCAAGTCAAGAACAACGCCTCCTTTAATACTGTAAAGTGGATTGCATACATTAAAGTTAAGCCAACACACAACATGACTTTGCCTGGTCTCTGTGTTACTGCAGTTGTATGTAGAGATGGATATAAAGTGCTTGGAAGCTTAGGGACAGGCAGAATGAGCTTGGGAATAGAGAATAAAAATATATTTTAAAAAATGAAAGGGTTGCTTTAGCACTGTGCTAACTGGGGGCAGGTTCAATATGGAGACGGAAGGCTTTTAAGTAAGAGAAAGAGCACAACATCGGAGTGTGGGGAGTCCCCAGAAAACAAAATGATGATACAGAATCACAGTCAGTCAGTCAGTCCAAGGCTACAGCCAAACAGCAGCCCAGCCCAGGGAATGAGCTTTCTGGTCACGAGTCTGTATGTACCCCTGGGCGTAAGTTCACCCTGGCACCCAGCTCTGGTTGCTGTGTGAAGGTGGGGGGCATGCAAAAGCCCCTAGACTCATGCCCATCCCCATCCCCACTCCCTGGGATAGAGAACCGTCAAAGTTGAAGTCCATGTTTTCTGTATCCATAAAATCATTGAGCAGGATAGAGTCCACATCACAGTCTAGACTATTAGGGACATTCTCCATCTCCAAGTCAGCAGCCATTCTACTCTGGGAGTTTTGAGGTTGGTAACCAGCATTCCCTGACTGGTGACTGTTGGGGTAGAACCCGTGCCAGGAGTCAGTCATACCCTGATGGTGAGCTCCAGGGTAAGGCTGGTGACGAGGGTGAGGTGCGCATGCCAGGCGGCAGGGGTCCTGGGGAACATCCATGACGCCGGCAGGGTTCGGGGGCAGGGAAGTGGATGTTGGGAGGTGGGGACGGGGTCCATAGTGGTTAGAGGTCTTGAGACTGTAGGGCTGCAGGATGTCAGTGCTCACTCTTGGGGAAAGAGCCTGATGGTGAGGCCCGCTATGCATAGGGTTATGAGGGTTGTGGGGATTGTGGTTGTGCATGTGACTCTGCGTGGAGTGAGGGTTGTGATCATGGCTAGGATTTACTTTACCGTGATTGTGATCATGACTCGAACCGTAGTCGTGAGCCGGGTGTGGCTTGTGACTGTGTGCGTAGTCGAGGCAGGCTTGGTGTTTGTGACCCTGATTGTGGTTCTGATGGTGAGTTGTGTTCTGGTCATGGTCATTGTGTAGACTTGCATTGCGAGCATGCTCTTGGCTGTGGTTCTGATTGTGGCTGCGATTCTGATTGTGGTTGTGCTGGCTGTGAATGCCATTGGTTCCCTGTGTCATTAATGTGTGTGGTTCCCGTCCTTGGCTCAGGACTGTGTCTTTGTTGCAATATCGAGGACCTCCAGTGAGTAAACTCTGCAGGGCATTGTTCTCTGAATAGCCCCTCACTGGGCGCTGGAAGCTGACTGGCTTGTTCTCCTGGATGGTCTCCATGGGAGTGTGGTGGCGTAGCATGCCCATAGAAGGCTGTCCATACATTGGCGCACAATAGGAGCCCTCTGCCTTGGGTCCAGGCACATAGGGATAACCATTGCATTTAATTTGTGGTGGCTGGGGGTAGCCACTCTCATCTAGACTGATAGCCCCAGTCAGGTCAGTCAGCTGAGGCAACTCCACCGTGGGACAGTGGCCTCCAGTGCCCAAGGCTGGGGAACGCGTGCTAGTGGGGCTTGGGTATATTCTTGGGGAAGCTGAACTGGAAAGTCCACCCTCCTCTGGTTCATCAGCCTCAGCCTCAGCTAGGATTGGAGATAGGCAGCCGCTCAATGTGGAGCCAGAAGATGACGTGCGGGAATGGAGGTCTGTCCAAGTATCATACTCCTCTCCACCTATGCCCACACCTCCTTTCGCCGCTGGACTGCCGTGCTCTGGGGAGCCTTGCATCGCTGGTCCAGCTCCCTGACCTTGTCCTCGTTGGAGCCCCATGGCCCCTGCTCTCTTCCGGCTGATGCGACCCTTCGTCTTCAGGTAGCGAGTGCCATTGTCTATAGATGCACGTCGCCTTGGTCCCTTTCCCATCTTCCCGCCTTCTGGGTTGAGCATCCACCAGGAACTCTTCCCCGTCCCTTCATTTTGCACCCGGATGAAGCGACTGTGCAGCGACAGATTGTGCCTGATAGAATTCTGCAACAAGAAAGAAAAATAGGAGAAAGGAAGAGACAGAGAGAGAAGAAAATTGATAAATGTTAACACCCGAGGGAACATTTAGGGTTAAATAATCATTTCTTGAGAAAACAAAGTCATTTCGAATTATGGCTAAACTATGGAGGCAGCACTGCAAGTGCGAGAAAAGATGGATAAAGAAAAAGCAGATGGAGGGGTGAGCAAAGAGGGCAGGGAAAGTGAAGGGCCAATCAATATCTCCCTTGACCTGCCTCTCCTCTCCACACGCGCTCAGTGAGTCATAATATGGACATGGGTGCAGCCTCTACATCAAACCATCACCAAGGTTACAGAAATGAATCACACAAGGCAACCCAATCACAGACAGCCCATATCGATTGCAGGGCCTCCAAATATGAAAGCCTGAGATCCAGCCAGAGAAGAAGAGGGGGGAGGAGGGGGATTTGGCACGAGAAGCTGTGGAAGAGCACCAGAATAAAAAAAGAAGCACTACTACAGAGGCCTGGAATAAGTTACAGTGGAAGTAAATGGGAGGACGGGAGGGACGTGCTCATCTGACCTCTTTTAAAAATCATGGCACAATTAGCACGACCGTAGGTGACCACGGCAGATAGCTTTATAATGAAGTCCTTCTGTAAGTCGCTTTGAAATGGAGACGGATGTAGCGACTGTGGGTGGGTGTGGAGCGCTGTGGGGTGGTGGGGGGGAGTATGCGATAAGCCTCTCCAGACCCCTGTTTAAGTGTCTGAGTGACGGCTGTATAGTTAATCCAGAGCTCTGCAGCAGCATTTGAAACTGGTGCCAACCTGGAGTGAGTTGATGAGATCTAAGCCTGCCTGAAGGAGAGCTTAGCAGGGATACACATCATCTCAGCTGGCCAAGTTAGGCTAAGTACAGCATGTTCATCCAAATCTTTCCGGCTTGTGTCATTATTCACACTCTTTCCAGTTTTCCTCGCCATTCTGCCCTCTCTTTCTTCCCTTTGGTTTTTTGGTCTTTTGGGAGCAACAATTCCTCCAAATATCTACCCCAATGCCCGCAATCACACACTTTTCTTTTTCCTCTCTGGAGATATCTATCTATTTCTGCCTTGTTTATTACCTGCACATAGCTCACAATCTCTGTCTCCTGATATCTCGAGCCATTCTCTATCTTCATTCACTCCCCGTCCCCTGTCCAATTTTCCTGCTCTCAGCCCCATTCATCTCCCTATCTGTGTCCCAGCCTCTCTAGATCCCGACATTGCTCATTTTCGCTCTCTCTCTTATTCTCTCTCTATCTGTCCTCCCATCATCTCGCAAAACTTCAGCTACCACCTCTCCTCTGTCATTCATCCATTCAGTCATTTATTCATACATGCAAATATCAACCAGAAACAAACCTAAGGTGCAAACCCCTGTTAAATATTTCAGTGCTGTCTATAGAATCAGCATATGTATCCCTCTCACTCACACACACACACACACACACACACACACACACACACACACACACACAGAGTTAACTGGCTGCAAATTGGACAGCACATTATGAAAAGCAAGCATCCAGAGGTGCAGGTAATGGGTTTCTCACAAAATGTTTACAGGAAGAATTTATGTGGGTTTGGGATCAGTCTTGTATCCCACCTACTGCTGTTTTCATTCATGCAGAAGAGCCCACCCAGCCCCACGGTGTGACTCCTAACAGGTAATGTTTACCTATCCTCCACTCAAATCACGCTGCCTTGACTAGACTCTCTTCACAGATGTGGAAATTGGCTACGAGAGCTGTATTTATGGTTTTTTCCTGTTGTTTCAAAGTGTCCTCTCCAAAACACCAGGTCAACAAAATTGCACAAGCTCAACATTTACCAAAGAAATAGAGCGACTGCACTCCTGCGCTGCAGCTCGCTATGGAGAGCAGACTTAATCAAAGCCAAATTGAACGATGACACCATGTGAAAGAGGCCACCAGTGGAGGCGACCCGCATCAGGTGATCTGAGAGCGGCACCCTGACAGGTTCCTCCGCAACGTGACGGCTCCGGCTGAGCGTAGCCATGGCAACAGAGTAAACCAAAAGAGGCGTAGTGAAGAGAGGGGAGGTGATGGTAAGGAGGAGAAGTGGGGGGAGGAGGCTGATGCTGTTTGATGCTGCAGGCAACTCCAAACAGCCTTTTATCTGAGTCTGTCAGATTCCTGCTCTAATCCACCAGGGAGGCTCAATCACTAGTAGTCCCAACGCCTCACTACCTGTACCAAGCTGTGATTAGCGTGTGCGTGTGTGTGTGTGTGCGTGCGTGCGTGTGTGTGTGCGTGTGTGTGCGTGTGCGTGTGTGTGTGTAGTGGGGGGAGGGGCTTCTGTACACCTACAAGAGCAACAATTATGCTACAACAGCAGTCTGCTGTTGCTGTCCCTGCTTTTATAATGTGTATCTTCATGTGGCTGCTTAAATATAATGATTCCTGATTGTCAGCCATTCTGAAACAATAACTGCACAAAGACTTAAATGAATTATCCTGAAATTAAGACTTATTTAAACTTACTTGAGCTTCTTCCACTGCACCACACTGCCTGCATTTTCAAGTTTAGACTTGAGACTTTTTTGTGTAATTCATCAAATGAAACCTCAAATAAAGAAGTGTGTATGTTCAGTTCATCAATAATTGCACACAGGATAATAGATAATAAAGTATCATGTTGACCTTTTGAAACAAAACTCATTTTTTTGATATTCAATCATCAGTGTATTAGTTGCACTGAGCTAAAACTAATGCTGTCCTGTAAATTATTTCCCCTAATGTGCAGCGGTGGTCTAATGGTAAGGTGATAATTCAGCCGTATCATCACTCTGGAGTCTGCAGTCTGTTACGCTGTTGAAACGTGCGGCACTGACAGGTATTTATGTTTAAATCAGTGTGAGCTAAGTAACTGAAGGACTTTTCTCAGCAGCATTTTGCAGGTAAAGGTGAATTTCCCTTTGATCTTTATAAAGTTTTAACAGAAACTATCTTCATAAAAGGATGGTCTCATCCCACAAATCAGAACAATTTGTTTTTTAGCATGGTGTCAATTTAATTTAACTTTATTTATACAGCACCAAATCTCCTCAAGGCGCTTTGTATTGTAAGGCAGACCCTACGGTAATACATACAGAGACAAACCCAACAATCACTTTGGCTACAGTGGGTCCAAGAGACTATAACACCTCTCCTTCAACAAAAAAAGTACTGAAACTACTTGACTCCAAAGGCTTCTGTCTCTGTGGGAGTAGCTGTCCAACGTGTTTAATGTCAGAAAATGTCTTTGATCACACTACACTGGGACTTTGGACAGTCTGCAGGTTATAATGGTAATCACAGCTATATAGCTGGAGTGAAATCCTCAAGCGTAGCCTTTGGCTAGAATAAAAAATAAGTAAAAATAGATTCCCAGGCTTATGTAGGCCATAGCTGTGTTTATATTAAGCTGCCAATAAGACTGATCTGACGTGGAGGAGCCCGCTCCCTTTGCTCTCTGTCTCTGCCTTTCTGCTAATGCTGACGGAGATGGACTGCTGAGAGAGAACAATAACTGAATCTGTCCTCATATCCACCCTGCTCCTCTACAGGGAATCCACTGCACTGTATCCAACTTCACAGCTGTATATTATACGTAAATACTGAGTGAGTCTGACCCTGGCACTTCTTTCACTGAGTCAGGGAATAGTCAGTCCAGTTGTTAGCTAATGGTCCATAGACACACAAATCTGTGCTTACACAGATTTCCTGTTGTTTCCCCCTTAAAAACACACTGGGCTACAGTTCCAAACTAGGACACTGGAAGGACAAGTACTCATATTTCTCTCTGTGAGATTAAATTACAGAAAAGATATCAAATAGAATCGGAAAAAATCTTAGTTCAAACTTCACATACGCAGCATTTCAAAGTGAAAACATTAACATGAGGGGAACATGTGCTACAGATCAGAGGACAGAGATATGTTAGTGAGAGACGCTGCATCAGACTTGTTTCCATTAGTGTTTTGAAAAGTCTCGCCTATGATTTCTGTGACTGTTGTATTTAAGACGGGACGATTATAAACGACAGACAGAGCTGAAGCAGAAGAAACTAATATGGCCTACCTTTGCTTCACAGTGCAAACCAAGCTTTTACAGTGCGTTTCCCATAATGCAACAGTAGCATCGTTCATCAAAAGCTGACCTACAGAGGACATTATACATCTGTTTAAACAGGCTGATCAGTGCATCCCATTCTGAACAAATCAAACTGTAACTTTCGCAGTGAGCATGCAGACGATGTCATCCCTGCAGTCTGTTTAAGTCTAGTGCAATACATCAGATGATGCTCTCAGACTGCAGTAGGTCATGTCATCCTGCTGCTGTTTTGTCTGCTCTGCACCTGCATTTTTTTCCTGCAAATAGCATTTTGAATGCTTAGAAAGCATGCGTCCTCTTCAGCTGCATGCCGACATACTCCCTTTCAGAAAAGCAATAACAGAGCAATGGCTAATTTTCTTGATTATTATTATTTTCAACCCCCTTGTCCTTTTTCATTCTGGGTGAGCTAGCTAACACTAATTACATGTATTGCAAATTATCCAGTTTGTGTTGCGTAGCAACGCAAATGACTCAACCCATTCTGCTCTTTTCCCTCATGTTGCCTTTCTAATATTTCTATCAATGAAGCTATACGTGCGTATAGAGAAAAGCCTTGTATGTTAGCTCTGTGGAACAGAAAGTACCAGCACGCAAAGAGCAAACACAGTTTCCACATATTTAAACATCTCGTTGCACTTTAGCTCTGTCCGTGCTTTAGATCTGTTATTAAAAGCCATCCCACCAGCATTTGTGGTTTTGTGGCACATTAAGTGAGGCCTCTCAGCATTACTGACATTCAAATGGATGGAGACTCCTTCATTAAACTGCATTGTTTTTTGATGATGAACAGCCGTCAGAGACAAAGCTGTCCCTAATTTACAGTTCTGATTTGTAAAGTAAAAAAAGCTGGTGATGTGGACAGACTCTCCACCTTTCTATTGGATCTTTATATTTTATATATATTGTTTTAAATGAAACTTAACATAAAAACGTGTTAATATGGTCCAAGAAAGTCAGGAAAAGATGCCAGAAGAACAGAAGAGAGCAAAATGAGAAGCAAAGTGATGCAATACATCTGTAAGACACGCAGCCGATTTGTGTCTCTTTTCTCACTCGGTCTTGCTCATAAGTTGGAGCGAGGGAAACCTTTTACATGTCTGCTCCCCAGGGCCTGTTATTTCATTATCTGGCTACAATTGTTATTATTATCTTCAGTCTACTGTAATTTCTTTATTTTTCCTCTTCTCATTTTCTGCTCTTGTGTCGTCCTTTTCTTCGTTTGTCCTCTCTGTGAAGCGCTGCTGCGTTTTGTAAAGGTGCTATAAATTGAGCTCGGCCAAATCAACAACAACATTAGATGCCACACATGTAAACACCACCATACGTACGGTGTTTCACAACTCGTTCGCCTCGCCGTGCGTGGGCACAGACTCGCACAAGCCGCCCCCACCCACCCCACTCTAAACTGGCAATCAAACTTAATCCCTCTCCAGCCTGAGTAATCCCTAACAATCCAAGGCTAATCCTGGTTAATTCTGGGCACTCCTCAGCTGGGTTTCACCCTGAAACCACAGAGACAGGGTGGGGATTGGTCGGATCATGGCGACTGAGGGTGGGCACACCATTGATAGACATAATTGGTCAGACGGTTACTGGGACTCGAGAAAAACAAGCACAGGTTTTCGCGGGTCTTCCAAATACATCCGGATTGACCCCGTGCTATTTGTCGCTGCTCCTGGTAGAAAACATGTTTTTCTCCAGGGCCCACGTTAGCGTCTCCCTGCTAATAAAAGTCCGTGCTGGTTATTCGCGTGCTACTGAAACATGAGCCGTGTGATTTAAACAAACACAAGTACCACAGGCAGCACATACAGTATGAGCCATTCCTCTGCTATAAAAGGCTTCTGAGAAGTCATTAGCCTCTATTCAATCATCTCTACCTACCGAAGCTCCTAGCTCAATTCGTCTTAGTGGCTATTGATCCTGATTCCATAATGAAGCACTTAAGACGCCTTGATCAAGCTGCTCCTTAATCTAGCGTTAAGGAGATTGAGACCTTTTCACCCCGTGTCTCAGACAGACTTATTACTTTGGCACACGGGTACAGTGGCAGCCTCAGGTTGGTCTCTTTTAAGCCCCGTTGGTGCAGAATAGGCAGCGCGAGCACTTTTACTCTCTGCCATTTTGAAATCTGTCAATATTCCCAAAGCCAAGAGTGTTAATGAAGCAATGTGTCACTGACAGGGGACGGATGCTTTGTTAAAGACAAGGAGGCCTTTGGTGTTTGCAGGCTTGACCGTGTGACTTTCAGTAGGTGTACGCGTGACAGCAAAGAGGAAACTGATTTACCGTCAGCTGCGGCGAGACGAGGGAACACGGGCGAGTCCAGCTCCTGGACGTTTTACCTCTCCGTCCTCGCAGGACAGAACGCCTCTTGAAGAGGATTCAACAGAATGTCATGCAGTGGATTTGATAGTCCACACGTTTTAAGAAGCCCACCTCTAATTTATAATGCATTCCACAGCGCATTGAAGCAGACTGTTGCATTTTACATTTCATGCAGTGTCCCATTAGATGTGGTCCAGCAGTGGATTGTTCTACGCGCCGTGTTGAAAAGTAGCGGGACTAGGCAAAGCCGTTTGCTCAACCATTATTTATTAATCCATTTCACACAGCCAGGAGTCATTATGCACGGTCCTGTCAATGGGTATCTCTCTATGCCGCGCATTTATTTGATAATAAGCAGGAGTGGGGGAGAAGATAAAAGCACTGACTGCGTTCATTGTGAAGCGTTTTCTGCAGGCGGGGAGACTTAAATGAGAGCAGCCAGGATCTGTGTAGGAATGGGTCTTGTGTGCTAAGCCTGTCTGGAGGCAATCGATGGAAATTAGTCAACGCTAAAGATTCACTTCCTGTGACTGATGTCACGGGCTGTGCTTGTCTCTTTGAAGGGAAATAAAGAAGTGGGAGGCTGAGGGATTAATGGGGTTGGAGAAGGTGTGAGCAAGCTGAGTTTGGGTGGGAGCTAAGCTGGTGAAAGAGATGCCATTCTTCTCTCTCTTTTCTTGACTGCAGGAAAATAATAGGTCAGAGAAACCACTGTAACTTTAACGTTTAAGACAACGCGTAGTTGTGTACAAGCAGCACAGAGCAATGAGCTAGAATGCAGATTAGTGCATGAGAAACACGCAATCATTGAAGGGTAGCATAAAGAACCACCTCGTTTAAAGTAGACAACATTTTTGGTGCAAACCAAACCAAACAATTAAGAAAGGTTTTAATACAGGAGCTTGAAACAAAGCAAGCTTTGGCTTCATTTATACACGTCTGTCTCATCTGGCATGTTCTTTGGGTCACGATGTGAGCAGCTCATCAAACAAGAATCCCCCTCTTTAGGTGCTCAGGATGCATTACTGTGTTTACACTGCTAGCAGCAGTTTCAGATGGTCCTGTTGTGGCTGTGACAATTGGATCAGAGTTAGTGTGTCCTGCAGTTGTGCTGAGACTGCCTCCTGAAAGGTGCACCAGTTAGCTTCTTCTCAAAGTGCAGCCGAGGGACTAGAGCCAGTCCTCGGGCGACAGAAGGCCTTTCACTCCCCCTCACTCCCTGTGGAGCTCCACAAGCTCTAGAGGGGTCCGGTAGGGGGTGGGGTATACTGGGAGAGAAGGGACCAACCTGAGAAAAGGTAGACAAGAAAAGAGCCTGAGGGACTGGGGGCGGACAGCAAGCCCAATTCCCAGCGAAGAGGCCTCTAATTGGAGCTGCCGGCCTGCCGAGGCTCTCCCTCTGCAGAAGGACATAAGGAGCCAAGTGAAGGCGGAGAGCCCGGGGGCGAGGGGAGAGGGCAGATAAAAATAGAGCAGGCAGATTAACGAGCATCTGAAAGCGGGGCAGGGGATCAGAAAATCCTCCCTGCGTGCCAGAGATGCCCAGTCCATGGGCCAGAGCCAGCTCTGTAAAGACTGATGGACTTCCTGTTGGCCGTCCTTACATCACAGAGAGCAAAACCAGCATGTTCTGCTACTTACATTTAAATAAAGCACTGTAGGAGTAATCTTTCTGCTCTAAAATGCTCTTATTTTGATAGTTTAGATGTCGTTTAAGGAAAGCTATCTCACCTCTGCAGCATTTACATGTTTATACTGATCACTTTTTAAATGTTTGTATTTTGGGGGAATCACTTGCAAAGTGTCAAATACATGTGATTGAATCCTTTTCTGGTTTCATTATCCTAAAGTTACATTACCTTGCAGATTTCATGGAGTTTTGCTTGTGACAAAAATGAGGAAAAAATGATACAAACAATGAAAATGCCCCACATCATAGTAACAAGAGCATATCACCTAAACCGCTGACTCCTCCCCCCGAGAGCTTTCACACACCAGGTGTAACATCGTGACGCCTACGAGAGTCAAAGGAGGAGCTGATAAACAGGACTGATCACACCTGCAATCAGGTCTCAGGAGAGCAGCGCCCATCTCAGCACTCAGCACATGAACTGATCCATGCTGATACACCGGCAGGCTGAGTGAGAAAAAGGCTAGATTGACTTGAAGAAACAAAGATGGAGGACACGCTTTCACAGCCTTTCATCCAGAATAGTGTGGAAAAGACAACATTGTAGCCTTGAATAACAAACTCATGAAGAAGAGGTGATGAGCTTTGGAGACGTACAGTTCAATTACAGGTTAGTTTGATTCAATCCAAAGTGCCACTGAAAAGCCACTTAATCGTGACCATGAGTATTAAATATTTTATACTGAATATTCATTATTTCTTTGAAAAAACGAAGGTGTTGTTGAATATTCAGAGCCCAAGAACCTTTGCTCCCAAACTGCTGCTTGAATCAAGTATAACACAACATTTACTGCTTCACCAACATCACCAGCTCCATGATAACGGCCAGTTGCCATTTTGTTGCACTTCTTCCTATTCAGTCAGATGTGTGTTGATGTTAGCTTTATTATATTACACTTGACAATGACGTACGAGTCCCGGTAACAGTGTTAGTGCATCCAGAAGCAGTTGTGCTGTATAAAGATATCTCTTTATAAAACAACAAGTGTAACAAATAAATATAGTACTCTGGTATGAGACGGTGTAAGAGTTTAAACTCCGGTGATGTCCGTAAGCCCCGAGCATTATATCGAGAACCATCCTTTATGTGCAGTCTGGGCTTTCTGTACATGAGAAGGCCTGTCCACATCAGCAGGCGAGGTGAGAGAGAAAATAGCTAAGAAAAATTGTTTTGTGTACCTGATCAACAAATAAATTAGAATTAGACCGTAAATAACAGCTTTGTAACAGTGATGACACTACGAGACCAAATCACCTGAAATCACACACTCAGTTCAGTCCCAGCAGTGCTCCACTGCATCATCAGTAAACAGGCCGATGTTCATACTTTAATACAGGCTGGATCAATGAGTGCACACAACAGCTCTCCTCCAGCCACAGGGAAACTCGTGCATTTATAGTTACATTTAACATGAAGCATTATACAGCCTCCTGTGACGTACAACATGTTTGTTGTTTGTGTGTTAATTTATTTCATGTAAACAATACACAAAGTTCAATTAGCAAAGAACACTTCAATATGACTTCACCTGTTCTGATTCAGCTACATATTGAAAAGGAATGCTTATTTAATCCCGCCCCTTCGCCATAAGTTAGCGGTTTGTTGCTTCTGTGCTGCTGGTCTAGTGACCTAAAAACTGCAGTTTGTTTGTTGTTTTTTAAACCTTCCAGTAGCTGAAAGCTAACCGAACAGTTGGTGAGAACAGAAGAATGAAACAATGAAAAGATCCATATTGTAGTCATGCATGTGTTCATGGAGTATTATTATATGACTGAAGTATGAAATATTCTGCTTCTTTTCACATCAGCAAACAGCCAATATGATCATGTAGATGTGTACATGCTGATTCCTTAGTGAGTACATTTGCATGAATTGTAATAACTCCATTATTCTATATAATAACAATAAATAATAAAATAAATATATATATATAATAAAGAGTAGTGATAAGTACCTGACAGTAGAGTTTGATTCAGTTATTCCTTTACATACAGATTCAAACCCAGCAGATAAGACCTGATCATTTTCTCCCAGATAACCATTTTCCAGTTCACACTGTCACACTCTCCAGTGAGCACGTCTCCTGTCAGACACACTCTGTGGAAATATTTCAATTTTAAAGGGGGAAAAAATCACACTAAAACATGTGGGACATGTGTTGACTGAAAGAATAACCAGATCAAGGTTATTCATTTCTCCTTCGTGGCAGGAAATTGAAGAGACGCGGGGAAAGACGATGAACGTATTGTCAGACTTTACAAAAGTTGTCATTCTGCTTTATCAGTTGACATCACAGCACTCTGACTGCGTGAATCTCACCCTTGCAAACACAAAGCCACACCAACACGCGCACACACAAACCCACACACATCTCGCGCTTCGCAAGCATGGCATGCTGGGACGGCTCATTACTACAATGCCAAGCTACTAGTTGCTAAGGAGACCTGAGGGAGAGGGAGGGTTCCTGTTTCCATGGCAGCAAGCTCGCATCCTGCCAACTGTCTTCTACCCATGAGACTTGACCATCGTAGACAGAGAGAGAAAGAGAGACGGGGAAGAAAAAGTGAGGGCAGAATGGAGTGAAGAGAAAGGCTGGAGGGGGTTATGGTGAAGATGTGAGAGAGGAGGACTTGTAAAGATGCCTGTGAGGCTGCACACATGTTGGAGAACCAAAGAGTCTGTTGCAATAATGCAGAGGGAAAAACTGATGGGAAGAGAAGGAGGGAGAGCCTGGGGGGCAATGTGGATGCAGCAGTGTTCCCATGGCTAACAGGTCGCTGCGTGGCTAAAACACACCTCGATCTAAGCACTGAGAACGACAACACAATGACACTTTGCAGCGCTTCCTTCAGCTTCCACCTCTTAATGTCACACATGTCCCCAGGTGAACTGCCCGCCTCCCGGCTTTCACTACACGAAGATCTGACAGAGCTTTTGCACAAACATCCACAGAGCCTATCCATCAGGCAAAAATCTGCTTTGGTGAGAGTGTGCCGTAACGAACGACGGATGGGAGGGATGGAGAAAGGAGAGGGAGAGCATCTGTGAGGGATGAGCAGAGAGAGATTAAACTGATTGGGGAATGCAGGAAAAGGGCGACGAGGAGGTCGTACGAGGTGAAAGACGAGAGAAGAAGTCCTCAGTCTCAAATTCAAATTAGCCTTATTGGTTTTCAAGGACACTGAATTGTTTCCATCCTCTGTTTCTCTCTCCCCCTCCTCCCTCTTCCGCCAGCACATCTCTTTTCTTTTTCTTATTAAATCATTCTTTTCATTGCGCAGGACTGGTTTGTCACTTTGAGGAATACATGCGTGCCAGGGGAACTAGAACTGCAGGAGCCACCATATATTAACACCTAGAGCCTGGAGTGGTGCTACCAGTCCGGGACGTTAGTCTGGTTTAAATCAGGGAAGAGACGTTTCTGTGTGAAGCTTCAGAACCTGAACAGGTTCACTTTTTGTCATCAAGATTACACCAAACCTGCCAGGATGGACTCCATGAAACTACCTGCAACAACAAAAATGTCCAAGAGACATGTTTACATTTTTAAATGTAACAAATTAGATAAATATGTTAATTTGACAAAAACGGAGCTGAGTTTGTGTGAGGGGGGGGGGGGTACACCGTGAACAGGTCCCAGTCCATCACAGTAATGGGACAAAGTCAGCTTCTAAAGAAAAAGCTGTAAAGACTGAACACTAACTGTGAGCAAATCTTAGCAAGAGGTTTGCAAACAGTTTGCAAACAGTTTGTTCAACAAACAGTAAATGTACCTTTGACTGCTCTTTATGAGCAAAATCAACTGATTTATTTATTTATTTATTTTGTCTTGGAAAAAGAAGCATTAAAAAATGTAAGTGGTTGGTTTCTGGTCTCCGTTTGAGAGCGCTGCAGAATCCTTACACACGTGTAACAGAGAATATTCCCACAAACTTCCACACAACATACAAACATGCAGTAACTGTCCTCTCTCTCTCTGAGTGTGCGAGCCTCACTGAGCCTGTTTCTCATTGTCAGTGTGGCGTCTGTCTCTTTGTCACAGATGCTGGGAAACCAGAAGCCTCATCATCCTCATCTCATTCTCTTCTCTTCCCTCCCTTTACTGACTCTCACCAATCCACACACACACACACACACACACACACACACACACACACACACAGAGTTTTATTGACTTATTCATGCATGGGTTAGTTTCGGGGGCAGAACTCCTGTCTGCCAGTCTGACAGACAACCCGTGAACCCTTGAGACTCCCCTCCCCATCTTTGTCTACACACACACACACACACACACACACACACACACAGATACGCACACACACACACACATCTCTGTCACACCCCTACCCACCCCACCTCCCGACCTCCGAGTCCCCCTCACCCCGAGCAGGGCACATGGGTTATTTGTAGACCCAGGTTTATCCTACATCGTTTCCCCTCCCTTCATCTGTCGTTCCCCACCTCCTCTTCACTTTCGACTTCTCTTTTCACTCTCTGCTGGGGAGAAGGGGAAGGTATGCCCACATTTCCCAGAACAAAGACAGCCCAATTAAGTCAGTTTGAGTTAAGGTCTGTGTGGCAGAGAAGGATCGGAAGCGAGCAAGGTAGAAAGCGACGGCGGCGGAGCGAACGGCAAGCAGAGGGGAAGAGAGAGACGGTCTAACAAACAGGGAAAAGAGGGGGTGAAAGAGAAGTGGAAAGAAAGGAAGAAACGAGGCGCGCGAGTCACTTTGTAGCGGAAGCGGGTCGACTTCGTTTTTAGTTCCTCCATGGGAGACTATGAAATATTAATAACTGCTCCAGCCATATACTTCAGAGGCCTATGGTAAAACTTAAAGTCTAATGAGACGCCGCTCATGAATTGCTAATGGGGATGCTGCAATGTGTGTTATTTGTGTGTCTTTGAATATCTGCACATGTGTGTGTGCGAGTGAAGGGAGGAGGGGGGTCAAGTTGGTAACTGAGGGGTGGAGTAAAGCGGAGCGTTCAGTCTTTCAAAGTGCAGACGAGAAACTTCATTAGAGGCTTGAAGTTTCCAAGTGTTTTCTCTGATATTTGGCTTCGCTGTTCTCGGCGCTCCCACCACAGCTAACAAAGTTTGAAACCATCCTGTTAATTCAAACAAAACCAGAGTGGGTTGTTTGTAGCCAGGCTTCCTTTTATTCATGGCTGGAGTTGGATGGATGTCTGAAGGACAAAAAATATATATATTCAAGAGGTGAACTGGATTGTTTTTTTCAACTGTAGTGTTCGTGTGTTTGTGTGTGATTTGTTTAACAAAATTGCATAAAAAAGTTTGCAACACAAAGAAATGATTTTACCAGGAAAAAGTTATTAATGTGTTATAAATCAGTAAAAACTAACAAGCATTCTGTGGGCATTACTTACTTTAACAGTTCTGTGTTTTGTACATATTCATTTTGGGTTTTTGGTTAATTTTTGTTATTTTAAAGCTCTTTTATAGAGCAGTACAAACAACGTGCAGGCTTTGGTTATTTGCTCTGTTCAAACAGGTTTTAACAGCATAATTATTAACATAATTTTGAGTGTTTATTTATATGTTACAGTACATGTGTAACATTCGTTTTGATGTTTAGTAAAATTAGTTTAAGTGTTTGCTAAGTTTATGTTGTTTTCCAACAGAATAATACTGTGACACCGTACACGTGTTCAAACTGGTACATTTAGTTAAAGTTAAAAACGTAACCTGTTCCTGTGATGTACAAAACAAAAGTCATATAAAATTAATCAGCTATACTCAGAACGTATCCCACACTTACATTCGGTCAGTCTGAAAATCTATTTTCATTTTAAATAGCTCTATACAGCACCTTTATCTGTTTGACCTTGAAGGAGAGGTCAGAGGTCAAAGGTGACATGATATTTTAAATCCTTTGTATTGTATTTTCGATACGACAAGAACGCACATCATAATTATAAGAATGATTATAAGTTGCAACAATAAATCATTCTGCTGACCTTGAAGCTTAGGTGGATGTGCTCCAACCTGACCCCACTCTACACCCCTACAATATTTGGCAACTTGTAAAACTGTGGGTGGTGTCGACGTGGATTATACTTGATTTGTCTTTTACTGAAGGAAAGTCCATCACTGTCACTTTGTTGGATTCATATATCGGCTTTTTAAAAGTGAAAAAAGTAAAAACTGTATTCGGGGCTTATTGCTGACTGACACGTTTTTATTAAATGCCGTTAGCTACAGACGTACACACTTTAAAATGTGTTATAAAAGAAGGAGGCTCATTCTGCTAAAACACAACATAGTGAAAGAACACTGAAGTCTCTGCTCTACCTGAGAAACTCCCTCATCTTCCTTTCTCGCCCAGATATTCTGTAAAGCGGTGAAATACCCGTCCGAGTCTCCCTCTAATCTGTGCCAGAGCTGGCAGGCCTAGCGGAGCCTTGTGTAACCCCCCACCCCCCGGCTGAGCCATCAGCCAGGGGACTGTGGGCTGTGTGCATGGCAGGTCCAGGGGGAGCCCACGGGTGTAACACAGCATCGCAGGTTTGCTCACTGACCTCATTCCTCACCTTACTGAAACTCCCTCGGCAGGGCGCTGATGTAGAGAGCCAAGCATGCTTAGATTATTAAAAAATCAAATATGAAGCAGTCAGTGATGTATACACTGGACTGGCTGCAGAGCTGATCGATGCCACACTGGTAGCCTGTGGGAGTGAATTATACTGAATTGATTCAAATGAGCTATTCTGAACAGATTTCCATATGCATGACTGTTTATTATTAGTAAGAGCCAATTAGAAATTAGGAGTAAGAGCAGCAGGAGAATACGGAGTCAGTGCTGGAGCACACACTGATGAAAGAACACAAAGATATTCAGTTATTATCTTACTGAGAAACTAGGCTACTTCCGAAAGCTTCGCTTTGGAGGTGTCGCAAAATCTGTGAAGTGTTCTTGCCTCGTCGCAGGTTAGTTAATATGTGAATAATAATATATGTAATGCTGGGATCCACCAGGCAACAGGGTTTAAAGTCATAACGAAGGTTTCAAACCTGAGGCTGGAATCAGAACGTAAGACTGACGTGGGACAGTTTGAAGATGAGTCTGCATGTGTGTAAAATGATATTTAAAACAAATCTGAAGGTTATAGTAGTGCTAAGATTATTTTGCATTATCAGTAAATTCAGTCTCATTCACCTTACATTTGTCTGTCAGATTGATAACATCTGAACATCAAACACTATGAGGAGCTGTGTATTACATGTTTTTGTTCATGTGTGTCAAATAAATCCGTTTCAGCTGGAGTCAAACTTCTTTTTGTCTGACAGAACTGTTCAGTAGTATTTATGTGCTAGGATAACCATAATTATGATTCACACATTAAACATTAAAACGTGGTGTGTTACGTTTGATGATCCACACATGACAGTGCATAACAAAATACTGCAATACTGAAACAAATGCTCACATAATACTACATCCTGAAAATTAAAACTTTACCATCAGCATTCATTGTGACGTCTTCACCTCTCTTAAGCTGAGTTTGATTTAATTGATAAATTAATTATAATCAATTATTAAAATTGACAAAGTGAAAAGTTACACATTTACTCCGAGTATTAACCAGCTGTTCATATTGCTGTCTGAAGGAACAGAAGGTTTTAAAGGTGCTGTTCAGCCGGAGCCTTTCTGTATCAGGTGTGCATGTTTGTCCTGAATCAGTGCGCAGACTGTGGCTCTGAGTGTGTGCTGTTGTCTGTCTCTTTGTGTTGGGCCTACTGACTGAGCTTGTATAGGAGGCGACCCACTTGCTGTAGTCTTGGTCAACAAGAAGCCGCTGCTGAGAGCAGCACTGGGGTGAGCAGCTTGTATATGGCTCTGGGGTTGCTCCTCCATATCTGAGAAGCTGTGGTCATTTTCTGATGCATGAACTATTTCAGCACTAATACAAGCACAGCTGATAATTTATTGTTTAGCAATAATTTCCTCTTGTGCTAAAACAGCAGCTCACATCCTGAACATGAACTCTTGAACCACGACTAACGCAGCTGCTGAGAAGCTTACCACGTCAAACCTTCACCTTGTGTCTAACACAACAGAAGTGTTCCCATCTCTACTTATAATATCACATTATTTATATTATTTTATAAACTTTTGTCCCCAGGGGAGATAAAAGTGTAATACTGTGGGAATTCCACTGAAATGTGCTGCTTTCCATTCAGTATAATTCAGTCAGTCGGTCGTGGCAGATGGCTTCAGCAGAATTCAATTCACATCAAAATACAAAATAAAAAACATGAAAACTACATAAAAACAGCCAAAGGGAGGCGAGAACCCACTGTACTACTGGTGCCAGTCCAAGACTGGGTAAATTGGGAGGACTGCATCACATAACATTCTGGACAAGCCAAACATGTGGAGGATAAAGAATAAGATTTACATATGAGGTCAGTCAGGGTAACAACGACCGCCTTTACCAGTGCAAACTGTGCTACTATTGGCCAAAGACAATGGAAGAGGAGAGTGATGAGGCAATAAGGAAGGCAGGCAGGCTTGTGGAGATGAGAGTAAGGGAGGTAGATATATCGTGTGAGGAGGAGACCAGATGGAATGGAAGCAAGACCAGGAGCATCAGGGGTGGAGTCAAGCTGTTCTCCCACGAGGGAGGAGAAACTAGGAAGTGTAATCTTGAAGGAATTACTAATCTTACCATGTCAAGTAATATTGTGCAGGTGATGGAAATGGCTGCGCTGCATACATAGGAGGGAGGAACATAGGGTAACAAATAAGAGTGGAGGAAGTTGCACATAGTTTCACTACATCTTTGGCAGAAGGTCTGATCTAGAAGAGGAGACAGAAAGGTGGAGACAGGGGATGCAGCTAGGCGTGGTGTAGCTAGCTGTCAGATGGTAGTCTGACTTTAGACGTCAGGAGGAGGAAAAGGGGAAAAAGACATGGTGCTGAAACAGGCTGTAGGTGGCAGGGAAGAGTTACTAGATGACTGGGAAAGGACACCTGTAGAAACTGCCAAGAAGTTTTCTGGTGTATCCTGAGGGAGGGAGACCTGGTCGTGGAATGAGGAAATACAAGGAAGTGCTCAAAGGAAGTGTGATAGTCAAGGATAAACTGGTCGTGGCAGATGGCCCCGCCCCTCGCTGACCTGATTCTGCAGGTGGTTCCTTCCTGTTAAAAGGAAGTTCTTTCTCCCCACAGTTGAAAAATGCTTGCTCACAGGCCCTCAGCTCATTGTTGGGGTTTCTCTGTATTATTGTGGGGTCTTTGCCATATAAAATAAAGTGCCTTGAAGTGACTGTTGTTGTGATTTGGAGCTTTAAAAATACAATTTATCTGAAAAAAACGAATTAAAATATTTATTATATAGGTTTAATTGACCTGAACTGACAGTGGTGAGGTGTATGGTAGGAGTGACAGATCAGTTGAAGGCGGGGGTGCCATTACATCAAGGATCAGCTCTGAGCTGCTTCTGGTTAGCTATGGTGATGGAAAGGTAGACAGATGACGTAGTCTTCATGAAGCATGAGGTTTGCAGTTAACGTTGTGATCTGCAGTAAGAACAGGAAGGAGGTGGAAGTCTGGAGAGGTGAAGGTACGCGCTGGAGAGAGGAGGGAAGAACGTCAGTGAGGTCAGGTGGAAAGGTGAACCTGACAGGAAAAGTATTATTGAATTATTGCAGCACCTTGAGGAAACTGTGATTTAACTGGACTAAGAAGAGAGAGTGAAGGTAAATGAGTTAAAATCTGTAGGGTCACCATGCAAAACAATGGAAAGTGCACAAGAGAGGTGACGGAGAGTGGGTGGGGAGTACTGGGGTGATGTGTGAACGAGTAAGAGTTTACAAGATGGTAATGAGATCTGTTATTCATACAGTGCCAAATCACAGCGACAGCCACCTCAAGGTGCTTTATACTGTAAAGTAGACCCTGCAATAATACATAGCACTTCTGTGGGAGTAGAGTTCAGGTAGCTGCTCTGCTCTGTGAAGAAGACAACAGTGGGTGAATTATATCCTTTAAGTTCAACTACAACAGGTTGGGTTTTTTGGAACGCTGAACCTGTCTTATGCTGCTAACCTCTGTCTGCAAGGTCGAGATGATCCAGACATTTCCAGAGGAGGGACAATGGATACAATGGACAAAGCATGTTGTACATGAGACTGGCAGGCAGGAGGAACAGAGGAAGACCTCAGAGGATGTGGTGAAGGAATACACGCAGAGGGTTGGTGTGACGGGACACGATGCTGGGATAGGATGTAGGCAGATGATCCACTGTGATGTCCCATAAAGAGAGAGCAGCCAAAAGAAGGATAAGATCATTTGAAAAGGCGTGGATGGCAAGTCAGCTGCACAATAAGCACTGTGTATGGGAGGGGGGCTCTCCGTGGATAACATACACATGCTCTGTGGTCTGTGAGTCGTCATCTGCTCTACATGTATATCTGCTGGCATGTAACTGAACAAATGGGCTTGATTAGTTAATGTAGATCCATCGATCTCACCGTGAGCACTTATTCAAGTTGGCGTGCATATTCACGTGTGTCACACATGCACAGCAGATATGCAGCATTGTGATGTGCAGGAGTTCATTGCTCGTTTTGTGTGTGTGTGTGTGTGTGTGTGTGTGTGTGTGTGTGTGTGAAGGAGAGCAGGGCGTGCAGATTTCCACATGAGTGGGGCTGTCAGTAGGCATCAGTCAGCTAGGCAGCGACAGGCGGAGCAGATCATTAGCAGAGACAGAGAGGGGAAAGGGAAGGAAAAGGAAAATGGAGAAGAGAGAGCGCAGAGAGGGAAGGCCTCAGTGTTACGTCTTCAATATCCATCGTGGAAGAATTACACAAACAGACCTGAGCACTGCTCAGTCACGCAACCGCATCAGTACACCGCCATCCCCTAACTGCCCGCCTATCAGCTCCAGTACTCAAAGCTTAAACTGACATCACATCTGTCAATATCTCCAGGGCGAAGCTGCAAATTGACAGCATTTAAGACGATGCTAATCAATCCATAACGTTACGTTTTCTTGCAAGCTATTGTGAGCATTTTGTAAAATTTGACCCAGTAATCTTCTGTTGTGCTGTGTGAATCTTTAACTTCCCTGAAACAGATTTAATTCTTTGTAATAAACAAGCAGTGACTCTTGATGCTTTTTAGCAGTATAGTAAATGTATTATCATCACGCTCTCATTTTAATGTAACCTTATTCAACACCACAGCCAATTAACAACACGGCACAAAGTCGTCAGTGATGCTATAAAACAACCTGCCACAAAGTGACTGCGTTAAAGACACCTGAAAAACACACGTATGATGTTTAGTGCAGACATATTTCAGCAGACTCATTAGCTATCCATTAACAGCATCCTAAAGAGATGGGAAATGAAAGCTGCTGGTGTGATCTCATCAATGTAAAATGAAAATCGGTTATGATACTTCCTTAATCAAATAGAAGGGTGCTAACAAATACACTATCACCTCGGGGATGTGTTAACCCACACCTAGCATCCTGGTGACACCCTGTTGCTAACTCTGACAGCAAGTCTAAATGTTTATATTTTCCATCATCTTATCTAACCAGTAATTATTTATCCTCTGCTGTTAAGTGAAAAGGAAAACCTTTAATCCCCTGCTCTCCTACATATCACCAGTTTTGCATTTTGTCCTTTTATCGTCCGTCGGCTGCACCCATAACGCAAACTTTAGCGTTACATCTTGTTGGACAGTAAAATCAGCTCATCAGGCAGCTGAATTAAGACTTCAGATAGTGGGAAGATGATGCTTTGTAGAAAAGAAATGATGTGAGCATGTGTCCAGCTGTGCAAACATTACAAATGATTATTCCTGTACTACAAACATTATTCACACTATTCATCCAGTCTTTATGTCTGACGTCATTAGCCGTTACCAGGTCCAAGCTCCGCTTCAGGTCCCAAAGTCAAACGAACACTGCAGCATCACTGAGAGTTACAAACTGTCTAAATTCTTTCATCTTTAATAAAATGATCAGCGTTGCTGCTTTACCAGGTGTAACAATTAAGTTTAACATCCAGGCATCCATGAAAACAGAATTTATTAAGTTTAACAGAGTTAGCAGTTAGCAGGAAGTTAGCTCGCTAGCTTCCACCTAAGCATGATATAGCATGTTCTGACTGAGAGATTTCTGACAAAATTCAAACGTACAGCTCTGCTATCACTTCCAACATAAATGAAGACAGAAAACTAAACAGCAGTGACGTTTGTAGGGTTACTGAAGTTGGGCTAGCTGCTATATTAAACTGCTACGTTAAACTCATGGACTGAACATACACACAACCACTAGCACTTTACCACTACTGTATAGTTCTGTGTAGATAATCATTCTGTACATATGATAATTTTTAATCCCACAACTGTTTATAACTTACATAGTTCACATTTCTGTATAACTGTATATCTCAGATTTCTGTATAGTTTTTATTTCATATTTATATCCTGTTCATAGCCTGTACATAGCTTGTACTCACTACAGCCTGTACATACTTAGTTATAGAATATTCATAACATACTTCACACTGTGTACATTATAACATACCATAATAGACCCATTTCTGTAATATACTTACACATCTCTATTATTCCTAATTTATATTGTAATATATCTATATCACGGCTAAAGCACTTTCTGGATGGATGCAAACTGCATTTCGTTGCCCTGTACCTGTGACATGTGCAATGACAATAAAGTTGAATTCTATTCTATTCTATATAAAGATGTGCTATGTGATCACTAGCAACACAGCTATGTTAGCATAGCGTAAACACAGTGAGCTTAGTCATTAATATACTGCTGCATGGGCTGGGCAGTAGTTACATCGTAAGGTTTTAAAAATTGAGCTTTAAGATGAACAGTGGTAATGATAGTTTAAATAGAACAAGATACAAAACAAGTTAAAAACACAACAGCCTTAATAAACACAGAGTAGTTTGGACCCAGAAGCAGGGTTCATACGTCATCACTTAAAGACCGGATCGCTAAAATAAATTTAAAAAGGTAGTTTGCACACATAGTTTTTCTCAGCTTTAAAGATGGCTGTGATGCTAGCAGAGAAAAACTAGTATTAGCAACACACAGAAGCATGTTCACAAGCTGGTATTAGCTTTGGGCTAAAGGCTAGAGTACAGCTCTTCTCTGGTAACAAGAAATTAATTTAAAGGCCTTTAAGTAACTTTTTTGAGTATTTCAAATTGTGCATCTATCAGATCTAACTTATAGGTGTCTTTTTATTTTGCTGTTTTGAGATGGCAGTAGTGAGAGATGAATACCCATCCTGTGTAATCATACATAAAGATGACATAACATAAACATACACATACTGCAGACCCTGTTATTGCTGCCATGGCTCAGTTCATGAAACTTTGCAGAGCAGTTTTTTCTGTTGAAAGCAGAGAAAAATACTCAAAACTACATCCTAAACAGGTAAATTGTATCAGAGTCTGCTGTGGATTTGAGTGCAGCGTCTTTGAAAGAGCAGGCTTTTAATCTTTGGCCAGCAGATCTGAATTTCTTTACATGAGCTTGAAGCGACGGCAGCCACAGCAGAGACAGAGAAAGATGGGAGAGCGTCTGGATCAGAGAGGAACCAGGAGGGAAAAACAGAGCCAGAGAGAGTGCGGGGTTCATCTGAGGCTAGCTGTCATCACGTGCCGCGTCAGCCATCACATGACCAGAATGCTAAATGCAGAGCTCGGAAACCTGACCTATTTTCATCAAACTGACACAGAAATCCACCGAGAGGCCGTCTTACGCTGCTAACCTCTGTCTGCCTCCTGGACCACCTCCAGCATGCCGTCACACACACACACACACACACACACACGCACACACACACACACACATGCACACACACACACTTTGCACATAGCATAATGTAAATCTGCTTAGCCTTGATTTTAAGCAGTTTAATGATTTAATGATATTTGAAGAATAATTTACAAAATGACAAGATTATAGATTTTTCTCATTCATCCCCAGATTTTTTCACTTCACTTCAGTTTTATTTATATGACACTAAATAACAACAACATTCACCTCAAATTTGAAAGGCTTTTATTGCAATTTGACCAAATATGTCATTGGACTGATGAATATTCAGCAGTGAAAACGTCCTGGTTTCCACCCATCTTTGTGCTGACAGCAGGTATTTAGCTCTTTTCTCCACCTCGGCTCCGCCTGACATTGTTCACAGACACCTTCCCCAGAGCAGAAACTGTTCTAACAGACATTTTGCAAAGACAATGGCCAATTAATTCTGGTTAAAACACAGCAAATGATCCTGCTCTTAAGACACTAATGGCTTTAATTTTCAACAGGCTTTTATCAGCTATGATCAAAGTGCAATAACAGACATCTTTAATGAAAATGGATTCAATTGCCTGCAAATGGAAGTGAGTTGATTGATGGTGAACATCACCTCGCTGTGACTAAACTACACCGAGAACAATAATTATCACGGGTGAGTGATAGTACAGTAAAATGACAGAGTGGAGCTTTTTACTCTGCTGTTCTGTAACTATTGCAGGCGTGAATCTGCCTCACAAATGTCAGACTTTTCATCATCCGTCAGTACAAATGTGTTTCTCCTTCCTAAACCGAGTTCCTACAGTGCCAGAGACCACTCTACTCCACCGGCCGTGGCAGTTTGGAGAGACTGTTTTAGGTTTTCTGAACAAAGTTGTTTAGATTTTTTTAAACAATGGTATTCTTATAGTCTTTTATTTAATCATGATAGAAACGTGGCTGGATGAATTGCTGTACTGGTCTCTCACCTACTTTAGCTCAGAGTTAAATATATATCTTTGAACTAAACAGCCTTCAACACCAGAGGATGGTTACAAACGGCTCTGATGATCCTTAATGATTTAAAAATTGTTACTATTTTCAGGTCTATCACGTCTTCTTCAAAAGTCTAAAATGGCATTCATGCAACATTCAAGAAGTATGTAGATGTGGGGAACTACTCCGATGACGGCACGACGTTCATTTTGGAATTCTTTTCCAACCAAGACCAGAAATGACTCACAGCCAATGGTTGGTCACCTCTGACGGGTTTGATAGGGGACTTTGATCAGTCCACCAGTTTCTCCAGCCTGAAAAGCTGCACGGCCAGTTTGTCCCTACTTTAAAAACAGGAAACACACGTGTGGGAAACGACTTCATTTGGTTTAGCCAACAACAACCAAAAAAACACTGGATTTGCATTAGTAACAGTTACAGTAATAAACACATTTAGGGTGTATTAATGTTTAATCCAGTTTTAAATGGAAAACTAAAGTTCCCCACTGTATGGATCTGTAACTTCATTGCCTCCTTTGTCAAAGCAACGCTGAGGAGTCAAAACAACTACATGTAAGCGACGTGTCATCACTGTATTGTGTTGATTGTACGTTCAGATCAAACTAATAGTGAGTGCATTTCTTATGAGGATAGTAGGCATGCTTAAAGTTAGCCAAGATGCTTTTCATAATTCTGCTAACTATTGCAAGCTTTTATAAAAGTGTCATAAACAGACACTTGAATCACTGCAATAATTTCAGTATTTTCAGACAGCATACGTTCTCTAATTCAGCCTGCGTTTTAGCCTATTTCTCTCAGTACACCTATTAAGAAGGGCATGTGTTGCTCTACATTTTGAGATTTAAAGGCCAGTCTATAGTTTCTGTGTCCAGCGATAAACATGTAATGAGTGCGGATTTTGATTTTTTAGCTTGTTTTCAGAACCTCTACATACAATGCTGTGTTTCGGTGCAGCTATGTTTTGGACCTGGGAGCTCTGTGCTAAATGTAATTACTATAACGTTGTGAATTTTCAGCCATTTTTTAACTGTCCGTTTTCTGATTTCCCATAAGTCCTCCTGACTTGCTCCTTCCACATCGGCAAACAGGCGCAGTGCCCTCATGCTCCAGGTTCTGTTGCAGAAGCCAAGACAAGGGCCTTCTGCTGCCCGGTCCATACAACACACCCAGTTTACATGTAGAACAAGTTTTTTTCATCCTTTCTTTGTGTAGTTAGGGAAAGGAGAAATCTATGATAATAGTTAAATGAGAAACAATCACAAATACATATGTACAGTCATGTGAACACAATATACAGATAACTGTAGGACTGATAGGAGGAGCACATTTTCTCTTCTGGTTTCCAGCACGGTCAGGCAGTGGCAGCAGCAACCAGTCCAAAGAAAGCTGGCTCCTATGGAAGATGGTCTTAGACTGAGCTTGGTTTAAGTAGTGGGTTATCTGGGGGACCGCAGCAGAGTCCAAGAATCAGAACCTGACACCACAGGTTGACTGCCACAGTATTTAATTCACATTATTTTATACTCACCAACCCATTCAGTCTGTGGATGTGAGCACTGTCATAATGGAAGAGACCAAACATGTCTCACTCACATGGGGACGATTGGAACCACCAACAGGGGAAGGGTTTCTCATCCACCTGGGATCTACACATCCATATTCTCTTACCCTAACCCAATACCCAACTTCTCACTGTGGCTGTAGCTGGCCATCTACTAATGGTAAGGTTGCTGGTTGGATCCCCGGCTGCTCTGGTCTACATGCCAAATATCCTTGGGCAGGATATTGACCCCAAATTGCTCTCGGCTGCATCCATTGAGGTATGAATGTAAAACGCTCATGTAGGAAAAAAAGTGCTCGTATGGGTGAATGAGGCACTCAGAGGTAGAGTATATAAGAACCAGTCCAAATGTGACCCCACTGACATGTGTTGAGATTCCAGTCTCTTATTCAAACGTCTGGTAGAACTGACACTCTTCAGCGCTTCTGGAAATTTGTGGTGGAGACGCTGTGATCCAAGTTCTCCGGTGTGGTGCTGAGAGCTTCACTCTCCAGCAGCATTAATCACAAGCCTGCTGTCCCCCAACTGATTACCTCCCATCAATCTCAGTTTGCCGAGCCCTCGAACAGGAGAAAGCCTTCATGAAGATCTGATTAAAAATGTAACTGACTCATAACAGGAGCACACGACCGGCCTCTGAGTCGATGCTCTGTGACAGAACAAAGGCGAGAGCGAGACTTATCTGCTCATCTCCAAATGTACGTTCATGTGATTACGCAGAGATCCAGGTCTGATCCCACTGAGGGGACCTGCCGCAACTGGGAGGTCTGGAACCAGTGGAGGTCTGTCGGCGTGCGTGCATCAGTGTGTGGTACTGCAGACAGGAGGGGGAGTGACTTTGAGAGTGTCTGAGAGGCACATCCTGCCTGCAATTAAGGTGGAATCAGAGAGAGATCTGTGCTGCCTTGATAATGAGCCTCATCTGAATTATTAACTAGCGCTGTACCCCCTGGACCTGGACTCCCATCAGCCCCAGCCACACCACAACAACAGCAGATGCACACATGTACACACACAGAATCTTCAGATCCATACAAACCTCTATTAAATCCATTTCGGCATGTGCAGGAACTCCAAACTAATCCCATTTGCAAAGAAAATAAGGGCAACACATTACTTGGAGTGGTCCTCGTAAGGCATTATGAGGCATCAAAAGCTCTTATAAACTGAGTGCATAATGATTTATTAAAATTGGTGCATAGTATAATGAGTACAATATGCAGAAGGTTGGGGTGAATACTTTATGAGGCAACTCTCTCATTAATCACATTAAAATTTAGTTCAATTTCAGATGCATGATTACATTAGAACGTTTTCTCGGTGATTCCAGTGGGATCGTAATCAGTTTGATGCTGCTGTGAACTGATGGACTGACTGCACACTAGCACCCTGTATTATGTTTCGCTATGATGGTAAACCTAAAACTGGTTTTAGTTTTTAACGTCATTATGGGATAATTCCCCGACTGGCTGGAAATTTCCTGTCGTGTTCATACGGCTGGGAGTGTTTTAGCATCTTAATATAAAGCTCTTCACGTCACTCTTTCCTGAACATTTCAAAAAAGAAAAATGTTGTTTTTTAAGAAACGGAGCAACATTGGTCGCCGTTTACTAACAGTGCATATACACAGATACACATCAGCAGTTTGCCAACATTTTCTTGCCTTAATCGGTTTGTATGAAAATTACAAATTCCAAAAGTTTGAAGTCCTGATGACCAAATGAAGCCCTGGCTGAAAATTGAAATACATCTTTAATATGAATATTACTCTATTACTAATTATTCTTATTATTGCTTTTTGGTGCTTGTTTACAGCTTTCCTAAGCATCATGAGACACGCGCCCAGAATCAGAATCATAAAACAATTTAAAAACCAAAACAATTAAATAACATGTAAAAATATAAAAACAAATACTATATTTAATACTAAATATATTCCTGTATTTCTTGTGTTATCTTGAATATTTGATCTTTCATTAAAATTACTGTGTGGTCTCCACTGTCTGACAGATGCTGGAGGATGAGGAGGGTTTCTTTGTTTTGTTGTCCTTCACCTGTTTTCTTCTTTTCTTGTAGTCTCGTTCTCATTTTTCATATCAACTGTGATTCTGATTTTTTTCCTTGAGCCATGGTGACTTTTTATTTATTTATTTAAAATGATCAGTCAAACACTTTGGAAGTGGCCCCTCTCCTGGTTTCCTCCGTGGACCTCCAACACTGTAGCCTTCTCTCTTAAATTATCATCAGCCGCAAAAGAACAAAATTATTCAGCACACATGCGTGATAAATCTGATAAATCTGACAGTGGTTCTGCGTGGGAACTATTTTTTTTCCCACACATGTGTTAGTAAATCGGGCACATTGTCTCGATGTTTGCAAGAAAACGTCCCAAACTGATCCAGCTCCAGATCTCCTTCTGGATCTGAACATTTGATTCGTGCAGGAGGAGGAACATTTACAGAGAAACATTTAAAGAGGAACACTTTCCTGTTCTTAATTTTCCTCTGATTTTCCTGCCACCCAGGCAGCCATTGCTCTGCTATTGAAAAACCAGTGCTTTATTTTCCAAGCACCCATGTTTGTATCGGGTCATCAAGCCAGACAGCTGCTGTCCTTATGATAATACATAGACATTAATGGCTGTCTGGAGTGCTAGACATTACAAATGTGAAGATGAATGATCTTCTCCAATCTAAAGTTATTTATTTAGCTTTAATCACCGGCACTCACGTTCCTTAGTAACACTCAGGGAACATTTACATCTATTTAAATGAAGATGTGTTAATGAACACATATAACTTTTTTTTATTGACTCAAGTCACCATCATCATTATTATTATTATTTATTTATTTATGAATTTTAATTATGGGATGACCTGAAATGTCTGTTCTGCATTAAGTATGTCATCACCACTTGATAACAAATGGAAACAAATGGTAAATGGTCTGTATTTGTATAGCGCTTTACTTAGTCCCTAAGGACCCCAAAGCGCTTTACACATCCAGTCATCCACCCAATCACACACTGGAAACAAACGGCTTTACAAAGCTAAACCTTACTGCTATTGTGCAAGAGAAGTTTTGCATGAGCTGCATGTGTAAGTTATATGACTGACTCTCATATCATTAAACAAATGGAAACCAGCAGGAAGGTGAAAAAGGTCAGAACAATCGTAACAACACATGAACTGAAAACAATGGCTGCCTGCAGCAGCAGATGATGGTACATAACCACATTTCAAAAACGCAGTAGCGTTGATGAAAGTTGCTAAAGTAAGTAAAATCTCTTGGGGAAATCTAAGGTATTGTTCGTAACGCCCCGACTTTACACGCTGCTGTTGTCTGACGAGGCCTCTGCTCATCATCTGAGCCAGAAACTGGAACATTTTGAAGGTCTGGTAGACAACACAGGGAATGTGTACTGGGTCGGCATTTTACGACACCACCAGGCACGATTCCCAAGATCCGCCTGCTCGCTGACTGTTCTGTGTCTGGACTCTGTTTTCTCTCTGGAATTTCTGTCTGAAGACAGTTCGTTAACAATTTATTCCAGCTGATTGAAGTGTGAGGGCTGAGAGCAAGAATATTATGTGCTATTCCAACCACTATGACTCATTTAGGCAGTGAACACCCCGCCTCCACTGCTGGTGCATCCCCTGTTTACATCCCAGCCCTTCTCCAGATTGAAGCGATATCTACTCAGATGCCTTTTGTCGAAACTGACAAGGCAACTGATCCCCTTGGACCAAAATCAGCCTCCTTCCCATTCAGGCCCTCACCAGCTCTTCCCAACTGTTTTCTCTCCATTCACAAGACTGATCAGATGAGTTTACCACAGTCTCAGACTCAACCACCAACCCCCCTCGCCTTCCAAATTCCTCTTCTCATTCCCCGCCCCCAGTTAACCCAGCCCCAGGCCTGCCAACTCCAGAGCTGCCTCTCCTTCTGCTGTGCCTTTGTGATAATAACAATAACTGTGTAGTGGTGCAGAGGGCTTTCTGTTGAGCTAGCGCCAGGCCGGCTGGCACGGGGAACCCTCTAAGCTTGTTTCACCATCTCCAACCAATTCCCCTCTGTCTGGGCTGGCACTGGAGCATCACAGGCATTAAGGCTGCTATCAATGTGCTCAGCAGCAGGGGCCATCAGCACCACTCACGCACTCGCTCTATCTCTTCTCTCTCCACCTCTCTCTTCCTCTCCCACTCAATATGGAATCCAGTTCAAAAAAAGGCTTTATTGGCAAGACAAATAATACCTTGTTCTTCTCTCTTTTCTGCTTTCTCTTTCTCATCTCGTCACCTTGTTGTCCTTCTCTCTCACCCACGAGTGGATTCTCAGCAGAACACGGTGACGTTCCTCAGCCCGGGCAGTAATACAGCAAGTGCTTTATGATGCATATTAATGATAAAGATTCACTTTTGCTGTCTGTAATCAGGGACACAGAAGATAAGCTAATCTAAAGTCAGTTTGATTGTTTTAAGGTGGACATCATTTTGGATTAAAACTGATTTCCAGCAGGTGGAAATGCAGCCCAGAGGAAAGATTCGATGGATGCAATATGCTTTCTTTTCTTCTCTGTAGGAGTTAAAACATCATCATCAATACTTTTATTGTGAGTTCTCTTATATGTCACCATGTTAAAGTTTTTCAGTTTAATCTGTGTTACTGGAAGGTCACTCGAATGAGCCGTAAAATTCATCCTTGCTTAATGACCCTCTTGTCTACGTGCTTTCAGACAGGATGCTGCGTATGGACGGAGACACGATCGTGAGCTACTTTATTAGTTACACCTGTACAGTCTAAAGCAATCCAGGTTTGCCTCATTTTATCAAACACTGTGTTTATTTTTAGCACTACTGAAAAGATTTTACTTTGGTGTTGACAGCATGGGCTGGAATTTGTTTTTTTAAATATATATATTCTGTTCATATGCAAATAAAGAGAGCCAAACGACACGATTCCACCTTTAGTAAAGGTGGAATCGTCCCTAGTGACAAGGAGGAGTGAAAACAAGGAGGGAGGGAGGGTGGGGCATGTAAACGAGAATGAACAGCTTGCAGAACTGGGGGAACCTATATAGATGAAGCAGCGTGTTTGGAGGCGTGGTCCCGCTCCTCAAATTCCGATACATAATCTGCAATTGTCATCAAAGACTGAAAGATACGAGCTGAGGAGCTTAAACTGAAACAGATTCCAAATTGAGCTGTAAAAGCTCATTTCAGATATGTTTACATACTAGTTACTGTCCTCAGCATCGTACTGTTCTACCCGACCATAACACTGGAAACACAACCCGTGCTCAACCACACCGGATATTAAACAAACCTGACGCTTCCCCTACATCACGTCAGGTGTTTAGCAGAGCTACTCCAAAGATTTTTAGACGATCTACACTCAGGTCAACAGATGTTTGTTTTAATTCAGAAGACCTGGAACTTGTTCTAACACGAAAAGCATAAATATAACTGCACTTCATTTCAAATAACTAGTCCTAGTACTAGTTATTCTGTGCAACCTGCTTCACTTTGGTGAAACTTTGTTAGGATTTTTAAAATGTGTCTCATCAGGTTCAGATCTGTTCTAAACAAATGTTTGATCTGCATTCATGTGTAGATTGCTGGGAAAATATGCCTCCCCTAAACTGAGTTCACTAATGAAACTCTACGGTTGTTCTGGTGCTGAATACACCAACGGAAAGAAACACTATAAAAAAAGGCCAATCTCTCATGAGAGACAGAAAACAAGAATTAATGCTTAATAAATTGCTACTTGTCTTGTGTTCATGTCATTTTATCGCAGTCTGATAACCACAGGCATACACCCACAATGAACCTCTAACATGCTTCTTCGTAAAGCCTTCAGGTAGAGTCAGATCATTGCTGCCTACCTGCCTGCCTGCTGCCCAATCTGTGTGCAGTACAGCCTGCAGACAGGCCACAGCTCAGCACATCCATTCCCACGCAGAGCCACTTGTGAAATGAACATAACAGTGTGTGTGTGTGTGTGTGTGTGTGTGTGTGTGTGTGTGTGTGTGAGAGAGACAGAGAGAACCCCCCCCCCGTCACCACCAGCAGCACCGAAACCACCCACAGAACTGAACTCACTTCATACAGCCAAACACAGCCTCCCACCTCAGAGCCAATAACAAACATGGCTGAAACACTTGACCACAATTACTGAGCCACAGTCAGAGAAATCCATACATAGTCAGCAATGCAACCCTGCTGCTGTGTGTGTGTGACGACAATCAAAGAAATCCACATACGTATCATTGGAGACAAGCAGTGTGTGACAGCATCTGATTGGCTGCTGTGGCCTTAGCACTTCACACTTAAACGAGTGAGTGACACCTCAACAGTGTTTGTCTGAAGGGTGCACGGGAAGCTGCTGGCCTAGTTATGGAGACACAGCCCAGTGGCAGGACTGAGCAGCAGCTCTCAGACGCGATTACACAACAGCTCTTAAAGACTTCTTTTAGTAGCGAGACATTGATTGGATCTTATTTCCTTCCCACTCATCCCATTCATCCAGCCAGTCATATACTCCCAAGCCCCAAGCCCTCAGTGTGAGGGTGTACACATATTCTACTGAAATGTCAGTGCCTGCGTACGTTTTTATGTATTACATACCTATAATACACACTGTGTTATAAATTTCATTGAAGCAGTGTGCATGTCTCTCTCTTACTGTCTTTTGTTGATGAGACTTATTGTGATTGAATCAAGTTGTTGTTTTCACACAGGACCCTCTCTGCACCAATCACCTATCTTGCCACACCGGCCAATCAAAACCTCCAAACAAAGCTTCAGTGGAGGTCAGCCAGGAATCATGCGGAGCATCCCCCAGTCAGCAACAAAAACAAGACCCAGGGAATTAAACCCTGTCATTACAGCCAGTTATGTTTTTCATTGGTTTACGTTTCTTTGTTTTTGTTCTTTCACGTTTTTACATGGATTAATCTGCAACTCGGTTATGTTCAGTTTTCAGCTGGTATAGAGTTGAAGCTTGGAGGAAAGTGTAAGACAAATAAAAAGAAAGATGCTCACAAAAACATTGTAAGAATAGGATAAAGTGGCAGGATAAGTGTCACACACAGATTAATCCCACTATGACCCTGTTTCCTCTTCTTCTGTATGCTCGATACAGTATCCCCTGGGTGACCCACTAAAGCAAAAACACCATGGCAACAAACCGCTGCTTTAAAAAGCATCCAAATTTCTCCTCCACCTCTTATAAACAATACTGACAATTGACTGTTATAAGGATCATTTTTTCAGTGGTATAATATTAATGCAGCTCTGAGGGGGCTTTAAAGTTTATAAAGAAATCATTCTGATGATGTCATAGTGATGTCATCAGAATTTTGTAACAGTAAAGTCAGCGTGTACACAGTACAGATGTTTTCAGTTGGAGCCATAACGATGACAAAAGAAAGTCTGTACATCTCATCCTCTGTAGCTTTAATTATGAACTCTTTGATTTAAAAACTAAACTTCCCCTCTCTCTTACTCTCTCTGTACATATAGATAGATAGATAGATAGATAGATAGATAGATAGATAGATAGATAGATAGATAGATAGATAGATAGATAGATAGATAGATATAGTGAGTCCCCAGTCTTTCTGTGGAGCCGAAATACTAAATGCACCTTTAAGACTGTCATCCTGTTTAATAAATACATCGTGTGTTTTCACAGCGCCTGTGAACCTGTTTTAACAAGATGGGAGAACCTGAGGCTTCGTCCGTGTTCTGTTACAGTTAACAGTGTCTTTCACTTTTTAAAACGCTCATTAATTGCTGCACTGACCCTTGCATCCCACTGAGGAAACTCCCACTGAGACCATAAAACACAAGTGGAGACAGAGCAAATCAGGTCTGTAATGATACAAATGTTCTTGTTATTTAATGCAGTTCCGTTACTTTTGTGTTTAATATAACTTGAAGCCCACTTTGATGGTTTATTGACAGTCTCCTGTTGGTTTATAAATACAAGAAACAGAATGACACTCAACTCTGTCACACAGTACGAAGGAAAAAGCCACAGTGTGAGGCGTGGAAACAAAGGACTAGTAATCCTAACACAGAATAGGTGATAACCTTAAGTAGATTACAGCTAGCAGTCTATGAGATTACCCTCGTATTAATTTGAATGATAATCTGTAGTTACATCTGTTTGCTGTGACACCCACTGTCATCATCTCTTGTTATTACCCTTTAAGCCCCTCGCCTTGTGCCATGCTTTCCCACAGCCTGTGCGTAACTCGGCGTGCGCGCAATGGATAGTAGGGGGCGGGGTGGCTCCAAAGGGTTTATCCCCGTCACGCAACCGACTGCATAGGTAACGGAAATCGGACAGGAGGCTCACTATGTCCCCGATGTGACCCGACATGGTGGGGAAATACAAGCTTACGGGCGCGAATGCGTCACGGCTCGCCTACCCAGGAGGAACCGTGAAGAGGGGAGTTTGGGCTCCGTCTGGCTTCTCCTGTTTGCACACGCTGGAATTCCTGAATGCAATGAACCCAGTGAACCCTTATCCAGCCACGCTCATTGCCCCTGCTCACACACTGTACTGTGGAGTGACACGAGGACACGCCACTGACATAAATTGCTGGAACCAAGGGTCAATTATGTGGCTTTGAGATATGCAGGAAAGGGGGTGTGCTGCAGAAGCTTGAGGCTAAACATAGTGTAGGCTAGTATTGCACTCAAACCGTTGCTGTGTGGTGTCAGAACATTCTTTCATGTGGCCTACCTTCCACCCGGCTGAACTGTTGCTGTCGCCTTTATCCTTAAAATAAGGAACAAAGCGAACCATCCAGTCGTATATCTGGGACAGGGTGAGCCTCTTCTCCGGGGCGCTCTCGATGGCACGGGTGATGAGATCTGCATACGACAGGTTTCCCCACGCGTTCCGTCGGGAGGACTTGGCTTTGCGTAGCTGGCCGGCCACGTCGAGGGCAGCCCCGGACATGCAGGCGGGAGCGGCCACGACCGGGGCCGGGGCGCCGGCCGGATGCTTGATCTCGGCCGGCGCGCCGCCTTTCCTCTCGCCCCGGCACGCCGGGACGTTGTACTGCTCCACTTTGACCGCCGCCAGGGCCAGACCTCGGCTCGCCTCCTCTCCCCCGGGGAAGTCTTCCGGACACGGCAGCGGCCAGGTGCACGACGGCGGCCGAGCGTGGGGCTCAAATTCCGAATCGATGTCAACCTGATGCGCATCCACGCCGCTGTTCTCCATCATCATCAGCATGATCTCCCGCTGAATAGATGTCAAAACCGGGCAAGGTCACAGTAACAAAACGCGTGTCAATGTTGACGTGACAGTGAGTGAAAATGCCCAAACTGTCCAAACGGGGTAAAAAGATGTATTTGTACAGTTTCACACACAGGGATTATCAGCAGCTGTGTGGCATATTATCATTCTCCTCAGCGCAACAATGTGGCATCACATCAGGACAGATGAAGGTGTATCCAAGGCATCAAAAGCAGTATCAGTCTCTCTTCCATGTTAATTGAACAACACTGGCTGTGTGGCTGCATGCACAACCAAGTGACGGTCAAACATCCAGTAAAAAAGCCAGACACACTTGGAGAATGTCTCTGTTCGCGCTCCGGCTGCAGCAACAGTTGATCCTTGACAGACGAGGTCCAGAATTCTTATCAAACTCCCCCCAAATTAATTGACTTCAGATTTTTCTCCAGGCTCGGATCCCAGCTCTGCTGGCGCGTTTGGGCAGATTGGCCAGTGAAACATAGCCTATTTACTCCTTTAGAAATCAAAACAGGCTCTCATGAATCATTCATGTGAAGCCGTAAATTTCCAGATGAGGGAAAAAAAGAAGCCTCTCGTGGGTTTGTTTGGGAGCATCCTCTGTCTCCTCTCCGCGCAACCTGACTCGGTGTGGTAGAGATTTCTACCTTTGTCTTCAGCTTTCCGTGCACATGTCACATGGGTACCGTCTCTCTGTCTGTTGCTCTGCCTTTATGCTACAAGTCTGTGTGTCTCTGAAGGCTCCAAGCCACTCAACTGTAGCCTGGAATAAAGTGGAATAAGTGCTGCTTCCATATAATTGGACGCCGCCTGGATCAAGTCACTCCCTCTAGAACAGGTTTCCAGAGAGGGAGGAGTGTGTGTGTGTGTGTGTGTGTGTGTGTGTGTGTGTGTGTGTGGTGAAATTCCCGACAATACTCTAAAGCAACCCTTTCTATACAGCAGACAAATTCATTTATAGACCTGTATTTTACAATAGTCACATTTTTTCCTAATTAAAGAAAAAATTGAACTTCATTTTCCTGACAAGCCTGTCGAGAAACTTCTGCCAGGTTAATGTTTGACAGTCCGACTGCCTCTTATTAGAAAAGAAAAACTAATAATTTACCAGGAGAACACAAACTAGAACTGAAATCATTCGTAGAAGTATTATTTTCTTCTATTTGTTTTGCATTATTATTTTTGTAGTTTAATTCAGTGAAGTATCTGTATGAAACCAACACCCCAAGGATGCATTCCTGGGTGTAAATGTTATGAACTGGTCCAGTTTAAACAGTCTGAACTGAAGATAAAATACTGTGTTCACCTTGTAAAACACGGCTGATGTTCATCTTTTACTGACAAAAACACACAACCCTGATATTCTTTTTTAAATGTGGCTACAAGAAAGATTGTGGCCATCTTGTTATTGTGTGATTAGTGTTGATTGGTTATAGTTAAAAGATTGTTATCAGTCTATGTTTGTTAATAAAATAATAGAACATAATGCAGAAAAAGATTAAACACCAAGGTTAGTGTTCAGTAATTAAATCCCTGCAGTAATTATAGAAGCAGCAAAGGTTGTGTAGTATGTGCGTTTCATTACGCTAACATATCTGCTTTCTTTATTTGCATACTTTCCTCCCATCGTAGCTCCTCCCAGTGTGAACGTAAGAAAAGAGGAATCTGTCCCATTATCTCAGTCTGGGACTTTTGGCTTTGCCGTCAGTTTGCACAGGTCACAGAGGGGCTGTGGGAATACAGCCTACAGAGATGTACACGCAGCCAGGCCTCAAAAAGTCAAAGCATGCTGCACAGTAGCAATACTGACACTAAGTGCAGGTATTTGAAAAAGTTATGGCGGGGGGCGGAGTTAATTTGAACAGAAGAAGGAATGACAGTGGAGATCACCACAGCGAGGAAGAAGCAGATGAAACATGAAATATCTAAAAACAATAGTACAGACAGTGGCTGCACTTGTTTTCAAGTCACTACAAAGAAGTTATTTATTCAGTCTTCACCACGGCAGCAGCTGAGCTAAAGTCCAACCACAGACGGCATAAAGACGATGTAGATATTTTGCTGTCATCTTAAAGCTTTGAGATCAGGAGGGTTTGAGACCAGAATATGATGAGCAACAGAGGAACCCACCCAGTCCCAGAGGTCCTGGCAGAGGGTCATTCTGCCATAGACGTCTGTAGGATAAGGAGTCTTTCTGGAGCCGGACCTTTGCTTTAGGTCTCAGACCCGGAAACGTTCATGCTGTCTATAGGACCAACATTAGCACCAACGTAACCAAGCGTGTTACTCTTGGTCTGTCTATGTTTTTTTGGGCACTGCAAGTGACTGTACACACAAAAAACCCTGACTACTGGTCTGTGGGATGCTGGAACACTTTGCATTTTAATTTCATTGTATTTTCTACTGAGTTACATTTATCACATACAACAGTGCAAGAATCTTAAGATGTAACTGTGAGCTGTTATTTTATTACCTGTTAACCTCAAACACACAGTAAGAGCTGTTCTAATGCACTGTGTGTGGATCCATCACCTGCATTTCCTCACAGTTTGCTGTGCTCCTCATCTCCTTCAATGAAAGGTGGAATCTGAAGATCTTTCACTGTGGCAAAGGTGACACAATTTCTATGTCACGAGAGGATTAAAATAAAGAAAAGCACTGAGTGTAGTTTTACTGTAAAGCAAGGTCGAGGTGGGTGAAACACTGGATTTTAACACAGGAGAGCGCTGTGGATGTGAGTGACTGAGCAGAAGAAGAGCGAAGGAACGACGCTGAAACCTCGGTGCTTTGGTTCTGATTAAAGTCAACGTTCCTGAAATGGTTACCGAGCAGCGTTCCTGCTTTAAAGCAGCTTTTTGTCTCATTTCTATTTGATTACATTTGTTCCTTTTTTAACTTTGTATTTTCCTTCATAGTAGCACGCTACAGCCACCTGGTTTCATCAGAGCATTTAAGCCATCCTCGTCCTCATATATCAGTCTAAAAGTAGACTGAAAATCCAATGAGAGAGTCAACAGAGGAGCAAATTCTTCTTGTTGACAAAGTCCAGATGATCACAGTGTTGTAATTTAGGCTTGTGAGGGCCAAAGGAGGACGCTTCCAAGTCTCCTCAGTGTGTTTCTCACACACTACTGTCTCTGGGTGCCTCAGAGTCCATAAAGCTCGCCCCATCAATGGCCGCTCTGTGTCTCGTAAGCTCCTTTGGAAACCCCCAACGCTGATAGAGGCTGCCACTCTCTGTCAGCCGGTTGTCAGTGACAACCATAAACCTCAAATGCACATAAATGGAATGCTTTCACGAGAACTAAATGGACCTATCAACAGAAAGAGAGCCAGCGATCAGTGTTTGTGTGTGAGAGAGTAAAGGAAAAATGAGAGCGAGCGAGATGCTGTAAATGGGAACAAAGAGAAAATTCAAAACACATGGCTCTGCGGTTTTCCGAGGAGATTTTTATGTGCCACAGAGAAGTTGTAACAGGAATGCGGTGTGACTCCCATCATATGGAATGAAAACACTGAAGCGGTGCCAGCAGGGTGGATATAGTGTGGTCTGCTGTGGCTTATGGCAAAGTCCTCGTCATCACAGCTAGGTGATGTACTGCCGCAATGTAAACACGAGAAACATGAGTCACACGGCCGGACGCAACGTGAAGGCAGACAGGGGAGTGGATTTGTCAAAGACGCTGTAGCAGCTTGTGGGAAACATGAAGAGACTATAAGTAGAGGGTAAACACTCAGCTCGTCCAGCAAACACATTTTATGTCATCGTTTCGTTTCCAGCAGTTATTTGTCAGATTAACCGATTGTACAGATTCATTTTTATCCATTATCCTTCTGTTTTCTCACCATCTAATATTCATGATATGCATATTGACTGTCTCTATCACTTCCCTCACACTGCCCATTCTTATTGATCTCAGAGTCCACTGATCCCAAATGAATGGGTGTAATGAAAGGCAAACGACCTACCAAACCAAACGTTTCTCGTCCACGTTCTAGGATGGCAGACATCGCTCTCATTTAAAGCAACGCTCCAACACTGTCAGATATGAGGTGTGCTCGTTCCCAGGGTGTCAGATGCTGCTGTGCTGTCTCAGTGAAAATCTGCATAATAAGGCTGTGCTGGTGTTTAAGAGATCCTGTTGATTTTCACATATTTGTTGGATGGCTGTACAGAAAGAGTGATGTATGACGCTCGGGACACGAGCATAATTTGGATAAAAGTTCATGTTGGCTTTTTTAAAATGACACTGAAGCTTATCCGGTGCATTAAAGCGTTGTGCTCCACATGGGTGCTGAAGCCTGTTAGAATGGAGCGTTGTGCTTTACCTACCACAGACGACCAACGTTTATCCAAATCCCAGTTCAAACACACCATAATTTTTATTAGGTGTGTTTTTCAACAGAAAAATGTCCAAACTTGTTTCTTCAGATGTTTTAAAAGAAACATCGTTTTGTTGCCAAAGTAACAAACATGTGTGACTTTGTATAAAATACTCTTTGGAGCTGGTGTGAAACGTTGAGTGAACAAAGATCAGAATTCAGAATTTTTCATATTGAAATGAAATCAGGTCAGTTTGTAAAAAGCTTGTTGCTCATTTTATGACTAAGATTTAAGTTTTAAAGTTAAGGAACCCAAAAACGTGCACTGACACTGCTACTTTTACCTTCACTACCTGAAAGTAAAACCATAATCATGTTACACCATACTCACTCTATATGTATATATATGTAGGGTGGACCTTACAATACAAAGCGCCCTGAGGTGACTGTTGCTGTGATTTGGTGCTGTATAAATAAAATGAAATCATCGTGTAATTCTTTTTGTTCTCTTGAACAGTTTAAACCAAACTAGCTTCTCTTTTTACAAACTAATGGCTGCTTATGTTCGACTGGCATGTTTTATTTTGATAACAGTAGCACGTATGAAAGCAGCTGTGTGCCAATAAAATCTGATCAGGTGCTGCTCCTGACGGTGGCTGTGAGGACAAAGAAAGTCAGTGAGGTGCCGGGAAGACTCCTCTGACTTTGAACTGTTGGGCATTAAATGCTTCTAATTGGGAATTCATGCCATGGGCCAAAATTAAAATGACAACATAAAATTATCAAATAAAAAAACTGCCTTGCAAAAAAGGACACGTACCAGGAGGCCAAAAGCCTCGGTGCTTCAGAGCACCAGGGCTTTGTCTGTGGATATATATCTGCACACACAGGTTATTTTCACAACCACTGACATGACCTGCATTGTCATTTAGGTATTTAGACCTGTTGTGAAAGACAGAAACCACAACGTCTTGTTTTTATATTGTTTTCCTACGTTGCATGACAGGAAAGCTTTGGAGTTGCTGCAAGGCATGTTTGAAACATCAGCAGGTTCCCCCTGGTTGTAGTGTTTGTTCATACATCAGCCTAAATGCTCTCTAAGCTGTGCTGGTAAAGCACATATACGAATTACATTTATACATCTATACTTAAGACAGCTGGCATTGTTCCATGTGTGTACTGGAAGCCATTATAAACCAGTGCATTAAAATGACACGAAAATCGAGAAAATTAGTTCATAAAGATAAACAGTGAATGAACTGTTTCTTATATAGAGTGTTTCAACTCTACCTGAGCAATCAAAGCACTTCATCTATGTCAGATTCACACACGTTCATACCCCGATGGATGCGTTGGAGAGCAACACTAACCTGCATGCCAGCTGGGCCACATGATTCACCCACCTTTTAAACCCATCCTCCTTAGAGTGAACACTAATTGCCTCGTCTCCACTGGTCTTCCTGCTTTATTTTCATGCCAGTCAGTCAACCTGCAGGATTATTGATGTGTTCACCAGTGGAGAGGGGATGCCACTCCCTGCCTTGGGAAACCCTGAGGCTTTCAACTGTTGAGTAACACCGGCGGCTGCTGCTGATGCTCCAATCAGGAAAGCTGGGATGTTTCCCTCTGTGCTCATAATAAGGACAAACCCGAGGAAAAGAAGTGGTTGCTACCTGAGTCTGAGCCTGGGCTTCATGCCAACCTCGCAGAGAAGATAAACATGCCAAGACCCTGAAGCTGACTCACAAGTGAATTCTGACTTTATAGTTAGCATTAGCAGCATTTACAGGGAGCACCTCTTCTTTTAGTGCTGCTGGTGCCAGAAACCCAGTAATGATTCTGAGAAAAGATAATAAAGCAGCATACTTACAACAGTAACATGGTAATAACATTAGATTTAGAAGCCTTTACATTATATGAGTATAAATCCTTCAAAGTGTTCACTGCACAGTGTTTAGCAGTGTTAATGTGTAACACTCGGGCACAGACTCAGAAAGACAGCTCAGTGCATTTATTTACGGTGAGGCAATAACGTACAGCAGTGTGGGAACGTGCAGGGATTGGTGGTGCAAAGGGTCGGGGTCAGCCTCACCAGGGAAGGGTCCAGAACCTGAGCACAGGGAGACGGGGAGGTCAAGCAATCCACAACAACCAGCGAGATCTCAAAACACAAGCACGAAGAAACAATGGGCGGGGCTTCACTGATGGTTAGACGTTCAACGATCCAGCAAAGACTGAATCTCCACTACAGCCTAAAATAGCAGCGTCATCAGCCAGGTGATCGGGAACAGGTGGGACCTCACCAGGTGAGCACAAACAAGCGTGGGACGTGGGACGAGTTCGCCCAAGGCCACGAGGCAGAATCCAAAACACACAGAGAGCAGGAACGAGGGCGAGAGAGCGGGAACACCGAAGCCCCTGACAAATATAGAACACACATCGGAATTTCTTTGCTGTTAGTTTCATAACTTAGTCTGTTAATTAAATAGGTTAAGTGCAAAAAAGTAGTATCACCCTCCAAATCATTAACAAAATAATAGGTTCAACATTCTTCTAGAAATGACACAGACTGTGTTTTTTTCACTAACAATGCCAACATCGAAGTAAAACAGCAAACTGTTTCTAAGGTGCTAACTGTCCGCCTGCTGGCTTATGCTTACAAATGGACCGTGTGCCAACTTTGACTACTATCCACCATCATGGTAGCACATTGGGCTGCTCTGCTAGCTAAGCTAACCAACCTTTGGGAAACAAAAGAAAAAGCCTGATGCTGGTGGGCGTTATGTTACACTGGCAGCATGAAGTCAGTGCATTATATTGAATCATTTTCATCTGTTAGTGAAGGATAACTCCTCTTCACTGTCATTGACCTACATCAGTCATCAGGTTGGTTTAAACAGAATCACAAAGACAGGAACGGCAGTTAGTGGAGTCAGGTGAGGCCCACTCATTGCATCCTTTGTACTTCTTTGGTATCCTCAGCCCAACAGGACATTTTACAATAAGAACACTTGCAGTATCGAGGGAAAGTTGTTCAAGCAACTTTGTGTGGTGGCCTAACACATTACCAGCCATCGTAGCCTGAAACCTTTCTGTGTGGTTACCAGAACACAAATATCCAACTCTGTAAATCAGACATTAAAAAATTATGCAAAAAAATTTAAAAAAGAAAATATTAAAAATGAATTGGCTGAGCTGTTTTGCAAGGTCGAGGGTTAGGGTTAGGGAACTGCACAGCCAATTCATGACGATTTGATTCTCCCAACATTGTTCAAAGTTCATGTGTGAAATTTGTTTTTTCTTAAATTTGTTATCTAATAATTTTTTCAAGACACCCAAGGACACTGTACAATAGATAAAAACACATAATAGAACAATGACACAACGAAGAACAATAAAACAAAAGCACAAGATATCATTAACAAACAGTGGATTCACAGTGAACATGCAGATTTGAACAGATGGGTTTTGAGTTGGGATTTAAACTGGGAGAGAACCAGTGTTTCTTATATCTGTGGGTAGAGAGTTCCACAGCCTGGGAGCAGAGCAGCTGAAAGCTCTGCTTCCCATGGTGGTGAGGCGGGAAGAACGCACAGCAAGCTGGATAGAAGAGGAAGATCGAAGTGAGCGGGCAGAAAAGGCAGTGCTTAACAGGTCAGACAGGTAAGGAGGTGCGAGGTTATGAAGGGACGTGAATGTGAGCAGAAGAAGTTTGTATATTATCTGGAATTTCACTGGGAGCCAGTGAAGTTCCTGAAGAACAGGGGTGATGTGCTGGTAGGAGGGGTTCTGGTGATAATGCGAGCAGCAGAGTTCTGAACCAGTTGAAGCTTATGGAGGGATTTTTGGGGGAGACCATGCAAGAGAGAGTTGCAGTAGTCAGTACGGGAGGTAACAAGACGGTGGACAAGAATGGACGTAGACTGGGTGGAAAGAGAAGGAAGCAATCTGTTAATGTTGTGTAGATGGAATTAAGCAGAACGGGTGAGATTATTGATGTGAGATTTATAGGAAAGTGAACTGTCTAGGATGACACCGAGGCTCTTAACTGTGGAGTTATCGATAGTGAGTAATGGTTCGCCTTCAGTAGGTTGGATTTGGTGCCAATAAGGAGGATTTCAGTTTTCTTTAGTAAAAACAGTTCCCCGAAAACTTGAATACAGTCACAGTGAAACAGTAATACCCCAAAATGTAAAACTGAGCTAAAACATACTGACACACCTGGGCTGTAAGATATCATCATTCCCACTATCATATACTTTACATCAGGGCTCTCAAACCTGCGGCCCGGGGGCCACTCGCGGCCCACGTCAGAGACCATGCAGTAACACAACTGCTCACTGCCCGTATTTTGACTTAAAGAAATTTCACTCGCTGGGCCCACGTCCTCATTTTAGGTTTGACAGCGTTTTAGTAGGTAAAGGTGAATGCTTGGACATGAGCTGAGCTGCGGTTTGGGGAAGGCCTCGAAGGGGACCGGCGACGGCTCCCGGGCCTGGCAGATCCCCGTGTACTAAACAGGAGTGAAGAAGTTAAAGAATGGAGAACAAGGAGGGAGGGAGGGAGGGGCACGTAAACGAGAATGATCAGCTTGCAGAACTGGGGGAACCTATATAGATGACAGCCAGAAGGAGCGTGTTTGGAGGCGTGGTCCCGCTCCTCAAATTCCGATACATAATCTCCAGTTAATGCAGTTTGGCCCTTAAAGTGACTTTTTTGTTTGTTGTTGAGTGAAATGTTAAAATAAGTTCTTCAAATGATTGAATATGAAGGCAACATGAGCAGAGACACAAACATGCTGAGGGATTGTCTGTGTTAGGTCACTGACAGACTCACAAACTAATGTGCACACTTATGTCTGCACTCTGATTTTGTTAAATACGAACACAATGACAGCAGCAGTGCTGCCACGTGTGCACAGACAGAGAGGACCAATCTGTTTATTTGGTAGTTCAATGAAAGGATTCAGTTAGTTAAGATGGAGGAAGGAGGTTTGTCTTGTTATACAATATTTGAAATTTTTAAAAAAAACACAAAAAAAGCTAAATTTTCAGAAGTATTTGTTTGTTAGTTTTGTCTTGAACACTAAGGTGTCCTCCAATGAGCCGACAGTGCCAACAGAGCCTCACAGCTTAAGTTTGAGACCCCTGATTTAGATCTTAAGACAGAATTTTAGCTGCATGTAACACTGAGGCCCGATAAAGGAAAGTACACTAAACACATGTGGCGTTTTATTTTAAAGTTCATAGCAGCTCAAATGTTAAAACATGTATGAGGCACTATTCACCCACAGAAGGGAGGAAGGATACTGTGGAGCGTCCGTGGCAGTAGTTTGGAATCTCTGGATGAGGCTATAAAATTTGTGTTACTGAGCTCAACTTTAAACAACCTCTTCTTTTTGTTTTCTTTTTTTTTTTTTTTGCACAACATTGGCTCATAATCCTTCCCTCCAGCCCTCCTGTTTCTCTACAACTAACCCCAGTTACGTAAAGCTACTGAAACTGTTGTTGTGTGTGGAAACTGTGGGTGCAGAGGGCTGGGCATCTTAGCCATACACTGCCAACGGCCATCCCAGGAATGCAGCCCCACAGTGGGTCTGGACCACAGCCAACCATGTGGCCTCCCAGTGTCACTGAAACACAAGGAGGAAAACAGAGGAACTTTGAGTGCGTTTTTATTTATCGTAGGAAAACAAAAGGCAGCATTTTGCTCCCATGTTGGGAGTACACGCCGAGGTCGTCTAATACTGCACGCGTTGAGTCTTTCTTCTGCGTTTTAACGATAGAAACCGCGGCGTTGTGGTGCGTCTGGCTCACAATCCTTTGATGAATACAAACACAGTTTCAGTAATATTTAAAGAATCCCCCTCCAGCAGTGTTCAGTGGTAAAAGGGTTCATGCAGATGCAATGACAGACTTCTCTCTGCCATTCCTGACATAAAGAGGTTTAGCTAACACTACCTGACACCTACTGTTAATCCTATTTCAAATTGCACTCTCAACCATGAAATCCACTCACAAGAGGTAAAAAAAATACACAGCGATGCAGTGCAGAGGTGTTACAAAGATAATCTTTCCTCTGCCACTTTTCTTCGCTGGCTCTAAAGGAACAAGAGCAGATACAATTAAACCATGGGCAGGTCTTCTGGGTGAGAAACGGGGGGGTGGGGGCTCCTTGTGAAATTAGGCTACGCAGCAAATCAAAGGGGGAATGTTATCATACTGTGAGGCAGCCGGTGCCAGACATGTGGCAGACACTGTTTCCTTCGTTTTTAAACCAAAGCTTAATTTGAACCAAAGCTTCCTGATGCTGGCTGCAGGAAGTTAATCATACAAACTCTTCCAGGCGTTGCGGTCTTGTTGACCCAGCGCTGATCCCAGAACTGAGGCACAAGTCTGGACGGAGCTCATTCAGCACCACTGTCCTGACTGAGGGTTCATGAGCTGCAGTAACAAAACCAGCAAGTCCTCCAACTAAAGCAGCCGAGGCTGATGTTGAAGCTTATTGCAAACCTGGCAGATGAGACCCCAAAAACACACATTGCACAATTTCCATTAATGGACAGTTTGGGCTGATGATATAGTAGCAAAGTCATCTGGGTCATCTTGGCAAAAGCTCTAAAGGTTTCACTTCTAACAGCGTGCTGGCTGAGTTCTGTTATCAAACTGTCAGGCAAAGCGGATCTAATGAAAGACTGTTTGCAGTTGCTGTGTGGTGTGTGCAGGGTCCAGCATTTTTGGAACTTGACCCAAATTCTTAATCGACGAATTTCCACTTGAACATTTATATTTATCTTTTCAAAGGATTATTATTAAGCCTATCCACCTCTGCATTATACAGATAGTTTAAGGAATATGACTTTAAACAATAAAAGACCCAAAAAAATGAAGAGAGAGTAACTTTGTAGTGCCGCTGACCGCAGTCAACGAGGAGGTCGGAGGCTGACAACAAGGCTGTAAAGGAGAGGAGTAGACAGTGCGGGAGGCCGGCTGTGACAGGGATGGGAGGGTGGGTGTCACCAGGTACGATTCCCCCTGTCTCGGTGCATCTCAAGAGTTTCGCCTGGCTGATCAGGGACGACAGGAATGCTGCTCCTACCCTTCAGTCAGCTGTCACAAGAGGTCACGGAAGAAGACAGAGCATGCGAGTCACACACTGTACAGGTCAGACGCATGCGGGCTACATGCGTCGGCATTCAGCAGTGCACGCTCACGCTGCATGTGAAGTTCGACAGCAGCTCTGGGAACAGGCGTGGGCTGACAGGAAGTGATGTGCTGCTCAATTTAATTTCTCCATCATTTCTAATATTTTGGCAGTCACTGGTGAAGTCTGGGGACTGAAAATAGAGGAACAAAAATACAACAACTTGGATTAGAGAGGAAAAAAAGAGGGAGTTCAGAGGGTCGTATATCATTAAGCAATTGAGAAAGTTAATTAGGCAGCTCTGATAATTATTGCCATGGCAACCTGCGTGCACTCATGCAGATTTGATTAACGAGGTGCCATTTATCTGTACTGGCTAGACGGCGAGGCCTGCAAAGAGCTTGAGAGACCCCTATAGGTGGAAGATGTGATGTGTGCTTTATTCACAGCCTCGTTATAATCCTGCACTTCAACCAACACTTCTTTATTTGCTCCTACTGTCTCATTCAAGTGAGGGCAGAAAGGTTTCCCAATAAGAATAAATCATATTTCCACACACGAATGTTAGTGTTGGAGAAAAGAGTAAAGAAAAGATGCGTTTTGCATCTAAAGAAGTGCGTGGGTGGGTGGGTTGTATTCTAGTACACATGTTGCCCTCTAGTGGAGAACAGCAACACTCCTGTGCACAGACCTTGCCACTGAAAGCTGTCTGCAGCCTTGCTTAGCAGTCTGGCACAGGGATGCTTCATTATGCAGCGGGGACAGTTACTAATGGCTGTTACGATAACAGACTGCAGCAGCAATAAACCCAAAGAGCATCCAAAACGAGAGCTGAGCCAATTTCAAACACAGGAGCTGTCATCAGTCAGAGCATGAATCAGAGAACAGATAGGTGCTCACAATCTTCAGAGAATAGTTTCATCAACATGGGAAGAAAATGACGCACGAGACATGCTATCAAAATCAGTTAGCTAAAAAATAAATAAATAAAAACTTAATTAGCACCCTCACCATAGATGGCACCAGCATGCAGACAAAAGCGAATACATGAAAGTAAAGTAAGCTCAGTGGGAGATTTCTCCAGGGACACGCTAATCCTCCTCCACATCATTTCACACACAGCCGAGTGAGAGGTATGGATTATAGTTTATTATACAAATATCAAGCACAGATGCATTTTAATAACAGTCATATCAATTACAGCCCTCTCGCTCCAAAGTGTTTCATAAATCTCTGACAATAGCACGTGCTCAGGAAGTCTGGAGTAAAAATAGCAAACGGGAATAAAACATTGATTTTACTGTCATGAAAACCTGTTTCTTTATCGAGCTGCTTTGAAGTCAGTCTTCACCTGCAGTTCACAGCCTTGTCACAGTCTGTTACAGCTGCTGTTTGTTTCCTGGCTCGTGACATTTTCTTCCTGTTTTTATGAGTAAATCAGCTACTGACCAAATATATTTCACACCCAATGTGAAGGATCCACACACAGGCGGATGAGGAACAAAAGACACAGAAGGCAGAAAAGGACGTGATCACTTTCATATCATTTAAATGCTTTAAAAGTCGTTCTTTTTTCTAACAAATCAATATGTTTTTGTGTTTCTATACCACAATATTAAATACTAATGTAATAGATGGTTATTGTTAGATGCTACGTTTTTGGACATACTACCTCATACAGGTTCATTTACCATAATCAGCCTGCTAATAGGACACTGTGGTGCAGCCAGAGCAAAAATGCAAGTTAAAACATCAAAAAGCATAAAAGGATTCTGAAGTCTCACTAAAAGTTTGCTCATCATCAAGATTATCTGTTGTTGTGATGAAGCACGAAAAAGTGAATGTGTCAATTTAGCGGTCAGTCTATGTTCCTGTCCTCACCCGTGTTCACAAACTCTTAGTAGTGACCAAGTGGGCCCTCCCTTAGAGATAGCATGAGCAGCTCAGTCATTTGAGGGGGGGCTGGAGTAGAGCCGCCTCGACTCCACATCGAAAAGGAGCGAGGTGAGATGGTTAGACCTCTCTGCACTGAATCATCCTTGTTGTTAATCTCTGTCTCTCTTCCACAGCATGTCTTTATCCTGTCTTCCTTCTCTCACCCCAACCGGTCGCAGCAGATGGCCCCGCCCCTCCCTGAGCCTGGTTCTGACGGAGGTTTCTTCCTGTTAAAAGTTTTTCCTTCCCACTGTCGCCAAAGTGCTTGCTCACAGGGGATTTTTCTCTGTATGTATTATTGTAGGGTCTGTATAAATTAAATTGAATTGAATCAAATGGGTTGAGATGGTTCGGGCATCTGACCAGGATGCCTCCTGAGCACCTCCCAGGCAAGGTTTTTTGGGAATTTCTTATCAGGAGGAGGTGCATGAGCTGGAAGAAGTGACTGGGCTTCTCTGCTCAAACTGCCCCCACAACCCAAACACAGATAATAACCACCGTGTAGCATCACCTCTTCTTTTACACTAAACATCTGTGAACTGAGGAGACCAGTTCCTGGACTTTTTGGGAGAGGTCAGTGTTGTCCCATTCTGGTCTGATAAAAGATTTTAGCTGAGAGTCAAAAGTTTTCATTTTAAATGAGCTTTAGCCCAAACAGGATGGTGACATTTCTGGATCATGTGTCACAGAGGGAATCTGGGAGCACTAACCTGCATTTGTGGACTGCACAGCGAACTGTGTTGACTGACAGTGACTTTCTAAGCCCGTGCAGTGACTTCCATGATAGATCACGAACATCCAACACTGATTTTAGACCTCGAGACTCCAGATTCCTTTTTCTTGGTCAAAAAGTCTCTGCTTTGACGTTTGCTTGGGGTCGTGGTCTTGTTGGTGTTTGAACCCACTACCGATCAGATTCAGTCTAGAAGGAATTCCAGGATCCACCAGACGTTTTTGTTCAAGATACAGTTAAGTTTCACTCATTTGAACTTCCGTTTCCAGAATCAGAATCCCAAACAATAATGTAATCTCCACATAACTGTGAATGCAGTGCAGCATCAAAACTTTCTCCAGGTTTTCCTGCAGACATAAAGCACACTGAAGAGTTCAGACTTGGACTCGCCCATCTTCCAGTCCATCGTTTGTCCTCTCTGGCAAAGCTGAGGAGTTTCTGGATGTTTGCAGGCCTCAGCAACAACCCTTATTCCTGCATGATCAGCAAGCACCAGTCTCGACTGGCATCTTAATCAAAATCGCTGCTTTACTTTTTTCTACATTTTTTTTCTAAATGTTTGTGAAACAGTAAATTTGAAATTCAATGGATCATTATATGTACCGAAAATATCGTTTTGATTAAAGAGCGTGTGTGTACTGGTGGATTAAAACATTATTTTGGTACAGCTGTGGCTTAAACCTGACACTGGCTGATGGTCTAATAAATCTGTCAAGCACTGGCTTAATGAATTAGTTCAATACTCGCAATACAAACATTTGAAAACAGTGATGATGATATTTTTATTGACACTATTATTATTATTGGATGACTCTTTTCCTTTACATAGTGAAGCCAGAGAGGCATAAAGTTGGTATTTAAATAACATCTGGATGTGAAAATGAAGTTTGTGTTCTGAGTTTCTGGACTTTACATTTGGCCTTTTATTCCAAGGAAGCCAAAACTATAAATGATGAATGCATCCACAGCTGTCAGTCTGATATTTTGTCAGCTCCCAGCAAATGAAGTTGTTTCTTTACAAAAGCATGTGGAGTTTGGGGCTGCTCACACTCAGCACACAAACAGGTATTCCCCTTTGAATCCACACTTTTTCGACATCCTGCTGAGAACCAACAACAGCAAACAAAGACCGGTTTGACGTACCTCTAATTCAGTCTCCTCTGTGGGCAATCCCAGCAGGCCTCTCAGCTCTTCTTCCTCCCCTGCCTTCAGCTCCCCTGGAGTGGCGCTCCTTGGATCTGGGCTTTTTCCCCAAGAGTGGAGGTTCCAAATGACATGCTGCAGTCTAATGGACCCTGCTGTGTGGTTCCAGGCATATTCATCCAAGGAAAGTCATGTGTGCTGTGCTATCAGCACCAACATCTAAGACCAGCTTTCATTCATGCATTTCTCCTACATCGAACTAGTTCAAACAAGCTTTGGAAACACTGTTGGTTTTAATGCTGACCTGATGTGGGCAAGTTTTTGAAGCTGACTGACATTAAAATCCACTATAGCTGAAGTAATTTTAACCAGTCATGTGACATATGGGACACTGGATCTGACTCACTGCTGTTGAGGTCTACAATGAAAACGCTCTCCTCAGATGTTTGTGGACACAAGGACAGAGTGGATGTTCTGCAAAGATTGGTGGTGTGCATGTGTGGTCACACATTTCCTTCTAAGCAGTTAGAAGTTTCTGCAGAATAACCAGACACCTGTCACAGTACGAGTTTATATTTTCAACTTTTTGAATATTCTTTGATTTATTGTTGTTCATGTTGTAGCCTTTGTGTTTCTCGTTTCTAAGTTATTTTCTGTAGTTTCTAGCATGTGGGTTTTTTCTATGCCTCCCCTGTCGAGTCACCCTCGTCTCTATGTTCATGCATCTCTCCATGTCTCAGTGTCAAGTCCGTGTCTTTGTGAATTTCTCCTGTTTCCTGTTTTACTTTGACAGTCTCGCGTCACTTTTGCTTCCTCCTGGTCTGGTTATATGTGATTACTCCCAGCTGAGTTCTCCTCCTGTGTCTCATGCCCTCGTCATCCCTCTGTGTATTTAAGCCCTTTGTCTGTTTCCTGGTTCATCTGCATGTCGTCCATGATGTGTTTCATGTCTCAGGTTTCTAGTTTCCTCCCTGTTTAGGTTCAGTCATTGTCTTCCTTTGCTTTTGTTTGTGTTTTTGGGTCCACACTCTCTCTGCTCCACGCTGTCTGCCATAGCAGACGCAACAACAGCTGACTGACTGGATGTGTAAAGCGCTTTGGGGTCCATAGGGACTAGTAAGGCGCTATACAAATACAGGCCATTTACATTTAATTCTCATCAGCATAAAACTTTCAAAACCTTGTGTGGAGATGCCGTACACAGAACACAGTGTAAAGGTCTTAAACCACCATCTTTATGTTTTACTAGGAAAATGACCAATAGTTATGGTGATTTACTGCAACATGTAAACATACACAAAAATACAGCACAGAAGGCAAAAACACAGTTTGTACAATTCAGGGACCCTAAAGCAGCCGACCAGCTCTCTCCCTGTGATTCTGGCCTAAAACAAGACTCCACACCTCTTTGCCTTGTTGGGACATGGTGGCCATCCACCAACCATCCACCACTCTGTCCATCTGGACCATCCAGGGTTGCACAGCACTCATCAGTAAACAAGACTGAAAATGAGTCTTCATGTAGTTCTGGGCCCACTGCAGCCATGTGTGAGCATGTGAGCATTGGTTAGGAGTGGCCGAATAGAAGGTTTATGCATAACTGCAAGTCTCTGAGGCACCAGCAGCTTCAAATATGTGTTTGCTGCTTTGTAATGGCCTTTCAGCAGCTGCTCTCTTAATCCGACGTATTTGTCTGGCAGAAACCTTCATCATTGCTGTGACTTAGCCACAAATCTCTTAACAGTACGATGATCACACTTAAATTTTCGTGAAATATCTAAGGTTTTCATTCCTTGTCCAAGCCATTCAACTATTTCACGATCTTCAGCAGCAGAGAGATCCTTTTTCTTTCTCATATTGTTTGGTGATCTGCTTAATAATGTTTTATTTGTTACCTGTCACCCACTCGGCTCTTACTCAGAGTTATTATCAAACCCTGGCCCTCTCCCACAGTGTGTTTTGTCGCGTCTCTGTTAAAGGTGAGTTTTCCTTCCCACTGTCACCAAGTGCTTGCTGGTAGGGAGTCAATATTTTGATCGATCCGCCCAGTTTCTCCAAATGAATTTGCTTTGCTGTGCACTTTGATGGAACTTCATGAACGGGGAACTGAATCAGATTTTCAGTCAGTTGAATCGGGTGAAGTGGGATGCAGAGTCTGTTACTCCAGTAACTGACTCAGAGTACAAGTCAACCAGAAAGCCAGAGTTCGCCTCATCTCAGCGTTAACAAACTCAAATCAATTTAATTCAGCTTTATTGCTATGGTGCTAAATCACAACAACAGTAGCCTCAAGGCACAAACTCGTAGTTATTAGCTAAGCCCGTTTCCTGCAGCAGGGTCCAGGTGATCGACCTGGCAATTAGAGAAAAACCCAGACGGAGTACAACCCCGTACACTTCAAACTGCATCCTACTAGACAGATGTACTATCAGTAGTATGGGGTGGAGGTGCAGCCTAATGAAGGCCTACTTCACTCACCTTAACATCTCTTTGGACCTCATATTACGAGTGCAGTAAACAGCTACCAAACACAAACCCAACACTTGGAATCAGCTCAATATTTTATTTGCTTTGTTTTATCCATGTACTGACTGATGACTGCATTGTTTTACTTTTAACTTTTGTGCCATTTATTTGTCAGGTCCAGTCTGTTAAATGTTCGCCTGTCACAAAAAACACCAACCCTCCAAATTAGTAACTGACCTGTTCTACCTCCTGAGCCACAGCCACCCCTACAGACACCTACAGTGAGAAGTAGTAACATAAAGACACATGCAGAGAACCTCTCTATAATGAGCAAGGTAACTGATTAATGAGTCAATGCTCAGCACCCAGTCAGGCTACAGAGGGCCAAATTCTTAACATGTAGACACACTGGGCCCCTAAGTAGGCACATTCAGCTTTCATAGATGCAATTATTATTGAACCAATCACAGTATTTTTTTTAATCCTTATTTAAGCAGGGGGGGAAAAATCAATTGACATTAGAAAATCTCTTTTCCAAGGATGTCCTGTTCAAGATGAGAAGCAGCACAGTGTGCAACGTGCTAAACAGCCAGTGTATTTAGCCATGTAGACATGAACAAGATAACCTGCTCAATTTCAGACTGAGCCTCAAACTGATGTTAACTCTCTCCGAGTCTAGGAGGGCAGAGCAGGCAGTTCTGACTTTCCCACTCCTAAGCCAGACGAGCTGCGCTCCATCAGCCATCAGCCACAGCATAAAAGGACCAGCTCCTGCACACAGTCTCTGTCAAATGTGAACCTCTTAAGTGTGGTAAACAGGCTCCTCCATGGCTCCTTGTTGACATCACCTTATGCTAACATCTTCTCTCCTTGTTTCCAGCACCTCCCTGCTGACTGAGGACATCACTAACGCCTCATCTGGATCATCTGTAATATCCTCACCTGGACTAAATACCGTCTCCTCTCCCTCACTGAACTTTCCCGTGCCCTGAGTGGCTCACCTGTGTCCTCCTCCAGGTGCTTAACAGTTCCTACAGTTAAATCTTAAACTTGTCCCTGTTGGCTCTGCATTTGAGTCCACCTGGAACTGTTGGCCTGACCGGCTGTTGGCACAAAATGGGGAAGAAACCTGATCTGAGTGACTTTGACTGAGGTATGGTAACTGCTGCTAAGCAGACTGGTCTGAGTATTTCAGAAACTGCTGACCTACTGGGATTTTTCCCATATAACCACTGTCTGGGAAACTGTTTACAGAGAATAGTCCCAAAATTAAAAAATATCTAACGAGTAGAAGTTCTCTGCCTTGTTGATGCCAGAGAGCTTTGATCTGACAGAAAGGCAACAATAAGAATAATAATAATAATTCACATGACCAACACACAAGGTTAAAGGTTAACATTAAACCTGAGACAGATGGGCTAATATATATGTATGTATGGATAGATGGATAACCAATCTTTTTTTAACTGTTGGTATTTATAATCGTACCGTATGACCTTTATCAGCAGATGTAACGTGCCAGTGGTCACCAGTTTGTACATTTACTTTTTTCCATGTAAAGTAAAGCCAGCTGGTTTTAAAGGTACACTTCAAAGTCATTACTTTCTGTTTGCTGTTGTGCACTGCCAAATACACATTTCCTTCCTGCTTTCACAACATGATTGTCTGCCATCAGATTGGGTTAAGATATATCCGTTGACAGGAAGATAAAGACACGATGCATGCCAGTGCACCTTCTCTTGCAGTTTGAGTGTGGTTCTCTCAGTCAGTCTACACATACCTGTAAATGTGATGGATTGCCTTGAAGTTTTTGCCTAACTTCTAGGTTTATACTTGTGATTGGTTCAACTATGATGTTTGCATGAAGCTGCATGTTATACAAAGCAATGCATGACACTGTATTTAGTTTATGTCTATATTTTCAAGCTGGATCATCCCAAGATTAAAAAGACTGAACTAAATCACATCACCAAACTCAAACATCCTAAATGCAAGAAAACCTTGCAATAATAATAAAACTTCATTAGATAAACTAAACTTTGGAGGATTAAGAATTATATAATGGAAATTATAAACCAGACTGTACAAAGAGTGAGCATCATAACACCACCTAGTGGTTTGTGGTCTGTCCTCAGCTGGACATTTTGGCCATCACCAACTTAGTTTTTTGAAACAGGACATGAAGAGCAAGGAATGGATCCAAGACCCTGAGGACTACAATTCATAAAGCAGTGGATTTCACACTGACTGAGGTTCCAGATGAAAATACAAGTCTTCTTAAATAGTTATCAGATTCATAACTCCTAACCCTTTACCTGTACCACATGAGGAAAAAAGTGAAAGTATCTGTGCTCTTATGCTGAGTCCCAATCACACACTGCAAATCGTCAGGGTTGGCTTCTGTGGTCAGATCAGAGTAAAGGAGCACATCTTCCTCACACACAGCGTTTACTGTAGAGTCAGACCTTTAACAGGGCTGACGTGATGCTTCTAATCCTGCCAACAGTCTGTATCAGAACAGTCTCATGTAGTTTGTTCAAAGACCTTTATTATGACAAGTCACCTTTCTTCTGAGCAGTTTCTGTCACTTACCTTGATTCCACATTGCAACACTGAATTTTAACAACCACCTGGACCATCAGTGACACACCAGCAGGAGCCAGTAACACCGTGTTTCAGAATAGAAAGCTCCACTAAAGCAAAACCACATTCAGTTTGGTTTAAACTTTAAACAGGTTCAAATTCATTTTTATTAAAAATCCATTGGTTCAACAGTGACTGACAGCTGTTGTTTCACATCTGAAAGTCAGCTCAGTTTCTTCAAAGTATCTCACAATGACATGAAAGTAAGAACTGTGCGTACAGATGAGTGAGAGCAGAAAAACTGAAACTTTGTAAATGAAATAAGCGTAGCCCTGATCCAGGACTCACAGCACTGACACACTTCAGTCACCGAGCGGCACGCACAATTTGTTTTGAGAAAGGTTAAACTGGCAGCTTATAAAAACAGAAAAACTTTTCCATTACAGCAAAAATGCCCACTTCTTTCCACGAGTATAAAAGATACCAGCATAGATCAGCTGTGCGTGTTTTAATGTTAGAGCAGCCTAAAGTTGCCCAGTATGCCTCTGTAATACCAGCACACTCTGAAAATGACTGCAGAGAGTTACATGATGAAACCAAGCTGAGAACCTGAAAGCTTATTCCAATTAACCTTTACAAAGACCAAGAAAGGATTTTACATCTCAATCTTTGGGGTGTCTGACCTGGAGCTCTTCCACTTCCTGTGTGCTGTGGGACGATGGTGCTCATTAACAGCGAACTCCATAAACCTCATGTCTGCTCTATATTCATGTTGATTGTTTTATGAAACTAAATTTTGTCATTTTTCCAGGATGAACACATCCTCAAAAACTTATTTTAATTAAAGGGAGTTGGCATGAAAACATGGAAAGTGTAATAGCTGAAATCACCCTGAGCAGGTTCCCCTCCTGCCAAACCCCCGTTATCCAACCCACAAAAGGACAATACAGATGATAGCAAAGGTCAGGACCCATTATTGCTGTGGTACTGTTGAACTGTGATGCGTTGTATCAAAACTGATTCAGAACGGACCGAGACTGGATTACAATCTAGAGCAGGGGTCCCCAATCCCAGTCCACGAGGGCCGGTGTCCCTGCAGGTTTTAGATGTGTCCTTGATCCATCACAGCTGATTTAAATGGATAAATTACCTTCTCAACATGTCTTGAAGTTCTCCAGAGGCTTGGTAATGAGCTAATCATGTAATTCAGGTGTGTGGACCCAGGGTGAGATCTAAAACCTGCAGGGACACCGGCCCTCGTGGACTGGGATTGGGGACCCCTGGATTACGCCATTATTGGAACTTGTCCCTTTAGGGTTGGGGGGTGGGGACCTCCAGGTCTGGAGGGCCGGTGTCCTGCAGGTTTTAGATCTCACCCTGGGTCAACACACCTGAATCACACGATTAGTTCATTACCAGGCCTCTGGAGAACTTCAAGACATGCTGAGGAGGTCATTTAAATCAGCTGTGTTGGATCAACGACATCTAAAACCTCCAGGACACCGGCCCTCCAGGCCTGGAGTTCCCCACATCTGCTTTAGGGGGATGCAGAAAGTTGTAAACGGAGAAACCGTCAGTCCCTCTACCATCGATCCCACGATCTGTATGTGTTAGCAGCACTGAGCACAATTCTCTCTCACTGTCTTTTGAACGTTTTTAAGCCCCTCTGGCACAACACGCTCCAGAGGACTAACTGACATGTGTGAGACTTCCAAGCAGTGCTTGGTATGACCCATCATTGTCCAACGGTTTGAAACAAAAAGAAGCTGTTATTGTTGGTTTTACGGTTTCTCTCCTTTATTATTTATTCCCCCTTGTGGCAGGGGGACGTTTGGATTTTCCTGCTCTTCACACTGCTTTTGAATGAGAAAAATAAAATTCAATCACAACAATGTATGAAACTGAATCTCATATACAAGGCTCTCTGCCATCATGTGAACGTCAGTTTTATTGGCCATTTGGCCAGCGGCAGTCGACAAGGTGTTTAGCATTTACATGAGTGCACCCCTGCTGAATGTGACAAAGATTTTCCTGGTAGCAGACAAAAGGAGGACTGAGCTGACCCATGTTGTATTTCAGCTTTTGCTTACACAAAACCACAAACAACAGGCCAATGACGTACATATAATTATCACTAGCACACCAACTGTATTAACCTGTAAGTATATCACATCTTTCAATGATTGAAGGAAAGCGGTGCTGAATCAAGAGCTGAAGGAAAACTGAAGTCATCACAGCAAATTTACATGTCAAACCAATCCAGCTCTTGAAAACAGAGCACACCCAGTCAAATGTACATAAACCTTGTTCGCCTGTACAGTATTTACACATGTGCAAAGGAAATGAACATCAAAAATCAAAGGTGAATACCCAGACCAAGCGTTAGTTTGGCAAACGCCTCTCTCTCGACCAGAAACGATTCCCTAAACATCCACATACGGGAGATTTCCTTTGAGTCCCAACGCTCTTTAAGCAAAAGAAACATTGTCCAAGTATTGTAATACTGATTTTTGTGGTATTGCTGGTTGTACCAAAAGCACAGCACTGCAGGCTCACGAGATGCTGTGCATCTCAACCACTTACTCTGTCAATGAGGTGTTTGAGTGCAATATCAGTGAGGTCATTCTAGTGTCAAAATGACAGTAAGGCCGATCTCATCCGCACGATGACAGTGAATAAAGCTATCAGAGCTAAAAACAGTGCCGGGGGGGGGGGGGGGGGGGGGTCTGCCACAGTTACAGAGCTGTGAGGTAACCCAAGACAGATGTTTGTGAGTTTTTACTGTTTTCATCTAAAATAATGTCAAAGTACACGCATTGTGTGTAACCTGAAAGGCAAAAGGGGTCCCAGGCATGATCCTGTGCCAAGCGCTGCAACAGCTTAATAGGCTTAGAATTAGCCTGTCAGGAGCATGAAGAGAAGGATTACTGTAAGAGCCAGAGGAAATGAGGCGCAGTGACACAGTGAGAGCAGATCAGGTTAAACACATACAAAACACAAGAGCATTACACGTCAAAGAAAACAGAGAAGATCCTCTGGCTCACGGAGGATGGCGTGTGCTGATGCTCGTCCTCTCGTCTTTCCTGAAGATGAGAGCTGCAGCGTGCATAACTAACAACACTGGGCTCAGCCTGGTAAACAAATACCTGCGTGGTTATCACCCTGCAGCACACACTGCAGGAGGGCGTCATGAACCATGTTAACTATAAGTGCTTTGCTCCATCCGCCCCTTTTACACATCAGGTGTGAACATGTGCGAGTACTTGTGTCACCACTCTTAAACAGCTCTAACTGGACATTATTGATTTTTCTACCCAACACTGGGATTCGTGCTGAGAGTCTGACTGCAACACACAGTTCAGATTTCTGTCTTTGTGAAGGATCATTCGGATTTATTATTCCATTATTCCTACTCTGTATGATAACACTATGCTCACTGAACAATAAACATATGAAAGTAAGAACAGAAGTAATTACTACTATTAGTGATGTCCCAATTATCCAAGTCAAAAGTTCTACTGAGTCCACTGAGGCAGGAAACAACTCATTTGTAAGTTTGCCAACACCGTAATCACAAAGTCACCTTTATGAGGGCAAAACTCGAGGTGAGAGCCTCTATAATTACAGGCTGGGACATTTGATATCATACAGATTAGGGCTTCACCAGTGAAACCATTAATATTAATATTGTTACCATCACTTAAACTTCAGCTACAAGACTTCTACAAGCGCGTTTTGGTAATACATCCTCATGACTTTGGTCAGCTTTAGCAGCTAGCCTGCACTTGCTGACATAATTATGAGTAGACGCCAGAGACCACAAACTGGTCGGCAGTCGACCCTAACTGGACTGTTTTCAGCTGGCCGGCTATAACCAGTAACCAGCCGGTAAACCTCAGATATACGTCATTCTTTGCTGATCTAATCATGTTGTGCTATAGCCTCATGCTCACCTCCAACAAAAAAACTACAACTGTTCCATTCTCAAGTCTTTTTTAGCCACCTGCCTCGCTCTCATGTTGCAAGGATATTAACCTCCTAGGACCTGCCGTCCACATATGTGGACATCACATTTTGGGTTATTTAGACCAAAATACTCAATTTTGCTCTACATGGGCCTGATATCCACCTATGAGGACATTATACTGCTACTGTTCTATCAAAATTTTAAACAAATATCCTCATTTGTGGCTCTTATTTTTCTTAAAAACAAAAATAAGGTAATAAAAAATAAATCTGGTAATTCTTTGTTTTTACATTCATCGGGCCCCAATATGCCCAAATATCAAAGAGAAATTAAAAATGCATGTCGTGGAAGAGTTCGGGTCTTAGGAGGTTGAACATATTAAATACAGCGTCTTACTCCGTCTCGTCCCTTTTCTGTAGCAGTCTTTCTTATCTGACTAAAGTCAGACCAATGTAAAGATTACCTGAAATGACAGAAATTCAGTCTAAAGGGGCCTTGGTGAGAACAGTGTTCAGACTTCCAGTGAAAACTACAGATTGGAACAAACATGTAATAAACCTGAATGATCCTTTAGGCTGTGTGCCTCACTGACTGGATGAAGTGCTTCGGGGCTAAAAGTATTTCTGTGTTTAAGGCTCTATGTAAATATCAGGGACCGCCCTCCATCATTATACATTCTGATCATCCGGTCAGGGGTGTGTCTGCGACTGGCCAGCTTATCTTACAGTTTGCAAAGGGGAGAAACCCCAACCACAAGCCCCTGCTGGCTGGACACTTGCTGATAAAAAAAAAAGGTCCTCCACCCATATTACCAGTATGTAAGCACCAAAGTTTGGTATTTTCCCCTTACACGACCAATAAGCAGAACGTCCCTTGACAGTGAGCTTTTGTCTTCAAACACCATCAAGCTGTACGTGATTAATACCTGAGCATTCAGGGCTTGTTTGTATTTGATTCCAATCTTCATGTGAATTGTAACGCTGTTTCACGTCAGGTCCTGTCAAACCCACAAACAACTTTACAGCAACACTCAGCACGATGAGGTGGCTGGATGCAGTATTGGCCCTTTGGGTGAATGTGAAGAGCACAAACACAAGAAATCACAGGATCATGTCTCATATTGCATTTAGTAACACTTAGCACCGAGGTTTGGGTGGCATTTGAAGACAAAGGCTTTGACTGTCTTTTCTACCTGAAAGCAGGAGTTCTGGGGTCACGTTGCTCTTCCATCATGCTTGACTAACAGATGAAATGAGGAAGTGGAAGCTGTGATTAGCCTGAGACTAGGCTGCAGTTTGGAGCAGCAGATGTTACACCTCCCCCCTTCAATATAAAGTCGTAGACCGTGGGTGCTTTGAACAGTGGGTAAAGGATCATCAATATTACAACCAATGACTGTTCCCTAGTTAAAAAACAGGAACTCCCCATTATGTGACCATCTTTGTTAACAGCAGCTGATGAGATGTTTGCGTGTGCTTCGCGGCCGAGTTTGTGGCGACGTTTGCTCGTCAATCACGTGTCCCAGTCGAGCTCTCTGCACGCGATACGGACCAGTCTGAGCTCCAGTTCAAAGGCGTCGGGCCGCTCCTGAGGGTTGGCCGACAGCATCTCCCTGATCAGCTGCTTCATGTGGCTGTTCATGCTCTTTTTCCGGGCAGGGATCAGCAGCTCCATCTTTGGGTTTTCTAACAGGGCCTCTCCTAACGGCACAATCTCCGAGCCCTGCTGCACGTAGCTCCCCAGCAGCTCCTTCTGAGTCTCCACATCCACAAAGGTGATGCGCTCCACCATAGCCCAGATAATCACCCCCAGGGCGAAGATATCTGCCTTGGCTGTGTAGTGGCCCTCCCAGACCTCCGGGGCCATGTAGAAGTCCGTCCCACAAGCCGTGGACAGGAAGCACTTGTTGACGCTGGCCGGCTCCTCGGGGTTGAGCCCGGATGTAGAGCAGACCTTGCTCAGGCCAAAGTCAGCCACTTTGAGGGTGGGCTCGGACGAGCCGGCTGGCGTGCAGGCCTGGGAGATGAGGATGTTGTCTGGTTTGAGGTCACGGTGTATGATCTGGTTACGGTGCAGGAAAGCCAGGGCGCTGCCCAGCTGCAGCATAAAGCTGGTGTTGGTCTTGCGGCTAGGTTTGCGAGACAGCAAGTAGGCATTCATGTCGCCGCCGTCACAGAAGTCCATAACAAACCACAAATAGTAGGCACAGCAAGGGTCGAAGGTGATCTCGCCCTTCAAAGACGTCTCCACGAGCTGCAGAAGAAACACAGAAGATGAAAAGTGCGTGTACATAAGCAGTGCTGGCATTTTCCATGTTACGATTGTGACAGTGCGGCCTAGATTAACAGATTTATGGCGTGTCTCATTATAGATGCTCTTTCTGGTGGCAGATGGCTGCACAACATTTAGGAAACACCAGTTTATAATTGATGCCCAGTGCTGGTAGTGTAAAACCATTAGATTATAACCGCACACGTCCCCACTATACACCAGTCCTGCATTTAATCATTAGTTATTATTAAAGTCTGTCTCCCTCTCATAATATTGTAGCATGTTTATCTTAAAATATAAATCATCACAGGGGACTGTTGTCGGCCCAACTGCTTTGAACTGAACTAAACTGTGACTCGCTCTATAAAAGCAGACATTTGGGCCGTTTCCTGGTCTGGAGCATTTGGATGTTTTAACACAACGCTACATATATCGCTTCCCAGCAAACTGATCCCAACATTAGGCCACACAAAGCTCAGAGAAGTTTGGGAGAGTTACCAGGAGAAGCCTCAAAGTTTGCATTCAAGCAAACCACGAGATTTCTGAAAGAGCACTGGGGGAGAAATTTGACCATAACATCATATTTTATGAAAACCAAACACAGCACATCACCACAGCTGTCAAGCGTGGCTGTGGAAGGGTGACTGTATGGGCCCTGGGCACCTCGCAGGCATCCAGTGAACAACTAACTCCTCTGTATTCTGCACATCTGTCTGAGAGCTAAAGCTGGGGGAAATTTCTGCAACAGGACAATGATCTCAAACACAAATCTACAACAGAAAAGCCTAAAAAAGAAAATAATCAGGTGTTGCAGTGGCCCAATCCAAGTCCTGACTGCATGGAGTTTTATGTTCTCTGACTTTCTTTCCTCCAACAGTTCAAAAGCACCAAGAGGTTTACTGGATGCACTGGGCTACGTACAAAACATAACTGAATCAATATCATGATGTTGGTGAGTAAATGTCACTTCAGGATGATGAAGATTTTTGTTTGTTTTTTTTATAAATCAGGCCATTGAAGTTTGTGCAGTGTCATTTGTCCCAACACTTGTAACAGCTCTTGAAATCACAACTGAAATGCTTTAAATGTGCTGCTGAAAAAAAAATCTAAATAAGCATAAAAATAGAAGTAGAAACTTGCTTTAAACAGATGGCTGTCAGAGGATTCACCACCCAAAAACATACATGCAAATTATCCCACAGGTGGTGTGGTCAGATACTCCCACCCATTATTACTCAATGTACTGTAAGCATGTACTGGAATATTACAGAGCAATTAAAAAAGGAGAGCTGGAATAAAAGGATTCTGGGAAAGTTTCCAGTGCTAGCACTGCAGAAAAGTGAATGAACGGCTTCACAACAGCCCTGTGAGCTGCTCAGAGGCAGTAATCAGGCCTGTGGAGAGCTCCTGAAACTGCTCCAACACCCCAACTTCAACATTCATACTGTGGGACCACAGACAATAGAAGCTGTCAATGAGAATTCCAGCTCTGCAGCTAATGCACGACAGGCAGCAGAGCACACATGATTCCCACTGAATCAGGGGAGTTATCGGTCTGATTAAGGTCGTCATAAATGAATCAACATAAAATATAATAAATAGAACAAAAATGTATACTAATTGTACTGTTTCCCACAAATACATCTTTTAAACAATGTTGTTATTGTTGATCTTGTTCTCATCTTTAGATTTCTTTTTCCTTGATATTATTATAAAGTTTTAAATCTTAGTATTGTGTCAACGATGGAGTTGCCAGGCAGGAGGAAGAGACCACAGAGAAGGTTTATGGCTGTAATACAGAAGAACACACTGAGAGTGGGTGTGGCAAACAGGATGTTAGGGCAGCGTGAGACGGAGGCACATGATCAGCTGTTGTGACCCCTCAAGGGAGCAGCTGAAAGAAGAAGAAGACGATGATGATGATGATGTTCCACCCAGGCAGATTTACTCCGCACATCCTTTTATTAGTAGCTCTACATTTCACTAATCTTTGCATCACAGCTGAACAATGTATTGTTATCACGATGCCCAAAGCTATAACCTGTATATCAGAGGTACATTAATCAGAAATGTGTCTGTTTAAATCAGCTCAAGTCTGCCTTTAACCATCTTCAGTACATGTTTGAAAACTAAAGGTTTCCACAGTACTGCACTAAGTGGTGGAGATAATATTTGAGAAATAATTCATTAGCTACAGTTCCAGAGCACATTATTGATTATTGATCTAAAACTTTCCTTTTCAGAAGGTTCTCCTTTCAAACAATGTTACCACTTTAGCATGAAGTTATAAGGAACTGCTAAACCTCCATAAAGCTTCATATAATATTGCCCAGCATGGTGATAAACAACTACAAAGGGTCTTTTAAATGCATCAAAGCAATACTGAAGGCAAAACCAGGCACACTGCATGTTAACAGGCTGCACACGCTAACAACATGAAACCGTTCCTTCTACTAGTTTAAACTGTGTGTTTAGTCGGCTCCAGAGCCGCAGCAGCAGCAGCCGCAGCCGCCGCAGCAGCCGCAGCCGCAGCCGCAGCAGCCGCCGCAGCCGCAGCAGCAGCAGCCGCAGCAGCAGCCGCAACTAGAGAGTCTGAATCTAAAAAACCGACACATGGATAAATTAATGACAGCACCGAGCTGGCCTGTGTGCCTTCCCTCTGATTAGAATCATCACTCAGGAATAAATGGGACCTCCCCATTTGAGCCAAAAATAATAAACATTTAACTATCAGATCAGATCATTCAACTACATTTTTACAAGTGACTTTGTCAAAATCTACAGTCTACAAATGTCAACAGAATGATAAAAATGGATAAACTCTGTAATTATAATTGAAATATAAAGCTCATTAATATAAAGCATTAATCAGACTCTGCATCAGCATTAATGTTGTCAGGTTTACACTTTAAACTGTACGTCTGTCACTGTGACACACACTGGAGGGATTTTCATCTCAGATGCTGTCATGTTCTTATCTGGTATGGAAAGCCTTTTTGTTCAGTACCTGACAAACTAGTTTTCCTCCCAAGTCCTGCCTCTTAAAGAATGACAACCTGCAGGACACTAAGGCATGAAGTCACCTGCTGAGGAACAGTGTGAAGAATGCATCTATAAATAAAGACAATCACATGAATGAAAGCGAAACACCAAACCAGTGTGTTTTGGTCGCATCAAGTATCACATCTGAATTTTTATTGCTTCTTTGAACAATGTGTGTTTAACTGACTGAGGAGAAAATATGAGTTTGGCATGAGCCAACTGGAGATTTCATAGTTTCACTTCTGCAGGATTGCTCCGAGCACGATTCCTTTTTCAGTAACCCTGAGGTCAGCAGAGGAACTAATATGATGTTAGAAACAAGAAAAAGCCATTAGCAGAGCTGTGCCCTGTAAAATCATTTACATGCACACAGCGACATTCTGTCAAATAGAAAATATACAAAGTTTGAGATTAGCACTTCCTGTTTATCATTTACACGAGCTGTGCTCAAACTGTCGAGTAAGTCGCTCGCTCATTCGTTCAGCAGGCAGACTCTACCTGCACACGCCGCTTTCACAGGACTCTTTGCAGTCCTGGAAAAACTGTGTATGCCTCATGATTACACAGCTGCTAGAACCACCATTACAGCAACATTTCCTGCATGACTTTATCACTCTCTCACATCACTGTGGAGGAATTCTGCCTCATTTTTCTTTATAACATTATTTAAGTTCATTGAGGTTTCCGGACATTTGTTTATCCGCAGCTTTCTTAAGGTCCTACCACAGTAACTGAGCCAGTCAGAGGTCACATGGTGAGGTGTGGACACTGAAACACCTTTATTTGTTCATTTTTTGTAGTTTGTGCTTATAGTCACACTCCTGCTGTGTGGCCCAGTTTAAGCCAAAGTTAAGCTCAGTATCAGTGACATGTTTAAACAAACTAGCATCCTGACAACCCCACACTGACCTCCAGGATACTCTGCTGTACAGAGGAGTGCACGGTCAGCTTACTGACTGGTGATGCATCCTGGGATGTCCACTCCTGGAAACACTGTGGCACTAACACTCACCTAAAGGCGGCCACACTGATGATGATCAGTTAATCACGTGCATTTGATAAGCAGCACCTACTTACCCTCATAATTTACAGTTAGTGTTTTTTCCACAGAGTGCTGTGGAGGTCTGTTTTTAACATGTTGGACAGAAGCTCTTAAAGTAAAAAACACAACAACAAATGTAACTTAATGAAAAATGTGGTTTTTCAGAAGATAAGAACTTCTAAGGACGGAGTCACATGTGACTGAAACAACAATCACAGCGGTAAACCAGATAAACATATATTAAAGAAATTCACAGAGATTCCAAATAAACACGTCTACTATGGATCTTATTGATTTACTGGAAACTTCAGTTGATTTTACTTTGAAAAGCAATAAAAGGAATAATAAAAGCACGGTTTCTCTGCTGGGTTAGCTGTGGAGAGAAATACCCACAGAACAACCAGAATGATCATTTGTTACAAACCAAGCTGTGTTTGACTCGTTTTAACTTCGGAACTTGTGAATTCTCACATTTTGATTTGATATTATTACTACTGTGTGTTAAAAATGACTATTTTAGGACTAAAAGAGTCACTTTCTTTACCTTATACAGTGAAGCAGTCATAAAAAGTGAACACAAACATAGACAAACTACACCCATCGTGACTGAGCCGATGAGTTTTGTGTCCTCACCTCAAGGTAGAGCGGTGAACTGGAACCGTGGTTCATCCTCTGGGCTAACTGGTCCCGCTGCAGGATACACTCCTCCAGGTGGATGACATTCGGGTGCTGGCTTTGGATGCTGCTGAGGGCCCAGAATTCCCGAAGGGCCAGTTCGACATTTTCTGGAGAGTGGCAGCGAATCTTCTTCACCGCCACCCTTGCCCCTGTACGCTTCACTACTGCCTCATAGACCACACCGTAACTGCCACGCCCCACCTCCTGGATGAGTTCGTACTTCGGCTGGCTGCTTACCATCCTAGTCCTCACTGTGGAGAGATATTGTGAGAGTTAAGCTCGCCCTCTGCACTTGGCTGACTTTCAAAGATTCAGCACGTCTAAAAGCATGCTAGTATTATCCCATGGGCAGTATAAAGCATGGACGCAGCCACCCAATTCAAACTCATTAGCTAACAACTTGTCAACTGCAAATCATTAGCCAAAGACAACCCCACAGGTAATCCTGCTTTCTGATACTCGAATACCCACAAAGCAGGCTTATTGATTCCAGTGTCTGAGCCCATAACTCATAGACTTTGATAGGACCACAAGTCTTTTTGCAACCACAGGTATTATTTGTGTCCTGGTGGCCTTTACAATTCATGTAGCCTATCCAGGGTTGCTTCACTGTGACTCCAAAGCTATGTCTGTCTATAATGCCGACTGGGGGTGCACCTACCAAGTCAAAACTCAAAGAATACCATATAAAAAGTAAAAGCTGCTCCCTTACTTAGCCAGAAAGCTGACTCTGTAATTGGAGAGACTGGAAACACTGGGGAAGCCATTTTTTAAGGATCTACAGTTAAGCCCATAATTATTCATACCCCTGGCAAATTTTGACTTAAAGTTACTTTTATTCAACTAGCAAGTTATTTTTTGACTGGAAATGACACAGGCGTCTCACAAAAGATAATAAGATGATGTACAAGACGCATCATTGTGGAAAAAAAATTTCTCAGCTTTTATTTACATTTGAGCAAAAAGTATCATGTCCAGAATTATTCATACCCTTTACAAACTGTCACAGTCTCTGGGAAAATCCAAAGTTCCATACCATTCCAAATAGTCAAAGCTGTTCTAAAGCATCCTAATTACCCTGATTAATTGGAAATAGCTGTTTTAATCAACTCAACAGGTGAAAAACAGCAGCTCTCTGCAGGTGGTCTGTGGACAGTCATGGCTAAGACAAAGGAACTCAGTGAGGACCTGCAGCTGTGCATTGTGGCTGCTCACAAGTGAGGAATGGGCTACAAGGCCATATCCAAATGTTTTCAAGTTCCAGTGGCTACAGTGCAAAGTATTATTAAAAAATACAAGATGTTCCGCACTGTGGAAAATCTCAGAGGACGTTGTCAGCAGCCAAAAGTGAAACCTGTGCTGGCCAGGAGAATAGTGAGAGAGGTGAAAAAGAATCCAAGGATCACCACCAAGGCCATTCTGGTGAATCTGGGCTCTGCTGGTGGCAATGTCTCAAGGCAGACAGTCCAACGGACACTGTTGGGTTCCACGGATGCAGACCAAGGAAAACGCCACTTCTCCAGGCACTTCTAAGGCATGCAAAAGCTCATTTGGCCTTTGCAAATGCTCATCTGGACAAAGAAGAAGATTTCTGGTCTTCAGTGTTATGGTCAGATGAAACAAAAATTGAATTATTTGGTCACAATGATGTTGCCTTCATTTGGCATAAAAATGGAGAAGCCTTCAACCCAAAGAACACCATCCCCACTGTCAAACATGGTGGTGGGAACCTAATGCTTTGGGGGTGTTTTTTAGCCAATGGACCATGGAACCTAATCACAGTAAACAGCACCATGAAAAAAGAGCAATACATGAAGATTCTCAACAACAACATCAGGCAGTCTGCAGAAAAACTTGGCCTTGGGAACCAGTGGACATTTTAGCACGACAATGACCCAAAACATACAGCAAACGTGGTGAAGAAATGGTTAGCAGACAACAACATTAACGTTTTGCAGTGGCCTAGCCAGAGTCCTGACTTGAATCCAATTGAGAATCTGTGGAGGGAGCTAAAGATCAGGGTGATGGCAAGAAGACCCTCCAACCTGAAAGATTTGGAGCTCATTGCTAAAGATGAATGGGCAAAAATGCCTGTGGAGACATGCAAAAAGCTGGTCTGCAATTATAGGAAGCGTTTGATTGCTGTAATAGCCAATAAAGGCTTTTCTATTGATTATTGAGAAGGGTATGAATAATTCTGGACATGATACTTTTTGCTAAAATATAAATAAAACCTGAGAAATATTTTTTTCCACAATGATGCCTCTTGTACATCGTCTTATTATCTTTGGGGAGACACCTGTGTCATTTCTGCTCAAAAAAGAACTTGCTTGTTGAACAAAAGTAACTTTAAGTCGAAATTTGGCAGGGGTATGAATAATTATGGGCTTAACTGTATGTCAGACGTACGAATTTCCCTTTGAGATCAATAAAGTTACTCTTGTTCTTGTAAGGGGTTGCCACAGCGGGTGATTTGGTAAATATGTTTACTGCGGGTGCCCTTCCTGCCACAAAGCTCCCAGAGAGCTGTGCCTCCCTCTGCTCTCATTCACCTAACACGCAAACGTTGGGTGAATGAGTTAACACAACAAACTTTGTGACAAATAAAGACCTAAACAGTTGTCAGGTGCCTCTCCTCGGAGTCTCTTTGCCCACAGTTCAACTTCACACTCTTTCCCAGCAGTGACAGAGTCCTGTTTCTGCTCTGCAGCCTCTCTGAGGTCACCAAACCAGTTCTCTGTCTGTCCTCCTGCTGTGACTTTGCACCACCAGAGTAATGATTTGATACTTTATCCCAAAACATGAAAAACAACTTGGCTCACTAAAGTAAAAACAATGGAGGAATCCAAACAAAGAACAGCAGCAATGACAAACACTGTGGGTGAGTAACATGTCCACAGTCCACAGTGAAATATTCAGGACACAGAAACATTATTTGAAAGCAACAGTTTGGAGTTTACATGTTTAAACTGTTTAGACCACAGCTCGTGATAGTTGGTCCACATTTCTCCTTACTGCTCATATTAACATCTGTGTCCTCCTGAACAGTGCTAAAGCCAGCTAAGATCACACTGTGGTCCTGGAAATGTGAAGCCTGGATTCTACTCGGCTGAGACAAAGACACTGACAGCCGGAGACGTCACAGCCAGGCTCCTGTTCCATTTCTTGAAAGTGCATCCCTTGGGGGACATGCATACTTGGTGCACTGTAATTTTCTGTGGATGAATCCACATGGTCACAAAAGACAGACAGGCGGACGAACAGCACAGACCTGTGTGATGATCCTTACGTCCCTCTGACCCGAGCACAGCAGGCTGAAGAACTGACGGCACAATTACCTTCATATAGACCGTCAACCAAACCATCATTTTCTGCAGTTATCTTAGTTTAGCTGCAACAACCATTCACAGTTTAGCTTCTTAACAAAAGGCCCGGATAGAAATCAAATATCTACAATTCACCAACTAAGCGAACGTTCATGTCACTGACCTGTGACGGGACGGCAGAGGAAACGCTCCCAATGAGAAGCTCCGACACAGAACATTCCTGTCAGTTAGGCCTGTACAACATTATAACACTGCTCATATTTTTCAAGAAGACGTGACCTGAGATTGCACTGATGAGTTATCAATACTTCTTTTTCCCTTCATTTTTATTTATCATACTATACTTCTGATTATTGTTACTTTATAACTCAGTGGCATAAAACAGACAGCTGAGTGATGGACAGAACTAAAAACAGGGACAGATTACAATCAGTATAACTACACAGTTATTAGAACAGCAAACATAAAGATTACAGATATAATGTAACTGGATGACAACTGTAAGCTGTCGACAAAGTAAATAAATACTTATAATATTTTCTAACTGTTTACCCAGTGAGCTGTGCTCATGTAAAACAGTGACAGAGGATGGAGGCGTCTTTTTCTTGTTGAACAAGTGATACAACAAAGAATCCTACTGTGTTTCAGCAACAAGGCAGCAAATAAAATTATAATATATAATAACATGTTATTGTTATTATTATTATTACTACTGCCACCATAGTAATTTGGCTTAAGCACAGCCTGTTACACACCAATTTGCATGTAAGATGAGTGAAGTGAAAGATAAGTGCCCCCCACCCCGCCCTTTCTCCTATAATTAAAAAAAGCAGCTTTAACTTTCAATTAATAACAAACACATGAGGAAAACCTGTATAGTATTCAGTTCGCAGCATACCCCTCTGCTGCTTCATAATGCACACAGGATTCAACACCATATACAACTATTGCAGAAAGCATTGTGTTAAAGTGACACCACTACAGGGTTACGTTACCTTGCAGAGGAGCTCGGTCATAATCAGATTAGGAAGTACCTTTTTAAAAAAAAAAAATTAATAGTATTTGATGATATGGGCTATTGGAATACTGTTTCAGCAATACTCGATAAGTAAAACTCACCAGTGCACAAAATCACTTTTTCACATATCAATAATAGCTCAGTTATAACCATTTCTTCTTATTATAAAGCCAACTTATGTTAGTGTTGTTTCATTTGATGGGCTGTTGCACTTTCGACTTGGAGCAAAACACAACTTAGCACTGTAACAACTCTGCCTGCCATACTGGGAATGACCGGTATTAAACACCTGTCTGTATCCTAATATTCAGTGGACTAATCAGAAAACTTCATTCTAAAGTAGGGACAGTGACAGGTTCGGAGCTGATGGATGTCTCCCAAAAGTCGGCAGCGAAAGGCTGACTCCCGGACGGAAGGAGCGATAGCCAGCGTGCTAAGGGGCTGATTACAAATCCACTTGGCTGATTGGCTAAGAGGCTAACAGCTATCTGGCCTGCCTACTGTCAGCTAACGATGTTGTTGCTCAGCTAACGTTAGCTAATCACGTTAACCTGAGCTAACAAAGAGTCCATATATCTTCAGCACAACTGACATGTACGGTGGTATTTGACGCATCTAGCTAGGACAAGTCCATGCCTCTTTAACGGTACCAGCACCGGGGCACAGAGGGGGCATGCGTGATAAGCACAGGGTATTGACAGTTTATTGTCCTCTGTGTGTGCGCGCGCGTGTGTGTGTATGTGTGTGCGTGTGTGTGGCATCAGAAAAAAATCCAACCTCAAAACACACACACGCGACCCAAGTAGCTACAGCAGACGAGACAATAGTTGATATGTAGAAGAAACAACAGTTGTCGGGCCGCGGAATAACATGTTATCAAGCTCACCTTCGAGTCGATTCTCGGGGGTTCATTTGTTGTCTTCTTTACTCTCCCTGGCAGCCATTACCGCCGCGCACGTTCTGCTCGCACAGTCAAACCAAGAAGGTTTTGTCAAACACTGGACGTGAGAGCGCGCAGCTGCTATGCAGCACAGCGCGTCAGTGGCGATAGAGGGACGACTTCCGGTCATACTCTTCAAAATAAAATTTCCATAGATACATTTTTATAACGGAGACTCAGTAACCAGGAGGTGGAGAAACGTTGACGGGCGGGGGTATATTTTTCTAAACGTGTTTTCATGAAAAAAAAATTCTAAAGTACATGCAGAGAAATGTACTTTGGCTCTTCATTAAGTCTTGTTGCATCAGAAAATTCAGCTTTGCTTTATATTCTAAGAGTTGTTTACTTGCTCTGTGTTTGGTTGACTTTTTTAGTCCTTTTTGTGGGGATTTTTTATTTGTTTGTTTTATTTTAAACTAAACTCTTATACTTTAACATCTGAAATGAAATCCTGACTCAAAGATGGCAAAAGGCACGGTGTATTTCAAAAAATGGCAAACTTCCTATTATAACTAGCACATTTGATTAGCGTTATTCAGTCAGTGAAATGAGAACACGTTCCTTCTAGCCTTCACACCAAATATCACTTAGTGAACCAAATGCCATGTGCACCTGCAGAAGAGGATTGGGAATTTTTTTACTCTGCAAAAAAAAGACCCCCACTTTTTTCTATTTCCAGTGGCACTAATCCTCTTCCGTACACACCTGTACATGTTTATGTAATCTAATGTAGAGGGCCTGCTATCCAAATATCACCTGTAGTTCTTTCTCAAATACAGACACTGATGCTTGGATGATAGACAAACCTATTTGTCTGATTTTAACACGTTTACAGAAAACACATGACCAAAATCCTAAAACTGAACAGATGAACAAACCTATACTAGCTGTCCAATAATTTTCAGTATTCTAGAGTGGACATTGTGCAATTGATATAATCGCTTCATGCGAAGAAAGAGCACCACAGGTGTGATTGCTTTGAGTTTGCTGATGCAGGGCGTTGCTGCAAATATAGAGGTCTCTCTGTAGATCTAAAGAAGGCATATAATAGGGTAACAGAGGCACTTTGGTACTGCAGGAGGAAGTCAGAAGTGCCAGAGAAGTATGTGAAGTGGTCCGTATGAGGACAGCAAGACAGTAGTAAGGTGTGCAGTGGGAGTGAGAGATGTGTTCAAGGTGAACATGAGATTACAAGGAATCAGCTTTGAGCCCGCTCTTGTTTGCAGTGGTGATGAGCAGGTTGACTGATGAGGTGGGGTAGGAATGGACTATGATGTTCACAGATGATACTGTGATCTGAGAGGAGCTGGAAGAGAACCTGGAGAGGTGGAGGTATGCTCTGGAGACAAGAATAATGAAAGTCAGTAGAAGCAAAATAAAATACATGTGAAGAAGAGGGGGACAGGTGTGCATGAGTGAGGCTTGGCCACCTATAACCCTGTCGCTGGTTCACCACTGTTCCTTACTTGGACCCCTTTGATAGATCCTGAACACTGCAGACTGACAACATCTCACAAGAGCTGCAGTTTTGGAGATGCTTTTGAAGTCGTGTAGCCAACACAATGTGGCCTGTCACAAGGATAGAGACACATAACCATTCATGTGCACATTTACATTTACAGTCAATTTAGATTCACTAATTTAGCTAACCCCATACATGTCTTTGGACTACGGTAGGAAGCCAGAGTATCCGTGGCGAACAATACAAAGTCCATACAAAAAGGCCCCAGTGTGGATCTGAAGCCAGTACTTTCTGAGAGGTGACAGTGGTAAACTCTGCACCACCATGCCCATGCTGCCCATAATAAATAATAAAAATGCAAAATAAATAAAAACTATAATGAATTAGACATAGACGGAGCAACTCTGGAGGCTCGCCAGGTAGCCAGCAACATAAGTGAAGGAACCCTGGAGGCCAGCACTAGAAGAGATGTGGCCCATCCAGAGGCTTGGCAGGAGATCTGAGGAGATGATTTACTGGAAGAGACCTGCATCGATGGAGGAAGCAACAGAGTCTGCCAGGAGACCAGACAAAACGCCAGCAGCAGTGGAGATGGAATGCATCAGGAAGCCTGGCTGGGGGCTGGTGGCTGAGGAGGAAACGGGACACCTCAGGGGGCTTGGGAGTTGCTTGGATGGCTGGGAGAAGTTGCTCTCAGAGGGTGTTTTAGTACCGTTCTTTATTTGTGGCTGTGTTCTTCATGGCAAAATTGTGAGTTAACTCGCTTGGATGGGAAGCAACCCCACACATGAATGGTACCAGGGTGTTTTACTGTTGGCATGATGCAGGACTGATGGTAGCACTCCACCTTTTCCTTCACTGTGCAATCATGTTTCTGGATGCCCCAAACAGAGAAAAGACCAGTCTGTCCTTGATGTTTTTGTGGCAACTTCTCTGCCCTGCTTGAAAAAAGACCATCCTCCAAAAGCCTTTGCTTCACTGTGCATGCAGATGTACTCACACCTGCCTGCTGCATTCCTGACCACGTTCTGCACTGGTGGTGCCCCGATCCTGAAGCTGAATTACCTTTAGCAGACAGTGCTTGCTGGACACTAAAGCCTTCTTCATAACAATTGAACTTCTACTAGCAGCAGTATCCTTTTATGCAAAGCAAGGATGACTGCTCATGTTTCCTTGCAGGTAACTAAGGACGGACGATGATTTCAAACACTGCCCTCCATTTAAAGCGTCCAGTCTGCTATTCTAAGGGCTTGATTACACTCCATTGTGGACACAAACACTGACAGCTGGAGACCCAACAGCCAAGCAGTCATTCATAGTAAGCTTTTTTGACTTCCACTTAAAGTCCGCCACCTGAGGAGCATGCCCAAATGGTCTCCACAGACAAACCAGTGCGGTCAGAAAAAACAGGCAGGCATGCAGACATCTGCAGGGACCCTCGCACTAATTGTCTGATGATTAAACTACTGGGATCGAGTGGACCCTGACCAATTCACAGAGGAAGAACATATAAACCCTGCTTAGCTCAGTCAGCATGACAGAGTGATTTCCAGCCATGTTCTTATCAACACTCACCTCTGTTAATGAGAGGATCACTAATGATGTCAGAGAGTCCATCGGTAGCAGTGGAAATGGGTTTTATAGGATTATGTTCATTTTTATGGCAAAGATGAAACACGTGGATGCATTTGATCAATCTTGATAATATTCTGGAGTACATGCAGATTGCCAGCAAACTTTGTGATAACCAATACTTGTGTTGTTCTCAAAACCTTTGACTATGATTGTACTATATTATCAAACACACCCTGAGTTTTAAGGTAGGTTTATTAGATTTAGTGCAGTTTCATATGTTAGTCTGTGTTAACCTGTTCAACAGCTACCTTTATATCAGCTGAAAATCCCATCTATGGTATTATTAAATTCCCCCACAAGAGGGCAGAATACTTTCAGCTTTGGCTTTTAGATGACACGGTCTCAGTCTGTTTAAGGATTTCTTTGATGGTCACATCTTATCTTGTTGTTCATGAAATCATTACAAATTAGTACTGTACCTTTGCTCCAAGGATTTCAAAGCACTGATGCCATTTATTCAAATATTTCTCTGTCATATGACTTTTTGAAACCATTAACAGATTTTTGATCAAGAAAGTATGAAAACTTCTTTCTGTTGATAAATAAACAGCATTTTTGCAGCTATAATTTCAGGTTTTTAATCTCAAAATGCTGATTTACTACGTCAAATTTCTCAAAACATAGCTCAGAACTGAGAAAATCACTTGGAATTTTGAGTCGTTATGTTGGAATAATAATTCTGGCTCATAAAGGACAAAAATGATTTTGTCAGTGGTGAAAACAAACTTCCATAACAAAGTGATCCAGCATAGGGAAATAAATAAATCCTGCACGATAGTACATCATACTGTACGTTATCCATATTCACAGTTACGTGTAATGAAAAAACACCAGTTTTAATATATTTTTCTCTCTTTTTTAATGTTCATTGTGGACTCAACGGTTCTGGTTCTGATCATTATTATTGTGTTATGTTTCATTCTTGTTAGGATTTTCTTGTTCTCAGAGTGTTCCCTCCCTGTTGCCATGTCTGTTGTCTTAGTGTTGAGCTTGTGTCTGTGCATACCTGTTGTATTTCCTGTTTTATTTTGATAGTCCCTGTCCTGTGTGGTTTTGCTTCCCCTTGTCTCATCAGCTCTGCTTTCTCCCAGCTTTGTTTCCCTCCTGTCTCCCATTCCCTAATTGCTCCTGTGTGTATTTCAGCCTCTTCTCCTCGTGTTGCTGGTCCGTCTGTGTCACTGCTGTGTAGCTTTCTGTGTGTTGCCCTCCATGTCATCACTGCCTGTCATTCCCTGTGTTCTGTCTGTGTTTCAGGTGTGTTTAGTTAGTCTTTCACTTTAGGTTTTTCAGTGTAGCTGTCGCTGTGTTCTGCTCTTGTTTGTAGTTTCGCCAGTCTGTAAATAAAGTTAAGTCATAGCATATCCTTCATCCGTGCTTGGGTCCTTCTCTGCACTTCACACGACTGCAGTCGCAGCCGTCACACAATGTCAGTATGAAAGCATCACCTCTTTCCTATTATGGCTTTGTGTCGCTGATATGACAGATTTACCGTCTCTGTCCTTAAAGACTTTAGCTTAAAAGTGTTGGATAACTAGTTGCCTAGCAGCACTAGTTCTTCTTAACTATAACAGCTGGAAAGGAAGTTAAGGCAAAAACATATCAGAACAACTGTGGGCCATGAAATCAAAACAACAGCCTAAAATACATATAAAAGATACTGTTTAGGTCAACGAGGGGAAGTGACTGATGTGTCCACCACATTCAACACAACAGAAATAACACAGCAAGCAGTTATTTCGTCTACAGTCACAACAGAATTTAGAATTTGATAAATAAAAACTGAGATGAACAACAACACATGACATCAATTACATCCTGTGGCTGCAAAACACGTCCAATCACCGCCACAGTCAGTATGAGGTGTTTGTGCTTGGATTAATTCAAACATGCTATGCTCCAGTATGAAACGAGATTAATGGGTTAGTGAGATACAAGTCAAGCTTAAAGTCAGAGTTTCCTGTGTCACTAAACTGGCTATTTGGCTAAATCACCATGGTAACTTTAAGCCCAGCATAACACAGAAAGTCAGTAACAACCTCAGTGATGCCCATGTAGTGATTCCTGTGTAGTTTAACCCTCAGGCTGGAACAATGGCAAAACGTCTGCTTGTATATCGGTGGTCATGCTTAATAAAGTGTATCTCATTGGCGCTGAGGTCCTGCTTACCCTGAAATCTTCCTGTTTTGCTCCTTTCTGTCTGATACATCCACTATCCTTGCTTTTCTAACGTTGTCTCCAAACCACTCAACATGAGCTGTTCATCTTCAACTCTAACCTCCTATCTTTGTGTTACTGCCAACCATACCACCTCTATACTATTAACGTTTCTTTTCACTCTTGCTGCGGTGCTTCTGTCATAAACAGCCTCCGACACTTGTCTTCATCCACTGCATGCTGCCTGCACCTTCTTCTTCACCTCTCTCACACATTTCTAGTCACTAGTTTACAGAACATCATATTCAGTCCAACATGGGAGCTGGTGGTTGATGGACTCCACCAGAGCTGCCCACCGATTTTGTTTTTATGAACAGACAGTGTAAGCACAGCCAGGTGGAAGGTTTCCACTTTGGTGTCGTCAGACTTTCCTCGTTGCTTTTGTGGAATGACTGAATCTACTAAGCTGGAACAACAGGCCTGCTTTGACAGCAGACACAGACACTGCTCTGATTGGGATGTTTTTGAAGCTGCAGCTACAGACCTACATCGGTTTCTCAAATACATGCAAGTGCAAAATAAAACCTTCGGCACATACCGCAGCAAACCACAGTTTACAGCAGAACTCATCAGACGTGGGGAAAGAATCCTATAAAAGCAGGTGGCAGAGAGGTACTGTACTTAGAAGCTGAAAAATAGGTATTCATCCAACAATCCTGGATCAATGTGGAGAGGTCTCCTGGATATCACCAGCTACAGGCGACCATACCCCCACTCTGTAGAGAACCATCATTAGTTGAGGACTTCAGGCACAGCAGACACAGACACTCTGCTCAACCATAAATCCAGTTTTATTTCACAGCACGGTGTCTGCTGGGGAACCTTTCAGGCTTCTGGGATCCACAATCTCCCAGGATTCAAAGTGGGTGTCCAATAAAGACGAAGTTATTAAAAAGGCCCAACTGAGGATGCACTTCCTGTTCTCTGGTAGTTCAGCCCGAACCAGGACCTTCTGATCAAGTTCTACTCTGAAATAATCTATTGTGTCCTCTGAGCAGCATAACTGTATGGTTTGGATCAGCCACCAGTAGAAGACAACTTGAACCAAGAATTTAAAGCGTAATCCTGTTTTGACTTGCTCTCGCAATATTTGCTGGTTTTTACTGCTCGCAGTCACTCGAGCTGCCTGCTCGGTCTTTTACCCTCATCGGGCCTTTTCCAACCGGCTACATTCAGCGAGGGCCTGATCAAGATGCGGATCCACAGGGTGTCTGTGCTCACCTGGGTTGTTTTTTCCATCGCTCATCACCCAGCAACAGCTTTACTTCAGTACTCTGCTACGGAACTTCTGTGACTCCGCTTTTCCCTGGCTGTCTCTCCACCTATGGCTCTTTACTTTCTTAATTGCCCCTTGGGGATAAATTAAGTCTTTCTCATTCTGATTCTGATTCTGATTGACCTCTATCCAGACATCGCTTTCAAGCCCCGCCGCAGGTACATCCACCATGGGTTCCGGCGAAACAATGACACTAACTCAGTAGTGTCCATCTGGTCCAAAACTCGTCGTCCTCCCCACAAAACTGACCGGGCTGTTGACCACAACGTGCTGGCCCACCTTGTTTGGGCGGCTAAGCCTGGCATGGTAATTCCAGCATCAACTTCTGTCTATTAAACATCCGCTCTCTTACTGGTAAGGGGCATCTCGTCCAGGATCTCCTCTCGGACCGTAAGTTGGATTTTCTTTGCCTGACTGAAACGTGGCAGCAGCCTAATGATTCTGTTTCACTTAACGACTTTACTCCATCTGAGTTTGTTTACATCTGTCAACGTCACAACTCGGGGAGGGGCGGCGGCCTCGCGATAATTCACCGCAAGCATTGGAAAATTCTCCCTGTCTCTGCCCCACCCTTCCACTCATTTGAATACATCGCAATACAGCTCCTTGGATCTACTCCCACCATTATATGTACTGTGTACCGGACACCTAAGCCTTATAAGGATTTTTTAAATGACTTTGCTGCTCTTCTTACTCATTTCTCGGTACTTTCCCCAAATTTGATAGTTGTTGGTGACTTCAATATCCATATGGACAATGATAAAATCCCTCTTTCCAAAGATTTTACTTCTTGTCTGGAAAGTTTTGGGCTGATACAATACATAAAATTTTCTACTCATTCTAAAGGTCATATCTTGGATTTGGTCTGCTGTTCTGGCGTTACCCCCACTCACTGTGAAGCCCATTTGTTTCCCCAATCTGATCATAAGTTTATTTCCTTTACTGTAAATACAACAGCCTCCAAAACCTGCACTCCCCGTGACATCACATTTAGGAAAATTATTAATATTAACCCTGCTGATCTTTCATCTGCCATTTATGACCTTCCATTTATTCACATCTCATCCCCAGATGAACTTGTTTCTCACTATAATGTCAACCTCCATAACCTTCTTAACATATTTGCTCCACTTAAACACCCGTTCAGCACCATGGTTTACTCTTAACCTGCACCATCTCAAAGCTAAAGGACGCCAACTGGAACGTCTGTTCAAGAAAACTGGACTTACTGTACACAAAGAAATGTATAACGATCATATCTTCTTGTATAAGGACTGCATTGCTTCAGCCAAATCTGCATACTATTCTGGTTTAATCAGTTCTAGTGAAGGTAACGCCAGGTCTCTCTTTTCATTGTTTAGTAAAATTACAAAACCTCCAGCTCATTCCCCTCTCATATGGACTCTGCTGACTTTTGCAACTCTCTTATATCTTTTCTCACTCATAAAATCGCTGATATCCACCAACAACTTAACTCTGTAGGAGCGTCTAACTGTGAAGTAGACTTTCTGTTTTCCTCACTGTCTTCCTCCCAATCATTTTCATGTTTTACTCTTCCCTCCATATCTGATGTATCAAATCTTATTCAAAAATCAAAATCATCCACCTGTCAGCTCGACCCTCTTCCCATTGTGTTAGTTAAAGCTTGTCTTCCCTCATTGGCTCCTCTCATAGTATTATCCACTCTTCCCTTAACACTGGAATTATTCCTCCATCCCTGAAAACTGCTTCTGTCGCTCCAATTCTCAAAAGGCCTGGTGCAGATCCCAATAATTTTGATGACCTCCGCCCTATATCAAACCTCCCCTTTATTTTGAAAATCCTTGAGAAAGTTGTTGCCTCCCACCTTCACTCATACTTCAATGACCATAATCTCTACGAACAATTTCAATCTGGTTTCCGCCCCAATCATAGCACAGAAACTGCTTTGTTAAGGATTACTAATGACCTTCTGGTGGCAGCTGATTCTGGTCTTATAACCATTCTCATCCTTCTGGATCTTAGTGCGGCATTTGACACAATTTCTCATTATGTCCTCCTGAGCAGATTAGCATCCATTGGCATTAGTCACACCCCACTTGCCTGGTTCACCTCATATCGCTCAGACCACACCCAGTTTATCCAACTTAAATCACACTCTTCAAGTTTCTTTCCTGTTTCTGCTGGTGTGCCCCAGGGTTCAGTATTAGGGCCTCTTTTATTCATTTTCTGCATGCTCCCTCTTGGTCATATATTCCGAAAATATAATATCAATTTTCATTGTTATGCTGATGACACCCAGCTCTACATTTCCTCCAAACCTAATTCGTCCCTTCCACCTCCCTCCCTCTCAAACTGTCTTATGGAGATCAGATCTTGGTTCTCCTCCAATTTTCTCAAACTTAACAGTAATAAAACAGAAGTTTTACTTGTTGGCACAGCCTCTATCTTTACCAAATCTCACAGTTTCTCCATTAATATTGAAAATTCCCCCATCCTTCCTTCCCCGCAGGTAAAGAGTTTAGGCGTCATACTTGACAGTACTCTCTCATTTCAGTGCCACATTAATTTCATAACCCGGTCTGCATACTTTCACTTATGTAACATGAGCTGACTCCGCCCCTTCCTTACTCCCCATGCTGCTGCCATCCTTGTCCATAGTCTTATTACTTCCCGGATCGATTTTTGCAACTCCCTCTTATTTGGTCTCCCCAATAAGTCCCTCCATAAACTTCAACTTCTTCAGAATTCTGCAGCTCGGGTCATACCTCGAACTCCCTTAAGAGACCATATCACCCCAATTCTTCAACAGCTTCACTGGTTCACTGGTGCCATTAATTAATTCTTCGATCTTAAATATGATCAACCTCTCTCTAATAATCGGCTATGTACCACAGGCCTTCAAGGTGGCTGTAGTTAAACCTTTACTTAAAAAGCCATCTCTAGACCCAGCTGTCTTAGCTAATTATAGGCCAATCTCCAACCTTCCTTTCATATCAAAAATCCTTGAAAGAGTAGTTGTCAAACAGCTAACAGATCATCTGCAGAGGAATGGCTTATTTGAAGAGTTTCAGTCAGGTTTCAGAGCTCATCACAGCACAGAAACAGCTTTAGTGAAGGTTACAAATGATCTTCTTATGGCCTCTGACAGTGGACTCATCTCTGTGCTTGTCCTGCTAGACCTCAGTGCTGCGTTCGATACTGTCGACCATAATATCCTATTAGAGCGATTAGAACATGCTGTAGGTATTACAGGTACTGCACTGCAGTGGTTTGTATCATATCTATCTAATAGACTCCAGTTTGTACATGTAAATGGAGAGTCCTCTTCACACACTAAGGTCAATTATGGTGTTCCACAGGGTTCAGTGCTAGGACCAATTCTGTTTACATTATACATGCTTCCCTTAGGCAGCATCATTAGAAGACATAGCATAAATTTTCACTGCTATGCAGATGACACGCAGCTCTATCTATCCATGAAGCCAGGTAACACACACCAATTAGTGAAACTGCAGGAATGTCTTAAAGACATAAAGACCTGGATGGCCGCTAACTTTCTGCTTCTTAATTCAGATAAAACTGAGGTTATTGTACTCGGCCCTGAAAATCTTAGAAATATGGTATCTAAGCAGATTCTTACTCTGGATGGCATTACCTTGGCCTCCAGTAACACTGTGAGGAACCTTGGAGTCATTTTTGACCAGGACATGTCCTTCAATGCACATATTAAACAAATATGTAAGACTGCTTTCTTCCATTTGCGCAACATCTCTAAAATTAGAAATATCCTGTCTCAGAGTGATGCTGAAAAACTAGTTCATGCATTTATTACTTCCAGGCTGGACTACTGTAATTCTTTATTATCAGGATGTCCTAAAAACTCGCTGAGAAGCCTTCAGCTGATCCAAAATGCTGCAGCAAGGGTACTGACAGGGACTAGAAAGAGAGAGCATATTTCTCCTGTTTTGGCTTCCCTTCATTGGCTTCCTGTTAAATCCAGAATTGAATTCAAAATCCTGCTCCTCACATACAAGGTCTTAAATAATCAGGCCCCATCTTATCTTAATGACCTTGTAGTACCATATCACCCCATTAGAGCACTTCGCTCTTGCACTGCAGGCCTACTTGTTGTTCCTAGAGTATTTAAAAGTAGAATGGGAGGCAGAGCCTTCAGTTTTCAGGCCCCTCTTCTGTGGAACCAGCTTCCAGTTTGGATTCGGGAGACAGACACTATCTCTACTTTCAAGATTAGGCTTAAAACTTTCCTTTTTGCTAAAGCATATAGTTAGGGCTGGACCAGGTGACCCTGAATCCTCCCTTAGTTATGCTGCAATAGACGTAGGCTGCCGGGGATTCCCATGATGCATTGAGTTTTTCCCTTCCACTCACCTTTCTCACTCACTATGTGTTAATAGACCTCTCTGCATCGAATCATATCTGTTATTAATCTCTGTCTCTCTTCCACAGCATGTCTTTATCCTGTTTTCCTTCTTCACCCCAACCGGTCGCAGCAGATGGCCGCCCCTCCCTGAGCCTGGTTCTGCCGGAGGTTTCTTCCTGTTAAAAGGGAGTTTTTCCTTCCCACTGTCGCCAAAGTGCTTGCTCATAGGGGGTCATATGATTGTTGGGCTTTTCTGTGTATTTATTATTGTGCTATCTACTGTACAATATAAAGCGCCTTGAGGCGACTTTTGTTGTGATTTGGCGCTATATAAATAAAATTGAATTGAATTGAATTGGTTGCCCATATGCCAGGATAAACTTTAAAATATTAGTTCTCACGTTTAAGTATATTCATAACCCTGCCCCTCCTTATCTCTGTGATCTGCTTCATATCACCACAGTTCCACTCTCTCAGATCTTTCACTCATCTTGTTGTTCCTTCTGCTCGCCTTACCACTATAGGGCACAGAGCTTTCAGTCGCCCTGCTCCTCGGCTCTGGAACTCACTTCCTTCAGCCTTAAGAAATATAAATTCCCTTCCCTCATTTAAGTCACAGCTCAAAACCTGCTTGTTTAACCTGGCTTACTCGCTTTAATACAGATTTTACTTGCTATCAAATCATGGTTTTTTGGGGTTTTTTTAATTTGTTGTTTGTGGTTGTATTTTGCTGGTTTCTGTATTTTAATTTATTAGAATCTATTTTAATCTACTGTTTTATTGATGTCTTCTTCTCTCTGTAAGGTGACCTTGGGTTTTAGAAAGGCGCCCTCAAATAAAATGTATCATTATTATTATTATTATTATTAGTAGTAGTAGTAGTAGTAGTAGTAGTATTAGAAGAAGAAGAAGAAGAAGAAGAAGAAGAACAGACTACAACGAACAGTCAGGACTGCTGAAAAAATCATTCAGGACATCAGAAAATCCAGAAACGTCTAAGGGCACAAGGCAACTCTAAAGGCTGGAGTTCAGGCCTGGGACTCACCACCCACACCTCTGGGATGGGTGCAGAGTGCTCAGTCCCTGTGACTGCTAGCTCAGGTTCAGTCTGGGTGGGGCCCCGCAACGGCAGAAGTGGTCAGTGAAGCAGTCTGTGGCTGGGGCACAACGCTGGCTAACCCAGGTGCTGAAGCAAGCAGTCATCATCCATGGTTTGAGAGCAGGTATAGTCATGGCGCAGGTCGTCCTTGTAGCAGAGGGGGCCTGACAGCAACCAGTCTCAGGTGGGGAGACTGTTGAGGAGCTAGTGTGGAGGGCTGCTCCTGCATCGATGACCCTTGTGTACTGCTGCTATTGTAACAAGGCGCTGGTAATGAGCTACTGCTGCTGATGCAGTGACAAGGCTGAATGGCATTTGCAAGGTCCTTACTTTCAACTTGTTAAAGATTCAGAAGTAGCAGGCTTTGGCAAGCAGGTGGTGGCCATCACAGCAGGTGGGTGGCTCACTAACTGAAAGCTCAGCCAGCCCCAGGACCACACCTTCTAGGGCCCTCATGGCCAGCCAAGTCCCCCTGAAGATCGGCTTGTACTCTGGGGAGAGCCACAGCTTCAGTTCAACAGTTCTCTCCAGCAATGAAAGAGCCACTGGCTGCAGCTTATGAAACTCAAAGTCTGTTAGCTCAGTTTCCTGGTGGTATCAAAAAACCAAAACCCAAAACTGAAATATTTACCAGGGAAATCAGCAGCTGGGGAACACAAGGCACATGTGAACAGAATCAAAATAACAACACACGGGGGAAGTAAAACTACATGCAATAAAGCACAAAGACAAAGAATTACCTAAAAAAAAACGGGGGAAATAATGTGAGAGATGAAACCTAAGTCTAATTACTGCCCATTGTAGGCAGGGATGGGTTGTAAGCACAGCTGCAGGTGACTGAAGCCTCTTTTTGTTTGAACACAGAGATGTGTGTTTCAGCAAAAGGAAGATTGATTTGGTATTATATCCTGCTCATGAAGAGCCCATAGAGAGGATGTTTTGCTTGGGCCAATGAGGAGCTTGATACTAAGGAACACTAACTACCATCTTTATGTTTTACTCCCATCACAAACTCGTAGTGGACCTACCTGTTAGGCTGAACACTAACTTGGAGACAGGTCATCTAAAATAAGGATTTTGTTCAATTAGGAGCAATATTCCCTCCAAGATAGCACATTTATTTAAAATACTTGGTGGCATGCTTTAATTCACAGATCACCAGGCTGCTGTTTTGCTTCAGAGTGCAGGGCTGAGGTCATTATACACTTGTGGCTGCTGTAATTTGTTTTTAATGGGTTTTAACTTGACAGCTTAGAGTGTGTTTAGTCCTTATATGTTACCGCATGTTAGGGATAGTGGAGATTAGGGAATGACTAACAATTTGTGTTTAAAAGGAAACTCAGAAAACTAAAAAAGCCTGGATGTGAGATCCAGGGACCATGGAAGTGTTAGCACTAATAAGCAGTCAGGTGTTTGTTTGTGGTCTGAAATGATTTGAAATTCTGAGCATGAATTACTGTTCACACCTGCACCTAGCTCCAGTGTTAGCCACACTTAGCCAGGTCCAGATGTCAATCTTGGAGCTAACCAGTCTGAGAAAACTCAGACTGTGAGCCCCGGACACACTGCACTACACAAGCAACACTTTTTTCTAACAACACTACAAACTGAGTATATTATAAGAGTTTGTGTTAAGCAAAAAGTATGTTTAATCAGTCCTCACAAAGTTGTTTTTCATCCAAATATAGCTCATACATATAGAAGTGACAACACATCTACAGGCCACACTTCCTCTACAGAAATGTCTTCTTATTTTAAAGAATCACTAAGCTCCACCTCCTGCTTCTGTCAGCCACTGGTCGCCCCTCATACACGTCTTTCCGGTCGGGCTTTATCTCGCCTCCGTGCTGCTGGTACTGAAGAAACAAACGCTCCATTCTGTCGTCTTGTATTTGTGTAGTCAAAAAAAAAGCTCTATTGTTCTCTTTGATTATTTTACGGTTTGGGGACAGAACCGGAGCACTTTCAACAAACGGCCCCGTCTCTGACCGGAGGAGCAGCTGCAGGAGCTCGGTGGAGGAGAGAGAGGCAGGCGGAGAGCGCCGAGCATCGGCTGGATGGAATACAAAGGTAACGAGGCTCCTCTGTGAGCGGACTGCTTGTGTTTTCAGCGGAGACGGGAGGAAATATGTTTTTTTCTTTTTCCTTCGGAGAGCAGAGGATGTGAATCACCAGTAAGAGCGTGATGGCCGAGCAGGACGCGCTCTGTTGAAGCAGCATAGAGCAAAATGTCCCCGGGTCCTGGTTTCAGGAGTGAAAGCAGAGTGGCTATCCTTCGTTCCGCAGACTCCATTACGCACCAGCTACTGCTGCTCCTAAATGCGTACATTCCTGTTCCCGCTCTGTTCCCGTTCATGCTGTGAGAGGATGACTGGCTGGCGTTGAGGAGAACCAGTGTCGGCCCCTCGCTGGCTTCTGGATCGCGTGTTCTTCCTGCGGCAGCACCACGGACAGCGACGATGACTCGGCTGCGCAGGAAAGCTCTGGTTGCGCTTTTCCTCTTCACGCTTTTCATTTTTGGGACCATGATGGGCCTGAGGACGCTGAAACCCAGCGACGGCTTTTCGGACCTGGCTCCTGGTATGGACTTCATCGGGGAGAGGTCAGAGAGGAGGAGGCTGGATGTGAAAGACGTGGTGGTTTCCCCGGGTCAGTTCCACATGAGCAGCAGCGACACGAAGGTGGTTTTCACCAGATCGGACCGGGAGTACAGCATATTCTACGACGTTCACATCTTCTACTACCTGTGGTACGGCTCTCCCAGCGTGGACAACAAGTACATCCACTGGGATCACGTGCTAGTGCCACACTGGGACCCAAAGATCGCAGCCAGCCATGCTCAAGGAAAGCACACGCCTCCGGAGGACATTGCCTCGAGTTTCTACCCCGAGCTGGGACCCTACAGCTCGAGGGACCCGAAGGTGCTGGAGTCACATATGGCCCAGATAGAAGCGGCCGCAGCGGGTAAGCACTGTTGCAACATTGGCTCTGTGTCTATGTGCACTTCATCAGACAGCCGAGAGGTTTGACAAAGACAGAGTCTCTAGGCTCTTTGAATGCTAACTGCAATGAAGCATGTTCATGTTGAACTATAATAACTAAAATTATCCAGACTAAATGTAAACAGTAAAACAGTGAACAGTAAAAAACCGTGTTGTCCTCTATTCACTGTAAACTAGAAGATTACATACCTCCGTCTGCCATGAATATGCACCATAACGCTGCTTATGAGGTTTATTCACGTGTATCTCGGTTCCGTTTGGTCTGCAGCAGTGGTCCTGTGGGCCTGTGGTAGTATGTTAGAGGGGCACCCTCCACGTGGATGGATGAACACACTGACTCTATGCAAACATGCAAAACTTCAGGATAACAAGTTTGCTTAGAGATGGTGATAAAACCCCAGTGTCTGATTTACATGGTAAATATTGTACTGTTTCATCAATATTACAGAAAGTCCCCTCTAATTAAAAAAAGCAAACCAACATGTGTAAATTTCAGCATCTTCGGGCAAGCCTCCAGTATTTGTGTCAGTGCCACAGTCTGGTAAACCTTGCCTTCCACTCTCGCTGCCCTCCTTCTGTCACAAATCTCCACCCGTCTTCATTTCTCTTGTGCACTGCGCGTTGCTTTGGATGGTTGACCCCGGCTTTTTAAACTTGTGATCATATCATAACTTAATATTAGTAAGGAGCTAGAGCTGGGCGATATATCGAGTTTAAAAAAAAAAAAAAAAAATCGATATTTTTATACGAGATATAAGATGTGACAATATCCTTTATATCGATATCGTCTGTGTTACGTTATAATTATAGTTGCGGAGCTGCAAGTTTGCCTCTCTTTTGTCTCTATGCAACGTTACTCGACCTCGCCTCTCCTTCACTGAACACAACTCCCCCTCCTCCCCCATCGCTTCACCTGCAGGCAGCGACAAGATGGACACGGCAAATCTCCGTTAATGAGTTACCGCGCATTGCCCCGTGCGTGGGGCTGGACGGCGTCAACGTGTTAATGAGCTAACCATGCTAACGAGCTAGCCACGCTAACGCCATGCACGGCCTGAAATCCTTTCATTCTCTCAAAAGTTGACTGCGCGCCTTTTGTATGAATTCTGGTTGTGCTTGATGACCGCGAACCGATTTTATGTGATACACAGCGCTCAGCAATCTGTCAAAAAATGTTTTAGTCCGACTTTGCTAAGCTACGGAGCTGCACCGCTTGATGGATTGTCGGAGCATTACGGCTACCGAGGAGCCTCGCGGAGTGATACGTACTGTGCTTCAACGTAATATTACCGTACTGTGTGTGTATAAGGACCATAAATGGCTCCTGTTCAGAGACATGGTTACGAAGCAGATTTCAAACTCCAGGCTGTCAGTCACGCAGTAGAAGTTGGGAACAGAGCAGCTGTGAAATCTGTCTTTGTTATTATGCTCAGCGTCTGTTAGTTTACATTTTGACTGCACAATTGTGAGCTCTTTGTTATGCACAAAACAACATAGTTTTATTTTATTTATAGAGCATCATTATTTAATAAATGCTCATAATTTATTTTGAGTAGTTTTTTTCATGTACATCTATGCTGTATGTTAATAAAAGTGCCTGTGTGACATCTGGGACACAGCTTTGACTAAGAACTCTCTTTTTGTTCTTACTTTATGGCTTTAAAAAAATATCGAGATATATATCTTATATCGCCATCCAGCTAAAAAATATCGAGATATGAATTGTGGGTCATATCGCCCAGTCCTAGGAGCACTGACTGAAAGTTCTGATATCGCCCATTTTTCCAAATAAAATGTCTGAATCTCATTCACTACAGTGAGAGCTAACTATGCAGTCTTCATCCTCCTTTCCTTTTGCTTTGCTCTCTTTGAAGGAGTGCTGGTTTTGTCCTGGTATCCTCCCGGAGTGGGGGACGACCACGGGGAGCCCACAGAGGACCTCGTTCCTACCGTTATGGACGCTGCCCACAGGCACAGCATCAAGGTAACTGGTGAGACAACCGGTATGTTTTCCCCTTTCTGACCATTTACTGAATTTCTAGATGGCTTGCCAGTGTTTCCTGACTGTTAATGTTAAGAACAGTATTGATTTGAATCTCTTAAAAATCAGCTTTGTGGTCACACTTTGTGATTATTTAGACATAATCAACCTGAAAAGCAGAAAGATGACACTTAATAAAAAGAATTGAGGGATTAGATTCTTCCACATAAGTATCAAGGCTGATGATACACTGTACAAGTCCTGTATCTAAACTGTGATTTATACCATACTTTATAAATATGGAGGCACAGAATAATGACGAACATGCTAATAGTAAGAGTACTTACACACTGTAAGTATTTACGTAGTTGCACATACGTACATAGATAAACATATATACAGCTGAGAAGGTTTAGAAATGCATCAGCTTAATTTAATTGCTCAAGTTTTTGAACTTGTTGCCTTTATTGTCGGTCTTTGCCTCTTAACAGGAAAATGTGTACAATGTGTCACCAACCGGGCCACACCGCCATGACAAACACCCAGTGATGCACAGCAATGTCATCCAAACTATTTTATTTTAAGTAAATAAAACAGAAAAAAGAAACTTTGTACAAACTATGGTGTGTGTAGTCAGTACTATCAGTGGGTTAGAGGAGGGCATGGGTGGAAAAATGTTGTATGTAATGTTGTTAAATGCAAAAACCAAACCAAAAGCAACCAGAGTCCAATAGGGTGTCTCAGGGGAATGAGCCGCACACAGCTAAGCTCTAAAGGCTTCTTATGGAGCCCTGCCACACTGGGCCCGGGTGTTGCCAGTGTCACTAATTGTGAACAGGAATGCTGCCTCTCCAAAGCCTGCGAACAAGACACAAGCAGGCCAAAAGGAAGGCAGGGTGCAGTGGGTGGTCTCAGAGGCGTTTAAGTAGGATCCAGCAGGCAGGGGAACCCTAAAATCAGTGTTTAGAAAACTATCATAACTCACAATAATTTCTGCTGAGAGCTCCAGAAGACTTAGTGTACAGGCTGTGATCAGCCGAGCTGCTGCTCTCTGTGAATGTTCACAACTGAATTCATCCAGATGTGAGCAGATGTTTCCTGAGCTGTCCTGGCTGATTTCATCCTCTACACTGACAGTACACTGTTTATACTGTCTGTTTTCTAGATGCTACAAAGTTTGTATGAATGTAGATTTCAGTCAATGGATCTCAGCATCATCAGCTAAAATTCATATGAATCTCTGCGACACTGGATGTAAGCTAACTGTGACCATGAGCACCACAGCCACTGTGCAGCAGTCACACACTGTTCTTTACTTTAAATCATCACAGTGCAGCAAACTCACCTGTTTATCCTGTTTAGAAAATGTTCACTCAACCTTTAAATAACAGTTAGTCTACCTCACTTTGTCCTGCAGCATGTTTCACCATAGGAAAAAACTTAATGCCACGTGGGCCGGCTCGTCTCCAGGTTGTCCAGACTACTGATTCGCTCAAACATCCATAAAACCCCCATTTTAAAGTCACTACACTGGCTACCAATCAGATCCAGTTTCCATTTTAAAATGTTAGTTTAAATGTTCAGAGCACTACATGGACAGGCCCCTTATATTGGTGAATTGGTTCATATATGTACCTCTTCTCATAGCCTGAGGTCATCGAATCCAAACCTTCTAGTGGTCCCCAGAACTCGTGGGGACCAATCCTTCCAAGCTGTTGCACCCAAACTGTGGAATGCACTTCCTCTGTCTCTACGGAGTTTGGACCCTGAGGATACTTTAAAAATCAGCTAAAGACTTTTTTATACCAGGAAGGTTCTAAGTAGACAGCATGTGTGATTGTACTGTTTCATTTTTGTGCTCTGTTATCTCTCTTGTGAAGCACTTTGTGATACCTGTCTGCCAAAGGTGCTATATAAATAAACTTTTACTTACTTGATGTACAGATACAGTATCTGATTTAAAAACATGAGGACTTACATGTAAATTTCCAGTTTATCAAACAGCACTGAGCATCCTTCTCTTTAAATCTAAGCTCTCTTCTTCCTCTCCTGTCTTTCTTATCTTTCTCCATCTCTGAGTGAAGTCAGCTCTCTGTCTTTTCTCTCCCTGTGAAATCCAGCAGCCGGACCTTTAGCTGCAACACACTGTGAGACGAACTGCACACAAACAAAGTATTTCTACTTAGTTACTTCCCACCTCTGCTGTTTAAGAAAGGGCATCATACAAGAATCTGCCACCACTGTTTATCAGAGTTCACATTATGAGCTCAAGACATGGAAAGAAGATTTGGAGAATAAAATCTCAGCTTGTGTTGTAACAGTGAATCAGGCAGATTAACACACTTTATGTAACTCCTACCACTTTAAATCATTAAATCTATATGCACTAAATACACAGAGGCTAAAGGAAACACATTTCAGTGTCTGTCAGTGCAGAAATATTAAAACAATACTGGACGTGGTCAGAGTGACAAATTATTTTAAAAAGGTTTTCTTTTTGTACCCAAACATTAATGGACCGCATTCTTTCATTCGCCAAAGAGCTAAAAGCAACTCCGGTTAGCTTGAACATAGAACAGGTATTACACATCAAATATACTGAAACACTCGAATACCTCAAACTAGTATCTGCAGAAATGCAGTGTGATTGAAGAATTCAGCTGTGACATTGATTTTGTTGATTAGGTATTTCCAGTGTTGGGAAGGTTACTTTTAAAATGTATTCCACTACAGATTACAGAATACATGCCCCAAAATGTATTTTGTAACATATTCAGTTACGTTACTCAATGAGAGTAACGTATTCTGGATACTTATATATTATCATGCTTTTTACAGCTACATGAATGTACTATTGCTGTGTGATTTATTACTATTACTGAAGGCTACTCACCATTTTTCCAGTGATCTCGTATAGAAAACTATTCTACACGTATATAAAACAGGTCCGCAGCTCTGAACCGTAGTAAAGGGACCTCTGGCTAATACGTCAGGTTCATGTCGGGCTCGTAGCCAAAAACTAGCTTTACTTTGTTGTCTGGGTCAACTTTGCTAGCAAGAGACAGAGAGAGGCGTTGAAAGGCTGCTCCAACGGAGCTTATTGTTTTGGAGGAAAACAGGAACACAGCATACAGTCGAGTCTTAATAGCTTACTTACAACTGGGCTCGTCAGGCCCTCTGTTTGGCTGCAGTGGTTATTATTATATTTACATGCTTCCAGCTCCCGTTTCTGTTCGGTGACAGCTCTACTTTTCCTTTTTCTCCCTCCCTCGCTCACAGACACATAACAGGTATGGCAGTCCATTCTCCCAGCAGCACGGACTACACTGCCCATGAGGCTACATTCTTTAGGGCCATGCCTGTAACACTCTGCCTATTGCCTTCATATTAAATCATTTTTAAAAATATTTCTTCACATCATTATGCGGGCCGCAAGTAGAGGTGACATGGGCCGTGAGACTGAGACACAGGCGTTAGAGCCTCCTAATGCCTGTTTGTTTGGGTTTCCACCGGCGTGGAATTACCAAAAATAGAGAGAGCATAGCCTAACATATGAAACAGGAAAATACCGCCGTGTGATCCATTTATTTCAACAAAGTAACTGTATTCTGAATACCACCTTTTTAAACGGTAACTGTAACGGAATACAGTTACTCATATTTTGTATTTTAAATACGTAACGGCGGTACATGTACTCTGTTACTCCCCAACACTGGGTATTTCATTGTGAACATGTCACTGCATACTGCTCTTAGACACCACTCACACACTCTAAAGCAAGTACAAACCCGGGGGATGAGCCTGCTGTGCTAACAGAGAATTACAAAGTAAAATTCACTTACATATTCATTGATCATGTATATTATAACATGTGTAATTTGATGTTGTTGAAGATCTTTGAGGTATTTCTACACAAAGCATTTATGTGAACCACTATGAACCGCTTTGCTTTCAGCTGTGTTTGCTAGGTTTGCCTCAGTGTGCTCGTCAGTTTTCCCTCCGTCTGTGCTGTCTGTGTTCCTAAAAGTCCAGTTTTTCAGTGTTCACTCCAAAAACAGTCGCTTGCAGGTAAACAGTGTGTGAAAAGCATGTTTTCTGCAGTCAGATGCCCTAGTTATGTTCTTTCATCAGGTTATATTATGGCGACGGCTTTTACGTGGCCTAAAATTGAGATTTATCTTTAACAAAATATAGTCTTTATTCATTTCAGAGTTTGGAGTCAGTATGCCTATGTTCACCCATACTAACCTGTACTTCAAAAAAAAACCTATCCGAGACAACAAATTTACAGGTTTCATTGAAAATTCATTTATTGCACTGTACGAAGCAGTTAGTCCTTTTTTGTTTGTTTCTTTTGTTTTTTCTAAGTTGTTTTTTTGTCCAAACGACATATAAAAATATATATATATATATATATAATTTTGTCCTTTCGAGGCTAATATTGACTGCTGCCTCATCCCTGTCAATAATTTAAAGGCTACTGAACATTTTATTGGTGATTATAGCTTGCAGTCAGTAGCATTTACTTATTAGCAAAATGAAGAGTCCGTCCTCCTTTTTCCAGGAGTTACTGTCAGTGATGATAGACCTCCTCATTCAAAGTGTGCCACAAGGTTCCAGCAGCAAGCAGCCAGTGCTGGCAGTGAGAAGCATTACACTGCAACAGTAGTAAGACAACATTAAACACAGTGATGCAGCGTCAGTCAAATGAAAGCACAAAATGAGCCTTTTCACTTGAACTTTGCTTTTACACTTTAACAAAAATAAGAGCTACAGCCTAACTTTGTAACTGCATGATAGTTTTTCTGTTGGATCTCGGGTGAATCGGCTGCTTAAAGCCCTCCCTCAACACCATGTAACCACATGGGTCATTTCCATTCACAGTCCTGCTGTCATACGAGTTTAACGAGCGAGTGCTCATTTTTATTTGTTGACTTTTCGGCGAACATCACCACATGCTTGTATCTCCTCCTTGCGTGTCATCATAGCAAGGTTGTACTCAGCTGTGTCTTTTTGCCTCAGGTCTGTTGTTTCCACCTTTAGCAGGAAGAGCTTTCTTGCAAAGCATTGTGCTTTGCTGGAGGTCACTGAAGGAGCTTCCTTTTACTGCACTGCCATCAGAGGCTGGCATGCACCTCTCAGACAAGTCTTGGCTTTTCTCTTTCTCAGCTCCAACTGAAACAAGGTCAGAGCTCCAGCACTAGAGGCTGTCAGATACCATAAAGCCATTAAATGTTGAAGGTGCTCGAGACGGCAGTGGCAAAATGAGCAGAGCCCTGTGTGGAGGACAGAAAAGCTTTCCCTTGGTCTACTTTTCGTGCTTCCTTATATGGAAGTCTTAGTTTGAGAACTGGGTCTCTTTGTGAGTATTAGTCAGACTTACACAACAGTGTATATCTCACAGCTGACCTGAGCACTAATGCTTTCATGATTCAGTGCTCCAGAGCTGCTGCTAACAAAATACAAGTTAATCTGTGTTTGTTTTCTCTGCAAATGTCATATGCATATGTTTGGGAGCTGCTTGTCCTGTGATGCAATGATAAAGACAGCAGGAAACTGTCTGTCCCTCTGCCACTATATGAACGTGTCACAGAAATGACATTTTACAGACACATAATCCCCTCCAGTGTTACACAATCTAACTAACCTCCTAACTATTGAGCCGGGTGCTACGTTACTAAATAAAGTGCTGGCATTGACACTGTCTGGAAACTGGAACAGCAAAATAAAAGCTGCACTGACAAACACTCTACAGCTGCTATTCAGCTTTAAGGCTCAATAAGCAAAATGGCCTTGTGCAGAATATAGGATGCTTTAGGTGATCAGCACCTACGTTAGACTCCATCCTCTGAGCTGGGTCTTTATGTGTAGAATGTTCTCCCTGTGTCTGTGTGGGTTCTCTTCAGGTACTCCAGAGAGAACCCACATGCAGTTAGTGGGTGATAGGTTGATCTAAGCACAAACCTATTGCTGGAACAACCGAGACAATTTTACTTCAAAAAATTGCACAGTGGCACGGTGGTTAGCACTGTTGCCGCACAGCAAGAAGGTCCTGAGTTCAATTCCACCGTCAGGCCGGGGTCTTTCTGTGTGGAGTTTGCATGTTCTCCCCGTGTTTGCGTGGGTTCCCTCCGGGTACTCCGGCTTCCTCCCACCGTCCAAAGACATGCAGCTTGTGGGGATAGGTTAATTGGATAATCGAAATTGTCACTAGGTGTGAATGTGCGAGTGAGTGTGAATGGTTGTCTGTCCTTGTGTGTTGGCCCTGCGACAGACTGGCGACCTGTCCAGGGTGTACCCCGCCTCTCGCTCTATGACAGCTGGGATAGGCTCCAGCGCCCCCCGCGACCCTGAAAAGGGTAAGTGGAAGCGAATGGATGGATGGCAAAAGCAGCACACACGACACCAGAGCTCTTTGTTTGATCTCGTGCACGAGGGAGATGACCAGACCAAGTGCTGTTCCTGCCGCTTGAACCCCAGTCACTCTCGGTCAGCCCCTCTGTAGCACTGCTCTTTATTGTGGTCACATGAATATGCATAGTCTCATTAACATATGACATCTCAAACAGGCATATATGTGAACAAATAGTACCAGTCTGTGAGTACATGTAGGTATGCGTGTGTGTGTGTGGTGGTGCCAGGAGTCCAGCGGTCCACCTAAACAAAGGGCTCTTATACTGTATCTCAAACAGATACAGAGTAGGTGTCCTCCCATACCATATATCAGAACGAGAAGGTACGACCTCTCTCATGACCTGTGTGGTATGCCAGAACACGCAGGAAAAGGAGTGAGCGTACTCTTCTTTTTATGGTACACAGAGCCTTTGCAGACTACTAAGGATCAGACATTCTATCATTATACAATCGATTATATACCTCTAAGCATATATGATTATATGTTTCTAGGTACAAATGACAATCATAAAATATCACTCCAACAGTGGAGTTTGGTTAATTGGTGATTCTGGTGTGAATGTGGTAGCTGGGAAAGTTTCCATACAGCACTGAATTGGATGAGCGGAGGAGGATGGATGGGTGGATGCATGGATGGATGGATGGAGGACAGATAGATGGATGGATGATGGATAGAGCATGGCTGGCTGGATGGATGGATGGAGGATAGATGCATAGATGGATGGATGGAGGGAGGGATGATGGACTGATGGATGGATGGGTGGATGAATGGAGGATGGATGGATGGATGGATGGAGAGCTATATGGATGGAGGATAGATGGATGGATGGATGGATGGATGATGGATGGATGGAGGGAGGGAGGGAGGATGATGGATGGAGGGAGGGATGGATGGATGGAGGGAGGGATGGATGGGTGGATGGAGGGAGGGAGGGAGGGAGGGATGATGGATGGAGGGAGGGATGGATGGAGGGAGAGCTATATGGATGGAGGATAGATGCATGGATGGATGGATGGATGGATGGATGGATGAATTTGAGGCCTTAGTTTTCACAGGAGCTACAGTATCCAGAGTCGTACGTAGTGAGGAGGTAAAATTATTAACAAGATGATCGACCTCTGTTGGAGTAGCGTTCAGATAGCTGCTCTGCTCTATGTTGGTACAGGGCATTGAAGATGATAACAGTGGGTGGATTATATTCTTAAACTTAGTTACAGCACTTTCAGAAAGACATCTACTGTGATAAAGTCTACTCTCCACTGCTGTGTAATCAATTATTGTAAATGTAAATGTTATCAGGAAATGATCAGACAGCAGAGGGTTTTCAGGAAACACTGTTAAATGTTCAGTTTCTATGCCATATGTTAAAATGAGATCTAGAGTGTGATTAAAGTGGTGGGTGGGTTCTTTTACAGTTTGAGAGAAGCCAATTGAGTCTAATAACAGATTAAATGCCATATTGAGGCTGTCATTTTTAGCGTCTACATGGATGTTAAAATCACCCACAATAACTATTTTATCTGAGCTGAGCACTAAATCAGATAAAAAGTCTGAGAAATCAGACAGAAACTCAGTGTAAGGCCCAGGTGGACGATAGATGGTAACGAAGAAGACTGGTTTTTGAGTTTTACAGTTAGGAATATGGCTCTCTGTCTACAATCTGCTGTCTCTCAAGACAGTCAAAACCCTTTAACTGGAACTTCATCAAAATCAAATATACTGATATCATCAGGACATTTTCACACTGAGCCAAAACTTCTCTGTTACAGAGCTGAGAATCCAGATCTGGACCTATCTGATTGCAAGGATGTGGACCCTGTGATACGACTCAGGGCTGAGTTTACGTTCTTTGCAATCGACACTGAAAATAAAGTCAGTAGTTTGTCTGAGTCACAAGACCGCTGTTGCCCAAAACCCAAGACCCAACCGAAACAGTTATCAAAGATGTTTCTGAGGCTGGCCTGAATATCATCCTCTGTCACCCTGCAGTAACTGCACCCATCAAGCAGAGGTTCAACATTCATCCTGAAAAGGGAGAAAAGAGAAATGTAGTCAGTCATTTTCCCACACTATTACTGTTTTGTCAAAATTAAATAAATCACATGGATGACTTCACACGAGATGTAAACTATTCTAAGAGGCAGTATGAACCAGTGCTGTGTACTCTGAGAAACCCCTTCGTCACCAGGATTACCTGATGAAGAAGAAGAAATGAAGACTGAATGAAACTGTTTCATAAATAAATCTCCACGATCATGATTATGTGGGCAGCATGAAACCTGTGGGCGTACGACTTTAAACACTAAGGTGCTAATGTGCCCTATGAGTACTCGGCACATCTTGGTCAGCAGATCGATGACATCCGAGGTGATGTCATCAGTGGCTAATACCGTCCACTGTCTGAAAGAAAATCATTGAGAATGTTTGAGCAAAACAAACCTGTAACCAGTGAATATGTCTGTATATGCTGATAACTGTCTTGTTGGAGATTATGTATCGGAATTTCAGGAGCAGGACCACGCCTCCAAACACGCTTCTTCCGGTTGTCATCTATATAGGTTCCCCTAGTTCTGCAAGCTGTTTATTCTCGTTTACTTGCAAGCAGAGTCCATTCTCGGCGAATACCTTTAAAAACAGCTTATCTCACAGGAGTAACATAATTTTACTCACCCTTCCATCCGCTACAGTCGCCCTCTCGTCTGTCAGATGAACAACTACTCAAGCTCTGCGTTTATCGCTTTTCCTCCGGCAATCCAAGAAACACACCAAATGTCACAGCGGCGCTTCCAAGAGACCGAATGCTGACGACCTTCTAGCAGTTTTCTCGCCACCCAACATACAGTCCACTACGTCGATCCATCCAGTCATCTTATCTCTGCTAAATTCAGTTATGAAGTGACTCCGGACACCCGCCACTTCAGCGAAAACCAGCGGGATTGCCCACCAGGCGAACTCGCAGCTCCTCTCACGTCGCTCTGAAACGGGCCCACAGGCGGGGCGAGTTAGCTGAAAAGCCGACGGACGTCAGCGTCAAACCCAGAAGCCACGCCATACCCAGGCTTCCAAGCAAATTGCAGCTCCAACAGCAAAAGCTACAGCGTACTTCGTAGCTCCACCCACCTGCCAGCGCAAGGTAGCAGGGACAAGCTCAGCTCTGTGCTCCTTCCTCCTAACACCATTTAATGCAAGCTGGAAATCTGTCTCTAGCTCCATGGTCTACTGTTTCTCCATCGCCGTGATGTTTTCTATCCCTCCTTTAGCTAAATTCTCAAGCAAGTTGGCACTGGGATGCCTGATTCTTCCCTATCCACCATTCGCAAACGCAGCAGCAAGCTTCCTACCACCGAACTCCCATTTTCTCAGCGAAGACGCACACACACACACACAAAGGAAAAAAAAAAAAGGCACTGAGTCACCAGTTCTCCATTCCTCCATGGCAAATGCAGCCCCCAGTTGCCAGGTCCCCAGCCTCTTCCCTCCTTCGCAAAATTCTGCAGCAAACCTCAGCACCGAGTTGCCAGGTTCCCAGCCACTCAACCCTCCTTCGCAAATTCTGCAGCTAACCTCGACATCGGGTTGCCAGGTTCCTTTATCCTCATTCGCGAAAGCATCAGCATGCTTTTCGACTATCGGGTTGCCAGTTTCTCAGCACAGCTAAAAAAAAAAAAGGACTCCATCCCTCCGTAGCAAATGCAGCATGCTTTGGCACAGAGTTGCCAGGTTCTCATTCCACTCATTCCTCCCCTCCTAAACTCTGCAGCAAACGTCGGCATGGGGTTGCCAGACTCCCAGCCTCTCATCCCTCCTTCGCAAATTCTGCAGCTAACCTCAGCACCGAGTTGCCAGGTCCCCAGCCTCTCATCCCTCCTTGGCTAAACTCTGCAGCATACGTCGGCACCGAGTTGACAGGTTTCCAGCCACTCATCCCTCCTTTGCAAAATTCTGCAGCAAACGCCGGCACCAGGTTGCCAGGTCCCCAGACTCTCATCCCTGCTTCACAAAATTCAGCAGCAAACCTAGGCACCGAGTTGCCAGGTTCCTTTATTCCTCATTCGCAAAAGCAGCAGCAAGCTTTTCTACCATCGGGTTGCCAGTTTCTCAGCATAGACAAAATAAATAAATAAATAAAATTAAAAGGCACTGGGTTGCCAGGTTTTCCTTCATCCCCCATTTGCAACGCAGCATCTAGCTTCCCTACTACCGAACTGCCAGTTTCTCCGCATCTATCATGGCAAAAAGCAGCAATGAATCCTTCTAGCCCCGGATACCAAGTTCTCATCTCTCATTTGCAAAACGGGCAGTTTCTCTACAGGGAAAAAAAAAAGGCACTGGGTTGCCAGGTTTTCCTTTATCCCTCATTTACAAAAGCAGCCGCAAGCCTTCTACCAACGCGTTGCCAGTTTCCCTTTCCTCCATCCATCCTTCGCAAAATTCAGCAACATGCTTTCGTGGCACCAGGATGCAAGGTCCTTCCCTCATATCCAATCGCAGCACCTATCCCGTATCCCATATTGGCAAAATGCAGCAGCATGCTTTTGGCACCGGGATTCCAGGTTCTCTTTCTCTATGCCCCTATGCAAATGCAGTAGCAGCATTGGCACCAGGATGCCAGCTTCTCTTCTTCTATCCCCCCTATGCAAATACAGTAGCAAGTGTTGGCACCGGGATACCTGCTTCTCTTCCTCTATCCCCCCTATGCAAATACAGTAGCAAGCTTTGGCACCGGGATGCCTGCTTCTCTTCCTCTATCCCTCCTATGCAAATACAGTAGCAAGCTTTGGCACCGGGATGCCAGCTTCTCTTCCTCTATCCCTCCTATCCAAACACAGTAGCAAGCTTTGGCACCGGGATGCCAGCTTCTCTTCCTCTATCCCTCCTTTGCAAATGCAATAGCAAACTTGGCACCGAGATGCCTGGTTCTTCTTTATCCCTCATTCGTAAACTCAGCAGCAAGCTTTCTAATATAGAGTTGCCAGTTTCTCTGCATTTATCGCAGCAAAGCAGCAGTGAATCCTTCTACCGCTGGGATGCCAGCTTCTCTGCATCTAGCCCTCATATGCTAAGCAGCAGATGTTCCTTTTGGCACCAAAACGCCAGGTTCTCTGTCTCTGTTCCTGATTTGCAAATGCAGAAAACGCTCTTTGCACCGAGATGCCAGGTTCCGTTCCCTAAGCAGCTTACCCTTCCGTTACTGGATTGGCAGCTTCCGCCATCAATCGCAAAAAACCCCAAAACATTCCTTTCACCAGGATGCCAGTTTCTCCGTTTCGTCCAGTCTTTCACAAGATGTAGCAGCAAACTGTTCCGGCACCGAGATGTCAGTTTCTTTGCCATCTTTCCTGCCTTCGCAAAGCACCAGCGAACCTTTGTGGCACTGGGATGCCAGGTTCTGTCCTCTATCGCTCCTTTAAAGACATCCAAACTGCGCTGTGCGCATAATTCTTCATGGCGTCCCTTCACTTCTCATGTGCTTTCACAAGCATTATCTAGCATCCACCCTCGACACAATCATTCAAGACCCCTCTCTAAGCCAACTCACAGTTCCGACGACATCTAAACAGCTTATCATCTCCCACAAAGTTCAGTGGACTCGCACTCTGCTCTCTGACGATTTTGGGGGTTATTATTATAGAAGACGACTTTCCTCTAATCAGTCTTTCAATTCATCAACCCTCCCCAAGCTGCTGCTGTCACTTCTGTTCATTTCAGAAATAAGCACAGTAGTTATCACTACCTTATCTGAAGTAATTAACCAGCTAAGCACCCCCTCTCCATCTTTTACTCAAACACAAGCTCACACAAGCTTTACAAACCGTCAAGCCTTACCTCAAATCTCAAATCCAGCATACTTCTCTGTCAGAGCTTCATTTCAAAGTCGAGCCATGTCGCTACCTGATCGAGGGTTCCCCTCATTCATCTATTAAGATTTCTGTTTTTCGCAATTTCCTTTGACCTCTTCTCTCGCCATTTCTTCCTAATTGTCCGAGCTTATCCACTCCACTCCATGGAATCCTCGACTACCTTATTGAGAGCTGTTCAGCTTCACTAGCCTGCCACCAGTTGTTTTCCTCCTGTTTGGGTGGCGAGGTCACTCGGCGTTCGCTCTCCCTGCGCTTGTCTTTGTCCTGTTCTCCTTCTCTCACCCCAACCGGTCATGGCAGATGGCCGCCCCTCCCTGAGCCTGGTTCTGCCAGAGGTTTCTTCCTGTTAAAAGGGAGCTTTTCCTTCCCCCTGTTGCCAAAGTGCTTGCTCACAGGGGGTCATACAATTGTTGGGTTTTTCCTCTAGACATCATTGTAAGGTCTTGAGGCATCTGTCACTGTGGTTTGGTGCTGAATAAATAAGTTGAATTGAAAATCGAATTATTCTCGCTGAGGTCGTCGACCTTCATAACGCACAGTTATTACTGCTTTCAGGGGATGCCTTCTTTGGGGATCTGCCAGGCCCGGGAGCCATCGCCAGTCCCCTTCGAGGCCTTCCCCAAACTGTAGCTCAATTCATGTCAAAGCATTCACTTTTACCTACTAAAATGCAGTCAAACCTAAAATGAGGACTTGGGCCCAGCTAGTGAATTGGAGATTATGTATCGGAATTTCAGGAGCAAGACCACGCCTCCAAACACGCTCCTTCCGGTTGTCATTTATATAGGTTCCCCCAGTAGGAAAGGTTCTCCTCTGTGTTGACTCCCAGGAAGCAGAAGCTTGCCACCCTTTCTACACAGTCCCCATTAATGAATAGTGGTTGGATCTCTGCCTTTTTCCTTCTGAAGTCTATTATGAGTTCTTCAGTCTTTAAGGTGTTAAGGAGGAGGTTATTGGCCTTACACCATGATGACAGCTGCTCCACCTCGTCTCTGTAAGCAGACTCATCACCCCTGGAGATGAGCCCCATCACGGTGGTGTCGTCTGCAAACTTCACCAAGATGTTGCTCTGGTGGACATGGGTGCAGTCTTGTGTGTTGAGAGAGTAGAGCAGTGGACTGAACACACAGCTCTGTGTGTGAAACTCAGGGCTGAGGATGTGCGGTGGCCAACTCTCACTCTCGGTCTACGGCCCTGGAGGAAGCTGTTGATCCACATGCAGGTGCTGTATGGAAGCCCCAGGTGCTGTAGCTTGACCACCAGTTTGTGTGGAGAAATGGTATTAAATGCAGAGCAGAAATCCACAAAAAGCATCCGCACATAGCTCCCATCCCGCTCCAGATGTGTTACGGCAGCATGGAGTGCTGTGGCTACGGCATCTTGCGTGGACCTGTTTGCTGTGTAGGCAAACTGGTGTGGATCCAGGCTGCAGGAGGGCTGCTGTGACTGTGGAACAGCTTCTCAAACCATTTTATTACTACTAGGGTGAGTGCCACTGGTCTGTAGTCATTTAGGCTGGTCATGTGGGGCTTCTTAGGCAAGGGGACTATGGTGGAGGACTTCAGGCAGAGTGGGACAGTCACCTGTGTGAGGGATTTGTTGAAGATCCTGGTGAACATCCCAGCCAGCTGTTCTGCACAATCCCTCACAATACACGACTGAGTGTACAAATGCAATATTTTCAAACTGCTTGAAAAAGTGTCTGCATGTTCAGTCAGGGAAGCTAAGGACGCGCTGCCCACTTTGAAGGTGGGAGGAGGGATGAGATGAACAAGCTAAGCTGAAACACACCCAACTCTCCTCAACTCAAATATCAGTTCTCCTTTTAACATTTAGTAGTCTAACCTCGAGGTGATATCAAAATATTAAAACAATGATTTAATGATTATATGACTTTTATTTCATCAAATTTAAATTAGATCCATTTAAATGCAGCACATGTAATACATGGAAAGGGTTGTAATACACGAGCTAATGTGAGCAAACAAAGCCCTTTCCACAGTGAACACAGTCTTACCTCGCTGGCATCATTTCTAACCAGTCAAGACTGTTGACAAGCTGAGCTTAGCGCCAAACGCTACCACGTTGCTATGGAAACTGTTTACGAAGACCTTAAAGCCTCTTTTAAAAGATGGAGTGGGCGGCGAGCGTTGGCTGTTCGCGGCTCGACAGCTCTCTCGCTGCTTTGCTGTTTGCCGCTGAGCTGCAGCAGACCCTTTTCTCCTGTGTCTGCAGCAAAACAAGCGTACCACAGTTATTTCAGGATGACAGAGAGCATCCATCAGTCAGCTCACACTCCTGTCACAAAACAAAACACCCCGTTCTCTGTGAAGGCATGAAGTTATACCACTATGGTGGAGAGGTACATATTCTGTTTAGGTTATAGCTGTTACTCAGTCACCCCGCCTCACCTGATTGTGTTGGCAGACAAGATGACGGTCCAGGCAATGTCTGTGGGGAAGGTGCTCCTCCTTCCTCTCAGTCCCATTCTCAGCATGCTGCCAGATAAACTTAGGCTCTGCCTGCTGTTCTCTATCCTTCTGTCTCTACAACAGAGGAAACAGGCACACTTACCTGCTTTTCTTTCTATGGGAAAGTATTTATCAGCAGGTAATGTTCTGCATGAATGAAAGCATGCTCAAGTCTTTGTTCTGCCAGCTTTCTTCACTGTGTCCACCTCATGTTTCCTGAGCTCAACACACGTAGTGACACATTAGTGTAAAACAGCTGGTTCAGAATAATCACTGTTGTTGTGTGTTTGTGAAACCAAAGCAGTTTGCCATGTAAGAAGGATAAATGTGTCAGGCATGTTTCCAACCAGACATCCAACATTTTACTAATAACTTACCCACTGACTTAAACTCAAAATAGGACTTCACTTACTCTGTTTATCAGCAGCTCTTTGGAGCTACTTGTTACTGTTCAAAGCACATCTTTTATGGTTCATCAAACAGAGCACAGCTACAGTTACAATATTTCAAACAAGAACAGCAGACCGCGTTGCCACGACGTTAAGTAGTTTGGTAATTAGGCAATCACAAACACACGTTCAAGATGTGGTATCTGCAGAGAGGGTACACAGTGACAGCAGAGTCGCTGTAGCTCGCTGACATGATTACAGGTCCCTGTACTACTAACTCGGTCTTTCCTCTTTTCTGGCAGTTCATAGGAAACAGGAAATAAACACTTTCACCTTTTTAACTATTCTTTCCCAGGTTTTTGTGGATTCAGGTGCTGCTGTTCAGTAACATCTGTATTTTCATGTGTTCGTGCACAGGTGGCTTTTCACATACAGCCATACAAGGGCCGGACGGACCAGAGCATGTATGACAACATCAAATACATTATTGACAAGTAAGCTGATTTTCTGTGTGTCCCATTATCTCTGTGCTGCATCTGTGCCCTGCAGATGGATCACGCTGTCTGTGTCAGTTGGTGCTAACATTAAAAGCTCACACATGTGATGGAATATGAACCCTGATAGATGAGGAACAAGTCATTAAATATAAATGCCCAGCCTGTGATCTTACAGAAACAGATCAGCAGGTTTCTGCTCCTTCAACTGATTTCAAATGACTGAAATGAACCTTTGTTCTACAGTTTCATAGTACTCCAGTGTTTGCAGAAGTCGAGCATCATATCAAGTAGTTTTTAAAGTGCAATATTATAAGATCGTTGGTACAAATCCTTTACTTTTGATTTCCCAAAAATATTGGCACCAATATTTGTGTGAAACCCACTGCGATGACCATCTGCATATTAGGACACAAATTTGAGAGTCAGTAAAGCTCATGATGTTTTAGAGGTGCTACATTTAGCATCACTGCATGTTAAACACACCATGCAAACAAGTGTAGACATTACACGCAGACCCGTCCACACATTCATGCTTTTCAGCATCTACTTCTTTATTCACAGTTGTCGTTATGAACACGGCGGCAGCTTTTCAGCTCGCACCCTAACATACACATGAACAACAACAATATTAAACAGTCAGCACAGACTTTTAAGCCGGCGAAGCGTGATTGCAGATGCCGTGCAAGTCGTGGTGCCGCCATCACCCCTGCAACGGCACCGCAGACCACACCCCGCCACAACAAGGATTGGACGAAATAGGTGTCTAGGCTGGTGGTTGGTGTACTGACCCTGGATCAGCTGACCAGAGGGTCCATGAAGTGTCTGATTTCCTGTCCTGTTTATATGTTAGACAGCTCACATATATTTGCAAAGTGAACCAGAAAGACGCTTCTGAAACATGCTGTGATTCGTTCATTTGGTGGCAGCACCCACCTTATAAATCACATGAACCGCCCCTCCCTGGTTCTGCCGGAGGTTTCTTCCTGTTAAAAGGGAGTTTTTCCTTCCCACTGTCACCAAAGTGCTTGCTCATAGGGGGTCATGTGAATGTTGGGTTTTTCTCTGTATTTATTATTGTAGGATCTACCTTACAGTATAAAGCACCTTGAGGCGACTGTAGTTGTGATTTGGCGCTGTACAAATAAAACTGAATTGAATTGAATATAGCAACTTAACACATCTCATTTTTCTCAGGTATGGAAAACATGACGCCTTCTACAAATTCAAGTCGAGCACCGGGCGAGTTCTGCCTCTGTTTTACATCTACGACTCCTACCTGACACCGCCCGAGTCCTGGGCAGAACTTCTGACAACTAAAGGCTCCCGCAGCATTAGAGGCACGCCTTACGATGGGATTTTTGTTGCACTCATTGTCGAGGAGCGTCACAAATACGACATCCTAGCTAGCGGCTTTGACGGCATGTACACATACTTTGCCTCTAACGGCTTTTCGTTCGGCTCATCTCACCAGAACTGGAAGGCCATCAAGGCATTCTGTGATGCAAACAATTTGCTGTTTATCCCAAGCGTTGGTCCCGGGTATGTGGATACTGCCGTTCGACCGTGGAACAACCATAACACCAGGAATCGTGTTAACGGACGTTACTATGAGACGTCGCTGCAGGCAGCTTTGTCTGTCCGTCCAGAAATCGTCACCATTACATCCTTCAACCAGTGGCACGAAGGCACACAAATAGAGAAGGCTACGCCCAAGAAAACTGTGACCCGTTTGTATCTAGATTATCAGCCTAACCAACCAGACCACTACTTGGAGCTAACACGCCAGTGGGCTGAGAACTTTAACAAAGAGAAGGACAAGTGGCTGATGTGAGCGTCAGCTGAGTGGACAGTCTGAGCATCGCTACAACACAATGTTGAGCTCGCTGCCACACCTCTGTGTTCCTCCACTTAACTTTTTTTCCCCAAGTCTGAGCGCTCTACACAAAGTTTCCGCTCAACACTCTCTTCCTGTTTCGATTGCCTGTCATGTTTTGTACATGTTAACAATGACATTCACATGTTGATGCTTCAGGGTCGCAGTGATAAACAGCTAACACTGGTTTTGTGAGTAGTGTGGGGTCCTGACTACTAAAACCACGTGGATGTGTACAGTAACTCTACTACTCTGTGAGGTTTATGTTGTATTTTCCAATGCTCCAGACTGTTCTTTCCTGTCTTTCCATGGTGACAAATTAAACTGTGTGTCTGTTTATAGTTGGACAATCAGTCGCTGATGTGAAAAAGGTCTAAGAAAGATGTGATGTGTATAAGATGCTCAGTCATCGGCACAGTCCAGATGTTTTTTTTAAATCCCCTAATTTCTCACTCACACTGGAGTAAAGAAAATATGAGACCAGAAACTCTTTGTGACAGGGAAAAATCAGTGAATGCTTTGAGCTTTTGGTTGTCAGAGACCAACTGGTTATCCAGAGCGTGCAACACCCCAAACTCTTGGTGAGCACATGCGATCGCCAGCTGATTGCACTCACTGGCTGTCTTGTGGTAGTCAGTGTGTCTCCAAATAATTCCCATCTAAAATATAAATGCAGATAGACTGCAAGCACATTGCAATCAACCCGAGTTCACTGCAAATGCAAATGCAACTCATGCGCAACACATCTTTACATTAGGGATTTGCACAGACCTGGTCTCAGTGTTCAAAGCAACAGCATCATAGGTTTGCTGCACAGAGGGCGATCATTTTGGTCTCCAGCCACCGTTTTCCCCAGTGTGACTGTAGCATAACAACTAAAAAGCTCTGGATATTTCACTGTTTTCTGTTTGTTGTCTGTTCCTGCTGCTCCGAAGTGGCCAAAGATGAGTCATCAAAGGTTCATTACTAACATCTCAGAACTATCGATGTACACTTTTGGAGTGAATTTGACAGCTGGGAAATGCTTTAGCTGCCTGAGTTTAGATGGGCGTCCAGCCTGTCACTGAGTCAACAGTCACTACAAGAAAGTGTCCTGTCCTAATGGGCTTTCTGAAAAAGATGCTTCAAAGTTCTGATTACAGAGTTCTATAAGTGCCCCCCCCCCCAATATATTTGTCACAGTGTACTGGAGTGATACTGGGGATCTTTTGCTTCTTAGGCAGATGTGTAAAACACTGCACTATGGAGCCACTATCAGTAGTGATACACTCATAACAACATATCAGAGCTGGTCCTCGACCAATGGCCACTTCATTCATGTACGTCCATCAGTTAAATGTAAGGTCAGGGAGTTAAACGGTGCTCTGTGAAGAAAAGAGAGAGAGTTTAAGAGGTGGAATAAAAGAGGTGTGATGAGCATCAGGGGGTAAAAAAATCAAACTGGGATCAATGGAGAACCTGCTGGTGTCACTGTCAGACACACCAGAGCTAATAGTCAGTGCAGGGGAACATTTTAATGAGGTTATTAAACCTAGTGTGGTTTCCATAATGAGAAAGAAAACAAAACAGGGTCGTCTCTCTGGTTCCAAAGGAAATAGGAGTTTGAAGATGAGGTTTCTGAGAATGAACAGAAATGAAAGGGACGGTGTTTGGACACACAGGACCTTCAGTGATTAACACATTTATTAGACCGCCTGTCAAAAAAACACAAATATTTTAGAAAGTTCCATAAAACTAAAACTGATGTTGGTATTTATTAGACAAATAACTTATATGCTTTTATATCTGAGTTTGAGCTGACACACTGGACTTCTCCAAGATGCCAGAAATTAATCAAGAAATTAATTTCAGAAACAAAAGTCGATGAATAATAAAAAATAAATTACCAGTACTGTCAATTTGAGGCAGTTGTGGTCTAATAAATTTGTTAACCACTGTCTCTCCAAAAGCAGCGTTGCCACATCCAAACTGTGTTTAGGATATCAAACATTTGAGTTTGCATTAGCATGTCAGGTCTTTTGGATATTTCCTGCATTTCTTCCCCTTTCAGATTAAAAGAAAACAGTTTCAAGCTGTTTTTTTTATCAGAATATGTTTTCATACGGTCCGTAGAGCAGCTTTTATTGTGTAGATGAGGGTTGAATACTTGTGTAATTAACCTGATGGCAGTATTTCCGTGGCGTGCAGTTGGAAGAGGAACACAGCAGAGAAAAGCCAACCAACCAATCTATTGCCTTGCTTTAATGGCTCTGCCTGTGCTCATGAAAACGACATGTTCATGCTGCTGGCAGTGAACATAAATTGTCGAGCCACCAATCACTGCAAATGTACAGTGTAGCACTTGGAAGGCAGCGTGATTCTCTCAGAAGTCTTTTTAGAGAAAAAGGCTGAGAAATAGAGAGGAGACAAACACATGGATAACAATACTATTCTTATTTTAACGATTACTGACACTAAACAGAGGTTTTACAGCTCCAGTCCTGCTGGTGTGGCTGCTGGGACTGTGCTAGACATACTCATAGAAATGTCAATAACTCTTGACAATCAGTTGAGTTATTGAAGATGGTTTGCCAGATGACAACTTCTGAAATGCTCTGATTTCTCACCACCACCAGTACGTTTCATTTATTCCATTAATAAAATGCACTGGGCAGGTCCACACAACATGTTTCCACCAACCGTCCTTATCCCCACACATAGCATCGAGGCATCTTATGTTTTACCCGTTAACAGATCTTTAGAGATTTGACACCACATATTCAAAAGTTTAATGTTACAGTATCAGGTTATTAATCTGATTACACATTAAGTCTGATACCACAGATAGATTAACACAGTTATCCACACATTTCTAAGTAACTTTGCTACAGTCATGTCACGGTGGTCAGGCGTGGCAGTGTTGGATGCAGGTTTAAAAGCGCCACAGCTACACCATCACACCATGATTTCTCTACAGTAGAAGCTTTGTTTTTCTTCACTTTCTGTTTGGTTCAAATTAGGTAAGGATCACAGTTTAAATATTAAAAAATATGGACATTAAGCACATTAAGAAACTATACTAACCAGTATGTTCCAATATGACACCCGGGATGCTGATTAGCTGTCCGTTTAATCGTCTTGATCTCCACATCCTGAAGTTTTATGATCCCCAACGTTTTTTCTCCAGGCTCAGCATCAAGCTAAAACCTGACTTTGTCAGTACTGTACCAAGTAAGATGTATCCAACTTCAAACAACATGACTGCTTACCTCGCTAATTCATGTTTAATGTCTAACACTAGCCACAAGTACGCTAACATGTCAGTGACTGTGACAATAATCAAAGTTTGGCTTTTTTGGCATTTTATTTAACTGTATATTCACAGACTGTATATTCACATTAACTCTAAAGGTGGCCTCATATTGAGACCAGAAGAAATAAAACTTTGAATGCCAAAATACCTCTAAGTCCATGCAAAATACCATGCTAAGTCTTCTTAGCATGTTGTTCACTGTTTGAAACAATGATGTTCCCTTTTAGAGTAGATAGATGAGATTTTTTACTTTGTCTCCACATAAAAATTGCATATAAGTGGATGTCAAGAGTACCTTTTCCACAGAGATAAGTAATTTCCTTAACTACATAATGACAAGAATGCATCAACCACAGCTAGCTGAGATTAGCTAAGCTATGTTTTTACAGGGAAAGTGAGTGAGAAAAAGCTGTGTTAGAGAACGTCCGAGTGCAGCTAGCTCACTGTGATGATCCAAAAAGCAGTTTGAACATCACAGTGAGAGCAGTTTGAGATGATCTAACATCCTCTGAACATGATGACTTTTATGAAATGGTCAGCAACAACATTCGGGTAGGATGTCACATTTAAATGATGCTCAGTTGGTACCAAGGAGCCCCACAGTGGTGTACCACCACCACCAACCTGAACCGTTGGTACAAGGCAGGATGGTGCTTTCATCTTGTTTACTCGAACTGTGGATTGACAGATACCTTGGTTGTAAATGAGTTACTGCTGCTGTCCTATCAGCTTTAAGCAGTCTGGCCATTCTCAGAGGTCAGAGGAGGACCACCACTCACGAAATGTTTGCTGTTGTTTGGATGATCCTCTGTAAACCCTAAAGATGATTTTGTGGGAAACACCCAGGAAATCACCAGTTTCTGAGATACTCCAACCAGCCTGTCAGGCACCAATCCCCAAGTAACCAACCTCCTTAAATCACCTTTCTTTCCTGATGCTTGCTTTGATCATCAGCAGACCATCTACATCCCTAAATGCACTGGTTGTGATTGGCTGATTAGATAATGGTGCTAATGAGGATTACCTCAGGAGTGCCTGAAAACCTGGCCACAGGGGGGAGCATGACCTGCTTACTGTTACTAACGTCTGCATGTTCTAAACATGCTGACATGTGTGATGAAAAATTTGTAAATTATGATTATCTGTCAACATACATAAATAAATAAAAAACATGGTGCAGGCGCTTTGACATGGCACCGTATGTTCCAAGCAGGAAAACATGAGGTAAGGACTTTCAGCACGAATACAACATCTGCTGTAGAACGAGCCATTAATCAGAGTAATCTCTTCTGTTCACAATATTGTCATAGCAAAAGGCAATATATTACAGGTGTGTGTGTGTGTGTGTGTGTGTGTGTGTGTGTGTGTGTGTTAAAATATGAAGGCTAAATCCACCATAGATTTGTTATTTTTTAACAAATGTTTTCAAAATATGGACGCGATTTAAAACTCTACTCCTGATGCCTGTATTGTTTTAGTTTCTGTCATGCTTATTTGTCATGTTCTAAAACAGGGGTCTCAAACCTGCGGCCCGGGGGCCACTCGCGGCCCACGTCACCCCTACTTGTAAATTGACGTGTAGAAATATAATGCAGTTTGACTGATGAAGTGACTTTTTTGTTTGTTGTTGAGTGACATGTTAAAATAAGTTCTTCAAATGATTGAATATGAAGGCAACATGATCAGAGACACAAACATGCTGAGGGATTGTCTGTGTTAGGTCACTGACAGACTCACAAACTAATGTGCACACTTATGTCTGCACTTTGATTTTGTTAAATACGAACACAATGACAGCAGATTAGACAGGAAAGCAGAGAGAGCGTGGAGAAGCCATGGCTCAGACCGCAGGTTTGACCTCATGGCTTACAATCACCTGCTCAGCCTGTGAGCCACACATGTACACTCTCACCAATCCAACGAATTAACATGCAAGGAGCTGTTGTCCCAGTACATGATCAGGAGAGCCCACAGAGCCCAGACTGTCTTTGGGGAACTTTTTCTGTCCTCCCAGGAAGTGGACAGGAAGTGGATAGGAAAAGGTTGGTGGCAGAAAGGGCAGAGAGAAAGTCAACAATACAAGTTCTCCAGGAGAGTACATCTAGAGCCGGCTTTACAGCAGGCATGGCAGCTGGCATGCTTGGAATGATGATATCCCATCCAGCCCATTATCTGCTCTTTTAACAGCTGAATGGTATCCATTACCATAACTGATTCAACCATGAATTCCGCTCTGTACCGGAGCGTCTGGGCATCAGCTCGTTTTTCTATTTCCCTGTGCTGTTAAACAAGGACAGCTTCTTCAAACATACTACTTTTATTTTACATGATTACATCATTTGATTTTGTTATTATCATTTCAAAACTGCATCTTGTATTTAGTCTGGTTATCTTTCTCTTATGTTAAAAAGTATTTGATGATCTGAAACGTGTTAATGTGACAAAGATGCAGAAGAAGAAAGCAGGAGAATACTTTCTCACAGTGCTGCACTTAAATATAATCATTGTCTCTACGGCTGATTTACAGGTTAATGAGTCAGCGGTGGAAGAATATTCAGTTCCTTTATCTGAATAAAAGAACCAAAAGTCCACTGTAAAAGTATTAATGGTTAATGAACTGTTAATGGTGAGCATCACTGTGTAAACTGGTGCTCACCATGCATGTAAGAGATTTTACAGCTGGGATCTCCTCCACATCTGTTCAATATATATGCAGTTAATGGACTCTTAAGTCTACATTGTTAAATCCTTTTTTTGTTTTCCCAGAGTTATGTGTGCATAGATGCAAGAGCTCCATCTGGTGGAGTTCAACAGCTCCATGAACACGATTCAGTGCAAACGATAAAAGCTGCTGACACGGTGGATAAAAGCAGTGCACCTCATCAGTCTGTGGAGTCTAGATCGGAGACAACTCTAATCTTTCTTTCCTCCACATCCTTAACTATACATGATAATATGATGATCAAATGAATGTTACACTGAAAGGTGAACTCTTCCGAGATATACTGACTCCTACATAACGTCTGAAATACATTCTAATAAAAAGCTATATCAATAAATGATTGCTGTTCTTTGTGATGTGTTGTCATCAAACTAATTTAAATTGTTTTGAATGAATAATCTCAGCTGATGTTATCAGTTTTAGAACGTCCACAGAGATAAGAACAAATGCAAAAATCATGTAGCAACATGTTAGGTGTTGAGTACAGAGGGATTCACCAAAAACTATCAAGTTATTGTACCATATTCTTGTACCTCAAATTAACTGAGCTGTATTCAAACGAGACTTTAAATCCAACTGTAATATGGTGGTATGCATGTTCAAATGTTTTCTGTAGTACGCAAAACTCGATTCAATCTGATCTTTATATAGATCTATCTCCCTCTCTCTCGACCCTTAACTAAATCTACTTCATTTTTATCACATTTGCACTTTGACTTTATATGAATATGTAAGGGACTATTTTCAGTCCTGTCCTGGTGATTTCGTTGAAGGACCACGACGAACAAGCATGCTGACAAAGGTTTCTACTTTATTATGATCATAAGTGGTTGCCACATTACAAAGTTATGAAAAGGAAAAGAGAAATGGTGGTGCTGTGTTAAAACCAACTTTACAGCTTACAAAGAAGAAACATGAGTAAATGTGATAAAAAATATATCAGATTTTAAAGGAAGCTCTTCAGAGTTGATGTTTTTCAGCCTCCGTCTACAACAAGCCCTGTCTCTTCAGATCCTCGTAGGTCTTCTTGTTGACCACATTTCCACTGGAGTCCTCATACTCTTCCTGAAAAGCACATCAGCAAAAGCGATTAGCAGCTACACTACAACAAAACACAAATGTCTGCTGGATAAGTCCTGAGTGTTGTTACCTCTGTGTCTGGCTGCCACCGCTCTGATGCTTTCTGGGACTTGAGCTTTGCCCACACTACAGTTGACATAAAACACATAAATACATGAACATCTAAACATAAGCTGCATTCAGAATCTGGTCCAATCAACTCACAAGACACAGCATCCTCGATCTGTGTGACGTTGGCAAAGTGAGCGGTGTTGGGGATTCCCAGGCAGCGCATCCCGTGAGCGTGTCTCCACTCCTTTAAAAAAAACATGAAAGTTCAACATCAACCTTTAAACGGTCCCACAGTCACTGCCAACCCACGAGAAAACAACAGCAGCAACATACTGCAAAGTGCCTCTGGAAGGCTTTGGGTCCTCTGTAAGTGTAGTTTCCACAGATCTCACAGTTGTAGTTGATGTTCAGGCCGTGGAGTTTATAGAGCCAGTATGGAATTGGCTGCAGGGAGTGACAAACAGACACGGTTACTGTGGGTAATCAAGTAAACAACAATGAAACATCTTATATTATTTAACAATAGCAAGCTGAGTGTCTGAGTGACATTAAAGCGAGAGCATGTCCTCTAAGTGATCTATCAGTGTAACAGCAGCACAGGCTGAGCCGTGTGTGTGGATGGACACCCACTCCCACGTTAACACATGCAGATTTCAAACAGACATGCGTGTTACTGAGGACTGTAAGGTTACTCTGTTGCAGGTGTGTGTGTAGCCTTACCTTGCCGTCCCAGCCCAGTGGCAGGTTCTTGGGGTTGTAGATGATCTCGTTGTCTTCGTCTTCGCTCTCACTTTCACTGACCTGCTCTTCCTCCTCCTCCTCACGCTCCTCTCCGGTCCTGGCCTGCTTCCTTTGCACGTTCTCATGAGTGAGCTGCCTTTGCTCCTGTAGCCACATACACAGTATATCAACATGTGGTTTTCTCATGAAGCTGGCTCGAAACATGAACCCCAACAGCACCATTAACATATTCAGACTCACCCCAAGGATCTCCACGTATTCGTATACTTGAGCTTCCAGGAAGGCGATTTCCTTGTTCCGCTCTGTGTCTCTGTTGGAGTGACGGTAGGAAATCATTAAGAACTACATACTGAACACTTTGATGACACGTGAGGACGTGACATCAGAGGGACAGTTTTACACCCACTTACTTTTTAGGTCCCTTTGCTTTGGGGTTCTTGGCAAACAGTGAAGGATCCAGTGATTCCAGGGACTTGCCTTTGGTGCTGAAGAGCCTCTGAGCTCTCTCCTCCAGAGTCCTGAACACAGACACAGAGGGATCGGTTAAAACCAGCCGACATGTAGGGTCAGCAGCTCTCTGCAGCTTTGTTTCATCTGCTGCCTTGCTCTCAGAGGTCACCACATCAGATGGCTCTGCATATTTCATTTGGGTTTTTTGAACACCAGATGGTCTTTGTGGTTTCAAACAGGGGCTCTCACTATACTAAGGAGCCACAGCGTGAGGTTATCTATAGTTCACAGATGATTCCCTGTCCTCATACAGCTGGTTTTCCAGTAATATTCTGCTTGGAATATGAAAACAACCTTTAATGTTGTAGAAAGAGAGGACGTCTGTCAAAGTGAGTTATTACCGTGTTCCTGATATGTTTCTAGATCTTACCCTCCACATTTCAGTCCCAAAGCCATGAGTGCTGACTTCAACCTGTCCAGACCCAAAGAGGCCAACTCCTACAGCAAAGAGGAAAACGGAGAGTGAAACAAATATGAAACCATTATTTATGCAAAACACTTTGACTTCAGTTACATGTCAATGAGGACTGATTTTACCTCCCAAGAGGAGAAAGCAGAGAGGTCCAGATGGGCACCTGCATGTGTCAAAGCACTACTCGTCTCTTTCTACAGTCAGATTGAAAATAAACACAAACAAAAAGTCAGAGAAGTTCGCAAAACCTAACCATCATCTCTCACTGGTCCCAGCAGAACAACTTACAGGCCAGCCTGGAAAGGTCCCGTTCTCCCATTTCTTCTCAAACTCTGACAGAACTTTGCCATAAAGGTCGTTCTGGTCGAGCAGCGGTTTGACCCGGTCTGTGTAGTCCTGCAGGTACTCCAGCAGCATCTCTAGATACCTGCACAACACAAGGGACATGTCCACATCTCCACTTCTGCATGCAACACTGACATGTGACTGAGGAACCAGATTCTTTGCAGTTATACTTCCAAGCTGACATCTTGAATAAGCAGCATGGACTTACTTTTTGTATTCAGCATTTTTCCTGTCTTTGGGAATGTCGAACAGCTGGTCAAATGAAGACAGGTAAGTGATGTACTCCAGTTTCTGTACAGACACATGGCACAGAGAGCAGTCAGACAAATCCTGGCTCAGAGGCTTATTCTTTATTAATGAGAATAAACGGGCTACTCTAGGATCTTAACCTCAGCTCCCTTTAAGTTGATGTACTTCAGGTAGCAGTCGTGCAGATCGAGGTATCGGCCGTATCCCTCCTCATCAGTGAAATCCACCATATCTGCAGCACGTAAACACAAATCATTCATGCACTTTAAACCTGGGTATGAAGGTCACAGATGTTACTTACAATAACTGTTAAGTGTAGTTATGCAACTGCAGAGCACTCAATTCAATAAAGTGTGTTTGGTAACCAAAGGCAACCGGTGCTTCGTCTAAATTAGCCTTTTCATTAATGAAGAAAAAGTGTTGATGCTTTCATGAGGTCAGTTAATACAGCTGTGAGATGGAAACAAAGACCTACAGCTCTCTGTTAGTGGTGACAGTGATGGTAACGGAATATTTTATTGAATCTCGCAGCAGAATTGATTAGCATAAGCAGATGATCGGTGCTTTGCATCCTTCTTTTCCAATGAGCTCCGGCATCGATCACATTTCCTAATTTGACCCAAGAACAAAAGTAGCCAGAGAAATGTCTCCCTACAAACGTTAATGCTGCTCAACACTTAAGCTTAACAGTAACTACATTAACTTAACAGGAGCATGCACCACACTGTTGCATAATAACACCGGGGATCTTGGGTAAAGCTTTTCAACCAGCTGCTTAAAACCCGGCTTTTCTACCATATAACACAGAAATGACTCACATCCACTGTGGACCACACCATACAGCCAAACCTCAAAGTGATGCATGAATTTGTGGGCGTCCATGTCTTTATATTGTAAGACCCTACAATAACTACGACTACTAAAATACCAAGTTTAGTAGTAGTGAAGCCTACCAATGGGTTCAAACTTCTTCCACAACCCCCTGAGCGACCGTGGCTCAGGGGGTTGGGAAGCGCATCTGTAACCGGAAGGTCGCCGGTTCGATCCCTGGTCGTTGTGTCCTTGGGCAAGACACTTCACCCACCGCCTACTGGTGTTGGCCAGAGGGGCCCATGGCACGATATGGCAGCCTCGCCTCTGTCAGTCTGCCCCAGGGCAGCTGTGGCTACAACAGTAGCTTGCCTCCACCAGTGTGTGAATGTGAGAGTGAATGAATAATGGCATTGTAAAGCGCTTTGGGTGCCTTGAAAAGCGCTAATATAAATCCAATCCATTATTATTAATATCATATTTGTGAGGTTTACAAAGTGCTCTTCTGCACTTCCAGTGCTGCACAAATACTATGAACTATTGTGCTTTTGCATGACACAGGTCTACTGTGCAGGTTTACGAACAGCCCAGCTTGTTTTCAACTCTAATACAATCGATCAAATGTAGGAAATTAAATAGACAAGTGGAGGAATTTCCTTATTATTTCAAGTGACTTCAGTCCAGGCACAGCTGTCAAGGTTTTACAGATAAAGGAGGCGCCATTCATCAATCAAAATACATTATCAAACAGATATTTGCATTTATAGTTATCCAGTAAACTAAGCCAAGAACAGTAAAAAAAAAAAGTGCTAGGCGATGAAACAGATTCTAATAATGACAGTCTGCTGCTACTACTACATGTTGACCATGTCGCGTTTATCTGGGAAAAGGACACGGTCAGTATTCACATCTCCAAACATCTGATTATTAATCCTAATTTTGACCACGTCCTGATTGTTCCTCAGCTGTTACAAAATGAAATCAAACTTTATAACTTGTTGGTTACTGTGTGGGTCTGTAAAATTAAAAGAATGTATTGGTAAAAATGTCATTCATTCATTCAGGCTCATTTAGAAACCAGAGCCTTCACAAACAGGATGGCCACCAAACGGCATAAATTTACTACAATTAGAATTAAAAGAGAAACTGTACTGTCAGTAATCAGCTGCTCTAATCGTCTTCAGTGTAACTTCTCCAAAGTAGATTGCTGTGTTTTTATTTCAACTGCAGATTTCAAACAGACTTGTGCAGAAAAAAAATCTAACAACACTGATCTGCTGATCAACAAAGTGTTACTTAATGCAGTGTAGCTGCTTCCTATGAGTTTCCTCATTAGATCCCATTTTTGTTGTTGCAACAAATTAAATAGTCAGGAAGCATTTGTTCCTCTAGCTTCTGTTCTGTGGGATTTGCATGTCGTGCACGGTTTGTTCTCGACTCAGAACAAGCACGTGTTGTTTGAACCACACTCACTCTGAGCCTCCTCGCTGGGGTTATCTCTGGCCTTCATCAGCTCCTCAAACTCTGCAGACATGGGGATGGAAATCTGCAGGAAGGACAACAGAAATCAGTTTCAAAGACCTGATGTACGCTTTCAGTTGACCATTTGGAATCAAAAGAATAAATACTTCATTTGGATGCTTTCGGTGGAACTCCTTTATCTGTTTGAGTCTGTTGTAGAACTCTGCAAACTCATTTGGTCCTGAGATGGCTGCAAGTTCGTCTCTCCTCATTCTGTCAGAGAAATAATCCAGGAACACGAGAAGAACAAGAGGAAGTTATCAGGACAGTTGGTTTTTCTAAAGCAGCACTCATGCATTAACCCCTGAACTTTTCAAGACAAGAGCCAATGGAGGTGCACGGGGAGAGGCATACTGACCAAACTCTTAACCATCTTTACTCAGACAGCTGTCTATTACAAACTCTGTGTACGGTCCTACTGCACTCATGTGAGAACAGTGTAACTGCAGACTTCACAGGCAGAGTCCTTTTGTCCTGTATAAGCGCTTCTCCTCATATTGTCCAGAGTTTAAATTCAAAAGCAGCTTAAGTGGAAGAGTATCCTGATGGGCCATATTACTGATTTGTGGAAAAGGTCGGTTTTCCACAATGAACCCTAGGAAGTCTTGCTTTTGTGTTCAGCCAATCAGAGGCATCAGACATAAGCTGCCACATGATTTCTGCCTTCTTTTGCTAAGTAAACATTTCTCTTCAGTAGACAGACCGAATCTTTGAATGATGCAATCATCTACATGCTGCAGAGCTCATACTTCCATCTAGACTGTAACAGCGGCGTGGAGAGCATCGCATTTAACACAATTCAGCCACTGTTGCTGAAAGAGAAGCTACACAAATGTCAGTAAACACATCCACCAACTACCTGACTGACAGGATGCAGTATATGAGACTGACCAGGGCTCTGTCTGATTTGGTGATGTGCAATACAGCAGCTGTGCTGCCTCCATGTTCACCATGTGCACCTCAGACATCCCACCTACAAAAATACTCTGAACATCCTGCAGTGGTTGGATGTATTAGTAATGAGCAGAAGTGGAGGATTCTGTAGACTCTGCTTCTGAATGTGAATAAGACCAGAGAGATAGTGACTGACTTCAGAGGGAAGAGAACAGCTACACGACCCATGTCTGTCCTTGGAGAGGATCTTGATGTGGTCGAGGAGAAAAGGACCCGATTCTATTTACAACAGGCTGAAGTGGAAGACCAACAGAGGGCGTGTACTAGGGCTGCCACGATTAGTTGACTAGTCACGATTACGTCGACTATCAAAATCGTCAACAACTAATTTAATAGTCGACGCGTCGTTTGAAGCTTTGTAAGATCCAAAGGACGCAGGAATATGTAGTAGGATTTAACAGTGTAATAATGGACTAAAAACAGAAGATGGCAGCACTGCATGTACAAGGATGCCAGCTGCCGTTAAACCCCAAAGAAGAAGCAGTCTCCGGTACCGTAGCTGTGTCCAAATTCAGAGGCTGCATCCATCGGAGGCCGCATTTGTAGGCCGATTATGTCACAGCCAGGTGACAAAGGCTGTCCAAATTCGAAGACTCCTCCAAATGCAGCCGACAAATGCATCCTTCATTTCCAAGGTTATTATCGTTAACGAAAACTAACGAAATAATGAAAACTAGAAGTGAAAAAACATTTTCGTTAACGGAAATAAAAATAAAAACAAGACCTTGCAAAAAACGGAAAACTAAAACTGTAATGAGTGTTCACAAAACTAACTAAAATTAACTGAATTTATAGCGAAAATGTGTTTAGTTTTCGTTGATGTGTGTGTGTCATACAATAGTCAAGGGTGAAAATGAAGTGTAGTTTCCAGGTTTTTTTCTTGCTGTGTCTCATTATGCCAGCAGGTGGCAGTACGTTAGTCGAGTCGTCTGTGTTGCTGCTCCGTCCCACGCAGAATCACGTTAGCAAAAGTCGGGAGAAATCGCCACAGTCCGATTTCGTATTACTTTGAATATGATTGTGTTTTAGATAAAGCAAGTGTCTTGTAGTGGAAAGAGACAAATTATGCGGGACATTTCTAAAGGGAAGAAAATCCCACAAACCTTAAAGTGCACTTGAAAAGATCGTACAAGAAGGCTAACCTAGCTTACCTTGAGAAGGTAAGGGAGCACGCCCAACCCTCATCCCCAGAAACAGAAGCTAACACCAGCAAAGCAGCGTGATGCATCCCGAGACAACTCCACAAAAAACATTAATGCAGTGCTTCCAACAGCGACCTGATGGCTGCTGGTTGGTCTATTTGCAGGAACATCACAAGCGGGAGGAAGCGTTGGTGAATATGTTTATTGAGACTGGGATATCTACACAACTGTGTGAGTCAATTGCCTTCAAAACGTTTAGCAATTCACTTGAACCAAAATTACGAACACCCGGTGCTGCAAGAGTTAATGGTGTCATTGGGGCCAAGATACATCTTTTATAGTTGCCTGGTATCAATGGTTGTTCATCTGCCCTAATTTATTTATTTTTTTTAAAGAACCCATAGGTTCCCCATAGGTGGGAATGTGAGTTGTCTGTCTCTGCGTGTTAGCTCTGCGACAGACTGGCGACCTGTCCAGGGTGCAGGGTATGGTAGCTGGAACACCAACATCCAACATACCCAAGGCTAAGCAGAAGAGCATGACTGATATGATGAAACTGAGATTTTGTTACACTTAATTATTGCAAACACGACTAAAACTAAACTGAAACTAAAACTAATCAAAACTAAACTGAAACTAAGGATTTTCAAAAAATAAAAACTAAACTAAACTAGCAAACAAAACTGATATAAAATTGAAAATCTGAAGTCAAAACTAAATAAAAATAAAAACTAATGAAAATTGCAAAACTATTAAAACCCTGTTCATTTCCTCAGACTTGAAGGATGGGTCGGGTGTATCCTCGTGGCCCAACCTATCCCAGAATTCATAGCGCAGCCCAGCCAATTCCAGTTTCCAACAATGGCGGCAGCTAGTTAGTTTTAATATTACTCTTATTATTCTTTCTGAGTCGCAAAATAAACATTTAACATATTTTCAGCCGAGAATGTAGCTGTGTAAACTTCAAATATCTGCTTGATTTTTCAAGACATCACATATTTTCAAAAGCGCTCCGTTTTCGGAGACGTCTGTTACCCACCAGCTCGATAGCTAACTGGGGTTCAAGGCTCACTAGAGCCGGCGAAAAACAGCACACTCCCAGCGCATCGTTTTTAAACCCCCCGCAGTCTTTTACTACTCAGGTTAAACATGATATATAAGTCACTCAGATAACTTAAAAATGATATTGTTTGGCTTTTTTCAGTGTTTTATTTGTTCCTGAGTAAATCGGTTTAGTTTAGGGCTGCCACGATTAGTCGACTAGTCACGATTACGTCGACTATTAAAATCGTCGACGACTAATTTAATAGTCGACGCGTCGTTTGAAGCTTTGTAAGATCCCAAAAGACGCAGGAATAAGTAGTAGTATTTAAGAGTGTAATAACGGACTGAAACAGAAGATGGCAGCACTGCATGTACAAGGATGCCAGCTGCCGTTAAACCCCGAAGAAGAAGAAACTGTGTTCCAGAATTCATAGCGCGGCCCAGCGCAGTTGTCAACAATGGCGGCAGCTAGTTAGTTTTAATATTACAATTATTATTCTTTCTGGGTCACAAAATAAACGTTTAACATATTTTCAGGTGTACATTTTACGTCCAATGGATGCATGATCTGATTAGTCGACTAATCGCAAAAATAATCGGTGACTAGTCGACTATCAAAATAATCGTTTGTGGCAGCCCTAGTTTAGTTGAGATTAAAGTTATAGTTTTTACACAGCTGAATAAACGTCAAACAGAAAACTGATTAAACAGAATTGTGAGACGGTCGAGAGTTTACTCCGGTGTCCTGTTATATTTTAGAAAGCAAGAAGCAGACGGCCGAGTTTATGAAACTCCACCGAGACAATCTGCAAATTTCATTAAAAGTTTAATAAACTACCATCTGCTCTTTATTTTTAGTTAGCACATACCTTAAACATTTCATAATAATAGTTATATAAGAGCAGATGCATGCCGGTGCAATAAGCTGTACATTTTACGTCCAATGGACACATGGTCTGATTAGTCGATTAAAAAAAAAAAAAAAATCGGTGACTAGTCAACTATCAAAATAATCGTTTGTAGCAGCCCTAGCGTGTACAAGAAGAATGAGCAAATATAAAACATGCAGGCTCAGATGCTTCAGTTGTTGCAAGCACATTATTTTGCTGTGGTGTGCTGGGGAAGCAGCATCGTGACACAGACTGAACAGACCGATTAGGAATGCTGGCTCTGTGGTCGGCTACAAACTGGACACCTGATGCTGGAGAGGTCGTGAACACACTGTTATCCACCATGAATAATCTCGACCACCCTCTGAAAAACTTAGGCTTATCTTAATCTATTTTACCTATCTAACTTAGGCGTGAAGCGTAGTTTTGATCTTCTTTTGCTGCTTGTTCAGTGAATTTTGGTCAGAGTGACGAAACTTGCAGCTTCAGAATCTGTGAGCTGTCTGCTTTTAGCCCCGACGGCGTGTCTGTGTATGTGCCGTCGGGTGAACGATCCACGCTCTGTGTTTACGTCTTTGGTGGGATCCATGTACCTGCTCTCATTTTCCGTTTTAGCTGTTTGGTGGTTGTTTAAATAGTTTTGTGAGCTTTAAGCTGAAGTTCTGGTGTTTCCGACAAATTACATTTATATTTAAAAATCGATTCAGGATTTAATGAATCGATATCACTTTATTCAAGCTCAAATCGATTTGAATTGGGAAATTGATTTTTTAAACCCAGCCCTAGTAAAAACGATTTGAGGTGTTATATGCAGGGGTGCACATAAGTGGTCCGCAGGTGCGCATTCACTGTCAAAATAAAAGACGCGCACCGGATAAGAAGTTGCAACGTGCGTTTGCGTACATATAAAAGGCACTGTTTTTGTCCGCTCGAGTGGGATTTCCACGGCATATTCTGCACCACATCTCTGTGTGTTCATCATTTGTTTGAAGCCAGCTCACCTCCTGCAACCACTTTTCCGAGAATACGCTCTTCTTTTGCGGTTCGGAATCCTTCTGACATTTCTTTGGAGGTGGAGGAACACCAAAGTAATTGCTTAAAGGAGCTTCTTCGACATCTTTAAGAGTTCTAAACAAATGTCTGTCCTCCTCCAGAAAATCTTATGTACGCAAACGCGCGTTGCAACTTCTTATCCAGTGCGCGTCTTTTATTTTGACAGCGAATGCGCACCTGCGGACCACTTATGTGCACCCCTGGTTATGTGCCTTTATGGAAATATGCCTTTGACACGGTTTGCTACTCCGATTCTTTATCAGACTTTAAATAACCACAATATCTCCAGAATATTTCTTTGGACCCGTCTTTTCCAACAGTGTCCTCATCTTGTGAGCCCTGGGCATGTCCTTTCAGGTGTCTTCAGTAATGCTACAGCTCACATTTGTCTTCACAATTTGGTGTCATTTGGTCTTCTATCCTGCTCACATGCCTAACATACTGCTATGCCCAGCTGCAGTAGCCGGCTCCTCTGTGCTGCTTACTGCAACCTGTCTAGAAGAGGCACACAATTGGTTTGGTGTAGCGCTATTCTCATTGACGATGGGTCTCCTGTGTGTGACAGAGGGGCATTTTGTGATATTACTATTATTTCCTCATCATTTAAACTCCTGCACCAACAAAACTTGAGAAATATGGGATAAATAAAGTATTTCTTATTGTCATCTAGCTGTCGTGTTTCTGAGTGATTTGCTACTAGATTGGTGAATAAACCCGTGTGTGTGTGAATCCCAAGTTAGAGAACAACAACAATGCCACAGTAGAGCAGGCAATAGTCTAGCAGATTAGGGCTGTGCGATATGACCAAAATCTCATATCCCGATATTAAGACATCTATCGTCCCGATAACGATATAAATCACTAAAATTTAACATTTTCTGTAAATTCTGTCAATCTCTGGCAGCTCGACTTCCGGGAAGTGTTTCCAGCTTGGGGTTGTGTACTTGGAGTCGAGTGTTTTAACCGATGCATGAAACTATACATTTTTAGACATAGGTTGTAACGGCCGCCGTTTTCTTTGTGAGTATTTATCACACGGCGTGCTGCGGGGAAAAGCCTGTTCTAACGTTTGAGTCTAAGGTTTATTTTTTAGCACCTGGTGACTCTCATCCATAAACACTCTGCATACTCTTTCATGTAATTCAGTTTATTTTGAAAAGTCTCAACAGGATCTTGAGCTTTATTGTGAAAGGTTTATGTGGAAAATAAACAAGCGGACACGAGGTGGTTTCACCGTCGTTGTTGCTAACGACAACGGATAAAAACAGTTGCTTGTCTGTCTGTAGTGTGGTTATATTAAATATAAGAGAAAGAGAGAACTTTAAGAAATTAATATAGCCACTACAGTGACCATCAAAATAATGAAAAAATATTGCCGTAAACAGCTTATTTTGCGACACCACGAAACAAACGATAGCGTAAAATGAAACGATAGATGTTTTTATATCGTCATCCGATATATATCGTTATATTGAACAGCCCTATAGCATAGCGGTCCCCAACCTTGCGCCACAGACCGGTTTATGCCCGACAATATTTTCACGGACCGGCAATAAGGTGTCGCGGATAAATACAACAAAATAAAACTAGTGCCGGTACCGAAAAAAAGAAGCTTTATTCATAACACACGTGAAAAGACCCAGGAAAACCGAGTTAACGATAAAAACGATAACAAAATAACGCTGAAAACCGATAAAAACCCTGAAAACCATACATTTCACACCTGAGCCTCGACTCTCGCGGCCCGGTACCAAACGACTCACGGACCGGTACCGGTCCGAGGCCCGGGGTTGGGACTGCTGCTATAGCAGATTCACATCATTTCCAGAAGTGGTGAGATTGGAGCTGACGTTAACCATCTCCCGTCATGTGCTACATGTAAGAAAGGGCAACTTAGAAATACGTCCCCATCCTGACTGTCACAAGATTTTTCAGGCTTCTCATGTGAATACACCATTAGTTGGTCTACTTTTCAAATAACCGCTCAAAAGTTTGTTCCTCCACTCCTGTAACCGCACAAAGGTCCAGCCAACATATCTATATTTGAGTGGAAATAACTGTTCGCTAAGAAAACACTCACCCATCTTTGTCTTCATACAGGTCTCTGAGATTTGCGCTCACTTCCATATACCTCTGCAAGAAGAAGCACAGATACCTTTTTACCAGTGTTGACCATTAACAGTGAAAAGTTGCTAATTATCAAAAGTGATTCTTTGTCTCCAATGTGCGTCTCTGAAGTCAGGTTTTAACCATTTATATTTTACACCTAGTTTTAATGACCTCTGATGCACTTGGGGCAGATTTTTGGAGTGTCATTTCGTTGTGACACCGCTTCATTCAGTACATCTGATTACATTCTTTATCTGACCTCTTTTCTGTGATTAATGTATGAAAATGCATCAAATCTGCTAATAAATTGTTCTTTGCACGTTTACAAAATTGTAACTGGGGTTTTATGAAAGGTTAGTTATTCGTTGAATTTCCAGCAAATACTATTAGCCAGTTGGTGAGAGCAGTTTTAAATGAGTCCAAACTCTTACTTACATCCAACATCGCTCTTGTTCGATGGTCAGAATTTATTTGTTCACGCAGCTGAAACGAGAGTTGGAAAAAAACACACAGAAAAATGTTAATTTCAGGGTTTCTGGGATTCACGACCAAGCGTAACAATGCTAAAGCTAGCCTTAAGTGGCACCACTCACCGTCGACTTCTTGTGTAACATTTCTTTAGTTTTAGCATCCATTAGCCTCTCTTTCTCTTCGTGATAGCGACGCTGTTGTTCTAATATAGTTTCCATTGTCCGCAAAAATGTCGAACGTTTGCTAAAGACGAATTAAGGTTTCTAATGGGGTAGAATACAAATGAAGGAAAGCGGCAATACCCGCCGTATCTTGTACGTTTGTTTTCAATGGCGCATGTCGACGAGCTAACGGCCCGCACTGTATTAGCCGTAAGAGAAACATGAACCCGTGGAAGGGTTCCGCCGTGGTAATGTCTGTGTACAATACTTCTATATTTTTTTATCTGAAGCCTTTCGACAGTTAATAATAACACTGGTTCCAGTTTATTTTTAGACAATTACCGTGAAATCCTTTGACACAAATTGTTGAAAGTAATGGTTTCGTTTATATTTTGACCTTTTTAGCTAGATGAGTTGATGGGCATAACAGCAATTCCTTTCAAGAGGATCCCTGGTCTTTACATTACTGAAATGTAAAAACTGCTTCTGAAAAGTACACTTTTTCAACGTGATGGGTTGGCACCACACCGTGCACGGTCTGTGCCGCGTGCTCGGTATTCTCTTTGCACTTCCTTTGTAGTCTACACTATCATCAAAGCCTGACATAACACACAGCGCACCCTGGCGTAGGCGCGCGCACGAAGGCAGTCTGGAGCCGTCAAGCGTCGGATTGGTAAAAGAGAAATAGACCGGAAGTGTGAACTCTGTGTCTTAACATAAAATGCGTCCATTCATCCTCTTCTTCTCATCTTCTTCGGAGGGCTTTTTTTTTTTTAAATCAGTTGCTTGATTCAGTTAAAAAAATCTGAACTAGTTTGCATTATAGACTGACATTTTTGTTTATTCCTTGTTATTTTTTTCGGCAATTTTCACTGGTATCAAAATAAAATCCAAATTAAAAATTAATGGTTAGAAATAACATGTTACACAGTAGGATCAGGGAAGATAAAGCAAATAGGCTAACGAGTGCAAAACTATTCTATGAGTATTGACATTGGGTGAATGGACATTACAAGCCTCAGGTCTACTCGTGCACAAGTGAAAAATTACTTCTGAGATTTAACAGATCGCCAGTGTAATTTTTTAACCTCATTTGAGTTAAAGTGTATTGCAGCATATGAATCTTATTTTTTATAGGCAGTCTTCGGGGAAAATAAGCCACAGGCTTTTATTTTGACAGATTAAACCGGAAACTGTGCTCGTAACGGTCGCTACCGTGACAGTCGCGGTTTCACCACATTCTCAAGCAGTCAGTCAAAGCAGCGGACAGTAAAAAGAAGCGGACGAGCAGCGTTGCGGATTTACAGAATAAACAGTGGAGCTTATAACACATACGTCCAGCCAGCTTATAAAGGTGAGCTGCTCATATTCTTCGCTAATGGAGTCAACTCTATGAAGACAACGAAGATTTATTGGGTTATTTTGTGGGGAAGGGGGCGGGGTGGTCGTGGTGGTGGCGGGGGCATCCATTCTGTCTTTTGTGCTGGAGCAGATTTGGCAGCGGTCACTGAGGTCCGCTGCTGGAGAGGAGAGATGTCGAACAAGTGTGTCCTTCAGCTTTATCTTCTTCGGCGGGTATAAAGATTGCGAGGCTGTCTTGCTGTTAACTCTTCACACATAGCCAACAAAACAGGCGATCCGGGCCGCGGGAGCTCGCTGGCCCCTCATATACAGCTTTATTAGCTGTTTGATGTTGACTAAAGAGGGTTCCCCCGAACTTGGTCTAACATCTGAGCAGATTTAAACCCGTTTCTCATTAAACAAGTGTATGTTTACCATACGAGACCTTTAGAGTCATAGGCAGATGCACATCAATTCGGCATATACCCATGCACCTAACTGAACTTAATAAAATGAAAACTATAATAATCATTGGGCCAGTCGTCACTCAACCATTAACACCGAAATAGCCTTGCTAGAAATCCGAGCCAAAAGTGGGAATTCCCTCTCTACAGAGCCGGGTACAGAAAAGGTTCAGGGGTGTTAGCCGGACAGAAAACCCAAACTCTGAACTGTTTTATTGAGCCTTTAGCCTCAGACAAAAGAACAGATTGAATCCACGGGACTGTGAGTGCCCTGCTGGGTGGGATCTATGTGTAGACTCGCTCAGTAATCGGTGACCGGTTGAGCTGTTGTGACAGTTTGGCACCCGACGGTGAAAGAAAACATCTTCCGAATGTGTTTTGGCAAAAGCCCAAGACGAACCACTGGTATGTTTCCAACTTTTGGTTTCAGTATGTTTGTCTTCACCTGACAACTGGAAACACGCAGATGTCTACAGAGATGTTAGCAGCTTACCCTGAGATCTGAAATGATGTCCTTCTGTATCACTCTAACCAACCCCACCAAAAACTAAAATGTGGTATCAGCTCTCATTCACAGTTAACAGCACAGTCTTCATGCTGCAGCTGTTTGTCAGATGTCAAACGTGGAGTAAGCTCACCAAAGCCACTGTCATGTACACCCAACAATCTGTCCTTACTGACTGTGATTCTATATTCATGTGAGCAGCAAAAATGCCCTCACAGCCATTCGTCTGCGTCATGCATTTTTCATTGCACACCAGGGAATGTAAATAGAGGCATTCACCTTGAGCTCCTCTCTCACATACACAATAACGGGGACAATTGATTTAGCAAGGCTGACCTTGTAGGTGTCTTTTTCTGAGACTCGTAGGTTGTGACTGACAAACGTTAAGTCTGGCTGATTCGCAGAATGAGAGGGAACCACACCAGAGCTCGGTATGTAACTAATGACATCTGCAGGTGTATCTTTGGATGAGGACATAGGACAACCCTGCTTGTTTTTATTATCATTCAGCAGTCCAACGGGCAGCAGGGTTGTGTTGTCAGTAGGCTGTCTTCTCCTTTATTGGACATAGAAAGAAGCGTATCACGGCTGTTTTTAGAGTTCTGCGAAAGGACCTTTTTCTGTTCCAGCAGGACTGATGTGAGTTCAGTGCACAGACAAGGTAAATAAAGTTGGATGAACTTCAGTAGGGGGAATGTAAGGCAGTCTTCCTGCACAGAGGTTTGTTTTGGGTTTTTTTTTAAACAAACCTTTGACTATTTCTTCACACTCCTGTTCTTGGTGAACTCCATTGTCTTCCTTCCTTATTCTGGCCCACTTGTGAACCAGTAGGCATTTGACCAAAGCATATATCATCCTCGTTTGGATTTTGGAGGGCTACACAGGAGCGTGTTTGCAGTGGGTGAAAACCCCGTTCCGCCTGCTATCCAAATGAAAACGTGTGGGCAGACGGGCACATTTACAGGTCCCTAAATTATATTGAAGTGTGTAACAACAGCCCTATGACATGTATACAGTTCAGTGAGCAATAAGTTACCAGTTTGACAATGTCACGATCACACAAACATATTTTCCGTAATGTTGTTTAAGGTGATGTTTTTCCTTTTTCGATCTGCTACCCAGAAAATACGTCGTTGGCTCGGTGACCTCAGCTCCTTGTTGATGATTGCGAGGTGGAAAATCTTTGAGGCTTTGAGTTTTTGTAGTTGTGCTTAGCGGCTCAGCAATCTGATGAATTTCTATTGTCCACAGTTTAACTTTTCCTTACAGTATCTATTAAGTATCTCCCTTCATTCCATTGATGGATTCACTGCACAGTGCCTTATAGGGTGGCTGAAGCCACAAACCTAAACTACCAGTTAATTCTTTGATACTTCTCAAGTCTGAATGAAAACAGACTGTACAGATGGACTAATGCTGGATTAAGACACCTCAGATTGAAAAAAATCAGCTTAATTGGATCATCATTGGGTCCTTATGAGCTTCAGAAAAATGACTGGATATCAGACCGTGAGGCCTCCCCTCACATTTCCCAATGTTTCTGCATACTTGTGTGTGATGGCAGTGACTACATGGTAACATGATTTTGTGATTTTGTGACCAGTGGCTGGGAGCATGACCTGGACATTTTGAAACCTCCAAACTGTGAAAACATTGCTGTGTGAACAAAGATATAGCTTACGAGATGTGTGCTGTTTCATAAAATTTTACACTGCACTTGTACGGCAGAGTCGTGGACAGTAGTGGAGGCAACAGTCAGGATACGGGGGACAAGGACAGCCACAGATGTCCAGCTTACTGGGTTTTGCTCAGCAATATGCGAAAGATCAACGCTGAACTGGGACACAGAGCTAACCACTTCAGCTGCACAGAGGAAGATGTTTGACCACAGCACAAGTGAAGGCTCCCCCATGCCCGCCATGAGGACTAGTCCCAGAAACGGAAAGGCCCACGAGCAAAACTCGAGGACTTGCAGCCACTTCTTGGAACGTTGTTGCAGCGCCGCAAAGCTGTTGGTTTCTCAGGAATTCAAGCGTGACATCGTTGTACGATAAATCGACAAGACTCAGATCACCTGAAACTTCTTCAGCAGGACTGTGAGAAATGCACAGATGCTGTATGTGTGACTGATGCTACTGAGAGTTCGTCAGGAATAATTACAGCTTTATACATGCCACAAGTTTTGAAAGGCCAGCCTGACTGTTGTGAAACAGGTGTGTAACCCACAGCACAGATTTTCTAACACACCCTCCAAACAGGGTGTTGAGCATGAGATGGAAGCTGGAGAAGCCTACATTCAAAGCAGATCTCAGGCTGAACAGTGTGGTTTTGTGATTCATACTCCAGTTTCTGGGAATCCTGTATCTCCTGATGAACTTAGAACGTGTGACTGCTGTGTGAAAGCATCCATAGAAATCAGGTGTCCTTTAAAGTCCAGGACAGATTTCGTTCGATTTAGTATTTGCAAGTTTACTGTTTACCATTTTAAAATGTGTACTTTTCACTGACTCTGTAAAAAACCAGTCAAATGAAGCTTGACTGTTGGGATAGTGCCTTCAGCACATGAATCAACAACAAGTGCTTACTTTTCCAAAAAGGACTAAAAAGATGTGTGCACATAAAACGGTGTCAGGAAAGGCAGCTGAAAGAGTTTTACATGACACATTAAAGAGGCGTTAGACTGGCTGATCAAGCCTCAGACGTATGAGAGTGAAAAACCCTCTGAAAGGGTGACAGCTTCTCTGGCGTCGGTGTCTTTGTCTGTGTCACCCAGCAGAAAGTTTTCATCCATCTGTCTCTTGTTCATTTCGGACCTAAGCTCTCTTTGTGTCTTCACTGCGGGGTCATGTGCCACTTTATCTTTTGCTGCGTCTTCTCCTTTCTTGTTTCCGTCCTCCTCCTCCTCTCTCACATCTCACCCTTCCTTCACTCGCATACCTGCCATGCCTCCATTTTCATCCTTGTCTCCACACTCGTCCCCCTGCACCTCTGTGTGGTTGCAGACGTCCTCGTTTCCTGTGTAGCTTGTTTTACTCATCTTTTTCACTCCCACGCAAGACAAAACCAAACATAATTAATAGCAACGGGTGACACAGCTTGTGTTGTCATAAATAATAGGTCAATGAAACTGTAAATTTGTTTTTGGTCGATTATTTTTTGGTTACAACAAAGCTTCTTGGAAATAAATCTTATATTGCTGTTTAAATGGAACCACATTTGTAAGGAAAATGCATCTGTGGGTTGAGCAGCAGAGGTGAGGATGTGAGTAAAGGCCATGAAAATCCTGCCAAATCTTCTCTGTCGGTGCCAAACAGCTTATTGTGCTATTGACTCGAGTTCACTCTTGTTTATTGGGTTGGATAATTGACGTCTGAAGAAATCAGACGGGGCCTCAGCAACATGTGGAACACTCCCCACAGCCTGGCGCCTCCTCATGCTGGTCACCAGCTTGGTCACACACTGTTGTGGGATCCCACAACAGTGTGTGACCAAGCTGTATTTAAAACGGTGTTTCTCAGGTTACAGACCTGCAGGGAAGGTTGAGTAAACCTCTTCAGGTGTGCTCATTATGTGCTGTTAAAGCCTGTGTGTGCATGTGCAACCATCCCACAGAGTCAGCATGTCCAGTGAGGTGCAGCCGAGGCCGGACGACAGCCCCAACACCAGTGGGGGGAGTTCGGACGCCGAGCAGAGAGAGGCGGCTCCTCTGGAGCAGCCGGGCCCCGAGCAACGGGACCAGGCCCAGCCCAAAAAGAAGGAGGCCAAAATCTCCAGTAAGACCGCTGCCAAGCTCTCCACCAGTGCCAAGAGGTAAAGCTCAGTGCGCTCACTCTGTTTTATGTTGTGTACTCTGCTGGGTGTGCGCCCGTGTTGCCCGGGTGGCTCTCTTTAGCTTCTCAAGTTGTCATCTGTCACTCACTTGTTCTGTGGGGTTCTCTGTGGTACTGCTATTTAAATTGCTGCTTTGGTTTTGCAGTGAAAAGCCAGCATCAACGCTACACTGTAACTTTCTGTTAATGAGGTTATAACAGCCACTGTGAAATACATAGAATAGAATAGAATAGAATGCCTTTATTGTCACTATACAGTTGTACAATGAGATACAGAGCATCTCCTACTCAGTGTAAACATGCTGGGGGGGGGGGTACAGTTCTGCAGCGCTATATACATATGGACAGTATTAACATATAGAAGAAGATGTGTATATATATATAAAATGTACAATTTACAAGCTGTAAGTAATATGTAATAAATAGTGTTATGTATGTACAGTTGAGTTATTGCACATGGAATTGGTATAAATAGTGGTGGACCATAGAGGAAGTACATACTAAACAAGAGACTAAACAAGAGATGCAACATTAGGAAACTCATTAGATAACTGGTTAAATAAAAAGTAGGCGAGTTGTGAAATGATGAAAGTACTGCCTGGTTGTGTTTAATACATCTTTTTTGTTAAATTGAGTAGTAACAGGAAAAAACTAATACTGGTGTTCTAATACTAATAATGGTGGTGTTTGGCACCTCTAAAGCAGTTGTGCTGAGCTTCTCTAAGCATGACTGAACTGGTGTGTATGTGACAATACAAATGTTCTACAGTGTGTTTGGATATGGAGCTGTCTTTAAGCCTCCAGGATCCGAGTACAAAGTTGGTGCAGTGTCCGTTTGCACCCATGGTGCTGCTGACTGTCCTGCTGCCAGGCAGCCATGTCTTTCTGAACCAAACAAAGGATTTTCATTAGTGAGAGCTTGCAGCTTTCCCCAAACTTATAAACAGTACATTTGCATCATGACTGAATCTAGCAGCACTGACTAACTGTGAGCTGTGGGATCAGTTTCATGATCTTTAATATGCAAATTGTCATGACTACTGATCAGTGGCCATGAGTCCCATTCACAGAGAGTTGGGGAATGGCTGCAATCACAGCATTGTAAGATGGTGACAGATGTACCCTTAGGCCCCCTCCTCCATTCAGAGATGGTCTTTCCCTTTTCACATACGAGGTGGTGTTCCAGGGTAGGATAACAGAGCTCTCTTTTCCACTTCTTCAAAGTATTAAGACACAGTTCCAAAAGTAAACCCAGTTGTTTGGTGCTGAGAGTGGTCCTGTTGCTGAGGTTGGGGTCATGCTGTAAGATCTTACAAACTACCTCCAACGCTTCAGTGACTGGAACACAAGTGAGAGAGATGTAACATTGTATGAGACCATGGTTTCATCTGCCTCACCTTCTCTACAAAATCCAAGGTGTTCTGGATGTGGTGTCAGAGCTGCCTACCAGTGGGCTTGAGCTGGCTTGAGTCAAGCAACCCATTAATGTGAAAAGGGAAAGATCATCTCTGAGTAAGGATGGGCCAAGGATGCAACTAAGGGTACATTTACAATGCTGTGAGCTTAGGCCATTGATGGTCATTGGTACATTGTGTTGCATATTAATGATCATGAAACTGACCTCACAGCTCATTGTTAGTCAGGGGTGCTCGTTTTGGTCGTTAATGTCAGCTGATTAATACACCACAGCACGTCATCGCCTCCTTGGTTAACTAATTGATCATTGATGATAGGGCTGTTCGATATAACGATATATATCGGATGACGATATAAAAACGTCTATTGTTTCATTTTATGCTATCGTTTGTTTCATGGTGTCGCAAAATAAGCTGTTTACGGCAATATTTTTTCATTATTTTGATGGTCACTGTAGCGGCTATATTAATTTCCTAAAGTTCTCTCTTTCTCTTATATTTAATATAACCACACTACAGACGGACAAGCGCTTGTTTTTATGTGTTGTCGTTAGCAACAACGACGGTAAAACCACCTCGTGTCCGCTTGTTTATTTTCCACTTAAACCTTTCACAATAAAGCTCAAGATCCTGTTGAGTAAACTGAATCACGTGAAAGATTGAGAGTATTTACGGATGAGAAGCAAAAAAGAGCCGTCAGGTGCTAAAAAATAAACCTTAGACTCAAACGTTAGAACAGGCTTTTCCCCGCAGCACGCTGTGTAATAAATACTCACAAAGAAAATGGCGGCCGTTACAACCTCTGTCTAAAAATGTATCGTTTCATGCATCAGTTAAAACACTCGACTCCAGGTACGCGACGCCCAGCTGGAAACACTTCACGCAAGTCGAGCTGCCCGAGATTCACAGAATTTACAGAAAATGTTACATTTTTGTGATTTATATCGTTATCGGACGATAGATGTCTTAATATCGGGATATGAGATTTTGGTCATATCGCACAGCCCTAATTGATGATTGGTTATTAATGCTGAATACAGTATTACTTGTAATGTATTATCACTTAGCACTAGTGTCATTAACATAGTTAATATTAGCACTATTGTACATACTGATACTGATATAAATGTCGTGTCTGTGCCTTGTTTGTAGTAGCTGAGCTCCGGTTGTGTGTCTGTTTGTCTTTTTATTCCACTGGTCTCTTGAAGGGAACGAGAATTTTCCTCGGCATTAATAAAATTCTTATCTTATCTTAATTGTTTAACAGCAGCAGGCTGTTTAGAGGCGAACGAGGAACAAGCAAAAAATAAATCAATAAACAGTGTCCACACTCTGTGTGTGGACACTGTGTGGACACTCTGTGTGGACACTCTGTGTGGACTCTGTGTGTGGACTCTGTGTGGACACTCTGTGTGGACACTGTGTGTGGACTCTGTGGACACTCTGTGTGGACACTGTGTGTGGACTCTGTGTGTGGACTCTGTGTGGACACTGTGTGTGGACTCTGTGTGGACACTCTGTGTGGACGCTGTGTGTGGACTCTGTGGACACTCTGTGTGGACTCTGTGTGTGGACACTCTGTGTGGACTCATGTGTGGACTCGTGTGTGGACTCTGTGTGGACTCTGTGTGTGGACTCTGTGTGGACACTGTGCGTGGACTCTGTGTGGACACTCTGTGTGGACACTGTGCGTGGACTCTGTGTGGACACTCTGTGTGGACTCTGTGTGGACTCTGTGTGTGGACTCTGTGTGTGGACACTGTGTGTGGACACTGTGTGGACACTGTGTGTGGACACTCTGTGTGGACTCTGTGTGGACACTGTGTGTGGACTCTGTGTGGACACTGTGCGTGGACTCTGTGTGGACACTCTGTGTGGACACTCTGTGTGGACTCTGTGTGTGGACACTGTGTGTGGACTCTGTGTGTGGATTCTGTGTGGACACTGTGTGTGGACTCTGTGTGTGGACTCTGTGTGGACTCTGTGTGTGGACACTGTGTGTGGACTCTGTGTGTGGACTCTGTGTGGACACTCTGTGTGGACTCTGTGTGTGGACTCTGTGTGGACACTGTGTGTGGACACTGTGTGGACACTGTGTGGACTCCGTGTGGACTCTGTGTGGACTCCGTGTGGACTCTGTGTGGACTCTGTGTGGACACTGTGTGGACACTGTGTGGACTCCGTGTGGACTCTGTGTGGACTCTGTGTGGACACTGTGTGGACACTGTGTGTGGACACTCTGTGTGTGGACTCTGTGTGGACACTGTGTGTGGACACTGTGTGGACTCCGTGTGGACTCTGTGTGGGCACTCTGTGTGGACTCTGTGTGTGGACTCTGTGTGGACTCTGTGTGTGGACTCTGTGTGTGGAGCTGGGAAAGAGCCATCTGAGAGAAATGTTTAACAGCAGCAGGCTGTTTAGAGGCGAACGAGGAACAAGCAAAAAATAAATCAATAAACTTGAAAAAGTCGTCATTATGTCACATGTTGCTCTGTTTCTCACCAGTTCATGGCAGGTTGAAACTGGGTACACTGGTTTGCTGACACTGGTTATCTGTCCAGCAGCAGAGAGCTGCTCCTATGTTGATGTTGATACCACAGCTGCTGAGAAAGTGCTTGTTGTTCTCCACACCGTCACTTATTGGCAGCTGTGCTGTTGATGAACGACGTGCAGGAAGTGCAAGAACAGCTTTACCAAAGTAAAGGCGTTATTCTACTACTCTTAATTATATTATCTGGGAGCCGCCTAATGAGTGTCAGATCCAGTTTGCAGCAGCTCCAAACAAACAATCATCATCAAGTGTTCCTGTTCCAGATGGGTAGACACAGGTGGGCTGAAAAGACTCACACCTGTAATCAGGTGAGAGTCAGGTGGAGAGCAGAGATGGACCACTTTGAAGTTTATTGGCTGGTTGTGATTTTCCCTGTTAGTACAAATACTGTACAAATATTTTATGGAAGTCAGATGTAATCACTTTTTATGTCTTTATTTTTTCTCAAAACTGCAGCAGTTTAGAGTACATACACACACACACACACACACACACACACACACACACACACACACACACACGGTAGTTCAGGAACATTTGTACATACTGCACATTGGCATGTACAGGCAACTTTATCTAGCAAATGACACTCATTTATTGCAGCGTTGCAGTGCTGCATGTACACTATGTCATGTAGCTACCAGCCAGTGTGAGGTTGAGGTCACAGCTGAACTAAATTAGCAGCACTGCTAATTAACAGAAATCAATTTGGATGTTCCTGTAATGTTATGCTGTAGCTCTTTAATCCAGGTGATAGTTTTAATTTATTTTAATATAAATTGTTATTTAATGAATACATTTAAAATAGAATTTACAGTTGGATTTAATAAAACAAACAGAAAAATACAAGAACAGATTATTATTTTGTATTAAGATGTAAAACTACAGTTATTGATATACAAATGTATCTATTTTATAGAAGAAAATGTTGAATATTTTCTCAGAGAAGAACATCCAAATCTTACATTTGGGAACAAAATGTGTTTCTTACTTGCCTAATAAATAATAAAATCATTTTTAGTTATTAACATGTTTTTTTCCCTAAAATATTCTAATATAATCTGATAAATGAGTTCTGCACTGTTTGTGAAATAAGTCTCAAAATGACAGCATTAACTTTGACATGATGCCAAAAACATGCTGCATAGCAGAGTTACAGCTGTTTTACTGCGTGTGTCTCGCACTGCTTCATGTGTTTTGTTATAGGCTGAAGTATCTTTTAATAAAAGCACAAGGAGTGCAGTGCTGTGTCAGTGAAGTAGGCTGAGGCTCATACTTTCTTTGAGCACAGATTTGGTTTGATGTGTGTGTGGACACTCTGTGTGGACTCTGTGTGGACACTCTGTGTGGACTCTGTGTGGACACTCTGTATGGACTCTGTGTGGACACTCTGTGTGGACACTCTGTGTGGACTATGTGTGGACTCTGTGTGGACACTCTGTGTGGACTCTGTGTGGACTCTATGTGGACACTCTGTGTAGACTCTGTGTGGACTCTATGTGGACACTCTGTGTGGACTCTGTGTGGACTCTGTCTGGACTCTGTGTGGACACTCTGTGTAGACTCTGTCTGGACTCTGTGTGGACACTCTGTGTAGACTCTGTGTGGACACTCTGTGTAGACTCTGTGTGGACTCTGTGTAGACACTCTGTGTGGACTCTGTCTGGACTCTGTGTGGACACTGTCTGGACTCTGTGTGGACACTCTGTGTGGACTCTGTGTGTGGACACTCTGTGTGGACTCTGTGTGGACACTGTGTGGACACTGTGTGTGGACACTGTGTGTGGACTGTGTGTGGACACTGTGTGTGGACTCTGTGTGGACACTGTGTGGACACTCTGTGTGGACTCTGTGTGGACACTGTGTGTGGACACTCTGTGTGGACTCTGTGTGGACACTCTGTGTGGATTCTGTGTGGACACTCTGTGTGGACACTCTGTGTGGATTCTGTGTGGACACTCTGTGTGGACTCTGTGTGTGGACACTGTGTGTGGACACTGTGTGTGGACTCTGTGTGGACTCTGTGTGGACACTGTGTGGACACTCTGTGTGGACTCTGTGTGGACACTGTGTGGACACTCTGTGTGGATTCTGTGTGGACACTCTGTGTGGACTCTGTGTGGACACTCTGTGTGGATTCCGTGTGGACTCTGTGTGGACACTCTGTGTGGACTCTGTGTGTGGACTCTGTGTGGACACTGTGTGTGGACACTGTGTGTGGACTCTGTGTGGACTCTGTGTGGACACTGTGTGGACACTCTGTGTGGATTCTGTGTGGACACTCTGTGTGGACTCTGTGTGGACACTCTGTGTGGATTCCGTGTGGACTCTGTGTGGACACTCTGTGTGGATTCTGTGTGTGGACTCTGTGTGGACACTCTGTGTGGACTCTGTGTGGACACTGTGTGGACTCTGTGTGTGGACTCTGTGTGGACTCTGTGTGTGGACTCTGTGTGGACACTCTGTGTGGACTCTGTGTGTGGACACTCTGTGTGGACTCTGTGTGGACACTGTGTGTGGACACTGTGTGGACTCTGTGTGGACTCTGTGTGTGGACTCTGTGTGGACTCTGTGTGTGGACTCTGTGTGTGGACACTCTGTGTGGACTCTGTGTGGACACTCTGTGTGGACTCTGTGTGTGGACACTCTGTGTGGACTCTGTGTGGACTCTGTGTGTGGACTCTGTGTGGACTCTGTGTGGACACTCTGTGTGGACTCTGTGTGTGGACACTCTGTGTGGAATCTGTGTGGACACTGTGTGTGGACACTGTGTGGACTCTGTGTGGACACTGTGTGTGGACACTGTGTGGACACTCTGTGTGGACTCTGTGTGTGGACTCTGTGTGGACACTCTGTGTGGACTCTGTGTGTGGACTCTGTGTGGACACTCTGTGTGGACTCTGTGTGTGGACACTGTGTGGACACTCTGTGTGGACTCTGTGTGTGGACTCTGTGTGGACACTCTGTGTGGACTCTGTGTGGACACTCTGTGTGGACACTGTGTGTGGACACTCTGTGTGTGGACTCTGTGTGGACACTGTGTGTGGACACTGTGTGGACTCCGTGTGGACTCTGTGTGGGCACTCTGTGTGGACTCTGTGTGTGGACTCTGTGTGGACACTCTGTGTGGACTCTGTGTGTGGACACTCTGTGTGGACACTGTGTGGACTCTGTGTGGACACTCTGTGTGGACTCTGTGTGTGGACACTCTGTGTGGACTCTGTGTGTGGACTCTGTGTGGACTCTGTGTGTGGACTCTGTGTGGACACTCTGTGTGGACTCTGTGTGTGGACACTCTGTGTGTGGACACTGTGTGTGGACACTGTGTGGACTCTGTGTGGACACTGTGTGTGGACACTGTGTGGACACTCTGTGTGGACTCTGTGTGGACACTCTGTGTGGACACTGTGCGTGGACTCTGTGTGGACTCTGTGTGGACACTCTGTGTGGACACTGTGCGTGGACTCTGTGTGGACTCTGTGTGGACACTGTGTGGACACTGTGTGTGGAGCTGGGAAAGAGCCATCTGAGAGAAATGTTTATAGTTCATAGCAGGGGTCGGTTACTTCAGTCAGCCGCTTAAATCTGTTATTTCCCCCCCGTGCTTTCTATTATCATGCCTCACAATAAAGTAGGCTCTTTATTTTAGCTGTTATAAGGCGATTCAAAGTGTCTGGGACTGTAAAGTGTGGAGTATAGCACTTAATCACAGTGGAAACGTGCCATAGACACAGTCAGCAGTGTGTGCCACTCTGCTTTAAAAAGCCCAAATATCAGACTGTCTTTGCCCCTTCCTTTCAGCACTGTCCTTGTCATTTTGAGCCTTGCTCTGTGTCTGTTGGGGGTCTTGTACAGTAGAGCAGGGCGATATGGCCAAAAATATTTATCACGATATACATTTGAAAATTTGCGATAACGATATAACTGACGATAAAATTTCTGCGAGACAAAATACAACTCCACAACTTTACTAGCGCAAAAACCCCCATCCATTTATTTTCACTTAAACAAGCAGCTGTTTTTTATGTGCATTAAAGCTATATAAACATTTAACAGTGCAAATGCAAATTCCTTGCTGAAAGTTTAACCAGAAGGCATTTCCAGTAGAAATGGGCTGACATATCCTGAGCATAACCATGTATAATATCCACTGAAGTTAAAAAGAGGTGCTTTGCAACATTAAACTGCAGTGTGCCAAATAAAAAAGTCAAATATGTATTTTTGGGACCATAAGGTGCACGGGATTATAAGGCACATTAAGCGAAACAAAGCAGTCAGATAAGTCCAACTTTATTCAACTCATTCTTCTTGCTTCCTCCACTTCTGTACCATTGATTCATTAATGCTGTATTCTATCACAGCTGCTCTATTCCCATGTTGTTGCAGTATATTAATGACTAACCTCGTATTGTGGATGGATTATCTCAGTTGTTCTCCTGACTGAAGTTTGGTCCGTTTACAGCATCCTGCCACGAGATTGCATTTGTCCCTAACCATCAGGAACCCTCACGTTAACTTTTATCGAGTTTATGCTATGCTAACATAGCTGTGTCGCTAGTGATCACGTAGCACATCATTATATAGCAGCTAGCCCAACTTCAGTAACCCTACAAACGTCACTGCTGTTTAGTTTTCTGTCTTCATTTATGTTGGAAGTGATAGCAGAGCTGTACGTCTGAATTTTTTCAGAAATCTCTCAGTCAGAACATGCTATATCATGCTTAGGTAACTAGCGAAACTAGTGAGCTAACTTCCGCTAGCTTCCTGCTAACTTCTAACTCCGTTAAATGTAATGAATTCTGTTTTCATGGATGCCTGGATGTTAAACATCATAGTTACACCTGGTAAAGCAGCAACGCTGATCGTTTTATTAAAGATGAAAGAATTTAGACAGTTTTTAACTCTCAGTGAAGCTGCAGTGTTCGTTTGACTTCGGGACCTTAAAGGACGGAGTTTAGGACCCAGATTACTCCCAGATTTACGAGCACCTTAGTCCGACAAATACGGCAATAACGACGGCCCGCTTGCATGATCTACAAAAAAAATGTGCTGTGTTGTGTATCTGACGGACAAACACCAAACCAGTTAAGCTGCACCATTTTTACAAACCAATTCTGGTTCATCCGTTTCACTCAACAATCTGCTTTCCCCATTCTCATTCTAGTTACCGCTGCGCTTTTTCGGCACTGCGCATGCGCGTTTTACCCATATTCTATCGCGATATTTCATTTTCTTATCGTTGCCTAGCATTGTACCGGTATTACTGTGAACGGTATAATATGGCCCAGCCCTATTGTACAGTACCACTGTTTGAGTGTCCGTGAACACTTTCAGCTGTTGTTGTCTTTTATCTCATGGAGAGTTAGCAGCCCAAACATTAGCACGTGTGCTGCAGGCTGCTCCTCTTGGATTTTGTGTGTCAGGATAACTTGATGTGGCTCTAACTGTAATCCAGCCACATGGTTGACTTGGCACGGTATTATTGTCATTGGCCTTTTTGCTGGCTGTCAGAGCACGGACAGAATGAGTTTTATCGACTTTATATTGACCGCACGACATATTTCTACTGAGGAAGCTCATCCATGATGATTATCTTCATCACTTGAGCCATGTCAGTTTTTGTTTTTGGTTTGTATGAAATCCTTTACATTTTCACACCTTGTTGTATCTTTTACATTAAAAGCCGCCCACATGCTGTATTCACACTTTAAAAATCATGATGCATTTATTATATGAAAAATGCTTCATCGTGCAGCATTTCATAAATGAAAGTGTGTGGATTTGCTCTTACATTGCACTGGATATTTCTGTGATTAAAGAATCTTATATGAAATGAGGTCACTCATAGCAGACGCTGCTGTCAAATACATACAGAGAGGACGTCTTGTCCACAGTGGGGGCCGTGTCATAAAAATAAGGACCACGAGGGTAACCACTTCATTAGGGTTTATTTGGTTTATTTCAGTGGTAGCTTTTGTAATAAATCATCAGGTGCTACACACGCAAAGCTGCTTTTATACATCATAGACTGATCCACATACATGCAGAGTTTAACAGTGTAGTTCATGCACTGTGGAACCTCAGGAACGAGCCCGAGCTCGTGCACAAGCATGAAGAACTGGGAATATAATCAGAGGCGCTTTTCCTTTCAGGTTCATCTCACTGCTCTCCCTAACAGGTCCCCAGCTGCACTAGTCAATTTTTGGCACTTCAGAAAATCTTGAAGCTGTTTCACGACTCCATAAGTGTGGAGATTGTGTTACCGGCTCCTGCTCCTCGTGTTTCCTCCCAGTCTGAGCTGCACTCAGTTTCACAGTAAACTTGTCCTTGCACACTCTGTGTTATATTGTCATCAGCCTGTGAAGTACACCCTGATCCACAATGAATGTTTTTTAATGATGTGTAAAGTGTGAGAAGCATCATTAACTTCTTTGCACATCTATGTATCTGTTCTGTTTAGGTTTTTATTCTTTACTCAGAGTTTTCTTTCTATGTTTCCTAAAGCCTGAAAAAGAAAAGTAGCAGCAGTTTCTGCTCGAGTTTCTTTCTTTATGTGCACGAGACCATTAGACTAAGTGAACCTTATGGTATGGCCATCCTCCCACTCAGCAGTAGTAGCTTTTAACAGCCTTTTTTCCCACAATTTTCCTTCTATTCAATAGAAACAAGAGATAGAGGACAGAAACTCAGACACAGGGAATTAGACTGATGTGCACTGAAGCTGTAATGGTATCCATCAGACAACAAGCAGGTGCTTTGCTGCTGTCAGTCAGTTTTCAGTGTGTTTCCAAAAGAGCTTTTACTGCTGGATTTTTCTCAAATGTTTAGACGGGATACTCCTCAGCTGTTTGTTTTTGTAAATTTGATGTAATCCTACCTGAAAAAGTAAGACTGTAAAGAAAAATTTAATGCAACTACAGCAGAGCATGACTCATTGGGAAAACTTGCCTGTGTAGATTTCATTTTGATAGTTAAATATAATGTTTAGATAAAAGGAGAATCACATGAATATTAGAATTAGGGGTGGGTTTTAATAATCGATTCATCGATTAAAATCGATTCTGGCTTGGATAACGTGAAATCGATTCATTAAAATCCTGAATCTATTTTTTAATATAAATTTATTTTGCCCGAAACGCCAGAATCTCAGGTGAAACCTCACAAAATTTCAACAACCACCAAACAGCTAAGACAGTAAATGAGAGCAGGTACACGGATTCTGCACAAGGACGTAAACACACAGCGCGGATCAGAATCAGTGAGATGTCGCCTTTCTCACCCGACGGGCGCTGCAGCTTTAAGCGGCTGCTGTCGACCGCTGTTTTTTCCCCTTTTACATTCTTCCAAAAAGAAAACCTAATTTCTGCTGTTCAATACTGAACAAATTTAAACTTTTTAAAATTATGCAAAATGCAAAACACTTAGCCGTGTCTCTAACAAAACCGCTGTAACGTCAGAGGTAACGTTCATGTGTTGATTAATGGTTTTCTTTCATTTTTGATGTAAGCAGATACATATTTTTATAAAATCCCAGGCCAGGAAAACCACCTTCATGTTTTTCTGTGTTTTATCTTCAGCTACTTTGACACAAAGGCATCTGCTGTGACGCTCACACCTTTGATAAAGTCTTGCGTGTGTCAGCTTCCTTTTTATAGATACAAAAATATGTAAATGTACTGATCTGAATTATAATATTTCTGACTGTCAAAATTTCCCAGATTCAAATCGAATCAAATCGAATTGAATCGAATCGTGGATCGAATCGATTCGGGACCTTGTGAATCGGGAACGAATCGATTCTAGAAATCAGTGACGATACCCAGCCCTAGTTAGAATGTCTTTGGCCTTAAGCACTGCAGCTGCTGATTGCTCTGTCATCCCAAAGAGCTTTTCACAGGTGTGTTTAGGCTGCAGCATGAATCCTTGGTTGGTATCATTTCTAATCCATTAATGATGACAAGCTGTTCTGGCCCAGATGCACCGAAGCAGACCCAAAGCATCTCATGTCCTGATAGTGGATTGCAGTGCTGTTCTGACCACAGCGCTTCATCTGCTCACCAAAAACCTTTCAGCAGCCTCGTTGTTACCAAACTGCAGATGGAGCGCGCTGCTTTGTCTTGGCAGACCGGTCATGATGTTATCCTAATAATGTCATCAGTCCACTTAAGCACAAAAAGCCTTTTTTTTAGCTAAGACGGTACTCTTGGTTGATTTGATGTTGATGTTTGTTGGTCTGCTGAAAACAAACCAAAGTCTTCTGTAATGGATTTGATTTGTTCAGTGCAGCTGTGACTCAAGAGTGACGATGGTTTGATCCCTGACATGATGTAAGGTGTCCTTGAGCAAGATACCGAATTCCAGTTTGCTCCTAGTTTATCCATCAGAGTGTGTGTGTGTGTGTGTGTGTGTGTGTGTGTGTGTGTGTTAGATAAGTGACTTATGTGTAGAAAAGATACCTGCCTGAACGGGTGAATGATGCCAGCAGTAAAAGGTGCTTTGAGTGCTCAGTTGAGACAGATCGCTGTCCTCTGAGTAAAATCAGGTCGTCCTCTAATGCTGCATTTTTATGCAGTCGGTTAATGTGTGTGTGTTTTTTCACTTCACATGCTAGCACATGTTCCCCTGTTCAGCTCTCAGACTGAGCTAATACTCACTGAGCAGAATCATGTGAGCTTCTGCTTTGGAAATGTGTTCGGTTTATCTCAGGATCAGGAATATTGTGAGCTTTGAATTTCTAATATTCTAAGTAGGGATCTAGATATAGAAATGTCACATCTACAAGTGCTCTGTGCCGTGGTTTAAACCAAACTTTCACCTTAGATCAGTCCTGGTGGCTTGAAAATAAAACACACACCAGTATGAAGAGTTGATTCTCTTCTCAGTTACCTTTCTGAAAGTACAGATGCTTTATCAGCAGCACAGTTAATTTAGCTGATATAGCAGATATTGTGTCTTTATTTATCCCAGCCTTTTGACATTATTATCAGTTTATCCATGTGTGCTTAATAAGAAAAGGCAAATATTCGCCGTGTTGATCCTGCAGATCAGGACTTATTCCTGTGCTCAGGCACAGCTCAGGAGCTCATTAGAAAATCACTGAGGTGTTCAGCGTGTACACTCACAGATTGATTTTATAGGCAGGATTGATGTAACTGTGTGTGCGTGTGTGATTATAACACAGGACGTCCTTTTGTTTCAGAATCCAGAAGGAGCTCGCAGAGATAACCTTGGACCCACCGCCGAACTGCAGGTAGGAGCCTGTGGATTGTGTGGATTGTGTGGATTGTGTGGATTGTGTGGATTGTGCGTGTGTGTGCATTTTTAAAGAGCTGAAACCTCGGGCACTTGTGTGTGTGTGTGAGCCATCTGCATGAATTGTGCCATGTCAGCGACCTGCAGGAATAGATTACAGTGCTGCATTTGCATGCATGTTTGCTCCAGCTGAAGCAAAGTGAATGAACCCTGTAATGAGTCTGAGGCATGAACCAGACTCGGGATAGAAAGCCAAATAAATGTCAGTGTAAGTTGGACTGTTAGGATCACTGTAGCAACAGCGCTGTGCTTGTGCATGGTTCATTCTGCTCCCCAGCTGATGAAAGGCCTGTGTGTTGCTGCTTGGACCACTTTAGTGTTTTCATTGTTTGTTCTGTTTGCTTGAGTCAGCAGTTTTTGTTCATATCTTTCAGGAGAAGTGTTACGTAATGGTATTTTAGTGTTAGGTGGGGGAGTGCTGTTAAAGCGTCACACTGGAGCGGAGCAAGCAGCACGTTGGTAAAGTCCAGGCATTTCCTGCAGGCCTGAAAAAGCAGCGATGCGTGCAAACTCGTAAGCTAGCACGCAGAGGAGCTGGCTGTATACACACTCATCTGCCCGGGATGCACTCATGTCATTCCTCATAGCTCAGCTCACATTTCAAGTCTATAAATGTGAAACTACTAATACTCTTACAGACAGTAACAAGAGAGGGTTTTTCATTATGGTGACACCTGAGGTTGTGCTGAGTAATGGTGGGACAGAATATGGACTGTGCTCCTTGTGTAAAATAATAATAATAATAATGAGTCAGTCCATCCACTCGGTTTCTTCCACGTCTTCATCCTGAGGTGGGGGTTTGCAGCCTGTCCCAGCTGTCACACCCCAGACAAACTGCTGCATGGCTAACACATGTGGACAGAGAGAGCCCACACAGACACAAGCAGAACATGCACACCCCACACGGACATGCTAACCCTCTAAAAAGCACTGCCTTCACTGGTCCTGGTAGTAGTGGCCTAATTATGGACACTAGTGGACGTGGCACAATAGTGATTATACACACATGCAGAGTCTTTTCCAGATACTGTGATAAAGTGTACTGTGTCATGGATGTAGATCATTACTATAATAATATGGTGGGATCATAGCAGAAACTGAGCACTCACAGATGAGTGCACACATTATTAAAGGACCCTTTATCTTATGTTTTCTCACAACTCAGCACCCTGTTCAGAGTTGAGCAGAGTGTTACTTTGAATCACTCTGTGACTCCTGCCATAATATCACTGCGCCTGTTAGTCAGTTAATAAGGACAGGATTGCTGTGACACTAAACAAAGGCTTTTAAAAATGATTTACATGCAGATTTTAAAATAAGGTCAGTGTTAGCCTGAGACCATATAAAAGCTCGACCTGCCTTCGTGGTCTGGAAGGTGAAGCCGACATGGGAGCGTCTCCGACCTGCTTATGTGGCCAGCAGGAGCTTCCTTTATGGCTTGGAAAGACTTGTGCTCCTGAGGACACCTGTAGGAAAATCCCCTCACATCGTTTTGTCTGTGATCCCAGTGAACTCTCCACTCATCAGGTAACGAGCTCAGTCCACTTTGTCCATTTAGGTCATTCTGAGAGTCACAAAGGAGGATGATCCAGACTATTGGCCAACAGAATATGAGTGATAGGTTCGTAGTGAGTGAGCGTGTTGTTCCTCACTCATCACTCATGGAGTTACAGTCACAGCTATAACAGATCTCCACCTCGTCACTGCTCTCCCCGTATGTTCAGGGCTTCTCGAATATGAATTAAATGGTAGTTTTGATGGTACCTGCAGTGTAAATGAACAGCTGCAGTGTTTGGTGTTTTTCTGACTGAAATGATAACGGTACAGTCAGTCACTGTCAAAGTCCTGTTTGTCTCAAACAAGTTTAATCTGACTGAAGTGAGCCTTTATGTTTTCACGGCCAGACATTTGTGTATAATTACACTTTTTTAATATATATTTTTAAGGATGATTCCTTTAAAAACATCCCTGGTGATAAACAGCCTTGGGATGAATTGGCTCGTGCTCGGCTGTGGTTGGGGGTGAAAAATGAGGCTCAGGATGCTCAGCTGTATTTCAGTGGCAGATACGTGTTAGCGGAGACGCGGCACTGCTTGAAGTGTAGGTTTGTGTATTCGTGTGCACCTTTGGGTATTCGCCACACTCTTAACAGCTCCCGACTCCCCTGAAGCCTGTCACATGTTTGATTTCCATCTCAGCCTGTTCTCTCTGTGTGATAAATGAAACATACTCTAAACATTTAAAACCTTGTGCTATAATAAACTGTTATAAACCATGTGGCACCTCCTCACACAGGCTTCGTATGAACCGAGGCCTCCGTCTCTCCCCAGCCCTTTCTTCACCTACTAATTGATCTGACAATATTAAATAGGCTGGGGTTATGAGCGGACATTGTGATGCAGCTCATTACCCCGCAGGCTTCACTTCTTTCTTCCCTCCGCCTGAATAAAGCACAGCTCATGATCACAGCCACTCCTACAAACATTGTCACAGCTCATTTTTTGCATTCCCTTCATCGGTTGGAAGAAAAAGAGCAGAATAGCTCGTGGGAAATGAAAAGAAAAGCACCTTTAATTTTTCCTGAGACAGCGCACCTGGTTTTGAAGATCATTTGGCTTCATGTTAAAAGGACTTAGCAGATTTTACGGAGCCATATGAGGAGATATTTTTCATCATTCTCTTTAATCATCTTTGTCACCCTTCCAGAGACTAATTAATTGAATGTGACAAGCGCTCTGGATGGGTATGTAAATAGCCCCCACACCAGACACATTGTATTAGCGCAGAGCTCAGTTGGCCTTTCTTGCTCTGTTTGCGTGTGCACTGTCTGTAATTACCGTATCCTTTCACCACAGTCCTGGCAGCGTTTTGATAAGAATCCCCCGTCGGCTGAGAGAAAACAATGTGTGTATTCCAAGGGGGTGTTTGCCATGTTTTCTCTCAGCAGCATTCATGCCTGTTCTGTCTCTCCCCTTCATAATCCAGCTAAGAGTCTGTGTGTTCCAGAGGAATCACTTCCCAGTGAATATCAGTTGAGATCTTGAGAAATGAAAGCAATAAGGCGAATCAGAGTATCAGCACATAACTGGGTGAATGGGAGAGATGTAGATTCATCCATGACTATCAGGCTGTAGATGTGACTGACTCACAAAACTCAGCTGTTATTATTTTATGCCAGAGAGAGCTTTACTATTATAGCTATAGATTTGTTCACCCAGAGGCGTGTAGGTCTGGATTCATACAGCACCAAATCACAACAACAGTCGCCTCAAGGTGCTTTATATTGTAAGGTAGACTCTACAATAATACATACAGAGAGAAACCCAACAATCATATGACCCCCTATGAGCAAGCACTTTGGCGACAGTGGGAAGGAAAAACTCCCTTTTAACAGGAAGAAACCTCCGGCAGAACCAGGCTCAGGGAAGGGCGGGGCCATCTGCTGTGATTGGTTATAAACAGCTTCAGTTAGAAACTTTGTTTTGTGTTTACTTGTCTTATCTTTGCCTAATATTTATATTTGTTTGATGATCTGAAACATTTCACTGTGACAAACAAACAAAAAAAAGGAAATCAGGTGGGGGGTAAACACATTTTCACGCAATCTGTGGCTGAATAAAAACCTGTAAAGTGACACTTTACAACACGAAGGCTCCACAAAACCAGATTTTATTTAAATGAACAGTGTGAATTACATTAAACATACTTTGTCAGCAGTCGTTTTATACTGACACTGACGCAGTGGGAAAAAAGGCCTAAACCTTTGTCGACATTACCAGGTGGAGGTACATGTGAAACTACACCTGTGTCAGACGGGACAGTAAAAGACCTTTTACCTGCCAGCTACCTCAGACAAAGACTGTGATGTTCCAGTCGGTCCCACTCTCAGAGCTGGTGACTTGTCACTCTGTGTCCTACCTCCTGAACTCCCTCGCTTTCATCACATGCACTGAATGTCTTCTAATAATTACATCAGTCAAGGTTAACAGGGACAAAACAAAAATGTTGTCTTAAACCAGCGTGCTGATTCAGATATGGGAACTATCCCATTATGTCTGTGTGCACCAGAATGATGCTGAAGTACCAAACTAAGTTGACACAGGGTTTATATACACAGGGTGGTAATCAGGGAATGGGCAACAGGAGGGAGACACAGCTGGGAGAGATCAGGGCTAACGAGACGGGGGGAGCAAAGCTGCACACACTAACATAAGACATAGACTTTCACAATAAAACAGGAAACAAGGAACCACTAAACACAGACAGAGACACGACACTGAGAGACAGACCAGACACTGAACTAAACCTGCAATAAACATGAGAACACAAACCCTACGAACTAATCCCTAAAGAAGAATAACTGAAACATCATCATCATCATCATAAGAAAAGAATCCAAAATGCAAAAACACACAAAAATGACTGAAACACAGATTGATCATAAAACCCAACAAAGCACCAGAGAAACATAAAGAACAATCCATCATTCAAAATTAAACCAAACCATAACAACTCAAAATACTGGGTCCAGCGGACCCAGAACCGTGACAGGTTTACTATACACAAGAAAACATGCTGACTTGCTAGTGCATGAGCTGGTGTATTAGCATTAAACAGTTGAATGATACACTGCATATTAGGGCTGGGCTATATCATACCGTTCACAGTAATACCGGTGTAATTTGGGGCAACGATAGGAAAATGAAATATCGCGATAGAATGTGGGTAAAACGCGCATGCGCAGTGCCTTTGTTTACATACGCACATGGCGGCGACGCAGAATGAGAATGGGGAAAGTGGATCGTTAAATGAAACAGATGAACCAGAACTGGTTTGTAAAAATGCTGCAACTTCAGTGGTGTGGAACTGGTTTAGCTTTCGTCCGTCAGATACACAACAAAGCACTATTTTTGGTAGCGCATGCTAGCGGACCGTCGTTATTACCGTGTTGTTTGGAAAATACGGCACACTTAGAATCAATGCTTTGATTTTTCTGAAAATCGACAGTGTCCCTTATAATCCCGCGTGCCTTATGTATGAACTCTGGTTGTGTTTACTGACCTCGAAACGATTTTATGTACACGGCGCTCGAAAATCTGTCAAATGTTTTAGTGCAACTTTGCTAAGCACGAAGCCGCACCGCTTGATGGATTGTCGGAGCATTACGGCTATCGTAGGCAGGAGCCTCGTGGAGTGATACGTACTGTGCTTCAACATAATATTACCGTATTGTGTGTGTATAACCTCTTTGTAAGTTTTGTGGATATTATACATGGTTATGCTGAGGATATGTCGGCCAGTTTCCACTGGAAATGCCTTTTGGTTAAACTGGAAAAACGAGGAATTTGCACTGTTACATTTTTATATAACTTTAATGCACATAAAAAACAGCTGCTTGTTTAAGTGAAAATACATTGATGGGGTTTTTGCACTAATAAAGTTGTGGAGTTGTAAAGTATTTTGTCTCACATCAATTATATCATCAGTTATATCGTTATCGCAAATTTTCAAATGTATATCGTGATAAATATTTTTGGTCATATCGCCCTGCTCTATTACTTATCATAAGAAAGCTGCAATGCTGTTAGTTAAGCCTCTTTTCCATCCTTACCTACTTGGATCGACTCGACTCGGATGCTATCCCTGCTATCGCTATCCCTCCCTCGGTCTGTGGCTTGTCGTCACACTCGAGGATCACAGCGGTGTTTTTTGGAGCCATTTTCCTTCTTTAGTGAGTTTCAAAAATGACGATTTTGATTTTTGTGAACGAGACGCTCTAATGAGTCATCAAGTGACGCCACTGACCAGCCAAACAGTGGCATCCAGTCTGACGACGTCACATTTTAGCACCTGCTCGGATCGTTTGGCACCCCGGCAAGCAGGTACTAAAAACTACCTGGTACCAGGTACTGTGACCTAATGGAAAACCCTGGAAACTGTGGCGAACCGTGCCGAGTCGATCCGAGTGAGTACTGATGGAAAAGGAAAAGGGTTGTAGTGTTCACTCTGAGAACACAGTGTTTGTGCTTTCAAAGGCTATTTTGACAGTGGAGATGTCTGTGGTTATTGATTTTTATAGTGTAAGTTTAGTATGTCACCTTCCTTGATTCTTCTGACCAAACTTTGAGGGATCATGATTTTTTTAAATTAGTCTGGAACTGCTCAGCGATGCCTGTAAATCTAGGAGGGTTTATAGTAGAAAGGTAGCTCAGGGAGAAAAAAAATTGGAATGAAATGAGAAATTAAGAGAGAGATGTCCACATCTGCTTCATGAAGGAGTAAGATTTCTGCATGTCTGCGCCCTCCTGGAGGGACTGTAGAAGCCAACGCTGTTTGACTTTTATTTTGGTTTCACACCCTTTGCATGTCTGCATCAGCTCTCAAGGGAAAATACTTTATCTATGCAGCGTTTTCTCAATGTGGGGAATATATTTAGTTGATGTTCAACTTTTTAAGCATCAGAGGTCAAAGTGATGAAGTAATGTTGAATGTGATGCAGTATATTAGCTGTGCAGGGTGTCCTGTAGTGACGTTTTACGTCGATGCATATCGTTTACTCCAAAAAAAGAGTTGAATGCATGAAACCAACTAACAAATTCTACACAGACATTATAAACAAGAAGTTAATATAACCCAGCAGCTAATGTAGAGCTCAGATATTTTGGACTGACCTGATGCTGGCCTCCTTTCACTTTCTGATTGCAGGACATTTGTTTTCAGAATTGGCTCCATGATTTCCTCTGGTACTGCGATGTTTTCAACTTGGGCTCAAAGACACAACCTCAGTTAGCATCGTCATTTAGCCCAAAATCATAATAACTTTGTGTGAAGCCTCGCTGTTTTTAAAATGAGGATTTTTGTACAAAATCATCTCTGCAAAAAAAGTGTTTTAATTCAACATTTCTTGGTACCGTCAGTAAACTTGGCATCAGATGGAGCAGCAGGAAACTGTGTAAAGGGCCCATCTGTGACCTCACCAGCTGGTGTGAAATATAACTGCAGTGTGTTTTGCAGTCTGTGATCAAACACAAAGGAGGGTGTCCCTGTGCTGTGAGCTCATTTATAAGGACGGGGGGAGGATTGTGGCAGGTTCTCAAGGTGTGCAAGAGCAGCTCTGTTTGTCTGTCTTTAAAAGCTAATCTGTGACCTGGAACAAAGAGCTAATTTAATGTGCCAGCAGCTATAGGAAACATGTCCACTGGCTGTGATAAGTGATTCTACATCTCTTTGTTTTTGCCTGTTTTTGCGCCTCCATCCTCGTTCATTTCCTCTCTTCTCTGTCTGCAGTTTTCTACAGCTGACTAAGCCTGTCTCCGCAGTGGTGTGTGTGTGTGTGTGTGTGTGTGTGTGTGTGTGTGTGTGAGAGAGAGAGAATGAGGTCATCGGTGTGCATATATCAGCTATGCACATCATGTCTCTGTGCTGGATGAATGATTAGCCTCTCATTAGTTATGCTGTCCTATCCTGTAGAGGAAAGTGCTGCAGTATCCTCCTCCTGCTGACTCTGTTAGAGAAATAATTACAGGCAGTTGCATATTCTATCACACGCAGCCACACCATGCTTCTGTCACTTGAGAGTACTATGACTTAACGTCACAGCCTAGATACGCACCCTAACCCTAACTTTAGTGTAACCGTTAACAATGGTTTGATTTGTCTCCGCAGCGTTGCTAACATACATTCATGCACATGTGCACACAGTAATCAACTATAACCACAGTTGTACTCACATATACTGTATGTATAGCACTTCCTTTGCTGCACTTTAAGAGGAAACCTCATTCATTTCAGATACACAAGAAAACCACCCTGACTTCCTCAGTATTACCCATTGGGACTAGACTCAAGCAAGCAGCCATGGCTAGTCTTTGGTTTTCAATGGTGTGTTGCAGGCGTGTGGCTTCTGGCAGCTCCATGTTTGTTGTCCGTATGTGTGAAGTGTCACTGTGTAACTATGAAAGGTTAAAATGCTGTGTAACATCAGTGGTGAGGGTATCTGCTTCAGGATGATGTAAATGCTTTCCATCTTTAAAATGATGATTTGTGCCACAAACAAGGCACGGATGTAAAACCACACTGGTCTGACCGTGCTACCATTGTGGGCTACCACACTACAAACAAACGTCATGTTGCACATGTTGGTGTGAATATGGGATGGATCTGCAAATACGATCTACAGTGGCTTTGAGCGGTCAGTAAGACAAGAAAGTCTCAATAGAATTACCAGGCTGTTAGACAACATGCCTGTTTTTAGTTTGTTTAAAAGGTTTACCAGGTGTTATTCTGTGTCTCAGTTCAGTTTCAGTCATCCCAAAGGCTTTCATTCTCAGCATCCTGAATCATGACATTTTATTTTTGTGCCCAAATCTAACACAGCTGAACTTAAAGGATCCCCTGAGGTTGATCAAAGGTCCTGCGCTGAAACAGCTGTTTCAGGAACACGTTCATGGGCTGTTTCAGACAAGAACAAGAAATGATTCAGCAAATCATTAATATAATCAGTGTGATGGAGAACTTGTTGCTTAAAACTCAAACTAAGAAGTAGCTGAAACGATAACAACCCTTTGATGTGTACAGGGGGCGTGGTTGTCCTGAGGGCTTTAACTTCTTTGCATGAGAGCCACTCGGCTGGTGTATTGTTGTTGCACGTTTGAGCTGCTCATTTTTGCAAACAGTGGTCTGGTTTATGATGAGCCCAAAAAATGCACAAAATTCCAGTTTGGGGAGACGTGTTATCTATAAACTGCTACGAAAGGTTGGAGTGAAGCGTGACTGTCACAGGAACTGTAGAAGTGCTGTAAGGCTCGGTGCACAGGTAACCTCTGTGTGTGACGCTGTGTGAGGTAAAGGAGAATAAGAGAGTGTGGATCATGGGAGGTCCTGATGAGGATTTAAACATTAATATGTTTATCTCCAAAAGTTGAATCTGTTCATCTGGACGTAGCGTTTGGTGGGAGAAACGTTTCGTCACTCATCCAAGTGACTTCTTCAGTCTCAGCTGACTGCAGGTTTCCCCAAACCTTATAAACAGTACATTTGCATAATGACTGAAACCAGCCCACTGAAGGAACAATGGGCTGTGAGGTCAGTTCCTTAATCATAATTATGCAAATTCCCATGACCATTGATCAACAATCACTGACCAAAACCCACTGATCAAAGAACACTGATCAATGGCCATGAGTCCCATTCACAGAGAGTTGGGGAATGGCTGCAATCACAGCATTGTAAGATGGTGACAGATGTACCCTTAGGCCCCCTCCTTGATTCAGAGATGGTCTTTCCCTTTTCACGTAAATGGCCTCCTTGACTCCGCGCTCAAACCAGCGTCCCTCCCTGTCCAGGATGTGTACATCCTCATCGTTGAAAGAGTGTCCACTGGCCTGTAGGTGTAAATAAACTGCAGAGTCCTGGCCTGATGAGGTTGCTCTTCTGTGTTGTGCCATCCGCTTCGCCAGAGGTTGTTTGGTTTCCCCGATGTATAAATCCTGGCAATCCTCCTGGCACTTAACAGCGTACACTATGTTACTCTGTTTGTGTCGGGGGACCCGATCCTTGGGGTGGACCAGTTTTTGGCGCAGCGTGTTTTGGGGTTTAAAAGCCACAGAGACCCGGTGTTTAGAAAAAATGCGTCTCAACTGTTCCGATACTCCTGACACATATGGGATCACTACAGGTTTTCGCCTGGGCAGCGGTTGTCCTTCTCTCCTGGATCGGCTGGAGCTTTCTTTAGGTGCCTTCCCAGCTTTGACAAAAGTCCAGCTGGGATAACCACATTTACTCAGGGCCTTCTTGATGTGCTGTTCTTCTGCCTCCCTGGCCGCTGTGTCAGTGGGGATGGTGTTCGCTCTGTGTTGTAGCGTCCTGATGACACCCAGTTTGTGCTCCAGTGGATGATGAGAGTCAAACCTTAGATACTGATCTGTATGCGTAGGTTTACGGTACACGTCAGCTTTTAGATGTCCCCCATTACTGATGGAAATCTCACAGTCTAAGAAGGCCAACCTGCCACTTTTCATATCCTCCCTGGTGAATTTGATGTGTCGGTCCACCGAGTTAATGTGATCCGTGAAATGTAGTACGTCCTGAGATTTGATTTTCACCCAGGTGTCATCCACATATCTGAACCAATGGCTTGGTGGTGTTCCAGGGTAGGATAGCAACGCCCTCTTTTCCACTTCTTCCATGTACAAATTGGCCACAATGGGTGAAACTGGGAATTGATATGTTTAATTCTGTGACCAACATGAGGTTTGTGTAAAGTTTTGATGAGTAAATTCTTAAAATTAATTTCATTATTATTATTATTTTACCTTTTACAGTATTGCATGGCAAACCTTTTAATCCAAAAACAGTTGTTAGAGTAATGAAAATGAATATAAAGCAGCATAAATAACAGTGAGAAAGATGGCGGGGGTTAGCAGAACAGGAGCACAAACACAGCCGGCTGTGCCAAACTCTGTTGTGACTAGACTGTCGGATTTGAAGACATGTCTTTCAAGGACACTGGACAGTGAGCCTGTTTGTATAATAGATCACCATTTGCAGTGATTTCCGAGGTCACGTGGGACTGTGGGTATCAGCTGCTCCAAATTAGAGGTGTGAATGTGTGCGGCTGTAAACGTGTGTGGGAAACCCACTTCTAACACCCCCCCCCCCAGGCCAGTCTAAAACATCCAGCTGCAACAGTAATTGTGAGTGGAAGTTAATGTGAGTATAAGTGATGTGCAGAGGAGGGGCCGAGCGGTGTGTGCTGATGGCTGGTTAGCTGCTGAGTTGTTTCTCTGTCACCACAGAGAGAACGGACCGCTGACATCAACAGCCCCGTTATCTGTGTGTGTTCTTACAGCTTAGCTCCAGCAGCCAGTGTGAGGGAGGCGAAGATAAGCTGAAGCTGTGCTTCACTGACAACGCTGCTCACGCAGACCTGAGGCTGATGCTGCCACAGAAGTGTGTGGCCCAAGGAAAGACTGGCAGATAAGCGTCATAGTGGACAGTGTGGTAGTGTGACAGGGTGGGTCATTAATGCAAGATCAACGCTTACACTTAGGCTACGTCCACACGTACACGGTATTTTTGAAAACGCAGATTTTCCTATGCGTTTGCACCTTTTGTCCACACGTAAACGGCGTTTTCGGTCACTGAAAACGGAGATTTTTAAAAACTCCTGCCAGGGTGGAGATTTTCGAAAACTCAGTTTTTGCGTTTACGTGTGTACGAGGAAAACGGAGAAAACGCAGCGTCAAAGGTGTGCGCCTTTTTGACGTCACACTGTGCGCCACGTTATTGTTTCGGTGAAACGAATTTGTACAATGGTGGACTTACACAAAATACTGTTACTGTTAATTTTACTCTGCAGTGTTTAAATGCTTACATATACACACACAGTTACTGTCCCTCCACACATAGGACTCAGTTCTGCTTCTATGCGCCATCTTTGTTTACTCTTTCCCGCTCAGGCTCCTGGACTTCTGATTGGCCAACATTTCTACACGGTTAGGAATATATCGCCACCTGCTGCTTTGGCATGTTCCTAGCAGCGTTTTCCTTCGTTTTTGCATTTACGCGTGGACGGGATTTTTACAAAAACGGAAAATCTCCGTTTTCAAAAATACCCGTGTCATTAATGCGTTTTTGTTTGAAAACGCATCGTTTTCTCTCCGTTTTGGCCTCCCGTCCACACTGAGACAGCGTTTTGAAAACGCATACATTTGAAAACTGTGCTTTCGCGTCGCAGTGTGGACAGCGAAAACGGAGACTTTCTAAAACGGTGACGCATGTTAGTCACATGATGCAGTCATCGACCAACTAAACCAAGATAGCGGAGGGCATTATACAGCAGTTGTTTTGACAGCCCTATTAAAGATTAATATCAGTCTGTACGTGCTCCAGAGAGCTTTTCTTCATATTCTTTAATTCTCACTCGCTTTTGCAACTTTGTACTTTTGTGTTACTCGCAGCAACAACTCCACCTCATTGTCAGTCCATTTAAAAAACTCGGTGCTTTTCTTCAACAATCTGTTTCAAAGAGCCGGAAAGTAAATAAGCGGCAGACAGAAATGAGGCAGGTCGAATCGTCTCGCGCTTCACGCATGTGCAGGACTGGAACGTAAGCGTTTTCGGCCATTTCAATGTGGACGCACAACTCTGTGAAAACAACTGAAAATGATACTGTGGATGCGGAGCGTTTTCAAATCTATCCAGGCTACTGTGGACGTAGCCTTAGACATGACAGTGTGGTCAAGATCTGTCTGGATAATTTTACTATTATTGCTCTCATTGAGTCTGTTTGCTTGAATAGACCTGAGAGCAGAAATTTGCTGAGAAGAAAAGCAAGCAGGCAGAGCTCGCATTTGTTGTTCATGTGAGCGCCCTTCACGTTTCCATCTCAGTCACTGACTCCGACTTTAACAGTTTGTTCAAGAACTGAACATAAAATAAAGGAGTTTGTATAAAGTTGAGTCTTTGCAAATTTCCCTAAACATGCACCGTTTGTTCACAGCTGTCTTTGGTAATGGTAAATAATGTTTTTTCTATGCCTATTAATAATTTCATGGACTTGTTGTGTTTTCAGTTAGCATGATGATAAAAGGTAAACGCTGCTTTCACTGTGTAATGGGGCGATCGTGGCTCAAGACTTGGGTGTTCGTCTTGTAATCGGAAGGTTGCCGATTACAACCTTCCGGCCCCTCTGGCCACACCTACTGGTGTTGGCCAGAGGGGCTGATGGCGCGATATGGCAGCCTCACCTCTGTCAGTCTGCCCCAGGGCAGCTGTGGCTACAACTGTAGCTTGCCTTCACCGGTGTATGAATGTGAGAGCGAATGAATAGTGGTATTGTGAAAGTGCTTTGAGGGGTCCCGAAAAGCGCTATATAAATGCAATCCATTATTATTAATGACTGTAGAATGGTGACATCATCATCTACACACAGGTTTTAGTAATCATTTTAAAGTTTTAATAAGCGTAAGTTAACATTTCTGCTCAACACAATCAGCAAGCTGTGGGTTTTTTGTATTTTCACACTTTGCCTCATGGACAAGTTGAGAAATTTCAAACTTACCCTTTTTTTCAGGTATGCACTGGATTTTTATGTCAGTTTATTCTTTGTCAGTAACACCGGCTCATAAACACTGAGCTGATGAAAACCCACCTAGCATGGATGTAACGATGGTTTCTGCACAATAACAAACTCCAGCAGTGATGCGAGCCTGTGAGGGAACACTGCTTCACCTTGTCTGTCACACAGCTTTCTATAACTGAACATTTCCATGATAAAAAGCTAACCAGTGTTGACCCCAACACATGGTGTGTTTTCCTCACATTAAGTATATATGTGAGAAGGACAAAGGCACAGGTAACGACAGGCAGACTGAATGTTTCCAGCATGATTGCAGTCTGAGCCCATCTCAGCAGACAAGTGCCATTAAAATCAATGTTGAGTTAATGCTGCATGATGACTGCAGGAGCTGAGAGATTGGAGGGTCATCCTGTGTTTCCTGTGATATGCCAACACCTTCCCTTTTCTAAATAATCCATGCACAGTGCGTATTATGATACTAATATCATAGTACTGCAGTTTTGACAGTACTTTTTTTGTTCACCCGCTCTACTCAACATGCTTCTCTTCCACAGCACCTTAGCAGTTATCCACAGTGTGTGGTTGCTATCAGCCCTGCACACCACACTGAGAAAATGATTAACAAGCAGCTCAGGACATCCACTCAGATCCTCTGTGCACACCACGTCACAGCTGGGACTTATGGATGTTTATTACTTTGTGAATCAGTCGAGGTTCATGCTCAAAGCACAGACTGGCAAAAAGTGCAGGTGGGAAGGATGATGTTCTTCTAATCTTTGGTGACTCCGCCCCCTTCACCTGTCAAAGTTTAATTAATGCAGCTCTTCTTTCAAACTCCTGTATTGCTTCACTTCAAGTGAAAAAATGATCTGATTGAATTTAGGCTTTGAAAGCAGCAGGAGGGTCGTTCACCACATCTGTAACGTGTTGCTGTGGTTCACACTACAGCATTGCTCAAAGTGCACAAACACTTTACGCTGTATAGCTGCTCTCCCCCGGCAGTGTTCGCTAAGACGTTACGTCTGCATGCACAGCAGGGATCGTGGCCCGCCGTCACACGTGGTATTTCAGCTGAAGGATGAATGGTTTGGTGATAAAAGGTCAGGGGTCACAGTAAACATCATTTTAGTGTCAGATGAATGTTTGATGGAGGAAATATTCATTGATAACATTTAATATTTCAAATATCACTGTGGCATCCTAACGCTGTGACCAAAAACACAAACAGGCATACGAGTCAGTGTTCATGTGAGCCACACCTGCAGCCTCACCCTCACAGTCAGATCCTACCGCCTATTAGGGCTGCCACGATTAGTCGACTAGTCACGATTACGTCGACTATTAAAATCGTCGACGACTAATTTAATAGTCGACGCGTCGTTTGAAGCTTTGTAAGATCCCAAAAGACGCAGGAATAAGTAGTAGGATTTAAGAGTGTAATAACGGACTGAAACAGAAGATGGCAGCACTGCATGTACAAGGATGCCAGCTGCCGTTAAACCCCGAAGAAGAAGAAACTGTGTTCCAGAATTCATAGCGCGGCCCAGCGCAGTTGTCAACAATGGCGGCAGCTAGTTAGTTTTAATATTACAATTATTATTCTTTCTGGGTCACAAAATAAACGTTTAACATATTTTCAGGTGTACATTTTACGTCCAATGGATGCATGATCTGATTAGTCGACTAATCGCAAAAATAATCGGTGACTAGTCGACTATCAAAATAATCGTTTGTGGCAGCCCTACCGCCTATATAACTATATCATATATATAACTGTATAAGTTTTGATCTCCTATTGTTTTTGTTGTGCTGCATCAATTTGAATATTTGCACTAACTAGCTTTCTACCCAGGATGCACCAGCTGTCGATCGGTCTGACGTGCTCCCACAGGTAGATTGTGTTGCTGCCTGTCAAACAGCAAATACAGAATTCCTTTGAGACACGACCAAACTAACTAATCTAAAATAAATTCCTTAACGAATCCAGAGCTTCCACCAGCATCTCAGCACCTTCAGCACAGGTGTTTATTCCTCGTAGCTTGAAGCCTGAAAGGTGGAGGCAACATTTGAGGCATTGCCAACTTTAAAAGAAGCTTTCCCTCTCAGCAGAGCTCACTGCTGGATTTTGTTACCTATTAACCAGATGAGGCACGTGCATGTGCGTGCACACGCACCAGCAGCAAATCTCCATCCTCTTCACAGAGTTAAATTTTATCCCCTCATATTTTGTTCTTTTTTTTTTTTTGACAAGGATGAAAGAAATCCGACTTAAGACGTTTTGCAAAAGATGAAAGAGGCTTTTTAGATAAAAGAGATTTTTCTGGTAAAGGGAAATCACACTGGCACCAGTCTGGTCTTCTGAACACTGAACACAGTCCAAGAGGAATGACCAGAAATTCTCAAAGGACCTGCCTTCTTTCATGACTTTTGTTAGAAGATTTTAATCCAAGTTTGCAGAGGGGAAAGCTTCTGTGACACATCATAAGTATTCAAAAGCAGGTTTTATAAATCAATGCAAATGAATGGAGCCCTGAAAAACCTGATTCATTAACACTAAACGATATCAGCTGCCCTGAAGTGTTGTCAAGCTGCTTTCATGAGGCCTCCTCTGGCCACGAGACTGCTTGTCAGTTAGTTTGTTACCATTCTGTCAGTTTGTTACAGTTATGTGAACCTAAGCGTATATGTGTCCCCTTTTTGGCATTGATATCCATGAAATTGGACTGTTCCATATCCATGATTTTATTTTTAGTAGACAGGTATTAATGAAGGAATGGAGAGTTACAACGCACCCAAATGAGTAAACCAAGATCTATCTGCAAAGGAGTCATTTCCTGTGGTTTGGCAGCTAAGATCAGGAGTACCTCGATAACAGATGCAGTCGCTTCAAGATTTCACGTGCACCTGTTCCCAAAATGTATCCTACACAGCTGTGTCATATACATGTATGTCACAGTCTGTGTGGTTAGCATTGTGGGGCATGTTCTGGTTTTTTCCTCTGAGCCATATCAACGGGAAAATCTCAGTGTCATGAAGCTGCAGCGTCTCATGTCTGACGAGCACACGCACTCAGCAGAAAACACAGAGGTGGTGGCACAGTGGAGATGGTGAAAACTGATAAAGTGAACCATAACTTTGAAAAAAAACCCAACGTTTTGCAATTCTTCTTTCCTGTAAGGCCGGCTCTGGGCTGAGAAACCACACACTGTCTTTGTAGGAGCGGCAGAGGGAGCAGGGCGGAAGACACGACTCATAGCCACTGATGTCTGATCTTCATGCTCTGCAATCTTCACTCAGTTATGGATTATGTCATGAATATTATTTATTAGCTATCAGGAAATGATTTAACACGACTAAGATAAACTCAGGGCCTGCAAAGCGAAAAACAAAATAATAGATTGATAACAGAGGCTTCTTTGTTATCACATGGCCTCGAGCACATGTGTATTAGTAAGCAGTAATAAATCATTCTTGCCTGAGCAGAGGAAGCATGCATCGACCACGCTCCACCTGCCACTCACCCAAATACTGAGAGAAAAAAGAGATACTTAGCAGTAATAATTAACAGTTGTACCCGCGTGTCTGTCACAGCTCATTTAGACTTCTGTGCTGACTCTCTGTAGACTGTGACACAGCTTATTTAAGCGGCATTGATGCTTGTGCACGGTGGCTGTGTCCTGGTGTTTTACATGCTGTGCCAGCCACGAGAGAAACAAGTAAGAGTCCGTGTCTTTGTTGACTTTAGATTTTCGTTGATACTTTTCCTTTGTTTGAGCCAAGCACATGTTGTTTTCTATTATGTCCATTTCCACCCTCTCTCTGTTTTGCCACCAAAGTCCCTGTAAATGCATTGAAAAAATGACCAGTACTGAACAGGTCGATCACAACAGTTTCAGACTGCACCAGCGTATTTCCAGGGAGGTGCACTCTGTATTACAGCACAGGCTTTCAGACAGGTTTGTGCTTATGATGTACCTATACGTAGAGTTAACACGGAGGCATAAATCCCAAATACAATGCTATAAAAAATGTTGCCCCCTTACTGATTTCTTATTTTTTCTCATATTTGTCACAATTAAATGTTTAGGATCATGGGACTATGCAAACCTATCTGTCCACGTGTGGAAAAATTACTGCTCCCTAAACCTTTAAGCTGATTGGGCCACCCTTGGCAGCAAGAACTGCAGTCAAGCTTTTCAAAAACTGTGAATTTTGGCCCACTCATTTTCCACAGTTATTTGAATTCAGTCACATCACAGGGTTTTTGAGCATGAATGTCCTGTTTAAGCATCTCAGTCTGATTTAGGTCCTTCATTCCCCCGAGCTGGACTTGGTAGTGTGTTTTGGATCATTGTCTGTCCTTCGGGTGATTCTGCTTGAGAGCAGAACTCACGGTTCCATCGAATACACAAATACTGCAAATCCTAAAGCAACCGCAGACCAGCCGAAGAAGCGCCGACATATGTGACTGTTGGTATGACGTTCTTCTGATGATGCAAACTTTCCAAAAAGCTCAACGGTTGTCTTGTCAGCTTGAGGAACATTTTCCCAAATGTTTTGGAGATCAAGCCTTTTGTTTTATTATGATCTGAAACATTAAAGTGTGACAAATGTGCAAAAACTAAGAAATCAGTAATGGGCCAAATACTTTCGTGGTACTGTATGCATCAGGCTGAAAATGCTTCTGTGCTCAGGAAGCTTTGGTGTCTGCAGTGAAAGCTGTATGAAAGCTCTCTGTGAATCAGTCCAAGGCCAAACACGTAGTTGAAAACCCCTGAAGACAATTCATGTTTCCACTATGCTTTATGTCTTCCTGCAGTGACTGGTGAACAGTGCCAGACAGATCAGGAGCCACTCAGAGAGAAAGAGTCCAGCTGATCTCTGTTTGAACTCATTGTTTCACATATATCGCTACACACCTAACCTTTCTTATACTCAGGTTAAATATATAACCATTACTAAAAATATACTATTCTCTAATGAAATATTCTTAACATCTATAGAAGAAAAGTTTTCATTTGTCTCTATACGTGTGTTAACTTTGTAATATTTCACCTTGGGTCATTAACAAAAGCATCAGTAAACTCCTCTCTGCTCTTTTTGCTGGTCCCTGTTTTTTGTTTTTATGTTATCTTGCTCTACTGAGTTTTATTGGGTGTAGTATCCCACAGCTCCATAATGGGATACACTACAGGCTACAGCAACAGTACAGTAAGTATTATCATAAACACATTTGCATCCATTTAGTCACATTCAGCCTTATCACTTGCCTAAATGATCACAGTGGACACAACATAATAAGTTATGAGAGGCATAAACTACACCGGCTAGTTATTGAGAATCTTTGAAGATGTTATTCATGATATCTGCATAGTGATGTCTTTTGTTTGTTTGTTTGCTCAACAAACACTAACATTTTGGGACTGTTACATCATTTCCTCAGGTATTAATAAATAAATATGTCATATAGTTTCTCTTCAGCACTGTAGCCAGGCTGTTGAGCCAACCATCCCTTTAACGTTAACTAGTAATGAATTCTTGAACTTCTGCACACATACAGTTTTAACCATTAGAGAAAAAATTACCAATAATCATCCCACAGATGTAATATCATCTACAGCTACTTTTAGTACCATCGATGTTAAGTTAGACTCTTTTTCTCCAATTGATCTTTCTGAGTTAACTTCAATAATTAATTCCTCCAAACCATCAACGTGTCTTTTAGACCCCATTCCTACAAAACTGCTCAAAGAAGTCCTGCCATTAATTAATGCTTCAATCTTAAATATGATCAACCTATCTCTAATAATCGGCTATGTACCACAGGCCTTCAAGCTGGCTGTAGTTAAACCTTTACTCAAAAAGCATCTCTAGACCCAGCTGTCTTAGCTAATTATAGGCCAATCTCCAACCTTCCTTTCATATCAAACATCCTTGAAAGAGTAGTTGTCAAACAGCTAACAGATCATCTGCAGAGGAATGGCTTATTTGAAGAGTTTCAGTCAGGTTTCAGAGCTCATCACAGCACAGAAACAGCTTTAGTGAAGGTTACAAATGATCTTCTTATGGCCTCTGACAGTGGACTCATCTCTGTGCTTGTCCTGCTAGACCTCAGTGCTGCGTTCAATACTGTCGACCATAATATCCTATTAGAGCGATTAGAACATGCTGTAGGTATTACAGGTACTGCACTGCAGTGGTTTGTATCATATCTATCTAATAGACTCCAGTTTGTACATGTAAATGGAGAGTCCTCTTCACCCACTAAGGTCAATTATGGTGTTCCACAGGGTTCAGTGCTAGGACCAATTCTGTTTACATTATACATGCTTCCCTTAGGCAGCATCATTAGAAGACATAGCATACATTTTCACTGCTATGCAGATGACACGCAGCTCTATCTATCCATGAAGCCAGGTAACACACACCAATTAGTTAAACTGCAGGAATGTCTTAAAGACATAAAGACCTGGATGGCCGCTAACTTTCTGCTTCTTAATTCAGATAAAACTGAGGTTATTGTACTCGGCCCTGAAAATCTTAGAAATATGGTATCTAAGCAGATTCTTACTCTGGATGGCATTACCTCGGCCTCCAGTAATGCTGTGAGGAACCTTGGAGTCATTTTTGACCAGGACATGTCCTTCAATGCACATATTAAACAAATATGTAAGACTGCTTTCTTCCATTTGCGCAACATCTCTAAAATTAGAAATATCCTGTCTCAGAGTGATGCTGAAAAACTAGTTCATGCATTTATTACTTCCAGGCTGGACGACTGTAATTCATTATTATCAGGATGTCCTAAAAACTCACTGAAAAGTCTTCAGCTGATCCAAAATGCCGCAGCAAGAGTCCTGACAGGGACTAGAAAGAGAGAGCAGATTTCTCCTGTACTGGCTTCCCTTCATTGGCTTCCTGTTACCTTACAATATAAAGGCGATTGTTAAGGCGACTGTTGATGTGATTTGGTGATGTATAAGTAAAACTGAATTGAATTGAAAATCACAACAAGTAGCCTGATGGTGCTTTTGTAAGGAAAAGATCCGACAGTAACACAGAGAAATCTCCAACAATCAAGGGAGGCAGGAAAACAGGCACACTGTGGAAGAGAGCCAGAGATTAATAATAACCACTTTGCATTTAATCGTAATAATAACTAAAGATTAAATGCAAAGCAGTGTGGGTGACTGAAGAGGAAACAGTCGGTGCATTATGGGAATCCCTAGCAGCCAGTACCTATTGCAGCGTATCAGCTTTACTCAGCTGCCTTACAAGTGACACTCAGATCTACCAGATGGACGTCAACTTGGACAGTGTCCCACAGTGTCCATGGTGCAGGAAGGCCAGTGTGGTCACTTACAGCTTCCTGGGGCTTTTTTTTTTTAGTTCTACCACAGAGTAGAGAACCAGCCAAAGATGACTGTTGCTTGACATGTGTGTTTAGTTTGTTGATTGGTCGAACATATAAAAAGGAAGGCTGTGGCTTGAGATCATCTACTAACTGGAAGATTGTTTTTTTGATCTCTGGCTCGTCTATTCCACACATCAAAGTTATAGAGTATGAGTGAGTTTGCTCTGAATGAATGAATCTGGCTTGTAAGGTAGAAGTGCTTTTTGTTAAAAGTCAACTAGGCTGTACCCAGTTAGGATAACCTCATTCCTGTATATGAAAGCACTTTCAGACTGTCAGTTCTTTATAAAGATAAGACGTGAATAACTGAGTTGTGGATGATTGCTGCTTTTCACTATACTGTGTTGTCTGTGCTTACCAATAAAACAAATCATGCATAAAGGCCAAATTCATTTAAATCTGCTCCATATTGATGCAAGCTTCACATCTTATTTGAGTTGTCATTATAACAGGTGTGCAGGGACTGTGTTAGAGTTGTCTAACACACATCCATGAGTTGTGATTAACATTTAGGATGTAATCCGTCTTTGGATTTTTCTCGTGATCTTATTGGCTGAAGGTCCTATTTAGACACTACGAGCCACAAACAAAGACTCGGTTCGTTCGCCTGTGCTTTATCTGTAGGACAGATGATTTTCAGGTGAGTCAAGCTGTGCTGTTGTGTCTGCCTGTTGTTGTTTCCATGGAGATTCCTCGTGCAGCACAAAATCAACACACACACACACACACACACACACACACACACACACACACATAAGCACAAAGTCACTGCAGGGATACAATGTTGCTAGGTAACATGTTCAAGACAGTGGAGAAGTCTAATTGGTTTGGTGTTGTTTCAAAGGTTAGTGTGTGTTGGAGTTACACCAACGTTGTACTTCCACCGTTAAACTCTTTGTTGCTGTGAGCCTCCGGCTGAAGACGGATGAAGCCGAGCCAACACTTTGATTTCACTGTTACTGTAGACCAGAGGTGGGGACCTCCAGGTCTCGAGGGCCGGTGTCCTGCAGGTTTTAGATCTCACCCTGGGTTAACACATCTGATTCACATGATTAGTTCATTACCAGGCCTCTGGAGAACTTCAAGACATGTGGAGGAGGTCATTTAAATCAGCTGTGTTGGATCAAGGACACATCTAAAACCTGCACCAGCCCTCGAGGCCTGGAGTTCCCCCATAATTGTGCTTCTCACTGCTCACAGAGGCCAGTATCAGTGTTGCTGGCTCTGTGCTCTGGCTACATTTGGATTTAGCCAACTGCATGTGTTAGCGTCTCCATGCTGGGTGATGGTGATTTAAGTGGCTCATTAGGTTTGTTGTTACAGATCTTTTTGTGTTGGCTCCCATATGGCGTACTCTGGCGAATCTTATGTCTTCATCACACACACGGTGAAGAACTCGCTAACATGTCAGCGTGTGGTTGTCGGCAGGTGCCTGGATGCACATGGATGAAACAGTCAAACAAATATGGGACCGAGTGCTGAGTTAGCTCTGCATCAGCCGTCATCCAGTTTTCATTTGGTTTGTGAAAGGTAGGCAGGGATGTTGTTACATGGTTTCTGCTGTCCTCTCTTTCACTGCAACAACACGAGCTGAGCCTGACAACCTTCTACCCGCGTGTCACAGGATACATATCTGCCCATCTTTATCAACCACTTGTGCCCTGCTTATCAAAAAGGGTGGTTTGTGATCACAATCTAGTCAGTCAGCTGTTGGACAGATAAAACAGCTTGTCTTGTTAGACATGCTAAGTTATAATTTAACAGAGCGGACGACTGTTTAAAAGCTTCACATTTATTCAGAGTTTTCACAATTCAGCTTTCTTAAAATAACAAACAGTGGGAAAAACTGAATGGATAGCCACCATCCTGAGCAGTACACGAGTATGTACGGGAATGCCGTTTCACAAAGCCGATGCCAAGATGCAGTCTGTGTTTCTTCTAGTCTAAATAAGACGGCTTATTTAGTGGAGATTCAAGAAGCTGACACTGTGAAAACTGCAGTTGTTCCAAGATGCAGTTTCCAGCATAAAAAGGAAAAATACATTGAAAAGTCAAATGAAAAGCATTCATGACAGATGATCAGATGATGAAAAGGTTGTGTTACCGTCCTTAAACCGTCATGTGACGCCCATAAAAACTAGCAGCATAGGCGAGGATGGACAGAGCTCCTGGTCGTCAGTGTCAGTGGCCAAACGGATCAGCTAACACAATCACAGACACACACACACATCAAAACGATAAACGGTGCCAGTTTGAACCCAGAGGTCACTGAGCCTGCTGTTCTAACTCAGCTTTATCGGGCGTTTCACTTGGTATTTGCTCAAGATATGGCTTTGACTGTAAACGATAAGATCTGCATCTTTGGAGATTTTCATCACTGAACAATGCAGTATGCTTGATTAAAGTTCTCTGTGGTCTCTAATTTTAAATGCAAAGTGTGTAACAGTGTCTGAAGAGGAAGTGATCACAAATAAGTGGCTTTATGTCCAGCACAAGCGAACTGAGGACCTTGATCATAAGTACACTCAGAGTATTTGTGCACAGAGAAAAAGACTTGATGTGTTTCAGAACAATGTGCCTGCTGATTGGAGCATACTGCCAGTCACAGGGACACAGCTGAGGATTTACACGTGTTTCTAAGAAATTAGAAACACTGACACTTCAGCTGGCATCCCGTACTCATGACCACTACAGAGTCTTGTGTTTGAATATCTTTACCAGTTTTTTGCCACTGCGTCTTTATCATGTTTCAGACTATTGGAGACCTGTCTGTCATGACATGCCAAAGAAAGTCAACAAGGTCAGCCTGCTCATGTTGTTGTGTTTGAAACAAATTCTGCAGGGATAATAAACAGATCACATTTGATACCAGTCTGATTTTGACAGCGTATCAGATCCATGGACTGCAAACATCATGTAACACCTGTTATAGTATCATGTAAAATCCTCGGGTGGTGATGATTCATCTGAGAATGGGATGTGATAAAACTGTCTGACCAGTACAGAACAGATCAGTCGTTGAAGTTTGATTGATGTCTTTCCAGAACAGCACGATTTGTTGTTATCCTTCATGTCAGAAGTGTTAGGCAGACTGAATCTACTGTTTAAACTTAGAGGATGTAAATAGCATTATAACCATTTCAGTTAGAGTGATCTCTGACCGTGACTGGAGGAGGCTCAGCAGAGTGAAGAGAAAGCACAGTGTCCATAGGTGACTGAGGATGTACAGCTGTGTGTACAGCTGTGTGTACAGCTGTGTGTACAGCTGTGTGTACACTGTACCCCTGATTCAGAGTCTCTGGTCTGTTTGTCCACCAGAGCAGAGAGAGAGTGATGAGGGGCAATAAGTTTGTCCTTTATCAAGCTCTCCGTCTAAACTGCAAACACTTTCATTTGCACCGCCCCGTCCTTACTGTAAGCATCACAGAGTGTGTTTGTGTGGCAGTGGACCGGGGCTCTCAGCATGAACTAATAACTCACGAGTTTATTTTTTAATGCTTTGGCATTAAACATTAGATTACCCAGTCTAAATCCAGTGGGCGTACAGATATGAGTCAGGATGTCTGTGTGAGGGTCTTCCTGTAAAAACAGCACAGGTCAGTCGCTGCTGCTTCAGTCTGTCAGATAATCTTTACATTGAATGATCTTCAAGTATGTTTGACGCTAAACAGCAGACATATCAATATTTCTTATTACAAGTCAAATGTCAAAAATTGTCCCAGAATAGATACAAATTGTAATAATAATTCAAGTGTTGTTGTGAATGTAGCATGGATATGTGAAGCTGTGAAGCTTGTAACAGTGGTTCACATGTAGGTGAAGCAGCCTGAGAGCTTTTGTGTGACCATGTGAAGACTCAGCAGTAGCTCTGAGGTCAGGTGAAAGTTTAAAATCAGCTGGAAAAACATGGAGTTGAGCTCTGAGCAGGTGCTGCTGGGGGCCACACTGAGCCAGCATTACTACACTAGTCTGAGTGTGTGACAGAGCAGAGCTCCTCTCTAAATAAAGCTGTAAACAGGGAATCTGACATATTCACAATCTTAGCTGAGTTGGTCACGTGCTGTTTCTGTGCGGTTCGGTTTTTCTGTAATAAGCGTAACTAGACGTCAGCAGTAGTATCCAACCAGCTACAGCTGACAAAAGCAGATTCAGTGGTAATATTAGCCCTTCTCATTTTAAAGACTGCAGAGCTGTTTGTTCTGTTAGCTGAGCACTTCCCTGTGGCAGGGAGCGAGGAGACACAGCACTCCCAATGTGGAACTCACAGTGAGAGCTTATCTCTGCTGCCAGGCTAAAAATAGCTTCTGGTACGAGAAAATAAATAAATAGATACACGAGCCACAAAATAGCTCAAAGGGAGGTGTGGCTGACTGTGGTCGTTGGGTCAGCTGTTACACAAGGGTTCACATGAAATTCCAAGAATACGATCAATTAAAAATGTGCAGACTTTTTAGAAGAACTTTTAGATGAGGGTTTAAAAAGTTTTTGCATTCGGTGACTCACATCTTTAAAGACCAAAAAAACCAACCTGAACATCTAAAACTCTGCGTATTCTGCTAGTACTCGTTAATCATGACCACATCTTAGTTTGAAACAAAGTTTTTAAAAAAACTCAAACGAGGTTTTTAATCTGCATCCATTCATCAGTCTGTTGAATACATTGTCATTACACAGATGTCTCTTAGCATAAAGGTTTTTGAGTTTTCTCCACTTCAAGCTTGGAGATCTTCTGTAGGAGGTGATTGTAGTCACAGCATGGACATGTGTTCATCCCAAATATCTTGACTTGACCTCCAGTCTATCTGTGAATCAAAGCCTAATCTCTGGCTTTTGGTGCATCATTTATATGTTTATCAAAGAGATGATATTTGAGATGCTTCTCAGATCTAGTTTGTGCTTGTTGTCGTCCTGCTCAGCACCTCGACTGCACTCACATTTTAGTGGTTTTCTGCTGTATGACAGGAATGCACGCGCCAAAATAGGGCTGTTCGATATAACGATATATATCGGATGACGATATAAAAACGTCTATCGTTTCATTTTACGCTATCGTTTGTTTCGTGGTGTCGCAAAATAAACTGTTTACGGCAATATTTTTTCATTATTTTGATATATTAATTTCCTAAAGTTCTCTCTTTCTCTTATATTTAATATAACCACACTACAGACGGACAAGCGCTTGTTTTTATGCGTTGTCGTTAGCAACAACGACGGTAGCGCCATCGCGTGTCCGCTTGTTTATGTTCCACATAAACCTTTCACAATAAAGCTCAAGATCCTGTTGAGACTTTTCAAAATAAACTCAATCACGTGAAAGATGCAGAGTATTTACGGATGAGAAGCAAAAAAGAGCCGTCAGGTGCTAAAAAATAAACCTTAGACTCAAATGTTAGAACGGGCTTTTCCCCGCAGCACGCCGTGTAATAAATACTCACAAAGAAAACGGCGGCCGTTACAACTTATGTCTAAGAATGTATCGTTTCATGCATCAGTTAAAACACTCGACTCCAGGTACGCGACGCCCAGCTGGAAACACTTCCCGCAAGTCGAGCTGCCCGAGATTCACAGAATTTACAGAAAATGTTACATTTTTGTGATTTATATCGTTATCGGACGATAGATGTCTTAATATCGGGATATGAGATTTTGGTCATATCGCACAGCCCTACGCCAAAATACAAACTTTAAATTCAAATCCATGTTCAGTTTAAGTGGGGTTAGGTTAACTGGAAACTCTAAGTTGCCCATAGGTGTGAATGGTTGTCTCTATGTGTTAGCCCTGTGGCAGACTGGCGATCTGTCCAGGGTGTACCCCAGTCTCTCCCCCTAAGACAGCTGGGATAGGCTCCACCCCTGCGACCCTGATAAGGATAAGCAGATGGATGGATTGAAAGTCAGTATTTGGTATGACCACCTTCCTTCACCACAGCTTAAATTCTCTTAGCCAAGCTTTCTTCTGATTTCTTGGCAGCCTGTTCTCCAGGGTTCTTGAGCCTCGTCTTGTTTTACAGCTGTAAAATAATACATATTATTATTAATAATAATAATAATAACGGATTGCATTTATATAGCGCTTTTCGAGACCCCCAAAGCGCTTTACAATTCCACTATTCATTCACACACTGGTGGAGGCAGCTACAGTTGTAGCCACAGCTGCCCTGGGGCAGACTGTCAGAAGCGAGGCTGCCACATCGCGCCATCGGCCCCTCTGGCCATCACCAGTAGGCGGTGGGTGAAGTGTCTTGCCCAAGGACACAACGACCAAGACAGACAGAGCTGGGGATCGAACCGGCAACCTTCAGGTTACGCGATGAGCTTCCAACCCCCTGAACCAGGTTTAGTAAATTATTAGAAATCTGTGGCATTCATTTCTGTCTGTAGCTGACTGCAGGGACATTACTGGCATGTTAGCTAAGCTCCATGGTGAAAAGGACAGTTGAAGTAAGCTTTTTGTTCTGGTATAAATATGAAGAGTTTCAGGTGTAATGAGATCTTGAGTAAACCTGTGATTCTGCTGCTTAACAAAGAGCTGAACTGTGGCCACTACATGAAGACTATATTTAGACTCAGCATTCAAACACATGATGTACCTCTGAATGTTGTCTCATTAACTGCCAGCAAAATATGCAAAGCCAGTGAAGTCATTCCACACCAAAGTCCACTAAAAAAGAGCCGAGTACCCGTTCTGAAGGAGAGTCTAATTTGTATCACTGTTGGAGTTCAGCTATAACCAGAGAGCCGTTGTACGGATGAGGTTCTTTCTTTCAGAGAGAAAGGCTTCTTCATTATGTCCCTGTAGAGGGGCAAGCTTAGTGCTCCTGACTCATTATTAATGGCTTACAGTGTGGAAATAGCTGCGTCCATCACTGTCATTTGGCCCTCATTATAAACAAGCTCAGGTCATTCTCTGCTGTAGAAGTGATCCGAGATTAAAAAAAGAAAAGGGCAGAACAGTAAAGTTCCCTTGGATAAATAAGAGAGCAGACCCTTAGGTGAATTTTCAGGATCTGTGTCCTCCATCATCCTGACAGGCGTAGGAAGGTGATAAAAAATCAAACCCGTTTTCCAGCTCAGACCTGTCCTCCTGCCAGAGCAGGTTGTATCAGGCTGCAGGTACAGGAAAAGAACGCTGTGCTGTGACGGAGCACGGCCTTCTCACTCTTTCCAGATGCTGTAACAACTGCAGGAACTCTGTGAAGAGAGAATTGAACAACCTGAAGCGGTGTAGAGGACAGTGTCTGCCTCGTAGTAGGATTTAATCAATGTGACTTTTTCAATGCTGAGGTTGTTTTTGGATTGAACCATTGTTAAGGCTAATTGTTGAATATTGTCATTGTTGTTCTTAAATTTGTAAAGTCTTAGTTCAATCTATAGGACCAAGACATTCCTTTGTCTCTGACCACCTCTCCAGCCACTCTGTGCTGGGGGAGGTTTATCACAGACACATCCCTTGTGAAGATTCTGTTTGTTGTTTGGTAAGCTTCCTGCCCCTTGTATGGCTTCACTGTGTTGTGCATGGTGAACCAATACAGGAATTGAGCCATATATTGGGTGTGGGGAGATTACCATTTTATGACCAAGGATGTTAGAAACAGTTGGAAGTCACGCACACAGAGAGACACACATTCTCACACACTCACTCAAACACATACACACACACGCACACACACACACATGCACACACACAGACGCACACGCACACACACACACGCACACACACAGACGCACACGCACACACACACACACACAGACGCACACACACAGACGCACACACACACACACGCACACACACAGACGCACACGCACACACACACACACACAGACGCACACACACAGACGCACACACACACACACGCACACACACACACGCACACACACAGACGCACACGCACACACACACACACATTCTCTCACACACACACACATTCTCACACATTCTCACACACACACACACTCTCACACACACACACTCACACACACACACACTCTCACACACACACACATTCTCTCACACACACACACACATTCTCACATACACACATACACACGCGCACACAGGTGCTTACACATACACACACGCAGTGCCTTCTCTTAGAACCACTGGGGGGTTCTAAGACCACCATCAGTTGGAGATATCGGCAATGTGAGTTGTGCCTTGTTTCAATTCCACTTCCAGATATCTACAATTATTTCCTCACTGCTCCAAATTCCAATTCACAGTGTCTTTATTCACCCCAGTTCAAGATTGCATTGCCTATCTGAGACATCTTAAATGAGCTTTAAATAGTCTGAATGTTTTAGATAGCAGCTTATGGCAATTTGTTTTTGCATTTTCACCCGTTGGAACATTTCTGTTACATCTGTGTGTTAATGTTCAACGTTACATCATATTCACAAAGCAAAACAAACTCAGTTGTAACATCTTCGCAGGTTCTCAAACCCATGCGGAGAAGAAGTCAAAATCTAAGCTCTCCTTCACCCCAAATTCCTTGATGATGAGCTTTTTTTTCAATATTTTGAGGTGAAATTGGGCTATGGAGCCATCTGCACACAAAGCAGGTGATCCTGTCGATAACTGGATTACTCATATGTGTTCCTCTTGGTATCAGCTCTATAGTGCAGTGTGAGCAGTGGTTTTAGCAAAGACAGAAGTATACTGGACGTCTGATCTTACCAGAATCCTTTCTTTTTGGCACCCCTTCAGGAGGCGGTGATCTACAGCTCCAAAAACTTACCAACAATGCCAGAACTTCTACCAGATGTCAGGGTGACTGCGGCTCAGGATGTAGAGCAGGTCAGCTATTAATCCTCGGCATGCAGAATGGCTTTCAATTCAATTCAATTCAATTCAATTCAATTCAGTTTTATTTACACAGCGCCAAATCACAACAAAAGTCGCCTCAAGGCGCTTTATATTGTACAGTATACTCTATAATAACAGATACAGAGAAAAACCCAACAATCATATGACCCCCTATCAGCAAGCACTTTGGCGACAGTGGGAAGGAAAAACTCCCTTTTAACAGGAAGAAACCTCCAGCAGAACCAGGCTCAGGGAGGGGCGGGGCCATCTGCTGTGATTGGTTGGGATGAGAGAAGGAAGACAGGATAAAGACATGCTGTGGAAGAGAGACAGAGATTAATAACAGATATGATTCGATGCAGAGAGGTCTGTTAACACATAGTGAGTGAGAAAGGTGACTGGAAAGGAAAAACTCAATGCATCATGGGAATCCCCGGCAGCCTACGTCTATTGCAGCATAACTAAGGGAGGATTCAGGGTCACCTGGTCCAGCCCTAACTATATGCTTTAGCAAAAAGGAAAGTTTGAAGCCTAATCTTGAAAGTAGAGATAGTGTCTGTCTCCCGAATCCAAACTGGAAGCTGGTTCCACAGAAGAGGGGCCTGAAAACTGAAGGCTCTGCCTCCCATTCTACTTTTAAATACTCTAGGAACAACAAGTAGGCCTGCAGAGTGAGAGTGAAGTGCTCTAATAGGGTGATATGGTACTACAAGGTCATTAAGATAAGATGGGGCCTGATTATTTAAGACCTTGTATGTGAGGAGCAGGATTTTGAATTCTGGATTTAACAGGAAGCCAATGAAGGGAAGCCAAAACAGGAGAAATCTGCTCTCTCTTTCTAGTAAGAAAAAAAAAAAAAGAACCATTGGGGGGTTTTACGGAGGGAGGTGCTTTTGCTGTGATGTGTATTGTAACAGTTTGTCAATAAAAAGGTGACGAGGACAGCTGCTCTTTGAAGGATTAGGCCTAGAGACAGGTGAGGAGCATGAGCTCCAAGAGCTGGTTCTGACCAAAACTTCCCTCGTTAGCGAGTTAAAAGACCGGTTGAAGATGTTCTGTCTTGTTTTCCGTTCTTCATGAGGAATAAGTCTCTAAACTAGCGGGGCCTGTGGAAACACAGACCCAACAACCATCTAACATGAGCTTGTATGTGCTGTGTTCATTAAATCATTTTAAAAAGTAATTCAGTAATTTAAAGTCCACATGCTTCACTTAGAGCTCTGTGATAGTGTTCACAAAAGGTTTGGTAAGAGACTCGAGGTCACCAACTATCATTCATGTAACATGTGAAATAAAGGGGGAAGTAAAAATAGTGTGAAAAATACACAACATGTGGAAAAGCAACCGCGTAATTTTTGGTGACAATAATAGGAGTTTAGATGATTTTACAGTGAGCCTTGCTCTGAATGATCAGCGGTCCCCAACCTTTGTTGCTCCACGGACGGTTTAATATCAGACATTATTTTCACGGACCGGCCTTTAAGGTGTGGCGGATAAATACAACAAAATAAAATGATACGACCGAGACAAAAACGGTGGTATTTTGTAAATATAACAATAAAGGTGAATTCACTGTGTAATTGTGTAACTTTATTAGCAGCGTCCTCCTGAAATGTGCCAACAACACTGAGAGTAACATCCTCCTCTCTGCCCCTTAATGCTCTCTGGTCGCTGTGGTAACGCGTAAACATTTCTTTCAAAATAATACGCACAACTACAACACGGGAAAGACCCAGGGAAACCGAGTTAACGATACAAACCCTGAAAACCATCAATTTCACACCCGAGCCTCAACTCTCAGGGCCTGATACCAAACGACTCACAGACCGGTACCGGTCCATGGCCCGGAGCTTGGGGACCGCTGCCTTATCTTCCACAGTGGCCGCAGGCTCAGCAGATCATTTGACGATCCTCCCCAGCCACTCTTCATAGTTGCCTTTGAGGCATTCCCAGGCCTTACCAAAAATATCATCTCCGGCCAGTTCCGGGTCTGCTCCTGCTTTTTTCCAGCATGTGTGGAACGCCTGTTAATCAGGTGCCTGAAAAACCTCATCTGGCTCCTTTATAAGAAATTCTATGATTGCATAAAAATTCAGATGATGTCTCTGTTAGAGGAAAATGTGTTTGCATTGATAGTGGATGAGTGGTTGCAGGAGGTTGCCAGGTGACATATATCAGAAACATCTTTGCATCTGCTCTGGTCAGGAGCGTGTTGACACGGTCAGCTGTAGTTAGTAGTTCAGTGGTGAGCCACAAGGTTTACTGAGAAGGCAAACGTTCTCTGTTTCAGTGTGAATGGTGCTTGGTTAGTTAGCAAGTCTGCAGACTCCAAGCAGCCACAGCAGTCCTTCATCACCAGGGCAGTCCCAGCATTTCTGTTTCAGCACCCTCTTTGTTCCCCCAGCAGAACCTTTACAAACCTTGTTCCTAGCAACTGGTAGTTAGAGTAGGATAGAATAGCTTTTTATTGTCACTGTTACAAGAACAGTGAAAGGCAGTTTGGCATCTCCCCATGTGTGTGGAGTACACAATAGCGTAAGTATTTACACAATAACAGACAAATTTACATTTACACAAGAAAGATATGTACAAGTTACACATACACCTGCAAACATACACGCACATACATACATATATGTATATATACATATATGCATCCATACATGCATACACACACACATATTTCCACATACACGCTTACATCTATATACATACACATACATGCCATCTAACTAGCAGGTGCATTGAGAGGTGCAGTGTGATCAGTGATATTGCACATTGAGTGGGGGGGTGCTGTTGGAACTATACTGAATAATGTTATAATAAATACAGTTTAAAGAGGTAAGGGTGTTGGTTGCATTGAAGTATAAACAGAAATACGATTTATAAATAAGGTGTAATGTCCATGAGTGTTGGCAGTGCAGTTATCCTCCAATCAGGGTGGAGGTAGGGCATGTTTGACAGCCTGTGGGTAAAAACTTCTGTTGAGTCTGTTTGTCTTCGACCTGATGGACCTGTAGCGTTTACCAGAGGGAAGGGGGGAAAAAAGTGAGTGTCCAGGGTAGGGCTGGGCTATATCATACCGTTCACAGTAATACCGGTGTAATTTTGGGCAACGATAGGAAAATGAAATATCGTGATAGAATGTGGGTAAAACGCGCATGCGCAGTGCCTATGTTTACATACGCACATGGCGGCAACGCAGAATGAGAAGGGCGAAAGTGGATCGTTGAATGAAACAGATGAACCAGAACTGGTTTGTAAAAATGCTGCAACTTCAGTGGTGTGGAACTGGTTTGGCTTTCGTCCGTCAGATACACAACAAAGCACTATTTTTGGTAGCGCATGCTAGCGGGCCGTCGTTATTACCGTGTTGTTTGGAAACTACACCACACTTAAAATCAATACTTTGATTTTTCTCAAAAATCGACAGTGTCCCTTATAATCCCGTGTGCCTTATGTATGAATTCTGGTTGTGTTTACTGACCTCGAAACGATTTTATGTACACGGCGCTCGAAAATCTGTCAAATGTTTTAGTGCAACTTTGCTAAGCACGAAGCTGCACCGCTTGATGGATTGTCGGAGCATTACGGCTATCGTAGGCAGGAGCCTCGTGGAGTGATACGTACTGTGCTTCAACATAATATTAGCGTATTGTGTGTGTATAACCTCTTTGTAAGTTTTGTGGATATTATACATGGTTATGCTGAGGATATGTCGGCCAGTTTCCACTGGAAATGCCTTTTGGTTAAACTGGAAAAACGAGGAATTTGCACTGTTACATTTTTATATAACTTTAATGCACATAAAAAACAGCTGCTTGTTTAAGTGAAAATACATTGATGGGGTTTTTTGCACTAATAAAGTTGTGGAGTTGTAAAGTATTTTATCTCGCGTCAATTATATCGGCAGTTATATCGTTATCGCAAATTTTCAAATGTATATCGTGATAAATATTTTTGGTCATATCGCCCTGCTCTAGTCCAGGCTGTGAGGGGTCTTTGATGATGATGCTGGCTTTCTGCTGAAGTCTGCCAGTATAGATGTCTCTGAGGGGGGTTAGTGAAGTGCCGATTGCCCGCTCCGCTGCCCTCACCACCCGCTGCAGTTTCCTCTTGTCCTCCGCGGTGCAGCAGTTGAACCAGAGTGTGCAGCAGTAAGTCAGAAGGCTCTCAATGGTGGAGCGGTAGAAGTAATTGGGCCTGACGTAGTTTCCTGAGGAAGTACAGCCTTTGTTGTGCTTTCCCTACCTGGTGGGAGATGTTTGTGGACCAGGTAAGGTCGGCCGAGATGTGGACTCCGAGGAACTTAAAGCTTTCTACTAGGGCTGGGCCATATTATACCGTTCATGGTAATACCGGTATAATGTTAGGCAACGATAAGAAAATGAAATATCGCGATAGAATATGGGTAAAACGCGCATGCGCAATGCCTATGTTTTCATACGCACATGGCCGATTGTTGAGTGAAACGGATGAACCAGAATTGGTTTGTAAAAATGGTGCAGCTTAACTGGTTTGGTGTTTGTCCGTCAGATACACAACAAAGCAGATTTTTTTGTAGAACATGCAAGCGGGCCGTCGTTATTGCCGTATTTGTCGGACTAAGGTGCTCGTAAATCTGGGAGTAATCTGGGTCCTAAACTCCGTCCTTTAAGGTCCCGAAGTCAAACGAACACTGCAGCTTCACTGAGAGTTAAAAACTGTCTAAATTCTTTCGTCTTTAATAAAACGATCAGCGTTGCTGCTTTACCAGGTGTAACTATGATGCTTAACATCCAGGCATCCATGAAAACAGAATTCATTACATTTAACGGAGTTAGAAGTTAGCAGGAAGCTAGCGGAAGTTAGCTCGCTAGTTTCGCTAGTTACCTAAGCATGATATAGCATGTTCTGACTGAGAGATTTCTGAAAAAATTCAAACGTACAGCTCTGCTATCACTTCCAACATAAATGAAGACAGGAAACTAAACAGCAGTGACGTTTGTAGGGTTACTGAAGTTGGGCTAGCTGCTATATAATGATGTGCTACGTGATCACTAGCGACACAGCTATGTTAGCATAGCATAAACTCGATAAAAGTTAACGTGAAGGTTCCTGATGGTTAGGGACAAATGCAATCTCGTGGCAGGATGCTGTAAACGGACCAAACTTCAGTCAGGAGAACAGCTGAGATAATCCATCCACAATACGAGGTTAGTCATTAATATACTGCAACAACATGGGAATAGAGCAGCTGTGATAGAATACAGCATTAATGAATCAATGGTACAGAAGTGGAGGAAGCAAGAAGAATGAGTTGAATAAAGTTGGACTTATCTGACTGCTTTGTTTCGCTTAATGTGCCTTATAATCCCGTGCACCTTATGGTCCCAAAAATACATATTTGACTTTTTTATTTGGCACACTGCAGTTTCATGTTGCAAAGCACCTCTTTTTAACTTCAGTGGATATTATACATGGTTATGCTCAGGATATGTCAGCCCATTTCTACTGGAAATGCCTTCTGGTTAAACTTTCAGCAAGGAATTTGCATTTGCACTGTTAAATGTTTATATAGCTTTAATGCACATAAAAAACAGCTGCTTGTTTAAGTGAAAATAAATGGATGGGGTTTTTTGCGCTAGTAAAGTTGTGGAGTTGTATTTTGTCTCGCAGAAATTTTATCGTCAGTTATATCGTTATCGCAAATTTTAAAATATATATCGTGATAAATATTTTTGGCCATATCGCTCTGCTCTACTTTCTACCCTTCCTACCTCCTCCCCATCAATGTAGAGGGTAGAGTGCTCAGATCGCTTTGTTCTTCTGAAGTCGATTACCATCTCCTTGGTCTTGGCTGTGTTCAGATGCAGGTTGTTGTCGTCACACCATTGCTTCAGATGCTGAACCTCCTCTCTGTAGGCTGAATCCTCTTTGTCGATCAGTCCTATGACAGTGGTGTCATCAGCAAATTTTATAATGGTGTTACTGGTGTGGATTGGTGAACAGTCATGGGTGAAAAGTGAGTATAAGAGGGGACTGAGGACACACCCCTGTGGGACACCCACATTCAGAATGAGGGTGGAGGAGGTGTGCTCTCCCATTCTTACGTTCTGGGGTCTGTTGCTCAGGAAGTCCAGTATCCAGCTGCACAGTGAGCTGCTGAGTCCTAAGTTGCTTAGTTTATTAACCAGTTTGTGGGGTTGAACTGTATTGAAGGCAGAGCTGAAGTCCACAAACAGCATTCTCACATAGGTGTTACTACAGTCCAGGTGTGTGAGGGCTGTGTGAAGAGCTGTTATTATGGCATCCTCTGTCGACCTGTTTGCCCTGTATGCAAACTGGTGTGGATCGAGGTTTGCAGGGATGGCAGCTTTAATGTGTGACATGATGAGCTGTTCGAAACATTTGGCAATTATGGGTGTTAAAGCAACTGGACGACAGTCATTCAAGCAGCTCACTGTGTTCTTCTTGGGCACTGGAACGATGGTGGCTGACTTAAGGCAGGATGGTACTACAGACTGTAGCAGTGAGAGGTTGAAGATGGTGGTGAAAACCTCTGCTAGTTGGTCTGCACATGCTTTAAGCACTCTACCGGCTACACCGTCAGGACCAGCTGCTTTCCTCGCGTTGACTCTGCGCAGTGTGGCTCTGACCTGGTGCTGCTCCAGCTGAATGGGAGTGTCGTCCCTCTCTGTAACGGCAGGATGGGTGATGGTGTCCCTGTTTTCTTGGTCAAAGCGGGTGAAGAAATGATTTAGGGTGTCAGGTAAGGTGATGTCTGGGGAGTTGGTTTGTGTGCGACTGTCTTTGTAGCCAGTGAGTGTCTTGATCCCCTGCCACATGTTTCTGGAGTTCTTTGTGTTAAAGTGTTCCTCGATGCGCTGTTTGTATTTGCGCTTGGCTTCTTTTATGCCTTTAACCAGAGATTGGCGTGCCTCTTTGTAGACTTGTTGGTCTCCTGATTTGAAGGCGCTGTCACGTGCTCTTAGTAGGGCTCTCACCTCACTGTTGAGCCATGGCTTCTGGTTCAGGAACACTTTAACAGTCTTTGTTGTTGTTACGCTCTCAGTACAGAAGCTGATGTATGAGAGTACGGCAGATGTGTGGCCCTCCAAGTCTGATCCTTCTGCAAATACACTCCAATTCGTATTATCAAAACAGTCTTGTAGGGCCGTGGTGGCTTCCGCGGTCCACACTCTTACTGATTTTTCAGATGGTTTTTGTCTTTGAATTAGAGGTTTATAAGCAGGGATCAGGGACAGAGAGAGATGATCAGAGAGTCCGAGATGAGGCAGGGGGGTGGCCTTGTAAGCATCTGGGATGTTGGTGTAGACCTGGTCTAGTGTGTTGTTTTCCCTTGTCGGAAAGCTCACGTTAGCACTAACTGACCCTCGGCCTATGTGACCGAGGCCTTAGCCAGTTTCAGATTACGTCCATACAGGTGTTACGTTTAAGACAAATGGACCCAGATTTCCCAGCTGGCATGTTTGTAATACACAGGAACAGTGTCACAGTGAACAACAAGTCATTAACTAGAAAATGTGCTCCCTCTTTAAAATGCATGTGGATACTGGAACCTGAAATAAATGGCTTAAAATGACTGAAATACTCTGTCAGTGTTGTCACCACAATGAATCCAACCACTGGCAGTAAAAACTGTTTGACACACAAACATAGATTTCTTTGAGCCACATCAGGCTAGAGCCTCACGCAGAGTGGAGAGACGTGTCGGCCTCGGGTCCCCCACCAGGCCCCGGCACACTGCGACAGGCCAGACTATTTTTATCCATCCAGAGGAACATGTCGGCATCCTTTCTCCAGCCTGCTTCCATAATTCCTCTCTGTGTCCAAACACACGCTGACAAGAAATAGGTCTGCAGCAGCCGGCGCTTTATAACAGCCTGCTGTTTCACACCAACAGCTCCGCTCACAGTCTGTCCCTACACTTCTGTGCTTCACACACGGCTTTCTTTCACTGCGTAAATGATGAAAGTAAAAGTAATACAAGAACTGACAGGAGCATCTGGCCTAATTCCAGTAGAAAATGGAATTGGATTAGTGCATCTCCTCTCACAGCTGTGTGTGTGTGTGTGTGTCTGTGCGCACGTGTGTGCGTGTGTGTGTGTGTGTGTGTGTGTGTGTGTGTCTGTGCGTGTGTGTGTGTGTGTGTGTGTGTCTGTGCGTGTGTGTGTGTGTGTGTGTCTGTGCGTGTGTGTGTGTGTGTGTGTGTGTGTGTGTGTCTGTGGGCTTGTAGCTGTGTTTCATGCTTGCATTCACATGCCACAGACATCAGCCCTCCACATGATATTAATCATACTCTGTGTTTCACAAAGGTTTGAGATCCAGTCTTTGTTACTGACAGCGGTCTGAGTTTTGTATTATTGGATAGCAGCTGTAAACTTTGTGCAGCTGATAATTATAATCTTCAGTCATTTCCTGGCTCGTTGTGGCGCAGGGACTGAAAACACACAGAGCTTCTTTTTTAGCGCCTGTCGGTAAAAAGATTCTCTTCTTTTCTCCCCCTTTATTTTTGTACGTGCAGCGCCGGCCCTAAAGGAGACAACATCTATGAATGGAGGTCCACCATCCTGGGCCCTCCAGGCTCCGTGTACGAGGGGGGAGTGTTCTTCCTGGACATCGCCTTCACACCAGACTACCCCTTCAAACCACCCAAGGTGAATGACGCCCTGCAGCTATGCTCCTCTCCTAGAGCTGTGAACAATGGCACCGTTGTCCTAGCTGGCTGTCACTGTTGTCCAACAACAACGAGTCATTTAAGGCTCGTTAACCTTCAGCATGTTGACAAAACAACGTGTGACTGCAGCCCAGGACAAAGGATGCTCATACTGAGCACATGGCTGATTTCTTTTTGTCTCTAATCCTCAAAAGACCAAATGAAAGAAGTGTCAGTGTATCTTTAAATGCAAAGCTTTTAGTAGAAGTCAGACTGAATTCTTTAGGACAGCTTCTTTTATTTATTTTATTCTCAGTCAGTTTTCATTACAAACTGCATTCATTGGTGGGATTTCACATGTTCTGCTCTTATAGATAATAACTGAACCCAAACTGAATTATGGCGTACAATTTCCCCACAGTGCCAATAAAATCAGATAGGAGAGGGGAACAAAACAGCAGATTAACCACACCACTGAAACACAGGGACACAGTGACAGTCAGACAGTCTGTGATACAAACACACAAACTGGCACTTACAACAGTCAGGAATAACACAGAGGAAACATCGTGAACAACACTGTAAATTTCAAAGTTCGTACTGTGCAGCATTCAGGAAAACTGCAAAATACCAGGAGCTGCATATCAGAGTGTTCAGGTTTGGTTTGTGTGTTCATCAATGCCAGAAGAATTCAGAGTCAGCAGCAGCTTGGTGCTGCTAATCAAACACACTGGATTAGATCATTAGTGAGTGTGACCACCTCTTTGGCAGTTTGTAGTCAGCAGCATGTAGGAGTGTGTCAATGCCACTGGAGTGGGCGTCCCAGGAAACTTACCGCAAGTTCAAACCATACAGTGCTCAGACGTAACTGCCTGTTTTGAAAGGATTGTTAGGGGAACGTTTCTCAAAATCTTGTGGACCACAAGACCACAGCTGAGATGCTCCAACACACAGTGGCACAAACCAGACGTGGCATTTAGCATAATCGCCTCACTGTCAAACATGCTGGTGAACGTGGTGGCGATGTGGGGTTGTTTGGTTTTTGGGCACTCTGAAGTCATTGTATGAAGTCAAATGTGAGGCTGCCTGTCTGACTACAAAGGCTTGACCTAAACTGGGTCACACAGCAGCAGGACAATGATGCCAAGAAACCCTACAGCAGAATGGCTGCAAAACGGCAGAATCAAGGTTTCACAACAGGATCTAAAGAGAGCTGTGCATAAACCAACAGCTGCGAACTTCAGCGAACTGAAACGATGCTGGAAAGAATAGATGGACCCATGGTGCAGGAAGTCTAGTCGTTATTGTTTCTGCACAGTTTTGTCTGTAGCAGAGCTCCAAGTGTAGCTCCCTCTGTCATGAGCTAAACTGGGTGCTGAGCCGTCTTTCATCATTACCACAGGGCTGCTGTTGAAATATTCCTCTCCTCTATTTGACTCTCTGCCTAAAACTGTGCTCACACCATCAGTGCTCAAAGTGATTTTTCACTGCGCTGTCACAACAAAAGCTGAACTGGTTCCAAGTTTGGGTTGTTTTTTTTCCAGTGAACAGACGCAGCATCCACTGGGATGTTCTCAACGAGCACCAGACCAACAGTTCAGTGACACGTTGGTGAAAGTGTAGCTGGTCATGGGTGCACTGTGTCACAGTGGTTTAAGCATCAGGGACGTAGTGTTGTTTTTGTAACCAAGCATCCACACGTTTGAAATCTGATCTCTAATCTCAAACCCAGTTCTCTCTCTGGTTCTGTGTCCTTCCTCACACCATCAGGAGTGGATCTAATGTTTGAAGCAGCCACACAGCTGTGAAACGATATTCTCTGCAGGTCGGGGTCCCTTAAACTCTGCAGCAGGGCTCGGTCTTTATCACCAACTTTTGTGGTGGAAACCCTGCTTTACAGTTAGTGCAGCCTCTGAGACGGCCACAAGATGTGCTGCTTTTCCCCCACCGTGTGTGTCCTACTGCAGTTTCTAAAACTGCTGTAGGACGTTGTGCGTTTATGCAGGCTGAGGAGGAGACGCACCATCAGAGGCAGAACCCTCAGAAACGGGCAAAATCCTGGAACAGAGATCTAAACTTTTTGCAGCATTTGCCTGTTTAAATCAAACACTGACAGTTTGTATCAAAGCAATGTGGTGCTTCTGATCGCCTTGTCTTGTCCTCATATTCATGCCCTAGCATTCAGCTGCATTCGGCCACCCTCCAGTAGAGTCTAGGAATACTCACTAAGTAATATTTAACTGCTATTTATGTGCTTAAACGATAAGGCAAAGGACAAACAGGAAACTATCTGTGCCATATTTAATGCTTTACTGTGGTCGTTTAGTGTCTGTGCACATGTGCGGCTGACAGGAGCAGGCCAAAACTACTTGTTAGGAAATATGCATACGATGTTTTGCACTGAGGATGTTCTTGACCACCAAATGTTGGGATTCAACTAAATATTCACAGCATGTTTTTAGCAAACCTTTGCTAAGGGTGTACTCACATGTGTCAAACTCTAATCCTGTGGGGAAAATGAACATTCACAGGAACGTCCAGAGTCATATTTTTAGTGGAATTTCACAAAGCTTGTTTGATTTTCTTTCATCTACTTTGTGTTACAAGGCCATTACAGACCACCATGATAACAAAGTCTGTTAACTTTGTTACAAGTTCTGAATTTTTCCTTGTTGTTGGGTCTGTATCTTGGAATCTCTGACTTGTTCCAGTATGTATATGTCGGAAAATCTGCATCCTCAACACTGAGCTGCTTACAGACTTGTGCTCTATCCAGACAGAACAGGGAGGAAGGGTCAGTTACTTTAATCAGCTGCTTAAATCTGATATTTTCAGCTGCTCTTCTTGGCGTACTGTAGTGTACAATAAAGTAGGCTGCTGCATTTGCAGTATCAATATCTTAGTCGTCAGGAGCAGCACTGGGGAAAGTATCTGTAGTGTTGCACAGTGCAGGTGAGCTGTATGTGCACTGTGCAAGGACAGCACGGCGTCACATGGTAGACATGATTGGTGGCGTTCCCGCCTTTGTGGAAACATGTGGTTTGCAGGCACTGCTGGTGTATACAGCTGCAGTTGCCCAAACATGTGCCGATGATTAGTTCAGCTCAGTGCTGGCTGTGGTAACATGGATGGACTTTATATAAACTATCTCTCATATTTCCGTATGTCTCATATGATTATGTGAAATAGAAAGTCACGAGTGTGAGGGACGCTGCAGTGGTGAAGTTAAGACCAGCGTGGGAATCATTCAGATCATCCCTAACCTCTCCTACCAGAAGTCATCTGTGAAACACTGTTTCACAGTTTGTGTAATCAGATTTTGATGCTCCATCTGTCCAGTGTGTATCACTTTTTGTTTTGTGGTTTTGAAATTTACAGCAGCCAAGTTATTGGGAATCATGTGACCAGGCCTCGATATATGGTCTCCTGTTCAGTGTCAGACATGACTCCCAAAGAGAAGGTGAGCCTGTGTGGTTCCTCACCAGCTCCAAGTGCCCTCACACAGAGCCCACCCTAACTCTTGGCCTCCTGTCACCTTGTTTTTCCATCGTGGTCGTGATCTTTGCCATCCAACGTACAGCGAGCGATGTGACAGCTGCTCACTGCACTGGATCACTCACTAAAACTTCTCACTTAGGTTGAGAAGGCTGACACTGATACTTTAGAAGCTGAGCATTGCAGGGATGCTGCATCAGTATTTGTATGTTGGTCCCAGCTCTGCCCAGTGCAGAGCTGGATGAGTGACAGCTGAGGTGAGATTCCCCGAGCACTGTGCCCTGCAGTAACTCGTGGCTTTGAACTAAACTTCTCTATACACTTGATCTTCCTCTGCATGATATAAATCTCATTTTCTGAGATTTCATTTCCAGTCTGCATGCATAATATCCTTGGGCAAGATCCTAACCCCGAGCTGCTCTCTGACCACATCCATCAGAGTGTAGCTCACACAGAAAAATGTGCTAGCATGAATGAATGAAGGAGACATAAACAAGGGACACAAGAAGGCATCAAGGCCAGGTTAAGGGCTGACCCCGGCTGACTGGCAGTTTCCTCAGTCCTGTTGGCTAAATGGTAAATTATATAATTCTTTTATACTCTACCTGAGCACTCAAAGCATTTTATACAACTCGGCGCATTCACCCAGTCATATGAGAACTTTTTCCTATACATTCATGCGATCGATGCCTCGGAGAGCAGCTCAGGGTCAGTGTCCAAGGATATTATGCGTGCAGACTGGAGGAGCCAGGGATCAAACACCACCTGAGCTACAGCTACCCCAGGTCTTCTTTTTTTTTTTTACCTCATTTCCATTTGTTACATGCACAACAAGAGGGACTCATACACTGGCTCATGTACGTTCAAACATAAAAAATGCATATACTGCAGCTCCCTTACCTCACATTGATCATCTGACTGTTCTGCTGAAGCCAGCTTACAGGCTCGGAGGAAGATGAGAGCCACCAAAGACATGAGATTGCAGCCACAGGAGGCTTCTGTGTGTACAGGGCTGCTTTGAGTGCACACAGTGGAGCGTTTCAAAGAGACGGCAGACCTAGAGGAATATTCGTGATGGGATTTATAAACAAATGCACCGATTTGCTAAATCTGTCAGGCTGCATTCCAGAAATAAACCTCGGCTAACCGGGAGGTCGGCTTCTTGTAGAGGATTTGTGACGCTGCATTCAGAGCTGGTGACACTGAAGCAAAGAACAACCTAAAAACAGTTGTCCAATGAATTCACCAAGGACATGAGGCATTTATCGCAAAGACTTTAGGCACTGAACAGTGGACAGGTTAGAGGTTGCAAACAACTATCACTGCATCCAGCCTGCCAGGTATTGGATGTGACTGCAGACAGCATGAGGAGGGTTTCTGCAACATGGGTCCAGATCACATCCCAGGCTGCGTGCCAACAGACTGAAGAACAGCTGACAGATATCTTCATGGACCCTCAGCCAAAGCAGAGTGCCAGCCTGCTTTAAAAGTGCCACCTGAATACCTCCTCCTGAGTCGTGAAGCGCAGCTTCGGTAACATGAAATGCTTTGAGAGGCTTCAACCACATCAGCTCATGCTTCCCAACCAAGCTGGGCCCGCTGCTGTTCAGAACAAACCATTCAGCCGAGGTTTCCACCCTGTTTCACTCTGACTCACGTAGAGAAACAAGAAGGCTTCAGCCAGAATCCTGCTCATTGATTTCATCTCACCCTGAAATATGTCGTGGCTGCTGGGCTTGGAGCCTGACACGTGCACTCAGGATAGATAATGTTGCTAAAATACACGGTATGCACCGAGCCCCTTCTGCTCACATTACTGACATGTGACATCACCAGTCACGTCACACACAGGATGCATCACATCCCATGATGCATTGAGTTTTTCCTTCCCACTGTCGTCAAAGTGCTTGCTCATAGGGGGTCATATGATTGTTGGGTTTTTCTCTGTACCTATAAAGCGCCTTCACGCGACTTTTGTTGTGATTTGGCGCTATATAAATAAAATTGAATTGAATTGAATTAAATAGGTGTTGGTCTTACAGCCAACCACAACGAGTCCGCTTACAGGAAAGAGAAGGAGCAGCTGACAGCCTGAGACTATAACTGACTTCAGCATCTGACGTCACCTATCTGCAGCTCTCTGGCAGAAAGGATTCACAGCACGAGTTCTCGGGAGTTCAGACAGATTCAATTTTATTTTATTTGTATAGCACCAAATCACTACAGCAGTCACCTCAAGGCACTTTATATTGTACAGTAGATCGCACAATAATACATACAGAGAAAAACCCAACAATCATATGACCCCCTATGAGCAAGCACTTTGGTGACAGTGGGAAGGAAAAACTCCCTTTTAACAGGAAGAGACCTCCGGCAGAACCAGGCTTAGGGAGGGGCGGGGCCATCTGCTGCGACCGGTTGGGGTGAGAGAAGGAAAACAGGATAAAGACATGCTGTGGAAGAGAGACAGAGGTTAATAACAAGGATGATTCAGTGCAGAGAGGTCACTTGGTGTTCGCTCGCTCTGCGTTAGGTATCACTTCCTGTTCCTGCTCAAACACAGTGGTGTTTCTGAGTAGCTTTTCTGCTTAGCAATTTAATTTAAATCTTTTGATACATCCCTTTTTCATAGTATAATCTTCACGTGCTTCATCTGAATCACCCTTTCTGTGTGCTCACTACCTAATTTATAGCCAAAGTATTCACTCACTGTCTCTGTACTGTTTCGTTAGCTTAGCTTAGCTCGTAGCCGACTCGTTAGCACCATGGCTACTTCACCTGTCCCTCCTGCACTTTCCTGCTCATTGTGTCAGATGTTTAGTTACTCCTCGGCCTCCTTTAGCAGTAATGATACCTGTAACAAATTTGCAGCTCTGGAGGCCAGGATTACTGAATTGGAGACTCGGCTTCGCACCCTTCATTCACCCGTAGCTAGCCAGGCCCCTGTAGCTGGTGCAGCCGAAGATAGCGTAGGCCCCGCTAGCTGTTCCCCGGCAGACCCCAAGCAGCTGGGGAAAGAGGGCGGCTGGGTGACGGTGAGGAGGAAGCATAGTCCTAAACAGAAGCCCCAGGTACACCACCAACCTGTTAATGTGTCTAACCGTTTTTCCCCACTCGGCGACACACCCGCCGGGGGTCAAACTCTGGTAATTGGTGATTCTGTTCTCAGACATGTGAAGCTAGAGACACCGGCAACCATAGTCAATTGTCTTCCAGGGGCCAGAGCAGGCGACATTGAAGGAAATTTAAAACTGCTGGCTAAGGGTAAACGTAAATACAGTAAGATCATAATTCACGTCGGCAGTAATGACACCCGGTTACGCCAATCGGAGGTCACTAAAATCAATATTGAATCGGTGTGTAACTTTGCAAAAACAATGTCGGACTCTGTAGTTTTCTCTGGTCCCCTCCCCAATCAGACCAGGAGTGACATGTTTAGCCGCATGTTCTCCTTAAATTGCTGGCTGTCTGAGTGGTGTCCCAGAAACGATGTGGGCTTCATAGATAATTGGCAAACCTTCTGGAGGAAACCTGGTCTTGTTAGGAGAGACGGCATCCATCCCACTTTGGATGGAGCAGCTCTCATTTCTAGAAATATGGACCAATTTATTAAACCCCCCAAAATATGACTATCCAGAGTTGGGACCAGGAAGCAGAGTTGCAGTCTTACACGCCTCTCTGCAGCTTCTCTCCTCCTGCTACCCCCCCACAAACCCATCTCCATTGAGACTGTGTCAGCTCCCAAACAGACAAAAAACAAACTAAAAACCAGCAACAAACAACTTAAACATAAAAAATCACAAAGAAAGAACAATACAGTATCCACATCTGAACCAAAGAGTAAAACAGTGAAATGTGGATTATTAAATATTAGGTCTCTCTCCTCCAAGTCTCTGTTAGTACATGACTTAATAATTGATCAACAAATCGATTTACTCTGCCTTACAGAAACCTGGTTGCAGCAGGATGAGTATGTTAGTTTAAATGAATCAACACCCCCGAGTCATTCTAACTACCAGAAATCTCGAAGCACAGGCCGAGGGGGCGGTGTGGCAGCAATTTTTCACACCGGCCTATTAATTAACGAAAGACCCAGACAGACTTTTAATTCATTTGAAAGCCTGATGCTTAGCCTCGTCCACCCCAGCTGTAAAACTCAGAAACCAGTCTTACTTGTTATCATCTATCGTCCACCTGGGCCTTACACAGAGTTTCTCTCTGATTTCTCAGACTTTTTATCTGATTTAGTGCTCAGCTCAGATAAAATAATTATTGTGGGTGATTTTAACATCCATGTAGATGCTAAAAATGACAGCCTCAACATCGCATTTAATCTGTTATTAGACTCAATTGGCTTCTCTCAAAATGTAAAAGAACCCACCCACCACTTTAATCACACTCTAGATCTTGTTTTAACATATGGCATAGAAACTGAACATTTAACAGTGTTTCCTGAAAACCCTCTGCTGTCTGATCATTTCCTGATAACATTTACATTTACAATAATTGATTACACAGCAGTGGAGAGTAGACTTTATCACAGTAGATGTCTTTCTGAAAGTGCTGTAACTAAGTTTAAGAATATAATCCACCCACTGTTATCATCTTCAATACCCTGTACCAACACAGAGCAGAGCAGCTATCTGAACGCTACTCCAACAGAGGTCGATTATCTTGTTAATAATTTTACCTCCTCACTACGTACGACTCTGGATACTGTAGCTCCTGTGAAAACTAAAGCCTCAAATCAGAAGTACCTGACTCCGTGGTATAATTCTCAAACACGTAGCCTAAAGCAGATAACTCGTAAGCTGGAGAGGAAATGGCGTGTCACAAATTTAGAGGATCATCATTTAGCCTGGAGAAATAGTTTGCTGCTTTATAAGAAAGCCCTCCGCAAAGCCAGAACATCTTACTATTCGTCACTGATTGAAGAAAATAAGAACAACCCCAGGTTTCTCTTCAGCACTGTAGCCAGGCTGACAAACAGTCAGAGCTCTACTGAGCCAACCATCCCTTTAACGTTAACTAGTAATGACTTCATGAACCTCTTCACAAATAAAATTTTAATCATCAGAGAAAAAATTACCAATAATCATCCCACAGATGTAATATTATCTACAGCTACTTTTAGTACCATTGATGTTAAGTTAGACTCTTTTTCTCCAATTGATCTTTCTGAGTTAACTTCAATAATTACTTCCTCCAAACCATCAACGTGTCTTTTAGACCCCATTCCTACAAAACTGCTCAAAGAAGTCCTGCCATTAATTAATGCTTCAATCTTAAATATGATCAACCTATCTCTAATAATCGGCTATGTACCACAGGCCTTCAAGGTGGCTGTAGTTAAACCTTTACTTAAAAAGCATCTCTAGACCCAGCTGTCTTAGCTAATTATAGGCCAATCTCCAACCTTCCTTTCATATCAAAAATCCTTGAAAGAGTAGTTGTCAAACAGCTAACAGATCATCTGCAGAGGAATGGCTTATTTGAAGAGTTTCAGTCAGGTTTCAGAGCTCATCACAGCACAGAAACAGCTTTAGTGAAGGTTACAAATGATCTTCTTATGGCCTCTGACAGTGGACTCATCTCTGTGCTTGTCCTGCTAGACCTCAGTGCTGCGTTCGATACTGTCGACCATAATATCCTATTAGAGCGATTAGAACATGCTGTAGGTATTACAGGTACTGCACTGCAGTGGTTTGTATCATATCTATCTAATAGACTCCAATTTGTTCAAGTAAATGGAGAGTCCTCTTCACACACTAAGGTCAATTATGGAGTTCCACAGGGTTCAGTGCTAGGACCAATTCTGTTTACATTATACATGCTTCCCTTAGGCAGCATCATTAGAAGACATAGCATAAATTTTCACTGCTATGCAGATGACACGCAGCTCTATCTATCCATGAAGCCAGGTAACACACACCAATTAGTTAAACTGCAGGAATGTCTTAAAGACATAAAGACCTGGATGGCCGCTAACTTTCTGCTTCTTAATTCAGATCAAACTGAGGTTATTGTACTCGGCCCTGAAAATCTTAGAAATATGGTATCTAAGCAGATTCTTACTCTGGATGGCATTACCTTGGCCTCCAGTAACACTGTGAGGAACCTTGGAGTCATTTTTGACCAGGACATGTCCTTCAATGCACATATTAAACAAATATGTAAGACTGCTTTCTTCCATTTGCGCAACATCTCTAAAATTAGAAATATCCTGTCTCAGAGTGATGCTGAAAAACTAGTTCATGCATTTATTACTTCCAGGCTGGACTACTGTAATTCTTTATTATCAGGATGTCCTAAAAACTCACTGAAAAGCCTTCAGCTGATCCAAAATGCTGCAGCAAGAGTCCTGACAGGGACTAGAAAGAGAGAGCAGATTTCTCCTGTTTTGGCTTCCCTTCATTGGCTTCCTGTTAAATCCAGAATTGAATTCAAAATCCTGCTCCTCAAAACTTTAAATGTTATCATCACACATCTGGCTAAGCAGTCTGAGTGCTGTGGGGAAAAAGCTATCAGGCATTTGAGTGCTCCTTGGTGTGATGAGTGTGACCGAGCTATGTGAGGGCTGACTGTCTACAGTGCAGGTGTCGAGGCCCCGACTTTCTCAGCAGCTCTCACTGTCCTGTCAGTCTGTGTTTGTAATCTGCGGTGCTGTTTCCAAACCAGGAAGAGATACGGTAGGTGAGATTATTTTCAGTGGCACTTCTGTAAAATATACTCATAGCTGGGACGGGAGGTCCACCTCCATCAGCCAGATGACGGAGAGGTCGGTTAGCTCATCTGTACTCTCAAACTCAATGCATCATGGGAATCCCCGGCAGCCTACGTCTATTGCAGCATAACTAAGGGAGGATTCAGGGTCACCTGGTCCAGCCCTAACTATATGCTTTAGCAAAAAGGAAAGTTTGAAGCCTAATCTTGAAAGTAGAGATAGTGTCTGTCTCCCGAATCCAAACTGGAAGCTGGTTCCACAGAAGAGGGGCCTGAAAACTGAAGGCTCTGCCTCCCATTCTACTTTTAAATACTCTAGGAACAACAAGTAGGCCTGCAGTGTGAGAGCGAAGTGCTCTAATAGGGTGATATGGTACTACAAGGTCATTAAGATAAGATGGGGCCTGATTATTTAAGACCTTGTATGTGAGGAGCAGGATTTTGAATTCAATTCTGGATTTAACAGGAAGCCAATGAAGGGAAGCCAAAACAGGAGAAATCTGCTCTCTCTTCCTAGTCCCTGTCAGGACTCTTGCTGCAGCAAAGAGTACAGATGAGCTAACCGACCTCTCCGTCATCTGGCTGATGGAGGTGGACCTCCCGTCCCAGCTATGAGTATATTTTACAGAAGTGCCACTGAAAATAATCTCACCTACCGTATCTCTTCCTGGTTTGGAAACAGCACCGCAGATTACAAACACAGACTGACAGGACAGTGAGAGCTGCTGAGAAAGTCGGGGCCTCGACACCTGCACTGTAGACAGTCAGCCCTCACATAGCTCGGTCACACTCATCACACCAAGGAGCACTCAAATGCCTGATAGCTTTTTCCCCACAGCACTCAGACTGCTTAGCCAGATGTGTGATGATAACATTTAAAGTTTTTTAACATTCATACTGTTTAAGATAATATAATGCATATTTATAGTCTATGAATGAAGTCCTCTTAAATGTTCCCAACATTGTATCTGGCGCTGCACCACTGCTGACGGTTAAACAGAGACAGATAAATGAATCTGTTTATCTTCAGCTGGTGTTCCCTTCATAACAGGAGGAGGGTTTGTTTCTCTGAATGGAGGAAAGGTGACATGAACAAGGGCAAGCTACAGCTCATCAGCCTCCTTTCTAAAGACGCACAGAGGTCAAAGGTCACCCCTTAATGATGCAGTGGTCTTTGTGCTGAGCACTGGAATCTCTTTACTTCAGTGTTGATGCAGGCAGACCCACATAGACAGGATATGAAAAGCGCTGTCAGCCTGTGCTGGTTGTTTAATCTGACAAGTGTTTCACTGATTTAACTTGTCGTGTCCTAAATGTCAGGAGGCATGTGCTAACAGACGGAGCTGCAGAAAAACGGTACAAGTCTGTTATCGTAGGCCTGTTTTATTGGGCCTGTTATGTTGTTAGTTATTCTGAATGGAAAAGAAATAGCGGCAGAAATGAGCTTTCTGTGAAGAGTGGCCATCCTCTCCCTCAGAGTCAGGGTGAGGAGTTCAGAGTTAGATCTGCTACTCCTCGAAAAGAGCCAGCTGAGGTGGTCTCCTCCTGGGTTAGGTGGAGAACGGCACAATGTGCCACGCTTTTTGTTTTTCAGATGTTAATTTGTCATATTTTAATAAAACATGAGCATCTTTTGTAGTAATGTGTTTTCATATCATATTTAACATCAGTTTAAGTTTGTTGTTTCGTTTTCTTCATTGTGTCTTTGGAAGTTACTGTAATGCATTTATATGAATCATTATTACAGTGGGATTTGATATTGTCCATTGAACAGTCCTTAAATTTAACTTGATATCTGAGTGTTTCTCAGTTTTAGACTAGTCAGTCAGTCGGTTAAAATTAGCTGCAAGGAACACCTACAGTTAGGAGGAGGGTTCAGTACAATTTCAGCCTCCACGCTGACTCCTGGGTCGATATCTGCTCAACAAGTGTCACCATCAAGTAGTAATAACACATACATGGCTGCTAATTCAGCACCATGCTTCCCCTGTAAGTACCTGCGGTCATGTGATCAGAGAGTCATGTGATCAAATATACAGCATGTTAACAAGTTAGACTTGAAGTGATGGGATCATTATGTTTGCTCTCTGTTTCCCCACCTGGTTAGAAACCAGCAGCTCTCCTGGAAACACTGAGATGTGATGTATTATTACACTACTGAAGTATCTCTTTCTGATCAGTGTGATATCTGTGACAGGCACCAAGATATCCACTGATGTTTCCCATAATGTCCTAACGTGATGTTTCATTGTACTGAACAGTCTTTCAGCTGAACATGTCAGTAGACTCCGAGTACCATCGAGTTTTTGCCCTGACTCGAGTCCACCATAGTCCCAAAATATAAAGAACACTTGTTTATTTGATCACATTACATGTTGTTGATAATTAAATGAAGCCTAAAATAAGCCTTTTTTAAAACGTGTCATTGGCTCAGAGTTCAGGATGAACTATGAGAGTGTTAAGGGTTCGAAATTGAGGGAAGATACAAAACCAAAATAGTCCAGAAGGGTTAGGTCAGAATAATAGTTTTATTTAAACACACGTGCGGGAAGACCATTACTGCACACATCAGCAAGCATCTTCTCCCAAAATACATTTCAGATTGCTTTTATAATATCAGGGTATTATGACGCCCCCTCATGCGTTTACAAGCACATAATTTGCATCTTAAGAACATTATTTGCCTCTTTTACAGACAATAATCAATTTTAAGAGATAAATGCAGACACAGAAGTCCCCTTTCTGGCATCCATCCAAATGTGGTGATGATCTCAGGCCTTTGAGGTCTCCAGGGGCTGGTCCTCCTCTTTGCGTCACCTGTTGTCAAGAAAACTCTAGTGCAGCATGTTAGCTGAATACATTCAGGCCTCTGCTCAGCTCTGTGTCTGGGTTATATGTGATATATATGTGTTTTGTAAGCATGTGTGCAATCTTTCTTAAGCTCCAGGCTTCTTAACCAATGGGTCACCCAGACATCACGCTGAATTAAGCTTGAGACCTTTAACATACCTGGGAAAGCTTCAACTCTCTTTATGAGCACAAAACTGCAATGTGTGTATAAAGATATAACAATGTAAAAAATGATTATGACTGCACCTGTAATAAAGGTTAATATGGTGTCAGTGTGTTAAATGTCTCCATGCCATCTTAAAGCTATATGTGATATTATTAATGCGATGCTAATGCTATGAGATATATTGTAGCAGTAAAACAATTTCTTTAATTCCACAAGAGTGACGCAGCATCAAATGAAACTGTCTTAATCAATCAGGTGACGTTCCGTACGAGGATCTACCACTGCAACATCAACAGTCAGGGCGTGATCTGCCTGGACATCCTGAAGGACAACTGGAGTCCTGCCCTCACCATCTCCAAGGTCCTACTGTCCATCTGCTCCCTGCTCACTGACTGCAACCCAGGTGAGAGACACACACACACACACACACACACAGATGCTGACATGTATGTAATTTAGCTGTGACAGGCTGACTGATGTGCATAAATCATGTGCTTTACTGTGAGGCTTAAGATGTGTTTGCAGCAGCAGCATCCCAAGAGAACAGACAGGCAGCTGTAGTGATGAAAACAATGATTGTGTGTGCGTGCCTGTGTGTGTGTGTGTGTGTGTGTGTGTGTGTGTGTGCGTGCCTGTGTGTGTGTGTGTGCGTGCCTGTTTGTGTGTGTGTGTGTGTGTGCGTGCCTGTGTGTGTGTGTGCATGCCTGTTTGTGTGTGTGTGTGTGTGTGTGATAGACGGTTAAAAGTTCATAAGATCACGGTGAAAGCTGTGCACACTGTCCATGGTCCTGAAAGTAAAAGTGTAGTTTCAGAATAGTAGTCTAATTTTAATCTGTGTGCAGAGATCAGAAGAAAAGCATCTTCAACCATTCAAATCATTAAAATAAAAATGGCTGCTATTAAAATTCCCTGTGCCTGGATGATCATCAGGGTCGGGTCCAGAGTCAGGGTCATCATTCCTCTTCTCTTACATACTGCCACGCTTCGACCTTTGCTGGGCTATGGAGAAGGCCGTCTTCAGTTCATTCCAAATGCACATCAATCAATCATCTTCATTATAGGCGCTGACGGGGGCATGACTGTAGCACTGCTCTGATTGTAGGGTTGGTTTTGATCCAGTGTGAAATAAGATGTAAGCATGGTCATCATCAACAGATCTGGATCATTTGAAGCACAAGGAAGATACTCCGGACTGACCTACGAGCCCATCTCTGTACTCCACCCCACAGTTCTTGAAAATGTCTGATATTCTGGAAAACAAAGGCATTATGGACAGACCTCACATATTTTGCCTCAGTGTGGATTCTATAATGTCTTGTTTTCCACATAAACACACAAATGTCCCATTCTTTTCCTCCATGCAGCAGTAACTGCCCCTGTGTCGGTTGGGTTGCTTTTTTTGGCATTAATTATGAGTACAATTAGCAGTGAACTGTGGCTCAGTTTGCTTGGTTCATTTGAATCTTTTCCTCCTTCTATTTTGAGAAATGCAAAAATCTCAGATGCAAAGTCTTGTTGCTCTGCTGTCTTTGTAAATACCAGCGGTTAGTAACTAACACGTTGGTAAGTCTGGCACTAAACCGGTTAAACCCCCCCGTCACTGTGTGCAGAGCGGCTCCTGGTTTGGTGTTCAGCCAGCCTGTCCAGAGACGTTGTGAATTTGAGCAGAGTGCTTGTGAGGCCTGAATGAGTTCTTCTCTGCTCTGTCACTTTGCTGAGAGAGTAACCAGCAACACAATCAACAGTCATGCATGTGCCGTTTATCAAAAGATAGGTAGGCACAGGACTACAGCTGGAGGCCGCCATGATCACAGCTGATTTACTGTGCTGTTGCATCAGATCATGTGATACAAGCTTGACATCAGACTACAGGAAAGACTGAGCTCCACGTGTTTGAGTTTCCAGTGCTTGTAATAACATTTCTCTCCCTTCCAATGAGCCGAGGTTTTTGATGAGGCGGTGGTACCACAGGCCAGGTAATCAGCTGTTAGACAGCACCTTATGTCTGTGTGTGTAAACATGTCCTAATAAATGTATACCACTCACACAGATGACCCATCTGTGCCCCAGTAATATCTCACTTCCACCAGAGAGTCTGACGTTTCCAGTAAAGCAGCTGACTGATACAGGCTTTTTAAGACCAGTTCTAATATCTGGTGATTCAACCCCCTGTTTTTCTGTTAGAATGTTCCAGTTTATTTTGACTTACCTGACCGTCCAAAGACCTTCCACAGATCTATTGTACCTATTCAGGATGTCCTAATACACAGCGCATCAAACGTTTTTGCATACAGCACACTAACAATGTGACAGGAGGAAGTGTTACCTAAAAAGTTGTGGTGTAATTCCCGCCTGAAGGTTTTCTAAAAGGAATTTTGGCTGAGACCTGGTCAGAGCCCTTCCCCCACACTGAATAAATACACGATAGCAAGGCAGCTGACCAACCGCTCATCAGACTGTCACATATAGTTTTGCTCTTCCACAGCGGTATTGACGAGCGTGCCTAAAGCCTGGCTGTGTCTTTTATATTATGAGTTTCGGAGAATTCATTTAGACTGCGAGAAACGTCACATCTGCCGTATCAGAGCTGCTGTCAACAGCACTTTTCAGCATGTGACAGCCAACATGTGGTTAAACATGTCTGCTGTTTGTTCTTGTATTCCAGCTGACCCTCTGGTTGGAAGCATCGCCACACAGTACCTGACCAACAGAGCCGAGCACGACAGGATAGCCAAACAGTGGACCAAGCGCTACGCCACATAGAGCAGCTCCACTTCTAAAGGACCCCAGCTCCTACCCCAACCAACACACACACACACACCTCCTCTCTTCTGGAATCTATGGAAGCACACCCGCCCCTGTCATCCACCCTCCCCGACCCCCGAGATACGAACTGTTATTTGTTCCATGCTGACTTGAAAAGCTTCTTTTTTATACAAAGAGTCTATTGGGATTGTATTTTCCAATACACTGAATGTTGATATGGTCATGAAAAGCTTTAATACTGTTATTGTTCTGTTGATGTTGTTGTTCTTATTCTTGTTGCATTGTTTATAACATTGTTGCCACCCGTGTCATTCTCTTTATCTAAAAGCGTGCGTGATGATTTCCTCCCGTTTCATGTGATGTAAAAATGTTCATACTGAGTGAGTGCATTTCATTTTGTTTGTGTTTTTTCCAGCTCATGGTCAATATTAGTGCATGGCATCAGGATATGTGTTCATGTAGTGGACATCTAGTCCCGATATTTCTGTTCAGGCAGAACTGTGGCATGGAGTGAGCCCATCATCATGTATGACAATAGTGCTTAGTTTGCTGTACACTTAATGCCTTGTGAGAACATACATACTCATCGAATACTCAATAAAACACTGGCTGTCATGTGACACAGCTTCTCTCAGTCTGTTGTTTTAATTCAACACTGCGTGATGTCAGTGCGTGCTCATCGCTGTGACCACTTCCTGTCAGAAATGAGCTGTCAGAGGCTCACCGCAGAGACTGAATGATTAGAAGGTGAGAGGTTATTCCCCTCTGGGTCAGACATGATTGTTAATGTGGCATCTGATGCAGTGTTTTCACAGTCACTTTCTAGTAACGTGTAGTAACGTGGATTCATTCTACTCGGTCACGCAGTACAGACTCGCTTGTTCCCCAGTCAGTCACAGCTGTACACTTATGTAACAGTGTGTCTTACTTCCTCTTTGTGCTGTTAGACAAAAAACAGAGTTCGACAACACAAAGCGTCGTGACTGAGAGTGCACGTTCAGTCCTTATGGCAAGGACCTGCGTCCCTCAGTGCTGCTGGTCACTGATGTTCTGTCTGCGAGCCGTTTGGTTTCAGAATCAAGTGAACGAGGTGGCAGTACCTCCTTAGCCCTGAACTATGCCTGCAGGCGTTCATCACCAACAAATTAACTCCAGAGCAAAAAGCACGGCTAAATACTTAAAGTGGAATGTCCTCATCTAAGTTTGTGCAGACGCGGTTTACTTTTCAAACATTAACAATAAAACCATCCTGCATGCTGACACATTTACTTTTAGACTCTGTAGTCCAGGGTGAGCTTTCTTTTCTTATTGTTCCCAGTGACATGTTTGGAAGATGCTCTGACCACCACATGTCGGGTCAGTGACGTCTGGGCTCCCTCTTCAGTCCTCCTCTAAGACTAAGCTGACTCAAGATGAAAACAATGGACTTCCTCATGCATTTGTCATAATTCAGAGTTAAAAACAAAACAAATCTTTAGTAGTACATCAGACCGTTGCACTTTTATTATTTGCAATGTTGACCTGTTTGTCATGACACTATTTTACTTCCTCGTGTCCTTGAAATGTGTTGATAAAGATTTTAAAGTCCTCTCAGAGAGCTCCTATCCTGACCGTAGCTTCTAGCTTGATTACTTCTAAAATCATATTTCCTCAGTCTGCAGCTGTGAGCACAAATCCTGAAAAGCATTTTGTTTTAAACACAACTTAACCACCTTTGAGGTTCATAGCTGCTGTCAAATCATCTCTGCAAGATATTTTCAGCCCTTTGTTTACACTTTCCACGAGTGTCCTATGTAGTCCAAGGAGCTTTGAAGAAAAAGCGTCTGGACTTCTTTGAGTTGTTTGAAGACGTTTCACCTCTCATCCGAGAAGCTTCTTCAGTAAGAAGCTTCTTCAGTTCTAGGGTCAAATGGTGGAGACTCCCAGATTTAAGCCCTGTGGGAGTTTCCCCCCAAGAGGGACAAAGGACCCCCTGATGATCCTCTACCTAATCACATGAGCCAAGGTGTGAATTTTAGGGTGTAAGTCACAATCAGCCAGGGTTTCAGGTGAGCTCTTTGCGAAACCTAGCCCCACCCTATCATGTGATTTCCTGAGGTCTGATGGCCCAGGGTGTGAGTGGGCGTTAAGGCGTCTGGGAGGGGATCTCAAAACCGGATTATAGATGGCAGACAGTTGGTGTCGTAAGCCACCACCAGATGGCTTCCTTTGCTCCTCTTTCAAACCATCTGTCATCTCTGTCCAAAATGTGAACATTGGCATCCTCGAAAGACTGACCTTTGTCCTTTAGATGGAGATCGACCGCTGAGTCTTGTCCCATGGAGGTGGCTCTTCTATGCTGTGCCATGCGTTTGTGAAGTGGCTGTTTGGTCTCTCTCCTGTCTTCCTTCTCTCACCCCAACCGGTCGCAGCAGATGGCCCCGCCCCTCCCTGAGCCTGGTTCTGCTGGAGGTTTCTTCCTGTTAAAACGGAGTTTTTCCTTCCCACTGTCGCCAAAGTGCTTGCTCATAGGGGGTCATATGATTGTTGGGTTTTTCTCTGTATGTATTATTGTATTGTGCACAATAAAGCGCCTTGAGGTGACTGCTGTAGTGATTTGGCGCTATATAAATAAAATTGAATTGAATTGAATTCCTTGCTGCACTGTACAGCATACACTACATTGTTAAGTTCGTGTTTAGGAGTTTTGTCTTTCGGATGAACCCGTTTTTGTCTGAGTGTGTTGCTGGGTCTGAAGTACACTGGGATGTCATGTTTGGAGAAAACTCTCCTGAGTTTCTCTGATACACCGGCTACATAGGGGATGACAACGTTGTCGCGTCTGTCTTTCTGTTCCTCCCTCATGGTGTCTGATCTTCTTTTCTGTGCATCTTCACCCAATTAGGATAACCGCATGTTTTAAGTGCTTCCTTTACATGTGTGTGTTCCTTCTTTTTCCCCTCAGGCTTAGAGGGAACATGTTCTGCCCGGTGGTGTAGCGTCCTAATGTCTCCAAGTTTGTGTTCCAGAGGGTGGTGGGAGTCAAAGAGGAGGTACTGGTCCGTGTGTGTGGGCTTCCGGTAAACTTCAATGTTGAGGTTCCCATTCTCTTCAATGTGCACAGCGCAGTCCAGGAAAGGGAAAAAGTTATCCTTTGTGTCTTCCCTGGTGAACTTGATGTTTTTATCCACAGCGTTAATGTGAGCGTTAATGTGTGTTTTGATTTTGACCCAGGTGTCGTCTACATATCTGTACCAGTGGCTGGGTACTCTCCCTTTAAAAGAGCCAAGAGCCTTTCTTTCCACTTCCTCCATGTAAAGGTTGGCTACAATAGGTGACACGGGGGAGCCCATGGCACAGCCATGTTTTTGTCTGTAGAAGCCTTCGTTGTATTTGAAGTATGTTGTGGTGAGGCAGAGGTCTAACAGTGTGCAGATCTGATCGGGTGTGAAGTTGGTCCTGTCTTCCAAGGAGCTGTCTTCTTGTAGTCGTTTTCTGACAGTCTCCACTGCTTCCGTGGTGGGTATGCAAGTGAAGAGAGAGACTACGTCAAAGGACACCATGGTTTCATCTGGATCCAGGGTAAGTTTATGGATCTTGTCGGTGAAGTCGGTGGAGTTCTTGATGTGGTGTGGGGTGTTCCCTACAAGTGGTGCTAGGATGGTAGCAAGGTGTTTCGAGATGTTGTAAGTGGCTGAGTTTATGCTGCTAACAATGAGTCTGAGTGGGACACCTTCTTTGCATTCATACTACTTACAGCCCTCATGAACTCACATACTCAAGAGTGACTGCTGTGCATGCAGGTGATGTCGTGATTAATGCTGAGGTCTTAGGGGTGGACGTTATGGGCCAGGTGTTATCATGAAAGTACTGTGGAAGTGAAAGCTCTACCTGGATTTAAACAAGGACATGAAAAGCTGAATGTGGCTTGCACAGCTAGAGGTCTAAGTGTGACTGCCCCCCTGCTATCAGTGGTTTGTGTTTCCATGGTTTGCATAGACGCTGCAGAGCATGGCTCAGAGTGATGGAGTGTTCTCCTTTTGTTTCACAGCTGCCAGGCAATAAAACCTTCAATCTAGTCAAAATCCATCCTTTAACTATCAAACATCCCTCATCTGTCTCCACAGCTATGAAATGTGAGATGTTTTAAAATCTCTCACAAAGATAATAACTTACAGAGAACACAACAAGATATTTATGTGTAGATCAAATCAAGATATTCAACAACATGTGTGCACAAGTAAACCATCCAAGGTGTGCTCTCAGTGTCAGGGGAACAACATGAGAATAGCCCCACCAAGGCTGGAGACGGAGCATACAGGAGAAGGATGCAACACATAACAGCAAAGCTCATTGGCTAACAGAGCTGAGAGCAGAGCACAGCAGCCTTCCTGAGCAGGCTCCAGTAACCATCACAGTGACAGACATCCAAGAACGGGTCTCCAGCATGAGGAGTTGGACAGCATCTTGTGCAACATACATATCAAAGAAGAACCTTTCATGTGCAGTGAAGATATTTACCTGTGGACACCTTTAAAACAAGGACTGATTTACTGTAATTCACTGTTGGAATTTGTGATTCCAACATTTTGTGATTTGTACCTGCAACAGTTCCCACGATGCCTTTTTATAGACCAAGTACAATAAAAATGAATGTGTTTGGAGGAACCTGAATAAATCTACTGGGAGAACAGTGGGTTGGATTACAGTGAATTACAGGCGCAGCAGTCACAGTAAACTACAGACACAAACACTTGTCGATGACAAAGCTACATCCAGCTTTGCTTTGTGCAGGAGGCCCTGCTTAGCCCTGCTTTTGGTTTCTGTGGGAAATTCACTTGTTACAGCAGCACAGTGGACTAAAAGAAAAGCTGAGTGGGAGATATATTAGAAAAAATAAAAACAAAATAAAATAAATAAGAAAAATAGTGTGGAACAATGTGATGGTTACTTTATACAGTCAAAAACACATTGTTTCTTCTTTATAAGTATATAATAATAATATAGATGTATTTTTAAAAAGCAGCAAGCTGATCTTTTTGCCACCTCCTCCCATTATTCACACACTGCAGATGTAATGTTGTGAAGGAGAGGTGTGCTTACACACACACACACACACACACACACACACAGTGAAATGTAGGTGATCAATAGAAGTGAAAGGCCAAAGTTGTTCTTTGAATAAATAAGAGCCTAGACTCCAAATAAGATTACTATGGATGCGTAGCATGTTGGAGGCAATAAGCCAAGCAGGTGATCATCATGCTGAACAACACAAACACTACATGCCACAGTTTTAGTAGAGGGGACCTGATGTTGAATCTCTTCTTAGAGCTTTCATTCTGAATATTCACAAATACATTTATAGGCAGAGAGAGCAAGCTGGGGCAGGACGTGCAGCAGGTGAGGGTGGATAGAGACGGAAGTGCTCTAACAAGTGAAACGTGTGTGGAGAAGGTGGAAGGAGCACTCTGAGGAGCCGATGAATGTGGAAAATGAGAAGTGGAGCATGGATGGAGGACAATTAGCGAATCAGGATGTGCAGAGTATTAGCAAGGAGGAAGTGAGGGCAGCTATGAAGAGCATCGACAGTGAAAGTGTGGTTGGTTCAGGTGACACGCCTGTGCAGGTACGGGGATGTCTAGGACAGACAGAGTGGAGTTTTCTACCCACAGTCTCGGGGAGTGAGAGGATGCCTGCAGAACGGAGAAAAACTGTATTTGTGCTGATTTTCAAGAACAAGGGTGATGTGCAGCTGGCAAACCACAACCATGAAGCTGTGGGAGAGAATTACTGAAGCTGGGTCAAGACGAGAGGTGACGATCAGTGAGCAGCAGTCAGGCTTCATCCAGAGAAACAGGACTACAGACGTCAGGGATCCAAGAGAAGAACTGTGGAACTGTGTGAGGAAGTCCGGAGTGGCAGAGCAGTCTGTGAGGACAGGATGTACGAGGAGGGTGAGAAGGGGTGAGGTGCGAGGCAGGAGTGACAGATGGGATGAAGACAGGATCGGCGACCGCTGAAAGGAGCAGCCAGAAGAAGATCATTTGCAGTTACTCAAGTGACCACAAACTAATTACAGTCTTAACGTGCAATTCTACAGATCCCTGAAGACCCAGGATGTTTTTGTTTAAGTGCTCAAGATGATCATTTCAGGATTTAAAAAGAGAAAGTCTTGTAATATTTTAGAGTGATGCTACAGGTGGAGAAAACGATGGAGTATGGTTCATTTATGCTGTTGTTGTCTTAAAAGTCTTAATATTTTGAGTATAAACATCTTCAAATTCATCTTAAAAATGCTTTTCACACAGTACTAGTAGACCTAGTAGTGGGTTTGATGTGTTACCATCTGCATACTGATCATTCCAGGCAACATTTTTCCAGTCTTCTCAATTTTGGTGAAGCCCATAGTGTTGTTGTCAGCTGACAGGAGCCATGTACTGTCCTTTAAATGAACTCAGTGCAGCCATTCTCAGGCTGAACATTAACAGTAGACAGGTTTTATTACTACACAGTAGTAAGGTGTGCTTGGGTTCTTACATCATTTCTGTTAGTACATAACTAATCCAAATGTGGAACATCCACGTGTGGATAATAACACAAAATGTGCTGCATGACAGTGGAGACGCGTGCTACGGCATGGCGGCAGGGTGTCGCTGGCTCCAGTGATAAACTGGTTCATGGACAGGTAATGGCTTTCTTTTCAAATGAATGTTAAACAGCTTCTGTTATGACTGCATGACAGAAGCATAACAGCATCCTTTGTCCAGTGTGTCCATCATCCTTCACTGCACATGTCCAAACCATCTGAGCCTTGCTTCTCCATTGTTGAAACGGTCTATTTAAACCTAAACCAGGATCTTTTTGTAAATGCCACAAAATAGTTTTTATGCCAAATACTTTGGGCGCATAATCCAAACCAACTTATGCGTGAGAACACCGAATAACGCAGAAGATGAATGATTTATGGCAGGAAGCCAAAAGGGAAACTCCGCCGACTAGTGGCAGCTGCGGGACCAACACTTCCTGTCAGAGGCGCGCTAGAGCCATTGCGAACGCCAAGTTGGTTTTTGTTATTGTTCGCAATAGTACCAGGAAGTACACTGTCAGAACCTACAAAATAAAAGCACCACATCTCAATTGGCAAATCCAGCTGTTGACACCTCATAACATATATAAATACACTTCTCAAGACCCATACCAATCATTTTAGGTCAAGCAAAAGGATGAACCCTGTGTATTTGTAAAAATTAAAAATATAATGTCAACATAGGTTAAGCAACATTTTGGAATTGCAAAAGTAAAATAGTACTACCACTACCACTATACCTACTACACTACTATTACTATTATTATTCTTTTTTAAAATTATTATTATTAGTCGTAGTAGAATTTCGCACTTTTGCTGCAGAAAAAATGTTTTGTCTTTAAAGGGTCCCACTAGAATGGACCTATACAGTACTGTAGGTAGTAAAGTGGGCCCCGTGAATAATAGAGGTGTGTGAATAAAATAATAATAATTAACAGTACAACAACTTTTGTATCGTTATCATCTTCATTTTAATATCATTTTTGAAAGGGTCATATAAGGTATTATACTTTTAAGGATAAATATATACTATCTTGTTCTTTTGCTGATGTATTTTCTTGTGTTTTCTACAGTCATTGTGTGTGACCAATTATTTCCATGAGTTTAATGTGCTTTTATTTTGTAGACTTCGGCCGGAAGTTTCAGTTTCCGTACTGTAGCGCGTGAACCTGACGGCGGTGAGTGTAGTCAGGCGGCGGAGGCACGCGCGCACAGGCTTTGCACACACACACAAAGAAAGGTATCTAACAGGAGATATTTGTATAACGGCTCATAATATTGTAACACTGCGTGTCGTGTGTATGTTGCGGAGGGCGTTCGTTTGACAAACGCGCCCCTTTAATCGTCAGAGGAGAGTTTAGGACTGTGTGCATCCTGTGGCTGGGTCAGTGTCGACGGATGTAGCTTTAAAAATGCGAGGAAAAGCTTTGAGCGAACGGCGGGTTCTGTTTGTTTCTTTCTGACGTCGTAATGTGAGGCCTGAAAAGCAGCTTGACAGCACCGAAGGAGCTTCCTGACTCCTTTATCCCAAAGTTTCCCGCAGCTGAACATCGTTGAGGTGTAGCATCGGGGTTCGACTGCGACATCGCCCCGTCGATGCGTTTCTGCTTTTCCACTCACAGGTCGGTGTGAGGTGGTGTTTTGGTCCCTGGTGTTGATCAGAACCGGGCCCAACTGCTCCATCAGATGGTTTCCTTTGTCGCAGTCCAACAAGCTAAAAATAACAGCCAACATTAGCTAAGGTCACAGAGGGAAGTGCTCCTCACATGGGGAGGATTTAAACTAGTCCAACCAGTTTACTCGGCCAGTGTCTGCTCCAGGCCTGCTTCGTAATGTGATGGAAGCAGCCGTGGCTGCACACTATAGCTTTACAGTATATAAATAGAAAACGCCAACCTGTTACAGATTACAGTTAACGCATGTATTCTATGAACATTTCTATGTTTCAGTGCAGTTAGAGCTTAAACAGCTCAGTGGCAGCCGTGGGCATGTTAGTGGGCATGTTAGTGGGCCGTGTCAGCTGTAGTAGGGGCATTTTAATACGTCAGAGTAAGGAGACGTGTTCTCCCGAGTCCTGCAGCAGCTCCAATATTTTCGTTTTATTATGAAATATCGTTTTAAAATGAATGTTCATTTCCCAGGCTCGGTATGTCGGATGAAGATTCCCGTGCCAGCACAAGCTCTTCCTCTTCTTCATCTTCGACCCATCAGCAGCAACAGCAGGAGGCAAACCCCCCAAAGAAAAGGGAAAGTAAAGCCAGCATGAGCAAAACCTCCAAACATCTGTCCACCAGTGCTAAGAGGTGAGTGCAGTGATGCTGGGTGGAGTAGAAGAGCTTTGGCAGGGTGGAAAGTTTGACGTGACTCTTACAGGCGTCGGTTTGTGGTGATTTTTGCAGAGCAGCTTTGTTTCTGGTTATTGTCATTCCTCTTTGTGGCCTTACAGTAACGCATTTCACTGACTCTGATCTGATTTTGCAGAATTCAGAAGGAATTGGCTGACATCACATTGGACCCTCCACCAAACTGCAGGTGAGTCATTTGTAACACCTGGCTCACTGACGTGTGTTTCAGTGGCGCTGTGGTCGGTTTTCTTCTCGAATAAAGACTTTATGATCTGTCACAAGTTAGTTTGTCAGTGTACAGAATTCTTTATTCATGTTCATGTCGGCGTCTGTTTGCCAGAGTGGAATAAAAATAAGACCTGTTTGTGGGCTAACAAATGATTGGTGAGCACTTCCTAAATAGATCCTGATATAATGCTCTTTCTTAACTGTCTTATTTGTGGTTGTTGAACAAGAAAAACCAACTTCTGACCTCATGATTATGTCAGAATATCACTGAAAACGCTGAGTCATTCAAAATGAAAATAAAATAACCAGGCTACACTGAAAGCAGACTGTTTTCTGGCTGACTGGAGTGAAAATCAAAAGATGTCCAGGTGGAGGTCTTTATCTACACCTGCTCGCTGTACATCTGTGGAACCTAGAGGTTTGGAAGAACAGGCTCCTGGTGGGGATTCAGGTCTCCTGCCAGTGGAACAGCTTGTTTGCCAAATGCGGTGTGTCAGACGGGTCTGGCAGGTTTAGACACATGCTGCAAAAGTGAATGATCAGCATGTGCTGCATGTGGCGCAGCTACTGGAAGTCTCCTGCTATTATTTAACATCCTGTATGTTGCCGAGGAGTTTCAGTCAGCACACACCTGGCTTTGTAGAGCTTCCTTAAGTCTGTTTGTTTGGTATATCATCATGGGATTGATTCTTCTGTGCCGCTGAAGTAAAACCAGTACAGGTTTTTTGTTTTTGTTGACACAGTAAGTGCTCCGAGCCGAGCCAGGTGTAGGAGTAGGAGGGGTTCCTGTAGGAGGGGATCTCGTCTGAATCTGCAGTCATGATATCTGGACATTAAAGGCAAGGTGATTAAATGGCATGTTACATTGACATTTACATTGTTGAACACCCGTCTTTATTGCTAAGCTGTTTTTACCCCTCAGTTGTAAATGGCTGATGGGGTGTTGTTGAAGTTGGTGTAAACCTGCAGTTCAGATATAGAAGACACGACAAATACAAAAGCCTTGATTAGCTTCAACAGCAAATGTGGAACAGCTCACATCCAACACACTGAACTTGTGCATAACAAGACCTCTTTACCCACTGACCCTTAAATTATGTTTCCACTGTTCCTTTAATATCCAGAGAGCTCATCAAACCGATTAGCCCACACTGGCACTGAACCAGTCTTTGTTCAGCCTGCATCAGTATCTCCTTTGTGCTTCAGCCGGTGAGTTGAGGATGTGATAAGCTTTTTATGGGATGGGGACTCTGCTGGGCGGCCAGGGGGACAACCTGAACGACCAAGTTTGTGAATGCTATAGCTCAAGAGTTTAAAATTTATACCACAGGTGCATCTACCAAAAGTCTTGCGACCTTGACCTCTAGGTCAGAGGAGTCCGGCTAGGTAGCGATCAGTAATTTTCCCAGACTCCTTCATAGGCTTCTTGGCTGTTCAATATCATCCTTTGATTTATTGTAGGTTCAGTCCTCAAGTTATTTATTTAGTTTTGTATAGAAATTGAAGGTCTAAGCACGTCAAAGAGAACAAAACATGAAGAAGAAAATCTGAATGGTGTTTAACATTCTCACCGTGCTCCTCAGATTAGCTCCTAATCTGTCACAATGCCGTCTTTGTTTTGACCGAGCTGCTGCTGTTCTCTCCTTAGTTGTCTTTAGAAGATGGAAATGATTTGGAAACTTTTGTTTCAGACAAAACTCTGTTTAGTGATTGTTCACACCCCACCGAACACATTTAAGAAGAAGGTGTGTGTGTGTGTGTGTGTGTGTGTGTGTGGCGTGCGTGTGTGGCTGGCGTGTGTGGTGTGTGTGCGTGTGTGCGTGTGGCGTGCGTGCGTGGCTGGCGTGTGGTGTGTGCGTGTGTGGCTGGCGTGTGTGTGGCGTGCGTGCGTGCGTGCGTGCGTGCGTGTGTGCGTGCGTGTCCTCTCATTCTGAATCATTCTGTTCAGTTTCACAGTTTGGGTTCTTCCTGCTTCATTTACAATCTGCTCATCACCGTATGATCCAGCTGTGCTCTGCAGATGTTGCTCACATGCTGATGAGTCATTTTGGTTGTCGTCTCATTTCTGTCAGAATTCGTCAGCTTCCCGTCTTAAATTGGACATTGGAGAGAAGTCTTGTGACTAGTTTCCCTCGTCGTCAGCGCTCCTCTGTTAACACTAAGACACTGACCACTGGCAGTCCTGCACACGCCCCTTTTCCTTTACTACAGCCCTGCAGGCGTCACAGCCGTACTGCCTCCTGGTTTCATTCACTGTTTATCTCCATGCTGCCTCTTTGATTTAGTGCTTACTTCCCAATTCTCCACCTTTTCTCTCGTTCTTGTCTTGTGCTTGCAAACATCATATCTCCTCTTGGAATGTTGTCAGATTCCTGACATTCCATGGTCAGTGCACAGGGAAGCTGAGGAAAGTTTCAAGTTGTGTCCAGTAGGGTAATTAGTGCTGCTGAGGTTTAGTAATGATTTATTTTAACATGTTTCTTGTTGGTCCTCCTAATCACATAGCTACAGAAACAGGCAGTTCCTAACGTGAGCCACATGTACATGAGCCCTCTGTTTAATAACAGTGGCCATCTCGGTCCACGTGTCTGCAACAGTTTCTTTACAGCTATATAAATCCTGCTCCCCAGTCTTTACTCTTCCTTGACCTTTGACAGCCTCATAAAGCAGTGCTGAGCTGCTGCACAGATATAAGTCTTTCACTTCCTCTAACCTGTCAGCAACTGACGCCGTTGGGTTTTGATACCTTCTTTGGACCAAGTAACATGTATGTGTGACGGATAATCTAAGCATTAAATATATAACCAGTTTAGAAGCCATATAAATACATCTGAGCTTTTGTTCAGATACCTTTTGCTTTCCACATGGAGAAGGTCTGAGCATGCTACCAGTGACAGATGGGTTTAAGATGGAGGTGGGATTAAATCAGGGATTGACCCTGAGCACCTGATTGTTTGCTGTGGTGATGGACAGGTTGACAGATGAGGTCAGGACTCTCAGAGGGCTGTGATGCTTGTGGTCTGTAGTGAGCAGAGAGCCGTACAGGCAGAACACACCAGAGGGAGACGGTTATAACAGCGACTCTGCAAGCAGTAGAGGAAGTGAAGGTGGGTTTAAAAACCTGTGAAAGACAAAGTTTACAAGGTGGAGATGGCGAAGCTGGAAGTGGCAGAGTTGAAGACGCTAAGATTTACAGACTGAACAAGATTAGACAGAAGTGCTTAAGAAGGACAGCTCAGGTGGAGCATTTCAGAGACACTATTAGGCTACGTTCACACTGCAGGTCTTAATGCTCAATTCCGATTTTTTGATCAAATCCGATTTTTTTGTCTGCTTGTTCACACTACAAATAAAATGCGACAGCAAACGCGCTCTAGTGTGAACGCTCAAAGCGGCCCGCATGCGCAAAAGAAGACGTCACACACAACGCGCTCTGTTTAGACCCAGAGCAACAATATTGTTTGACTGATGGCCCTTAATATAAAGACTTCGGACTTTATGTTTCCAAATTTTGCTTTAAGTTATTTTGTTATTTACATAATAATGTAAATAACCTAATAATGATCCTTATTGCTGTTTTAGAGGAGCGCTGCTTCAAAGGATAGTTGCAGATTTCTGTCAGAATCTGCAGATTATACAGTACAAATAAAATGTTCACGTTTCTCCAACGTTGTCTTCCCAACAGTTTCACTGACATCTACACTGGATGGCCAGGAAGCGTTCGCGATGTCTTCTCCGGCGCTGATAATTGGCGTCTGTCTTGTGTCAGTGACGTAAAAGACGGATTTAATGCGACATGACCGTTCAAACAGCAGTCGCTTTCTAACACATCGGATATGTATCGGATTCAGTACCACATACGAAAGTGACCCAGATCGGATTTGTGCCGTTCACACTGTCATGATCGGATACGGGTCGCATAGGGTCAGAAAAGTCGGATTTGATGCGCTTTCGCCTGCAGTGTGAACGTAGCCATAGAGAGCAAAAGGTGACGTGGTTTGGACGTGTGCAGGGAGGGATGGTGGATAAAGGATGAATACGGAGCTCCATCCTCCCCTTGTTGATGGCAAGAAAATGGTAGTGCTCTACTACTGTAGGTGTACTCGTGGTCAAAAGTAAACAGGCACGTGAGGTTCTCTTTGATTTATGATTTTAAGAAGGTATTGAAAGCTTTTATAACCTGTGAAAGAGTTTTGGAGCCTGTGTGGGTTCGATGAGAGCCTGTACATGTCTGGATGTTTTCTGTCTTCTGGTTATTGATTTCCATTTTATTTGAGCCTAGAATAGTTTTTGTTTTAGGATGGATGATGTATCACTCTGGAATCGTTTTCAGTGAGGCAGTATCAGCGCTACAACATGATATTCATTTTGTATCATCTTCATAAAGCACTGAGAGAACATTTACAGGCTGATGCCGTTAGATTAAATTGGAGGTACTGTAGGGAGCGTGGAGCTGTTGTATTGAGTCTCCTCTCTGCAGTCATTGGACTGTCTCAGTCAGGAGGCTTATTACAGTGTTTCTGAGAGAGAGAGCAAAGTTTTGAGTTGGAGCAGAATAAGAGGCTCATTCAAACATGAGCACTGATTAATGTGGACTCTGTGCCGAGGCAGGAATATTGGGAAAAGGGAACAGCCCTCAACGTGGGCTTTGAGTGTGACAAGAAGACTGTGTATAGGGTAACAATGTCAGAGGACAGCTGGGAGAGAGCCACAGCCTGATACAAGATACACACTGATACTGAATCACTTCAGGGTTTATTGGAGGTTTATGTAATCCTATTCATTACCCAAATGTAACTAATTACAGGGAGACCATCAGCCTTGCTCAGTATTTGTCTGGATGAATGAACTGCATTAGAGCTTCATCCTGCCAGATAAAGCATCGCCCCTCCACACTTTTTACTTTAAAGTTGGATCATCAGGTCATGAATTAGTTCCAGCTTGTCCTTTCCCAGTGTTGACAGTATTGATATCAGAAGTCCTGGGATAATCCAAACAGCCTACTACTGTCTGTTTTATTAATTTGATTTCACACAGTGTGGAAGCACTTTAATTTTTATAGATGGGGAGGTCATTGTGTGTGCTGTGGATGTTTCCAGTGTTGGTTAGACGAACTACGACGACTATCGCTGAGTCCATGTTATTGTTTATCAAATGTGAAGTATATTTGTGCTCTTCTTTTGCTGCTGGTTCAGTGAATTTTGGTCGGAGCGTGACGAAACCTGCAGTTTTGGAATCTGGGAGAGCTCAGCTTTTAGACAAGGTGCTGTTTGGCTACATGAAGTCAAGAGTTCATGGCTTTGTTGTTTGTGTTTAGATACATTTTGCGAAATGACATAACTGCTCTTTAACTGTTTGGTGGTTGTAGGAATGGTTTATATGAGCTTTAGCTGAGATTCTGAGGTTTCTGTGGTTACCACACATGTTGATATTTACATCAAAAACTTGACTTAATGGAGGCTTAAACTGCAGCTCACCCCCTTTGCCCCTGGTTCTGCAGGCGTTGGGGCTCAAGACATAACAAGGATGATTCAGTGCAGAGAGGTCTATTAACACATAGTGAGTGAAGAAGAAACACCTAGTCCATCATGGGAATCCCCGGCAGCCTACGTCTATTGCAGCATAACTAAGGGAGGATTCAGGGTCACCTGGTCCAGCCCTAACTATATGCTTTAGCAAAAAGGAAAGTTTTAAGCCTAATCTTGAAAGTAGAGATAGTGTCTGTCTCCCGAATCCAAACTGGAAGCTGGTTCCACAGAAGAGGGGCCTGAAAACTGAAGGCTCTGCCTCCCATTCTACTTTTAAATACTCTAGGAACAACAAGTAGGCCTGCAGTGTGAGAGCGAAGTGCTCTAATAGGGTGATATGGTACTACAAGGTCATTAAGATAAGATGGGGCCTGATTATTTAAGACCTTGTATGTGAGGAGCAGGATTTTGAATTCAATTCTGGATTTAACAGGAAGCCAATGAAGGGAAGCCAAAACAGGAGAAATATGCTCTCTCTTTCTAGTCCCTGTCAGTACTCTTGCTGCAGCATTTTGGATTAACTGAAGACTTTTCAGTGAGTTTTTAGGACATCCTGATAATAAAGAATTACAGTAGTCCAGCCTGGAAGTAATAAATGCATGAACTAGTTTTTCAGTGTCACTCTGAGACAGGATATTTCTAATTTTAGAGATGTTGCACAAATGGAAGAAAGCAGTCTTACATATTTGTTTAATATGTGCATTGAAGGACATGTCCTGGTCAAAAATGACTCCAAGGTTCCTCACAGCATTACTGGAGGCCAAGGTAATGCCATCCAGAGTAAGAATCTGCTTAGATACCATATTTCTAAGATATCGTGATAAAGCCTAAAAAGAGAGTTTCCTCATATCGCCCAGCCCTAATAGGAAGTAATAGAATATCTGTTGTTGGCACAATCTGGATCTTGACTGAGGTCTTTTGTTGTTACACTCACATGTACACAGCTCAGAAAAAGCAGTCCTCTTTAATCAGAGCACAGCTTCATGTCAGTTAAACTGGGATATTGATCTGGTCAGTTAAGTAGCAGAGGGCGCTGTCAGTCAGTTTCAGTGTTAATGAAAATAACAACAGCTGCAACAATGAGACAGCCCCAAACAGGAATGCTTGTACAGGTGGAGCCCACTGACATGCTTCCACTCCTCACCTTTTGACTGGGTCAGGGTCACTACTGGCAGCATGAGGCGATACGCTGGAGAGGTTAGACAGGTAGCCCAGGTCCTCCAGGATGACACATCAATATGTGCTGTTACCAAATAGTGTTCCTTTTTTTTTTTTTTTTTTTTTTTTTTCCAAGCTTCTTTGTTTAAAAAAGGTTTTCCTTTGAAAATTCCACTCAACTGAATTTGAGAGCAAAAAGCATACCACATACAGAAACAAAGACAATCATTTGTGCAACCTTTGATTGGAGAGCACGGGTGTCAGCTTTGGTTTTTGCTCATTTCAGCTGGCTGAGTCAGAGACCGCTCCTTCCAGAGACATGATTATTCAGTGGTCGTGTCCAAATTCATGGGCTGCATCCTCCTGAGGCCGCATTTGTAGACCGATTACGTCACAGCGACGCGCCGAAGGCTGTCCAAATTCGTAGACTCCTCCGAATGCAGCCAACAAATGCGTCCTCCTTTTCCCCGAATTTGAAGGATGGGTCGGGTGTGTCCTTCGTGGCCCACCATATCCCAGAATTCATAGCGCGGCCCAGCCAAACTCCAGTTTCCGGCAATGGCGGCCGGTACTAAGTTTTAAAATTACTTTTATTAATCTTTCTGGGTCACAAAATAAACTTTTAACATATTTTCAGGCGAGAATGTAGCTGTGTAAACTTCAAATATCTGCTCGGTTTATCAAGGTATTGCATATTTGCAAAAGTGCTTCGACGTTTTCGGAGACGTCTGTTACCCACCAGCTCGATAGCAAGCCGAGAGCTCGAGGGCCACTGAAGCCGCCGAGAACGGCACAACTCCCGGCACATCATTTTCAGATCACCGCGGACTTTCGCTACTCAGGTTAAACGTAATATATAAGTCACTTAGACAACCTAAAAATGATATTGTTTGGCTTTTTTATTTCAGTGTTTTATTTGTTCGTGAGTAAATCGGTTTGGCTGAGATTAAAGTTATTAGATTAGATTAGATAAAATAAAACTTTATTAAACCCCCGGGTGGTTTTCACACAGCTGAATAAACGTCAAACAGAAAACTGATTAAACAGAAGTGTGAGATGGTCGAGAATTTACGCCAGTGTCCTGTTATATTTTAGATAGCAAGGAGCAGACGGCCGAGTTTATTAAACTCCACCGAGACAGCGGTGACGTTAATCAGAAGGCTAGACCGTCCCATTTCACAGCCGTTTACTTCCGGCCTACCCGACCTTCTGAGGACCCGGCCCACGTAGACCGCGAAGGCCGGGTCCTCAGGAGGATGCAGCCCATGAATTTGGACACGACCAGTGACATCAATTATAGCATTACCTAGGGCTGCACGATTAATCGTTAAAAAATCGCGATCTCGATTCATACTTATGTGCGATCTCATTTCCAAATGACAACGATTTAAAAAAAAAAAAAAAAAAGACGACGACGACGATTGTACCGCATTTTGATCCGGGACGTAATCTGCACTGCAAACAAGCGCTCCCTCTTCCTGCTCAACAAATGACAAGGGCGGAGCCTTATACCACGTGATACAGAAGCTGTGCCGTGATGCTCAAATTGGCAGGGAAAAAACAACGGAGAACACGTCAGGGATGACGAGAAAGTGACAGGAGAAAATCCGTCCCGGTCAACCACACAAACATCAATAACGGTAACCTTATACAGCGCTTCCCTATACACGTCGAACTCCCGCAGGCACAAAGAAATTACGGAGGCTATCACTTATCACCTGACCAAAGATATATCAACACTGTGCAAAACGAGGGATTTAGGAAAATGATCAACACCCTAGACAAACGCTACACAGCGCCGTCCCGCAACTATTTTTCTATTGTTGCACTACCTGCTCTATACACGCAGTGTCGAGCAACGGTGGAGACGGAATTACAAGCAGTACAACATTTTGCAGCAACCACAAAATGTGAGACATTTATTGTTTTTATGTTCATTTATTGTTTTTATGTTCAGTTTCAACTGTTACGAAGTTGATGTGCAGTTAATAAGTGCAATAAATATTTATATTGGAAAAGAAAATCGTGAGAGAATCGTGATCTCAATTCTAAGCAAAAAAATCGTGATTCTCATTTTATGCAAAATCGTGCAGCCCTAGCATTACCTGTGCTGTGTTGTATTGCATACAAATGACGTCACAGCCGAGCTGAGTAGGTGCTCATGGAAAAGAGTCACAGGTGATCTGAGTGATTATGGGGGTGTTTGTAGCTTATGCCACCAGCAGGTCATCTGCTGATTGGAGGGTTGGTGGTGGCATAAGCTGTCACGTTAACGCAGATTTCTCTTTTTACCTGCACTCACTGTCTCACCTGTCTCCTGTACATTTCCTGCCTTTAATCAGTTTGTGTGATATGGCTGCAACGCTTCAGATGATGTCTGTCTGATTCCCTCGTTCCAAGTAACAGACAAAAACATTGCGTCTTTTCATTTAAGAATAAAGCAAACATCTTTGTGTTCAAACTGCAGAATCATGCAAGAAGGCAAAAATGCTCTCTGTGCTCAGAGCTAACTAGTTTAGCTCTAATAATATTTGACTCATTGCTTTACCTGTTCTTTCTTTAATGGCTTTTTTTTAGTTTTTGGTCTGAGTGGTCAGGAAGGAAGAGCGACACATAAATGATTTGTGCATCACATGATTTTAAAATGATCGTGTGTGAAAATTGGTTCATTTAAATATTCGTTTGTGTTTTGCGTGTAGTTTTCCATGAAACAAATCGTGTTTTTTCTCCACATGTTTGCGTCGAATGTCCTAGTCACCGTCCTACAATGAAAAGGCAAACTGTGAGGTGTATTTGGTATTACTCTGTCAGGCATCCAGTGATGTGAAAACAGCGCCAGCATTAAAGTGTCTAACAGAAGCTGCTGTTGGACCGAGAATCCCATCTACTGCTCAGTCCTTGTGTTATCTGCACAGGCATGTGAAGTCCATTCATCATTTCCCAGTCTACTGACACGATAACTCATATGGTTGTAATGAGCAGTGATGTGACGCAGGGATTACAGAGGAATTAAAAACAGGACTTTTAGATGAAACTACACTTCCTGCATGTCAGCCCAGTTTGAGCTGACTCCTCCTCCTCACACGAGCCTGTTTATTTCTTTTGATCGTCTGTGGTTTGTGTCATTTTGAAACTTACACAGTTGATGCCAAGTGTTTGTTCCAGCCTGTTAGTGTGAAGTGTAAGGACGAGGAACGACACTGTGTGATGGTTGGATATCATCTTTTCATAACCTCTGTCATTACTGATGCTTAGTCGGTGGGCTCACTGATGTTTCAGGTGTTTTCCAGGATGCGTACATTATGGCTGTGTCATCTTACATCCTCTGCAAAAACACCTTTATACATTTTTACGTGATATAAAAATGTGGCGATATCATTACTACAGCAGTGCTGTGCATTCACGTTGCCTCGTGCAGGCAGAGACGAGCCCAGACACGCGCGAGAGTTGAGCAGGTGCCACCCTCCTATAACCATTTAATACACACCTTCACACCTTATAGAGGTCATAAGCCTATAAACACACAGTACCAGTGTCAGAGGTATGTTTGTGATGAGTGGAGAAACTGTGCAGTGTGGGAATGCTCTGACTTCACTGTTAAAGTAGTGTTTGTAGAACTTCTTGTCTTTCAAGTGCCAGGAAGATAATATTGTTTTGTGTGTGTGGCACATTAGTGTATAAGAAAACTGATGCCAAACGAAGATGAACAAACATTTATAAAGCTGTGGGTTGTCTGAGTAACACACTGTGGTAAATTGTGCAGTGATACTTTCTTTGCTGTACGCAAATTTTTAGTTTCAAAGTAACCAAAGGAGTTTGGACTTCTTACTTAAAGAAGTCCAGACGCTTTTCTTCGCAAACTCCTTTGCCTACGATGACCTGGATGACTGAGAACCTTCACAGACATATTTCAAAGTAACCGTTTTATTTCATTCTAACCCAGAGTGAAGACTGAAAAAAACCTCAGTGCTGAGCTTGTGTATCATTGAAATACGACCAAATACTTGTTGATTGTGTTCTCCAGCGCCGGCCCTAAAGGAGACAACATCTATGAGTGGAGGTCCACCATCCTGGGCCCTCCAGGCTCCGTGTACGAGGGGGGAGTGTTCTTCCTGGACATCGCCTTCACACCAGACTACCCCTTCAAACCACCCAAGGTGAAACTGTGAATGCTTGCTATTCAAAAGACATGCACTAATGTTTTATTTCATATTGTTCACTAGAGGGCGCCTTTGTCCTGCGGAGAGTAGCTACATGAATTTTAGCAGCTTAACTAAGTGTCAGACCTCATGTAGAAACAGTTTAGCCTCACGTGTGTAGCTCTTTTCAAAGAGTTTGTGTGTGGGGGGGGGAGGGGGGGTAGAAATTCGTGCTGGCCTTGAAACCCACGAGCTGCTGCTCTTCTGTAATATTGAATCTTGAGTGAGACTTGATTATGAAGAGCTGTATTTTTATGGAGTTTGGTTAAACCCATGAACTTGTGCTTTCTACCTGTGTGATCAGGTGACGTTCCGTACGAGGATCTACCACTGCAACATCAACAGTCAGGGCGTGATCTGCCTGGACATCCTGAAGGACAACTGGAGTCCTGCCCTCACCATCTCCAAGGTCCTACTGTCCATCTGCTCCCTGCTCACTGACTGCAACCCAGGTGAGAGCTTCACGTGCATACAAACTCGGTTAGACTTACAAAACCGAGATATCGAAGCATCGATCAGGTACGTGGGTCAGATCCAATCCTGTCCAGATATCGATGAGCCCAGTGTCTTCATTGCAGTTGTAGCTTCTACTCTGACATACAGCAGCCACAGCAGAGTGCTAACGTTGGCAGCAGAGTCATCAGTTTAGATGCATGTGTGGCTTGCTGCAGCTTTACAGTAGTCCAACAAATCGGCACGTCTGAAAAGCTCGACAGCAATGCTGTTTCTCTCATTCGCCCTCAGTCGCATTAGGAAAGCTTCTCTTGTACTTAACATAATGTGCAGTTCAATGAATTTCAGTGTTTGGGTCCTCTGCTCCTGATCCTCCCACGGTGTGTTCAACAGCTGCCACATGAAACCTGAAATTAGAACCATTTTTATGTGATCCAGCTTTGAAATGAATAAAGACCTTTGGTCCTGCTGTTTTCATGCTTTATACATGTAGGAATTCAAAGGAAGCTGTGGTACAATGTAATTTCATCAGGTTAAACTCCTGTGGCATGGTGGTGCAGTGGGAAGTACTGGTTTGACAAACAAGCAGTTAAGACGTTGGGCTTCTACATCAGTCACGACGTGTAGCTTCAATGGTAGAATAAATGTGACAAGCTCTGAGCGCTCAGTAAGGCGGTATTTCAAACCAGTCCGTGTCCACAGTGAGCACTGTGGAGTGTCCTGGGCCAGAGGGGTTTTTCTTCTACTTAAAAACAAAAAAACACACACACGACATTCAACTGAAGAACGTGTCCATCATCGTGAGACGTGCTGATTGAAAAGTTGGTTGGTTGCTGATCTGGTACTGGTACTACATCTTGTGTGTGTGCGCGCGCGTGTGTGCGTGTGTGTGTGCGTGTGTGTGTGTGTGTGTGTGTGTGTTAAGCATTTCCTGTGACGACCGGTTCTTCCCAAACAGAACTGTAACCCACACACGCCTGCGTAAAGTATCTCAGCTGTACTTTGTTGTAGTTCTTCAGCCCAGATGGAGGTGTGTAAATAAAGTAACGTGGTGTTGTTTTGTTGACAGCTGACCCTCTGGTTGGAAGCATCGCCACACAGTACACAACGAACAGACCCGAACACGACAGGATAGCCAAACAGTGGACCAAACGCTACGCCACATAGTCGCCCGAGCTGCTGCTGGTTGGATGACCCGGGAGGGGGATTTGTTTTTTAATCTTGGAACTGAAGTCTTAAATCCTGACATTATGTTGTTTATTGTATTTTTAAGTTATCTTTTGGCCTGACTATAATCAGATCTGGCAGTAGCACATTTAGTGTTTCCTCTTTGAATAGTTAGCCTGTGCTTGACGATGGACATTAATACTTAACTACTAGATGAAATGTCACAGCATGATTCCCAGTCAGTGATGTCAGTGTAAATTTCCACTTGTATTAAACTTCCAGTTAGTGTTGCGAGCTGCAGCCAGCGCACTGATCAGCAGCCATAGTTACAGGCTGCACTTCTCAGTATTTGTGTGCTGCTGAGAATAAAGAGAAGCTAACGTTTACCAGCACCCATTTCTGCTTAAGCTCATTCACATATTGAAGTGAAAGTCTGACCGTCTGAAGGTTTTCACACTTTGTCTCAGCGCTGATTCTCCTGAGCAGTTCTGCATATGAGAGCAATCACTCGAACACTGGGGTAACCCTGCGCTCGGACCGAGGGCCGCTCTGCTGTTTGCTGCCACGCTCAGACTTGTGGTCTTAGAGAAAGTTATTTCCACATATAGACATGTTTAGATGGATGTTGGTTGTGGTTTGTGTTCTGTACCAATGAAGAGCAGCACTGTTTCTCCCTTTAAGGATTAAACATGACCAACCGAAGCGACCCACTTGTTTCCCATCATTTCAGGAGCTGATAACATGAAGGGGCTACGTTTTATTCAGTGCATCCTCAGACTGTTACAGAGCACATTAGCGTGGTGTGATATTTCACCTCTGTTCTACTAGCAGCACATTAAATGTTATTACTGTTAAAACACTTTAAGGACACGTCAGATCATTCATCCATCAACATTTTCACAGGTAAAGGAATGAGGCTCAAAGTGACAAAAATAAATTAGTTAAAAAAATATTTCCTCTCAACAACGTCTACAGTTAGAAAGGCAAACACATCCCTGTCGGATTAAACCGACTGCACTCCTGCGTGTCTGTGTACATGAAACATTATGAAATGATACATCACGAGTAAAGGCAGTACCATGACTATTATTGCTACCAGGCCATACTTGGTGCCGCTGACTGTATCAGAGGACAGGAAGGGCGCTTCAGCTCAAATCTGAAAGCAGTAACTCATAGAAGTAATCTAATAACAACACGTCTGCTTAATGTGTAACACTAGGGGAAAAACCAAACCGTCAAACTCTCCCAAATCTTTGGTGCTGTATCATTAAGATGGTTTGAACCTCCCAGTGTGATCGCCTGTGCGCACGCAGCCTTTCAACGCCTGCTTCTCTGCCAGGTTTGGGCCCTGACACCTACACCTCTCTAATATTTTGTTCAGTGAAAGTCACTGTCCATGGTAACAGGTACAGACGATAATGGATCGATCAATCCAACGGAACATCTCATCATCACAGGAGCAGTTTTAAGCAACACAGCAAAGATGTTTCTGACATTTTTGGCTCCAGATATAAAGTACCGTGCAAAGGTCTGAACCCCCCCCCTCTTTTTCTTTGGAGCAAGACTCCTGAGCGATCGTTCATGGTTTCCTGAAGTTCTTACAAAGTTTTCTTCAGATCTGCTATTTTCAGAGGAATGTTTGTTAAGCCACTTAACACTGATCTATGAATCATTCAAGCATACAAAAGGTGCCTAACTCAAAGGACGAACAAGTGTGAGCACAGGTTTTAATCATAAACAGCATGAACGACGGTCGTGGCCTCAAACCTGCGATCTTTTTCATGACACTGATTCCTGGAAAAGAGCCGTCTGTGACCATAAACACCTTCTGGATGACTGCGTTTCACTTCATATTGGACACATAACCTGTTTAAAAATCTGATTATTCTAGCTCATTGGCAAACTACTTGCCAATCATGTAAGCCAATGAGGTGTTACAGTGAGCTCCACTTCTCGCTGTCACCACCTTAGTTCAAAATCCTAAGGAACTGACAGCAAAAACACTCATCTACGGCTTCATAATGAGACTTGATAAAGCGGTGATGTCATAGAGGCTGCATCCATCTGTAGTTTCATCGACAGCAGGCACAGTTCCCAAACTTGGCAGACGTATGATCAATGTAAGCACGAGAAACTGCAGTCAGAAGAAACAACTATTCAAATAAAAATACATAAAATGTTTTCTGAGCCTCTGCGCAGGTACAGAGATCAGTGAATGCAGCAGTGCTGGAAAGATGTATAACCTACTAAATATTTCCAGCGTGTCGTTACCACTTAAAAAGCTAAAAAAGAGAAACTGTACATTCCTGTATCAGATGTGTTCCTGTGTAACCACATCCTTCCTCCAGGGCCGTACTTGAAGCAGGCCATCAATTATGTCATCAAGCAAAAATCCCAAACGGTTAAACGAGTCCCACTGCTAAACCAACATCCCGCCCACAGCGCGCTGCTGGGAGTGAACGCAGGAAGGAGCGTGTGTGTCAGATGTCATTGGATGGGGTCCCCTTGCTTTTACGTCCAGGCAGAGGGAAGGCCGACTTGCTCTGAGGCTGCGTGAGGCGGCTGGTGAGCTGGGTGAACGGTTCGATGAGCGAGGTGCGTTCAGTGACGCTCACCTCCCACAGCTTCACCTTCTCGCCTCGCGCCCACTGCTGTGCTGCCTCGTGGTCTACCTGACGACGCTCCCGCAGGTCTGTTTTGTTCCCCAGCACTATGACCATCACCTGCACCCAAAACAAAGCCAAGTCACTTTTTAGTGATCTACATCATACACAGGAGAGAAAACCGATTCATACAATATGTTTAGTGTGGGATGTTAGAGTGCAACTTCTCTGTGAAGTTTTTGTTTTTCCCAAATAGCCGCCCGCCCGAGAATATTCTAAAGTTGAACTCATCTACACATTCAAGGGTTTTTTTACCCAACATTATAGAATTATACTGAAGCTATCTAACTATGAAATATGTTTTTATCTCTATATATCAATATTGTGTCTACTCACAGTAAGGAGGCTTTATGTTACTTTCTTACTGCGCTTCAAACAGTCGATGTAAAAGCTCACACCTGTGAGACTTGTGGTGTTCACCCTCAGCTGCGACTGTGGACGCTCACTGGAGCTTTTCCCCACACATTACTGCATGTCAAATTGTGTTTGGGCGAGATACCCAAATTCCACCCGATGCATCCATCGGTGTATGAGTCTGTGCTTAAAATGCATGGAGTAAAGAGGTGTTTTAATGCTGCGTCGACCTCACACAGCGCAGGTGTTTCGAAATATCCTCGTCACATGACCATGGCTAACTAAGGTTTTGGTGCATTCCATCCCAGTTTGAACACCTGGCTGACCGACTGCTTTTAGGTTTGGTTGACAGTGTGTAGAACAAACCTGATGACATTGCAAAGGCACAGAAAGCTTAACAGTCAGCAGTAGCAGCGGAAACAACACCCACAGTGGAACTGCTCATGCCACTGTGGAGCTCAAGAGACGCCTCACTGATGCCTTTGTTCCAACGACACGTGATCCACTAATTTAGTGATGAGAGATCAGGCTGTCAGGTCACTGTTAGCGGTGAATATGATGACCAGTGAGGATGACTACAACAAAGCTGAAACTTAAGTCAGTTTAAAACTCAAATGCTATTGGTAATGCTATCAGAATAAGGTTTGCAGCTTCCTCTGTGTCTAAAGAAAATTTTTTCAGAGCAGTTAAGAAACAGTGAACTATGTAGAATAAAATGCCAAAATGTTAAATGTTGTGTCAGAAAGGCTATCAGGCCCTGAACTCTGTCAAATTGGTGGAGCTACCCTCTCCACCTGTGATATTGTAGCAACATAAAGTAGTGTTTCGTATCGACTCTTCTCCACTTTTATCTTCCTGTTTAGGTCTGCTCTCGTCTGTGGTTTGTTATTTGTGTACTCTGAGGTTCTCTTAGTGCTGCTGGTCATGTTTTTGGAACAGTGACCTTATTATATGCATATCTTTAAAATGATACATACAAGTATTCACTTTTAAGAGCAAACAAACATGTTTTATACGGATAAATTTATAGATTTGTCTATATAAAACCATTCAGATGATTTCTAGCAAGTTTTAAAGACACGTCCAAACATATGTTATCTATTTCTATTCTCCATAAGGTCCAGTTTACACTGTTTAGTACTAGACTCACTGCAAAGCTGTACAGCTAAGAGGCGGAAACTAGAGCTGTTAACAAATATTCTAAATGTAATTATATGATTTAATTAGGCAAAAACTAGACATCTGATCACAGAAAAAAAAAAGCACATGTCATCTTCACAAGTGCCAGCAATCTGTGCAACGTTTGCCTGACCAGACTTCAACCCAGCCTCACCTCTTTTTTATCTCTGGACTTATCTATTTCTTTCTTCAGAATGTCCACCCTCTTGAAAGACTCCAAGCTGTCAACACTGTAAACAAGCACAAAGCCGTCTGCCACTGAGTAATAGTGCTTAGGGAGGTCTTGTCCATCATTCAGTCCCTTGGTGTCATAGAGCCTGAGCTGTTCCTTGACACCTCGGTCGGTTTCCACAGAGGCCACATACACGTCCTCCTGTGTCTCATTAGACTCTGACCCTGAAAGGTACAGACGAAAAATAAAAGAGTTACTGAAACAGCAAATGAGGATCTTGGCAATGAAACATTGGAATGCTCTCAAACAGCGGATGTATCAACACCATGTAATATAAATATGCCAAACAATTGATGTCATACTGGAAGAATGTAAGTGTGTTTTGCCAAATAAAGAGTGTTCAAAGCTTCGTCACTGAAACAAGTAACATCCCATCGCTGTACGCCCAGTCCTCACCTACCTACCTACAGTGTGGTTTCCGTACAGCAGCTGTTCCAGAATAGCAGTTTTTCCAACAGCCGCCTGGCCGCACACCACAACTTTACAGCCTTTTCCCATGTCGAGTCTGTAATACATCAAGACGGATGGTCAGTTTGTACAGAAACGCGTTAGAACCACAGTAACATCAAAACGACCGACAGTCCCTCAAAACATCAACAGACATGTTCATCCTTAGCTTGTACCTAGCTGGCTAAAGCTAGCTATTGTTTAGCCAGCTAGCTGAAATACGAACACATATTTTTAAATTCTTTGTATGTCTGAGAAAAGTCGCTAACTTTAGTGTGGAAGATACGAGGCTTCCGTCAAGTCTGCAAGCGTAGAACCACAACCGGAGGATCCATTCTGCTGTGAGATTAAAGAGCGACAGGTTCTGTCAAAGCGCATGCGCAGTTCACCATACGTCAGAGCCCTCGAAGATCACCAACTTTGCTCGCTTATGCATTATTTATTTATTTATTTATATTTATTTTATATGTAGAAAATATGAAAGCTGATTAAAGACAAGTTAAAATTACATTTTAAAAAAGTTTAACGCCTGTTATTAATATTGACTTTGTAATTGACTCCTTCTAATTAATTTGCAGTTCGACGCAGTAAATTGTGTCTTTATGTTTACAAATATTTTTGCTTTATATTTGTAGGAATGAAATCACTCGAAACTGGACAATGAGCGCGTGTTTGATTCTGAAAATTACCACATAAGTGACAAACGTGAAAAGTCGAAGAGAAAAGAAGACCACATTTCCCAGGAGCACTGTGAAAAGCGGAAGTACGCCACTGCCGTTTTCCTTAAGGCATGCTGGGTACTTGCCCTCTCTCTTTCCGGCTAGTACGCCATCATGTAAGCGAGTTTTTCTGTGCTTGTGACCAAATAGTAATCCGTTAAAATCATCATGTATATACGTTCATCTGTATCTGTGACTCGGGCTGTAGCTTAGTGCTTTGTTATCAGTCTGTACTCTGTGACTATTTCGTGGAAAAAGGTTAAAGGCTTTGATTAGAATCCTATGTTTTAGTGGCGTTCAGATGCTCTCTGTCTGGTAGCTAGGGACCGCTAACGTGTCGTTTCCACTGTGTGATATTTATGTAAATGTAGAGTTCTAGCGTTTGGATCACTGTTCCACGTACGCGTGCATTTCTGTGTAGTTATTTCTGTGGGTATTTGTGCGACAAAGAGCCGGTAAACTGTCCTCGGCTATGCTAGTCTTGTATACAGTTTATGCTAAGCATGGAGTGGCTACATCTTCTGTGTAGCTATTTCATGCTCTACATGTGTCTAAATGTTTTTGGGGAAATCTGAAGTATGGGAGTGTTGGCATAGCCTTCATATTCTGAAGGTATCCAGTCCCAGGTCACGTTCAGCCATGTGCTGTTTGAAGTGTAGTAATACATGAATTTATATTTAAAATGGGCCGGATTAATCTTGTAACCTGCCAACGGTTCAGTGATTTAAAAGAATTGTTAGACCGTACGTGCTGTGCTCTTCAGTGTAGCTGCTGTAAACAGTGTTTCTCTGCTGAACTGTTTGTTGCAATGTAAAGGGAGGTACCACCTAATGAGCTTTTAATTAACAAGCTGACAAAAATGACTTGACCAAAGTTTCTTTCTTTTTTTTTTCTCAGATAAGTCAACATGGGGGCATATAAGTATATGCAGGAGCTATGGCGTAAGAAGCAGTCTGACGTGATGCGCTTCTTGCTCCGCGTCCGCTGCTGGCAGTACCGTCAGCTGTCCAACCTCCACCGTGCTCCCAGACCCACCAGGCCTGACAAGGCTCGCAGGCTGGGCTACAAGGCCAAGCAAGGTGAGTGCTGTGCCTGTGGTTGTTCACCTCCATGTCTGTCACCTGTCATCATCTGTACCCGTTCAGGTAATTGCATATTTTTGTTCAATCGAAACAGGCTACGTGATCTACCGTGTTCGTGTGCGCCGTGGAGGTCGTAAACGCCCCGTGCCCAAAGGTGCTACCTATGGCAAACCAGTGCATCATGGTGTCAACCAGATCAAGTTTGCCCGCAGCTTGCAGTCCATCGCTGAGGTAGGTTCATACCTGCTGATCCAACCTTGGTTTCATGAAGCTACAGTAAGCGTCAGATAGTTCAGTACTGAATGTGACGTTGAGCATCATTAAGCCTGTTACCCATTTTTATTACATTAATGTGAATATCATGTTAGTAATATGAAAGGATGCATTACTTTACTGCCCACAGTAGCTTAGTCTGATAGGTTTAAATGGTGGATTTACAATATTAAAGGTCTAGTTGCCACTCAAACCCCAGCAAATAGTTTTCATCAGTGGTCATATCTTGTGTTGAAGCCTACAGAATGACGTGATCTGTGAACTGGAAAGTGTTTGGATTCCTGTTTGTTATAAAATATCCTTGGCAAATATACTGAACCCCTCAGGAGTCCTGTATAAATGTGACGTGCAATGTTAGATGCTGCATTACTTTAGTATGTGCTCTCTGTCTTGATGTAAATGTGTGTACAATTTTCCTTATCGCAAAATTGGCCATTTTCAGAGTGGACAGGTTCTCTGCAGAGAGTGTTAATGCAACACTAACTGCATTGAGCGTCTTCATGCAGCTGGTGGGATGAGTGGACACAGTGGCTTACATGGGCTTACCCACAATCTTTAATCACCATTTAAAAAAATGTGCATCTGTTTTTGGAAGAAGCAAGAATACTGCGTACCCTCTTGTGCAGCAGCTTTCATAACTTTATCACATTTACCTGTGATGCTACAGCTAGCCGTCTGACTGAATGAAACTAACATCGCAGGATGTTGGTGGCAAAACATCCAGTGAACATGTCTGGATGTGAAATGGGAAGTTGCAGTGGTTGGGAAGTTATTTTTCCCAAATGAAACTGTGGTTTTGGTGAGATTTGATGCATGCACTGGTGCAGATGTCTCTTGCTCAGTGGTGAAGGATGCTTGCTTTTGTTTTCCTGACATGTGAGCACACAAAGGTTAGCGGTGTTCCGAGTGGCTCGGGCAGGTCTGACATCGTCTGTGGGTTTTGAATTTAAAGCTTGTTTCCAACAGGGGCTAGCAGATATTTAATGCTTCACATTGTGATTGCCCTTCTAAGACTAAACATGACTTTTATTTTGTAGGAGCGTGCTGGCCGTCACTGTGGAGCCCTGCGAGTGCTCAACTCTTACTGGGTGGGCGAGGACTCCACCTACAAGTTTTTCGAGGTGATCCTGGTCGATACCTTCCACAAGGCCATCAGACGCAACCCAGACACCCAGTGGCTCACAAGAGCTGTGCACAAGCACAGAGAGATGCGTGGCCTGACATCGGCGGGTAAGAAGAGCCGCGGCCTGGGTAAGGGCCACAAGTTCCACCTGACCATTGGAGGCTCCCGCCGTGCAGCCTGGAAGAGGCGCAACACCCTGCAACTGCACCGCTATCGTTAGAGCGTGCCACGCATGCCTGTACATTTACAAAAATAAACAGCTCTTTTTATGGGGAAGATCTGTGTCGTCTGTTTCATTGTGTTCGTAGAACGTGAGCGCCTTCTTGGACTGATGCTCTTTTAAAGGGTTGTACCTGTACAAGTGAAGACATTTACACTTCACTGGATTAGGAACAAGGTTATTAAAAAAAACAAACAAACAAGCTGATTTTAATATTGTGGGAACTTTCTGTACCTGTGGCACTTTAGAGAAAAAGCCATTCAGATGAGCTGCAGCTGAACTTTTTTGAAAATGTAAATTCAAAACTAAAGAGATTATAATTTAAAAGGAACTCTTCAATAATTTGCAGTTAGCAAAGATTTGTTATTAGTCTCAACCCTCACTGAACAGCAGTGAGTGCACAACAAGAATTCACCTGGGGTCAACTGACTTATTAATGGGATCAGCACTCGGCCAGTTTCATGTCGTCAGCGTGCTAGCTCATGTTAGCAATGTTAGTGTGCTACATCTGATGTCACCTGTGTGGGTGTCTCAGCCACAGGTGCTTCATTATCAACCTTCTGTAAGTACACAACTATAAATGACATGCCCTGGTGCTCCTAGCCATCTGATAACTGAAGGAGCAGACTGAGACGCACAGTTTCTATCAGGCTTTTGGAAGCACTATAGTTTCCTTGTATTTAGTGCTGTAATGTAAGTGATTCTTAGTTGGTACTAAGAAGCCCAAACAGCCATCACACCACCAGCAGCCTGCTGACAGGAGGCAAGCTGCTTCTGTGCTTTAGTGTTGTTTACACCAAATTTTGAACCTGCCATCCAATGAAACATTTAGCATATCTGTTGCTTCAGTTTCTCATTAATATATGAGAGGAGTGGTACCTGGAACAGCATTCAGTCATGCTTTGCTCCACAGAACAGCAGATTTTGGAAATCGGTGTCTTCCCCCATTTGATTTTGTATGCTACATATTTCCCCACCCAAGGTTCATTAAGGTGTGTAGTAGGTGGTTGTATCGTCACGTTACCTGGGGTTGAAGACATTGGGTTAATTTTGCTCAACTGCCCAATACTGGCATGTTGAATATAAATACAATAAATAAAAAATATGTTTAGGTTAACCAGTATAAGTATTAGAATAACAGTGATGCTAATAGAACAGGCCTCACTGAGAGCCTGCACAGTCTGACCTGTGTGTGTGGTGCAGAAGGGTGGCAGTGACACACTGGATGCTTGACTTAGAAAATAAATAAATGGTGACTGACACAAACAGAGTTTTAAGAAGTAAAAGTATTCCCATGTATGTGATGGGATTAATGCTCATGTGAAAATGTGCTGAGGACAAATCTAAGTGTAAAAGTGGTTCAGGGTTCTTCCTTTTGTCTCTGTGAGATGAGCAGTTCAGCAGATTGGATCTTAGAGGTTCAGAGTTAAAGGTTCCAGCAGTGACACTAGAAGGGGAACCAAAGTCCAACCTGTCAGTTAATTCTTGGTTTTTCATCTGCTCATTTGTGCCGTGGTAGATAGTTGATTCAGAAGGATTTGGATTTCCGTCATACTTCCTCTGGATGCCCGGCTGCTTTCCTGTGGGCAACTCCAGGCCTGGAGGGCCGGTGTTCTGCAGGTTTAGATCTCACCCTGGGTCACCACACCTGAATCTAATGATTAGTTCATTACCAGGCCTCTGGAGAACTTCAGGACATGTTGAGGAGGTCATTTAGTCACCTAAATCAGCTGACACGTCTAAAACCTGCAGGACACCGGCCCTCGAGGCCTGGAGTTGGACACCCCTGGATTAATTAGAGCCAAAACTGAGTGAATGTAAAACTGTCTATTTATATGAAACTATGATAAAAACTGTGACACTGATGCTCAAAGTTGGTCGTAAAAAAAAAAGAACAAGACAAGATTTTTTTTCTTGATATATAGAAACAGGAAGCAAATGATTATTTGTTGCAGTTTTCAAACAGAGGTTGAATATATTTTTAGTCATTCTGTGCTCATGTAATTTGAGGCGTCAAACATGCTGATTCTGAGGTTTGATTGATTGATCATGAAACGACCCCACAGGAAAAGAAGTTTGGTTTTCCTTAAGAAGCGTGTGGTTGATCCAGAGCGCTGCAGGTAGAGTCTGACGGGGACTAGCAAACAGAGACCACAGTCCTCCCATATGGGCTTCACTGGTTCCCCATTAAATCCAGAATCAAATTTATGATCTTTCCTTAAGACTGCAGGCCTAGCTGTGGTTGCTAGAGTTTGGACCCTTTACCATACGTCTTATATATGACCTGATCAGCACTAACCAATCATTCTAAGATGAGCACACTCCTACCTCTACTTGCACGCAACAAATCCCAGCTGCTTGCTTTTAATCCCAGCAGCTGTGCAGGGAATCACACCTGATATCAGTCATATTAGATGAGTTCAAAGTTCATCCAGATCACATTACAGTATCATGACCGGAACACCTGAAGTCAGTCAAATGTTTACATTTGTTAAAGAACACTAAGGTTCTCCCTCAGGATACATACTGCTTTGGAAATATAATATATGGCATATGATGATATATGATGTATGAAATGCACAAGAGGAGGGAATTCTGCAAGAGCTCAAGGCCAAATCCTAAATGCCATCTAAAAAGTTAAAATCTTGGTCCTGTTCCATTTAGTGATTCAGTCTGACATGGAAAAGACCTTTTCAGGACACAGTTTAAGATAGATGTTACCTGTAAGTGGGCCAGTGTTTGTATTAAATGTATCAGTCATTTAAGAAAAAATCATTAATAAAATATCTCATTCATGCAAATACCAGAAAAATAAAAATAAAAGTTTCATTTGTGCCATCAAGAGTGGACTGAACACATAACTAATATACAGGTAACTAAAATCTGTGGCAGGCAATAAGCCTGTGTGCAGCCATAAATCTCCATAAAAGCGAAGGTTCTGGATGAAAATGTATCCAGGTCAAACAAGATGATAGCTACAGTACAACATAAGGTAGATAAGATAAGATAAAGATTCCTTTATTGTTGCTGTACTCAGGCATCGTACAGGGAAACTGAATTTCAGCAGACTAGCATACATAAATTCATTCATTCATTCCACAGAATAAAATAGTGAAGATAAAAGTATAAATACACATAAAATGCAATTCTGCAAAACCAAAGAAATGATATTACACTACGTCAGTAAGCAGCAGCAGTCATGTCTCCCGTGTGCTGCTCCTAAAAACATCTATTTTAAAGTTTCAGTGGGAGATCCAATAATAACTTCCAATCATTCGAATTTGGTTTGCAGAGCTGAAAATAGCACAAAGTAGAGGAAAGACTCCATCTGTTGGTGAGAAGGTGAAATTAGTTGGAATTTTATGATTAAAAAATGATTAAATGCAACAATGCCTCTAATATATCTATATATAAGAATAGATATGGATATAATTACTTGTAATGACTTGTGTGGTGTACTGTAAATGACCACATGTCTTTATCAATAGGAAACTTGTGAAAATACAGTTAAACGTCCACAATTTAAAGCAGGTAAAATATTGAACATGTCACCAATGTTCTAATATTTTTTTGAAGGTGTATTTGTGTTTGCTCGTGTGCTCTGATGTGCATATGAACTTGAGGGACATCCCATTCTTCATCCCTGAGGGTTAATGGGACGTCCACCCACCCTTTGCAGCTCTTCTGGGAAGGCTTTCCACAAGGTTTAGGAGGATGACAGCCTCTGTTCTAATTATTCCCAATTGTGTTCTCTTAGGTTGATGTCAGGACTCCACTTCTTCCACACCAAAGTCATTGACCCACATCTTTATGGACCTTGCTTTGTGCACTGGTGTGCAGTCATTGAACAGGAAGGAACCATCCCCAAACCGTTCCCATAAAGCTGGGAGCATTAAATTGTCCAAAATGTCTTTGTATACTGAAGCATTAAGAGTTCCTTTCACGGGAACTAAGGGACCGACCCGTCTCCTGAAAAACAACCTCACATCAAACACGTCTGAAGTTTTCTACCAGCAAGTCATATTTGGCAAACAAAACACTGGATTCTCCTGGTGAAAGAAAGAGTGATGAATCTAGTTTCAACTTTGAGACTGATGTAAAAACCAGATAGAAAACAAGTAACTATGTAACAATTCACATGTGTCAAACGTTTGAAGACATCTCTAATAAGTAACATTTTGACAGTTTTGTACAGTTTTGGTGGATACAACCACGTTCATGTCACAGCTGTCATCAGAGTAAACAGTGACTATTTTAAGGACTCAGATATTTCAGCATCAGGGTGTTTAAACACATTTGTTTCATAAATCCAAATGTGTGATGTTCTCACTGTCTACTGCTACTTATTACAATTGCAGCAATGTTAGACGATCACCATTATAACCAGTAACTCCTTTAGCTACACATTAATCGAGCGGTCATCCTTTTTCCCAGTCTCCTGCTAGCTCTATCGTGCAGGACCCTCGCTTAAATCAAAGCGAGTATTCCCAGGAGCCAGAACAAATTGGACTTTCTACTTTTCTGTGTTACCCCTGACGAGGGACATCGTTGGACCATAACCTGATTCTCTGAAACCTTCCATGGTTAACTGGTGAAAAAGGTTTATGACGTAAATACAAGGCCACTTCGTCGCTGTTAAAGTACCAGTATGCTAACTACTAGGTGAACAAAGCTTCTAGACAATGATGACACCACCTTAGCTAAAACATTGTTTTCGTGACCTACATAGTGAAAGACTCACCTGAGAACAGCAGTCACCTCTCACGTTACTGCCTCTCTATTGTCTGCGTGTGAACTAGTCTGCATAGTAGTGCTAACCCCTGACCTGTCCTCCAAGACAGTAAAAGCAAATCAAACAAACAACCACAGAAAAAGAAAGAAAGGAAGAAATTGGAGAATGAGACGGTGCAGTGTGGGGCTGCTGCTGACTTATAAAAGCTTTGATTATAGTTCACGAGAAAACAGCAGCTGCATGGATCTGTGCTCCTGCTGGGGGGTGGGAGTGGGGGGTGGGGGTAAGTGAAGTCCATCCTGATATTTGGCAATAGAGCATTTCCATGTCATGCTAGCTTAAAACAATGCAGTGTGTGTATTTGCAGAGATGTTGCACGATAAACAAAAAGCACTCCAAGAGTGCAAACCTCCACCCAGGCAGCTCCACCCTCCAGGCCGTATTTACTTTTAAGGGAATTATTGTATTTTGTACATCTGCTGTTCTTTGTTGTTTTCATGTCCTGTAAGGACTTTGCAGTGCACTGAAAATAATGCATTTTGGAAGTCAGATGTAAAATGTAAAAGTGAGATCAGAGTCAAATGTGACATGAATCCCCACCAGTATCATTTCATTTCATTAATATTACCAATATAAACAAGAGCAGTAGAGTTTTAAAGATGACAGTTTGACCTTTGGGCTTACAGTAGTGGTCAGATCATTCCTTTATGCTGATATGTTGTCAACACAAACAATGGCAGTAAGAAACAGAGCTTTGGTGCTACATGGTATGCTTATTATCACTTTGACCTTCAGAAGACTTTGAAGTACAGGTCAGAGGTCAAATGTGATATGATACTTTAAATGGTGCCTTCATAATTGCTAAGTTCTGAGGCTGTTCTCAATTTTCCAAGGGTGACTTATTAAGATGGATGATTCCACTCTACACTTGTGCTTTGAAACTTTGTGAACTGTGGTGTTCACAGGCAAAAAGAATGACAAACATGCATGCACACAAGTAAGATCATAACCCTACTCTCTTTGGTGGAGGCAAGATTACTATTCCCCAAAGTTTGATTCTGTTCATCTGGACGTTTTCAGTGGGAGAAACGTTTCGTCAGTGGTCATGAGAATTTGCATATTAATGATCAGGGAACTGACCTCCCAGCCCATTGTTCCTTCAGTGGGGTGGTTTCAGTCATTATGCAAATGTCCTGTTTATAAGATTTGGGGAAACCTGCAGTCAGCTGAGACTGAAGAAGTTGGAGGAAGTTGGATGAGTGACGAAACGTTTCTCCCACTGAAAACGTCCAGATGAACAGAATCAAACTTTGGGATTTACTTACCTGGATGACTGAGCATCAAGACATAAAAATATTCTTCTTACAGTTATTATTGTGGTATCTGTCATTGTTTTAGAGTTTTTGTTTTTGACTGAATCTAGTGTGAATTTTCATCCTTATTCCCCTTATTTCCCAAGACGTCACCACAGTGGGTGGATCTATTAGATTTGGTATAGGTTTTACACAGGATGCTCTTCCTTATGCAGTGCTTGCATTTATGTGGGGGTGAGACTGGGCTGACCTCAGAGGCTAGGCTGTGTCTCCTCCTATTGCCAAACTGGGGATCTTTCATGTGTACACCGTGCAGCCATAACCTAAAACAACATCAGAGTTTGAATTCAATTGATTTGATTCATATTGTGCCAAATCACAACAACAGTCACCTCAGGCACTTTATATGGTAAAGACTGCAATAATACAGAGAAACCCCCAACAATCACATGACCCCCTCTGAGCAGGTGCTTTGGCGACAGTGGGAAGGAAAACATTCATTTTTTATAAATACAGATTCACAAAACTCATTTCCTTTTCACGAGATTGATGTTCTTTTTTTAATGTAATTACAGAACACAGGACCAGAATGCAGAATTTCAGTGTTTACATGGTGCCACAGCCCTCCAGGAGTATACATCACAGGGAATCTACCAAAACTTAAATTGCAATAAATAAATAAATGAATAACATAAAAAATAAGGTGTCACAGCTGTTACTCTTCACAAACAATACTACCCCAACTGTCACACACGGAGGCAGAGAGGTGATGATTTGGGCACATCTGTATACCAAAGTGTTCTCGAGTCAGATGTGAGGCCATCTGTCTGTCGTGGTTTAGTTCAGGCCGGGTCCAATGAGCAGGCTTGGAGCAGTGCTAGCAGTTAGACCAACTTTATTGTGGAGTGGGCAGGTGTAAAGGGGCGGGGTTATGGGGAGGCCGGCCAGGTGTGGAGGGAGTTGGCAGCTGACAGTAATGTGCAATAAAGTGCAGCTAAGTGGAGAGTAAACAGGTAAGGATGGGCTAGCAGAAGCTTTGGCAGAGTGGCGGTGCCAGAGAGAAGCAGGTGTGCAGGTGGTCATTTCAGAGAAATCTTAAACGAGGTTCCAGACGAGTCACTGTGGATGAGCTGACAAGGCAGGTGGGCAGGTGAGGGTGAAGTACGTGAAAACACAAGGAGCCGATTATCGCCATGATAAGTCATATATTTCTACACTGTGTTATATTCCTGAATGACTGATACGTGTCTTTGCTGCAGCATGCAGGTATGAGTCTGGCCTCTGTAGCAGTGAGGTAAAGAGGAAACTTTTAATTCTGTTTACAAGAAACATTGGGAAGAATCTATTTTTTCAAAAAGCTGCTATTTGGTTGGCTGAAATCCACACAGTGTTCATTCTTAGGCTACGTCCACACGTACACGGGTATTTTTGAAAACGGAGATTTTCCGTTTTCGTTTTAAAAAATAATCCCGTCCACACGTAAACGCAGAAATGAAGGAAAACGCTGCTAGGAGCATGCCAAAGCAACAGGTGGCGATATATTCCTAACCGTGTAGAAATGTTGGCCAATCAGAAGTCTAGAAGCCTCGGTGGGAAATAGTAAACAAAGATGGGGAGTAGAAGCAGAACCGAGTCGTATGTGTGGAGGGACAGTAACTGTGTGTGTATATGTAAGCATTTAAACACTGCAGAGAGTACAATTAACAGTAACAGTATTGTAGAAATTCATTTTACCGAAACAAAACGTGGCGCACAGTGTGACGTCAAAAGAGGCGCACACCTTTGACGCTGCGTTTTCTCCGTTTTTCTTGTCCACACGTAAATGCAAAAACGGAGTTTTCGAAAATATCCACCCTGGCAGGCGTTTTTAAAAATCTCCGTTTTCAGTGACTGAAAACGCCGTTTACGTGTGGACGAAAGGTGCAAACGCATAGAAAAATCTGCGTTTTCAAAAATACCCGGGTACGTGTGGACGTAGCCTTAATGAGAAACAAGAGTCTTTTCTCTCGTAGGTTTATTTCTCAGCTTTAAGCCGTGCCCCATGCTTCTGAAAACAAGATGAAGGCGTTCACAAACCGCAACAACGATGTACTGTAGACCATGCAGTGAGCAACAGGCTCACAGGGAAACCACAGAAACTACTCAGATGTTTGTGTGAACATCTTTAACACAGAGAACAGAGTTCTGATCAGAGGGACAGAAATCACCATCACTATCACACATATTTAGTATGTTTTAACTCTCGTTTTGACTCTATGCTAAGTGAGTCTGACAAAGCTGAGACTCTTCACTTTTTGAATGTTCCAGTAAATCTACCAGCTAACTGCTTCAAATGCTGTAAGCAGTAGAAGTGGTTTAGACTTGGATAAAGTCAATAGTTTTATCCGTTACATATGCATGTAACGGCTTGGTTCATTTATTTTTACTGAAGGATGCAGCACATACACTAGTACACTGAAAATGCTGTGTAACATCAGAGATTTGTGCGAGTGTCATACTAGCTCTTGGTAAACCTCCCCCAACCCTTTTTCTGCATGGCACACAAAAAGTAACCCACAGCTGATAAAACCAAAAGCTTCTGTCATGTGTTCTCTAAATAAATTACATGGTCACTTTATAATATTACACTGTTTCATTTTTTAATACAAACTCAGAAGCAAAGTGTGAAAAACCTACATGCAGACATGGGCTGTCAGACCAGTGTCCCAGTGAGAGCGCTGCTCCGATAATCTGGACCCAGGTAAGAAGGATGGATGGATACAGAAAAGAAAGGGGGCAGCTAGAAGAGGGGGAGCCATGTGCTGTGACCAGTTGGGGTGAGGAGAGTTTGTCTTAAACTATAAGACAACTTTCATGTACCCTAACGCACAACCCAATTATACAACAACGCATTTAGTCATTTATTCCATCCACGTTTTTCCGCTTATCCAATTTAGGTTGCGGGAGGAAGCCGGAGTAAACTCCACATGGAAAGGCCTCGGCCAGATAAATGTAGATGGTTCTTACACAGCGCTTTTACTCTGACCACTCAAAGCACTATACACGACTTGCCTCATTCACCCTTTCATACAAGCACTTTTTTTATAAACCTTCTCTATGTAAGTGCTTTCTAGCTAACATTCACACATTCATAGAGTAACTTGCAGTTAGTATCTTACCCAGGGATGTTTGGCATACAGACTGGTGCAGCCAGGGATCAAACCACAAACCGGTGGTTCCAGTTAGCTTTGCCTCTTGAGCTACAGCCAACAAGGTCCTTGGATGGGAGCCTTCTTGCCAATGGGCTAGCTACTCATTTATTTAAGTATAAAATTAACATCTCTATGAGAAAAAAACCTTTGTTTTCAGTATCCTGTGGGACAACTTTGTGAAGTAATAATTAAACAGTTCTTGTAGCTGTTGTTCAGTCCTCGATGGCCTGAGCTCATTCGGACGAACTTCAGCTGTAGGATGTTGGTGGGTTTCCTCACATGTTCTCCATTTTAATTGGATAAAGATTATGACTCTTAAAGTCAAAGTTCCCACTTTTTTCTCTTTGACATTTCTTTGTTAGGTTGCTGTTTTGCACTATGACCCACCTTTGCTGAAGACTTAGTTTAGTGAAAGACGTTCTGAGATTTGCCTTTCGAAGCTAATGGGATCAGTTTCCTAATATTGTACAGTTTTTATCTTACAATATGAAGAATTGTCCACACAACATTGTTCCAGTAGCCTTCTAGTTTGTTACATAATCATTAAAAATTACAAACAGAGCAGTTGCTTTATCCTTTAGTTCCTTACAAGCTTCGGCCTCCCAGACTACAGACTAATCTTTGTTGGTTGGCCACCATCTATCTAAATGCTTTAGTGATGGTTCTGTATCATTCTCAGCCTGATAAGCATCACCAACAGAGGTGCCCACTCAAACCAGACTGTCATCCAATCGCAGAACACGAGTGGGTGTTCCTCAACTGTTAGATGGGCTGGTTTACAGTTAGAGCCATGCCTGGATATCAGCCAGGGCATCTTATACAGTAATTCTTAAACATGACTTCATTGTGAGCGCTTAATGCTTGAGTGTCAAAATGGGGATTTTTCAAAACCCTGTACAGACTAAACTTTCCTCTTATTACTGTTCTCATTTATAAAGTTGTGTTTCATCAATATGCACATTCTAGCTAACAGGTGAATTTTGGGACAGTATGTCCTGCTTTCTTAACATAAAACTCATGCTGCAGCAGCACAAATGTGATGCCCTTAGACTGGTTTTTAGTCCCCGTGTCAGCTTCCCAGAAACTGTTACATCTACCTCAGTTCTTAGAGCAGGGCTCCATGGTGTAAATCAGCCTTAATAGTGTTTCACGACTGCTTTAAAGTACCTGTGTTTTCACTTTTCAGACCCAGAAGATGTTACATCTTTTATACTAATGGTATCAAACTCTTAGTAGCGTGAGTGGACCGGAGCAGTAAAAGCTTTGCTCAAATGAACCGTCCATTTACAAAACAGATTTAAAAAAATCTCCATTTCTCTACATTCAAACTTATTACATGCACATTAAACAAAATCTACAAAAGTGCAGAAGTTGACTTTGGAAAGAAAAAAGATATTATGTTGCAGCTGAACTATATGTGAAACATTTTAAATACTAATGCTGGTGTCTCTGCACGACTGTGTTTAATCTAATCAAAGTGGTCTTTTCTGCAGTCTTTACGCTTGCAGTGGGCCACAGTGGAACCTTTAGCAGGAACGTCAGTGCACTGTCACATAAATAAATATAAGGTGTCTTGAAACTTTTGGACTTCAGTGAAATGTTTCAGATTGTCGAAAAACACATTTGGAGCGTGCATATGATAAATGCTATCATGAGGAGATGCTGTGTCGCAACCCGCTCGTCTTTTCTGACATTGCCGAGTATCTTTGTTGCGTTTCACTGGTGAAAGTATGTCAGTGGGTTACATTGACACAAGTGCAAAGCTGCAGGGAGGGGAGGGAGGAGTCAGTGAACTGGGTCACATGGTTTTCACACTGATCGCCACTCGAAACAGAGCAGAAAGCCGTCGCGCACACGCCTGGACTGGAGCTCCGCCACAGTGGATGTGACTCTTTGGCAGGAACGAGTGAACACTGCACATTTGATCGTCGTTGGAGCCGCTCTCTGAGAAGCTGTCGCCTCGGCCTGACACGAACATTTTCTGGTAGTTTTAGGGGGAAAGTACATCTCCACCGGGCTGCTTGTAAACCCGACCGTAGCGTATACGGTCTGAACTAGGCTTCTGTCTTTGGTTCAAACTTAAAGACGGTTAGTTTCTCTTACCGGGACCAATCAGCGACTTTTCAGTTGCTGAACACTAAAACTGAAAAAACGGCTTTGGCACTAAGGTAGCAGAGGAGGAAACCCCCAGACTCACAGGACATGGAGTCCACCAAAGCTGGTAAGTACGCCTGACAGCATCTGCAGCCGGTGACGGGGGGCGTACTGTACTTACATCCTGCCTTTGGCTTCACTCGAACCGGAAAAGTAACACGACCAGCCTAATAACCTCACATTCTGACTGTATTTCTTGACTACTGTGAACTTTCTGTCGAACCCACTTGTTACTGTTAAAGTGGGTTAGGACCGCCGTGGGCGGTTGTTGTTACACCAGTGTTTGGCTTCAGTGGCACTGCAGTCCTTTCGGCTCACATGGACCCGCCAGCCTAGCCATGTGCACCTGTGTTTACGCTCCCCGTGCGTCTCAGCTCATTGGCCGCGCGGTGCAGTGACGTAGGCGTTGCATAATTTCTCCCAGCTCGATGTGTGCAGTCTCGCCGTGGATACACGTGAGGCCTCTTATGGCAACGCGAGCTGACCTAGTTTTCCCGGGAAGAGAGCATGCGTGCTCCAGGTGACGGTGCGTTTAAACCCCAACATCAGCAGCTGTAGTGCTTTGCTCATGGGACGGGGAAGGCTTTTTGTGTAAGAAACGTGTGTTAGTAACAGCATCAATAATAAACGTCGCGTTATGACACGCTGTATTCAGTTTCTATGAGTGTTACCACTGATTTAAAAAAAACAACATTGAATGTAAAAAGATTAAAAAAAACCGGAAGTCCGCAGTTGTCTTCGTTTGCTCAACTCTCGAGCTCATCGTCTGTCCTGCTGACAGCACTCGAACTAATTTATTTCCTAAGGGCCTTAAACGCAGCAGCATTTTCAGGTGAAAAGTCTCAGTTTATTCCAACTTGTATAAAATGATCTAATTATGCACAAAGAGTTAGATAAACAGAGTTGGAGATGGTCACTGTGTTACTACAGTGTTAGTTAGAAGTTTGAGTCATATTTTCCTGTTTCAGTCATGATGCTGGACACACACTAACCTGATAATCCCATGGACTACACCTCATTTTTGAAGTATTCAAAGAGGCTGCATGAGCTCTGAGTCACCAGGTCTGTGACACGTCATAGCTCAGACCAGTTTTTATATATGTGACATCACTGGCAGCACTTTTTCACCTCATACCTTTGCTGTGTTTTAATAGGGGATAATGTTTATATATTTCTTTTAAAATGAAATCTGTATAAATGAAGGCATGTATTAGATCTGTTTTTATGGCTGTGTATGTGAATGACTGAACTACATACACACCCTTGCCAGGCTGACATTATGTAATCGCTGTTACCTAATCATAAAGAATGGGAGAGGAAGAAATCAGGTCAGCCTGTGCTGAGGGTGGAGCTCCCTGGTGCAGCAGCCTGTCTCTGCGGCTTCTACTGGCCCAAGAAATGTTTGTCGTATTCTTGGCTGCCCTCTTTACGTGAAGCTGGTTGGTTTTCACACAGGGAAGGTGTCTGTAGCGGGGGGGGCAGGCAAATAAGTCAGGGAGAAAAGCGCCAGCTACAGAAACCTTGGCGACATTACAACGTTCAAACAGGGCTCAGCTTATACCGATGAAATAAACTGTGTAACTGACAACGAGCAAAAGAGTTTGATAAATGTGATGTGCACATTAAAAACAAATCAGAAATATGTTGTCAGGCACGAGATGGACTGGTTTTTCTTACAGTGAGGTCACCCATTACTGAAGTCTCTCTGTCAGGCCTGAGCTGAGCGTCTTGCTGCTCTGAGACTGCACATGAGGAGCACGGGGTGGATCCTAAACCACACACTCATCGTCCGATGGTTGTGATTGAGGAGTGGTTAGCCACTGATCTGCTCCTGGATGAGCGTCCTTATCGACTCTAATAAAGACCATAATTGACTGAATGGATTCATATGATCTGAAAGTAAAGTGAGGAGTGTTTACAGAGGTCACAGGGGCACGAGGGCTGTTCTTGGACCATTAGACGAATACAGGTCTATTTTCCTCATAAAGTACGTTACGTGTTTTCAGTGCAAGCTCACACAGTAGGCTCTGAATGCTTCGTTGTTACAGTCTCTGTTCTCACAGTCTGTTTCCTCCCCTCTCTGCTGATCGCTCACCAGGAGGCGTAATAGCATACATCAGCTCGTCCAGCTCCGCCTCCAGCCCAGAGTCGTGTCACAGCGACTCCTCCAATGGCAGCTATCAGTCATCCTCCCCACCCCGCGGGTCCCCGCCTAGCCACGGACAGCTGAGGCAGCCGCTCAACCCCACGATGGCCGCAGGAGGCCAAAACCTGCCACGGACTCAGAAAGGTGGACGCTCGTCGTCCACAGCAAAGACTGGTATCACAAGTAAGTTGGACACTCTCATATGTGTCTTCAGATGCTGCCTGTGTTAATTCTAGGAACCAGTGCAGCATGTCAGGCCAATGAGAGAAGGCGTCATAGACGATTATAGGAGTAAAACATCTCTGTCAGGACAATATTGGAATCTGCCCAAAACAAATGTGAAAAGAAATGTTGATGTTTTAACTTCCAGGTAGCTTGTTTCAGCCTCCGTCACTGCACCAAGAACATCTCATCTCATAACTAATGCTGGCTCATTGAAGATGCTTGAAATGAAACCAGAGGCTGTTCAGGAGAAACCAAAGACTGAGCCAGCACCAGCTTTCTGTAGACAGCTAATGAGTTTACATTGTCAGCTGTGAGTTTTACATGTGCTGTGTTTGTGTCTATCCTGCTGTTAAAATAAATTCTCAACATAAACCTTCACAGAGCACTTTATCAGAAACACCAGTGTGATGTGGAGGCTGTAGTGAAGGGCAGGGGGGACGTGAACTGTACCACATAATATACCACAGCAGGTTATTTGAGCGTGGTTTAGTTTCCTCTTCTTCTACTCCTACACCAGAACTGATGCAGAGGCTTTGGGTTTTTTTGTGAGTGGTGACACCTACTGTTCAGGACAAGTGTGCAGTGAATCCACTGCAGGCACCAGTGTAATGACTCGTTGGGGTTGGGAATAATCGGTGGGTTCCCAGTTGTTTTTGTTTTGTTTTTTTCAGATGAACTGTAAGAATTTGTTTTTGTATCTCTCAGAAATCAACGGCCTGGTGCTGCTCTGTAAAGTGTGTGGTGACGTGGCCTCTGGATTTCACTATGGTGTCCATGCCTGTGAGGGCTGCAAGGTGAGGCTGCCTCCTTGATACAACCCCGTATGCACTCGCTGACTCTCTGTGCGACACAGAGACGAGCGTTGCGGTGTCTTTGGTTGAAGTGGGTCACTTTAGCCATCTGCACAGCTCAGACTGAAACTAGTTCACTCCGCCTTTATTTATATCTGTTACCCATCATGCTTCATGGTGCTGTGTGGCCCAGTTAACTGGAGAACAGTGTGCTACATACCACAGCACTCCTTAGAGAGGAACACACACATCATTCAGACAGTTACAAGTCAAACTGTAGAAACTGTTAATTTATCTAAGAAAGAGGACAAAAGTAAGCTGTTTGTGTCTGTGAACACACTCAGGGCTTCTTCAGGAGGAGCATCCAACAGAACATCCAGTACAAGAAGTGCCTGAAGAACGAGAGCTGCCCCATCATGAGGATCAACAGGAACCGCTGCCAGCAGTGCCGCTTCAAGAAATGCCTGCTGGTGGGCATGTCCAGAGACTGTGAGTAGCCGCGCTTGTTCACTGACTCACACTGTGTTCGATGAAGAGATTAGCGAGGCTAGTTTCACAGAGTCACGCTTAGCATGGCATTTTCTAACACGTAAAACAGATTATGGTCAATTTCAAAGCTATAAAAGCTAATAAGTGTCATTTTCTGATCAGAAGGTTGGTGGTTAGATTCCCCCCGTCTGCTTGCCAAAGTTTCCTCAGGCAGAGTACTGCTTGTTTGAGTGTTAGCAGAGAATAAATGTACCTGTGTGAATGAGTGTGAATGGAAAAATGAGGCATTCTGCAGGAGAGCGCTACATAAAAACCCAAGTGTTCAAAAATACAACAAGAAACACTTTTAATAAAGAAATCCACACAAAGCTCACACTTTTAATTGAGCGCTTTATGTTATTTTTGTGTTAATAAGACGACGTTCATTAGTCCTTTTGGCTCAGTTAGTAATGACTGAGAGATGGAAATAGTCCAAGATCACTGACTGTGGAAGGACGTTGGCGTTTCCCTTTAATAATGACATATTTAAGGTGGAATGGCTTGAAACTAAGTAATCCTCAGTTTGACTGGATTTATTTTGAAGGCAGTAATCATGAGTTGTGAACCTAATGGTTGGAGAAGAGTAAGATGTCCTCCTTTTAAATTCCTGTTTAACGTATGTCTTAGACTTGGGCAGTAATCAAGGAGATTCTCTTCTCGCTCTTCAGCTGTACGCTTCGGCCGGATCCCTAAGCGAGAGAAACAGCGCATGCTGCTGGAGATGCAGAGCGCCATGAACAACATGATGAACAACAGCCAGCTGCAAAGCCAGCTGTACAGCAGCCAGAGCCTGCCCATTGTTAAACCGCTGCCAGCCAGCGCCACCGAGCCTACCTCAGACGATGCCGTCCCCGCCCCCTCCTGCTCTCCTTCCTCCTCACCTCACTCCAGCCAATCAGACTCCAGCTTAGACCCAGAACCCGCCGCATCGATGGACACCAGCCCCAGCTCGGCCTCGCCCAGCGCATCGGACAGCAGCGAGGAGGAGGTGATCGGCTCGGTGACCAGGGCCCACCAGGAAACCTTCATGTACAACCAGGAGCAGAGCAGCCTGCCATCCCAGGCCTCGCAGCCCGTTAGCAACCTCGGCTGTGGCCTCGCCAAAAACCCCACCGACAACCAGACGGAGGAGCGGCAGGACACCTGGGACCACTGCAAGAGCCCGGTCACGGTGGCCGCACGGCACTCCACCTCGAGCCTTGACCCCCAGGGTCAGAAGGAGGTCAACCAGTGCCCCTTCAGGCTGTCCAGGACGGCTGCCACCAGCCACTTTCCAGCATATACACATGGAGCTTTCAGGGCACCGTCCACAGAAGGCTCCACCAATGGATCGTGCAGCATCGCCCTGTGGAGAGGAGGCAACAGGATGCATCTGGTAAGCTGAACAGAGGGCAGTGGACGGTAACAGTTTAGACACGCCATTAAAAATCAATGTAAAGGTGTAAAAGCTGACTTTGTAAAATAAAAAGCCTTTTAAATGAAAGTGTCTGTTTGTTGTTTTGGATAGATGCTCCTGCCTCTGTATGCATGAAGAGATGTTTCCTCTAAATAAGAGCAGCTGCTTTTAGGGCAAAAACAAACACACTAGAAGTCTCACCAAAACAAAGCTTTCTGTTTTAGAGCGCGATGAAAATCACTCCATTTGTCCCAACATCAGGATGAAGCCATCGTGTCTGTGATTAGTTAGTGTAAAGGAGGTTTGAGAGGTGTGGATGCACTCATGTCCAAACTGAAGGCCAGCTCTGATCCGCAGGTTTGTCCGATGAACACTTCGCCTCACGTGGACCCTCAGAAGTCCGGCCACGAGGTGTGGGAGGAATTCTCCCACAGCTTCACCCCGGCGGTCAGGGAGGTGGTCGAGTTTGCCAAGAAGATCCCGGGCTTCAGAGAGCTTTCCCAGCATGACCAGGTCAGCCTTTTGAAGGCTGGCACTTTTGAGGTATTTCATTGAATTTTCTTACGTATTGTAGTCACGTTTAGTGTATCTCTGTAGTAATGTGGGGCATTCTGTGGGCTGCAGGTGTTGGTGGTTCGGTTTGCCTCGCTGTTTGACGTGAAGGACCGCACTGTCACCTTTCTTGGAGGGAAGAGGTACAGCGTGGACAGTCTGAGGGCCCTCGGAGCCGGGGACCTGCTCAACTCCATGTTTGACTTTAGTGAGAAGCTCATGAACCTGGGTCTCAGTGAGGAGGAGATGAGCCTGTTTACTGCTGTGGTTCTGGTCTCTGCAGGTGGGTTATCAGACGATCCGTCCACTGATAACAATGCATAACCCGCCATCAGTGTTTGTATCCAAAATAATGAAAACAGGTAGAAAATTTGGCTCATTAACTTTCTTTTTCCCTGCCTGAGCTTTGACTGCGCTGGCTTAATGGTACAGATTGGAGAGTTGGCGCCACCTGCTGTTTGTCTGATGAACCTAACACTCACCGCAGGCCTGAGCTCAGCTGTTTCAGTGTAAACACATTTAAACTAAGTCAGGGCTTAAAGTATTCCTCTGCACACGTGAGGCAAACGATTTCAGTTTGTGCAAAGTTGTTTTTATTTCTAAAGTGTCACAGACACGCTGAACACTGACATCTGTAAATCATGTGCTGTAGGGTGACAGTCCATCGTTGTCATTATCACAAACACGTTTGTTTAAAAAGGCTGTTTTAACTCTAACCTGACGCGAGAATGCGACTCACCACACGACTCCACGTTAGGAACACACGGTTGTTTTTCTTGTTTCTTGTATCGCTGACTGAGCTTATCCTCCCCTCTACCTCTTCCTCTCCCAGATCGATCTGGCATCGAGAACGTGAACTCCGTGGAGGCCCTGCAGGAGACGCTTATCCGCGCCCTGCGGAGCCTCATCACCAAGAACCACCCCAACGAGGCCTCCATCTTCACCAAACTGCTGCTCAAGCTGCCCGACCTGCGTTCCCTCAACAACATGCACTCTGAGCAGCTGCTCGCCTTCAAGGTCCATTCCTGAACTTTCCTCGAAGTACTTGACGCCCTCCGCCCTCACTTCACCTGAAAACATTGCACCCGAGACAAAAGCAGCCCTAAAGGCCACCTGGAGCACGAGCTCCACCCGACCACACCTGCACGGGCCTTTGGGTTTAGCTCTTTGTCTAAAAAATAAAATAAAAGTGGAAGTTGTACTGTAGGGCATGACGGCCTGTGTGATGGTTATGCAGACGCACAGACACTCTGACTGGTGTACATGTCTCTCGTGTTTGTGTGTAGCAGCTGTACAAAGATTAGATGCACTTTCCTGTATAGTGTCGATGGTATTTTTGCATTCATAGTGCAATATGTGACTGCTTCTGGGTCTGAACAGCAGAACAAAGAGTCTAAGCGTTTCCCTGCGGTGGCGTACGTTAAATTGAACTGGTGCTGCTGTCGTGGGATGAAAAACAGGCTCGAGATAAAGTTCTCTTTAAAAGCAGCTGAAACTGAGGAGTCTGTGCAGGAGAGCTGTTTTCAGCTGGAGCAGCAGGGAAATCTGAACGCGCTGTCTTTGGACAGATTTGGGAAGCAGACACTTAATTTCATCCACATGTGTTCGTGCCATGATTTGTGTTTGTGTTTTGTTCTAAATTATTTGGGCATTGTGACAAATCGAACGTGTCAGAGTCTCTTTCTGTGCTGAGATCAGTATAAATGAAGACTGAAGCGATGAAATGAAACTGTGGACTTTCCCTTCTTTCTCTCGTGACATCTCCAAGAGTCTGGACAGAAATGTCACCTCGTAGTCACCAGCAGCGTCTGCACGCTTCATTACACGTCTTTACTTTTTTTACAGACTCTGTTCTTTAGCTGAGTACAGTTACATGTATGATATGACGATTTCACATAAGTCTGATTGTAAAAGTGTTTGTAATGTAAAGACATGAGCAGAGCTGCTGGTGAAACACTATCAGCCTTTTATTCTCCACGACTTCTCTTATTGCAGTGACATGTTCTGAAAGGATGCAGTATGCATAGATTTCTATAGAAATATATTATCATATAAACATAACTGTTTATATATATATATATATATATATATATATATATATATATATATATATATATATATTATGAATGAATGAATGAATAAATTTTCTAAATGGCGTGTAGCAGCTGTGGTTATTTAACACGTGTTGTTCCTGATAATCATGACGACTGCATCTTACCTATTTGTAGGAAAATGTTCTCTTCAGCAGTTAAATCCCTCCTCGCTTCCTCCATCCTCTCACCTGTGACCTGTACACCTGCTGAAGGATGTCTTCATTTTCAAAATGCATCATGAGGACGGGGGAGGCTAACTGGAGGAGCTGTTACTGAGCATGCACAGATTCATACGTTCAGTGTTTTTTAAAAAATGTCCTTTTTCACTTCAGATAATCAAACTTTCTGTTTGTCTCTGCATGATTAAAAAAGTTTTTAATTTAGAGGTGTAAATCTAAAAAAATATGAGCACTTTTGAGACCCACGTGCAGCATTAGTGCAGTTTGAATAAAACTGTGATCTCCGAAGCGGGCGACACAGAATTCAGTTTGAATGGAATTTGAATCGTCTCACATACACGTCCATCTATTCTCTTCCTTATCGGGGTCGTTGGGGGGCTGGAGCCTATCCCAACTGCTACAGGGCGAGAGGCGGGGGCACACCCTGGACAGATCGCTAGTTAGTTACAGGGACAGAGACACAGCACTCACAATCACCAGTTAACCAAACCCCATTAACTGCATGTCTTTGGACTGTGGGAGGAAGCCGGAGTACCCACACAGACACAGGAGGGAGAACATGCAAACCCCACACAGAAAGACCCCGGCCTGGGAGCAACGCTGAACCAACGACCTTCTTGCTGTGAGGAAACAGTGCTAACCAGAAATACTTGGATAACGATACTTCCTGTAGTAACCATAACTGATTTAAAGTGCAGTTTCAGCTTTAATTCACGATTGAATGAACTGTTCTGGAGTTCCAGCCGTTTGTGCTTGCTTTCTTCCTCTTGTCACAGAGAAGGACTGATGTGACTTTGTCCAGGCTGTTTGGTGTGGCTGAGCTGGCCACTCTTTTAAAGAGTGTACTGGATCAACCACAGATGTGTCATGTGATTTATTTCTAATGACATGATGAGGGAAGAATCCAGCCATTTCCTGTCAGTCAGCTGTTCAATTGTGTCTGAGCCTGTGAAAATGGGAGGTTATGTATAAAAATGCCTGCAATTCCTAAACTCTGTGGCATAGAGATGCAAAATCACACCTTTTATCCTCTCCTGTCCTCTTCAAGGACAATAAAGTAGAAATGAAAGTAAAATGTGTGATTGTTATGGATCACCAATAACTAATTAATCGTGTAAAAGATTCAGACAAGAGTAGAAATTTCAGATGGTTTTACTCAATGGCTGACTCGAGGTGTGGATAAAATAGCACCGTTGCAGCAGGGTGGACTGTATAAAAGTTCACATCTCAGTAATTCTCTCTTAAAAATGCAGCACTGAATGAAATAAAGGTTTGACTATGGCCTTTCTGTAATAAGTTTTTGTGACACTGAGCCAGAGGGATTCAGTAACACGAGGTTCAGAAAGGCGACGTCTGACCTGCGATGAATCGTGCCCATCATCCATCAGCAGATGGCAACAGCGCGGCTCAGTCTGCGTGCCTGGCTTCTGGGAGTGGCACCGAGTGAACAGACACTAACGTTCACTCTGCCAACCAAATCAGACAGAGCTCCAGTGTTACCACTGTGATGGAAAAGGCTTCTGTTTGTAGAGTTTACACTTACGGTTTTAAACTCAGACCTCTGTCTGTGATAGTCAGTGAGAACCATCAGCTCCACCCACGTGTCCGCCTCAGTTTGATTGCTGTCCTGTAAACAGAGACAATCTGAAATCTGTCTGTTCAAACACCCTCTGTATCGTCTGTTCACTTATGACTTCACAGGACAGGAGCTAGACGCAGTGCTGTGTCTTTATATTTTCTATTTTACAAGGAAAACAGGAAATTAGTTCATAAATGTATTGAAATGTGCAGACACACCAATGATAGTCAACATTTGCTATGAGCAGCACCTTTATTCTTCAGCACAGCCTGAACTCTCTCAGGCAGCTGTCCTTTAAGCAGCCTTCAGGAACAACGCTCCGCATCTCCTGAAGATCACTCCAAAGTGCTGCTTTGTAGGTTGGCTACATTTTGTTCTGCTCTGTCTGCGATCCACACTTCTTCAGGGACCCTGGCTCCCTCAGAGTGCTCCACTGTGTTTGTGTTTCCAGCTATTCTTTCATTGCACTGGAATCATCATCATTGCCAATAAGGTGATTTCCAGATGGTTTTACATGCTGGATCAAAGTCTGACTTTTCTGTTCATAACTGGGTCAAACTATGAAAGAGGCTCCACCATATTTTATAGATGACTGTAGACCCTCACCTTCCCTTGTCCTCGTCCACACATATCGATGACAATTCAAAACAAACATTAAAAAATTTGACTGATTTCCAAACTAGTGTAAGGCAAACCTCAGCCTTTTCTCCCCGTTTCCCTTCGTTAAGAATGACCTCTTGACGGCCCCCCTCCAAACGAGACCATACCTTACAGGTCAACAGCAGCAGGTCCGTGACTTCACTTTAAGATGCTGCTCTTCTGCTGTCAGTCTTTTTTTTAGGTCTGACTGTTTTTGTTCTCTGCTTGTCTCATTTTAAGGACTGCACACCTGCTGACAGAGCTCTTTATGGACAATCACCTGTTGCACAAATACAATGTTATGCTTGTCAAGCACTGTTTGATATTTAAATTATATTTGGCATTTTATGGAGATTCACCTAAAGAAATGGGAACAAATGATATCATTTAACGTTGTCCCTCGTGTGTAGACACAACACTGATTCCTCTCTTACGTTAAATTCCCGTTTTATGCTTTAATGATCGATAGGTCAGTGTTTAATGGTTTAACTAACAACAACAAAGGTAGAAGAACTGGAATGAAAATTAGGAGCCAAAGAAAAACTTCAGAAAGCTCAGAGAAATATTACTTAAGACCACTTTTTATGTATTAAAAGCAAAATACAAAGAATGAGTTGGGCTCAAGTCTTTTGCACAGTACTGCACATTAACCTGTGTTTCATAAAATGGGCACACAGTGAACCATTCAAACAGCCATACAGAGCACCTACAAAGTCTGAATAAGTGAAGACACCAAATCAAATTCTGTCAAAACCATCTTTATTCTCAAGAGCCAAATCACAAATTCTGCAATCATTGCCCGTCAGGAAAAATCAAAATCATCAGTCCTCCAAGCTGAAAATGTCCAACAGCCGTTTGAGGAACACAATATTCTTTGTTCTTTGTCTTTTTTACTGCCACAGATTCACTTTCACATCTCTCTGCACCTCCTGGTCGAATTCCCGGTTTGCATTAAACAGATGACTTAAACAAGAAGACACTCAAACACACAAGGAGAGAAGAGAAATCTGTGCCGACTGTGGATGACCGCCTCCCGCTGACCACGGTGTCCCTAAACGTGCTCATGTGTAGTTTCTTTTGGATGTGAATCCAACTAATTTAACTGTTTTTATCATTTGTTTTTTTAAATACGTCTCCATCAGACATGGAAATACATTTGAGAGCAACACTGTATCTTTTTAACACTATGCAAAAACAATATGTTCATATTATGCTAACATCTGTAAAAAAAATCTGCAGTCTGAAAATATACATCCTTTTCCTTTGTACTGTAAAATAGCTTCTCTATGGCGCAACTCTTGTTATTGGTTGTAACTGAGAAACCTTACGAGCAACAACTCACGGGAGAGATCACGGCCACCTTTCACATGTTCACATAAACATGTTCCCATCGCATTCCTGCAATGACGACGTTTACATGCACCACAGCTCTGCGTATGTGCTCAACGCACACGGCCAGGACACAGGATGCCCACTCTATAGCTGTCCCGCAAAAAAAGAAAAAAAATGAAACTATTTGTATCATAGTGTAAAAAACACATACTGATAATTTTGGATTAAAGCTGCATTCATCGTCCTGCTGTGAACTATTTGACTGTTCATGAAGTTCACTATCCAGCAGACCTTTGCAAGTTTTAACTCCTTGTTTTGGTTTCACTGTCTCATCAGTGACTTATCAGGTTTGCTTTTTTCAGTAAAATGCTCAGATAACTGATCAACATGCCAAGCCAACAAAGTCATCGGGAGAACCCAAAGGAACGTGGGAGCTGTCAAAGAGCCCGGCTGCTCTTCAGCTTTTTAAGCTAAACGCTCACATTTCATATTAGAGCGTCCACAGACTGAAATAACTTTATGTCTACAAGTTTGTTGACATATTACTACACCAAGGCCATCATTTGTCTCAACCATAAAACTGACAGGTTTATTGTTATGAACTGCTCGACTTTACTACATTTATGAGGGAATGTATTACTGACAGGTTATTTATATTTTGTTACATAAACCAAATAACCTCATTTTTTTTTATCCAGGTCACTGTTTGAAACGCACACATTTTACAAAAATACTGAAGTTTCTTCTTCATGATTGCTGTGTTCCTCAGCAGTTCTTTAACTGTGACCTGCTTTAGTTTTACAGTATCTATGTGACTTTTATGATAACTGTGAGACGTCTCTACCTTCAAGTTCATACTCTGACAATGGGGCTGGCTGCACAGACAGGCTGGCTCCATCCATCCAATCACAGGGCTAGGCTTTAGATACAGTACTGTGCAAAAGTTTTGAGCCACCCTTGATGTCTTTATGTTTTGCCTGTAATCCTGTAAGGCTTTCAAAGTCTCACTTGACCATTTTCATTTCTTCTTCTTTTTGTTAAGCCACTCAACACTGACCTATAAACCATCGGGCAATATTTAAACTGTATGTTTAGCATGAGGGAGGTGGTCTCAGTAATCCCCTCGTTGCAGCTGAAGTCAGCAAATTGAAAAATGCAACAAACTAGAAAGAAAGGAGGAACACGGGCAGATGTGAAAGAAACTGACGGCTGTCACTGTCCTGATCACACAGTGGCTCATTTTATGGTTATAATGAGTATCCTGAACATGAACGGACGTGTCGCGTAGGAAGCCACCAAAGAGAATGACTGCACTGTCGGGCAGCTTCAGAGAGGGGGTGTGGTTTCACAGCAATATCATCAGCCTGCTAAAGAAACCTTTGTTAAATCTACAAAAACACATTAAACATAAGGTTGTTAATCACCTGATTTTGGACTTTCAGTGGTTCAAATCTGTGCAGCTTTCTTAGTGTCTCTTTACCTGCACAGGAAAACAGAATCATCTACACAAACTCAGGAACTGTTATTACATTTGACAGCAGTAACAAAGTTCCAGTTTTGATTCCCAGGCCAAAATTCCCTGCCCATGAGGTAGCGGGTAATCACAGCCCAACAACTGTCTTGGTGGAGGACTGGCAGGCCAAACAAAGAGCAAACACAGCTTTTTGTTTTTCGGGCTGCAAACAATAGTTGCTGCTACTTTAGCTGAATGTCTGAAAAGTTACACTGCCAAATTCCTGAGACTAGACTAAAAGTCTTTAGTTAAAACAAGACGTGGAAGAGAGCCTAAAAACTGGGAACGTGCAACAACAAACCATGTTTACTGCATAAAAATGATGCTTTTTACATGACTTTGTTCAATCTACATGTTCTAACAAACAGAAGCACACCAAAGGGACATTGAGGTCCTGAGCTGAGATCCTGGGACTGTTGGGTTGAACATAGTCAGCTAACTTCTGATGTGTTTGTGCAGCCAGCCCCTGCTACTGAGACACATTCATTTCATTAGAAAAACAAACAAAGAAAAACAGGTTATGTTACGTTAATGAGTCTAGCACGTTGATGTTGGATGCATGTTCTGACAGCTTTCGTCAAAGGCTTCTTCACATAACAAAGTCTTTTGCTGACTGCAGGCGCAGGGGTGCATGTAAACGTGGCCAACCGTTACGTTTCCGAATGGCTCCGTCTCAGCAGGGCCCGGCACGGCCCTTCATGTCGACGGGGGCCAGCCTGAGCTCGGGTACCTCTCCCTCTGATTGTCTGTGCATTTATCTGAATCTGTACAGTTTGCGAGGTGTATATGTGTGAGGTCCGGGTCATTCAAACACTGCAGCAATTCTATTGCTTTGATAAAAAGGCATCACTTCACAGAAATGAGAAGAAACAAAATAAAATACAAGCTGCTTTGAGGAGTAGTGTGAAGCTCGAAAAAGCGAGATATAAAGAGCCGAGGTCTGTCACATTGCAAACGACAATACCACACCGAGGCTTTTTCAAGAAACAAAACAAAACCAGAGGCTAAAGAACAAAGAAAGAGTTCTACTTTTCACAATCTCACCAGCCTCGTCAGTGTACCTTGGTGATGGCGAAGCATACAGTTTACTTGGCCTCCGAATGCCACCGGTCGGTCACAGTCGTGGAGTCGGACTCATGTGTTATCTGTGTGAGCGATACACCAATCAGCCACATCACTAAAACCAGTTACAGGTGAACACTGGTCTTCTCTGCTGGTAAACCCTCCCATTTACCAACCCTCCAACTGAGGCAGACAGAGGCCCACTCCGAAAACCACTGCCAGTACCAGAGTGGGACCCAGCATCTGTGCCAGTCTTATTGTTGTGGCTGATCAGCTGCTGCACAACAGCTGCACAGATGTACTGTACATTCTGTATATGTGCATGTGTGTTACTGTACTATATGCATGCCATCCTGCGAGGGTGCTGGGCTCTTATTCACACATGTAAATAACAATACACTTCAATCAGCCATAGCCCCAACTCACCATAGCACCATGACCTCGCTGCTTTAATAGAAAGTTCACCTCCACTCACGGAGACACTAAACAAACAGAAAAAAATGCTGACTAATTATTTGACTTTGAGGCAACATGGCTGAGATGAAACACTGAAATCTTATGCTGGTCTTATAGTTGAAGTTCCAACTGCAGACTGAAACACAGCAAAGAGGACAGCCTGTGTGTGGCAGGACCAACAGGGAGCCAATTTATACTCAACTAAGGAAGTGCAGGGAGGATGTAATGAGGGCATTGTTCACCTGGTTTTGGCACAACATGCAGTACTGTGACACACAGACGATCCTGGCCTCAGTGCCACCGTGTGACGAGCCTCCGGCACGACGAGCGGCTCATTTTAACGCTGCTTCTGCATTCCATTCACTGTCGCTCAAGTCTACATCGAAGTTTTGGTTTTGTTGTTTCATTGTGTTGTTTCTTGTCGAAATAAAGGCAAACAAACAGAAACTCGAGCAAGATTTTTTCCACTGTACAGGTTTGAACACGGCTGCACAGAACTTCTGCATTTTGAGTTAATCTGTCAGAGTTGCATATGAAATGCTTTGAGGTTGTGCTAATTAATCATTAGTCTATAAAGTATCAAAGCACTGGTCATGTTGTCTGACAATAAGTCCAAAGGCAATTAACAACGACAACGCGAGAGACTCACACTCTCTCAGTTTATTAGTGTCCACACTCTGATTTAGTAACATCGTTCTCATCAACATTCTTTGCTTTCAACCAGACACAAAGATGCTTCCTGCTCATAAACACAGAGCTGACTTTTGACTATTTTGCTGGCCCATATATGCTGTTGTAGTGCAACAGTATTTATGCAAAATGCCACATATCATTTTAAGGGTTGGGTAAGCAGACTTACTGTTAGCTGAAAGTGTGTGTGTGTGAAGGGCCAGAGAGAAGTTGTGTTTACAGTGTGCAGTGCCACCGTGTGAAGTTTGAAGGGACTCATTACTCTAATAGAGACACTCCAACAGAGTAGTGTCCTTAGATTTGTGCTTCATGCAGACTGTCAGTTTATCCTTTGACTAAAAACATCCTGTTTAGCTCTGCCTCGTTAAGGTTCGCCTCACCTAACGAGCCACTTTCTTCCAATAGGACGGCTTCGGGAAGCCTGGCTCAGGACGAGTTCTACTGCCTGCAGCAAACGAGTGTCACAGAAGGTGTGAGAAAAACCTTTGGAAACCTCGATTTAATAGCAGTCCAAGTGCTGGGATTGTTTACATATCTTTAGTAAATGATTTGAAACTTTGGTTATTGGTTTAATAGGAACAATCAGCATTGCAACATCAAATGAGAAAAGACACACAGGTCCCCTTTAATATCGCAAAATCCTGCTCAGGTTTCTCGCTCGGAGCGTGTCTTGAGCTGACGTTTGTTTTTCCGACAGCTCTGGAATGCAGCGTTACAACTTAACCTCGTAATGTGCGGCTGCCGAGAGACTTGCAGACACCTGCGAGCTGCCGTCCGTTAGAGTGCGCAATTTTAACGGTCACAGTAGGATGGCGAGGCACCGGACAGACTGGACACTCACCAGATGGACGAAGGTTGATATATTAATCACGGGTGCGGTAAAGTGGAGCGGGTTTGGGGAAGGGCCGACGGTTTGCTGACGACGTCTCGTGTCGCAGATGAGGTGAGCAGCCGAGTATTTTAACATAAAGGAAGGAATATACAACATATGCTTGGCTTCTAACGAACAAACAAGTGTTGATAAGATTACCATGATGCAACGGTACACTAATGAAAACAAAAAACCTAAAGTCAAATCTGAGGTGAGATGTTATATCCATGACAACAATAACAGAACAAACCAGAAAAGTCAAAAAGCTATTCACATGTACCCGCACTGTCAGGAATGGTTTCATCCAAAAATAGACCAGAGAGCTACTCTAAGGTGTGGAATGAAGTGACACTCAGTAGTGCTGTTAGAAGGTTCGTTGTGACGGGCTTTCTGCTGGTTCCACCCCTGAGACCACCAGGGTGCCCAGGCGCACGCGCGCGCACACACACACACACACACACACACACACACACACACACACACAGAAATCCACTGGTCAGTCCTCGAAGACCTCCAGAAACAGAGGAGGGAACAGCTCGGTGGGGCACTCCACTTTCATGTGGAGGAATCGGCTGGCGTGGCAGGTGCCGATCATCCGCAGGTCTGTCACCTTCATTAGCAGCTTGGGCCAGAAATGTGCCACTTTGTGTTTGCGGTAGTTGATATAATGTTCAAAGGCCAACAGGAACTCCTCTTGGCAACGCTCGATTCGCTCCACACTAGTTAGGCCTGGACGATCTGAAGACACAAGCACACCAACAGTGTTGTTATGTAGCGTCCTGCAGAGCTGTAAAGCGTTTGTCCCTGAGAAACAGAGCTGAGAGAAACCTGATAACCCTTCGTCTTCCTTTGCTAATAGGAAGGATGGCTTACAATAGCTTAATTGCAACTCACAAGGGTCTAGGCTCTATCTATGACTGATTACATTATGTGTTTGGGATCACTGTCATACTGGAATATGAAGATCATCCTAGTTGGATCCAAATCTGACTTAACAGGATCTCCAACACCACTGGCTGAAGTGCAGTCACAGACCACCACAGACTGTCTGCTGTGCGGACTCTCCCTCACCTCCTTCCATCCAGTTATTGTGTGATTTGGCATATCTGAGCCTATTTCTCCTGTTTCCCTTACTTAGGCATGGCTTCTTCAGAGCCACCATTTGACTGGGATGAGGCTTCAGGAAACAGTAGCTGGATGAAGCCCTGTGCATGAGGAAGCAGCCTTAACACGACTGACTGTCAAATACTGTTCTTCTTCTTTTGTCCTCATTGATTTTAAGGACACACTGCACAAATCCTGTATTATTTGGGTTTGGAACAAATGTGGAGGAGGTAGGGCTCTGATCAGGTGTGTGGCTTATATAAGTATATATATCTGTAAACTTATACATCTTTCTACATGTTACTGAAGTTATAAAAAATAAAAAATGCATGTAACAAATTATAATGAAGAATTTCTGATGGAGAGGCCATAAACAGGAAGTTGGGATCAAATGAGCTCATGCTGCTTCCTGCTTGTTTTTGAACATGTAAGTTATTTATAATTATTATTGTTTTGTTTGTTTGTCTCTTTTTTTCTCTGTTGTTGTTGTTATACTATTTAAACATGTTCAAAATAAAGATCCAGTACAAATACACCGTGTTTTTGGAACAACCGTGTACATTTTGTTCATGTGTGGACACACTGGTTCATGCACTGAGTTAAACACACGTGTACCTGTCTGCTCAGTCTGACAGCTCGATGGGTATACACTACAGTGTTAGTTATTATTTATTGTAGTATTCACAATTATTTTTCTTTTTTGGTACAAATAGTACGAAACAAAAAAAGTCAAATTTAGAGATGATGGTCCTTGTTGCTCTAATAGCGGTGTTATCTAACCATCAGTGGATACTGTAAAGTGTCAGGACAGATGGGCAGGTTAAACCGTCTCATGTCTGCACCATAAAGCACACGAGTATTGATCTTCAATGAGAGTATTACAGAGAAATGCCAGTGGAGCCAAAAACAAGCTAACAGGCCAAAGCCCCTCACAATGATTACAGTGATTAATTGATTAAACTGTGGTTTGATATAGATTTCATGTCAAAACCAAGTATTCACACAAGCTGTGCAGCTGCAGATTCACGCTGCTGTACTTCCTAAAAATCTGTTCCCTGTAAGCCAACGTTACCAACAGCGTAATAAGAACGCAGTAACACTCTGGTGTGCTAAAACAGAGTGAGCGAGAAAGAAAACCCTTTAATAACCTCTTATGTACACGGGCAAGTGTGCACTCTAGGTGATTACCGGATGAAAGCAGGATAACAGCTTGCAGAAGAGCCACCTCAGAGTCATCCAAGTTAAAGGAGGACAGCGACACGCCAAGGTCAAAGATGGCGTCTGAGACTACGCCCAAGCCTCCGTTCTTGAGCTGACCTCGTGTCACTGCCATCTCGCCGTTGAGTGTGAGGGTCTCGCTTTCTGGATCGTAGCGAACAGCAGCTCGCAGCGACATGATCTCCATGCAACAGCCTTTCAACAGGATGATCTGGTCTTCACAAGGCAGCTGGGTTACAGAGAAGAACGGCTTATTTAGCAGGAATGGACAGGTGGAACTTCCATTATGTCAAAGACAGTGAAAAATTCATATTCAGTCTGAATATACAGCTCTTTAACCACTCAGTGACACATTCAGAATCACCGTTTCCACTCAAACAAACTTACCTCACAGAACATAGGCAGTTTTTTGGCAAAGTCCACCACTCGGGTTATGGCAGGGGTGATAATTTTTGTAAACTGACTGAAGGCTTCTATGTCCACTTTACTTCCTTCAGGTGCATTACCCGTGGACGCTTGACCAATATCCTCAGGCTGAAAGAACGAGGAGTGCACGTCAGTGTTTGCTGGTTTCATCGCATCATTTGTTATTTATCCATCGTTTGCTTTTTACATGTAAATGACTGAAAACCTGTGTCGCCATCGTTAGGCTCAACTGAACTGTGTATCTGCTGTGTCTTACCTTAGCTTCCTTCACCCCCGCTGCACTCTGGTCAGAAGTATAGAATAAATTACATGTTATTTCATTAAGAAGCATTGCTTCCTCGACCTGTTGGATAATCAACAGGAATCGTGAAGTTTCAATGAAGAACCCGTGTCAAGCCAACTAAAAGAAAACAAGTTAAAACTGAAGACAGATGAAAGAGTGCGCAGACAGAAAACAGGTAAAGACAGAGTTTCCATGGATCAAACGGGTCCTCGGGAACGCTCTTTACTGGAACTTTGTATGCGACCTCAATCAAAACTTTGGTTACGTTTTCAACACTTTTTGAAACAAATTGCATGAAAAACAACAGATGCGGCCATGAACGTCTGCAGACAGATTAGGCTGTGTTCATGTTGCCGCAGGGAAAGTCTTTTCAGGGAAAGAGACTTTCCCCCATGTTCCCCAGTATCCTGAAAAATAACCCTTTATTTTTGCCAAACCCCGCCGGCCGATCAAATAATTCTGCGATTAATGAGCGTTCCTTTTAATCGTGCCATAGAAACTCAGTATAAAGTCAACAAACAGCTGACAGACTCTCAGTCCGGACAGAGTAATCAAACTTAACAGAAAAAGCAAAATTAGTCAAAAACAGAGTGAGGTGTGAAATCAAAAGCTACAAACAGAAAGAGAGGAAAATTAAACAGCACGAAAAAAAGCAAGTCATTAGTATTAGCAATTAAGAGTTGCTGCTTGGCAAGACACAAGACAAGAGTAAGATGTTCCAATATAAATTAGTGCTGCTGCGTTGAGGAAACACTTTTCTCCATCGTCCAGCTAATTCTCCCCACTCTACAAGGAGATACAAAAAAACACATGGACATATTAACATAGGGAACAGTGGAACAATGGTGGTGGTGGTGGAAGAGGAGGAGACGGGGGCATGATGCGGAAGGGGGCTGGGACGGGTTGGAAGTGGGCTGAGATGGGCGGGAGGGGAGGTAGGTGGGGGTCGGGGGGGTTGGTGGTTTGAACAAGGCACAGTAATCAATACAATCAAGGCTTTGGTGAGGAGGGAGGGAGGAGGAGGCCGATGTCTCACCAGGAATTTCCGCTTCTGCTTCCAGTGGTTGCCCTGGGCGTTTGTGGCCATATGGGCTTCGGTCACCATACGGATGAGGTCCCACTCCTCTTGGGTGGGCTCCAGTCGGTCCCACGCCGTTTTCTGCAGTTCCTCCCTCCGACGGCGCTCTCGGTTCTCCTCGATTAGCTTCCGCTTGGCCAGCCGCTTGCTGTCATCCAACACCACTGGGGCAAATAAAGGGGGTCAGCAGGGGGCAAAGGGAGACCAAGAGAGTAGACGGGAAGGAAAAGGAATAAGGGAGAGGAGGGGGGGGGGGGGGGGGGGGGCACAAAATGATGACTCGCTGAGGTGCAGTGTTGTTACAACACAAGAACATGACATCCCACTGAGGTGACACTTGTTCATGCTTCATGCTCATGGCTGATCTAGTGTTTTGAACCGTTTTATTTTCTGGACTTTCAGAAAGCTCAGGGTCAAAAATGACACAGCTACAACGTAGAAGGAGGCTTTAGATTCAAATGACGCGCACATGGAAAAAAACCAACAAACTTTTCATTGTATGAAAAATGTGTAAGGCACTAAATCAAACAAAAAGTGAATATGGAAACCATTATTTGTTTTTCCATGTGGTGAAAAATCATCACTGCTTTTATTTGGAGTGCAAGCACTGTTTCTGAAAACCAGTAAATACATTTCAGGTGATGACAAACCCTGATGAACATTCTTCAAATCCAACTTTTTTTGCTGATTTTGTTACTAATTCTGCACTTTCTTCATAAATGTCTTTGTTTTCGCATCTAAATGTCAGAATTCTTTTTTTTCCAGCTGAAGAACCGGAGAAATGCAAAAGTGACATAAAAGATATAAAGAGTAAAATATCCTGTTACTGAGGCCACTTACAGTCTGTTGCCATTCCCACTGCAATGCACTTCTTGAAGCGACATTCCTGGCACTGGTTTCTGGTCACTTTGTCAATAACACATTTGCCCTCGTACTTACAGGCATAAGTTGGATTGAGATTCTTCTGGATTGTCCGTCTGAAGAATCCCTAGAAAACAGAAGGCGATGTGATCAGAACAGGGAGACCGCCAAGGCCGACGGAAGCTGAGGTCACATGGTTTACCTTGCAACCTTCACAGGTAATACAGCGATAGTGGTAGCCTGTAGCTTTGTCCCCACACACTACGCATAGCTCATCCTTGTCCAGGTAACTTGGTATGTACCCTAGAGAGAAAAGAAGGAGATGACTGGATTGTTTGTTTTAATTCAAAAAATAAGGCAAATGAAGTTTTTCAAAACACATTCATTTTTAATATATTTTAGTTAAAGTTTATGTCAAAGTTTATTCTTTGCATAGTAGTAAAAATATCTATGTATACACACTCACACACATATATATATGAATGAATGTGTGCATTTGCATAAAATACACACTACAGAATGATGTAACATGACTCTTTGTAGTCCTGTGAAAAACTACACCCCCCATGACTCAGTAGCTGTAAAACCACCTTTAGCAGCAGCAGCTTGAGTGGACACGTCCGTCGCTGTGGAAGAATTTAGGCCCATTCTTCTTTATAATATTTCAGGGATTTGCATCGGATTTGCAGGGATGTTTTTATGCACAGCCCTGCCACAGCCTTTCAACAGAGTTGAGGTCTAGATCAGGCACCACCTTAACCCCCCGCCCCAAGGCCAAGCCTTAGTTTTAGCTTGAGTCTGGAATACTTTGGTATACAGAGAAGTTCATGGTCAGCTCAGAGACTATAAGGTGTCCAGGATCTGTGGCTGCTTAACGAGTCCAAATCGTCACCCCTCCACCGATGTCCTTGACAGTTGGTATGCAGTATTTGTACTGCCCTGCTGTGTTTGGTTTTCTCCAAACGAGGTGCTTCATCTCCAGACATCGCTGCTTTGCAAAGTTCTTGAGGTGCTGAGGCAATTTTGTAAGTCTAAGCCATGCTGTCATGTTATTTTAGGGGGGAGAGGCTTTCTTCTGGAAACTCTTACAAACAAGCAATAGTTGTTCAGGCTCTTTCTAATTCTACTGCTATGAACATGCTAACTGAAGCCTGTAGAGTCTGAGATGTTGGTCTTGGATTTTTGGCATTTTCTGAATATTGCGTAGTTTGACCATGGGGTGAATTTGATGAGACCTTGACTCTTGGGAACCTGTGGAATTGTGTTAGCAGTTACCTGAATGCTCTAGATCAGCAAACTGCCAAAACCTGTTCTTTTCTGTAGGTGGTCACACTTGCTAACAGCAGAGTGTGGAGTGGCAGGTAAACTCTGCTGCTTCGAACACACTTCATGGAAAAATCTTTGTAGACTCTATCCTGTATTTGAGATTGGGTTGAGTGAGTTCTGTCACCAGGACAGTAGGTTAACAAACTGATCAATATCTTTTGTCAGCCTTCTGTTGCCTCAACAGCAATCAATAAGGAACCCCTGTCTACCTCAATCAAACACAGCAACAAGCCCTGATCACAGACTTCCAACGCACGAGGCCTTATGTCTTGGATTTATGCTTATCGGACTTAATTCGAAAATCCCAGACATCATTGATCGATGATCAAGAAGGACTTGTGACCAGTTATCAGTTTGAGCAAGTGTATTACAAGTCTATTATATTATAGACACACACACACACACACACACACACACACTCACACGCACGCACACACACATGCACGCACACATGCACGCACGCGCACACACACACACACACACACACGCACACACACACACACACACACGCACGCACACACACACACACACACATGCACGCACACACGCACGCACGCACACACACACACACACACACGCACACACACGCACACACACACACACGCTTGCATACACACACACACACACACGCTTGCATACACACACACACACACACGCGCACACACACACACACACACACACACGCACACACACACACACACACACACGCTTGCATACACACACACACACACACGCGCACACACACACACACACACACACACACACACACACACACACACGCTTGCATACACACAAACCCAGTTAATTACAGAACTGTGGAGACTGATCAAGTTACTTGTAACTTAAACAAGTTAAACAACTTAAACACGTCGGAGGTCCAGTTCTAGCCCCTCAGATACTTTGTTAAAGAGCTAAATAATCACAGCCTGCATGCCATACCTTTCCTGTGCGCACCCTGCATCCACCGCAGGTGTGAAAATTCAGGTTTGATCTCGGGAAAGTACTCGGGCTGGTGGAAGTGACTGAGAGGGACCTCCATGCTGCAAAACTCACTCTTAAAAACAGAAGGACCAGCAGCGTAGGAACACGAGTAGTGCTGGCTGGGGGACCAAGCCTGCTCCATGCAGGGTGGATGATGAAGCGGCTGAGGCTCACAGTTGCCATAGCCGGACCCTTCGCCCGAGTACATGCAATGTTCCCCACCTCCCTGCACTGAATAGCTTCCGACGCCGGTGTGAGGCATCTCGTACATGTCTGGAATGCAATAGTTCATGATGAAGAACTTCAGCAGAGCACCTTAAAAACTTCTGGGTCTACCCGGAGAACTATCTGCTCTCAAAAAAGAAAAACCTGAGCTGGCATCAAGCCACAGAAATGAAGAAAATAACTCCTGATCTGAAAGGACTTGATGGAGTTGACCGTACTTAGGAGCAAACGCTTTATCCAACAAATCCACAGACCACAAACAACACCTTGCAACTGCCCCACCCGCCACCACCCGGCCGAATTGGGAAGCAGAGATTTATGACGACATAGGGCTCTAATCTTACACTTCACAAATCCGTGATGTACCACAGACAGTGGCGATGTCACAGATTAAGACATTACATGGTGCACCTACTGTAAGAAACATCTCACAACAACCACAAAAGTGAAGAGCAAATCTAAAGAAAAGCTGGTCCAAGAAAACACAAATGGTTAAAAAATCTGACTGAGGAGGGTTCGCATATGATACAAGAATTATCTTAACCGTGATCCTTTCCTAACCTCATAACCTTGGCCTTTACATTTTGACCATTGCTTATCCTCTGGGTATTTTAACAGCACCGACTAACAAGTTCCCTTAGGTCAGTTACACAATTTATTCTTGAAGCCACTTGGTGAGTACTACAACACTAAGAAGGTTCTAAGAGGGGTTTTAACACATGGCCCTGATTTTTCACCAATAAGACTCTAATGTGTATTTAGATCCTGCTGTGCAGCTTATGGAAAGATGGGGCACATATTAGTGCAATTATTTGGGATTTACTTAGAATAATAAATATCTGCACAAAAACCAAAATAACATGTTGGTTTAGATCAGCAGCTAAATCAAATTCAGGGAATGAGCCATGAAAAACTGTGTAAATGCATATAAATGTGCAAAGTAGCACTAACATTTATTGTTTTTTGTTGTAGTTGTAGTGCAAAGAATTTTAAAATGCTGAAAAACATTTAGTGTGGAAATCTGTAAACCAAAAGTCCAATTTTTTTTCCTACTTATAAAAAACACATTTTTTGTAAAATTAGTTGAGTCTGAAAGTGTTTTATATATTGATATCTATATATATTTATATATATCTATATATACAGATTTAAACAATGACACATCGTGTGGTCTGTTTCTGTAAAGTCACTTATTAATCCCAGAGAGGTTACGCTCAGTCATACTAATGAGGCGTCCTCGTCAATAATGATGGCAGCCTTGAGATTTGAAATGTATTTAAAATTTGCATGGTAAACAATATTTTTTCACACACACACACACACACTCACACACACACACACGTTTGCTGTGACCCAATTTAATTTTAATAGTTACTTTCACTTAATTTTGCACTTTTTTCCTGTTCTGAAAACTCAAATTTAGAGACAAATTGCAACAGAAACACTTGTTTACAACAGTAAAGACAAAGACAAAAACTGATGTACTGAGGATTACTAGAAAATCTTATTCGTATATTTGTAGTTAAAAAATTATGGTAACACTTAAATCACACGTTAAATCTTCATGCAAAAAATACTGCTGATTTTCACTGAAATACACTGCCACAGTGAGTGGAAACCAAAATCATGGCCCAGTTATAACATTTAAAGTGACAAACATCTTGTCCAACTCTGGTTGGAGGGACAAGTCTGACTGTGAAGCGTTCACAGTAATAGCTGTGCAGATTTAACGCCTCACTTATTGTGCAAAGTTTAACCATGAAATGAACAGAATCATTCTGATTTTCTTCTCTTCTGAAGCAGAGCTAATATAACAGCATCAAGGCTTGTTTATCAGTTTAGATTATGACAGAAAGCACGGTCCATAAAAACATGGTTGGATGGGTTTTGTGTGAGAGAACCTGAAATGTCTGTACTGAGCCTCTACCTCAACCCCAACAAGTGTGACCTTCAGCATTCCCTGGAGAGGTTTGCAGCGGAGTATGAATTGGCTGTGATGACGATCAGCACCTCAAAGTCTGAGGTCATGGTACCGTACCAAAGAATGATGCTCCCTCCGGGTTTTGGGAAAGTGGCTGCATCTATGCAAAGAAATATCTTACAATCTTATTCAGGAGTGATGGGAAAGTGGAGTGAGAGGTGGACTGGCAGATTGGTGTGGTGTCAGGAATAAAGCTTTGTACAAGGCTGTTGTAATGAAGAGAGGGTTTGGCAAAGGAAGGCAAAACTATGGCCATGAGAGAGAGCCAGTGACGTCTACAGGGACTGTGCTGTAGAGCAGCTGCTCCTCCGTGTTGGAAGGACTCATGTGATGTGGTTCAGGCATCTGGTTAGGATGGCTCCTTTTGGAGGTTTCTCAGGCAGGCCCAAATGACTTTAGGGTACCCAGAATGCACTGGAGAGATTCTGTATCCCCTCTACCCTGTAACTGGATTGAGATTCCACAGAAGGAACTGGAACCTATTGCTAGGTAGAAGGATATCTGAATACCTTGCTTAGCTTGACTAACTATCATAGTTTACTTAACGACTGACTTGGCTGTTGATGATGATAAGGCTTTCCAGACACCTAGAGTCACAATTAAATTGTTAAAGGTCACAAATTCCCATAAACCAATTTCTAAACCTCGTGGAAAACCTTCCCGGAAGAGCTGAAGGTGTTATAGTTGAAAACAGCGGGTCAGCATTATTAGAAAATATGAATAAGAATGGAAGTCACTGAAGTTAATATGCATCTCGAGGCAGATGACCAAATAATATAGTTCATTTATGAATTACAGTAAATTATCATTTCATGTCAAATCATTGAAACTCTGCATGATGCCATGGAGGAGCTTTTAAAATAAAAACTCAAATTTCTTTTTCAATTTAGCATCACCGACATCTGTAGTTAAGACTAACCAAAAAAAGTAGACCACCTGAAAATAGTAACAGTGCCACAATCACCTATTACAATCTGTTTAAAAGTCTGTTTTGGTATGTTGCATACCCATCCAAGTCAACCAAAAGATGTCATCTCTCCAGCGTATCCTGGGTCTACCCCGAGGTCTCCGCCTGGTGGGACATTACTGGACCGCCCCACCTAGGAGGTGCCCCAGGTCAAATTCCCGAACCATGCCAACTGCCTCCTGTTGACACAGAAGAGCACGGGCTCTACTCTGAGCCGATCCCAAATGTCTGGACTCTACACCCTGTCTCTGTGGGTGAGCACAGCTCAATCCAGCCACAAACCACTCCAGTACAAGCTGGCAGTCATTACTCCATGAAACCAACAAAACCACGTCATCTGCCAAAGTTAAAACTGAACCAGACACTATATGCCCCATGACGGTCCTTACAATTCTGTTCATAAAAATGATGCAGAGCATTGGTGTAAAAGAGCAGCCCTGGGAGAGTCCAACACCCACCAGGAAGGAGTCAGACTTATAACCAGACCAATTCGGAACAAGCTCTGGTGTTACAGGGACAAATAGCTTGCAACAACGAGCATGACATCCCATACTCGCAAAGCACCCGCCCTGCAGAATAACTTAAGCGATGTGGCTGAATGGTACTACTACTACTAGTACTACTCCCATCCACCTTAAAATATCCTTGACAGGAGGAAGAGCTGGTCTCAGTTTCTGTGACCAAGACAAAAACTGCTTCTGCAGAATCTGAGGTTTGAGTACCAGGTGGACACTCGTCTCCAGTACCCTGACATAGTCCCAGGGAGGCTGAGAAGCACGATCCCCTAAAGCTGGTACACTTTCTCCGATCCCCCTTCTTGAAGAACTACCACACCGTGTACCAAATTTCACACTTAATTTTATATTTAATCAAATAGGTAATAAATAATAATATACATCTCACACACAAAACATAAATATGTGTAACAGACATCTCCATCCAAGTACTAACCAGGCCCAACACCGCTTAGCTCCTGAACCCAGACAAGATCGGGCGTGCTCATTTTTCTATGCCCATGTGCAAGACTCACAAAGTTTGTACAAAAAAGGGAACTCATTACATAAAATGATGATCATATACTATAGCATCTACATGTGTGTGTTTATAGACAGAAGTTGCATAGTGTAAGACCAGCATGAGTAAAGAGTTAATGGGGAAATACTAGAAAGCTTTGTTGCTGTGCTAAAAGAAAACGATGTGCTGTGTTATTAATAAACTTTGCGTTGCCTCATTACCATTTCTCTCTTTCTCTGTAAAAGTCTTCTTGATGTCTGCCTCTCTGTGACTGAATTTTTTTTAACAGAAGACCTTGACCTCGATTGTTGTTTATTTTTGACCCGTGGCAAGCTCTCTAATTGTTAATTGGTTCTTCATTAAAGACAGGAACAACAGATAGAACAGTTAAGCCTTTAACTGTTAAATACAGGCTGCTGTCAAAGAAACACAAACATGCTTTGCTGTACTTGTAAGACTCAAAGACTTCTTATTAAAATGAAAGTTGGAAAACTTCTTCTGAGATCAGCTGGAAATCAGTAATAACAACAACAACAATAAGGGTTTAAAGACAATCAAAGTGATAAGAAATAATAATACATAGCTAAAAATACCTGTCATGGAGGTGAGTTATAAAGCTGCTTTATTAAAAATAACCCTGAATTGCAGCACATGTGCCATCTATTTAAACAAAGAGTAGTGACTGTGTAATAAGATTTAACATTTTGACTTGTTCTGTTAAAAATACGTTTCAGTGTTCAGCGTTTGATTGATCTGCCCGGACCAACAGTTAAAAAGGCTTATCGTGGGATTAGCAACTCCATTAATGTAATAAGTGTGAGTGTGTGACAAGTAGATGTGATCAACATGCAACAGCTGGTCAGAGGCTGGTCCTATGAGGCAAATCTTCTTGCAAAGAGGGCTTGATACCAGTTTAACTTTTTGATGAGGTGATGTCCTCGTCCTGAACTAATCTCGTTTGTAGTTTCTTAACAACTGTTAAGCATTTGTCAGACAGAGTTTAACGCCTGTCAATAATGAAACAATCTGTTGTCTGAGTGGATGGTGTGACTGTCTACGCTTTTTTCTATGCGAGGTTTTGGACTTTTAGGGACGAATTTAATTCATTTGTCACATTTTTTAATTTCCAATTCTTTGTCTTCTTTGTCTTTGTCACATAAAGTGAAGCTTTATTAGATGCTGAAAAGCTGAAGTAAAACTTACTGTTTAAATGCAGTATTAAAAAAGCATAAATAGAAAATAACGTTAATATTTGCATATGATTCACATAAATATTGAATATAAAGTAAAACAATTATATTTATTAAGATATTTATATATATATTTCTTCTTCTAAATATATATCTTTGTCACTGAGCTTTGTGAAGACAATCTAGCAAGTGTAGCAGATCTGAAAGCACTTATGTCTTTATTAAAATACTGTAGAGAAAGTTAATATGGCAAAATGTAATATACTCAGATGCCCGGTGGATCACTTTTAGTAACTGGGGAACAACAAGTACTACGGTTGATATAAAAAGGGAAAATCAACAGTAAATTAAGAGCATCTATGAATTTTCCTACTTACCTGGGGTAGTCACATAAATGCCAGCTGTCTCTTTTTTCCTCACCTATTTAAAAAATACAAATGTACAAATACAATCCAGCATCGTCTCTAATAGATGACTCGAGGTATTCCTGCCAAAGTAACCAGCGAGGCCTTTGACCAAAAAACACCCCAACTTTCCGCGCCGTGCAGCTACGAGACAAACTTCGCTCCCAGTGGCTCTTTCCCACAGTGGCCCTGCGGCGGGCTTTTGTACACATCTATTCCCTCCCTTGATCGTTTGAGGACTCGGGGGTTCAAAGCTGGTCATGAACAATTTTTGGGTGTGAGGAATCTCTTTTATCCACAGGCCCTCAATTAACATGATCTCCGGTGCCAGTTGTCCCTGGCTACTCTTTGTTACCTGAGGAGGCCACATTAGTTGGTGAACCTTTCCCCTTAACGTTCAGGGTAAGCTGAGGGGAACAACAGAAGGCTACCCTCAGTAAAGGTTAAAGTTGGAGAGGATTATCCTGCACTTTAGGATAAGGTGGGTGAACTTGTTTTGAATCCTGCTCTTCCTTTTTTCTCATTATAAATACTGTCATTGGCTTCTCTACACAACTCCACAAGGATCAGACGCCCAACACGCACAGAACTGCAAATATTTGCTGAATGAATCATCATATTGTTAAAGAAATATCACCTTGTTTATGAACACGAATCACTGAATTTAGCCAAACTTATTAGGGTTGTGTTTATATTACACAACCTGATCCTGTTATGAGGGATCGAGTGCAGATCACCAGCAAAGCCCAAAAAACGTTTTTCCAGGCAGTAAACGAGACATTTGGTTTGAAAAACACAAAAAATGCTGCTTTAGAGCCGTGTCTGCTTTCAGCACCGATTTTATTAAGAAGTCTAGAGAGGAGCCGCTGCTGAGAAAGAGAGTCAGAGTGCAAAGCATCATGGGAAGAGACTTTTAGAGCCAAATATTACTGAATGCAATTTTGCATAATACACAACTGGAAAACGAAAACAAAGCTGACAAAAACATTTCAGGTAAACTTAAAACGCTCCACATTCAGGACATGATACAAGTGCAAGTGGGGGTTAAGTGGGGGTTTAATTAAAGTTAAATCTGCAAAAGGGATTTTTCTTATTAAAAGGACAGTTACTAGGCACACAGTGTCCTTCCAGAGCATTTTGTAACTAAACAGAGGAGTGGAAAGTGTAGATGCAGTGCATCTCTGTCTGTGTGCTTCATGTGTTAAAGGACAACTCTTTAATTTGGTGTTGAACTCTGTTTAACTGTACGCTCAACCTAATCTCCAATTAAACATTCATTCCATCTGGCATCAGTTCTGGCTTTTGGTCCAAAATAATTATGAAAACTTCCTGTTTGATGCTAAGATGACCTTTCAGGAAGTGGTCATCAAAAAGGAAAGGAATTATAACCAACCAGACTGGATGTAGCCCAAATTTCAGGTGAAACTACTCAAAGTGGTGCTACAGTGATGCGTGAATGCTTGCAAACTCTTTAGAGTCAATGTTTCTGCTTACATACAACCTGAGACATCCACAGATTTTCAGAAAACTGTCACAAAAAGTAGACAGAGAACAAAGTTAATCAAATAAAAGAAAAATGTTACAGTATTTCTTTATTTATTGGGAATTAAATCTATAGAAGTTTAGAAAATACAGGAAGCTCTAGGATTATGTGTATATATATATATATATGTATATATGTATGTATGTATTAGTAAACTTGACTTGGCTGGATCTGTCCCTGAACCAAACCAAATAATCTCGATCAATGCAAAGTTGTTACATCAAAGAACGGTCAAAGAGGGAAAACGTTCATGCTTTGCAAAGCTTCATAGTTCTGACATCAGTACAACAGAAATTATATGAACCGAAGAGAGAAGGTAGTTCAAGGTCTTCTATACTGGAAAAGTTGTATGAAGAGGAAGACCGATCTGCAGAAACATAGTATTCCACTAACTGGGTGACGTAGCAAACACAGTTTTAGCCACAACTAGTTCAGGCTAACTGGTATAAGTACTCCTGATAGGAAATATGTATACCACATACAGGAAGTAAAGCTTAACTGTGGACTGAACAAAGAGCCAAAGCATGGCTGCTGTTTTCTGTTGTGTCCACAGTACCTACAGAAAGAAACATCTACCTTTAGTCAGATCTGTGAATTTGAAAGAAAACTGGATTAGACAGCACAGTGCATTGTCATTAAGACACAATGTGAGTCAAGGACACGGCATGTTTCCGTTCTAAATTAACTATTTGTGAAGGTGATATTAAGTATATTAATACACCTGGTTCTGAGACTTAGGATAACCCCATTCTCAGCTGTCGAGTGATCATTGTGAACTCACTTTTGCCTTCTCAAATGAATTCATCACAGTACAGATTAACCAATGTTGTGGGAATATCCTTTAAGACATCACACAGTTTTTGCAGATTTGTTGGCTGCACATGCCACGATGACAGTTTCCATCCATTCAAACACATCCCAAAGGTTCTCTGTTGGATTTAAATCTAGTGACTATGGAGCATTTTTAGTACGGTGATGTTCAAGAGTCCAGGTAGAGATGATCTGAGCTTTGCTATAGCGTGTTATCCAGTTGGAAGCAACAATGCTTAGGTAGGCTGTGTATTTAAATGATTGGTATACGGGGCCCAAATATCCCCCACACCATTACATCACCACGAGCCTTAGCCACTGACAGCACGCAGGACACGTCTGTGCTTTGTTATTTACACTAAATCTTACCCTACCATCTGAATGCGGCAGTGTTACATGGAGAGGATAAAACATCGTTTCATCAAACATGATGAAAAATGCAGACTGAATTCAACCTTAATTGAAACTTTTCCCTGCTTGTGAGACTGGCCTTGCTGTCCTGCATAAAGTTCATTCATACTGGAGGTTATTTGTGGTAGCAAGCATAAGTCAAATCAACCAGATTAATCAGTGTGTTTGCAATTCAAGAAACCCTTACACGCCCCGAGTACTCACAAACACAGTGTGAACATTTTAGGAATTCTCCACCCAAATGTGGATTTCTAAGAAGAACTGTGGGTCTTTAATTCAGGTTTAAATAGCAGTTTTCTTTTTTTCAGTGATCTTATTTTGTTCATTAGCATATGAAAGAAATTTAACTCAGTTCTTGAAGATGATTGACATGCTGAAGTCATTGGAAACTTTATTTTATAATTAACTTTTGACCTTACATTAGACAGAAAACCCCAACAGTGAGATGACCCCCTATGAGCAAGCGCTTGGGTACAGTGGGAATTAAAAAAGAACCTAATATAGAGAAATCTACCCTCTGTTTCTAGTCCCTGTCAGTACAGAGGTTTATTCTACTCTACTCTCGCTGCAGCATTTTGGCTCAGCTGCTTTTCAGGAACCTTAAAACACCCCAAACCCTGATAATAATGAATTACATTAGTCCAGTCTGGAGTTATAAATACATGAACTAGTTTTTCAGCAACACCCCGAGTTTTTTCTTTTTATTTTCTTTTTGCAGTCCTGCATATTTAATATGTGCACTGAAGAAGATTCCTCACAGTGTTACTGGAGGCCAAAGTCATGCAGATGTTTCTACGACTTTTAGGGCTGTGATGAATTCTGAATCCTCTTTCTTCAAATAAACCATTTTTCTGCATTTGATCAGTTAGCTCTTTTACAACAACTCTTTCAGGAATTTTAGAAATAAAACAAAGACTGGCCTAGTTACTGCTTTTTAAGTAACCATTTTTAAGTTCTGGTTCAATTACCAACACCTTAAAACCCTGAGGTACATAGCTCTTTATCAGAGACTGATCATATTTAGAAATGAAGCATCAGTTAATGACAGAACCTCTTTGAGTCTAATATGTCAGCAGGGGTCTAATGGGGACACTGATGGTGAGTATTGATCTTAACTCAGAAAGATTATTTAAACTGATTAATTTAAATATTTATGTTAGTTTAGTTAAATGTTTTAATCATTAATCTGTAGGGTCTTAAAAGCCAGAGATCGAATTCAATAGTCCATGTATAAGTGATTTACTCTTTGGTGCAGCTAAGAGCATTATATTATATATTATATATATATCCTTTTTTTTGTACATTTTTACAATTTTCTATTTTTTTTAGGACTTGTGGTGGCCTGAGAGCAAACGATGATGATTTGAGGGGATGAAAAAAGGAAAGAAGTCCTATGTAGGCGTGTTAAACTGCAACAATTTGAATGAATATTCAATGAATATTTCAACAGCTTAGTGCACTTTTATACAAAAAAAACACCCACTTACCTTTAGCTTTATTACAAACATGTTTAAAATGTAACATTTTTAAAAAGAACAAAGACCTTCTCCTTCACTTGTAAGGCTGTAAGTATCAGAGTGTAATAAAGTGATGGCAGGTCAGAGTGGTTCAGATTCATTTACATACGCACGGTGGTAAAACCAAAACACGTCCCATAAATCCAACAGGGATTTAGTGTGGGTAAGAATGATTGAACACACCAGCAAATCTATAAAACAATTACTTATGAAAGAAAAATCAATGTGTTGCCGTGGCAACGTCTGAACCTGACTGAAATGCTTTCATACAGAAAATGATTCCTAATTTTACTGCTGCAGACTTTATTTTTCACACATGGCTTTTGCAGGTTTTCTTCATTTCTATTAAATAAATAATGGCAGGATATAATAGGTCATGTGTCGTTATTATCTGAGGTTTTTGATTTTAGGAGCTGCTAATGACCTGATGATTAGTATTACTTCCTGATATGTGAAACCCTGCAGCTGAAAGAGGGGATACTTTGTTTTCACTGGGACTTATTGTAAAATTTAAATGAGCACACACACACACACACACACACACACACACACTAAAATCATTTAAACACAACACCTTATCGCTTCGCTGCATCACTTATTGAACAGCATTCTGTAAGTGTCTGGAACTGAGGAGCCACTTTAAAGAGCCACATGTGTTCTCATAGTTGCTGACACAGTATTTCATCTGTTCAGCAGTTCAGGGTTGACTTCTTCAGTTTTCAGTGGGTGACAGGGCTGCACTGCTGTGGAACCACGGTGTTGGCATGTGTGCAGAATGTGGTCTCAGGAAGGAAAGCTCCTTCTGAATATAATAATAATAATAATGGGATCTTTATAGATTTACTCATGCCATGTGCACTTATGCAACCTTGTCCCCTTTTAAGGACATTTCTTATCACTCCTTAAGCCCCAAGATGATTCCAAGCTACAGATCCTGCATAGCTGCTTAGACTCTATTAAAGCTTGGATGGCTGACAGCTTTCTCCGACAGAAGTTTGTGCTCCTGACAGATTTGTGTCTAAGGTAATAGAAACCTTTGGTCCCCTTGCATACATCTGCTAAACCCTCTGTCTCTGGGTAACTTTACACTTTTACATTGAAGCCCGTGTCAAATCTCTGCTTTTTGTTTTAAAAGCACTTAAGAAATATTGCCAAGTTAAGTCCCACAGTGTCACACTCTGAACTGTAAACTGTTATTGGTGCATATATTTCATCACATGTGCATCATTGTAATTCACTGTTCACTTGTCTAAGCCAAATGTCTCCAGCATGTTCACAATGCTGCAGTGAGGCTTCTACATCCTCACATATCACAGCTGCACTGACTTTTGGAGCTCTGCATGGAAAAGAACCTGCACACATCTGAGTATGTGCTCAGCAGGTCCCTGGGTCATGTGATCAGGGCTGTGCATTACACTGAAAACGAAGGAGTAACAGTGACCCCAGACTCTCTACCTCTGAGCCTGGTGGCTGTGGTCTCTGTGGTCTCTGTGATCTCTGTGGGCTCTGTGGGCTCTGTGATCTCTGTGGGCTCTGTGGGCTCTGTGATCTCTGTGGGCTCTGTGGGCTCTGTGATCTCTGTGGGCTCTGTGATCTCTGTGGGCTCTGTGGTCTCTGTGGTCTCTGTGGGCTCTGTGATCTCTGTGGGCTCTGTGATCTCTGTGATCTCTGTGGGCTCTGTGGTCTCTGTGATCTCTGTGGGCTCTGTGGGCTCTGTGGGCTCTGTGATCTCTGTGGGCTCTGTGGGCTCTGTGATCTCTGTGATCTCTGTGATCTCTGTGGTCTCTGTGATCTCTGTGGGCTCTGTGGGCTCTGTGATCTCTGTGGGCTCTGTGGTCTCTGTGGGCTCTGTGATCTCTGTGGGCTCTGTGGGCTCTGTGATCTCTGTGGGCTCTGTGGTCTCTGTGATCTCTGTGGGCTCTGTGGTCTCTGTGGGCTCTGTGGGCTCTGTGGTCTCTGTGGGCTCTGTGGTCTCTGTGATCTCTGTGGGCTCTGTGGGCTCTGTGATCTCTGTGGGCTCTGTGGGCTCTGTGATCTCTGTGGGCTGTGTGGGCTCTGTGGTCTCTGTGATCTCTGTGGGCTCTGTGGGCTCTGTGATCTCTGTGGGCTCTGTGGGCTCTGTGGGCTCTGTGATCTCTGTGGGCTCTGTGGTCTCTGTGATCTCTGTGGGCTCTGTGGGCTCTGTGATCTCTGTGGGCTCTGTGGTCTCTGTGGTCTCTGTGATCTCTGTGGGCTCTGTGGGCTCTGTGATCTCTGTGGGCTCTGTGGGCTCTGTGATCTCTGTGGGCTCTGTGATCTCTGTGGGCTCTGTGGTCTCTGTGATCTCTGTGGGCTCTGTGGTCTCTGTGATCTCTGTGGGCTCTGTGGGCTCTGTGATCTCTGTGGGCTCTGTGGGCTCTGTGGGCTCTGTGATCTCTGTGGGCTCTGTGGTCTCTGTGGGCTCTGTGGGCTCTGTGATCTCTGTGGGCTCTGTGGTCTCTGTGGTCTCTGTGATCTCTGTGGGCTCTGTGGGCTCTGTGATCTCTGTGGGCTCTGTGGGCTCTGTGATCTCTGTGGTCTCTGTGATCTCTGTGGGCTCTGTGATCTCTGTGATCTCTGTGGGCTCTGTGGGCTCTGTGATCTCTGTGGGCTCTGTGATCTCTGTGATCTCTGTGATCTCTGTGGGCTCTGTGGGCTCTGTGATCTCTGTGGGCTCTGTGGGCTCTGTGATCTCTGTGATCTCTGTGGGCTCTGTGGGCTCTGTGATCTCTGTGGGCTCTGTGATCTCTGTGATCTCTGTGGGCTCTGTGGGCTCTGTGATCTCTGTGGGCTCTGTGGGCTCTGTGATCTCTGTGGGCTCTGTGATCTCTGTGGGCTCTGTGGTCTCTGTGATCTCTGTGGTCTCTGTGATCTCTGTGGGCTCTGTGATCTCTGTGGGCTCTGTGGTCTCTGTGATCTCTGTGATCTCTGTGGGCTCTGTGGGCTCTGTGATCTCTGTGGGCTCTGTGATCTCTGTGGGCTCTGTGGTCTCTTCCAAACAGCTAAAAGAGCTTTTTAGAATTGTGTTTGACCAACATTTGTTTTCAGTTGGGGAAGGTTTGGGGAAACCTGCAGTCAGCTGAGGCTGAAGAAGTCACCTGGATGAGTGACGAAACGTTTCTCCCACAAAACGCTACGTCCAGATGAACAGAATCAACTTTTGGAGATTTACTTTCCTGGATGATTGAGAATGCATCAAGACGTTTGTTTTCAGTGTTGTGGTTGAAAGCTGCAAATAAAGCTTTACTTACTTATACATCTGGTTTTTGAACTATGTATCACTAACCACTTTGCTCTTTATTATTATTGTCATTATTATTACAGTGGGTGAATGTCCCACTTTGTGAAAGCAAACTCTAAATGAGCTCATGTCCTTCAAAAAGAACAAAATGTTTAAACATCTGACTTACTGTCTTCAGTTACTCTGCATGTTGTAACGTGATGTATGCAGCTTCCCAACATCGGTGAAACTGAAACGACTAGGGTATGATTTATATTGAACTGAATCTACACAAAAATGTTCTTAAATCAAATAATTCCAGTTTTTGAAACAAGAACACATGTGACGGTAAAATGACTAATGACACAAACTCTATGACACAATCTGTCACATCCTTTTAGGCTTTTCTGGAGAAGAAACATCAAATGTGGAGATAAAAAGCCCTTTTGAAGCTTTTCCTTGACAAAGCCGTACATCCAAAGCTACGCCATGCTGACAGAAGAAGGAAACAGCAGTGTAGAGAGGGAGGTGAAATATTACCATTTTGAATGGCCTCATCTTTCCAGCGGGGGGAGCATTTTTCTGCTGGCTCTAAAATAGATGGGAGAGGCACTTTAAAAAACATAAGCTACGTTGTCATTAAAACAGCTGAGAGAGAGAGAGAGGCTAATGCTGCTCTGCTTTGTGAACATGAACGTAAAAGCTTTCAGACTTTGGTCTAACAGAGCAGCAGGTTCATGTAAAAACTAAAACAGCATCTCAGATATCAAAGCGGTCGTTGTCCCCTTGGAGCTTATATGGTGAATGAAAGGTTAAGTTCATTTTGTCAGTGTGATACATGTGAGTGTAAGTCTGTTGGCTATGTAGGGATCGCCAGGTCACTGAGGTCACCCAGGCTGGTTAAATCCAATTCCAGCCCCGCTGACCTCACTGATGCCCAATTTGCTAGTTAAGTAAATAAATGCAGAGCTACATCCTGTCCTGGCTGTTTAATATAGGGCAGCATGGCTGCATGCAGCGTCCTGCCATCTTCACATTTCTTTGGTTGCCTTTTTGATGCTTTGATTTGGCCAGATGAAGTGGTTAGCACTGCTGTGTGTGTGGACAGGATGAATCATGTTATAGAAATGAATGGTTAGTATGTGTGTGTGTGGAAAAGAGTTGATTTTGCCATGAGGTTCAAGCTGAGACCTTTTTGATCTTGAAACATTTCACAGTTTAACAATGATCACTTTCACAGTGAGACACAGTTGCAGTGATTTCACCTGTTTCTGCTGAACTTATTGAAACATTGTTATCACTTTAACACAACGTGGACCTCTGGTGGTGAGGGCAGACTATCACTGTCCAACCAAAGTGTAGACTTCAAACTGTCTGACATGCAGTGTTCGGGGTTTTATACTCGTCACTGATCTCTGCCAACAAACACTTTGGAGAAAAAGAGGATCACTGTGCATCAGTCCTGCTGCTCGAAGGGGCTTTCCTGCTATGAGTGTGAGCATCTTCTGTCAGTTACAGCTACCAGGTTAAAATGTTAGGTCATCTTTACAAACTGATTATTGAGACCTGACCATGTTTTTAAAGCCATTTCCAACAGCTACAGAGGGAAAAACTGGCTGAGCACGATCACTTAATAACAGACACACGGTCAGGAAATTCCCTGACAAATGGAAAAAGTGGATTACTTCTAAGAGCAGTGCTGATATTTGGTGATTTCTTGTTCACTAACATTTGTTATGTGCTTGTTTCTGTTTCTTTGCTGTCATAATATGAAAATGCAGTTTAAAAATAGGTTTTAGAAAAGTTCCGTTTCATGGTAATGCAGCAGCAGTTTTAACTGCAGCTATGATACGAATCAAGTTCCTACTGTTGCAATTTCATTTGTTGTACTTTCCAAATCACTTCTTTTAAAAGGATGGTCATAATTCAAACACTTAAACTTATTATTAGGTCTTGACTCCCTTTTGCTTCTTCTCTGACGAAAATTTGCTTCCACAGCTCGTAACACTATCATGCAGTCTGTCCTGGATCTGTACATCGAGTCTGACTGATTCAGCTCTGTCATACTGTACATGTTAAAGCACTCATTAGCTTAATGGGGTTGCACACTGCTGATTCGATCCTGAACTGCAATAAAAACGGATTTTTAAAGAATTCTGTTGAGGAGTTAATAGGTTATTATGTCAGACTTTAAACAGTTCCAGTAGTGTTTGTTTAGCACCAGCTCTTTCACAGGCTGAATGACTGACTGCTGTCAGATTATGTGTGGAAACTGTGGGGTGCCACAGTAAACCTCACACTTCATTTCTGACCTCGTTGCCGAGCAGCTGACAAATAAACTGTGAACCAGAGGTCCTGATGTCAAACCGGCTCAGTGAGAAGTCACACAGCGCTGACACAAAGTCATTCTACTGGTTATTGTGTAGCAGGTCAAATATGTGCTTTACTCATGTTATCTAACACGGTGTTCGGAAAGTACTCGACGGATTACTGGCGTTACAGAAGTGCTAACCTGTATACTTGTATTTTGCTTAATGTTGCCGGAGTATTGTTTCCCCGACGTGATCAGAATTAACGAGCAAAACAGAGTATTTGCTGTTCTTTTAGTTTTCACATCAACTTTCACACCAACTAAAAAAATAGAGAATAATAAGACTTTTCTTTAGGTTCCATCATATTTGGAGTGAAGCTGGCAGTGTGAGGCTTACCTGACATACTGGTGGGGCTTCAAGGCAAAGACGTCATCCTCAGAGCCTCATCAGACATCTGGGTTCCTACCTACCCAAACACAGAAACAAACCTTCAGTCATTCTTTATCTTAACAGAGCAACTTCACACTTCTACACACATTTCCTCACAGCTCGTCCTTCTCTCCTGTATCATTTTAAAAACATAAAGTTACAGGAGAAAACTGGGTGAGACATGATCAGCCAATGTTTCTGTCATCGTTATATTAAATGAAACTCAGCACAGGCTGCCAGCTCTCAGTTCTTTTCCTCTGTGCAGGATGACATCTAGTGGTTAAACGCTAACACTCAGTTCATGTAACGTCTCAGGGTCCAGGTATCATTTCTTTCCCTCTGAGGTTTTGTTTTGCACTGTAATTTGCTGACAGTTGATTTTGCTGTGCATCCAACACACAAACAACACAGAAACAACACACTGTACACAGCAGGCTTTCAATCAGCTGTCATCTCTGCTGCAACGTCCTTGTTTCACTGTTTGTCAGCTCAAGGTTACTCTCAGCAGTAGTTCTTATTTGCGCTTATGTTTCATGCTCGTTTATGCAAAATAGGTGTTTATAATGCATACAGCACTTAAAACAACTGCACTCATGTAACAACTTCATGTGCCAACAAAGATCATGTGACATCATCAGAATCATGGTGTCAAACATAAGGCCCGGGGCCCAGAATTGGTTTGGCAAAGACTCCAATCCAGCCTGCTCGAAGCACGTTTCACAGCTTTCTCTGACGATAAAGACTCTGCCTGGCTTTGCCATTCACAGGACACCACAGTAGTGAAAGACGAAGTAACGACAAACACTTGGATGAGAGACAAGGTTTTGTTTTCCATCATCTACTATAAAATTTATGTTTTTATCCTAGTGGTCTCACAGTTAATTAACAAAACCTGTTTTATAAACAGTCTGGGGGATGAGCTAACGTTTACATCGTTATCATGTAAAGAAACTCAGATGTACTGTTACATTAAAATATCTCAGGGATTAAATGTTTTACACTGACAGGATGGTTTCACTGGTCCAACTTTTTGGTTGTTCTTTGCTAAATTGTCTTATGTGTAGACATAACACTGGTTCATCCTTTGAGCTTTTAATGCTAGAATGACTCACAGGGTTGTGGTGAGAGGCTTAACAGCCACAGAGACCAACAAGGATCCACACAAAATGTAAACTTCACTATTTGCCTTTCAAAATTCAGATAATGTCTCTTTTCCTTTCACAGGGCGATACATCTGATGCTGAGTGTTTGTCTGATAAACAACTGTCAGTGCAACAGTTTATTGAAAAATGAATAATAAATAATAAATGAACCAAGGCCACAGCAGCACATACACAGTGCACAGTGCAGCAGCACAGAGTCACAGCGTGCAGCTGAAACTGTAACTTGCCACAGTAAGACGAGAAAGCAGGAAGCTGAATGTCCTTGAGCAGCTGTGCTCAGGAGGCCACCTCCACATATACGCATCACACTTTCCTGTAGCTGAAGCCACAACAAGAGGACTCCACCTGATTGAGATTGGACTGATTAGAACATGGAAGGGCGCTCTCTGCTCACATAAGCATGTATCCTCTCCCTGCACGCTGATCAAACCTCACGTTTAAAGTACTGTCACTGTGCTTTTAAATATCCACACCTGACACTTGCACAGTGGATAAAAAAGCGTCAGCATGAAATATCTTCAAGGTTTATTAAAAAAAAGATTGGAGGATGCAAATATAATCATGAATAGGTCAGGATGCAGCCTTCAACACAGTATAACTAAAAAGAAATGAATTAAAAATGAAGTCAAACAGAGGTCAGGTCAAGTATTACATGGTAACATTGACTGAACACACATGTGGGTATTCCTGAGGACCACCTCAAGATAAGGATCACCAAAAGTCTGGATGCAAACAGGAATACCTGAGTGTTTGTTCCCTGGGTCGTAGGTGCCTGGAATCTGAGGTTACACGTGGTGGTAACATCGTTTGGTCAGGCCCTATATACAATCTGCACTTCAATCCATTATATACCTGAAACTAATATGTTTTATTAAGCAGCGAAAAACCAAACTGCCTCGGGTCAATGTATTTCTGGACACAACTGTACTGTTAGGCCGATATTGTCCTTGAGTTTTGCAGCTTCATCATTTCATTGTGTCGAGTCTGGTGACAATGGGCAGAACTTCAGTCAGATGAATCAAGACACATCATGCACAGCATAGCTGCACAGGTTTAGAAGATGTGTAACCGTCTGGGTTACTGTCATCATGCTGCCATGGCTTTGGCCTTTAAAAAGTAAGGATCAGGTCTCCATTAGACCAAGTATTAAAACAGCCAATCACGTTCCCTTTGTAACTCTATATTCAGTTTCAAAAGCTCATTCCCAAAAAGCTCAGGAAAAAAAAATCAGATGCCTTAGAGCATTATGGGAAACTTTGCTTCAGTTTGCTATTTTTTTTTTAACCCTAAAGAACATTTAATATGAGACAACAGCTGGGAAGGCCTCACAACTGGATCCATCCTACCACAGAGACGATGGAGGAAAACAAAAAGCTTCAAACCAGCCAAGAAAATGACTATTAAACTAAGCAAATTCTTCATGGGGTACATTTCCTCTATAAACAACCTTTGTAACCATAGAAACAATAAACTCAAAGTGGAAAAAGCAGTCAGTTCCAACAGAGACGCAGGGACACTTGTGCAGCAATAACCCGAATCAGATATGCTAGTTATCAATGTCTTGGTTTTAGTACAATCGATCAATGATGTTGCCTCTAATAAAAAACTAAAATAAATAATAGAACACTATGGACAAGATTAATATTACACAGTGAGGAAACATGGTGGTATGAGGTGTGAAAGTCTTAATGAGTCTGTTAGTAAATGTCCTGGTGAGTGATGCAGAGGATGATCCATGATGGATAACAGGGCTTTCTACCACAGTCTTGTTTCTGTTTGGGTCTAGGATCATCGGACTAATGAGGTGACGTCACTGTGACAACTTCAATTCAGGTACCAAACAATTTGAGTTAATATAAGTGCAGATCTGAGACTTTAGAATGAGTCTGTTTGTTGTATGATGAATTTTATGCTGTTGATAGTGATGCTTAACAAACCCCTCCTAGCAGTTTTTCAGGGTCCTGAAAGAAGTCTTACTCTATATTTAACACATAAAATGTACGGACACCGTGTTGGAGCTACTGGTGTGAATTCTTTCACCCTGAAAATGTTTTCCACTGAAATTTCCTTTTTACACTTTTTTACATTTACACTGGTCCCTCGTTTATCGCGGGAGTTACGATCCAAAAATAACCCGCAATAGGTAAAATCTGCGAAGTAGCCAACTTTATTTTTTACAATTATTACAGATGTTTTAAGGCTGTAAAACCCGTCACTACACACTTTATACACTTTTCTCAGACAGGCATCGACATTTCCACACGTTTCTCTCTTGTTTAAACACTCTCAAAGTTCAAACCTTGAAACCAAAGGAACCCGCAGGAGCCTTTGTCGGTGCAAAACGTCTCGTCGACATTGTTGTTTGTTGGGGAGAAAACTTACAAACATACATTGCAGCACTTCAGAGTCACACTGCTAGGATAGAAGATTTATGTAAATTTGACAAGCTGAACGCTTTCTGTACTGTACAGGAGACACAGCACGGGATTGATTGACAGTGGTCTACAGCCAATCAGGACACAGAACACAATGCGCTTTAAAAAAAAGAAAAGAAAAAAAGAAACAAACATAGAAAATTGCATTAAAAAAATCAGCGAAACAGCGAGGCCGCGAAAGGTGAAGCGCGTTATAGCAAGGGCCCACTGTACCTGATATTTTGTAACATTTTTAAATTGTTAAACTGGAACAATTCCGTGTTGACCTCAGTCACAGAAGTGTTTCAACTCTGGCCTTTTGACCTGACTGCTGAAGGAAACATTGATCTTTTTAGACAGATGCTAACTGTAACCTGTTGAATAAGCGCGAGCTAATTTCAATGGGACTTCTGTTAAAATGACTGAAGTCATCTGTGAAATAACAGCCGCCTGTGTATGTGCCCTTAAACTAAACACACTAAACTCTGTTCTACAAGGTGCATGAGCGCACAATGAGGCTATGAGAGGGAGGCTGGGTTAAGACATTCGACTGAGCAATCCAGTGGCATTAATGAACATGAACTAATGGGCTACTGTCAGTGCTTGTACATCCAGAGTGCAGCAGCCCTTTAAACTAAGTCATCAGCCCAAAGGTTTGTCAAATGCCCAGTATGCCAGATTCCCAGTCCAGCCCTTGATTAGGCTAAAGATAAGATTATGTCACATGAGCAGGTTCCTTAATGGTGTAGGGTTAGGGTTATGGTGTGATGTTGCTGTGTAAGTAACATACACAACCGTTAAGTGATTGATTCCTTTTCTGTAAATGCAGTTTGGGAGTAATGGACAAATCTTATATAGTGACGTTCCAGGACCATCCAAACAGGTCAAATATGTTTGGTTTGTTAAAAACATGTAGACTGATGCCGCATGAGGAAATGCATAATCTTCATTTAACAGCCACATGTACTGCACTCTTCAGAGGAAGTATTTCAAGACAACCTGATGCCATCAGACAGGAGGTCCACAGATGGTAAAAGGGATACAGAGTTTATACAGCTCAGTGCTCTTTATGACTTTCGATAATTACAATTTCTGCACATTACTGTCCCGACTTCCACTGCAGGCAGCATTAGCTGCAATAGCTGAGAGCAGAACAGCCTACTAGACAGTTTTTCTACCTGCTTTTGAAAGGACAGAAGCACTGCTACCGGTGGAGCGATGGTATTTCTCATATTTCTCTGCTTGAAGTGCATGTGCAGGTATTGATTTTTACTCTAGAGTTTCCTGGAACAACTAAACGCCCCACTGAGGTCCTGAAACAATCAACCTTTTGTTTTTTGCTTGTTGAAAATGCACCAAGTTGTGATGATCATCAATTTAAACTGTAGCCTTTTGTTTCTCTGAGTGTCAAGTTGTGCACCAGGTTGTGTACAGAGTGCTACACAAACACCATAAATAAATGTGAAACTCTCTCATAGCTGTACTTTCATCAGGTAACTGAAGTCAGAAATGTAAAAACGCTCGGGTAAGGACACAACATGCTATACAAATGGCTTCAATACGTATGGTGGATTTAAAGATCACATTTGTTGTGCTTCAGTTTGACTGGGCTGATGGAGTGAATGAAGACCAGGTTTGGGAAAATCCAGACCAAGACACAATCACCCACAGTTAGGCTAACACAGTCGAACACAAAGATGAATGAAACTCAAATGGTCACCAAAGTCATCGAGTTTCAGATCCCACATGAAAGCAGCTTCTGTCTGTTGGAATCAGATTTGAGCCACAGCTGGAGTCAAATCACAATCATGTGATCTTCTCTGGTCACAAAGTGAAACCGTAGTCAGTGCATACTGTCCTTTACAGATGTCACATCTTACAACTGCAAGCACACTGAACTCTATTTGCTTGGAAGCCAGGTTTACTCAAGGGTTTGCACTGCCTTGAGGCTGTGTTTTTCCCCCTGTGGATGAACACAGAGTAGTTTGCTGAAGACTACGGGTCTTGTTTACAATCCTAAATAAGCCTTTGTGTATATGCCTGTTTATCAGCTAAAAAAATCAGACCCGTACAAATTGATTAGGGCCTTAAAAACATAATGATAAAATCTTAATTCCTGTGATGTGGTATGGTTTCAGCATCAGTCCTTGTTTATGGAGAACTTTTGGTGAGGGTAAGGGTAAGTACCGTAAAACCTGCTTTTCCACAATCTGAAGTCTGAATTAGGGATTCGATAGATTTCCATGAATTACTTTCAGTTTGGGTGTAACATGGAAGTGGACACCAAAAAGCCTCTCACTGTGGGACTACTGATGGTATTTATCTTATTAATGGATATTTTACTGTTGGTGTTAAAAATAATTTCTTCTCCAAAATGTCCAGACAGACACACTAACAAACCAACACTACATCAGGTACAATTACTCTGAACTGAACAGAGGGTAAATGGCCTGGTTCTTACTCTATCTGAGCACTCAAAGCACTTTATACAACTTGTACATTTACCCATTCACTTTTTTTCTACGCTGCTTCCTATCTAACATCACACTCCGATGGATGCATCGGAGAGCAACATAGTCAGTTAAGGATATTTGGCATGCAGACTGGAGCAGACTGGGATTGAACCATCAACCTCCCAGTTAGTAGGTGACCTGCTCTACCACCTGTCACTTACAGCCAGGCCACAGACACATCTGAGGCAACAACAGAGGGAAAACAGAGTGGCTATAAAGAAAGACGTGTGACTTACAAGTATGTGTTCAGAATCCTGAGGTAAGGCAGGAAACAGGAAATAGGCCGTCGTTAGGCACATGCTGTACACTTCCTCGTTGCTATCATCCAAGGACCAGATTAACTGATAGTTACTGACGAGTACTACAGGAAAATGAGGCTGTATACATTTCATTGTGCATTTTTATTTCCTTTATACTTTCTTTTATATAAAAGTTCAGCTGATCTATGTCTGAACTTGTAACCTTGTTCTCTCAGCATTGAATTGGAGAACTGCAGATTTTAACTGCTGAGCATTTTAATTTCCCTTCATTATCTTTATTGTCTGTTATTAGTTAGTTTTACTTATTTTCTTCCAGTGTAATTACCTTGCAAAACCTTTTGGCAGAGGGTAACGGATACGCGAGGGACACAAAATAAATGAAAAGCATGCTTGTGCATCACCATGCTCCACTTTTAAACAAGTTTTCTAACTGTAATGTACCGTCACCACATACATCCTTCAAACCAGACCCAGCTGACAGAAACTGAAGCTGCATGAAAGTCTGGGTCAACACTTCTTAGTAAAACCGTTGTAGTGGTGTTTAGCTAACAGAGCAACACAAAATCATACAATGCATTTCCAGGTTTGCCTACATTAACATTCCTGCCAACTTTTACAAGTGCTGAAATGTAAACATGCCATTACTGTCATGTTCATAAACACGATCACCACACCTTAATTCATTTCCTTGTACTGTAGTCCCGTTAATTATTCTTTTGGCTAGTTCAGTTGCCCAAGTCTCGTTTTAGTTTGGTCATTAGCTCCTCCTATCGTTTAGTTAATTTTGCTGCGTTAGGTTTAGCCTTCTTAGAATAATTTCAGAATCAGTTTTCTGTGTCTGAGTTGGTTACCAGCACAAAAAATATTTGTTTTTAATGGTTTACTCATCAAGCAAAGTTACAGACTCTCAAAGTGAATCTCAACCAGACCTACTACCAGGGAGCTTCTTAACTAATGCAGCGACCTCTGTCAGTGTAATAGATGTGGCTTCCCGTGAGTTTTCAGGCTCTGCCTTCTCTATGTTGGAAGTTTTGCCTCGGTTCATCAAAGTGCCTTTTCCACCGCTCTACAATATCCCAAATCTGGGTCACCAGTTCTTCCCTCTGACTGAGCACTGCTTGAGCCAAGCCCTGGTTTCCCTTCCTGAGTCCCGGGAGAGCTTGCCAGAACAGGGCTCTCAAAAGCCCTCTTCGATGACCTCCTCTACCAAAGCTGCAGTCCTTTTGGCCCTTTAATACTGTTGTTGCTTTCTTCAGCTTCAGGTTCGTCTGGCAGCCGCCCTGCACTTTGATTTAACTCACTAGGCAGTGATCAAATAACAGGTCTGCTCTTATCAGATGATACAACAGCAAAGTCGATCATTGCCATGTAGACTATGTACACTATGCATATCTTGTGCTTGAGCATGGTGTTTGTTATGGCCAACCCATGCCTAGCACAGAAGTCAAAACTCCACATTGATTTGGATCAAGCAGACTCTTCCTTCCATCGTGCCTCTCCGGGTCTCTGTCAAAGTGTTAAAGTCTCCCAGGAGAACTATGGAGACCGCAGGTGGAGCCTCTTCAAAGACCCACCAACACCCAAATAAAATATCTGTGGGTGGTGCATCCACGTAAATATGTCATGTTTTGCCATTTTCAAGCAACAAAACAAGCAACAAGAATTTCTCTCTTTTTTTTTTCATGAATTAGCTCATTGGTATAGTCAGGGTGATTGAAGTTATATTTATTTGATTTTATAGCAACTTCTGTTTTTTAATTGCCTTCTAATTAATCTGTTATAGGGCATCTGATTTTAACATTTCTCATTTTAAGGGTTCATGAATAAAATATTTGAAATAAGCAGGGAAATAAAGGATTTAAAAAACGGTCCGACAATGAAGGTTTCATTGTTGTTTGTTGTCACAGCCCATAGCTTGTGGCCTTATGTGAGAGTGAGAACAAGTAACAAGCAACAGCTTCACTTTCACACACAGCTCTCTCTTCACCACACCAGACCATTACAGCGTCCAATCCATTTCCCATTTATCCTTTTCATGCTTGTGAGCGTCCTCCAGATACTTGAACTCTTCTGCTTGGGACACCAACCCGGAGACGGCACAGGGAATTTTTCTGTCTGAGAACAATGATCTCAAATGTGCTAATTCTCATTCTGGCCGCTACACACATCATCTGCATAAATCAGAGATGAGATCATATGGCCACGAAACACAACACCTTCCAGCCTTAGGCTGCCCCAAGACAATCTGTCCACAAAAATTATGAATGTAATCGGTGAAAAAATGTTAACAGAATTTTTAAATGTTAGAATACCTGTCACAGATAAAGTATAGGTGTGATAAATAATAATGGGAGCAAAATGGCCCAAGCCAGTTATACTTGTTGTATATAAGAGCTTGGTCACCTGAGGTTTAAGTATAGTTTGCTGCTAACTACTTCTGTACTGAGGCAGGAGTTTCAGTTTTTACTCATTTTGATAGTAAAACAACCGCGTAACTTCCACAGTTCAACGATAGTTCAACAGCTCATCTCTGCACTGAATTTGTGTTGCTTGACAATTTAAACTAAATGTACAAAACAGACAAATAAATGATAATAAAAACGATAACTGTGGCTGTTTTGAAAAAGCCATATCTAAAGCCAAATGTCAGCCCTCTCCAGTCTTCAGTTTACCTCCATCATGCATCATGAATCAGCACTGACAAGGAACAGTCAACAATAATCCAATAATGACCAATATGCATCTTATTTGAACTGGCATTTAGATAAGAGTCCATCTTCATCGGACAGCCACTACGCCTGGAGCTCTAATACTTGATTTACAAAGCTGCAACGCACAATGCAACGTGATACACGCTCATCATCATGGCAACCTGCATCACACAAGGGAGAGCAGATGGTGCTTTCATTAAAGAATTCAAGCTGACAGAAGAATCAGCTGAATGATCAAGTCTCCAGTGCACTTATCATATTACATTAAGTTCTCTGTACACAGAGGCTGCCCACTGTGTTTTGTTATACTGCATGCACCGTGAGTTGAGTAGGTCCAAATAATCTACTGGGAGTACTAGGACCAATAAGTCATGCTCAGCAGCAAGAACACACTCATCATGGATGACAGCTGGAGCTGCCAATCACCTGCAGACACATGAATGCTATTTGGTGCCTAAAGTCATCATCAATAAATATTCCTATTTAAGTGAAACCTTTTTATTTTCACTTACTAATCTCCACAGAGCAACACAACCCATCTGTTAGTCTTAATTTTTAATAGACAGTCTGTGGCAGGCGTGGTTGTGGCGTGGCTGCAGAGGAAGCCGACGCACTGGAGCTGCATCGGCTCATCACGCCGACCTGCATACATGGTACTGGGTCCTGAGTGTGGGGTTTGTTGTTGATGCGAGTACGGCTGGCAGTGGGAGAGCTGCGGCCACTGTGTGTATACAGCAACCGTGTGCGTAAATAGTGTGGCGAATAAAAGATGCTGGAAAGCATGGATGTGTGGTCGGGTCTGCGTGCATTCATTACAGTGATGCCGAAACCCAGGTTGGGGGCATGGCAGACCCAGGACCAGGCCGGCCAAAGGAGGAGCTGGCCAAAATGGTGGCCGAGCTGGTGGCCACGCAACATGAGCAGGCAGCGGTGTCATGCTGCAGGACCAGACCGGGCGTCATATGGAGGTGATTAAGAATCTGGCAGCTTGGATCCGGTCCTGGCCGACACCATCGCCACCCCCACCAGCGTGGGAGTGGAGAAGGTGCAGCCTGCCTCAGCGCCCATACCCACTCCTCGGGTGGGAGCAGCTGGGGCGCGGCAGGTGCCTGCACCTTGGATTGACCACAACCACGCCCGCCACACAGTCATGTGTACAGCAGGTAAAACCAATACCGTACACGTCTTTAATTTTCTAAGTAAATGCATTTCTGAAGGTGCCTCTGACCTGCAATTCTCACCAGATGTTGGTAACACGATGCACATGCATTGCTCAGGTGTGATTTCGGCCCATTCGGCCACACAAACAGCCGTATAAACCCTGAGCTTCAGTCCTTCCATAGAGTTTCAGTTGGATTGGGGTCAACTGATTGGCTGGGCCATTCTTTATTTTCTTTCTGTGAAACCAGCTGAGCGTTTCCTTGGATGTGTTTGGGATCATTGAAACGTCCACCCTAGGACTGGGCGATATGACTCAAAATTCATATCTCGATATTTTTTAGCTGGATGGCGATATAAGATATATATCTCGATATTTTTTAGCTGGATGGCGATATAAGATATATATCTCGATATTTTTTTAAAGCCATAAAGTAAGAACAAAAAGAGAGTTCTTAGTCAAAGCTGTGTCCCAGATGTCACACAGGCACTTTTATTAACATACAGCATAGATGTACATGAAAAAAACTACTCAAAATAAATTATGAGCATTTATTAAATAATGATGCTCTATAAATAAAATAAAACTATGTTGTTTTGTGCATAACAAAGAGCTCACAATTGTGCAGTCAAAATGTAAACTAACAGACGCTGAGCATAATAACAAAGACAGATTTCACAGCTGCTCTGTTCCCAACTTCTACTGCGTGACTGACAGCCTGGAGTTTGAAATCTGCTTCGTAACCATGTCTCTGAACAGGAGCCATTTATGGTCCTTATACACACACAATACGGTAATATTACGTTGAAGCACAGTACGTATTACTCCGCGAGGCTCCTCGGTAGCCGTAATGCTCCGACAATCCATCAAGCGGTGCAGCTCCGTAGCTTAGCAAAGTCGGACTAAAACATTTTTTGACAGATTGCTGAGCGCCGTGTATCACATAAAATCGGTTCGCGGTCATCAAGCACAACCAGAATTCATACAAAAGGCGCGCAGCCAACTTTTGAGAGAATGAAAGGATTTCAGGCCGTGCATGGCGTCAACGGGTTAGCGCGGTTAGCCCGTTAACGCGTTGACGCCGTCCAGCCCCACGTACGGGACAATCCGCGGTAACTCATTAACGGAGATTTGCCGCGTTAATGCAGTTATGGCGTTAACGTTATTTTAGCGAGATTAACGCTACCAGCAGTAAACTAGTAATCTCCAAATGTTTTCTTTTGTCTGACCAGCTCCTCTTTGATAGCTGCCATGTCTATCTTGTCGCTGCCTGCAGGTGAAGCAATGGGGGAGGGGGAGACAGAGTAACGTTGCGTAGAGACAAAAGTGGACGAAAGAGAGGCAAACTTGCAGCTCCACAAGTATAATTATAACGTAACATAGACCATATAATGGATTGGATTTATATAGCGCTTTTCAAGGCACCCAAAGCACTTTGCAATTCCACTATTCATTCACTCTCACATTCACACACTGGTGGAGGCAGCTACAGTTGTAGCCACAGCTGCCCTGGGGCAGACTGACAGAAGCGAGGCTGCCATATCGCGCCATCGGCCCCTCTGGCCATGGCTTTATATCGATATAAAGGATATTGTCACATCTCATATCTCGTATAAAAATATATCGATATATTTAAAAACTCGATATATCGCCCAGTCCTAATCCACCCTTGTTTCAGCTTCATCATCCTGGCAGCAGATTTTTATCAAGATTGTCTCAGTACATTCTTCCATTAATCATTCCTTCAGTTAGATTATTAATAGTGCTGTCAATACATAAAAAATGTAACTAATTAATCTCACAATTTTCTGTAATTAATCGCGATTAATCGCAATTACTTGATCAATAGCCTGGCTGCAGTTACACTTTTTCAACTTCATACTTAAGCTTGTAACAGGCATTTATGCAATATAATGAAGTAAACGCAGAATAAACACAAAGAGCGTATGCTTAAATTCAAAGAGAATATGAATAGTTTTCTTCAGTCTTTGAACACAGGTTCTCTCCTGTGAAATACAACTTTAAAAAAGAAACTATATACTAATATGTAAGTATACACTAATATATAATATATATTAGCACTCTCAAACAATCAAAATGTTCAATCTGATTCATCTCAGGGTTACGGTGGATTAATTTTGAATAATCACGATTAAATATAATTCATTTTTATTCTATATTATTTGCATTTCATTTTGCATGAGCAAACAAACTCGGGGAACAAAAGGTAAAATATACGCACTTAACATGTTTATTGAACATCTTGAACATTCATGTTAACAGTAAACTCTGTAAACATGTATCCTCTCCCTCTGTCACTCTCCGGGAGGCTTCAAGTCCTTGAAACGAGGAACCAAAGCTATGTAAAGTGCGTGTTCTTAATGATATTAACAGGTCTGCAGTTTGTTGCAATCCACTTGTGTCAGTCAATATGTCCGAGGTAGACTTACTGCGTCCCCGATGCTCCGTGAGTGGTTTGTTGCAAGCTGGGTGACGCGTTAGCCAAAGTGCTAGCAGCATCCCCGGCTAACGTTTGCTTTCGTCAATGTGATATTTTAAGCTGGAAGTGCTTCGGTGAAAAGAAAATTCCTTCGTGCACAATGTGCATAATACTCTATGTTGGTCGACTGTTCCGTCTTGTTATTTTTTTAATACTCAAATTTCCCATCGAGAGGGCCAGTGTGCGTTTATCATCTTCCATATTGAGTTGATTGGTTCAGCTGCCCGTCACTGCCTGCCCATTTGCACATGTGCGAACTCTACTTGGACAAACTGCCCGAAATCCGTTGACAGAAACATTTCATGGATTTTGAGTCATTCTGCACTCCAGATGAATTAATAGCGTTAAAGTTTTTGTATCGTGTTAATCGTGGTGACGGCTTAATCTGCGCTAACGCGTTAATTTTGACAGCACTAATTATTAACATACAATGGTCTTAAATAATCAGGCCCCATCTTATCTTAATGACCTTGTAGTACCATATCACCCTATTAGAGCACTTGGCTCTCGCTCTGCAGGCCTACTTGTTGTTCCTAGAGTATTTAAAAGTAGAATGGGAGGCAGAGCCTTCAGTTTTCAGGCCCCTCTTCTGTGGAACCAGCTTCCAGTTTGGATTCAGGAGACAGACACTATCTCTACTTTCAAGATTAGGCTTCAAACTTTCCTTTTTGCTAAAGCATATAGTTAGGGCTGGACCAGGTGACCCTGAATCCTCCCTTAGTTATGCTGCAATAGACGTAGGCTGCCGGGGGATTCCCATGATGCATTGAGTTTTTCCCTTCCAGTCACCTTTCTCACTCACTATGTGTTAATAGACCTCTCTGCATCGAATCATATCTGTTATTAATCTCTGTCTCTCTTCCACAGCATGTCTTTCATCCTGTTTTCCTTCTTTCACCCCAACCGGTCACAGCAGAGGCCCCGCCCCTCCCTGAGCCTGGTTCTGCCGGAGGTTTCTTCCTGTTAAAAGGGAGTTTTTCCTTCCCACTGTCGCCAAAGTGCTTGCTCATAGGGGGTCATATGATTGTTGGGTTTTTCTCTGTATTTATTATTGTGCTATCTACTGTACAATATAAAGCGCCTTGAGGCGACTTTTGTTGTGATTTGGTGCTATATAAATAAAATTGAATTGAATTGAATTGAACAATAATATACATTATGACACGTGCCAGTGCCGTATGCTGAAGAACAGCCTCACACTATGATGTTCCCACCTCCAAACTTCACTGTTGGTACAGTGTTTTTGGGATGAGTGCCTTTTGACCTCCAACCATGGTGTGCATTGCAGCATCCAAAGCATTCGGTTTTGGTCTGATCTGACCAGACTATATGCTCCCAGTATTTCACTGGCTTGTCTAAGTGTGATGGATCCTGCATGAGTGAGCACATGTACAGGCCATGTTAGTTGAGTGCACTACTCATCGTTTTCTTTAAAACAATTGTATCTGTTGATTCCAGGTCTTCCTGTAGCTCTCCACAGGTGCTCCTCGGCTCTTGGACAACTCTTCTGATAATTCTTTATATTCCTCTGTCTGAAGTCTTGTGGGGAGCGCCTGGCTGTGGATAGTTTATGGTGAAATGAGGATCTTTCCACTTCCAGATTATGGCCCCAACAGTGCTCACTGGAACTTTCAGTAGTTTAGAAACTCCTCGGCAACCAATGCCATCAGTAGGTTTTGCAACAATAAGGTTGTGAAGGTCTTAATTGGTTTTACCCATCATGAGATGTTTCTTGTGTGACATGTTGGTAATGAGACACGTTTTTATAGGCCATCAGTTGGGACTGAACCAGCCTTACTTTCTAATTTCTGACAGATTTCTGCTGGTGTCATGACTGTCAATGCCTTTTTGCACCTCCCTTTCTTCATGTGTTCAATACTTTTTCCCTGTTTCATTTCTTCTTATTACGCATAAGTTAATTTATGGATTTGATTTCTTTGGATGGGTTGTTAGCAACATCTGATGAGAATTTCACATCAATAGCACCTTTACAAATATATAATACAAAAATATTTACTTAGAAAACTGGTGATGTGTTCTATACTTACTGTACGTACTGTACTTACTGCTGTATTTCCTGCTTGCAATATACTGTACATAATGTTGGAATGGCCACAGCTAAAATTATATGGTTGCACAAGTCTGTGACTGTAGCTGGTGGCTTTATATAACTGTCCAAACAACTGCAGACTGAAATCTATGTTTCTTTTTAATTAGAGGATGTTAAATTAGTCACAGTTAGACAGCTAGTGCAGGGAGAAATTTACTGCCCTTAGTATTTGGGCAGTAGCATCTTACCCAAGGAAACTTGGCATGCAGACTGGAGCAGACCTGCTCCTACCTACTTGTGTTAAAATATGTGTACGGTGCAGAAAAGGAACTTTTTAGTGAGGAACTTAACTTTCAGATCCCTTCTGATTTACATGAAATGTTATCTGACCTAATTACCATGAAGTACGGCGTCTGCGTTGTACAGTTATTACTCTCAAAGCATCTTTTATGGCTCTTAACTGGAGAAAAAGCTTAAAAGTAGGAAAACAGAAGGTAAAACATTCACTCTTACCCAATTTATCTGATTAAAACTAGAAGATTTTCATTAATAATTGGCAAAGACAAAAAAACAAAAGGGAAATTTTTTGAATTATTCTCCCAGAGCTTCGTATCACAACCTGATTCTTGATTAAAACCTTTTATTGATTTAATAAAAAGAAACGGGGTCACTATAATTTCACTCTTATTCCATTTCATCATTGCAAATAATATTACTTATCTATGAAAATATTTCAGTCATTAAATCAAAATGCACCGTACTCTTGGAGTTGTGTCTTTTTAGCTCTGTAACCGTAACTTCATTAATTCAAGTTACAGCTAATAATTTGCATTTACGAATCAGTGATATGGTAAATGGGCTGGTTCTTATACAGTGCTTTTCTACTCAAAGCCCTTTATACAACATGCCTCATTCATCCATTCACACCCAGCTTATACAAGAACTTTTTCCAAGACCCCAGTTCTTCCTGTCTAACATTCACACTCTGATAAACGCAGCAGAGAGTAACTTGGGGTTTGACGTCTTGCCCAGGGCCACTTGGACTGGAGCAGCCAAGGACTGAAGCACAAACCTTTCAATAAGAAGATGAGCTGCTCTGTCTCCTGAGCTACAGTAAGAATAGAAGAGAACAATCAGGATTCGTTCGTTTTTATATTTTTTCAGGTTTTGTTTGTCTGAATGAGGACTCATCTGATGGCAGTCTCCCTCTAACCTTAGCATCATTCTTTAATGTGCAATGTAGCACTCCAGCCTAGCACCCTGCTATGATGAATAAAAGCTTACACAGGCTTGTCTAATGAGCAGGCTTGGTAGCACAGTAGCATAAACCACCGGACTTCCACCCAAATGAGTTAGCTGCAGTCTGCTATTTGCAGACATGTGTCTGTGATTTAGATTTTTAATCCATGTTTAAACCAAAGAAACCAAAATTACCTGTTCAGTTTCACAGATTTGTTCCACCTTAGAGTATGGTTTCAGTTAAAATATGTCCTTTCACAACTTTAACCAAGTATAAAATATTGATGCAATTTCAGAGTTTGAAAAGAGACATTGAAGCAAATGTGCCCTAAACTCTTTTAAATGTCCATCAGGGAGAAGATCTGTGGTTGCAAAAAAGCCTTATTGTCCTGCAGAGAGGAGAGCAAAGCTCTGTGTACCAAATGTGATGAATCCATGTGCTCAGTCGCTCTTCATGCATCTTATTATTATACACAAAGTCTCTGTGTTTGTTTCTTTAGGTATATCTTCAGGCCCTGTGGGTTCAAACAGTGGGGGAAATCTCTATTTGATCAATCACCTCTGGTAATAAAACCTTTATAATGACTGACAGAGTAAGGTCTGTATACAAGCTGCCACAATGAATTTCCAAGTCCAATTTTCCAAGACTGGGCTCAGACTTAAAGACACAGTGAGGGGAATAATTATTTGATCCCCTGGTGATTTTTAAAATTTGCTCATTAAAAAAAACAAAACCAGTCTGTTGATATTCTGTCTCTCTCTCAATTATCATTAAAAACTACAAAAACCAGAGATCCAGTATTTGATCTTCTGGCCAGAATTCTTGCTCCCGTCGACTTGTTACAGTCAATCACTGTTGATCTCAGCTCATTGTGTGTCCACATAATGAATTTCTTCCACTCCAATCTCTCCACCTATCACAGACCAAAGAGCTGTCAAAGGACACCAGGGACAGGACTGTAAATATGCACAATGCACCACTGGTATTTGGCAGTGCCCATCTTAAGCTTATGTAAATGATTCAGAGGCGGCTTGGGAGAAAGCGCTACGGTCAGATGAAACCAAAATCAAGCTCTCTGCCACCGACTCAAGCGGCTCTGTTTGGAGGAAAGAAAATGCCAAGTATGACCCAAAGAACACAATCCTCATAGCCAAGCACAAGGGTGGAAATATGCTTTGGAGCTGTTTTTCTGCCAAGGATACAGGACAACCTCACCGCATCGAGGCCAATGGACGGGGCCACGCGCTGTAACACTGGAGACGGGGAATGGATGGGTCGTCCAGCATGACAATGACCCAACACATGTCAACATTTGGTATGTAGAATAAAACTGTTTTCTAAATAATGGTCAGGAAAGAGGATCATCCAGGGCATCCTCATTGGCTAATGATTTGTGATTGACAACCTGAGTGAGCATGCAGGTTTACAGAGGATCTACCTCATACTCATCACATCTGATCTCAAGACACCAAAGACTTTGTAAGGAGACTTTACAAGCACATTTTTTAATGCTTCTTCTAAACTGTCTATGCGTTGACCACATGTTCTGGGCCCATTATAGCACCTGCATTAGTCATGTTGTGTGCAGTGATACCACCACAGCTTTTGTTAAGCCTTTATTTTGTTGAATGAACTGCAGTGCTGACACAAGCATACCTGTCTATATCTCCCGTCTTCATGAAGAATGCAGGCTATCCATTAGGACTAGAACTAGATTTGCTTTTGTAATGGTGGAACCACAGTTAGTTAATTTATGTTGTCAGCCTAATGTTGACTGTTACATATGATCGGATTGGACTGTCAGTAGAGCAATCAGGACAAAAGTCAGAAGAAGCAGAAGCAGGTAAACATGACAACATGTTTGACATCGAGTTCTTCAGCTGATGTATGTCCACTTTTATTTACCACACACACACACACACACACACACACACACACACACACACGTGCACAAAGGCAACAAACAGAATAAACAGAGCCTGCTGTGGCACGTAATGTCTTAGGCTAAGATATAAACAAAGATTTGAGTTTAATTATATGCAAAATGTGTGTGTGTGTGTGTGTGAGATGCTGTGTATTGGCATTCTGCAAGCTGCACGACTCTGTGTGCAAAATGAAGCAACATGAAGGTCTTACCAAAAAAAGTCAAGTCTGACTCCGGGCCGTGCTGAGGAGCTGCTGAGCTCCCCCAGAGAAACACCTACGAAAACACAAGGAAACACACACTGACATTAGGGAGAGTAATGAGAAACTAAGATGATAATCACAGTCTAGCTATGAAAACCAGCAGGATCCCAGTAAGGCTTGGAACATTGGAATTAAACATTGAACTAAACTGTAGGTACAGCTGAAATGCAAACCTCACGCTGAAACAGCCACAATGTGGGAAAGCTCTTCCTTTTTATAATTTGCTTTTCCTTTTTGGACTGGCTGCCTTGAAATGGATCCATATGTCTTTTTTGTATGTGTCCAGCCTTGAAGTCAACAATGGCCATGAATATCATAGTGATGACAACACAACATGTGCAGGGAAGCAGAAACAAATCATTTGTTAAGTTCATGGTGAGATCATGGGGGAAGATTAAAAGAAGCCTACAGGAGAAAAGCTGGTCTGATGAGTGAGAGGAACACATTCAGTGGCAGGGCAGTGGTGATCATCCCTCTCCAATTAAACACTAATCACTTGTAATCAGACTTACAGCTGATGTTCTGTCTGCACACAGGAGTGTGTATGTGTGTTTTTCACACTCATCTGCATCTCCACTGGGAAACGTTGCTGCCACACTTTCATCTGACAGACAGTAATTGTTTTAATAATGCCATCTATCCAAAACAATACTGCACAGGCTTTATTAGTATGTAGTGCTGTAGCTGCCTGGGTCACACCGGCTGCAGATTTCATTCACATGCATTCATTCATGTGAATGAAACTGCAGCTCAGAGTCAGCTGCTCAAAGCTCTGTTGTGTTAGCTCACTGTTTGCTGCAATCACAGGTGACAACAATTTATTACAGCAAGTTATTATAAGGACAACTTTTTTTACCCATAATGATAGCACACGCTGTTTTAGGCAAACTGCAGGTGTTATTTCTACTGTCTATACATTGGTTTTACATATTGGAACTAATCGTGACACCTGCAACACTATGATTATGAAGGCAATATAGTATCTGTGTATGCACTTGTATTCATAAACAGTCTGAGAGCAAGGAAAGCAAACACAAAAACAGAGTCATGGGATGTACTGCATCTAGGGCTGGGCGATATATCGAGTTTTTAAATATATCGATATATTTTTATACGAGATATAAGATGTGACAATATCCTTTATATCAATATAGTCTATGTTACGTTATAATTATAGTTGCGGAGCCGCAAGTTTGCCTCTCTTTCTTCCACTTTTGTCTCTACACAACGTTACTCTGCCTCGCCTCTCCTTCACTGAACACAACTCCCCCTCCTCCCCCATCGCTTCACCTGCAGGCAGCGACAAGATGGACACGGCAGCTATCAAAGAGGAGCTGGTCGGTAAAAAGAAAACATTTGGAGATTACTATTTTAGTGCTGTCAGCGTGACGTTAACGCCATAACTGCATTAACGCGGCAAATCTCTGTTACAAGTTACTGCAGATCGCCCCGTGCGTGGGGCTGCACGGCGTCAACGCGTTAACGAGCTGACCGCGCTAACGGGTAGCGTCTTTTTAGTTTACACTTTGACTGCACAATTGTGAGCTTTTTGTTATGCACAAAAACAACATTGTTTTATTTATTTATGGAGCATTTTATTTAATAAATGCTGATAATTTATTTCTGAGTATTTTTCTCATGTACATCTATGCTGTATGTTAATAAAAGTGCCTGTGTGACATCTGGGACACAGCTTTGACTAAGAACTCTCTTTTTGTTCTTACTTTATGGCTTTAAAACAAAATATCGAGATATATCGTTTATTTGGGGTGGCTGTAGCTCAGGTGGCAGAGCAGGACAGCCACTAACCAGAAGGTCGGTGGTTCGATCCCAGTCTGCTCCAGTCTACATGCCAAATATCCTTGGGCAAGATACTAACCCCATGTTGCTCTCCGATGCATCCATCAGAGTGTGAATGTGTATGAATGTTAGATAGAGCACTTAAGAGCTTAGAATGAGTGAATGAATTAGTTGTATAAAGCGCTTTGAGTACAGAGTATAAAAGCGCTATATAAGAACCAGTCCATTTACCATGTATATCGCCATCCAGCTAAAGAATATAGAGATATGAATTTCGGGCCATATCGCCCAGCCTAGCTACATCCATAGCATACTTTCCAATTTTATATCCACTCAGCAAGTAAAAGTCTTAGTCCTGCTTTAGGATCATTTTTCTAAATTAAGGCTTATAGAACTCATTTTTAAAACTTGCAGCAAACATTAAAAACAGGAATGAAGTTGGTCCTGGAAACCTGTTTCTTGACTGATGCTCATTAGTTGGTTAATTAGGAGAGCACAGGGAGACAGGACAACACACAGTATGGGAGAGAGGACACAGTTTAATGACATGTAGTCGTGGTGTAGAAGTGTTCAGTGCATCACGGGAAGACCAACTAAACATATAATGAGTTGATCGTTCAGGGTCATCTGACCCCAAGGGAAGCAGTCTGATTATTGGCATTATTAGCAGTACTGTTAGTAGTTTTATAGTTGTTACAATTATAGATATGTCTGTGGGAAGGCTGTGAATATAGATCTAATATATACCTGTTGGAGCTAATGAAATGTAGGACTCTGTCAGCCTGGCTGAAATAAATCAGAAACTGAGTACAGGACAGGCAGACGAACAATAGTTACGGTGAACAAAGCTAAGTGTAAAATGAATTACAGCTACGGCTACGTCTTTGGCTGATTGAAAATCCAGAGTGAAAGACTGATGCTGCTGCACCGATCCGACCTGTGCTTCGAGGCACTGATCCATTTAAACTCTTCTTCTTATTGCAACTACAGGACAAAAACCAATACGACTGTCAATTATTACATTCTTTACCAGCAAATTCAATCATGCACATTTTATTGTTTTGCTCTGCAGTGCTGTTGAAACTGTTATGCTTTGTTAATTTGTATGTGTAAATAATGTTTTTGCTGATATTTGTTTTTTTTTACGTGGTCTGATAGAAGCAGACACGGCTTCTTTCTCACAGCCATTCTGGGAAAGCTCACATTGTTTGTGTTGAAGGATGACCTGCGACTGCACGTGTCGTCACTGGTCAAACTGGGCAGAGGCTCATCAGAGTCTGACATTAACACAGTGATGCTACTATTAATTTTAGTGGTCACTGACTGAAACAGATGGGTGTCATTACTGCTGAATTATAATTTTACTAATTTTACGTTGATCCATTGCCAGTAGTTGGCCACAGGAATACATTTAACTCTGGTCATTCAGTCTTTAGTGCCACATGTGTAAGGATACTGACACCAAAATGTTTCTTGGGCAGGTGAGCTGTCGAGGAGGAGAAACACATTTAAAAATGGCTCATGGCGGTGCATCGAAGGCTTTGCCGTGCTGGTCACCCAGCTGAGTGCTCAGGAGGTCCTAAAGACATCAACATTACTGTCTCTAAAACTTCTACACCTGGGCTTCTGCAAGAATCAACACACAATTGTTCATAAAATTTATTGGTGTTCATTTTGTATGTTCATCTCAAAGATAACCTGCTGTGGAGAAGGTCAGGTCTGCAGTCTAAGTTACTCTCCAGTGTACATCTGTGAGAATGTAAAACTGCAGTTCAATCCAAAGCTACTCCACTAGGCTCCAAATCGTGCTTCAAACTTCGGCTCACTACTGGATTTGTTTTGCTTTATTACAAACGTATGACCTCAGCCTGGTGCAGCCTACCGGGTGTTTGGATTTTAGGCTACGTTCACACTGCAGGCGAAAGCGCATCAAATCCGACTTTTCTGACCCTATGCGACCCATATCCGATCATGACAGTGTGAACGGCACAAATCCGATCTGGGTCACTTTCGTATGTGGTACTGAATCCGATACATATCCGATGTTTTAGAAAGCGACTGCTGTTTGAACGGTCATGTCGCATTAAATCCGTCTTTTACGTCACTGACACAAGACAGACGCCAATTATCAGCGCCGGAGAAGACATCGTGAACGCTTCCTGGCCATCCAGTGTAGATGTTAGTGAAACTGTTGGGAAGACAACGTTGGAGAAACGTGAACATTTTATTTGTACTGTATAATCTGCAGATTCTGACAGAAATCTGCAGATTATCCTTTGAAGCACCGCTCCTCTAAAACAGCAATAAGGATCATTATTAGGTTATTTACATTATTATGTAAATAACAAAATAACTTAAAGCAAAAATTTGGAAACATAAAGTCCGAAGTCTTTATATTAAGGGCCATCAGTCAAACAATACTGTTTGCTCTGGGTCTAAACAGAGCGCGTTGTGTGTGACGTCTTCTTATGCGCATGCGGGCCGCTTTGAGCGTTCACACTAGAGCGCGTTTGCTGTCGCATTTTATTTGTAGTGTGAACAAGCAGACAAAAAAATCGGATTTGATCAAAAAATCGGAATTGAGCATTAAGACCTGCAGTGTGAACGTAGCCTTACAGCTGTGCCTCATGTGACCTGAAGTCCTATTGGACTGGTTAATGTCAATAGTCTTTGTGGTGTAGTAAAATTAAAATATAATATATATATTGTTTGTATGAAATTGCTCTACTTTGTGAAACTTGAGCGCAGCTATAACAGCGAGAATTTTGCTTCCAAAATATCTTTAACCAACAAGTGTTTTTGGACCGAGGGCCATCTGTTATCAGCCAGAAGTGTGTGTGTGTGTGTGTGTGTGTCTTGGAGAAGAAAAGCGAAAAGCAAAGATATGACAAGAAGGTGTGTGAGTGTGACTGGGGGGGGGGACCCTAGACGATACACTCAGTTTCCATAGTGATCTGAGTTATATTTGACAATGTGACGCACATTTCAACATTCACTTTTGCCTTTTGCTGTTAGTCATCTTCATGAGTTAAATATGTGAAAGGTTTACAGGGAAGAAAAGTGAGATAAGAACGAGCTTCTCTCTGGGCCTGGAGAGAAAAGACAGTCACATGGGCTCTGATGGGCTGAGCTGTAATGGTTATAAATGGTTAAACCTCTGGATGGGCAGATCTGTTGATCCTCCATTGATCCCAAGTCAAAACTTTTTGCTTACAGCCTGATGAGTGCTGAGTGCTCAGTTCCTTCACTATTGGCTCCCAGACTCTGGTACTGTGCACTCTGACCTACTGTGCTTTACACAAGACCGAGGTATCTACTCTGCAGAGTCCTGTTTCTGAATGTCATGTTATCCAACATTACCACATTTTGGAAGAAACCAGTTTACAGACTATGAGACATACTGGACAAACAGGACGCCTACACAACTTTTCTGAACCAATTTAAAGCAGCGGTCCCCAACCTTAGTTGCTCCACGGACGGTTTAACGTCAGGCAGTATTTTCACTTTAAGGTGTGGCGGATAAATACAACAAAATAAATACGACCGAGACAAAAACGGTGGTATTTTGTAAATATAACAATAAAGGTGAATTCACTGTGTAATTGTGTAACTTTATTAGCAGCGTCCTCCTGAAATGCACCAACAACACTGAGAGTAACATCCTCCTCTCTGCCCCTTAATGCTCTCTGGTCGCTATGGTAACGCGTAAACAAAGACCCAGGGAAACCGAGTTAACGATAAAAAACCCTGAAAACCATCAATTTCACACCCGAGCCTCAGCTCTCACGGCCCGGTACCAAACCGGTCCGTGGCCCGGGGGTTGGGGGCCGCTGAATTAAATGACCTTTGAAACATTTTTTTATCATTCCTGAAAAGAACGCAAAAAAGAAAAAAAAAGATGTGCTCAGTACAAACTCTAGAAGCAAAACTCATCATTATATTTAACAGCTAAATAAAAGCCCCAAAAAGACTTTTTACAGCAAGAAAGACTAGCAAACAATAACAAAAGGAGTTTAAGGTGACTAAACAAGCTCTACATAGTTAAACTGTGGTAACAGATGAAGAATGGGAACCACAGAGACGCAGTAATCTGATTAAGAATGAAGACACATAAATCTTAAAAGGAACTCTTTAAAGAATTCCTTCAAGCTATCAAAACAGAAGAACGTAAACTCAAGGTTTCAGATAACTGAGTGAGTGTCATGGGCCAATGAGAGACCCAATCAAACAGTGAGAACCACAGTGAGTCAGGCTGGAAACACTGTCAGAGTTAATTCTATCAAACCCTGAACAAACCAGCGAGTGAACATGCACCAATACTGATGGCACTAAAACCAGGTTCCTAATATTGTGGCAGCTCATAAGAATCCAGCAATCTGCTAAAAGTCCAGACACTCCAGGAACAAACACAACATAGAGAGCAGCTCATCAACCCAGCCCTCAAACTTCCCGAATCCCAGTTCGATGACATATCTGAATGGGAATGGACCAACTCATTCTTACACCGATGTCTACCAACATTGGTGCTACATTAAGTACTGAGAACACTGTAAACGCTGGAGTTGGAGTCACTGTGATGTAAAAACTATGGTGTGACCAATTTCTGCATGATGATCTCGAAAAATAGGTTTGATATTTGCACATAGTGACATAATTATAATATCAAGAAGAGGCCAGTATCAGTCAGCACTATCAGCTACGCTCAATATTTACAGCTCCAGAGAACACAGTGTGTGGATAGAGTGCACACACTAAGACATGGACATGCTAAGTGTTAAAAATATATGTAGGCAAGTATGTCATGCATCTGTTTGCCTGCTAAAATCCCCACATTTCACACATGCACTCATGCACAGACCCCTCCCTTCGAGCTCGCTGCTGCTTTTGCCTCTGTGAGCGAGCACGGGTCACATCAGGACAATACCCCTGCATGCAGACTGTTTGCAGCGATAGCGTGTTTTTTTCGCCCCATTTTTTCAGCCTCGTGGACACTGTCTGAGGGGCCAGAATGGGGGAAAAAAGGAGGGAAGAAAAGAGTCCTTTACAAATTGATGACAGCAGTGGCTGCGAAGGGAAACTATTGAAAGGAATATATAAAGCAACATCGTAGCGTCTGCCCACCACCCAATCCTCTCTTCCAACATCAAAAGTGCACACCCATCCCGAGCTGACAGAGCTCCAGATCACTCCAGTGCACGCTGGGTACGGGAGGACAACTAAGGACATAAGCAAGGGACTTTAAGGATACTGCAGTAAGCTGCTCACAATGGAGGGAGAAAGGAAGAAAAGAGCGAGAGAAAGCTGCAGAGGAAGGATGGGAGACGTGATGAAAGGGGGAAAGATACCGAAATACTGGATTAGTGAAGGGCGGGGACTTCAACAAGCGTTTGATACGTTTCATGATTAAACTAAGCACAAATATATCATTTGGAATGAACGACTGCTTCTGCTACTCCCTTTAAATATTAACAATTACCCAGATTATTTTTACCATACCACTTAAAGGCTGAGCCAATCCTAATGAAACTTATGTCTTCACACAGAACCCACTTTAGTCGTGTCATTCTTAGACATATAAGCCACAGTTTGATCTGTATCTCCTTCAGCCACGTGTCCACACCTTTCTTCCCCCATTTTGTGTCTTTTTTTGTCTGGCACCTAAAGACAGTTAAAGTATCCAGTGTCAAACGATTCACCCCAAACACAGAGCAGGTCTCTTTAGACCGGACAGACCTTTAACACTATCCACACGGGAATTGTGGTCTCTCTGAAACGTGCGCGCCAAAACCTAAACTAAATTTGGAGGAAACGAGATGGGCTCAGTTCAGTTCTGTGTACGCTATCTTTAGGCTGAGCTGGTGAGACAACAGCAGGGACGATGGAATACAAAACAAGTGACAAACAAAATGAGAGCAATACATTTAAAATAAATAAAGAATAACTGGAAACAAAGAATAATAGGGAATAAAAATACATGTATAAAATAATAAGAAATGGATTAATTAATGAAAGACCAAAAAATGAATAATTAAATGCCAGATTTTACTTTGCACTGAATTCGATTTGTTTTATGTGTTTACATCGATTTCTGCATACAGAGTTTGATCTTATTAAATGTAATAATTTCATAAGATGCCAAAGACAAGCAGGTACAGTGGTGTAAAAAAAAGATCTGATGAACTGATTGTCCCGATCATATCTTTTAAACGTTTAGCCTCCTTTCCACAGGCTGAGGGGCTCCATCAAACCTTGTTTACACTGTTTTACCCGGCAGTGTTGTTAACATTGACCTTGTGTGCCAGCTCGCTCTTTTCGGTCCTGCTGCTGGCCTTTAACAGTCCAGCACCACAGTGACGGCCGCAGCTCTGACACACAAGCATATGCTGGATGTTGCTACGTGAGATGGAGGAGTTGTGTGCGCACTGACATAGAAGTGGGAATTATTTTTCTGTTGATTCCAAGGATGTATGTCTGCAGCTCAGTGCAGTGACAGTGTTAAAAACATTACCTAGTGAGACCTTCGTATCGTTGCCATAAACAGCTAAGAATACAGTTCAGTATGACTGGGACAAATGGATCCAAATTTGCGTTTTGATGTTTTTTGGCTTGATCACGACCTGCAAGTTGAAATTCAAAAACCAGCTCAGGAGGTGCTGCAGTTTTCAGAAAACTGACATATCGTTTACCCACTGAACCAATTATTTTAACCTGTTTTCACTCAGTTAATCTTGGGAGCTTTTCATTTAATGCTTCTTCAGCTGATCATGCCTCAGACACACCGGCCTAGAGAATGGTCAGCAATCTCCCAGCATCCCTGCTGCAGGCACCTGCTGTTAGCGTGGAAGTCACCATTTACAATTTGTGCTAGTGTGTCCGCCGCAAACACAAGAAAGTAAAAGTTGCACCTTTTTGTTTGGTTGCAGTTGGTTGCAGCCAGTGGTTTCCAGTGGGTCACTGACCAGTCTCTAGGCCCGTGAGGCTTTAGCAAACTGTTTATTCACAGCGACTCCCAGCAAAGTCCAGCAAACACCACCAACTGGTTGGAGAATACAGCGTTGTTGGTCTGTAGGCCTGTGAGACTCTGAGCTTAAATTAAAATAAAAAAATTAAACTAAAATACAAAAGTTACAATTTTCTTTTTTGATGTAAAAGTTATACAGAGTATAAAAATAAGCAGTATAATATGTCTGGTGTATCTGTTTTTATGTATTTATTTGCGTTCTAACTGAACAACAAACTGTGCCGGCATTAATGACTGCACATTTAATTACACGTCTGAATGTCTAAATAAACTTTCTGAATAAGGCTCCGTGCCCTGAAGTTGTTGCACTCGAAGCAGCCTTTCAGAGCACTTTACTCAAGTACTTGTTATTGTTAGCTTAAAAAAAAAGTACTTCAACACAAAGTAAACAACTAGCTTATCACTGACAGCCAGGATTAGCTTTAACTTTGACTGGGACTGACAGTTTGTTAACACCAAAACTACATAGATTTAAGCAAAAAGCAGGATTTGTAAACACACAGAGCTAATGTCTCACCAAACAATATCTTTTTTTTTTTTGTTACATTGTTACTTTAAAGACGAGATTGGTCATATAGCTCAGGATGTCCCTCACCATCACCACACAGTCTTCCTTCCTTTTTGAGAGAAAAATGAGACTGGAGTAGCTGTGACTGGACACGACGCACAGCTACGATCCACTGGATTGTACATAGAAGATCCAAAGTTTTGGTTTGTTGGTTTGTTTAATACTGACTTGCTCTGTTTAACCCCACAGCCAGATTTACAGTCAGCACGAATGCAAAGCCCTGTTTTAGCACCAAGAAGTACCGTCAGCACATACTCTGTGTTTCTTGTTTTGTTTAAAATAGCACACCGAAATAACACTTTTTTGTTTTCAAAATTCAAAATCTGGGGCTGACAGTATTTTAGTGAATCACACAAGACTGATACTAAGATGTGAGTCAGTCAGGTTACTGGTATTTGTGTCATTATCTACCTTTAAACCATCTGTTGGATCATTTAATGCAGCTGTTGAAAGAAAATCTGGCAGGTGTGTCGCATCGTCAGAAAGGACGGGACAGACCAAATGTTGCAGGAAGGTGTGTGGACTTCCTGAATACACAGACACACACAGGGCATGGACGTTTAAAAGCCAAGAAAGTGATTTTTCAGTTTTTAATCTCACCTCTGCACAGATATTGGTCCATATGACTTTTTGCATGTCTTCAGTTTGTACACAACATATTTCTCATCGGCATTACAAATCAGCTGTAATGTGTGTTCCTTCTGTTTTTGTCTGGTGCATCGTGTCAGTTGTGATAATGCCTGTCACAGTATGTGTGTTCAAGCAATGGATGGGTAACCAGCCTGATACGTTTGATTGTAACAACCAAATTACATAAATACCACAGAGTACTGATTTACTCTAAACGAATTAGTGTCAAATTTCGGTACCAGAGCACATCGAGCTTAGAAAAGGAATAAAAATGAGACCATGTGACTGTGTGTTAGCGAGCAACAAACACACCGGCTGGAGAAACTAAAGCAGTACCGAGTGTGGTTACACTCTTCAAAAGTCGACACAGACAACGCTGTCTGCAACATTTGTGATGCAAAATGCAAAGCTGACCATAGCAAGACAATCAAACACAAAATATAGAGTGCAGTGTATTTGACAGCCTGTCATATTTCCTGACTTTCACGTGTCTGTATCTCTGCAATATTTAAAAAGAAGAAGAAGATGAAACTTGTAGTGAGGTATTGACAGCTTAATGACTTTTTCACTGTGTTTGCAGCATTTTTAGACTGGCTGAAGTTTCTTTTCAGAGTGCTGTTTACTCAGAAAGAAACATATTACGTGAGACGTGTGTCCAAACCCTCAGTATGTAACCATGAGCGATAATAGTCCCGCTCAAAGTATCATTTAATACTGCAACATGTACATACAGCCAACAATAACATCAACGTCACAGAACTGTCACAGACGAAGGCTGGCGTGGTTTCTGAAACTGAAACAAAACAAAATGCTTCAGTTGAGAAATGCGGACCTGCTTTGGAGGAAAGAAAATTGGATTCATTATTTCTGATCCATGGAAATATGGAAAAGGATACTGCTGCCTACTGGTACCAGATTCCAGGTACAGTTCAAAGATGAAAGTTACTCAGGAACATCTGAAACATGTCGCACAATCATTCCAAACACTGGATTAGTCCGATGTGGTGGGCAGTAATGTTCAGTCTTCGTCTACACAGATTACAGGTTTATCCAGGGGAAACGCTGCATGTAAGCTGCCGGGGTTCATGTGGAACAGCAGCTCTAGACTGGGAACAAACATTTCTTCCCAGTCACAGAACATACTCGCTCTGCTCTAACTCGATATATTGTTGCTGATGGAAAACAAATACTGGGTTATATGGTGAAAGTTTATGGTCAGATTACAAATAACAAACTGTACCTTTGTTAGCAGATTATATGTACTGTCAACCTTTTAATATGAGCTAGTCTTGGTAGATGGACCATCACTGACATGAACAGTCTGTTTGTTCATAAAATTACATCCTGTTGGCAGATCACCTAACGAGGGCCAGTTGGCCTTGCTTAGTAAATCTGTGTAAATCTGTGTGACAAAATTTCTCATGAAGTTTCCCATTGAGCACTTTGACAATGGATGCATCATAAGAAGCACAACAGAAGGACAGAATCTGTCAGTGTATTAGTTTGAATGATCATTTTTACTCTGATTTCCATCAGCCAAGCTTTGTCAAGAAACTGCACATTGATCATAGTAGCAGTGCACATAATTATTAATAATAAGTTTAGATGTGTATGTTTATGCAGAACTATCAGTGCAAAACAACCACAGGACCAAAAGCTAAAGCATAAATAAAAGTGCAAGCATGTGATAACACTGCTCACAGTCACAGTTAGCTTATCAGCCAGTGTGAAGTCTGGGAGTCTACCCAACACAAAAACATGAGGAGAGCATGTTTTTTTTCATTATATGAACATAAGCCTTAAAAGCACAATGTGCATTTAAAAACATTATTTCTGCTGATAAACAACACAATAAAGTCCTCAAACAAACAAACAAACAAAAACGTTTTAATCAGTATCATTATGCTGTTATTTGTGCGCAGAACAAAACTGATTTGAAGAAAGGACCTTTGGACTCGAACTGCTGACCTTTTTGTTAGTATTTTAGCTCCTTTCATTCTGTAATTGTTTTATGTAAGAGCAAAGTTCACCCAGTAATATCAGCTCAAAGTCTGTTCACAGAACATGCTGCACTATGAGAGCTTTGACCTACATTATATAACAACACATGGGTAAAAAAAATAGGGTCCAAGGGGCAGAAATGTTCCGTGGAACACGTCTAAGCCGGGCCTGCAATCATACAAGGAAAACTAAACATTTATCAGAAGAGCAAGAAGGGTGGCGCCTATCCAAGGCATCACCGGGCAAATGGCAAGACAGACGCCGGAAAGGTCGCCAATCTACTGCAGCGCTAACACAAAGACATGACACCTATGGCCAATCACCAATGAACCAAATGCCATGTATGATTTTTGACTGTAGAACGAAGCTGAACTATATGTAGAGAATCCACACAAGTGTGGGAAGATCATGGAAATTTAACACTTAACCATCTAAAAATCCATTTAGGCTACATATGCAGAGGCGGGTTGGTGCACAAAGTCTTAAACACGTCCATGTAAACTGCTCCAGAAAATCTCTGCCATCATCCAGGCTCCAGTCGCTGACCATTATGCTCTGCAGCTTCTATCTGTTTTTTTTTGTTTTTTTTTAAAATGTGCGACCTTTTGCTTCAACCAGCCACAAACAAAAATGTTGCCCACCCCTTCCCCATACATCTAGAACAAGCATTCTGCTCTTTATCACAAATGCAAAGAGTAGGAAGTGATCTAATCACTAAACCAAGACACCTATAGGAGAGCCCACACTTGTGCTGTAGTGTTGCCAGGTTCCCTGTAGAACACACTGGGTTGTCTTGGCAGGGACAGAATAGAAAAAAGGTAAGCTAATAAGTAAGATGGGTGGCAACCTTCCCCTACCAAGGAATTGGATAAACAAGTTGTTTTTCCATAGCGGTAGATGTTTGGTGTAGCATTTCAGGCACCACAAATCCAACAGACACTCGTAAAAACAGAGAAAAAGAGTAAAACGAGTCCTTTTAAAAAAAGGTTCATGGGGAGAAGGCCGAGCTAAAACTAAAGTAAAGAACCTCTACGAGTCATTCACAAAGCGTTGGTTTGACTTGTGTTCAAATAATGTCAAAGCCTGCCTGACTGCAAATAGGTCAGTAATGGTCAGCCTAGGATTTTCTCCAAAGCTCTTCCTCTGATTGGGTAGTTTCCATGTCTCTGGGGCAGAAACCTGGATATCACACAAACACAACCCCTGCTTTTTCTAGGAGCCCTGCCAGATTTTAGGAAGCACATGTGTACGCACACACATTTAGCTATAACTCTCCACAACTTTACATGCATTTGGGGCACAACAGCTCCCACACACACCCAGACAAAACATCCAGTATCCAGTCACATCACATACAAGTATGTGAAAGTGTTGATGTCAGCCCAGGATAAACTGTGTACTAACACCTCTGATCTTGGATCTTAAACATTCTGCTTCAAACCCTGGAAGATCTGTATGTTCTTTTCAGCTGTACAGTTAATGCTGTTCTTTCACTACTACATCAGATCTCTGAGCTCTTGTCTTGAGACAATCATTACAGTTCAAGTACAAGAAAGACTTTCTCAGGGAGACATGAAAGAATGGACAGCTGCCACTAATCAGTCTTTGCCTGCAGGTCAGGACAGACAGGACACAAACCAGTTTACTACACAGACCTGTATACAAACGAGCACTTTATTCAACTGTGCCCTACTGTTCTAATGCTGTACAAATATTGTATATAGGTCAAGTTTAACTTTAATGCCAGTCAACATGAAATCTGCACTTTTGACCAACAGGAAACTGTCCTCACATTGATAACCTCCACGCTTGAGTCATAGTTGTACTTAAAGAATGTGATATAACGAAGAAGTAGAAGAAAATATCCAAACAAAGTTAGAACGCAAGCTGTTTTGTTGTTGATGTCTTGTCCTGTATGCACTGTATGCATAACAGCTGCTCCTCCACCAATGTGACCAAATGCCAATAAATGTGTTGCTACCTCCTCTGCAGGCAGCCTAGCGTATGCTTAGATCCACTAAGGCAAAGTGTAACTCTTTTCTGACCTCGATATGTCTTCATGAACAGTCTCAAAGCAAACACTTCAATGGTCTTTACTGGCACAAAGCCTTGCTAATCATCCCCTCTCTTTATGAACTACCTTTAACAACCTATAGCTTCTTGGTACCTGTCATCAACTTTATCCCACTGTAGATACTACACCTTTGTACTTCACCCTAGTTCTTAGAAATCTGTACCGGTACATTAATTTTAAACCTGGAGCTGTTTTGTAGTTATTCACATGAGGATACAAGCCTTACAGCAGTCCCTGCTTTATTTTAAAGTATGGCATTAACTAAGTTAGCTTTAGTTTTAGATTACAACACGTTGTTGAGTATGAAAACAGTTTAGTTTTAATTGTTTTATAATAAGCTGTATCGCTTTACAGAAGCTGGTTTATGCTAAATTAAAAGTCGTCAGGTGTCATGGGTTAAAATCATTTATTTTGTGCTGTGGTGGTCAGTCCCACTGCCTTACAGCAAAACGGTCCTGGGTTCAAATCCTACAGGCGAGGGATAAAAATGATGACTCTAAATTAGCCAAAGGTGTGAACAGCTGTCTGTGTGTTAGCCCTGCAATAGACGGGTAACCTTTCTCAGGTATACCCCGCCTCTCACCCAATGGAAGCTGGGACCTCGAATTAAAAAAGAAAACAGATGTTATATGTTTTATGTAATGTTCAATATAGCCATAGCTAATGAAGCACAACGTTTAAATGAAAATTATAGTTGTTAATGTAACTGCAGCAGCATATTTCATTTTCTTAGTAACAGTAAAATTGACAGCTGGAGTTTGCATTTATTTAAACTAAAAAGAGAAAGATCATTTTTGTTATGATGTATTAAGCTGAGTTAGGTCATAATGGAAACCTGTGCAAAATATAATTTAGCATATATGATAAACTATGAGATAATATGACACAAAACATGTGACAGTCATTCTTCAAGAGACAGAAACAGAGAGGTAAATGCTAATGGACTTGTTCTTATAAAGTACCTTTCTAATCCAGTACTCAAAGCGCTTCATACAACATGCCTGAATCACACAGGGACTTTTTTTCTACACTTAAATCTAACATTCAAACACCATCATATTCAGCTTTACTTAGATAGCTCCTCCCAGTGAAGATCTGAGCCTCTTCATCTCTGCCACCACCAGCTCGGCTTCCTGTCTTTTTGTTAAGTGCTTTTTGTTGATGGAATTATAGATACAGAAAGGGACTGTCAGTACTGGCAACAGCTTCATTTTACAGCAGGGCAATGAGCCAAAACAGAGTGTGGATGCAGTAAAAGCACAGCAGAACCTATCAGTCGTGGACCGGCCTCCCCACAGCCCAGACCTCAACATTACTGAAGCAGCATCAGATCATCTTAGCAGAGAATGAAACAAGAGGCCAGCCCCCTTTGCTCCTGGCCAGCAGATAATCTTGTGATTCCTCCATGATAGTTACTCTGAAAAAATATTACTTTATATTCAGTTGAGTGTGCGTTAACAGGAAACAGCCTTTTAGATAGAACTCAGTACAGTGAGAATCCCAGTCTGACGATAAATCGATTTAGCCTGCTGTATGAGCCCCACATGTTCTTTAGACGGCACAGCACCAATGATGTGGATGATCCATGAAATGACTCCAAACTCTCTTTGGTGAAGTGTACAGGTGATTTGTTCACTAAGATGGATGTACTATTTTACTCCTGCCTGCCATTTGACATGTTTTTTTTAAACATATCCTATTTACTGGAAGCTGAATGAACTTCCTTAGAATTATCCACTATTAATTAATTATACATCTATATCTGCAAACTACAACGTCACAACAGTTATGATTAGAAGAACCTTTGAGTTCCTCTTACAGTCATTGACCTCACCAATCCCGTTTGATCAGAAGCCATAACAGACCGACTGTTTCCTGTGTGGGTGTGGTCTGTGCTCTCCTCCAGTCTGAGGTACCACCCTTCAATGCAGCTGACTCCTCTTAGCACTGAGGCCTGGGAGCACTTAAGGTCAGGGAGAGTGGAGGACTTCAGTCCTTACAGTATGCTGCAAGTTTATGGCTGCTCTGTGGTGAATAGCGTGTTACACTAACTACATCTTTTTAAAAAAAAAATTTTAAGCGTTTGTCTTTGCTTTTAAAAATAAAAATAGGTTTGAGGTGTTTGTTTCCTAAAACAATGGGTTTTTATTTCGCTCCGATTCAGCCTCCTCGTGTCCTCGACACTTGTTGTTACTTCCCCGTTTCCCCTGGACATTCATTCTGGAGAATGTAACAAAGACATATTGAGTCATATTGCTGGATCTGTGGCTAATTACAGCAGCGTATGGACTGCAGAGACTGAGAAGAAATCATTTCTGACCTGAGAAACCACACAGAAAGAGGGGGTGGAGATGGTGCCAGGCCAGAGTCAGCCTCCAATTAAGACCAAAATAGAAAAACAAACATAGAAATCAATGGGCTCTAATGTGTTATTAGAAGGCAAAAAGCTGTTTCTCCCACCAGCCTGATGGCTGATACAACATGTGTGTGCTTTGATTGTGATCTGCGATCCCAGCATTTGGAAAATAGCTTCACAATATGTTTCTCACCCTTGTATTTTTTTAATCCAGTACTTCCTTCATTCCCTCAGCCTCTCAATCTCCTCCTTTTCCCACTTCCTCCACATATTTTGGCAGACGCTTTGCTATTTTCCCTCTCCTGCTCCAAGTACTGAATCCACATCAAATTCTGCTTTTGTTTTTACATCAATGGACCAAAACTATTTTTTTAAACTAAGAAAACAAACAAATAAACAACGAAGACAACTTTTCTCACACGTAAAATTACTCATTTTCAAATTTCAGCATTAAACCCCCCCCCAAAACCCCCGACTTCAATTCAATTTAATTGTATTTATACAGCCCCAAATCACAGCATTTTCTCAAGCAACTTTATATTGTAAGGTAGACCCTATAATAATCAAATGACCCCCTATGAGCAAGCACTTTGGCGACAGTGGGAAGGAAAAACTCCCTTTTATCAGGAAGAAACCTCTGGCAGAACCAGGGTCAGGGAGGGGCGAGGCCATCTGCTGCGACCGGTTGGGGTGAGAGAAGGAAGACAGGATAAAGACATGCTGTGGAAGAGAGCCAAAGATTAATAATAACTAATGATCAAATGCAAAGTAGTGTATAAACACACACAGTGAATGATAAGAGGTCAGAGAAGAAGAAACACCCAGCCCACATAGCAAAATTGGTATGGCCCGGATCTGGCCCACACAATGTGCTTACCGATGGCCCACATACCGCAAAGAATGACGGCCCTTTGGTGGCCCAGGTCTGGTTTGCCAGAGGTGGCCCACACATGGGCCAGCACAAGGCCAGTTGCAGACACACTGGTGGTCCTGTGCTGGCTCATGTGTGGATTAACTCTGGCAAACCTGGTCTGGGCCACCAAAGGGCCATCATTCTTTGCTGTATGTGGGCCATCGGTAAGTGGTGTGCAGCCACAGGCCAGTTGCAGACACACTGCTGGCCCTGTGCTGGCCCAGAACAGTTTCAGCTCTGGCCCCAGATGTCAGCCTAATGTGTACCTTAATCAAGCCATGTAATAACAACATGTGCAGGAACATAATAGTGCAAAAGAAACATGAAGAAACTCTGTTCAGACAGTAAATGGACTGATTCTTATATAATGCTTTTCTACTCTCCTGGATTACTAAAAGCGCTCTATACAACATGCCACAATCACACACACTTTCTCTAAACTGAGTGCTTCCTAACTACATTCATACACATTCACACTCTTGACATGCAGACTGGAGGAGCCAGGGATCGAACCACCAACCTTCCAAACAATAGGTGACCCGCTCTACCTCCTGAGCTACAGCCACCCACTGGCAATGATGAGTAAACCCTTACTAGGTTTTGGATAAAGTGTACACTCACAAACCTGTCAACCCTGCATTTGAAACCTTACCATAGCAGTATAGAATTGCAACATGGCATTTGGATCTTCTAACTAAAATAGGAAAATAGGAACATAAATAGTGCCATCATTGCCAGACCTGACCCACATCTGGTTGACATACACCCTGCCATGACACCAGTCAGTCAGAAGTGCCAGCTTGATGCCAGATCCGGGCCAGACCTTTTTTCTATGAGCCTGGGCCACATAAACCAAACCACAATCGGGCCAGATGTGGCATGACATCACATAGACAGTGTCATCTATGCCAGGCCTTGGCCATATCTGGATGACATACGTCTTATCGTGCCAGAAGTCAGCCAGCAGTGCCGGCTTGACACCAGATCCGGGCCAGACCTGCTTGCATGATGGGAAAAACCTGCAGCAGCGTAGGCGTATTGCAGCATAACTAAGGGAGGATTCAGGGTCACCAGGAATGGTTTGTCAAAAAGGAAAGATTTACGTCTAATACTCAAAGTAGAGATAGTGTCTGTCTCCCGAATCCAAACTGGAAGCTGGTTCCACAGAAGAGGGGCCTGAAAACTGAAGGCTCTGCCTCCCATTCTACTTTTAAATACTCTAGGAACAACAAGTAAGCCTGCAGTTTGAGAGCGAAGTGCTCTAATGGGGAGATTAATATGTGCATTTAAGGAGATATCCTGGTCAAAACCAACTCCAAGATTCTTCACAATGTTACAGGAGGCCAGAGTAGTGCCATGCAGAGTTCTAAGATTTTCAGGGCCGAGTACAATAACCTCAGTTTGATCTGAATTAAGAAGCAGAAAGTTAGCGGTCATCCAGGTCTTTATGTCTTTAAGACATTCCTGCAGTTTAACTAATTAGTGTGTGTTACCTGGCTTCATAGATCGAAAGAGCTGGGTGTCATCTGCATAGGAGTGAAAATGTATGCTATGTCTTCTAATGATGCTGCCTAAGGGAAGCATGTATAATGTAAACAGAATTGGTCCTAGCACTGAACCCTGTGGAACACCATAGTTGACCTTAGTGTGTGAAGAGGACTCTCCATTTACATGTACAAACTGGAGTCTATTAGATAGATATGATACAAACCACTGCAGTGCAGTACCTGTAATACCTACAGCATGTTCTAATCACTGTAACAAATATTAGAGTCAATTTTATTTAAACACACACACAAAAACAAGAAACTTTACTGTCATACCAATTTAATGTACTGATGGGATGTAACAACCTCACCTTTTTATATAGACAATATTCATTATTTCTACCATTACTGGATAAAAGTATATAATGAGATTTACAGAAAAGGTTTGTTTTAATATTTCCCAGTATACCCATTAATAATTTCATCTAATATCACCCTGTGCTGACAAATAATGGCTCTCTCTAACCCATAACAGAGATGTTTTAGTGAGGTAATAGTTAATAGTTAGAGTTCATTTTCGTAACTGTTTCACATTTAACTCAGTAATACAGGGCAGCTTCTTAAGTCTTAATGAATGTACAGTTTTCTGTAGTTAGGCAAACATTTCATAAGAAATGTCTAGCCTTGTATAGACGTTAAATATTTCCGTAAACAGATACAGATGAGCTATTTTAAAATAAGCCCGTGTGAACTGGATCTGGGCGTGAATCCATGCTCATTGTCCATTTTGGACCCATCCAGTACAGAAAGTCAAAAACAAAGAAAGAAAAACGATGTCTGTTGTTCTGTCATGGAGTCTGCCCACTGAGACTCATTTAGGTCATTTTCACGTTGAGGTTCAGACACTATACTCTTCCAAAAGTTGTTTGACATCATTAACCTGAATCATAAACATAATTTCATTGAGATTCAGTCTGTGAACAAATTCAACATGAAGTCTTCAGAACACAGACGTCCTGCATTCAAAGAATCTTTAAAATACATTTAATCCCATGTCAGGCCTATATTCTCTTTAGATCATCTCCAACATCACAACTATGAAAGATATTTGTTTGTTTCACTCTGTGCTCGAACGAATTCTCCACAGTCTGGACTTGATGCTCAGTTCAGCTATCATCGCCATTTCTCTGCAAAGCCAGACCTGTTCTGTCTGTAATCACTCTGCCACAGTCACAAGAGCATACAGGAGATTCCAGAAGACAGACACCTGTCCAGGTGAGGGATCTGCAAAGTCCTTAACTCGTCAGTAGGACTGGTATTTTCTCTTTTGTGCAAGAAGGAACAGAATGATCACTACCAGAGCCGAGTGCTCACAGACATATTCAACCTGTCCTTGGCCCACGCTGTGGTACCGGCCTGCTTCAAATCCACCTCCATCGTCCCGATACCCAAAAACTCCAACCCATCTAGCCTCAATGACTACCGCCCAGTAGCCCTCACCCCCATAATCACTAAGTGCTTAGAGCAGCTGGTCCTAGCACACTTCAAATCCTGTCTCCCCCCCACCCTGGACCCCCACCAATTCGCATACCGCCAGAACAGGAGCACAGAGGATGCAGTCTCCATCGCACTGCACTCTGTCCTCTCACACCTGGACAACAACAACACCTACGCCAGAATGCTGTTTATAGACTTCAGTTCAGCATTCAATACAATCCACCCCTCACAACTCATCAGGAAACTGACAGACCTGGGCATCAGTTCCCTCATCTGCAAATGGTTACTGGACTTCCTGACCAACCGCCCCCAACATGTCCGGCTGGATAACCGCTGCTCATCTACAATCACAATGAACACCGGTGTACCACAAGGCTGTGTGATGAGCCCTTTCCTCTACTCCCTCTTCACCCATGACTGCAGACCTGCTGATGGTTCCAGCACCATCATTAAGTTTGCAGATGACACCACGGTGATTGGCCTCATCAGTGACAACGATGGGAACGCCTACAGGGAGGAGGTGGATCGTCTGGCTGAGTGGTGCGACACAAACAACCTGCTGCTTAACACTGAGAAGACTAAGGAGCTCATCGTGGACTACAGGAGGAATGCTGACCCACATCCACCCATCCACATTAAGGGGATGGCTGTGGAGCGTGTGAACAGCTTCAAGTTCCTGGGAGTCCACATCTCAGAGGATCACATCTTGACGACCAACTGCTGCAAGCTGGTCAAGAAGGCTCACCAGCGCCTCTTCTTCTTGAGGACTCTGAGGAAGAACCACCTGTCCTCAGACATCCTGGTGAACTTCTATCGCTGCACCATCGAGAGCATCCTGACCAACTGTATAACAGTCTGGTACGGGAACTGCTCTGCCTCGGACCGGAAGGCGTTGCAGAGGGTCATGAAAACTGCCCAGCGCATCGCCGGAGCACCACTTCCTGCCATAAAAGACATCTACAGGAAGCGGTATCTGAAAAGGGCTGGGAAAATCATCAGAGACCCCAGTCACCCATCACATAGACTCTTCACCCACCTGCCCTCTGGGAGGCGCTACAGGAGCCTCCGGACTAAGACCACCAGGTACCAGAACAGCTTCTTCCCCACAGCTGTCAGACTCCTGAACTCTGCCTCCTGACATCTGACCCACGTTAAACTCATGGACTGAACATACACACACACACAACCACCTACACACACACACACACACACACACACAATGGACAACCGTACCCTCAAACACACAATAATAACATGGACTGAACCACCACTCACAACCACTAGCACTTTATATAGCCTCTGTAGAAATTATCCACATATCTCACTTATCTTAACTGCACTACTGTATAGTTCTGTGTAAATAATCATTCTGTACATACGATAATTTTTAATCCTACAACTGTTCATAACTTGCATAGTTCACATTTCTGTATAACTGTATATCTCATATTTCTGTATAGTTTTTTATTTCATATTCTGTATAGTTTTTCATATTTATATCCTGTTCATAGCCTGTACATAGCTTGTACTCACTACAGCCTGTACATACTTATAGAATATTCATAACATACTTCATACCGTGTACATTATAACATACCATAATAGACCCATTTCTGTAATATACTTACATATCTATATTATTGCTAATATATATTGTAATATATCTATATCATGGCTAAAGCACTTCTGGATGGATGTAAACTGCATTTCGTTGCCCTGTACCTGTGACATGACAATAAAGTTGAATTCTATTCTATTCTATTAAAGGACTTTGAGCAGGCCATTAGTGTGACTGTAAATTCAGTTCATGCAATTTTATGAAAATGAGGGCCAGCAAACACTGGAGAAGATGTTAAAAATGTCACCTTTAGATTGTATAAAAAGCACATTAGTTCTAACCCTACTTGAGCTTCACTGCTTTTTGTAGCAGCAGTTTAATGATGGGAATTTACTAATGAGAGTTCTTCTGGATGATAAGGAGGTTTAAAGTTTGCAATTTTGCCGAACCATAGCAAGTACATATAATATGTGTCAGCCATATACCATTTAATGTTATAAACGACCTCTTCTGCTGTGCCATACATTGGATGTCGTCTCTCAACATGAAATGCTTTAAACAATCAAATTAGTTTATGAGCTTCTTTCTGGTCTAAATCCATTTCGCCTGTCTGTGCCGGCACTTGATGGTGAATAATGCATCCCATCCTCCAGAAGATGGCAGTAATGCAGCAAGAACACGGTTTCAAACCATCACTAAACAACTAAAAAACAACAAAAAAAAAGTTTACTCCTTACTGGACTGATGAAGGACCAGTAATGCAGATGTATTAGATACTACTGCACTGAAACCTTAAATCCAAAGTGAAACTATAGCCATTAAAAGTTCCGAAAAATAAGCAAAATGAAATTCAGTGCAAACTCCATCAGATAGAGCTAGCATATTGCCATATATCATCATACAGACATGCCCGAAACACCTGACCTAGGAGGTCCATCCTAGTCGAACACACAAACTGCCTCAACAGGCTTCTGATATAGAGAAGCGCAGCAGCGCTTCCCTGAGTCCCTCCCAAATAACCGAGCTCCTCACCGAAATGCTTTGGAGGTCACCTGCTGCTTGCATCAGCCGTCTGTTGCTCCTGTTGCTACAGAGGATTGGTGGAGTCAGCTGAGCGTAGGAACCATTAAATCTTCCAACTGCCTTCTTTTCTCATGAATAAGAACCTGAGATACTGTCCTCTACTTAGCACACCAAGTAATTCCAATGCAGAGTGGGAGAAATCCCTCTGAAGTGGAACAGGCTACCAGCTCAATGTCTTTCCAAAGAATTGTTTGTAATCATCTTAATAATTCCACGTTATAGAGATTCACGTCGGTTTTGATCCTGTTTTGAAATCACACATCCTCGTAAAATTAGGATGCTTAAATTACCAAACAATGGAAACCACCAAAGAGAACTCCCCTCAAATATGTTCCTGACAGAGGTTGTGCATGAATTTTCTTTGGGTTTTGAAACAAGTTTTGACCATCCAAGCAAATGTCACATTATTCTTAAAACCAATTCCTTTTTCCAACCCATATCCTCTTGGAAGTGACTACAACCACTCTGGCAAGATGTAACTGATTCAAGGCATCTTGGAGCCCCGACAAAAATGCTGGTTTTAACCACAACACCCAGTTTTGGAAATCTGGAGCACATCATAACAAGTAATAACACCAACTGCAACAAGTAGGACAAACGGGCTCTTTTTTGGTCAGTGTGGATATTCAGTGTTTTCACATTACTTGTTTAACCTGAAAGCTTTGTCTCACTCTTTCAATTCTCTCTCCCTCTGTGTGTGTGTGTGTGTGTGTGTGTGTGTGTGTGTATGTGTGTATGTGTGTGTGTGGCCAAACTAGGGCAGTAAGTCCAGCTGAAGCCTCATGCACAGCTGCAAGTCTAGAAGAGGCCTTTGTGTTGGGCTACATTCACGGCCCCTGAAGGAACAATAAAACTGTAAGTCACTATATAAGACAGAGTAGTATAGCAGAATAATGAGCACATTTTGAATATCTAAAGCCAAGTGTAAGGTCTTCACTGCTGTCTTCCCTGATAAATATCCCCATTATCTCATTCTACATTAGTGCTGGGTCACATTACTGCATCCCCCCGGACTCCCAGCCAGGGAAACTGCTCACACTCACACCATCAACATCAGCTAAGAGGCTGACATAAGTTAGGTCTGCTGGTAGTGTGTGAGCTAGTTTGTTAGTTGAGGAAATTTGACCGTGGCCAATCTTTTCTTGCCAACAGGCTGCCAATAGTAATTCACATTTGTATTCTGGCCTGGTGTGCCAATTTGTTTTCATCTTCCTTCATGAAAAACAACAGTTTGAACACTTAAAAGGGGAGTGAGTTCCTAACATAGGCAATTTTCTTTCTAATCTTTGTCAGCAGTCATTTTGCTCAGTTGTACAGAGTACAGCCACACAAAAAGGTGAAATTAGGCTAATAAGCAGACCTTGGCTGATTAACGCTCTTTAATGAAATGGAAAATATGGAGGGAAAAAAGTTAAATCCAGCCTATAAAACCCATCCCAAAGGTTCATCTCGATGAACAATGCGACACAAATGAACATTGGAATTATTTATCATTCTGTCCTTAAAAACTCTGTGTTGCTCGCCATGGTGACAGCAAACTACAGAAGTAGTTGCAAAAGAAACTAAAGAGGTTTCTCCGTATCTTCACTCAACTACCTGGAGTTTTGACATTGAGGTTGTATATTAACACTGTCCAATCTCAAAAATGCTGTGCAAATTTAAATAAAAACACAAAGCAGTAATGTGCAAATATTAAATCCATATTTGAATCTCACAGAAAGCACAGAAAATGTATTTCTTTTTTTTTATACTCTATTTTTATTGAAAGTTTTATAATTTTGACAATCATCCACATAAAAAACAAAAACAACAAAAAACAAAAAACAAACAAACAAAAAACGTAATACACACTGGCAATAACTTATTGGCACAGTGAAACCCTCAGATCTGCCCGGTCTGGGGGAGCTCCCCTCCACCTCTTTTCAGGTCCCATGTCGTCAGGTTTTTGCTACTGTCCACGTAGCACTTTACGGTCCACCCCTGATGATATTCGGAAGGGTATTTCCAGTCTATTTTATGAGCTGCCTTCTAAAAACAGTGGCCACGGCCTTAGCAGGCTTTCCTTCTTCCAGTGGTTGTGTGAAAATACTTAGCTAAGCTCTGGTTATATAACCCACCCCCCATCATCCCACATTCAACAAATCTCTCCCACTTCCTCCAGTTTTTATGAAATTGGTCCATTTTGAGGTTCAAAAGAGATGTATGTTTTTCCATTCTATATATTTGCTCCATTATTCCTATCCAATCTTTCTTTGTTGGGGGCTCTTTCTCCAGCCACTTCCTGGTAAGCGCTTTTTTGCCCGCTCCCAACAGGATTTTTATCAAATATTTGTCCCTTAAGGAGACTGCTGGTGGGATATCGCCCAAATACACAGTACAGAAATCCAAATTTAATTTGAGACCAGTCACCAAGTAAATTGATTCGACCATTTCACTCCAGTATGGTTGGATTATTGGGCATTTCCAAAATATATGAAAATGATCTGCCATGTTTTCCCCACAGTTTCTCCAGCAGTATCCATCTGTCGGTTGACCTTTTTGTTTGTATTTTATTTGGGGGGTTATAAAAAACCTAATAAAATTTTTCCATGTGAATTCCCTCCAATAACCCGAACTAGTAGTTTCCATCTGTGTTCCACATGTATTTAACCAACTGTCCTCTGATATGTTGATTTTAGCCTCCATCTCCCATGGAGACCTTTTTTGCTTCTCATCCGTAAATACTCTGCATCTTTCACGTGATTCAGTTTATTTTGAAAAGTCTCAACAGGATCTTGAGCTTTATTGTGAAAGGTTTATGTGGAAAATAAACAAGCGGACACGAGGTGGTTTTACCGTCGTTGTTGCTAACGACAACGCATAAAAACAAGCACTTGTCCGTCTGTAGTGTGGTTATATTAAATATAAGAGAAAGAGAGAACTTTAGGAAATTCATATAGCCGCTACAGTGACCATCAAAACGATGAAAAAATATTGCCGTAAACAGTTTATTTTGCGACACCACGAAACAAACGATAGCGTAAAATGAAACGATAGAAGTTTTTATATCGTCATCCGATATATATCGTTATATCGAACAGCCCTAACAGAACGTGTGTCTTAGAGAGGCAAACTACTTCAGAAGCAGATTAGCAGAGATTCAGCAATATGCAAAAACTCCCAAAATCTTGGAACAATTTCAGATTAAAATATATCAAATAAAACTGCAAATATTTGGGATCTACAATAATATCACAAGATTCCAAGAATCCAGAGGAATCTGTGTGCACAGTGGACAAGGCCAAAATTCAATACTGGATGGCCATGATTGGCCCTGCGCTAAAAAAAAAAAGAAAGGAAAAATAAGCATGATTCTGGAATGGAAAGGCAAAGATGTTTTTCCTTTTTTTAAATGTACAAAACTGTTTTACGGTCAAAAGAACTAACATCTGAAATGATGTTGGTAAGACATGGATGCTGCGTCCCGCAGGCTAAACAGGAGGCTTGTTATCAGCACTCATTTCAAAAGCCTGCATGTTGGCTGGTATAGGGGGTGCATCATCAATGATGAGAAGTATACACAGGTTTTAAAACAAAATATGCTCCCATCAGATTACATCTTTTTCATGGAAACCTTGCATATGTCAGGAAAACAATGCTAAACCACATTTATTACAACAGCATGGCCTCATAGTAGAAGAGCCATGGTGCTGAAATGGGCTGCCTGAAGCCCAGACCAAGGGTGGAAATTAAAAATTGATGCAACACAACACAGCCTGTTTTCTCCAGGGCCACAATTCCTTGAATGATGCATTTCACCTCCTTATGGCCTTTAGACAATCCGAGGTCCTCGGTGGCCGATAATTTAGAGTATTTTGTCCCCACAATAAAGCTATCAGTCTTGCTGCTGGAAGGCGCAGCTGCCGACAGTTTGAACAAAACACTTACTGGCTGCTCTCATCAAAAACCAGCCAGTCGTGTAACTCACCGTTGTCACTTCTTTTCCATTTTTCATTTAAAAACTGCCGTTTAACGTAACACCTCTTGAGAAGCGTGTTTGTTTCTGCCGCCTGCTCAACTCCACAAATGTAACGCCTCATTACTAAAGTTACTGCTTCCTTCTAAAGCCCCTTTTCCATTAGTACCTACTTGGATCGCAGCTGCGTGGTTGTCGTCATATCAATGCATCCAAGGATCCTATGACGCAATTAGTAAGCGACACAAACGCTACAAAAAAGATGGACGTCGAGGTGACGATATACCTGCTGCTCAGTCGGTGGCTTTTCGTGCTTTGTTTTTTGTAACCATTTCCCTCGCTGCCCGGTTTCAAAACTGGTGGTTTAAATTTTCGTGAAAGAGACGTGCTCATGACTCATCGAGTGACGCTACTGACGTCACATTTTAGTACCTGCTTGGATCACATAATGGCGTTTGGAGCAGACTAGCAGCAACCCAGGCACACTGCTGCCCCCGACAGGTCAGGAGTGCAGATCGAACTTAGTTTTTTCTGTTCAAACTTAAATCCGCCATGGTGGCTTCTGCATTGTTCAAGTTTACACGTCACTTTATAAATTTACCCGCATCTGGCCAGTGGCGGGTGCTAATTTCCACCCCTGGTCCAGATCGTTCACATATTGAAAACATTTGGAGTATCATGAAAGAAAATTATGACCAAGACCGCCCAGGACTGTTGAGAAATCCGTCTCAAACCTGGGACAATTCCTAAATGTTTATGGACTGCTAAAAGAACATAGGATGCTACACACTGGTAACACACTGTACTAACTGAGACATGTTGCTGCCATCAATTCTAAATACTTTTTATTTATTTTTATTAAAATTACACATTTTCTCAGTTTGATTTTTCCAATGTTCTATTGTGAGTAAAATACTGAAAAGAGTAAAAAACAAACAAACAAAAACTGAATACACTGATTAACAATGCACCATCACTGTATCAGTACACCACAAATATTACCGATCTGCACTTAACTTTAAAAACAGATCATAAATTGATAAATTTTTAACTGCAGGTCTCCAGTATAAAAAGACACTACTACTACACTAGAAGTGCAAGGTTTAAACCCATGCAGTATAATATTATATTACACTAACGGGATACTGTCCTGTGCTGTTATACAGGTCACATTAATCTGTCCCATTCTACTCTCCCCTCATTCATGAACAAGACATCGAGATACTGGAGCTCTTCCACCTGGGGCAGCCCCTTGTCCCTGACCTGAAGGGGTTAATCCACACTTTTCCCACACTGAGTGGTAAACTGCTCCAACCTAAGCTGTAAGTCATCATCTGATGAAGACAAGAGAACAGCATCATCTGCAAAAAGAGATGAAATCCTGAGATGACTCCATCCTCTGCTGTCTGCTAACCAAGTCTTACTGTGGTTGTACAAGGATCAGAGACAACAACACCAACAAAAACCAAAGCTTACAGGACACAATATGCAGTTATATCACCCAGTCTGCTTTGCTTTGGGCATGCTGGCTGTGACAGGAGGAGCAGACACACCTATGTCAAGTAGAGTTTTCCTAAGGTTACTGCTGCTCAGACTGGGACTCGTAATGTCATAGAATCAGTTTTTCTTTTCATATGTAGTATGACCGGAGACATGCCCCACCTCCCTGACCCCAAAACATTTGTATTTTAAAAACACAACATTCAAAGCAGAAATAGAAACCAATGATGTGACACCATTAGGAACAAGTTGACAAAGTCACAAAAAATTGGAATGACAAAATTTATAGGAAAAATCCCAAAAACCCACCTGAGATATGACAAAGATTATTCCCTCTGAAGTGTTCATGGACCCCAGACGGTGGGATGAAGGTTCAAGTATTCTGAAAATTCTGCTTAATTTGTCTTTAAATGAACATAAACAAACAAACATCCTTGGCTGCATATTTCATTATAGAAACACAGGACACCTTCTCAGGTGCTTCAAGAGTTTGGGGTATATCACCCCTACAAGCCATTCAGTGAGAGCTCGGTCTGCATTGCTGCCAACTCGATCCCAGTGGGTGTTGCACTTCGTCAGGGCTTCCCCTGTGACACAGATTCTAGTCATAATTTTTATGAACTTGTAGCGGTAAGTGGAGAAAGGCTTTCATTTAGTAAGCTCAGAATTTTATCTCTACTTTTGTGGATGCTGTTGGCCTCATCAGGTGATGACCTCCACACTGAAGTGGTCTGCAGAACAGTTTGAAGCAGCTGGAGTGCTCATTCTGGGTCAAGGACAAAATGTATGTCAGGGCCTGATACTCGATGATCTATGTTCCTGCTGATCACGAGCTTTGGTTAGTGACCAGAAGAATTAAATTGTGGGCAAAAGAGGTTGAAATCAGCTTTCTCTGGAGGGTATCTGGCCTCTCTCCTTAGAGATAGGGTGAGAACTTCAGTCGCTCTCAGCTGGCCTAGAAAAGCCTCAGTCCTCCCACCTGGATAATTTGGAAGAACTGTCTGATGAGAGGGAGCTACTGTGCTTAAGCTGCTGTACCTGCGACCTGGCTGCAGTTAAGTGGAAGAAAACGTATGGATAAATGGCATGGAGTTAAAAAGGTGTACAAATATGCTAACCCTGCAGCCACTTTTCATGCCAACAACGGACAAGGAAGCTAAATGTTTTTCCCCACACAGTGACAGCTGAACTGGTATGTGCATAAAGCCTTAACGGATTTAAACTGGTGCATTTGATCATTAAAGGCAATTTGTTCCAACAGACAAATTTTCATATCTGATGTCATAATTTGGTTCTGAATGCTGAGCCTGTGCTGCCATGATGGCGACTGAAATTAAAACATTATGTTATTGCAGACCACCACCAAGGAAAATGATTCCCAACCTTCATGCCTCGCTCCCACTATAATGGAAATACGCTTGCTTGGACCGGAGGTTTTAAGTTCCAGTGAGCTTGAGCACATCATCATGGCAGAGACAATCAGTTGGCATCAACCATTATAACCAAATCTGAGTGCCTAATCCATGCTCACAGGTTCTTGTCAGGCACACTCTCAGTGCAGTGCAAACCACAGAGGACAAGTAGATATAAAAACAAAATGGTGCAATAACACTGTGTGTGTGTGTGTGTGTGTCTGTGTGTGTGTGTGTGTGTGTGTGTGTGTCTGTGTGTGTGTGTGAGTGAGTGAGAGAGGGAGAGACAGACAGACAGAAAGGGAGTCAGCTATTTCAGTGCATTATAATTTCAGAGAGTGCAATGAGTCAGCAGAAGAGGAGAGCAAATGAGGAAAAGGGAGAGGGTTTAAAAGAGAGAGACTACTAGGGAGGATGACAGATGGCTGGTGTAAAGGAGAGAGGAAAGTAGAAAATGAAATAGGCAAACTACAGAGCAGTGCTGAATAATATCCAGAGTCCAGAGGGCCCTTTGAAACAGCAGGGTGATGAAACCTCCTGTGCTTGTTGGCAGTGGAACAGCCCAGGGACCACGCAGCTCTGAGCGCCACAGCCAAAGTCTTACATAACAGGCAACAGCGCTGAAAGCTCCCATTCCAGCACCTCTTAAAGGTGAAGGCACACCAGCCACGAGCCAAAAAGACGGACAAAAGCGCCTTTCTAGCTGCATATCTATGGTTAATGTTACATGTTAGTTACACTTGGAATGGAAAAAGTGTACGAACCTAAGATAAGAAAGAAGAGCGTGAGTTTGAATATAAAGCTGCACAGTGTTCAATAGATTTATACAGCTCCTTCCACTGTCATTCAACTTGCTCTACAATATATAAGATTAAAAAGATATCACAGCCACCATGACACAGCTACCAATACATTTGCAACACACACATATAGATCTACATATACAGGAAGAAAATACAAAATCCCCCAAGCCTGAAAAACAAAGAACAAATCCATGTTTGTATTTTGTACAGCTGGGGGAAAAACCCCAATAAAACAACACCCTGCTGCTTTGTTTTGGTTTGCTGTCTTCTTTAGTTTAAAGCATCTCTGCCCACAGTATCTCAATGGAAAACACTCCACGCCATTTAAAGGTCTTTTCACACCTATAGTTCATTACGTTTGGTCAGTTTGTAAACTTGTAGATTTATCCCGGGGTTTTCTTCTCAGAGAAAAAAACTGAAAAATGTGTCACTACACATCACATTTAGTCCTCTTATTGGTCAGATGTGTCTGGGGCAAGAGAAAGAAAGGCGTGTGCTGTGTCCCAGAATGCAAAGCATCCCTGGCTACAGGATGGCATTCAGCTAAAATACACCAGATACCTGGTGGACAGCTCAAATCACGTCCACATAGGGCTGCTCGATTATGGCAAAAATGATAATCACGATTATTTTCACTGAAATTGAGATCTCGATTATTTGACGATATTTATTTAACAATAACAATGTATTGAATAATGGCTTTAAAGATTGTCAAAAAATAATATAAAATAGTGTGCAAATACTGATTACAGTGCAAATGTTTGCAATATAAAAAATAAATGAAAAATGTAAACATCTATGTTTAGTGAACTTCAAAATCCTGCATAATACTGGTTGTTCACTGTGTTATTTGAGCAGTGGTCTTTGGCGAGGGAAACGTTACCGCGTTTGTTATCTCCTTGTGTCTCTGGGAGCTGGTGGGATATTTAGTCGCGTTGTACAGGGTAGCGTGAATGGAGGTCTGTGAGGATGAAGCAGGTGTTGTCAAGAGTTTTTCTCTATGTTCCTGTTTGATCGTATGTCACTTTGTGAGCGGTCTTCAAATGATTGATAAATTTGTAGTGTTGCTCTGTGGTGCAGCTACGACACCGTAGCAAAGTTTCCACACTATGTCTACTTGATCCACGTCTGACTCCGCGAACCCATAATGTTTCCACACCACTGAAGTCGTTTTACCTCTTTTCAACCAGCGGCATTCTTTCTTCAGCAGCCATTATCCTCTCCTCTACAAATAACTTCTGCTTAGCTTTCCGAGCTTTCCGAGCTTCCCTCGGGTCCTCTTAATTGTTGTGACGCGTGTTCGAAACGCAGAGAGGTGCGCTCGATTTGCCACACGGAGCAGCGCGAGAGTAAAGCACGAGGGAGGTGCTAATAATCGGCTCGGTCATTTTTAATGATCGCTGAACGCCCAGATCGTAATCTAGATTAAAATTTGATTAATTGAGCAGCCCTACGTCCACACTATAAACCAACCACTCCACAGACCACGTCCTCCAAAGGGTCTCGGTGTGGCTCTTTTGGTCCACAGTCACCACGTTCACAGGTAAATATGGACTTTAGTGCTGTTACAGTGTTGCAGACCTAATACTGACTTTCACTGCTGAGCATTTACATTAGTGATGATACATTTCATAGAATATAACAGACTTCACTGAAACTTTCAGGACTGAGCACTGAGGTGGATGAACACATCAACTGTGGACCATTTGTTAATACCAACAACAACAACAGTTATGATTATTATTACACAGTATTGTAGAGATATACATGGGGGAAAGTGAGCTTATTTATCAACAGGTGAGCTGAGCATGTGCAGTACAGACAGAAGCTGTTATTATATAAACTGTAATGGCCATATTTCACAAAGACGGGCAGATTTGTTGAGGTGCAACCTTTGCTCACAGATTTGAGCAGATGACCCACAGACTGTAAGGCTGCTGCACAGGTTTGAATTCCCCACACAAAAGCATATTTGCAGTTGTGCTCTGACATTGTTTAAGCGTGTGTGATATTCACCTTATTTAAAAAGGTAAATGGTGTCCTTTTAATCTGACTGCTTTGACTAAGCCTTCTCTTTAACTCTACCAGTAACTCCATTACAGCCTGTGCTAGAAACAAAATTCAGAAAGACGATTTTACTGCACGTCACATCAGGTAACTGTTTAACTGTTATGGGCTAGAGAGAAAATTCAAGAAAGAGATTCAAAGATTTGAGTTATTTTGTAAATTTATAGCCAAAAGTACAAAATAAGTCCAGAAGGCCTGTATGACACTTGGGTGACAAACAGTTCATTCTGTTCAATAGAAAATCTCTGATTTAGGATAAACTGACCAGTCTAGACAAATATATACAGGTCAAAAACAGTCATTCCTCCCAGGCTATGCATATCCACAGGTAACAGGAATTTTACATCAGGTCCACTTTGTGCCAATGCCAAAGACATCAAACCTCCCTAATGGTAGTGAATCAGCAGAATCATTAGTAATTAGTTAGAGTAGCCAGCCACTGTTGCTTGTGGAGAAATCGGTATCCTTGACATCCTTCACAGCTCTTACAGACTGGTACCCAGTGGGTTTACTGGGTCTTGATACGCTCCGCTAGGGCTGCTCAATTAATCGAATTTTAATCTAGATTACGATCTGGGCTTTCAGCGATCATTAAAAATGACTGAGCCGATTATTAGCACCTCCCTCGTGCTTTACTCTCGCGCTGCTCTGTGTGGCAAATCGAGCGCACCTCTCTGCGTTTCGAACACGCGTCACAACAATTAAGAGGACCCGAGGGAAGCTCGGAAAGCTCGGAAAGCTAAGCAGAAGTTATTTGTAGAGGAGAGGATAATGGCTGCTGAAGAAAGAATGCCGCTGGTTGAAAAGAGGTAAAACGACTTCAGTGGTGTGGAAACATTATGGGTTCGCGGAGTCAGACGTGGATCAAATATTATGCAGGATTTTGAAGTTCACTAAACATAGATGTTTACATTTTTCATTTATTTTTTATATTGCAAACATTTGCACTGTAATCAGTATTTGCACACTATTTTATATTATTTTTTGACAATCTTTAAAGCCATTATTCAATACATTGTTATTGTTAAATAAATATCGTCAAATAATCGAGATCTCAATTTCAGTGAAAATAATCGTGATTATCATTTTTGCCATAATCGAGCAGCCCTACCCTCTTAACGCTCTTACCCTGATAGTCCATGTGCTACTGATACTCTACAAGCATAATCATGTGCCTTCTTACCCCTACTCACCCAATCACACCAAAGAGCAGCACAGCCAGGGGCAGAAAGCAAAAATGAAGGCTTTTACTTCTCCTCTCACTCTATCGCCATGAATAATTCAACTCCATCTAAGCCTGAGACCATTTTTTTCTCCAACGTTCCTTGAAGCATGAAAAGACAGCGCAGACTCCACGGTGGCTGCCAGGGGGTTCATAAGCTCCTCATACCTAACATAAATCCACTCCTGATTATAATAAGATCACATCAGGCCACACAACTAGAGCTCGTGCTGTAAGCACAGATACGCATATAGTGTTTAAATGCACACAAGGCCCTGTGTTATCTGCTCAGGAATACTACAGAAACTGATAAACTATATGACAAATCTGATGGCAAAACAGTTCAAGTGATTCTATAAAAACAACCTATTTAAATATCAGGCATGGTATTTAAATAGGTTGTTTTTATAGAATCACCAGTGACCAGTTAAATGATCTCAGTGCACAGAGCGGACCAGCAACTCCTGTGACCTGAAACTAAAGCAGATATGTTGAGCATCAACATATACCACGCAAGCAAACAACTCAACTCCAAGCAAATTAAACATGAATATGAAGAGATGCTAAATGTCAGATTTCAAACTTTGCTTTTTACAATTTTGCACAAATGACACATTCCAGCTGGAAGCCAAACAACCATCCAGGACAAACTCAACTTAACAGCAATACACAAAAACCAAATGGGAATGGAATATTTCTTGCCGCACAGGAAATACAACACTGTTAAACCTGACAGCTGAGGTACTCGGTTCTCCTTCAACATGAAATAAAACCATGAATAAAACTTACCTGTGGTGGTGTCAGTGGATGGTTCCCATTATCCAGTCACATAGAAGAAGAAAGAAAACAAACAGACATCAGTTTCTCGTGTCAGTCAGCCCTCCTGTTTCAGATGCATGACAAATTGTTCTTTGCTAAGAACGATTGGCTTTGGTCAAAGAAACCAGTCTAGTTATTTCAATGAATTGAGCGTTAAATACATTTATATATACATAAAGATATCTTTGGACCGACTTTTGCCAGTATCTTCTTTAAAGCCCAACCAAACTGACAGGTGCCGGGATGTAAACGCCAAAAACTGAAACGTTTCATAAGCAGTGAGACATGAAAAATTTCAAAAACATAATTCTAGGTTACAAGAGACAAATATCTTCAGAAATCAAACCATCAAACTTCTGAAATATCAGTATTGGCCTTGGCTGTCTGGTAAAGGCGAGCTTTGTGCAGCTGCTCTGCATGCGGTGAACAGACAACACATCTATGATGAAATGCTGCCGGCAACAACAGTGAAGGAAGTGTGTGTTTGAACCACACCACACAGGGTTAGCTGCTGTGGACGACGCAAACGTGCCTCTTTGTAGCAAATGACAATTTTAACATATATTTTCCAGTCACAGTGGGGTAGGTACTCATTTATTACTTATCTCTGCAAAAAATGATAATGCAATAAAGACAAAAATTCAAATGCAACATGTCTTTGGACCTGTTACTCCACTATAGGACAGAGAGTCTGGCATGGATAAAGTTAGGTACATATTCAAAGCAGCAGAGATGATCTGATACAATGAAACACAAAAGCTGAGCCAACTGTCAGAAGTGACACTGATGTTGGAACAGACACGTGAGCTGTGTTTGTCTCAGTGACGCTCAGAGATTCGCTCCAAAGGCAGTTCCAGACACGCACGTGTTATTATCTGGGTTCTTCTTTGATTTAGAACAACTGCAAAGGCCATTAATCAAAGCCATGCAGTCACTGAGACCTGCAAACCTGCAATACCACATACAGTATCCATGATATGTGACAGGGTGAATTCTTGGCAACCAACAGTTCTTTCCTATCATTCTGACTCAAGTTCTGTCACATCAGTGCAGACCTCAGAAAGCTACTACTATAGCCAGAGAGATTACAAAGATAAACTGGGAAGGTGAATAAACCCAGGTCCTGGATTTTAACCCAGGACCTTGTTGCTGTGAGGCAGCAGTGCTAACCACTACACCACTGAGCTATCAGTGACATGAAATGCATTAAATAAAGAAAACTGTCAGCAGCAAGCTTGAAAGCTGATTGGTCCACTGAGTGATCCGTTATCAGTGTCAGTAAAGATCTCTGTCATTTTCCTCCAGTTAGGTTAAACTGTTTGCTCACTTCATTTGTTGCACAACAGAGTTCTTCATAAAGGAAAGGAAGCTACGACACAGCCTGGCTGTTAAGTCTCGTTAACACAGTCATCGTTGTGGTCGCTTAGTTAACATTATATAAACGGGCACATTTAGATGAACTCGTGTATCACAATAAATGTATCGTGACTGAAAGGAAAGAGTGAATTAAACGAACATGAAGACTGCACCACTGTACATCCAACATACATGTTCCCTCCATATGATGGTAAAGCGCAGCACTGCTCCTGTCACCACTCACTCCACAAAAATAACTACTGGTTTTAATCTGCTGAAGTAGGCACATTTCCAAAAAGAATTTCCCTTTCCTGAATGTTTCACCTTGAACAGGCTCGATTATCAAACTCCTCAGGATACTGACGCGTTGTTAGAAAACTGATGTGGGCATCGGATTCCAAAATCAGCGTCCCGCTGGCCATCTTTGTCTTTTGTAAATGAAGTCTATAATTTGAAAATGCTAAATTCCTGTGACAGTATCTTCCCACACACTTTGGTTAAGAGAGCTGTCCCCAGTTGAAAGTGAAAAGATTGTATAATGACAACAAAGTTGTCTGTTACATTTTTGTGGTAACCCGTTTCTTCAGAATAGATATCACCACAGAAATCTCCTGGAGTATTTATTACCGTTTAACAGGCTTTTCAAAGATTACCACTGTAAAAGTAATCCCAGCAGAAGCTTAGCGACACATGCTTTATCAGCATATTACTCACTGAGGATGTCTCAAGCTTAACAGCACTGATTAAGTTTCAGTGGCAGTCAGTGACTATTTCATTTCTTCAACTTTATTTAGCTAATACACGCCAAACTTGTTTTTAAGTTATAAGGCTATTTGTCAATATTCGCCCAATAAATAATGAAGCTGACCTGGAGGACCGTGGTGGATGTAAGCCAGATTTGAATGGACAGTTAACATGACCCCACTCTACGTCCCTACTGAGGTTTTAAATCAGAATTTATTTTAAGATTTGAGCCATCATGTTTACTGACAGAATTAAAACATGCAAGCACAAACAGACGCTGCCAAACACTTCTCTGGTGGAGGTAATAGACTTCTTTCTACCTGGTCAGGGAACAGTGGAATATTTTCCCCTACCACGTATTAAACACATTTCATCCACCTCTCTCCTATATTTTGCCAGGAAAATGGGAAATAGGTGCAGCAATTCATTGAAACATGCAAACACAGAAGGTAGAAGTAGAGTTTGCTTTCAGAGTAGCCTGAAAGACTATTTGGTATGAGCGCCTTTTCTTCAACGCAGCCTGAACTCTCAGGTGAGCCTTATTGTAATTTATTTATGTTCTCCAGGCTTTTTAGGAACATTAGAAAGCTCTTCTTTTGAAGTTTACTGCCTTTTATTGCATTCTGTCAACATCATCCCGCACTCTTTCAGTACCGTTGAGCTCTGGGGAGGTCAGTCCATGACAATGTTCCACTGCCAACAGCTAAAAGCGCTTTGGGAATCATGTTCTTACACTATGGAAAAATACTGTTTTATACCTGTCAAACTAATCTTTGGGAGTGTTCATTCGCCAAAGAAACGTGTTTAATGTGCCTAAAACCTTGTAACTAAAAAAAGAGATCTTGACTATTTAAAGATCCAAGTTAAGACAACTTATCAAAGAAGTGGTTTTATGTGTAGATAAAACTAGGGCTGGGCCATATTATATCGTTCACGTTAATACCGGTACAATGCTAGGCAACGATAAGAAAATGAAATATCGCGATAGAATATGGGTAAAACGCGCATGTGCAGTGCCTTTGTTTTCATACACACATGGATGAAAAAGCACGGCAGCAACGGAGAATGAGAAGGGTGAAAGCGGGTTGTTGAGTGAAACGGATGAACCAGAATTGGTTTGTAAAAATGGTGCAGCTTAACTGGTTTGGTGTTTGTCCGTCAGATACACAACAAAGCAATTTTTTTTTGTAGAACATGCAAGCGGGCCGTCGTTATTGCCGTATTTGTGCTCATAAATCTGAGAGTAACCTGGGTCCTAAACTCCGTCCGCTTCAGGTCCAAGTCAAACGAACACTGCAGCATCACTGAGAGTTAAAAACTGTCTAAATTCTTTCATCTTTAATAAAACGATCAGCGTTGCTGCTTTACCAGGTGTAACAATGATGCTTAACATCCAGGCATCCATGAAAACAGAATTCATTACATTTAACGGAATTAGAAGTTAGCAGGAAGTTAGCGGAAGTTAGCTCGCTGTTTGTATAGCTTTAATGCACATAAAAAACAGCTGCTTGTTGAAGTGAAAATAAATGGATGGGGTTTTTTTGCGCTAGTAAAGTTGTGGAGTTGTATTTTGTCTCACAGAAATTATATCGTCAGTTATATCGTTATCGCAAATTTTCAAATGTATATCGTGATAAATATTTTTGGCCATATCGCCCTGCTCTAGATAAAACACTGGTTTAAACTCTGAGGCAGGTTAAACATAAACAAAATAAAAAAGGAGCCAATATCCAAAGACAAACTTTGAAAGGCCTTCAGGAAGCCTGGGGAACGACTGGCCAAGACCACAAGTTACTAGAAAATCTGTTTTCTTGGAAGCACAATGCAGAGAAATGAGTGGCTCGAGACTTTATGCACGTTACTGTACAAGTCCATGGACTAAACTACACTTATAATGTAGGTGTGAGGTACTTGGCTTTCCAAATTGTGGTGTGATTTAGCAGCACTGCCTATTTAGATGTTAGCCTTGCAGGATAAGGTTTTAGGAAGAACAACAAATTACAGAAAGCTGTGTGCAAAAACAACTGGGCGCATACAGACTAAAACTATAAACATCAACAATTCTAAAACATGGCTACATCTTTTACTTAATGTATCCAATGGCACTTCAGTGTTTTCTTTGAGTGAGTGTGTGTGTGTGTGTGTGTGCGTGTGTGCTTTCTGGAAACTGTTGCAGTTTTCTCTCATTAATAAACCTTACATTTGTATGCTGCACAGTAACCTCTGTGATCAACATCAGTGTTTTTTAAATCCACAGGGGTTACACTTAAAGAAATGTCAAAGAACTTTTTCTTCCCAACAGAATAAAGGACACATTAGTTCTGAGCCATTTTGCTGAAATGCCAATTAAAAACCACCCTGGAGGCTAAGTAAGCTAAGAATGCACTACTCAACTGTTAGAAAATGACAAAAGCCATAGCCTCATATGACAGCCTCAGTAAACAGGAAGTTCATTTAAACTAATATTGCACCCCTGCTTTGCAGTACAGCGATAGTGATCACATTGATCCAAAACTGTGATATATATATATATCATAAGTTTGCAGAGACACTAGATAGACAGACATTACTTGCCTGTGACTGCTAATTTGCTTAATTTAAATGATTAGGCTGAATCATTGTACAGAATCACAAGGAGTTTAAAAAAGAAGCACCAGGTACACAAGTTTGCCCTTTGGTCAGCTGGTCATGTGTCAATTTACTCTAACACAACTGACCTACAACCACTCCAAGTACTGTTCTGTTTACTTTCATCCTACTGTCACAGAGAGAGAGCAGAGCACATGTCTGCAGGCAGGTAGGCACTGTAGAGACTGCTGCACAGCAACATCTTCAAACTCACAGGTAACCACCATCAGACTGTGAGGGGCTGATTAGCAAGGGCAGCAACATTTAGTCGAGCAAATGATCCAAACTGTTGAGTGACTCAAAATTATTAGTTATAAGAGAATATTTAAAGCTTTGTGGTTCCAGAAGGTGAGCGAGAAAGTCAGGCTGTGCTTTCGTAGCAATCCGGTGCACTGTTGTCTAATTTACATGGTTTGCAACTGAACATGACATCTATTTATTCCATTTACTCCCAGTTTTATCAAGGCATCTATAGTAGACACACACACACACACACACACACACACACACACACACACACACACACACACACACACACATTGCCTTGTACCTGGACCATCAAGGCCATTTTTAGATGCCTTGCATAGGTTACAACCTTTTCTAGCACAATCCCAGGAAAACCAATTTTTGATAAAGTTCCAAATGTTTCTATTAATTTTATTATTATTTTCCAAATGATTATACTTGTTTTAGATTTTCAACTTCCATATTCATTTCCTCTATCAAAGCAAATACCAAAGCAGGTTTAGCTCAAATAAAAACACTTGGAACTAATCGCAGTAAAAAGGTTAAGGTGCGAGGCCAAATCTGATTTGTTCTCAATCCAACATTAAGAGCAGTTGGAGAGCCGCGACAGAAGCACCAAAGCCTTTTGTTTACTTCTCAGCCATTTCCTCCAAATCTGGCTGAGTCATCTGATTACTTAGATGCCTGTAAATCTAATTAGCCTTATGTCTCTCAAAACCCCAATTACTGAACACTGACACTGAGAATTTTCTCTCCCAGTATTGGTCAACAATGTGTCGTCTTTATTTTCTAAATGCTGAAAGTGAAATGCTAAAAGTATTCTTTCTTTGCAGTGCTGATCAAACTATCAGGCTCTTAGTCCTTTGTAATTTTGATACATTTTTTGATCAATTACAAAAATACATTTTGCCATATCTTCATATTTTATTTCCTGTTCACCCAGTTTTATAATGAAAAGACACACACACACACACACACACGCAATAGATGGAATAAAAAAAAAAAATAAGTCATAAAAGAAAGCAGACTTGAGGGGAGCTGAGTACAAAATACCAGACTGCTCAGCCCATGTTATTCTATATACTGGAGAAAATACAGAGCCAGTTAACAGCAAACAACAAAGAAACAGGAAGTGAGACAGGACCCAGGACACTGTGATGGTTTCCTCTGTGCCTCGCTGTCATGTGTACTTCCTTCTGTTTGGCTGGCTCAGTGCTATGCTGAGGAGGGGGTGAGGAAATGCAATAGAAAGAACAAGATTGTCTGAAGATCATAATTAAATGCAATGCTTTTAAACTATTTAGTCGGCTTAGTTTACACTTAACTTCCCAGGAAACTTGACGTTTTGGGGGCAATTATGAGTTTTCTCCAAGTGAGCCCTCATCCCTTTCAACCTGTGGACTTCCTGTTTCCTGTTAAGGCTGTGACATGATTTAACAGAGATGCTTTAAAAATGATTCTCCTCTAATGTGAGAAGCAAAAGAAAATGACATTGTTTACATTAGAGGTCGTTTAGGTGCAGTCCAAAGCTAGACTGCTAGACTGCCTTCAATACCGTATTTTCACGACCATAAGACGCACCGTACTAAAAGGCGCAGTCTCGGTTATGTGTGCCATTACTATATTTAACACACACATAAGGCGCACCTGATTATAGGGCGCGGGTTTTATATACCGGTACAATCTATGCCCACACTTCCCCCTTTAGCGTTCTCATGGTGTTCTCTATTACGTCCTCCTTACAACACACAGGGCGCACTGCACTATAGGGCGCGCCGCACTTTTTGAATACAATCTAAGACTTTAATGTGCACCTTATGGTCGTGAAGATACGGTAAGCATTTCTACAGTAAACTTTCTCTCACATCATGCTGCTCTAGCATGACTGCTACAACTTAAAAGGCATCATTTGTTTTATAATACAAGGTAAACTACCTCCCAATGTGACGCTTGACTTTCGCCTCAGTACTCTGAGGTCAAATAGATCCAGTCTGCAGCCCGACTGACACAGACTGATACATCACCGATCAGTGTCTCGTGATCTGCAGTCATTTTGCCTGAAAATATCAAAAGAATCAGCCAACTGCTGGCACTGCCTGAGAGCAAAGGACTGCACAGTCCACAGTGAATAAAAAGCCACATTTCATTTAAAAAGACTGAGTGAGTGGTTAGGGACATTCCACATGGGTGAAAGTGTCCCAAACAGCAGAGGTCCCAATCCCACGCCCACTGGGCTGGACCGGTGCTGCATGGTAGTCTAATGCTCTCTTTCCCACATGTCCCGCCTTTCTTCTCTGAAAAACTACCCAATAAAAGGCAGAAAAAATAGTTTTTTCAAGTTTTTTTAATTTCTCTGATCTTTGCCTTTTTCTGTTGAAGGAAGCTATTACACATCATCTACTGTTTCAACAAACCTCCTGTCACCGTTACAGATGATACGATTTCTGTCTGACTCCACAACATGCAGTTAGTGGGGTTAGGTTAACTGGTCACTCTAAATTGCCCATAGGTGTGAATGTGAGTGTGAATGGTTGTCTCTATGTGTTAGCCCTGCGGCAGACTGACGACCTGTCCAGGGTGGACCCTGCCTCTCACCCTGTGATAGCTGGGATAGGCCACACTAAGGTTCAGAAGGTCAGAAGGTGAACCGGTCATTGCTTTCATTTTAGAATTGCCTTCACATTTGGCTACAATTAAATAAAAAACATTTTAATAAAGTCATGATTGTATATCTAGAGCACTGAAAGTTTATCATGACGTTCACATGAGCCTCGCATCCACTGTCCACATTGTTCCACCTCAAACCGGTCCATTTCAGATGAACTGCTCCATATTTTACTCTTGGCCAGAATTAGCCCCATTCTAGACTCACTGTTCACTGCAGCTGTTTCCCCTGCTGCTCTGCAGCCAACAACCTGCCCGAGCCTTCATGGGTTCTGTCACACATTCCCCCGTCCTGGCCTGCTATGTCAAGTTTCCATCTGCCAATCGTTCAACCCTGCAGTATGTATTTATCTTCTATCTACAGACAGGCCCCCATATACATCGATCTGTCATAGCCAGCTAGCTCTGGCTCAGATAATCGCAGCCTTCAGATCACAATGTGTGTAAACAATACAAGTCGCTAGGAAGTTTACATTATTACATTTTATTTATACATCACCAAATGACAACAACACTTGCCTCAAGGCTCTTTATAGTATAAGGTAAAGACTCTACAATAACACAATAAAAACAGACCGCTCGTCCTGACATCTGTGAACATCCTGATGAGTTTATGGGCTCAGTCATTCAGTTGAACTTTTACTGAATAAAGTTAGAGCACAACTGATCTATGTCTATATGTTTAAGGTGTGTATTACTCACTTTGGCCTTGTCAGCTCAGATCAGAAAAATAGTAATGTCATGGCTTTATAGTGGGACTATACCAATGACTGTAGAAATTATATATATGTAGATTTTTTTTAATTTTTTTTTTCTTCAGGGTGGCAGGGGGCGCTGGGAGGAAGCCGGAGGACCCGGGAAGAACCCATGCAAACTCCACACAGAAAGACCTGGCCTGATGGTGGAATTGAACTATATATACACTTACTTACTATTCTATTATGAATGACACTGGCAGGAAGTCTGGTCAGGACTGAGGGCACTACTGTACACGCAGCCAAACATACAGATATTAGAAGTAAACTGCTGCAAACAGCCTCAGAAAGGCAGAGCACGAGTGGCTGAGGCAGTGAGCCAAAACAAAGCTGGACCAGCTTTAAGTTTGAGTATCCTTACATGACCCATCCGGAGTTTGGACTCGGCTACATGTACTGAGACTCAAAGATCACACTGAAGTAACGATTCGCTTCAACTGTGGAAAAAAACTCTTCAGGGCAAAAATGAGAGTCATGCAGAGGCAAACTCAACAAGCCTCAACTTTCTACTATTACACACGATTACTATGACTTCCTACTATTACACATTAAAGGCAAAGCGCTTCTCTAATAAAATGAAACTCCTCTAAACTAGTGGAATATAGAAATGTTACAAAACACCTACAGGAAGCTCAGTTGTGTTTGGCATTTAGTAACTGACCCAACAACACAGCAGCAGGCTGTTCTGTCTGTTGCTGGGCCACAGCCTCGTCAGCTCTTTGTAAAAGAAGACTCCTCCTGGTAAACTTAATGTTTCTGGGTTTCAACTCACATTTTTTAACATTATGTCCCAAATATTTGGGCTGTGCAGTGTTGGAAGAAACTAAATCATCTACTACTAAATACTTAACAGACTGGTTGATGATGTTAGCACAGGCTGTAATACAGACTGTCATTTTAATTTTGATTATGCAGGATATTTAAAAAACAGTTTCATCCTGCCATGTCTTATAATAAAATATACATATGCTTTTTTTGATAAATGGAAACATCAGCTGACCCGATGTTCATGGAGTAGTCACTGCTCAGAAATGAAGTATTTGTTTCCATATCATTAGAAAGAGTTTCTGAGGGCTCAGATCAAGAGAGTATCAGTCAGAAAAAAGAAAACATACTTGGATTCTAATTGATACAAAAACTAATACTGAATGGAGATACTCGTTTGCAACAGTATCAACACCAACAGTGTTGCGTTGGCCTCCTCCAGCCGACACACAACTTTGCACAGCACCACTGCAGACAGACACTAACAGCAGGTGTACCTAGGTTTTGACATTTTATAAAAACTATTAAAACATTACTATTTCTAAAACAAAAACCAACATATGACCGGTGCAAATACTAACATTAGCCACAGCAATTACTCATGTTATGCTCGTGTTGTTTAGGACATAAAGATCCAGACAGCAACAACTTTAGCATTATTAGCACTATTACTTACCCTAACTTGAGGGGAAACGAGAGTGAACGAAAACTAGGTGCTAATCTTTAACCAACAAGTGACTGAAACTAGAAAGGACTACAACACAACCAAATCCAAAGAATAAGGACAACCAGCGTTGGGTGCCTGAAAGGGCCTAGCCTCCTGGGAGGAGGACTGCCATCCTGGAAGAAAACCAGCTTATATAGGCCCAAACACATGACGTCATCTCTTTTAATAGATGGAATAACAGCCAATAACAACGAGCCCAGAGTCGTGACATATTGTTAGTTTCCACTTCCATACTAATAAGACAGAACAACAAAAGAAGTAGAAAAAGACATTTTTCATATCTCTAACAGCAGATTTCTATTTCAGTACAGTTTCTTTGCAAACGTGTGCTCTGTAAAGCCTCAGAGTTTCTTCATTCGTTAACTCTTGTCAATGACAACATTTCAAGTTCCTGTAACTGATATCAACATTTCTGATGTGAAACAGACATTAAACCCATTATTAAAGGTTTCAGATACTTGCTTAAGTTTTCAGGACATCAACCCTTTGGTCTTTTTTCATTCATTGGTTTTTACTTCTCTTTTCACTCCGACTGCTTTGATCCTTTGCTCATAACATTGCTTTACTGAGGCTGCAGCTTGTGGCCGTCTCTCTTGTTTCAGTGATTTTCCCTTGTTAACTTTTAAAATGTCTTTCCAGCTGGGCAAGGGTTAGCGCCCAGTTAGGATTGTTGTTATGAACACTGTTGTGCTGGTCCACCTATACTTTACTATGGGGAAGTTTGTGTCCGCACTTACAGTGAGGAGCTCCAACAGGAACGACGTGTTAGCATGTAGCTGTGAGGGTGTTGTGTATGCAAGAAAGAGACCAGCTTGTAATCCGACATGTGTGACCCTGATGGACCAATTATCGGACTGTGCTGTGCACACTGACGATTGGACGACTCAGTTTTAGGGTCACTGCTGGTAGCATGAGGCGATACCTGCTGAGGTTGCACGGATAGTTCAACTCCTCCACAACAGCACATCAATACGTGCCATTGTCAGAAGGTTTGCTGTGTCTCCCAGCACCGTCTCAAGAGCATGGAAAAGCTTCCATGGGACAGGCAGTTACTCTAGGAGCTGCACAGGGCCATACAAGCTGCTTAACCCATCAGTGGTGTCAGTATTTACTCCAGAAACCAGACCCCTACAAAATGACCACCAGTACGGCAGCGTGAATATGGCCAAATAGTCAGACTTCATGAGGGTGGCCTGAGGGCCCAACGTCCTCCTCATTGGCCCTGTGCGCACTGCCCAGCACTGGTATTGAGAATGTGCAGGTCCACCACTGGCACCCGCTGCTTTCCACAGACAAGAGCAGGTTCCCCTGGAGCACAGGTGACAGATGTGAAGGGGTCTGGAAAAGCCGGAGAGAACGTTATGCTCCCTGGCTCAAACGTGGGAGGCCGTGCCCCGGGACACCGTCTGTCATCTCATCAGGAGCATGCCCCAACCCCACAATACACAAGCACGTGGGGGCCACACAAAGTGTCTCTTTGAATGTAGCCCTCTGTTTGTTAGTAATTTATAACTCCATCGACAGAAAATGATCCAGGCTGTATCAGTACCAATATCCAGCATTACTTTTTCAAAGTGCTCCTTTAATTTTGTTGAACAGTCTCCATCGTCATCCAGCTGATTATTACTCCACATTTCCAGGTTGGTAAATGAACAATTCAACCCTTTATATAATACAGAGATGCCTTTGGGCAAGCTGATGTGTTAAGGATTTTTTAAGTATTAAAACACATATAGTATTACTGAAATATCTGCTAAAAATCCAAACCAATGTAGTTCTACAGATTCAAAATGTAATGTGATTAGGGATGTTCCAAGTGCTGACTTAGTTAACCAGGAGTAATATAAATGCACAAAAAAGGAAATATGATCCAAACTAGGGTAAAGTAGCAGTCACGCCCTGAAGTTTGAGCTGCTTGTCTAAAAGAAAATAGGACGTTGCCAAAGGCTTAATGGTTTCTGCCTGCTATTCTGTCCTGATGAGGCTTATGTCAAACTCATAGACAGGGACTGATACAATATTATTAATACTCACATTGACACTGCTCATCAATACTGACATTTACTGCTGTTCACTTTTAGTTCAAAATAGGCCCGTAGCTATTTATAACTTTAGTAACTGAGTATTATATCAATTATGACACCGACTAATCTGATAATACTTTTGTCTTATTAATGAGCAATACTAAATATTCAAAAGCAAAATAAACTGTTCATTGGTTTTTGTTCATTGGCAGCAATGTTTTCATAGTTTTCATACATTTTATATACAGTTTTTTTAATTTAACCTTTATTTATAGTAGTAGTCTCACTGACTCAGCGTCTCATTTACAGGACAGACCTGTTTCAGACAAACATATTGTATAAAAAGTTACAGAATTACATCCTTTCACTGTGTTTATGTGCCAAAAACGATCATTTTTATTTTGAAGAAAATATTTTCTGAACTTGAAAAATAGCGCAGTGAGGTATACCTAATATCCTGCCTTTAGTCTGTCTTCTTGGAATCCTTTCCTATATTAAAAGAAGCAAAAAAGAATTTTTGTGAGTCTTTTGTGTCTCCTGGATGATTTGAAAACAAATGGCAGCAGATGGGAGCAGCTTTCCTTCACGCTGGAGCTTGTTAACCAGGCGGTTTGATTAAGGACTCCTGGCAGCTTTTCTCAGTAAAGACCTCAATGCTGATTATAGTTGCAAAAGAGAACAAAAAAAGTTTCCTTTCACACCACTTGAGCTCACCGTCTTGGTAACAGTTGGGCATTTTGCTTTTTGCAGTTTTAGAAAGACTCCACGTTAAACTACGGCAGCATCTTCACTGCTGCTGCTGTGCTATCAGACATTCGGTTGAGAAAACGCGGAGCTGCTTGGGCTTAACGTCATACCGTTTATTCAAAGGTTTGCTCCTGGATACATTTCAAATGCATGTCTAGGTGCAAATGTGGGTGAAAAGCATGCGACTTACGTGGTGAGCTCTACAGACTCATGCATCATATGAAGCATCAAGTCTATCAATGAACCATTGCAGCCCAAGAAATAATTATAATTCTATTACAACAGCTCACAATGAGTTTGAACCAGGCCCCTCTGAGACACACCCCTGCCTGCAGGTATTAAGAGAAGAAGTGGTTACCATCTCAGCCTGTAGGCAGGTTTACAGGGAGTTGCCAAAGCCTGACGTTGTGTGTCAAAGAGGAGTCAGAGACACACAGACAGCACTGCTTTTGTTATGCCTCACTACAGTGCTGTGGTTGTGTAAAACACAGAGCAGTGGATAGGATCAGGACAACGATAAAATCCGTACATCTTTAATGCTTGTTGAACCAAAAAGACCAAACTAATCAGGTATATTCCATACACAGACGACACTATTTAAGCTGTCTAACGTAGTGCAAAAACTACAGTAACATACCTTTTGCAAAAACAAAGGAGTATTTCTGGTTGTGTCAGGCAGTGCTGTGCTTGTGTTGACATGACACTACATTGCTGATCAAATACAGTTGTTACCAAAGGCTGCCAGCCTTCAGCCTCAGTCTGGCTCTTTCAAAGCAACACAATACTTTTTAGAACAAACAACCTCGTTACCTGTTACATTAACACAGTTTATGAACTAGTAATGACTGACAGGTACGACTGATAATACTGAAAGAGCAGCAAATGTTAATGCTGTTGCCTTAATGTTAACCATAGCTACTCCTTTAATAGGGCCAATAAGGCCACTTAAAGCCAATTTTAACACCACGTTTTTCACAGCTTATAATCTGCAATGCCAAGGTGCGCGCTCTAAGCATAATCCCACGTGTGCGCGGAGTACCAGACCTCTTAACATTGTGTTTTTTAATGAGCATACTCAGCCAAATTCACATTATTTCTAAGCACAGAGCACACGTGGGCACAAATGATACTGCCCAACTGATGTTCTACTCACTGGCAGCAGTGATCGTTTGATAACGTGTGGCATCATTGCAAAGGTCAACTGTGGCCTTTTATTTTCTTTGTCACTCATTGTTTTTCTTGAAAAATAACGTGTAAAGGACACATTTCACAGTTAAAATTCAATGAACTTGCTACACTTGATAGCCGAGACAACACGAGGGCGCATGTTTTCATGACTTAACAGGTTGGACAGTTGTGTCTGTATGTGAGCAGTTGTTTTTGACAGCTGCAGAGTACAGTATGTACAGCCAGGCACAGATCACACCACCCAGCACAGTTTGTCAAGACTTATTCCTCCTCGTCACTATGACAGTTTCACACATTATTGTAGTGCCAACCAAATACTTTCTATAGACAACGGGACCGTGTACAGGGCGAGACTTACATTGCCAATATTATGTCATCAAATCCTGCAAATGTAGCACTTGTAACGCGGGAAAATCCCACGAAATTAAGGCAGTCTCACTATGTTCATGCTTTCTCTCCGTCCCTCGTAGGATTCACAGATTTCATCTTGCAGGAAGGCACACAGACGTGTACATCTGATGTACGTCTCCATCAACTCATATTCTATTATTGCAGAAGGACAGCATTAGCATAACGCTAACGTGTGTGTGAACGACTAAACTGACTGAGTGCTTAAACTGACCCAAAGCTGGCTACAACAACATAAAAAGCACATTTTAATAAATCAATGTAAGCGTGGGCCTCACGCTGCCCCACCTGCCCCCCTCTGCTCCTCAGGCCGAAGCACATCTGACCGGGCTGCTCTGTATTTCTATTTGCTCAGGTTGGTTCTCCACACTCTGGACTCTCCTCAGTCCAGCTGTGGTTCCCTCGCTGCTCTGCACAGCCAGCAATCCTCAGCATGCCACAGCTCAATATTCCATCTGCTATCTGTCATCTTTTATATAACTGCAGTCTGCTACGTTAATGACAACAGACGGCTAATGTGACTGTCAGGGAATTCATTGAAAATTCATTTAAAAAAATGTAATAACACCAATCTGACTTTGTGCACAATCACATTATTATTTTATATAAGAAAGTCCTTGTGTGTGTTATACTACTACTACTAATGATAGTAATACTAATAGCCGTTCATTAATCAAATCACTCAGCCTTTGATGTTAAACTGAACAGGGACTCAAACCAACAAGCTCTGGGTTAATTTCAATCAAGTCCCCCATTACTTGTTAACACAGCAGACAGGAACTGTCCAATTACCCCCCAAAGTGTAGAAATCCTTCCATGGGAAGCACTTAAGGGGAAGTATATGTCAGGCTCAGATTAAATAACACATATGGACTTATGTAGTAATAAGAAAGAGTGTAAAGAAAACTAAATGTACTGTTTCTGGCAATCATCAAGCAAGAAAAGAAAATCACAGAAAGAGAAAACAGAAACAAAATCAAAAATCAACTTTGAGAGACGAGATCTTTGCTGATCGCTCAGCTGACAGCTTTGCACACCATCGGCAAAAAAAGAACTGGCAGGATTTCTATCCGTCTACATTTTTTGAGAACATACTGTTCAAGTACATAGCAAGCAGACTTTTGCAGTGATCCATATTATGAAAAGACGTTTAGTTGGACCATTTTAACTTAACAATCAGAGTTCAGGCTTGGATCCAGCTGAGCATGGTTTGCAGTAAGTACTGAAAGAAAGGCAGCCAAATATTGCTTAGCATAAGTGTTAGCTTTAGTTAACTGTTGGAAAACCTCCAGGAGACACAAAGATCTCGTTACAGATGTGGCAACACTGACAGGTTTGATGGACTGATGTCATGTATCCAAACAGACACTAGCTGTGCCTGAAATCCCCCTGCCTATTCACGCACTACATTTAACCTTTGCCATGTTATGTGAGGTTCCATATTCCAAAGGGTATACATTTTGTTTACTTGATGCCCTGATAATGACCAATGTAACACAAAGGTTTGTGTTTATGACGAGTACATCTCTGCACAGCAAAAACTGACAGATTTGATCTTCTAAACAGCTGCTGCAGCACGCTCCAGCTGTGTCCAAGCATTCCTGAGCAGAGTGGCAACACCACTATTTGAATTCCATAAAAGAACACATAATCGTAGCATTTTGGACACTAACTGTTGCATTAGTCAAACTTTTAGTAACTGCCAAAGATGTTGCAGCAGGGAGAAAACGTTAGGAACAACAATCCCAACCATAGTAAAATGCAAAATACAACAGTTCTGCCATGAAATAATGAAATCCATAACAAGTTCATAGAACCCCGTGTTGGGTTCACAGGGATGAGACTTCAGCTGTCTTTTGAAGATAAGATTTCCCAATCGCACATCCCTGAGGCATAAAGCTGAGCTTTAACTACGGTCAAGAACAGCAGAGGTTTGCATTTGAAAGAAAGAGCCAGTGTGATGAAACACAACATGTCTGAGCCATCAGCTGGATAAATCCTTTGATCAGAACACAGACAGATGTGGTCTGTGGGATATATGAAGTATCAGGTCCAATAAAAAGAGCATAATGTTCAAACTAGAAAGGCTGTTACTGAGCTTTGTCTTTTTACACCTGTTCAGCTCACCTGTTTGGTTTGTACAGCCACTTAATTAACCACTCACTCAGTCATCCAATGAAACTGTGTGAAACTCCAGCACAGAAACATAAAACAGTTTATCAGGTTTGTTTCAGTTTCCATCCTGACGGAGACTTTCAAGTGTTTTAGGCAAGGCAAGTTTATTTATATAGCACAATTCAACAACAAGGTGATTCAAAGTGCTTTACAGAGACATTAAAAACAAAAACAAAAAGCATGATTTAAATTTGATTAAAACAAGCAAACAAACAAACAAACAAACAAAACAGTATATATTTTCTAAGTTTAGGTCTGCATCCATCACTACACCCAAATTTCTCGCCTGGTTTGTGGTTTTTAGGTGTATAGATTGAAGTTCTCTGGTGACCTGTAATCGTTTTTCTTTTGCACCAAAGACTATTACCTCAGTTTTATTTTTGTTTAGCTGGAGAAAATTGTGGCACAGCCAGTCATTAATTTCCTCAATGCATTTACCAAGAGCCTGTACAGGGCCTCGGTCTCCTGGTGACATTGTGATATATATTTGTGTGTCATCTGCGTAGCTATGATAGTTTATTTTGTTGTTCTTTATAATCTGTGCCAGTGGGAGCATGTAAATGTTAAACAGAAGGGGTCCCAAGATGGAACCTTGGGGAACTCCACATGTGATACTTGTCTGCTCAGATGTGAAGTTACCTATTGATACAAAGTATTTCCTGTTTTCTAAGTATGTTTTGAACCAGTTAAGACCTGCCCAGTTCTCCAGTCGTTTGAGTAACGAAAAAACTAGCTGCCACTAGTTTAAAGGGTTTACAACCTACAAAATACTGCATGTTTGAGTACTGCTTGCAGGTCTTGCCTTCAGCTTCAACAAGACCCCACATCTACTTAGGGCAATAAGTAAGGGCAGCCAACAGTGAGAGAAAAAACCTAAAGGCTCAGACGTCACCGTGCTCTTACTGCTGCTCACTAAGTTCATTGCTCAAAGTGGAAATAACTGAGGCATTCATATTTTACCAGCTTCTCTTAGACACATGAAAACTTAGTGAACGTGTTTATCCTGAAGAACATTTAAGGCATCAGCTCATTGACAAGCACAACTGAAGGAATGCTGCATTCATGTGGATGGGAACTGAGATCCAAAGGCCTTTTATAAAAAACACAGCAGATTAAGTGCTGTGTCAGCAACAACGCGGGACCACAGGGAGGTTAGCTAGGACTGATTTACCACACATGATCATCTCTATTATGCCCAAGCTCATCTGACTCCTCAAGGCCAGTTAGTGAGTTGTGAGTTTGTAGGACAGGGCAATGAAATGATAATCATTTCAAAATAACTTTTCCTCTATAGAAATATGAGAGATTGTCAAAATAAAGTCGACAGAACTCATTCTAGCCACATTGTGACAGACGCAGCGCACCATAAAATAAAGACTTGACAACTTATTTTGATAACTATGGGGTTCTGTGCATTGGTCAAAGCATTCGACTCCAGGTACACAACGCCCAGCTGAAAACACTTCACACAAGTGTATATCACAGGCCAAAGTATTGGAGGAAATCCGCAACGTGGCCCAGTACACAGCAACATAGTCAAACAGCGTGTCCAGAGACAGACGGCTGGTTTCCTGCCGACAGCTCGTCTCTCCCTGATAGCTCAGCTCCTGTGCATGTGCGACATAACGCCAAATAATGACATTTTTGATGACTTAATTTAAATGTAAAAGAAGTTACAGAAAATGCACTACACTGTGATATATATAATTATCGAGAGAATAACTGACTTACATTAGGATTATTATCTATTTAAAGTCAGACAAAGAAGCAGAATAGCGTACTCTGCGGCCATGTTCAGAGCATTTTTTCACAAAGGCAACATAAGTGCACGCGTGACCTGCACACACACTAAGTTCACTGATCCAGGTACAGTTTGTGCCACAGAGTGGATCACAGCTACAAGCCTCACAGCCCACCTCACTGAGGCAGCGCCGCCTTTTTGTGCCTCTTTGAAGTTTTATTTATTATTTTATTTATTTAGCCTGACACAGTCGTCAGTTTTCTTTATGTTCCCCTTTGTTTACGTCTAAAAGTTCATTGAATATATAGAAATGCTATAGTATTATGTACTAATATCTACATTACTTATTTGGAAGTGACCAAAGAATGTAGTTTTCCATTTTGGTTGTTTTTGGTCAGAATTTATTTATTTTAACATTTATTTTATTCAACTCATATTTTTTTATATTTAAAATACTGTGGTATGATGTTCCATAGTACATTTATCTGTACATTGTTTAACTTTTGACAGAAAATAAATAAATGACTTATACCTTCACTTTGGAGTGAAAATGAACTTTCAAGCTTTCCAATGATTTGATTTATATGAATTATTGATTCTCATTGGCTCCGTTTTGAGAGTCACCCTCATCACTAAGCAGCAATAAAGAAATTCCATTGATGCAAATGAATATGATGCTGTGCATGTTTGTGGAGGTATGCTCCTTTCTATTTGTCATGATTACACATATTACACAGAACACTTTTCTTAAAAGTAATGCAGTACATTACGTAATCACTCCCAGGGAAAAGTAATTCATTACTCTACTCGTAACGTTACTTTCATGTTACTCTGTGAAACACACGGTCTCATAATTTAACAATATAAACCTGAGGCTACACCCTCACACACCAACTCAAATCCCTGATGAGGACACACACGTCTCTAAGATCTTAGTGAATACAAAGCTGACCGCACAACGTGAAACTGAAAAGCAGCACAAAAAGTGATCGACACAGTGATTCTGCTTTAGGAACCTGAACAGGGAGAAGGGGAGGCTGCAGCCTGACTGCTCATCTGTTTGTTACCTGTTGACGTTCAGGGTCTGGCTGCTCGTGTTCAGCATTCACTCAGGTTTCACTCTGGGTTCTTGGCTAGCTTAGCGTTAGCATGCTGTCTGTGCAGATGCTTGCAGAGAACCAAAGTTGTGTTAGCAGCACAGTGAGGTTGTTTCTATCCTGGATGCAGGACATTTACCATTTATCGTGTCCTTTTGTGCAATAAAAATAATCCATGCTTTAGCCTGTGTCGCTATTTCCCTTCTCTGACACACCAACTGAAATCAGCTGATTGTAGCACGAGTGCAAGACCCGATAGGTGGGACGGACACGGAGGCAGACTAACAATCCCAAGGAACTAGACCACTCCACCCCTATTCCTATAAGTGATGTATATCGATAGACTTTATGTTTTCCCCCTGTGTAGTCACAGCATACCACGGCCCAGCTGCCTGAAGTACTGGTGCTAAGCAAGGTTCTGTCGGTCGAGCTCTCACCAGAGCCAAACAGGAAACTCCATAACAACAGCTGCCTCTATGGGCATCACTGTGTTCAGTAATAAACCGACAGCAGGCAGCTAGCTCATTTTAAAAGTGGCTACCAGTAACCTGTCTAAAATCCTGTTATAACCAAACATCACAGGGTCAAATAAAAATAGTGAAAACTGATGTAGCAGAGACTGACATATTCTCACTGTCACTGCGCACATGGTGTGGCAATGCAACTATGGAAGCCATAATGCAACGATTAGAGCCATCTTTCAGTTTGACATGTTGCACAAACTCAGTCTACAACCAGGATTTCATCCGCTCTAATCCTCCCTCACTGACCAAGGGAAGTGCCATCAGACCTGTCTCAGTGTGGACATTTGGATCCCTGCACTTGAGCTCCCAGTTGATGTGTCACCAATCTAACACCTGCAAAATGCATGAGAAGTTGATTACAGCCAGACAAAGCTTTGTCTATTAGATCGAATAACCAGCCAATCTCTCCTTACAAGTCCCAGTGCTGAACGGGACGGACAACATTAACTCGTGCCCATTACTGAATATTGAAAATTGCAAGACAAATGAAGGTAACTGCAATAAATTATTTTAGGACGGAAGAGGGCACATTAGGCCTCATGATGACGCAATCATGAATTTTATTGTACTATAAGAGTTTAAATCACGACTTCCTTAGGAGGACAAAAAAACCCTATGGTAAGCCTTCAGTCTTCCAAATCATAAATAAGCAGCTAGCTGAAGAAGTCCAGTATATTTACCAATCACATTTAGCTAGCTTACCATCAAAATGTGTGCAAATGATCATGTTGGTAAGTAACCCAGTGGTAGCAGCAGTTTGACATTTATTTGTATTGGATCAAAATGACGTGGTTAGCTGTTCTAAGTAAAAGTGGTTTGTTTGTTTTTTCAGCCCACACACCAAAAACTAAATTAACAAATTGTGGATTTAAAGCTTTAGCCCATTTTAGCAAAAGATGGGTTTTATTTTAACAGTTTTACCATTTTTAAAATGCCAACGGGTCAAAATGTCCCCTTAACAACAACAATTAAAGGTTTTTATTCCCAAGTGAAAATCTAAAGATAAACTTAACAGAAACAGTTTAAGTAGGTACCATTACACTTGTATTATTATTTTTAACTTAGACTTTGCCTTCTGTCAGCTTTGAGCTTCCAGACTGTGTTTATAGTCATCTAAAAAGTGAGTGTAATGCACTCTGCTATGAGAGGAGCTCTTTTGTAGTGATCTTGTAAGTCAGTTATTGTAGTAGGCCGTGATTAGGTGCAGTTCAGTTCTTCTCAGTACAATACTCTATGATTGATTCCTGGACTAATTCAGGGACTGGAGTATTGATTTTAGGCTGTGATGAAGCCCTGACATCCAGCTCTCTGTGCCATTACATCTTCCAACACCTAGCTCACCACAAAAACAAACAAATATCTTAAACTCTTGGCTTAAGATATCAGGCCAACAACTGCACTTAATATCTTTGCAGCTGTCAATAAATACAGGCTGATCCAAAATGTTTCTGCTACCACAGAATCACATTTTCTCTTTAAAAAACTGATAAATTCATATCCGTTGGAATGCAACAAGGTTATCACATAAGAACCATAATGAGGATTGCACAGCTTCAACCAAGTCTGCATGCACTTGCATGTAAATGCACACTCTGACTTGCAAAGCCAACAGCACTCAGAACAGAAGAGGAGCAGGTGCACAGCGCAGGTATTTCAGCATAGTTATAAGGTCTCTTAAATCACAGCTGAATGCTTCTCATTTGAATGGCCAACTGAAACTTTGAATGAGACAGTGAAGGCCTCCATTACATCATCTGAGTAAGAGCAACCTGGTGAAGATCATCCTAAACATTTAATGCAGGGACACTGGAGACTCTGGAGACGCACCAATCAGACCACCAGGGACCAGAATCAGCAGATTTCACCGTTCCTGGACCGGTGATCGTCGCTCAGCCTCCCATATAACTATTTATAAGCCCGTCTGTTTCATCCATGCACAACACATGCACAGTGGCACAAGCAAGTAGCCACACACACACACACGCCTACACGCTAACATGTCCTTAGCATGGGATTTCCTCACTGTCAGCAAAGACACAAAATAATCCAAAGTACTTGTTTGGTAAAGTAAAATGGTGAAGTTGGCTGCACAGCGACTCATTTTCAGTTAACAATTTAACCCTCCTCCCAGAAGCAGGTGACTTTATTATCTGCTGTTCCAGTGAGAGAAGATGCTTTAAATTAGAGCAATCTGGGATACATTTAATAATTTATTTTACAATGAAAATTAGATTTTGCATTAAAGAAAATAGAATTTCTTGGTATATGCTGTCAGGTATAGTTCTTAGAAAGACAACTGGAATTTATACACTTTATACACTTCAAATCAGTCCAAAAAAATTACAATTAGTGCATTTCCATGAACTCTGAATTTCACTCCAACCCAGACTGCTTTGTTCAAGCAAACCAAACTTCTCATTCTGTAAGCAAAAATGATGATTACGACTACCACAGCATGGTTATTAAAAGAATGTGCACACAAATTTTAATAAGGCTTCTAGACACGAAAAACAATCAGGCCAAAGAAAAAAAGATACTGAAAGTATCCAAAGACTTTGCACACACCACACTCAATAAATTTAACATAAGCCACAGCAGAGGAAACAAGAGAAATGTGCGTTTTAGCTGCACACTAGGATGAGAATGGGTTTTAACCAAATAGTCCTTTTTTTGTCTAAAGCAGCGGTCCCCAACCTTTGTTGCTCCACGGACGGTTTAACGTCAGGCAGTATTTTCACGGACCGGCCTTTAAGGTGTGGCGGATAAATACAACAAAATAAAACGATACGACCGAGACAAAAACGGTGGTACTTTGTAAATATAACAATAAAGGTGAATTCACTGTGTAATTGTGTAACTTTATTAGCAGCGTCCTCCTGAAATGCACCAACAACACTGAGAGTACCATCCTCCTCTCTGCCCCTTAATGCTCTCTGGTCGCTGTGGTAACGCGTAAACGTTTCTTTCAAAATAAGACGCACAACTACAACACGGGAAAGACCCAGGGAAACCGAGTTAACGATACAAACCCTGAAAACCATCAATTTCACACCCGAGCCTCAACTCTCAGGGCCTGATACCCAACGACTCACAGACCGGTACCGGTCCGTGGCCCGGAGGTTGGGGACCGCTGCTCTAAAACATCCATTTTCCTCTCATTCTTACCGGTGCCTGGTGAGATGTGACGATCTAGTGGCAATGGAAGGTGGCACCTAGCAATGCTGTTTGCAAACAACACAAATAAAAGAATGGACTACCAACTTCAAGCAAATATACTGTGAGATAGTGTGACACTGATTAGATTTATTGGCACTGTACAAACATGAAAAGAGTAAAAGTATAAAACCATAGGTGACTACAGCTTCAATAAGCCCTGTGTGGAACTTCTTTAAATAATAATTAGTAAATGAGGTCAAGTGCAAACTGTCAGGCAAAGCTAGCCAGTCTGCCACAACTACGCGCAGTCATCTGGGAGATGTTTGAGGTCTTCGGTAGTAAAAAAGTCAAATCGCTCCCATTAAATTCAAATAGTATTTGTGGTTTTAATGTGCCTTGTTTGCATTAGCATGCCCATTAACTGCGTACACAGATAAGTTCACACAGTCTTGCTGTGTGAACTCATCACAGGGGCATTGTTGGCTGGTCTGTAATGTTATTGCTCATTGTTATATCATCACTTCAAGTAATGGACAAACAAGAGACTGTGTCACAGTTCCCTCGGAAATTGGATGTCGGAACTTGGAAGTGTTTTCAGTCCCGAGTTTGTGCATTCAAAAGAAAGCTTCTTAGTAAGGTAGAGCCGTCATGCATCACAAGCATCGCAGCATAAGACTTGTATTTGGGGTTTTTGGACTGCTGCAGTACATTCATGATAGAGCCTGGTCAGTGCTTATTTAGTGAGTCACAAATGGAAAAAGTGGCATGACAGTTTCAAAGTTTCAGTTTTATTACTGTTTATGTTCATTGCCGCCATCTTGGATTGTTGGTAGTGCTGCTCTGACTTTCCAAGTAAGAAACCCTATTCAGACTGGGAACTCTGAAATTCCATCTTCTGAATTGATCTGGATTCTTACCCTGGTTGATAAACATGACCCAGAAACATGTAGACTCTACAAATAAGAATGTACACGGTCACTGAGCACAGTAGCAAAATAGTGTAATAGTTTACACAGTTGTCTAACATGCAAAAGGTCCCTGGCATTGCATCAGGAAGGGCATCTGGTATAATTATCTGCCAAATCAAATATGCAGAGCTATTTGCTGCCACGACCCCTTGTGAATAATGGAACAGCTGATAGAAGCTTCTTAGAAATGAAATCTGCACAATACCTTTGATCTCTCAGAATTTTCTTAACGGACTTGTCAAAAACCTACTTTGCGGCACGCCATATTACCCCTCAGCTTTTCTTTATTAGGGGACAAAACTGACAACTGTCAAGGCTCCACCTTAAATACATTCAAACAGGTTTCAATGCACACATCAAATGCTTAACAACAACCAACCAACACATTACATCTATTTGCTGTAGCTGGTTCTGCTGCAAACTACATACAGTGCAGATTGGATATACTGATATCACAAGTGACTAGATACTGTCCTCACACGCTCTAGCAAAAAGTCCCAAAGACAGAATGACCTTAAATACCATTCATTCAAAACCACTGCTTCCTTTACTTTCTCCCTTTTTGAAATAAAACGTATCGTGCTTGAAAATGTCTGTTAATTCCGAATTCTATAATTGAAATGATCTTTCGATGTTTTGGGCACAGAGACAACGTTTTTACTTGAATTAATGGAGTAACTGTTTACTTGGAACAACAGCTGCAGTCATATACTAAGTGCTGTGCAGCCCATAAAGCCTCTCATCCCAGCATCAAGGCAAAAACGAAACAAAAACAAACGAACACAAATTCCCACAATCAGCTCTCTCGCTCAGCCTTGCACGCGTTAGCACCCCCCGCCCTCTCTAACAGTCCGTGAAGGTATCACTACAGCTTGTTAAACGAATATCGCACTACGGCAAGGCACATAGGACAGGTGACGCTTGTTTGTAACTTGGGAACGACTCTTTCCACTAGAGCCAATCATCCAGCGCCGCCGACTCCATGTAATCCCAAACACTAAAGTCGCTAATGCACTGTGGAGGGGTCTGCTTGTTTTACACGCCAGATGTTAACTGAACACTTGAGTGAAAGTTCCTGTTGTTAAACCGAAAGCAAAGGTTAAAGCGGAAATCTAGGTGACATACATGAGTTTAAGTCAAGTGACAGAAGTAAACCGAGCCATGCTTATTGCTCGTGGGATACTTTGAGCTATGAGGGAAACGATAACTTGGGCCCGAAAGCAACTCCCTCAAGTCCTTATCAAAGCCATTCTGGGGTACGTGCTGTTCTGTTTTCCTGACAGAACCTCGAGCCAAATATCTGACAACTGCACGGCCTCTCGCTTTCTGTTGACATTAGCCAACTATTAAAAAACGTAGATGAAAGTTTCTGCATTATTACAAGCAAGTGTACAATTCGGCGACGGTAAAACGCACCGGGAAAGGAATAAAACTTTAACTTGTAGCGAAATTCTTCTTTTATTCCTGCTGTCTCACTCCGACAACACAAGCCGCCGTGGACATGGAGAGCAGGGTCAGATCGCTGTTATGTTTAAATATTTGTTATGAAACGTTGCTGTTTCAAAAAGAACTGCGCACCGAACTGCTACACAGAACCCGACAGTTCTGCTGAGGTCCAAGTCACGTTTGTCCACGAACGAACAATCTAGCGATTAGCAAGGCACATGAATTGCACGAATTGTGAATGAAGTTCGTTATACGCCGTCCCTTCATAGGACATAAACACATTTGCGGCTATGTTAAAAATTAATATGAACATTAGCTTAGGAAGCGCGATGCACCGCGATTTAGCTACCACAGTGGCACACAGCTAGTTTTTGGAGAGGCTGCTGTTAATAGCAAGACTGCTGTCAAAAATACCCCCAACCCCACCCTCTAAAACAAACATACCGCATATGCAAGACGAAGCCCGTGTCCAAATATCACTTGGAGTCCCAGTGGGTGTGCATTCCGCCTCAACTGGAACCAGCGTTGATCTCCGTCGGTTAAAGTGAACGGGACACAGCGCCAGGGTTTAACCTGAAATGACCCGCGCCAGTGCAAATCAGGCGAGGTCTATGCGCGCGGAGTGGACTGAGTGCAGGGTGAGCTAACGGTGTGAGCGACTGTGTCAGTGTTTGCTCTGGACGCTGAAAACTTCAACGTGGAAGCGAAAACAAACGCTGAAAAGAAAGAGGTCAGACACATTACAGACGACACAATTGCAGCTCTCCGACTGAACGCTGTGGGGAATTAGAGAGCAGAGCAGGAACTGAGCGAAATAAGCCTCGCCCTTATTACAAACTCCAAGTTTTTTTCTCCTCGCTCTTTTTCGATGGCGGTTGGCTGCTGGTACAGTAGGCCCGCCTGGTACATGCCGACAGGGCAGGAAACGCCGCTCCAGCTTTATTCTGCACTCGTGTGAGGTGGGCTACTTAGTAATACACTACTACTGTATATATACGCAACACTGGCCTAAATATAGCACATATATTGGACTCTATTCCACTTTAGTCATTTTTGCGTCACTTTCTATAGATACATCCTTTCAGAGATTTGTAAGTTATGCGTGTGCACACAAGTATGTAACAAATGCTTTATGCAGAAACCTGAATACTGTTTTCTAATCGTTTCTTTGTTTCACATAAACTATCATTTACTTGATTCATTATTTCATGTGTGTGTGTAGAACATTAAATAAGGAAGAATTTCCACAGCAATGCTCTTGTTTTCACAGACTGCGGCAACAACAGTGAAAACTGTTTAAGTAAACCACTGATGAGAAGAAGCATGTTAATCTGGCTGTATCATAGAGAATTAGGTCATCTGAACTTGAATGTCAAAATACTGTGATGTAATAAATTTGTGACTTTAAAAGTTACTCTTTTTACCAGAAATATAACATTTTGGGTTGTCGCTCACTCCTTTCCTTTTTGTGGGGATCCTCCTCACCGTGCCAGGTGGGCGGGCAACCCCCCCAAGTTGTGAGTGTAATGACTGGAGAGCGAGGTGACATCGGAGTTTGAAATCGACACTACAGGTGGATCTACTAAAGTCTTGGATGAGTTTGAATCTTAGTTACCACAGCTTCAAGGTAAAGATCAGAGGTCAAGTTTTCTGAAAATCTGGTAAATGTCAACATTTGAGAACGAGACAATGCAGAAGTTTGAAATTATTACCATAGGTTCATCTCAGGTACTTTGGTGTCAAGGTCAAAGAGGTCTGAAAATTACTGATGAGTTTCACATTTATACCACAGGTGCATCTACTATGTTATTAATAGTTTTAAATGAATTTTTTGCAGGACTGAATATTCAAACCTTGGACAGAATTCTGTCTGATCACAGCTTGACAGGGACGATTCATACAACTGTAAATGATCTGTTAACCATTTTAAGACTAAGAGTCAGTGACATGTGGGCTTTGGTTAGTGATCAGTGTAACTGTGGTTTGTACAAAAGACTTGGCTTGGCACTTATCACAGCTTTCACAAGGATTTTGCTTCTAGCGAAGTAGTGTTTGTTCTTAATTCCTGTAGATCACTTCAAGCATATAGTCAGATTGCACAGCATTTTTAAGGTCTCATTTTCACTGATGAGAAGAGTCAGTGTCACTCCAAAAGCTCCAGTTTGCAATTCTTGTAATTATATTAAACCAGCTTTTTTTCACTTTTGCTTTCACACTCTCTTCAGACTCTTAACCTCAGTTAGTTGACTTGCCTTAAACCATTTAAGGCTTCACCCTGCTGCCTTCTGGCAAGAGGTACCGGAGCATTCGGGCCAGACTACGAAACAGGCCGTCAGACTGCTGAACACTCAGAGACTGGACTGACGCACACACACACACACACACACACACACACACACACACACACCTTTATACATCTCAGTACCTTTTGCACAATGCTCAGTTTTTTTGCACAACCCACTGTCATTGTTGCACTTTCCTATTGCACTGTTGTGCGCCTACATTGTTCTGTTCTTTCTGGTGTTGCACAGTTTTTTTTGGGACACTTTGTTATTTTGTATATTGCTGAAGACCAAGCACATCACCCAAGCATACTCAGTGAGGGTGGTCACTTGAACCTGTAAGGAAATACCCCTCACCACAAAGAAACATCCCAGGGTTTTGGCCTAGCATCTAAAATCCACATCACAATCTGATCATGCAGTTGATCTGATTTGATTTGATCTATTCAATATTCCAGTGAATAATCAGATAAGAATACTTGAGCAATAATAAATATTCAAAAAAGAATATTTCATCCATCATCTGTTTCATTTGTCAAAAAAACAACCCCTTTGTATTTACATGCCATATTTGATTTTATTTTTTTAAAGAAAACATTTTCTTAAATGAAAAAATGGATAAATAATTAACTCATTGTCCATCCTAAAATCCTTACGGTCAGTGGCTCAGAGTACGTGTCCTGGCAGGACGTGGACGTGCAGGTCCTGATGGCCAACTGGGCCAGATGGGTGACGACCCCAGGCTGCTCGGGTGGAGCACGTCTTAATGGTGTGCAGACCTCCAACTTGAGCGGAGCAGGTCCTGGCGGTGTGCAGGTCCATGAGCGCGGGTGCAGTCGGACCCACCACCTTGGTCGCTGGAGCAGGTGGCGGTGTGGAGGCCGCAGGAGACTGGGCAGGCTCAGTTGAACCCCCAGCCTGGCGTGGCCGGATTCTGGACGGGTTGACCTGAGCCTCCAGCCGATGTGACATGACACTGGACAGGCTCTCCTGAGCCTCTAGATGCCACAGGAAGAAAACATTTCTGTGGAGGATTGGCCATCTTCTTCCTGGGATCTGGTGTGGGTGGCGGGACTGGTCAAGCAACAGCTGCCCCCACCCAAAGAGCATGTATGGGTGCAGGGATGGGCTGGGTCCTGACCGCCCTCCCCCTAGGAGCCAAAGCAGACGCAGGAGCTAGCTGGGCGCCGGCCACTTCCACCCAAGGAAGAAATATTGGTGTGGGAGAGGATGGGGTCACAGCTGCCCTTGCCTTGGACACAGCTGCAGGGACCCACCAGACACCACCCGCTTCCACCTGAGAAACAGGCACGGGTACAGAGGAGGACTGGCTTACGATTGCCCTCACCTGGGGAGCCGCAAACGACTGAACGCCAGCTGTTCCTACCTGAGGAAGTGGTACAGGTGCAGGGAGGAGCTGCGTCCGAGCTGCCCAGGGATCAGGGACACAGACGGACAGGGGAGAAGGTTCAAGCAGGATTTCAGATAAAAGCAAAGTCTCTTGGGAAACAGTTTTTAGATTCCCAGTCCATACATTCATGTGTGTGACTGATTTGAAGAGACAGAGAGGGCCCCTGGAACATGGAGACACTAAAAACGAGAAACACCGGGATGACACAGAGACAGAAAAAAAAACTATAACATAAGCACAAACACATAAAGAGAACCAAAACCATGACTGACACAAAACCAAAGAATATTAACAAAACTCAAAAAAACATGAACACTAGGTCACCGGACCCAGCACCATGACACAGTGTTGCTTGTATTTGTGCACATCCAACAGCATAAGTGACTTCACTATTATATAGCGATATAATCAGGATATAATGGTAAATTGCAATCTTTTCACCACCTCACATAGTTCAGCTGTCCAGTTAAACAATAATCATTTAAAAAAATAATAATTTATCCTTTTGGATTCAGGTCAAGACTTAAAGTTCAGGCAGATGGCCTCAATAACAACTGTGGAGGAGAAAACTCAAAGCTTTAAACACATGATAATGTTGGTGTGTAGACTTTTGTGATCTCTTGAGAAAATCTGGTTAATTTGTCAATATAGGGCCTATTTGCTGGTGTGACGGCCATGAAGCCTCCTTAGCTATCGAGCTGCTTGGGCGGTCATTGCTGATAAAACTCCACTAAGAAAAGCCTGCTCTAGGAAGGCTTCTGTTTCCACATTTCTTGTGGGTTCTGCTGTGTCTCTTGAGAGCATAAGCATGCAAATTCTTGGTTTATTTCTGTCTAGTTCAGTTCTAGTCCTAAACTCAATGACAGTTGTCTGGCCATTGTTATAATTTAACTTAAATTTTACTGTAAGTTTAGATTTTTAGATTTATTATTGTTATATATGGACAGAGTTTTCAGGGTTTCTGAAATCATAACCCTTAACCCTTGTAAAGTTAACTTAACAAACTAAGTTAACAAGCCTTTTAATGCAGTCAGCAGCTGACCTCATGAACCCATCTTCCCTCTGATCTTCTTCACCTATAAAGTATCTGTGTGCAGTTGAGTCCTTTTGGCAACTAGGGCATTTTGTTCTGGGAGCTGTCAAATGGTGTTACAGTCAACATCAACACATCCCTCTAGACCAGTACACACACACACACACACACACACACACACACACACACACACACACCTTACCCAGTTGTTTCACAGATGATGATGCAGGTCAACTGACATTAACCATAAATGTATAAATGCCCCTGATAGTTTGCTTGGCCAACCTGATGATGTAATCCTGAGATATCTATTTAATGCTTGACAAAATGCTGCATCATGTATCAGGTCATGTATCATGTTGTCCAACAGGCATTTCATTGTAAGGTGAGCTCTAAGAAACTTGACAGAATTAAGAGGTGACCATGCTCATCACCTTGTTCACTCCACAGTTTACCACATGACTCGAGATTTTTTTAAGACACTGGTATTTTAATGTCAGTCTTATTTTTATAATAAAGAAGCAGACATGACACATTTAGCAGCTAAAAACACAGACCCAGCCAGATGGCAGATTTGAACCCAGCACTTTGTGAGCTGGCAGTGCTAACCACTGCATGACTGTACCAAGGGTTCAACAAGAACTTAATACTGGCTTTTATAGATGTGGTCAGACCAGCAGCCATGAGAGGGTAACATTAAGTAAGCTGGACTTTAAAGTATGGTACTGAGTCCATCAGCTGGTGGTCCCACAGCTACATGTGTAACCTCTTGTTACAGCATTTAGTTATTTGTGTTCATCAGTTTGAATAGAAAATCCATCAAATTAAGTGTTCTGGGAGCTACAGTGTAGACATAATGTAACAATTTCAGAGACTGTTCTTTATCAACAAAAATGTAAAACTTTCTAAATAGAGAGATACTTGAGATATTGGAAACAATTAAAAAAGTGGACTGGTAGCTTCCCTTAGCTAAATTAGTATAAGTTCATCCTGTATTTAGTGCCCAGAACACCTCTGTTCTTTGCACAGCTGCATAGGGGAGACGTTTTCATTTCTGTTGAGGGTTTATAAATAGCACTCTAGCCTTCCACATTCCAGGACCAATTGGGGTGATAGGAGCACATTCTTGACTTCCAGGCAGATATTGCTTTGGCCTCTCGAGTTAGTTAAAAAAGATCTGTAATCGCCTGCTTGTTCGGCTGCTAGTCTATTCATTACACCGCTACCATTTTCCCACGCTGTCCATCTCAATACTGTCATCGTTACTCTAGTCCAGTCATCTTCTCACCGCCTTCTTTGAGTCACAGCTTCCGTTCTGCATGGTTTAAATCTGTGCTCTCTGTTATTCTCCTTTGAGATTCACATTTGTGTTTATAGAGCGGTACCGTGTACATGTGTGCACACATGTACACAGAGACACACTGTCTCACTTCATGCTTGCTCTTCCCCTACTCTCTTGTGTCACTTTGCAGTTTTGTCCTATTATTTGTTGCGATTTATGTGAGCACAAGCAGAGGTTTTTGCTTGGGAAGTAACTGTGACCTCGCTTTCAGAGGCTTCTCTAACATTTATTGGTTGTGAAATATGTCAAACTTTTCAAACTTAAACAGCTGAGAGCATCTTGAGCACAGTGGAGAAAAAGCTGCACTGAGGATTTTGGAGTATGGCGTTTGAGCGTTGTGACTGCTGAGGATTAGTGGACACAGGAGACGTGTGGACACAGATCCTTATTCACTACGCTGCTGTTTACAGTTTAAACGCCTTCATCAGAACAAACACTTTGAATTGTAGTGCTGTAAGTTTGGTATAGTAATCTGTCTTAATATATTCAGTGTTTTATTTATTATATGGGGAAAAGTCCTGTCAGCCCTGTGCTGAGAGGGCTGTGGTCATCCATCCATCCTGGTCTAATAAACCCAGATTTCAGGAACACCTTCTTTAGATCCCTTCAGCTTTATTCAACAAATCTTGTCTCAATCCACTTTATATTGTAAGACCCCACAATGTCAATGTAGGAGAAATGTTCACTCAGATTCATTGATGACACGAATGCAATTCAGTAATCAAAGGTGTGTTTTTGGATTTTGTTAAATGTGCAAACATTGTTAAATATTGATAAATGCTGTGATTGCCAGATATCCTGTTGGAAGAAAACACATTTACATGAGAACAAATTGATTTAAAGTAAAGAACAGCGTGTGACTGCTGCACAGTGGCTGTGGTTTCACGGACAGTTAGGTCACATCCAGTGTCGCAGAGATTCATATGAATTTTAGCTGATGATGCTGAGATCCACTGACTGAATTCTACATTCATACCAACTTTATACCATCTAGAAAACAGACGGCATAAACAGTGTACTGTCAGTGTAGAGGGTGGAAATGAGCCAGGACAGCTCAGGAAACATCTGCTCACATCTGGATGAATTCATGTGTGTACATCTGATCAGCTGATCACAGCCTGTACACTAAGAAAATCTACTCGATAGAAATTATTGTGAGTTTGATTCTTTCCCACGCTGAGCCATTACAACCATTTTTAGGTTTCCCCACCTGCTGAATCCACTTTAACTGTTCACATATTCAAGTTTAGAGGCAAAGTCACCCTCTACAACGTAGGCAACATATATATAATCATATATAGATATCTATATATATCTATATATGATTTTCCTTTTTTTTCATCAGATTCAAGCTGAGTATAATTCTAATTTACAAAGACTAAAGGTAGAGCTGGGCGATAAAACGATAACGATATGTATTGCGAAATAACTTTTTCTCGATAGAAAAATTAAACTATTGCGATAGACCTCATCTCTCTTGTCCTCTTAAAAAAAAAAAAAAAAAAAAAGAACAGCCAATCCAAATTAAGTAGCGCAGAGCCGAACCAATCACAGCCGCAGCGTCACGTCACATGACTTGTTACGTACAGCACAAGCGCCAAGGCGCACATGTGTATTTGTTTTTGCAGCCGGGCCGCCCAGGTAATGAAGGAAATGAGTTTGCCGACTACAGAAAAATCAACCGAGAGCGTGAGCGAAGGTTACCGAAGAAAAAACAGATGATGGTTCCAATGCTGGAGAGCTTGTCGAACGGAAGGGCCACAGAAGTTCCGTAGTGTGAAGGTATTTCGGCTATTTCAAGTCTGACAAAAAACAGTAGCGCGCACTGTAAATTGTGCCGAAAGCAAGTCTGGATATACAATAAAGCGGTGCATGCTCAATCTCTGACTGAAAGCGCTAATTCGTCATTCGGCTTTTGTCAGACTAAAGTAACTGTTAAAACTGTTTGAAAAGCTAAGCTATACAACAAGGAGAGATTGATGCTACGTCCACACGTACCCGGGTATTTTTGAAAACGCAGATTTTTCTATGCGTTTGCACCTTTCGTCCACACGTAAACGGCGTTTTCAGTCACTGAAAACGGAGATTTCTAAAAACGCCTGCCAGGGTGGATATTTTCGAAAACTCCGTTTTTGCATTTACGTGTGGACAAGAAAAACAGAGAAAACGCAGCGTCAAAGGTGTGCGCCTTTTTTGACGTCACACTGTGCGCCACGTTATTGTTTCGGTGAAATGAATTTCTACAATACTGTTACTGTTAATTGTACTCTCTGCGGTGTTTAAATGCTTACATATACACACATAGTTACTGTCCCTCCACACATACGACTCGGTTCTGTTTCTATGCCCCATCTTTGTTTACTATTTCCTACCGAGGCTTCTAGACTTCTGATTGGCCAACATTTCTACACGGTTAGGAATATATCGCCACCTGTTGCTTTGGCATGTTCCTAGCAGCGTTTTCCTTCATTTCTGCGTTTACGTGTGGACGGGATTATTTTTTAAAACGAAAACGGAAAATCTCCGTTTTCAAAAATACCCGTGTACGTGTGGACGTAGCCTGAGAATTTCCTTTTAGTTCTCAGTTTATTTGATATTGACAAAAGTTAGTCAATTTTGTCTGTTCTTCTGTAAAACGACCTAAGATTTATTTTTAGAATTAAAATTTTGTTTCTAAGTGGAATTGACAATTTAGTAGTCTGTTTTGTTTGTTCTATTTTGAAACTTAAACGCTTTAGCGGCTGCCTTTTGTGTAGTTTACAATATTTGCCTTTATCTGAAACTGAAGTCTCATGTTCCTTAAGTACATCTACCCTGTTGAACTTATTATGGGAAATAAATATTTTAATTAAAACAGGCTGCTAATTATTTCACATTTTACTTGTGAGCAACGGCACATTTAAATCTTACAAATATAGTTATTTGGCTTATATCGTGATATATATCGTTATCGCCTGAAATGAAAAAAACATATCGTGATATGAAAAAATCTTATATCGCCCAGCTCTAACTAAAGGTTGTATTCCCATCTACTGATATTATTTCATTATGTTTGCACAAGGTTCAGTTAGCTGTGCACTAAAATAGAAACCTCCTGCAATGAGCTACTTTTCACTTTCTTACTTTGTGTACATTTCAGAGTCTGTACAGTAAAGGCTGAATCAGTACTTTTACTGGAGTGTTTTTTTAACAGTAGTATTTTTAGTAATTTTTTTAACTTTAATTAATTAATTTAATTAATCTATGCCTGGCACACAACAATGCCGGTACATCTAACGTTAGATAATATTCTCCTGAACTCAAAAACTATACTAAAATATAACCCAATAAAAATAAGATAATATAGATATAACCTTTAAATCTAAGCTCTCTTCTTCCTCTCCTGTTTTTTTTTTTTCTTTATCTTTCTCCATCTCTGAGTGAAGTTAGCTCTCTGTCTTCTCTCCCTGTGAACTACAGCAGCTGGACCTTTAGCTGCAGCACACTGTGAGACAACAGTTTTTGTTTGTTGAGCTGATAGAAACGTTATATTTGAAATTACCTCCCACTTCAGAAATGTTACTCCCTTTATGCTCGCTCCTCTTCAGTACCGCTAGCTAGATGCAGTAGTATCGCAGTCGCAGGTTACGGACACCTGCAGCTGTTCCTGTGTCGTGGCAAAACAAACAAACAAACGACAACAACAAAAAAACATCACACCTTTAACCCCTGACTTTGGCTCGTGCCACATCCTCTGCTGGTTATTACATGACCAGGACTGCCTCTCATATGTTAGTGTTTATGCTCAAATTGGTTTGATGTTTGGAGGCTCGCAGTGAGGAAATAATAACTCAACCCAAACGGGTTAACGCAGAAGTAACGAGCCTGTTTTGAAAATATAAAGTGTACAAAGTAAAGGTACTTGTTAAAAAACTTAGGCAGTAAAAGTAAAAAGTAGTCAGAAAAAAAAACTTAAGTAAAGTACAGATACCCGAATTTTGTACTTCCCACCTCTAAATGCACTGATTTCAAGCCACGTGACCACCTGATTAGATATTTGTGTTAATGAGTAGGTGAGCAAGTGTACCTGAAACAGTGGCCAGTGAGTGTATTTTAGTCATTAGGCCCTTTAAAATGTATTGTTGCCATTTCGGTCTTAATATTTCTAGTAACACTACTCTAACTGCAGTGAGCACATAACACATCCCTGCAGATGTCTTAATGATGTCTTCACACAATGGAAAGTGTGTTAATTATAGAAATATTTGTTAGTTCTGGTGGTAAATTGAATTGATTTGCTGCAGATAGTGACTAAATCTAATTTCATCCTGACCCAGTGTGGGCTCTGACCGAACCTTGGAGCACATTCGTTTATACTTCAGTTAATGGTTTTTGTGTCCAAAAGTAGACTTTGAATCTCTAGAGTAATCTTTCAGACATTGGAATTACAGTAATTACAATGTACAGTGTAGTACAGTGTGTTTAAAAAAACAAAACAAAGCAAACAAAAGCCACAGCGCCATCGTGCTGAAGGTCAGAAACAGACTGTGTGCTGACCGAAGAGGCTCAGGCTGAAGCAGTGCAGCGCCTGGCCTATTTTCAAGCATTATTAAAGTTACAGGATTTCACCATTAGATGCCAGTAGATTGCAGACTGCAGTCAGCTACAGTAGGTAGGTAGCTCTGCTAACACTGGTAATTCTGACTGCCGTTAAAGTTACAAAAACCTCTTGACTCATATTTACTTTGGTGGACAGAAAAAATCCTTTGTACACTGTTTGGAGTAACTTTTCATAATGTTGGACTTTAGTATTGAATTTTGAAAACTGAATTTTCTGCTTTTATTTGTATTTAGCAACCAGAAATATTATGGAAACACTGAGAAGACAAATCATTAACATGTGTTGTCAGGCACAGGTGTAGGTGTGGCTGCCTTAGTTCTCTTTCTGTAGCAGAACTTCAAAAAGCTGACTCAATTCTTCTGACCACTTCTTGTCTGAGGTTCAGACCAGCAAGAACGTAACTGTAATATTGAACCTGAAGTATGATCCTTCCACTCACCAAGGAGTCGCCCCAAGCTGTGGGTTCACCTCCTGCTGAACTCACAGAGCAGCAAACAGCCAGTCCAGAGACAGACTCTAATGCAGCATCACTTTCATGGCTCACTCCTGAACTCCTGTGAATAGGGGTGGGTTTTGATTATCGATTCTCCGATTAAAATCGATTCTAGCTTGAATAAAACGATATCGATTCATTAAAATCCTGAATCGATTTTTAAATATAAATTTATTTTGCCAGAAACACCAGAATCTCAGGTTAAACCTCACCAAATTTCGACAACCACCAAACAGCTATAAACGTAAATGAGAGCAGGTACATGGATTCTGCACAAAGACCTGAACACAAAGCGCGGACCCGCTGACGCATCAGAATCAGTGAGCTGGTTCAGTCAAATTTGGTTGGAGAGACAAAACCTGCAGCTTCAGAATCAATGGCTGTATCCCATTTCAGGGTCTGCAGCCTTAAAGGCCGCATTTTAAGGCCGATTACGTCACAGCGACGCGCCGAAGGCTGTCCCAATTCAAAGGCTGCTCGAAATGCTCTCAAATGCGTCCTTCATTTCCCTGAATTTTAAGGACGTGGCGGTGTAGACTTCGTGGCCCAACATATCCCACAATTCATAGCGCGGCAGTCGGTGTGGATAATTTTGCCGCAGATGGCAGAAGCGGAGCGGCCAAAGAGTAAACTGTTAAAAGTAAGTACTGAATATTATGTCACTTATTTATGTGCAAATGTTTAATAATAAAGAACATTAAAACATTACTGTTGGCCACATGTTGGCAGACTTATGTGACATTAGTGATGTTTGTACTTTAAGCGTTAACTTGGTTTTAAAGCCTTTAAAATATACGCCGTTCAATAGTTGACCCTAGTCTTACAGAGAATGTGATGATTTTATGGATAATTAAAGTCAGTCATATATCCACAAACACAACAAGCTGAAAGTCAGTGATGCTGCTCGGTTTGCAGTCCTGAATATGACGGCACAAGCAGGATTCACTGCACTGTTAATGTTAGCTATGTTATATTGCTGCCTCTGTTCGGTGGTGTCGAGCCAAACGGACTTTAACGTGTGTTTGAACGAGCTGACGGTTCACTCGTTAAGCTGAAAGAAAGATGCTTTAATCACAGCAGTCACACATGTGTCCACTGGACCATCTGGGAACTCTTCTTGTTTAGCACTCGTAATAACACAAACACTAAATCCTCCTTCTCTTGTGCTGTTTTGTAGCAGTGTGTACACCTGAGACTGTCACCTGTCTGTCTGTCCTGCACTCTCTCTCTGTTTCTTTCTCTCTGATTGTGGAATAAAAGTATGAACATGTATTTATAAGTTACACTTGTGTTTGAGTCCTGCAGCTTATCACACATTTGATTTCCATGTGTGACAACTGCAAGTGTCCAGAGTGAGGACAGACTGAGGGACCCACTGCTGCACATCATCTGTGAGGCTTTGCACCCCTGATGATCCACCAGGACAAACTCAGCAGTGTGTGAGGAAGAGGAGGAGGAAGAGCCAGCAGCAGCTGACAGATGGAGAGAATAGACAGACTGTTCCCTGTTTGTGAAGGACTGCTAGGAAAGTTTAACATAACTAATTGTCTGTCCTGAATCAGTCTTATTAGGTAATGTTCAAATAATTTGATCATCCCAGTGTTTTCAGTGTGGGAGAAAGTACTCAGGGCCTTCAAGTTACACACTATGAAAGGCAGCAACAAGTTTCATATTCAGAAACCTAAAGTATGTATCAGCAGCAGAATGGAGCTAAAAATAAATGTTTGTTTCAGTTCTATGAAGCTTTGAGTATTTTGGATTAGTAGCACTGCTGTGTTTGTTGCATCATATTGCTGTAATTGTTTATATGCTTTATATATTCTGAGCTAAGTTGATCTATAGTGTTACATCATATTCTATAAGGATGTTATGTGTTTGTAGACTTTCTGCCCAGTTTGACCCATTTAGCAGAAGTCAGCCTGTTTAAGGCTCTGATATCTATTCTGTATGACTTAAAGCAGTTATGACATGGTCTGATTTTCTCACCCAATAAAGGAATATTTAATATATCAGTCTACTCTTCATTCTGTCAGAAACAGTTATCACAGCTCGTACATTTGCTTTTTACACATATATGTAAGCATTGAGCCAAATTCAGTAATGCCAACATACCGAAGGAACAATATTTGTCTCATATAATACACCTACATATACACTGTCAGAGATACTTGAGTGTCTTTGAGTGAAGATTTAAGGTGATAGGACATATAAATAACTGCAACTTGAATCTTTACTGAAGCTCAGTATTTGACACACAGTTCACTCACATGTGCTGTACCAGTGTACCTGCACATGTGATGTGACAATAAAAGTGATTTGATTTGAGAGTTCAAACTCACTGCTGTAATAACTAATAATGATTAATATAATAACTATGATATTGGCCATATCAAATTTACACTGACTTTAGTCTCATGAACAACATTAACTAATTGTTATTTACTAGCTAATCTTAAATGACTGTTCAGTACAGATATGAAGGCCAACAATCATGTTTTACAGTCCTGTGGTCTCAGCCTCAGATACTTATTAAATCACACAGAGCTCTTGTAGAAACAAATGAACAAAATATGTTCTCCTTCATTTCTGTCAACTACATGTTTCCAGGTATCATGGTTGCTAGGCAACCTGGGCAGCGCAACGGAGGCTAGACTGTCCCATTTCACAAGCCTAGCACTTCCGGCCTTAGCGGTCTTTGAGTACGCGGCCCTTGAGGACCGTTGAGGCTGCGAAAAGGCTGCAGACCCTGAATTGGGATACAGCCAATGAGCTGTCTGACTTTTGCTGTTTTGCTTCCACCAGGATAAAATCACACTTCCTGCACATCTCTCTCTCTGTCTGTGTACTTTAAGATAAGTTTCCCATCTAAAAATCTGTTTTCTGCATTATTCACTTGCTTATCATGCACAAGTCTACCGTTGTTCACAGCGCTGTCAGCCGCTGTTTTTTTTTTTTTTAATTTAACTGACTTTCGAGCAGAAAGCCTCATTTCTGCTGTTCAATACTGAAGAAATTTAAACTTTTTAAAATGATGCCAAATTGCAAAACACTTTGCTGTGTCTCCAATAAAACCTCTGTAACTTTGCTCTGCTTCACTTCAGCAGCATCAGGTAATGTTTATATGTTGATTCATGGTTTTCTTCTGTTTTTGTTCTACTGCAGAATATTTTTAAGGTTATCTGCTATAAAAAGACAGGACAGGAAAATCTCCTTCATGTTTTTTCTGTTTTATGCTCTGTTTCTTTGGCACAAGGGCATCTGCTGCTTACACCTCTGATAAAGTCTCACAAGTGTCAGCTTTCTTTTTATAGATATAAAAATATGAATATGTACTGATAAATGATCAGAATTATAATATTTCTGACTGTCTGAGGCAAAATATCCCCGAATCGAATCGGGAGCTTGTGAATCAGTGATGATGATTCATGCGTTAATTATTCAGGGTATTATTATTAATATTATTGTTATTGTTATGGAGCTGTGGGGCTTTAGACCCTAGAGATTACACAGGTCTCTCCCTCTGGGTTGTTTAAAGGGCCAGTTTATCCAAATGGCCAAAGATGTATATATACCAGATGCTGTCAGGCTTCCAATTTATGCATTAGTCCTGTCCACACTCCAGTGTTTTCTAAGCATTGTTTTAAACTCAGAGAAGGCGCCCTTCCAGCACACACGGTTCCTCAAACCCTGCCCACTCGGAGACCGGGCATCCCCCAGCCACAAACACCGGGGACCACCCGGTCCGTCTGCGTCCGGAAAGCCTCACCCTGGTCGGGGCCCCGCAAGGGGCCTCGGAGGGCTCAGTAGCCTCGAATGAGCACGCACACAGCTGTGCCGCCACTCGAGGGGCTACCTGGTTGATCCTGCCAGTAGCATATGCTTGTCTCAAAGATTAAGCCATGCAGGTCTAAGTACACGCGGCCGGTACAGTGAAACTGCGAATGGCTCATTAAATCACTTATGGTTCCTTTGATCGCTCATCCGTTACTTGGATAACTGTGGCAATTCTAGAGCTAATACATGCAAACGAGAGCTGACCCTCCGGGTATGCGTGCATTTATCAGACCCAAAACCCATGCGGGGCGTCCTCTCGGAGGCGCCCCGGCCGCTTTGGTGACTCTAGATAACCAGTGCGGCCACCAGTGTGTGATGTTCCACCAACTGAAGAACCTCTTTCATTTAATGTACATTCTTTAAAATGTTCTTTTGTTCTTTTTGTTCTTTTGTCATTAGTCAGTTTTTCTAGAGGCAGAAAACATTTGAATGAATATTAAAAGCTCATATTCTTTAAATCACTGGAATAGTGGAATTGTGTATTTTAAATGTCTAAACTCAACAATCTTAAATGACAAACCAGAATATTTGGGTGAAACTGGTGAAAAAAAGCATGACACTTAAACTGGAACTGAAGAAAAACTATAAAAGACATTAAAAGGATAAATACAAGCCAAATAGTTCAATGTCTTGTCTTCACTTTAAAGTTTGAATGGGGTCTCTGAATGGTATCTGTAGATGAACGTAAGTGGAAGCAGAGTTGAAAGAGGATTGAAGAGACTCCCCACATTATACATTTGTGTTGAATAAGGTTGAAAACTTTAAAAATATGAGAAAAATACAAGCACACATGTCTAAAAGAAGAAGAATCTAATGTTGGCTGAATGGTTTTCTGCTGACTTCGGTCCTGACGTTCTTGTGAATGTAACAGACATCAAACTTAGTTTTGCTGTCATATTTAATTTCTAAACACATTTAGATGAATAAATTTACTAAACTTACAAACTGTACAACTTACAGAAAATCTTCATGTTTGACTGCATGAAGACCATCTTGTAATTTGATTAAGGTATTTTTTAAAATCTTCAATATAAACAAAATGAAAGAGAGAGTAAGACATTGTTCCATCTTTCAAAGTATTTGACTCAGGTAATAAACATATCAAGTGTGGACATGAGGACACACAATGCCCTATTATGCAAGGTCTTGGAAACATGGCATATGTCCCAACTATGTTCTGGAACCGTGTTCAAAGCATGTGTCTCCAAAAGTTGAATCTGTTCATCTGGACGTAGCGTTTGGTGGGAGAAACGTTTCGTCACTCATCCAAGTGACTTCTTCAGTCTCAGCTGACTGCAGGTTTCCCCAAACCTTATAAACAGTACATTTGCATAATGACTGAAACCAGCCCACTGAAGGAACAATGGGCTGTGAGGTCAGTTCCTTAATCATAATTATGCAAATTCCCATGACCATTGATCAACAATCACTGACCAAAACCCACTGATCAAAGAACACTGATCAATGTCCACGAGTCCCATTCACAGAGAGTTGGGGAATGGCTGCAATCACAGCATTGTAAGATGGTGACAGATGTACCCTTAGGCCCCCTCCTCGATTCAGAGATGGTCTTTCCCTTTTCACGTAAATGGCCTCCTTGACTCCGCGCTCAAACCAGCGTTCTTCCCTGTCCAGGATGTGTACATCCTCATCATTGAAAGAGTCCACTGGCCTGTAGGTGTAAATAAACTGCAGAGTCCTGGCCTGATGAGGTTGCTCTTCTGTGTTGTGCCATCCGCTTCGCTAGAGGTTGTTTGGTTTCCCCGATGTATAAATCCTGGCAATCCTCCTGGCACTTAACAGCGTACACTATGTTACTCTGTTTGTGTCGGGGGACCCGATCCTTGGGGTGGACCAGTTTTTGGCGCAGCGTATTTTGGGGTTTAAAAGCCACAGAGACCCGGTGTTTAGAAAAAATGCGTCTCAACTGCTCCAATACTCCTGACACATATGGGATCACTACAGGTTTTCGCCTGGGCAGCGGTTGTCCTTCTCTCCTGGATTGGCTGGAGCTTTCTTTAGGTGCCTTCCCAGCTTTGACAAAAGTCCAGCTGGGATAACCACATTTACTCAGGGCCTTCTTGATGTGCTGTCCTTCTGCCTCCCTGGCCGCTGTGTCAGTGGGGATGGTGTTCGCTCTGTGTTGTAGCGTCCTGATGACACTCAGTTTGTGCTCCAGTGGAAGATGAGAGTCAAACCTTAGATACTGATCTGTATGCATAGGTTTACGGTACACGTCAGCTTTTAGATGTCCCCCATTACTGATGGAAATCTCACAGTCTAAGAAGGCCAACCTGCCACTTTTCATATCCTCCCTGGTGAATTTGATGTGTCGGTTCACCGAGTTAAAGTGATCCGTGAAATGTGGAACGTCCTGAGATTTGATTTTCACCCAGGTGTCATCCACATATCTGAACCTTCAGTGGGCTGGTTTCAGTCATTATGTAAATGTACTGTTTATAAGGTTTGGGGAAACCTGCAGTCAGCTGAGACTGAAGAAGTCACTTGGATGAGTGACGAAACGTTTCTCCCAAAAAACGCTACGTCCAGATGAACAGATTCAACTTTTGGAGATTTACTTTCCTGGATGATTGAGAATGCATCAAGACGTTCAAAGCATGTGGTTATTGATTGGTCGCATTTATTATCTGCTGGGTTTGATTAAGCCCACAAATCTATTAAAGACACAAGTAGGACTTCTGACCCATTGAGATATCTATGAATCTTGCTGTTTATTGTCACACACACACACACACACACACACACACACACACACACACACTCTTACTTCAGATCGTTTATGACAGTGTCTTTCCTGACTGAAGGGTATAAGCACATATAAAACAGGAGGTGGTCACATATGTTATTTGCTTGTGTGGCAGCTTTATGGTACAAATGGTTTTATCTGGTGATACCGTGTCAAACTGTATAACATGAAATCCATGGTCAGCTGCTACCATCAAGTGTTGATACACAGGAACTGTTCTCCACTCAAATACTGAAAAATGTGGAATTAGAAGGGTTGTTAAATATTTTTTTTTGGCACAAAATTACTTGAATCAAACCTCATATTTCTAAGCTCATATCTATATGGTCAGAATAAATAGTGTGTCTGTATTTATTTACAAAAACCTAAAATTTTATATTTCAATTAACAACAGCAAAAAACAAAGAAACACCTCATATGTTATGACTGTAATGGCAATTCAAAAAAGAATATAAGGAAATCCCAGCAACAAAACTGATAAAACAAAAAACAAAACAGACTTCACAGACTCAAAAGACCTGGTGTCAACACTGACACCAGGTCTTTTACTTAATAAGCTGAGCTAAAGCAGTTGGTACCCCAAAGAACATAAAATCTGAAAGTGGTGACTCTCCAAAGTCACCAAACGCATGCTTTTACTGTAGCCACACCTCACCAGGTCTAGTAAACTGGCAATTAAGCCCTTACTGTTAATTCACATTGATTTAACAGACAGGCAGGGGATATAAAACATTCCAACTACAAATTAAAAGTCCTAGCAGGATGTCATCACTTTAACCCTCATGCCTGGGTTATATTCCACTTATGGATGATTGCCCAGTAATTTCTACATGTCTCTCATCTTGGGCTGACGGCCATTGTCCTCCACCTGTTTTCTTTCTAGTTTTTTTCAAGCATTCTTGGTTTGCTTCCAGTTTTGTGTCCAACCATTTCTTTTTCACCCAAACCAAAGTCCCCATCTCAGAGGTTATAATGTTCAGTGCTTCTGTTTTTATTTCACATTATACAAACTGAAGAATTATGTAGCAAAGAAAAAATTGAAAAATAACTCAAAATATGTCTTATATTTTAGATCCCTTTGCTTTGTTGACAGTCCTGCAGACCCTCGACCTTCTCTCAATAAGCTTCATGATGCAGTCACCTGACATGGTTTCACCTCACAGGTGTGCCTGTCAGGGCTCATTTGTGGAGTTTATGCCTTCTTAATGGGGTTGGGACCATCAGTTGTGTTGTGCAGCAGTCAGGTTGGTGCACAACTGTTAGAATTCATATTATGGCAAGAACCAATCAGCTAAGTAAAGAGAAACAACAGTCCATCACTACTGTAAGAACTGAAGGTCAGTCAGTCTGGAAAACTGCTAAAACTTTAAACGTGTCCCCAAGTGCAGTCGCACAAAACATCAAGACTACAATGAAACTGGCTCCCATGAGGACGCCCCAGGAAAGGAAGACCAAGAGTCCCCTCTGCTGCTGAGGATACATTCATCTGATGATGAGTCCAAATCTGCGATCTTTGGTTCCACCTGCCGTGTGTTTGTGTGAGGCAGAAAAGGTGAACGATGGTCTCTACATGCATGGTTCCCACCGTGAAGCAGGAGGAGGAGGTGTGATGGTGTGGGGGGCTTTGATGGTGACACTGTTGGGGATTTATTCAAAACTGAAGGCAGACTGAACCAGCATGGCTACCTCAGCATCCTGCAGCCACATGCCATCCCATCATTTATTCTTCAACAGGACAATGACCCCAAACACACCTCCAGGCTGTGTAAGGGCTCTGTGACCAAGAAGGAGAGTGATGGAGTGCTGCACCTGATGGCCTGGCCTCCACAGTCACCTGACCTAAACCCAGTGGAGACGGTTTGGGATGAAGGCAAAAGGACCAACAAGTGCTCAGCATCTCTGGGAACTCCTTCAAGACTGTTGGAAACCATTTCAGGTGATGACCTCAGAAACCATTAAATGAGAAGCTGTGTCCAAACCTTAGACTGGTAGTGTAAATGTGCATATGTGAGATCTTGCACCGACATATTAGACAACACTCAGCTTCATCATCACAACAGCAAACAAAGGAATACATTTTGTAGTAGACTTCCAGAGACTTGGTTCCCGGGAGAGTCAATGGTAGAGTTCAGTGAAGCTGTTCTGTTAGTGTGTGGTGAACAAAATTATTTAGTTCCCTATTTGTAATTGTCCATGATAGATATGTAGCAGATAGAGTCTAACACAGGGGTACTGGGGAGAGAGAGCGAACACCACACAGGGCCAGTTTACAATCAGCTGTTATCCTAAAATAAATGTCTTCAGACTCTTTGAAGAATCTAGTTTTAATGAAAAAGCATAAAAATGCAACATCCACACAGAAAGGTGGTTGGACACTCAGACCCTGTGAGGTAACAGTGTTAGTCCACTGCATCATCATGCTGCTGAAGGTGGGGTTTATAAAGTATGATCAGACCAGCTGTGTTTCAACACTAGGGGGAGTACTTGTTTTCCGTATCTCTGTCACAATGTTTCCCAACATATGATAACCCTGATGACAATTCAGCCATTTTCAGAGGACTCTATTGTATTGTGTCATTATTTGCTCTGTGTTATTGTTTCCTGGGATGCCCTCACACTGACCTCTTCCCCTGAGCTGTAGTGCAAATAGATGGTCCTCTGGTGCCTGGTGAGTTTATACCACTGCCTGCCGACAAAGATAAGAAATCATGCACCACAGGGTGAACATAGACCATCATCCATTTGAAATGAGGGGTGTTGTTCTCGACAAAAAGCTTGGAACAATGTCATTTAACTACTGCGACACAGTGAAAAGGTTGGGAAAATCCAGAAAGGGCGAAGGAAGGAGATGGATACACATGTGGTTTCTGAATTTGAGATGAAGTGAGCAACTCACGAATGCTGGGGCCTTTGATAAACCTCCACTGTCAGTATTTTCATCTGATGGTGATAAATTCTTCTGTTTCTGTGATGATGCATTCATGGTTCAGTCTCTGTATCGAGACTCCTGTACTTATTGCTCTCCTGTCCACCCCTACCTCAAAGCTCCCCAGACCCAAAGGAGGACCCAATTACATCAGCCAGAGTTTGATAAAACCAAGGCACAAAGTCATCCATCATAGCCACAGATTTCACATGATTTCCTCTGTTTTAACTGATGTGAAACCTTTGTAATCATGCCCCACAGAGTTAAGGTTAAAGTATATCTACTAAAGATTTTTACAAAATGCAAAGAAACAAAAAAAGAAGAGTTCACACACATTCTGTAAGTAAAAGCCATATAAGCAGTTCTGCGAGGTCTGAGCCATTCTCGGTGACAACCCTGACCCCTGAACACCCAAGAAAGGGAGGAACAGTGCTCTACAAAATAACCTCCAGCAGGCCACTGGTGTGAATATCTCTGATCAAACAATGAAGGTGGCCTGAGGGCCCAGCATCTTCTAGTGAGCCCTGTACTGTGGAACCTGATTGCATTTCACATAGAACACCAGAATTGTTAGGTCCTCCACTGGTGCCCTGTGTTTCACAGATGGCAGCAGGTTCGCTCTGAGCACAGGTCACAGACGTGAAGGGGACTGAAGACCCTGTGGATAACGTTATGCTGCCTGTAACATCATTTAGCATGACCAGTTTGGTGATGGGTCAGTGAGGTATATCCATGGAGGGATGCACAGACTTATACAGGCTAGGCAACCCTACGCTGGTTCCTCCTGGTGTACAATAATGTGTGGCCTTATGTGGAGTATATGAGCAGTTCATAAAGGATGAAGAATTGGATTTTGCATACCATCATATAAACTGCTGAGACCATTTTGAGTTGCTGTAATGACATTTTGGCAAAACAGATAGGCCTGCATGTTGATTTTTGGTCTGTGAATTCAGCCTTCTGTAGGTTGATAATTTTCCATCAAATAATGTGGCATACATTACCCAGTTAATATATCCAGAATGATTTTTCCCCACTGAGATCCTTGTATTTATGAAGCCTTGCTTTAATCTTTGAGCAGTGTAGCTTAACCCTTTCATGCATGACATCAGGACATGAGGATTTTTTTTCTTAAGTATTTTTATTCATCTTTAGGCATTAAAAAGATGAATAAAGATGAATAAAGTAGTGTTAAGGTTCAAAAGTTGGAGAAAAGGAGTACGGAGGGCTCACAAGCAAATAACAACTCTGGTCCGGAAGATGTGATCAAAGCAAAGATTTATTGATTACACGCGTGGAGTCCGACGCTGGGCAAAGTCAGCAATCGAACTGAACTCACGATGATTAAACAAAGGTTTTATATGGGTACAATAACAAAGCCCCCTCTTTTGCAAAAATAGACAAAGTACAGCTTACATCACTTAAACCACAAAATGTTCCTGCTAACTTTAACATAGTCTACAGAACATCACGTCTCATCTCCATCCCGGTGTCGCCCCACGTACGCTTCCTTATCTTCCCGTAGATCAGGTACACTTCCTGTAAGCATCTGACAATCTGCCGGCACAATTTGCAATTGCAGCAAAAACACATCTTGACTTCTTACCTACCAAAATAGATCTGTTATGGTGTGTGTGTGTGTGGATGTGAGTGTGTGTGTATGTGTGGGTGCCTGCTGTGTAGGCTATGTATGTGTCATGACCCCCGTCTGCACCTCTGCTCCTCACACTGCTCGTCTTAGCCAGACATCAGGCCTGTGCACCTACACAGCTGAACTCTGTGTGATTTCTAGGGTAAATGTCACACTCGAACCATGAAGGAAACTTACTCAAACTGAACTGAAACTTAAAACTTACTCAAAAGATATAAGGTATAAATGATAAAAACTTAAATCTTAACTCTAAAGAATATAAGTAATAAAAGATAAAAAATCACTCCAGGCGTATGTAAGCAGGTGTGTTACCATTCCTTTCAGAGCTCCTGTCCTCACCGTGTATTGGCTGATCCTTAACGCCTGCCAAGAGTTTCTGACCTTCACTTGACCAGGAGCCACAGCTCTTTAATAAGCTCAAATGCAATCATGTGTAAAAGATTAAAATCATTTTCATAACAAAAGTTCTCTCTTCTCAGATGTACCAATATGTTTGCTCGTCTCTACTACAGTTCAATCATTGAAAATTACACTGATCAGCATACTTTGTAGAAATTACAGATTACATCATGGCAAAAGCATTTTTTCAGACCCCTCAGTAGTTAAGAAAAAATCCTGATTGAGGTTGTCATAATTCATGTATGACAGGGTTAAATAACAATAATTACAATGAAACGCGTCATACATCTATAGTAACATTAAACAGCCAGTGGGTGGCAGGCTGTGGAGTGACACATCAGTGTCCAATGTAGTGGTTTATGTGCAAGGATACCATCAACACTGACACAAATACAAGGAAACAGCCTTTGAATAGCTGTCCACTGTAGTGACCACTGTGTGTGAAAGGGTTAATAGATAATCCACAAGATCACAACAATTCAATAAAATCCTAATAATTCATTCATTCATTCACTCCAGTTCTGGGCAGTGGAGGTGTTGGAGCCTTATCCAGCTGTATAGAAGGAGAAGGGTGCTAACAAACTCACAGAAATAGATCAAATATACAAATATAGTCATGTAAAAAAGAAAAATGGATGTTACCTGGTTTGTAATCCTTTGAAAAAACTCAGCAGTGCTTTAATGTTTCTGGGCTACATCTGAATCTGTTGTTTCAGGACTGGCTGTCATATCACTGAATGACTGGATAACTATGTGGTGAAGCAGTTATATAGCTGGTCAATGTTTGTGTGGTACGTCAGATATACACTATTTATGTTTTTGTTTCTATCACAGTGTAAATACTGAACTGACACAGACCTGACTCCTCATTTATTTTGTACAAAGCAATCGCTCCCTCAGACACAAGCGAGGTGTGAATTTTCCTCAAAACACTGAGCTTTGATCTGTTGATGTGGGCCAACTCATCTGCATTTCCCTGCTCCGTGTCTGTTGTTGTGGGTCTCTGGTGCCGAGCTCTACAGAGCAAGTGGGTGTGGGAGACTAATTGAGTGTCGGAACTATGTGAATAAAGCCACTCTGGTAATAGTCTGGCTCAGCAGCAAATGGGAGTGATAAGTAGTGCCAAGTTGATATGGCATCAAAAAGAGGAGTTTTCTCCCTCTTTGCTGCAATCACTCTTTCCTTTCTCTGGCTGTCTGCAGTAGGGCTCAGATAATGTTCCTAGGAAGAGGAATGCACTCTCAGCCCTTAATGTTGATAACAGCATCATCTTTTGCCACTGAATGGGCAGTGGGATGGGCTGGGGGGGGGGGGTGTACATTAGGAAGTCAGTGGCAAGCAGTGCAGTATGTGAGGCACCCTGTGCATCTGCAGTACCTGAAGAGAACAAGTGTATACTGTATCTCTGAATATATACGTTTACACACGTTTTAATGCTCTGATTATTTTCCTCCAGTTATTATGCTAAAGCACCTCACTGTAACTGTACTGAGCGTCCAAGTTAATTACTGTGGTATATTATTAATGTAATCTTTACTCAAATAACCCTGGACAGTGTCTGAATTCATTTTTTACTATTGTTTTTGTTTTTCAGTTAATCGTCTAACAACAGTGAATACACCTCTCAGGTGAATACTTGAACCGCCACTAAACTGTTTAACTGCTTAACACAGTAAAGCTTTTAGGATTTAAAGGGAGATAAAATTCTCTCAAAGTTGGTTTAAATCAGGGAACAGAAGACAGACTATCATCAGATAGTCAGAGACACAGTTTCAAATGAATGACATTGTTTTATGCTCAAAGTACAACAGAACTAACGCTAACCATAGCAAGAGGATATTTATTTTCAGCTTGCTCTGATGCCTCCATGTGACACAAACTAACTAAATATGAATTTATACATAAGCTCAGACCTGCTGAGGTCTTTGTAGTGGCCACAGATCGCTTACCAACGTCCCTTGGTCTTAATCGAGTCTATCCAAGAGGTCCTTCATGTGTTGACCATAGGCCCTCTGTCTGGCACAGTACACTTTCAGCAGTGGAGGAAAATAGTCATGAGTCATGAGAGGGACTCCTTCACAAAAGTCAAAACCACCAGATAGACAGAGCAACAGCTGTACCATCGACTCTACGCCCTCCATTGTTGTGTTATGTTTGTGTCGCGGGGCTTTTAGCTGCTATAGTGACACCACGCCCATTGAGGTGGTACTCAGTTGTAATGGAAAATGTAATAAACTGAACAGAGTCAAGTCGAGTAGGTACTAGTGGAAAGATGTTATAAATGTCCCAGCAGGTCCTGACACAGGAGGAATACAAATCTGTAAAAACAAAAGCATAAAAATATTTAATGACTAATTGGAATATTCTCTCCAATGATAATAAACAACCGAATCAACATTAATGAAATGATGAGTATGAAATGTAAAAATCTGTCTCGCCTGTTCTTCAGGGGACAGGCCATGTCTCCTGGATTTCAGAGACCGCAGTCTCCATCTCGACAATCTCCTTCCTCCTGAGGGGGAACATGAGATCCATCTTTTATCTGATGAAATGCATGTCTTTTCCTCCTTCTTTCATTGCGCCAATCAAGATGCATCTTTGGCCTTTCAATGCTTCATCATCATTTATTTCAGGATCTGCATCTTCATCCCTCAGCCTTTTTCTGTTTTACATGGACCTCATTATAGCCAGCTTGGTGCAGCTTTGATTGGTAGTTTCCCAGCTTGTATTTCATGCTTGTTGTCCAGTGATCATATGCTGTAGGCTCCCTAAGGCAGGGATGTTTCTATTTCATGTCTGTCAGGGTAGCCTTTTATGAAAATATCTCTTGTGCCAGCCTGTCTAGAATTTCCATTTTCATGTCTCTCGTTACATTTAGACCTTTTCCAGTTTTCTTATACACATCATTGTGCTCAGCTTTAACTCAACATCATATGAGAAAGGGGTGTAGAGGCCGCCGAACTGATGCTGGCTGCTGTGACCGATCAGCAGGTCATTTTAGCCTTTTTGGCCAGGGTGAAGGGAGCATCTGCCATCAAACAAGAAGACAGCTGCATGTAACTACCACGGTGTTTGCTAGTTCACCTTACATGCATTAATGTAATAATGTGGTTAGTACTCAACGTAAATTACACACGAACAACATGAAGCTACTCACGCAGAGGAGAACGGCTGCTGCTGCCATCATCATCCTCATCATTCTGCTACGCTGGCAGGGCTAGGGGCCAGGACTCTACTCTTCGGGTTTTTGGGGGATGTTGCTAACTCCGGGTCCGATAACAGGCACCACACCCGCAGTAGATGTGCACGGTGTCAAACACGGCGCATTTCTCGGCTTTAAAAGAAAACGTTATGCGTCGCCAGGTGTTCCATCAGATTTGAGGTGTTACCTCCTTTGACAGTATCACAGTATCAGCTTAAAGCACTTGTTGCAGGCTGCTGAGTTTGCATCTTTTGCTGTGAAGTACAGCCAGACTTTTGACCGCTTCGCCTTGGGCATTTTTAATCTGTAGCTCTGCTCTAAAAGAACGTACGTACCTGGCCCCGCCTACTACGCTTGCAAAGGTAAAATGATTGGCTAGAATTGGCTCAGGAAAAATAAAGCACCGAAATGTGCGCTGCTTTTCGGTCTGGTTACTACCGTTTATGTCAGAACCCATCCCTACATATATGTAACCCTTATCAGTTCATATATGACATGTTCAAATGGAACGGATATAATTGTATCGCGGACCACCTCTGCTATATGCAGAATCTCTAGTTAGTGTTCGTGCCGTGCGATACTGCAAACTTTAGTATCGATCCAATAAAAAGTAAATTAAGAGCAGTATTGCTGACACTGATACCAATATGGATACTTTTAACGTAAAAAGGGAGCTTATGTAGGGGAGAGCAGTGTGCTGTGATTTATGAGCTGAATCATCGTGAACTGGCCAAATTCCGAACATATTTTAATGAACAAAACCATAACAGTGTTGTAAATTTAACTACCCAAAATAATTAGTTAACACCATCTTCTTATATAGTCATACTTTGTGTTTTTAGAGACCTGGAATGTAAATGTGCCTGTCTTTAGATACTTTGGGTCAGCTTCTGTTGTTTAAGTGTGCTATAAATATATATATAAATATAGATAATAAAATGTATTTAACACAGTTCAGTGGGGTGAGGTTAACTGGTGATTCTAAATTGCACTTAGGTGTGAATGTTAATGTCTCTGTCTGCTAACCCTGCCAGAGACTGATGACCTGTCCAGGCTGTACCCTGCCCCTCGCCCTAAGCTCCGATGGACTCCTCTGGCCCCATGTGACCCTGAATTGCGGAAGAGAATGGATAGATCGATGAACAGTTGGATACATACTGGCTTTTGAGGATAAAAACAAAGTATCAATCCAACTGTGTTAGTATCAATCTGATACTGATACCAGTATCAATACTATCGATCGATCTGCCAACCTGTAGCTAGCGTAGTTCCACTCGCATAAGGTTTGGGAGAAAATTAAGAAGGGGAAAAGGTTTCCCTTTTATTTATTTGTAATTTTAGCTGAAGGACTCAGAACACCAGTAACAGAAAAACGTTAGTGCTGAATGCCTGTGTGGAATTTTATAAGTCCTCATTTATACAAACAAGTGGTACATACTAGGTGCTATAAAGAATCTACGGTAACCACTCTACAACCCAGCATGACAGCCCAGACTAACAGCAGCCGCCTTTTTTTCGTACATAATGATTTCTTAAATTCAGAATTTCTAAATAAACGTGACCTTCAGATGTTAAAGTTGAAGATGAACTCTTTGGGTTAAAGCACCACCTAAAGGCTCTCGTCATGTGGTGAACGGTGTCAGTCACTCCGTCACGCGGGGTTAGACCCGGTGCTGCCATGTTGCGGCAGTGCGGCGCAGCTGCGCGCCATCAGGTCGGGTGCAGCAGCCTTTGGCAGAAGGACTTCACTTCCTCCACTCTTCCCTGCTCGGCTGCGTTCAGGCAAAGGTGCCGTGGCTGAGGGCGGGGGAAAAAAGAAAATTAAAAAATAGGATGCCCATTTGTACTAAACACACCGAGAGCAGCTGCGCGACGGGGGTAAGTTTCTCTATGAGAAATTCTAAACATTGGTGCGAAGAGCTATTGAAAAGTTCTGAGCAATATGCTGCTGTTAATTATTCTGTTAAGTGGGTCACAGAGGGACCGTGATTTCTTGTGACCGGGCACCTGACCGGTTTGTTTTGGCGCCGCCGGGAAGTGATGGATCCGGACACTTGGTCACATTGTGCGTCGCGGCATCCCTGAAATTTTAGATTTAAAATTTTTAAAAATAATGTAATATTTGAGGTGGTCTGGTGGTCAACAGCGGTGCACTGGTGGAGATGGTTTGTACAGTAATGATGATGTTGATGTTCATGGGGATGACCATGATGGCATTTACCTGTTGCAGCCCACTCCTGACTGTGAAACGGTCCATCAGGGGAAGTGCAGGTTTGCATCACCTCATGATGTGATGTGCAGCATCACTCCCACCCAGCATGCCCATTCATTCATTCAGAGTGCTTTCAAGCCAAGAATTTAATTCTGATTTCAACAAAAAGAAAAAAGAAAGCCCTGGATAAATGTATTTATTCATACATTTGTCTTGAAAACAGTCACAACAATATCATAACTTCATTTCTTAACACTGAGTGTGTCTGCTCTCATCCCCCATCCCCTCCTCATGGGAGCAGGTGGGGGTATGAGGACATAGTTGTAAGCTCTCGGTACCTGAGAGTCAAAGAGAGGCTCCTCTCCTCCTGCAGGGTTTGGAGGCGCTTCTCAATGTGAAAGCTCATTTCCCATGCTTTTCATGCCTGGAGTTTAAACCCTTTGATGTTTTCTAATGCTGAAATCGCTCTCCAGTATGTCAATGTTCTCAGACTGACTTATGAATCTTTTAATTAACCCACTTGTATGCGCACAGCAGCATTGTCCTCTGTGAAATGCCATCGAGGGGGTGGGGAGCCATGACAGAATGGCATGCTGTCAGTGGGAATTTCAAAGTCAATGGCAGTTTTAGCTTTAAATGATGGTTGGTTTGATAGTGCCTCCGACTTATTACCACCAGAAAAAAAAAACAACTCCTTTATACAGTACAGCAGTGAAGCTGGTGATTAAGACTTCAGCTACACGATGCAATATTAATGACTTTGGAAGATATCAAAGGATAACATCAGCGGCGCAATAGCCTGGAGTAAGCCTGCATTAATAATGTGCTTAATTCCATCAGCAATGTTTCTTCAGCGCCTTTATGTTGAGCCCTGTGCCAAAATGAAAGATCTTTAATTATTCCATACATTTTAATTTGACTCAAATGTGCATCTCCTATTCCTCATTGAACTTTTCCTTCTATAACTCCATCACATGGATCATGGATTTTTCAAATGTGACTTTTTCTTCATGGATGACACGAGTCATATTGTTATGCACCGTGTGCCTTAACTATATATGAATCAGAATACTTTAATGATCCCTAAGGAAATGATGTAAAAGCTGCATATAAAATGTGATTGGTCATGTGATTACCAGTAACAGTCAGCAGATGGCAAAATGCTCTCAGGGATCGGAGGCGGTCTGTTAGGGTGCTATGTGACATTCTGAAGTGTGACTTGCTCCACTCCACAGAAGTGCCGGCTGAGTTTCAGAGAAGCAGCTGCTGCTTCGCCTCGCTTCTCTTTCTTAGTTCTGTTGAATTCTTGTAACACTAAACTCAGGTGTCTTCAGTGAAATGCATTCAGCCTTATGACATGAGAGGTTCTTGGTTAGTTGAGTAGTTAAACTGAAGAATTCAGAGGTTGCAAAATTCTGCTCTTAATAATTACAAGTAATGATACTTGCGTTAAGTAATACTCTGATAAAAGTAAAACTGCTGATTCAACTTTTTTATTCAAATAAAAGGAAAAAAGTAAGAAATTAAAAAGTCATTCTTTTTGCTATATTAATTTAACAAAAAAGTGGGTCTTGGCAGGTAGGGGAACCCTGAAATTGGCTGTAGTATGTCTGCGTGCCAAACATAATCACAACTTGCAATAATTTCTATCGAGCGATCCAGCAGGTTTTCTTTGTGTACAGGCTTTGATCATCCGACCTCTGCTGCTGCTCTGAGGTTTACTGCTTCTTATGGATTTACACAATGACTTAAACCAGATGTAAACAGATGTTTCCCAGCTAAGCTATCTTGGCTGATTTTCATCCTATATTGTCTTTATACTAGATGGTATATAATTACTATAACGGTTAAAATCAGTGCTATCCACTTAAATTCAAATGAATCTGTTACGATGCAACCAAACTGACCATAAACACCACAGCCACTGTGTACCAGTGCATCATAGACTTTTACTGTGAAGTCATCAAAGGAAGTCACGCTAACTTGTTTATCCTGCACTAAACTCCCACGTATTTTCATGCAACATTTGAATAACAGAAACTTTGTATATCTAATTTTTCTGGGATGTTTCATAAATGCAAAACATGCCTTCACATCATATACAAATCCAGTATGTGATTGAAAAAAGGACATTAAATGAAGCTTTAAATATTCAGTTTATCAGATGGCACTGAGCAGTCCTATCTTTCAATATAACCACTCTTCTTCCGTCCTTATCTTCAGTCTCTGAATGAAGTTATCTCACAATCTTTTCTCTTGCTGGAAAATATTCCAGCTATGCCTTTAGCTAGCAGACATACTATTGTGACACACAACCCTTAGTATGGAAGTCTAGGAGGCACAGTCTATATTTACGTTATACACAAAATGTATCAAATAAATATAGCAATCCACTACTTAAAACTTCTCTTCTGTTTATCCCTGTCAGGGTCACCGGGGTGGGGGGGGGGTGGAGCCTATCCAAGCTGTTATAGGGCAATAGGCAGGGTACACTGTGGACAGGTCGCCAGTCTGTCGCAACCATGGCCACCTATGGCCAATTTAGTGTTATTAATTAACATATCCCCACCGCATATCTTTGGACTGTGGGAGGAAGCTGGAAAAACCCACAGAGATATGGGGAGAACATGCAAACTCCACACCGAAAGACCCCCGGCAAGGTGGTGGAATCAAACTCAGGACCATCTTGCTGTGAGGCAACAGTGTTAACCACAATGCCGCCAGATCGTTTTTTTGTTTTCACAAGTTCAGTGTTTCACACTTGACTTAAACAGAAAGGAAGCTGTAGACTTCAGGGTCTCCAAGGCCAAAACAAATATTCCCCATCCTGTCTAAAAAATAAAAACAATTCTTATCTAAAAACACAAAACTACAATGTCTAAACTTGCTGGCTGGCCACAAAACAGGAAGAAAATGGCAGAGATGGCCTACCAAACTTTACTTTTAAAACAGAATATCCTAACAAAGTTCACCAAAACAGAAACATCTAAGTACAGACTTACTCAGACACTGGGTACACAGGATTACGTTTCATATCTGCACCAAACAGGCTGTTTTGGTTCCCTCCAGCCTCAGTACAGCTCTATAAATGTTGCATCATTTTCTTTTTGTTTTAGCCTCTTTCAGCTCTTTGTATGAGATAAGCTGTGAATGTCTTTACTTTGTTAAGGTTCCCTCTGTTTAGGCTCACATCAGTTTGGTGTTTAAAGGCAATGATGTCAAATTAAGACTGAAATGGTGTGCAATCCTGGAGTCCTGCTCTAGAAAAAATAAACTCCAAACACACAAACAAATACCATGACATGCGGTCATGGTATTTGTTTGCCAGTTGGTCATAATTTCTTACAGTATAGAATTCTCTGTTATTCAACATTTACAGTTTTACCTACTAAATTTGCATTTGTGTGTTTTTGTTTTTTAAAAAAGAGAGATTTGTAGAAATGTACTTGTTTCTATCGTCTGGGTTAACATGGGCTGGTGACAGGTGTGTTACAGCATGTTTACACTGAAGGATTATGCTGGAGATGAACCAGTTCAGTTTTTTCTGCTCTGATCCAGTACCAGTTTCTGCTGATACCTGATCAATATCAAACTTATGTTAATTAGCTGTTATCCTTGCTGTGAGGAAGTGACTTGGAATCATTCTTTTACCTGTAAGACAATATCAGGGTTGACGTAAGCAGCTTTGCTAGCTTTGTAAAATAAAAAGTAAAGAATAAATATAACCAGGAATATAATTGTACTCGGTTTATGTCAGGTCTGAGGCAATGAGCGGACCCAAACGCAGGACGTTACAGTGGCAAACAGTGAACAACGATGTGCAAATCCCAGCACTGTGGCTCCCGTGGCGTTTTCTCCCAAATCCCGCACAGGGCTCGTGTCCGTGGTGTGCATTGTGTAACAGCAACTTCCAGTCTGTACAGTGGCTCCGCTCCCGTGACAAACTCCGAGTGAAGAAACACACATTAGTTCATATGGCAATCCAAACACACACAAAGTTTTCACAAACGATCCACGGCTATACTGATGAGTAAACTCAACGACCCAGCGTCGACTGAAGCTCAGCCACACAATTAAATACGGAGGTTGCTGATAAAGGCAATCAGCTCCAGCTACCAAACAGGCTGGCGGTGCCCGATGAGCTCCACCATCGGGCATCGCCAGCCTGTTTGGTAGCCGGTCCAAACCATACAGTGATGGATAAGCAGAAAACAGACTGGATTATTGCAGAGTAGAAGTGGATCAACAGCTCCTGAGGCAGGTTGAACTTCCTGCTTTGACACAGGAAGTATATGCTCTGCTGGGCCTTTTTGGTTATTGTGTCTATATTGGTTGAACACATCAGATCCTGGTTGACTGTTGAAGGTTTCCACAGCAGACACAGTGCTGTTGAGTAAGGTGAGGTATCCTTTTAAATTACTTTCAGCTGGATCTGGAGCTATTCTGAAAACCCCCAATTAAAATGTTTAACAAATTAAAATAATAAAGTAGCCATCACCTCCCTGGCTGTCAACAAATGATATAGAAGCAGACTAGTCAGTCTTAAAGCTACAATAAGCTAAAAATCTATAGTGATCTAGAGAACAGATAAAAAGCAGACACATAACAATTTGCACTTTTGCTATGTTTCGGGGAAAATGTGTTTTATCATGAAATTAACTCTTTATCTCCTTTTAACCGCAGCAACGCAACACTGGACAGTTAACTCGTTTTTCATTCTAACCTATACGGCAGGGCTGAACTGGGACAAAAAATCGGCCCGGGCATTTTGACTAGAGACCGGCCCACCAGGTATTATAGGAAAAGCCATAAAGCCTTTGAATGAAAACAAATGCTGTTGTGACAGTGATGTACACTGGTGTTGGTATATGTATGATTTCTATACATTTTACATCAGATAAAAATTTTGGTTGTAAGATTCAGATAATTATTTAATAACAGCGAGACAATTTAAATGAGAATAAGTAAGAAAAGTATTTCCTTGTGCCCCCCTTTCCCTGTTAATGCCCTACCTGGCCCCCTGGCAAAACTTTCCTAGACCCCCCCCCTGCACAGTTACCAGCTGTCAGCTACGTAGAAAAGGATGCTGGTGTTATTTGTCTCTCAGAAACAGTTCATAACTTCCCTTCAACTCATTCGTGTCACCTAAAAGGTAAACCTGTTTCTCCATCACCTGTTCAGCTCTGATGATTCAGTAAGGACATCTCCTGGTTTCATCTTCATGTTTCCCTCTCACCACATATCCAAACCGACATCATGACCAGCAGCTTTACAGCTGTGGCTCCAGCAAACATCAGCTGATACTAGAAATTAATATTAAATAAATTCTAACAACAGCTGATCAAGCTTAAAGGTGCTGCTGTTGTTTAGCACGACATCCGCTGGTTTCCTCTTTCTGGTGCAAAGTGGGAGTTAACAAACAAGAGAGAAAAGCCGATCAGCTGATCATTGATCAGTTTCATGATTGAAGTAGCAACAGGAGAGGGAGGGGAGAGAATGAGAGAAGAAGAGGCAGCTGCAGCGTAATAACAGAAAAACTCAGCTTTGTGTCTTTTTTTCATTCTAGCTGAAGTCCGGGACAAACTGTGTTCCTTTTCAGCTCAATACGAAATGCGTAATATTTTCTCTGAATACGGGATGATTCCGTTTTTTACGGGACGGTTGGCAACTCTACTAACTAACCTTATGAATAAAATAAAGTTCACTATCAGTAACATCATAGCACCCACCCAGCTGTATAGAAACTCCGTCATGCTAGCTAGTACGCAGTACGAGTTATTGTAACTGACTGTAAAAAGTCAGCACAAGGAAAATAAACTCCACCTAAACTTGGTTTATATCTGACCCAGATAGACTGCAGGTCATAACTTCTTACCTGAAGTTCAGTTCACCTGACACTCGGACCGGCGACCGCCTCGGGTCTCTCCTCCTCCTGCCTACCCTTCCCTCATCCACCTGCTGGCCTCTGTGGAAGCTCCGCCATAGCCACCACCAAACAACTGAGTTATTTTTTCATTTTACACATCGGCCAGCATCTGGCCAGTCCACCGCCTTTCATTGTTTATACTGTTACCAAAAAAAAAAAAAAAAAATCATCGACCCACTGGGCAAATGCCCAGTATGCCCAATGGCCAGTCCAGCTATGCTATACGGTCTTCAATAGACAATATAGGAAAATATTAACATTACTGTAAAAGACAATGTCAGACACTGCTATTACTACAATTTTTATCTTAAGGGATTCTATGATGAAATTTAGAGGTCTAAGGCTCGACACAAAGACAGAAAGGTAAACAAACACGGAGACAAGACTGACTTAGAATGCATGAGAAACACAGGGGAGGCATTTTAACAGAAACAAGAGATGGAATATAAGGAAACTAAAATCTAGATAACAAAACTAAGAAGACTTGAGAAAACAAATATGGCACACAGAGGAAACCAAATTACACTGTGACCCCAAACCAACAAAGTGTCCTAAAACAAAGATATTAAAAAAAAATCATAGATTCATTTAATAAGAAGATCTCAGTTTGGAAGAATTTAACATGTTTTATTGAGGTCTTGATGGTGGTGGTGACGATAAGGCTTGGATGGAGCTCTAAGGGAAAGACTGAAGGGGAGAAAGACGAAACATTTGTAAACTAATCTGAGTGGACGCTGACTGGCTGAAATAAGGTGGGCAAGAAGGTGACTGGACTAGAGTAATGATATCAATATTGTGTTGGACATCGTGGGAAAGTGGTAATGGTGTAACGAACAGACGAGCAGCTGAACACCTAAGAAAGCAGCAGTGATTACAGATTTTCCTTACTGAACTTACGCAAAAGCTTCATTTATATACCGTATTTTCCGCACTATAAGTCGCACTTAAAATCCTTTAGTTTTCTCAAAAATTGACAGTGTGCCTGATTATCCGGTATGCCTTGTAGCTCCCGTCAGCCACCACGCGGACAAGTTCTTGTTTACAGATGATTTATTCAATGGTTGACGACAAGATCACTCAGCGTCGTCATCATCATCATCATCGTGAGAACTACCCAAACAAAACAATTACAATCAGCAACATGTTTACAATAACACTCTTATCACAGTAAACCCAAACAAAGGTATAGACACATAAATGCCTTTTTATGGCACTTTCACTGCACTTTCATTGAAACTCAAATTAACAGAGGCACCCTGAACACACCTCATTGCCTGCTGTAGCCAAACGGGAGAAAGTCCGTTCCTTATATGTTCTTTAAAACTTAAGTCCAGTTTAAAGGCAGTAGGACAATGCAGCAGAACTCACAGAGCGCCATGCTTCACTGCTCTTGTGTCACCACAAACTCAGTCCATGCTGCACATTACGTCCGCTACCGCCAATTACAAAACAAAGTTTCACGGTTAAAGGAAACTTACAAATATAAACACAAGGAAAAACATTGGAATACTTCACTGTTAGTTACATGCCTTATGTATGAATTCTGGTTGTGCTTACTGACCTCGAAACGATTTTATGTGGTACACAGCGCTCAAAAATCTGCCAAAAATGTTTTAGTACGACTTTGCTAAGCTACGAAGCCGCACCACTTGATGGATTTTTGGAGCATTACAGCTACCGTAGTCAGGAGCCTCGAGGAGTAATCTGGGTCCAAAACTCCGTCCGCTTCAGGTCCCAAAGTCAAACGAACACTGCAGCATCACTGAGAGTTAAAAACTGTCTAAATTCTTTCATCTTTAATAAAACGATCAGCATTGCTGCTTTACCAGGTGTAACAATTAAGTTTAACATCCAGGCATCCATGAAAACAGGATTCATTAAATTTAACAGAGTTAGAAGTTAGCAGGAAGTTAGCTTGCTTGTTTCCACCTAAACATGATATAGCATGTTCTGACTGAGAGATTTCTGAAAAATTCAAACGTACAGCTCTGCTATCACTTCCAACATAAATGAAGACAGGAAACTAAACAGCAGTGACGTTTGTAGGGTTACTGAAGTTGGGCTAGCTGGTATATAATGACGTGCTACGTGACTGCTAGCGACACAGCTTTGTTAGCATAAGAAACACAGTGAAGCTGGAGGATGAACGCTAACTTTAAAAAAAAAAAAAAGTTAACGTGAGGGTTCCTGATGGTTAGGGACAAATGCAATCTCATGGCAGGATGCTGCAAACGGACCAAACTTCAGTCAGGAGAACAGCTGAGATAATCCATCCACAATACCAGGTTAGTCATTAATATACTGCAACAACATGGGAATAGAGCAGCTGTGATAGAATACAGCATTAATGAATCAATGGTACAGAAGTGGAGGAAGCAAGAAGAATGAGTTGAATAAAGTTGGACTTATCTGACTGTTTTGTTTCGCTTAATGCGCCTTATAATCTGGTGCAGTTTATGGTCCGAAAAATACGGTAACATTTGACAACATAAATGTTAAAAGGCTGGACTTTTAACACCCTAAAACACGGGAGAAAAGAAAACATGAAAGAATGTGTTTTCTTTTTACTTTGCAATAACGAGCTCGGGAGAAGCTCTATTAAAATGATGACATCAATCCTTCTAGAAACAAAGCACTTCCAGTGATTGGCTGTGCCAAGTCTTCCTTTTAAACACATTTAAGTTTAAGTATTTGTTTATGGACACAGAGAAATTATTAAATTTCAGCTTAGCTTTAGGCTCTAAGTTAACCATTACAAATAAACACACACAGAGATTGTGGTATTCTCTGATTTTAACACCCATATGTTTAAAAAATGTGAAAATGAGACACAACACATACATAATTCCCTACATAAGTGATGTCAACACAGCATCAGTCCACATAACTATTTTAGATGCATAATGTGCTAATGTACAGTATAGTAAGACTTAGGACTGGGCGATATATCAAGTTTTTAAATATATCGATATATTTTTATATGAGATATAAGATGTGATCTATCGATCTATCTATAATCTATCGTTTATATCAATATAGTCTATGTTACGTTATAATTATACTTGTGGAGCTGCAAGTTTGCCTCTCTTTCGTCCACTTTTGTCTCTATGGAACGTTACTCTGCCTCGCCTCTCCTTCACTGAACACAACTCCCCCTCCCCCATCGCTTCACCTGCAGGCAGCGACAAGATGGACACGGCAGCTATCAAAGAGGAGCTGGTCAGACAAAAGAAAACATTTGGAGATTACTAGTTTACTGCTGGTAGCGTTAATCTCGTTAAAATGACGTTAACGCCATAACTGCATTAACGCGGCAAATCTCCGTTAACGAGTTACCGCAGATTGCCCTATGGGTCGGGCTGGACAGCATCAACGCGTTAATGGGCTAACCGCGCTAACCCGTTGACGCCATGCAGCGCCTAAAATCCTTTCATTTTCTCAAAAATCGACAGTATGCCTTATATATGAATTCTGGTTGTGCTTGATGACCGCCAACCGATTTTTTGTGATACACAGCGCTCAGCAATCTGTCAAAAAATGTTTTAGTCCGACTTTGCTAAGCTACGGAGCTGCACCGCTTGATGGATTTTTGGGTGCATTACGGCTACCGAGGAGCCTCGCGGAGTGATACGTACTGCGCTTCAAGGTAATATTACTGTACTGTGTGTGTATAAGGACCATAAATGGCTCCTGTTCAGAGACATGGTTACGAAGCGGATTTCAAACACCAGGCTGTCAGTCACGCAGTAGAAGTTGGGAACAGAGCAGCTGTGAAATCTGTCTTTGTTATTATGCTCAGCGTCTGTTAGTTTACATTTTGACTGCACAATTGTGAGCTTTTTGTTATGCACAAAAACAACATAGTTTTCTTTTATTTATAGAGCATCATTATTTAATAAATGCTGATAATATATTTCTGAGTATTTTTCTCATGTACATCTATGCTGTATGTTAATAAAAGTGCCTGTGTGACATCTGGGACACAGCTTTGACTAAGAACTCTCTTTTTGTTCTTACTTTATGGCTTTAAAAAAATATTGAGATATATATCTTATATCGCCATCCAGCTAAAAAATATCGAGATATGAATTGTGGGTCATATCGCCCAGTCCTAGTAAGACTGTTTTTATGCAAAATATTTACCTTTAAATGTAAAAATCATTCTTAATAAGGATATCACAAATATCGCTCTCACTGTTAGATTATAAGTTATGACATAATTAAACATGCATGGCAAGGGAAAGCAGTAATTACAATCCATGTAATGTAGAGAGTCGGGATGCGGATAGGTCAGAGAAAAAGAAGACAAGATTATATGGAAGCCTTTGATGCCGTGTCTGGCTATGGGAATCCTCGGGTGCCTTCCGGGAAAGAGCCTCTCACACAACATCAATAATGAATGAAAGATATCTTGTTCAGTGGAAGACTGAACTTAACTGGCATACTGATTTGCTACTGTGAACCTTATGTAAAAATTGCATCAGTGTGTTTGTTACGCTTCATTAGCTAGATAAGAAGCTGTCACTGATGACTGTGAATGCAGATGGGATGTTGAAACAGGAATCAAGAAAAAAAGACGACTTTCTGCATCATTCCATTGTTTTGACTGGTTTCTTAACTGTTGAGGTGTTCACCTCACTTGTATAATACATAATAATAATGATGTCTATATGGGGAAGTGTACTATTGTACCAGCTATTTATACTATTCGACAAGCTGCTGTGTAACTGGATGGTAGACTGTTTAAATTCGAAAAAGTCTCTACAGCAACAACCTGCATGGCACAAATTGATTATGTGGAGTAAAGCATGTGCACATCAGTTATTTATTTAAGAATAGTATTAATTTACTATTACTAAGTTAATACTATTCTTAAATGCTATTAAGTTATTACTAACTCACAACTGCATATAAGTAATTCAACTGTAGAAATGATCTCCCAGACTTAACAGACAGGATCTTGTACACATACATTTTTATAGATTCATACATATACATGGCCACATAAAAAAAAATCCCCCTCTCACCCCTGTGGGCGGTCAATCCTTCAAGCTCAGGTGCTCTACCAGAGGTCTGGGAGCTTGAGGGTCCTGCGCAGTATCTTAGCTGTTCCTAGGACTGTGCTCTTCTGGACAGAGATCTCCGATGTTGTTCCCGGGATCCACTGGAGCCACTCGCCTAGCTTGGGAGTCACCGCACCTAGTGCTCCAATTACCACTGGGACTACTGTTACCTTCACCCTCCACATCCTCTCGAGCTCTTCTTTGAGCCCTTGGTATTTCCTGAGCTTCTTGTGTTCCTTCTTTCTGATGTTACTGTCATTGGGAATCGCTACATTTATCACTATGGCCGTCTTCTTCTGTTTGTCTACCACCACTATGTCCGGTTGGTTAGCCACCACCATTTTGTCCGTCTGTATTAGAGATGGACCAATCCGATATTACGTATCGGTATCGGTCAGATACTGACGTAAATTACTGGATCTGATATCGGAGAGAAATAAAAAATGTAATCAGATCCATTAAATATCAAAAAAGCACCTCACAAAACTTGCGACACGGCGTAACTCGGCTCATAACCGTAGCATGTCGGAGCAGTGTGCTCACCTGATAGAGCGGCTGTGTGTATTTGTAGCCTCGCTAGCAAACCGGCATTTCATCTCCGAGGAAGTTATCCCAGAGAGAAGTAAAGCAAGTGTGTAAGTTCATCTCTGAATGTTTGTAAAGCGTTCCCACGTTTAGCTTAACAACCGATATATGGAGCGACTGCCTCTCTCTCTCTCCCTCCCTCTCCTGCTGCTACTTCAATCATGAAACTGATCAATGATCAGCTGATCGGCTTTTCTGTCGCGAGTCCGTCTCTCTTCTTTGTTTTTGGCCCACTTTGCACCAGAAAGAGGAAACCAGCGGCAGAACAACAGCAGCACATTTAAGCTTGATAAGCTGTTGTTAGAATGTATTTAATATTACTTTCTAGACCAGGATCCTTTTCTAAGTAGCTGACGGCTGGTAACTGTGCAGGGGCGGATCTAGCAAAGTTTAGCCAGGGGGGCCGATAGGGCATGAACAGGGAAAAGGGGGCACAGAGACATACTTTTCTTTCTTATTCTCATTTAAAATGTCTCGCTTTTAATAAATAATTATCTGAATCGTACACCCAAAGTTTTAATCTTATGTAAAATATATAGAAGTCCATTACTGTATATAGTAACTATAAAGTCTAATATACCCTAGTAAGCTATAGTCAAAGGAGTTTGCAAAGAAAAGCGTCTGGACTTCTTTAAGTTGCTTGAAGACGTTTCACCTCTCATCCGAGAAGCTTCTTCAGTTGTAAGGTCAAATGGCCGAGAGTCCCAGATTTAAACCCAGTGGGAGTATCCCCCCAAAGAGGGACAAAGGACCCCCTGGTGATCCTCTAATCACATGAGCCAAGGTGTGAAAGCGGGTGTGGGACCTAATCAGCCAGGGTTTCGGGTGAGCCCATTGTGAAACCTGGCCCCACCTTGTCATGTGAATTCCTGAGGTCAGATGGCCCAGGATGTGAGTGGGCGTTAAGGCATCTGGGGAGGGAACTCAAAACTGGATTATAGATGGCAGACAGTTGGTGTCGTAAACCACCGCCTCTGTTCAAAGATGGTCGCTCACAGTGGACATAGATGGCCTCTTTCACTCCTCTTTCAAACCATCTGTCTCTCTGTCCAAAATGTGAACATTGGCATCCTCGAAAGAGTGTCCTTTATCCTTAAGATGCAGATGGACTGCTGAGTCTTGTCCTGTGGAGGTGGCTCTTCTATGTTGTGCCATGCGCTTGTGAAGTGGCTGTTTGGTCTCTCCAATGTAGAGGTCCGGGCATTCCTCGCTGCACTGTACAGCATACACCACGTTGTTAAGTCTGTGTTTTGGAGTTTTGTCTTTCGGGTGAACCAGTTTCTGTCTGAGTGTGTTGCTGGGTCTGAAGTACACTGGGATGTCGTGCTTGGAGAAAACTCTCCTGAGTTTCTCTGATACACCGGCTACATAGGGGATGACAACGTTGTTGCGTCTGTCTTTCTTATCCTCCCTCGCTGGTGTCTGATCTTCTTTTCTGTGCTTCTTTGCTGACTTTATGAACGCCCAGTTAGGATAACCGCATGTTTTGAGTGCTTCCTTTACGTGTGTGTGTTCCTTCTTTTTTCCCTCAGGCTTAGAGGGAACATGTTCTGCCCGGTGGTGTAGGGTCCTAATTAGTTTGTGTTCCAGAGGGTGGTGGGAGTCAAAGAGGAGGTACTGGTCCGTGTGTGTGGGCTTCCGGTAAACTTCGATGTTGAGGTTGCCGTTTTCTTCAATGTGCACGGCGCAGTCCAGGAAAGGCAAACAGTTATCCTTTGTGTCTTCCCTGGTGAACTTGATGTTTTTATCCACAGCGTTAATGTGCGCAGTGAAGGATTCCACTACTTGTGTCTTGATTTTGACTCCCATCACCCTCTGGAACACAAACTTGGAGTAATTAGGACCCTACACCACCGGGCAGAACAGTGTTGGGGAGTAACGGAATATATGTACCGCCGTTACGTATTTAGAATACAAAATATGAGTAACTGTATTCCGTTACAGTTACCGTTTAAAAAGGTGGTATTCAGAATACAGTTACTTTGGTGAAATAAATGGATTACACGGCGGTACTTCCCTGTTTCATATTGTCGCGGGTCAGGACTGTTTGGGTTTGTTTGACAGCTGTGTTCTGTTGTTCCAGGTGGCAGCGTTACGGTTGCCATGGTTACTGGGTGACGCGCTCTCTCTCTGCGTGTTTCCTGGGTGAGAGAGCGCTTTTTTGTTGTTGTTGTTGTGCTAAGCTAAAAGGCAGAATGCTACAGGCATGGCCCTAAAGAATGTAGCCTCATGGGCAGTGTAGTCCGTGCTGCAGCGAGAATGGACTGCCATACACGTTATATGTCTGTGAGCGAGGGAGGGAGAGAAAGGAAAAGTCCGAGCTGTCACGGAGCAAAAACGGGAGCTGGAAGCATGTAAATATAATAATAACCACTGCAGCCAAGAAGAGTGCCTGACGAGCCCAGCTGTAAGTAAGCTATTAAGACTCGACTGTACACTGTGTTCGTGTTTTCCTCCGGAAAAAATAAGTTCCGTTGGAGCAGCCTTTCAACGCCTCTCTCTGTCTCTGGCAAGCAAAGTTGACCCAGACAACAAAGTAAAGCTAGTTTTCGGCTACCAGCCCGACACGGAACCCACCGTATTAGCCAGAGGTCCCTTTACTACGGTTCGGAGCCGCGGACCTTCAGTATCAGTAATAAATCACAGCAATAGTACATTCACGTAGTTGTAAACAGCATGATAATATATTAAGTAATCCAAAGTATTCAGAATATGTTACTCTCATTGAGTAACGTAACGGAATACGTTACAGAATACATTTTGGGGCATGTATTCAGTATTCTGTAATGGAATACATTTTAAAAGTAACCTTCCCAACACTGACACTATATTGGATTCATATCGGTATCAGCAGATATCCAAATTTATGATATCGGTATCGGACATAAAAAAGTGGTATCGTGCCATCTCTAGTCTGTATCTGGAAGTCCCACAGGATCTTAGCTCGGTCATTCTCCACCACCCTAGGGGGCGTCTCCCATTTTGACCTCAGGTCTTCCAGGCCGTATTCGGCACAGATGTTTCTGTATACTATGCCGACCACTTGGTTATGCCTGGTGTGATAGACCCCAGCCTCTATGGATCTTGTACTCAGAGCTTGTTCCTGTGCTGCCATGATTAGTGCCTCCGTGCTGCCTTTCAGTCCAGTTTTGTCCAGACAGTGGTAGGATTTCTGGATATCAGCCACCTCCGCTATCTGCCGATGGTACATACCATGCAGGGGCTTGTCCTTCCATGATGGTGCCTCCTCTTCCTCCTCATTCTTGGGTTTCTGCTGCCTGAGGTATCGACTAAGCACGCGGTGGGTTGGGGCCATCTTACTGATGTATTCGTGGATGTTTGTTGTCTCATCCTGGACCGTGGTGCTGACACTCACCAGTCCCCGGCCTCCTTCCTTCCGCTTAGCGTACAGCCTCAGGGTGCTGGACTTGGGGTGAAACCCTCCATGCATGGTAAGGAGCTTCCTTGTCTTGATGTCAGTGGCTTCTATCTCCTCCTTTGGCCAACTTATTACCCCAGCAGGGTACCTGATCACGGGCAGGGCGTAGGTGTTGATAGCCCGGATCTTGTTCTTATCGTTCAGGTGACTTCTCAGGACTTGCCTGACCATCTGCAGGTACTTGGTGGTTGCAGCTTTTCTAGCGACCTCTTCAGGGTTCCCATTTGCCTGTGGGATCCCCAGGTACTTGTAGCTGTCCTCTATGTCTGCAATGTTGCCTTCTGGTAGTTCGATCCCCTCAGTTCTGACTACCTTCCCTCTCTTTGTTATCATCCGACTACACTCCTCCAGTCAGAACGACATTCCGATGTCATTGCTGTATATCCTGGTGGTGTGGATCAGTGAATCGATGTCTCATTCACTCTTGGCATATAGCTTGATGTCATCCATGTACAGGAGGTGGCTGACAACTGCTCCATTCTGTAGTCGGTATCCGTAGCCAGTCTTGTCAATAATCTCACTGAGAGGGTTAAGGCCTATGCAGAACAGCAGTGGGGACAGAGCATCTCCTTGGTAGATCCCGCACTTGATGGTGACTTGTGCTATGAGCTTGGAGTTGGCCTCTAGTGTTGTACGCCACATCCCCATTGAGTTCCTGATGAAGGCTCTCAGGGTCCTGTTGATCTTGTACAATTCTAGGCATTCCAGGATCCAGGTGTGGGGCATTGAGTCATAGGCCTTCTTGTAATCACTCCAGGCAGTGCACAGATTGGTCAGTCTGGTCTTGCAGTCTCGGCTGACTGCTCAGTCTACCAGTAGTTGGTGTTTTGCGCCTCTGGTATTCTTGCCCATCCCTTTCCTTGCCCCGCTCATGTATTGATCATGTGCCTGTTCATCTTAGCTGCTATGATGCCTGACAGGAGCTTCCACGTGGTGCTGAGGCAGGTTATTGGTCGGTAGTTGGAGGGGACCGGTCCCTTCTGGGGGTCCTTGAGGATCAGGACTGTCCGGCCTTCGGTTAGCCATTCTGGGTGTCTCTCGTCAACTAGCAGCTGGTTCATTTGTGCTGCCAGGCGCTCGTAGAGTGCAGTCAGCTTCTTCAGCCAGTAGGCGTGAACCATATCAGGGCCTGGTGCTGTCCAACTCTTCATACTGGAGACCCTTTCTTGGATATCTGCCACTGTGATGGTTACTGGACCCTGTTCAGGGAGGTCGCTGTGGTCTGCCCTCAGATCCACTAGCCACTGAGCATTGCCGTTATGGGTTGCGTCCTTCTCCCATATGCTCTTCCAGTATTGTTCTGTCTCCAGCCTTGGTGGTGCTCTTCTCATATTGTTCCCCTGCCACTGAGAGTACACCTTGGCTGGTTCGGTGGAGAACAGCTGGTTTATTCTCCTGCCTTCTATCTCTCTGGTGTACCTCCTCAAGCGGCTCAACAAGGTCTGCGTCAGGTGTTGAGGAACCAGGGCACCCTGATGAGAAGTGGGCTACTGGAACAAGAAGGCATCGGTGGGCAAGAGACGAAAACAGGTCGTTGTTGGAATGCTACTACGCAAGTAACCCTGGCGGAAGGGGTTACATGAATAGGATGAGGGACCTATGGATTCTTCGATACCCAACATCCACAATGACGGCGAAATAACTAGTAGCTCAGTGTTCCAACATTCGAGAGAAGGGACTGCTCTCACAGCTAGACATTGACGAGGTACAACATAAATGCTACGGCAAGGGGGAGCCAGGACACCAGGTCAGGGGGGAGATATCATCACCCCCACCCGAGATTGGGTACCAAGCCCCAAGTGCGATAGGAGAAGGATCGTTGAGTGCGAGAGGAACTGACCTGAAAGATAGGATCATGGCCAAGCTTGAAACCTGGACCCCCCGTAGCTGGTTACCAAGATTACATGAAGTACCTTCAGAAGGTCTGCTAGATGATGTTAATACAGCACCACGGACGATACCTACAGCCACGAACAAGCTGATCTACAATACGGCAGCAGTGATCAGTGAGATGCTTGGCTACAACTTCAACGGCCACAAGGGGCAGTACCCTCCATGGAGAAGGAGGCTAAGATCAAGGTAGCACGGAGGAAGGTCAGCCAACTAACTCTACACTAGGGTGGCTGTAGCTCAGGTGGCAGAGCAGGTCAGCCACTAACCAGAAGGTTGGTGGTTCCCAGGCTGCTTCCCAGGCTGCTCCAGGCTGCATGCCAAATATCCTTGGGGAAGATACTAACCCAATGTTTGCCTACTGGTGGTGGTCGAGGGCCCGGTGGCGCCAGTGTCCGGCAGCCTCACCTCTGTCAGTGCGCCTCAGGGCAGCTGTGGTTACAATGTAGCTTGCCATCACCAGTGTGTGAATGTGTGTGTGAATGGGTGAATGACTGAATGTAGTGTGAAGCGCTTTGGGGTCCTTAGGGACTAAGTAAAGCACTATACAAATGCAGGCCATTTACAATTTACCATTTAACTATCGGAGTTGCAGAAAGGCACGATGAATAAGGTGCCTAAGAAGTACAGGAAGCTGTCCATATCTGAGGCCTTGGAAACTACCAAGCAACGACTCACAGCCTTGGCCAGCTGCTTGAAGAGGTACACCAGAGAGATAGAAGGCAGGAGAATAAACCAGCTGTTCTCCACTGAACCAGCCAAGGTGTACTCTCAGTGGCAGGGGAACAGTATGAGAACAGCACCACTAAGGCTGGAGACAGAACAATACTGGAAGAGCATATGGGAGAAGGACGCAACCCATAACGGCAATGCTCAGTGGCTAGTGGATCTGAGGGCAGACCACAGCGACCTCCCTGAACAGGGTCCAGTAACCATCACAGTGGCAGATATCCAAGAAAGGGTCTCCAGTATGAAGAGTTGGACAGCACCAGGCCCTGATATGGTTCACGCCTACTGGCTGAAGAAGCTGACTGCACTCTACGAGCGCCTGGCAGCACAAATGAACCAGCTGCTAGTTGACGAGAGACACCCAGAATGGCTAACCGAAGGCCGGACAGTCCTGATCCTCAAGGACCCCCAGAAGGGACCGGTCCCCTCCAACTACCGACCAATAACCTGACTAAGCACCACGTGGAAGCTCCTGTCAGGCATCATAGCAGCTAAGATGAACAGGCACATGGTCAATACATGAGCGGGGTACAGAAAGGGATGGGCAAGAATACCAGAGGCGCAAAACACCAGCTACTGGTAGACCGAGCAGTCAGCCGAGACTGCAAGACCAGACTGACCAATCTGTGCACTGCCTGGAGTGATTACAAGAAGGCCTATGACTCAATGCCCCACACCTGGGTCCTGGAATACCTAGAATTGTACAAGATCAACAGGACCCTGACAACACTAGAGGCCAACTCCAAGCCCATAGCACAAGTCACCATCAAGTGCAGGATCTACCAAAGAGATGCTCTGTCCCCACTGCTGTTCTGCATAGGCCTTAACCCTCTCAGTGCGATCATTGACAAGACTGGCTACGGATACCGACTACAGAATGGAGCAGTTGTCAGCCACCTCCTGTACATGGATGACATCAAGCTGTATGCCAAGAGTGAACGAGACATCGATTCACTGATCAGTGACCAGGATATACAGCAATGACATCGGGATGTCGTTCGGGCTGGAGAAGTGTAGTCGGATGATAACAAAGAGAGGGAAGGTAGTCAGAACTGAGGGGATCGAGCTACCAGAAGGCAACATTGCAGACATAGAGGACAGTTACAAATACCTGGGGATCCCGCAGGCGAATGGGATCCATGAAGAGGCCGCTAGGAAAGCTGCAACCACCAAGTACCGGCAGAGGGTCAGGCAAGCCCTGAGGAGTCAGCTGAACGGTAAGAACAAGATCCGGGCTATCAACACCTACGCCCTGCCCATGATCAGGTACCCTGCTGGGGTAATAAGTTGGCCAAAGGAGGAGATAGAAGCCACTGACATCAAGACAAGAAAGCTCCTTACCATGCATGGAGGGTTTCACCCCAAGTCCAGCACCCTGAGGCTGTATGCTAAGCGGAAGGAAGGGGGCCTGGGACTGGTGAGTGTCAGCACCACAGTCCAGGATGAGACAACGAGCATCCAAGAATACATTGGGAAGATGGCCCCAACTGACCGAGTGCTCAGTGAATACCTCAGGCAGCAAAAACCCAAGAAAGAGGAGGGAGACGAGGAACCATCATGGAAGGACAGGCCCCTGCACGGTATGTACCACCGGCAGATAGAGGAGGTGGCTGATATCCAGAAATCCTACCAGTGGCTGGACAAAGCTGGACTGAAAGACAGCACGGAGGCACTAATCATGGCAGCACAGGAACAAGCTCTGAGTACAAGATCCATAGAGGCTGGGGTCTATCACACCAGGCAAGACCCCAGGTGCAGGCTGTGTAAAGATGCCCCTGAGACAATCCAGCACATAACAGCAGGGTGCAAGATGCTAGCAGGCAAGGCATACATGGAACGCCATAACCAAGTGGCCGGCATAGTATACAGAAACATCTGTGCCGAATATGGCCTGGAAGTTCCGAGGTCAAAATGGGAGATGCCCCCAAGGGTGGTGAAGAATGACCGAGCTAAGATCCTGTGAGACTTCCAGATACAGACGGACAAAATGGTGGTGGCTAACCAACCAGACATAGTGGTGGTAGACAAACAGAAGAAGATGGCCGTAGTGATTGATGTAGCGGTCCTGAATGACAGCAACATCAGAAAGAAGGAACACGAGGGAAAACGAGAAGCTGGAGAAATACCAAGGGCTCAGAGAAGAGCTCGAGAGGATGTGGAGGGTGAAGGTAACCGTGGTCCCCGTGGTAATCGGAGCACTAGGTGCGGTGACTCCCAAGCTAGGCGAGTGGCTCCAGTGGATCCCGGGAACTACATTGGAGATCTCTGTCCAGAAGAGCGCAGTCCTGGGAACAGCTAAGATACTGCGCAGGACCCTCAAGCTCCCAGGCCTCTGGTAGAGGACCCGAGCTTGAAGGATAAACCGCCCGCAGGGGCATGCTGGGTGTTTTTATATATATATGATTTCTGAGGCATTATAAATAATTCAGACATCATACCAAACTGTGAATAGGGTGCTATCATATTTTACTTTTTTTTTTTCATTATCTACATTCTAATAATTATTTGTGTCATGAGCTTTCAATTATGACTGAAGTCAACAGGGTTTATTCTTAAGAGGTCTACACATCAGAAGAAACTGGCACCCAGAAATTGTGGAATCTCAGTGAAATTCAGCAACCCAAACTTATCAGGTATTAAATTACACTAGTCTCAAATTTGAGGCTATGGGCCTTAGTTGATTGCATTGTATTGTCCATTTTGATTTTATTAATTGGTTTTATTTGTTTTATTTTAATGTTAAGTATTGTGTTAAAATTTTCTGGATTTTTAGTGTAATGTTACTTGTGACTGTTTAATTTTAATGTTCAGCACTTAGGTCATCTCTGTGCTATATAAATAAACTTGACCTAGACCTCTCTGAGAAGTCAGAAATAATCAAGTATAATGTTTAACTACTAAAACTAATTTTTCTATTCAGGAATGCAACTAACAAACTGCAACTTAGCATCATAATAAAAAAATATTAATGTGGTTAATAATAATCATTTTGGATTAAAAATGTGATTTTGATTAAAGAGCTTATGCATGCTGGTGAATTAAAATGATTTTGATAATCACCAATACATTACATTACATTCAGTGGTGGTTTAATAAATTTGTGGCACACGACACAATTCCATTATAAAAATGAAAAGATTATGACAGTCTCGAGTTTCTATGAGAAATGGATGATCCAATGATAATTCACTGTAGCGGTAAAGTTTAGCATGGAAGTGCTATCTCTTCCTGCCTTATAACTTTTATAACACTGAGGAGAGCTGGGACTTCTCTGCAGCAGGAGATATTTGAAGGGCATGTTGCTGTGGTTTAAATACTGCTCTAATTTGCAATGCTAATAACTTGATTCTTATTTGAATAATCCTCTTGGTTACCTAATACTCTATCATGTCTGTTGTAGGCTTGCTGCTTTGATAATCCACTTGTATTCTTTGTCACTCCCTGCTTCCTAAGCCAAAAGCTCTTAAATAATAACAGTGGTTGTTTGACACCTTTTTAACCTCTCGATTAGTGGGGTTTCTCATTTTAGGCCATGTTGTTTTGTGTGACTGAAGCCGTACAGTCTATAATGTGCACTATTTAGCCTAAACATTATGAAGGATAATGATTATTAGCTGGTAATCGAACTGTTCTTCTCTTTTCATGCATGATCTCTGGAAACTGATGGGGGAATCGGGCTAGGACATTGTCTCAAGTTGTTCTTTCTTACATGGAACACACAGCAGCAGACAGTGTGCTTTATATATATGCTCAGCAGGTACTTCATTTGGTAGACCCATTCAAAGGATTTTTAATGCAAATATATAATTAATAAAGTCCAGTTAGCCAAGAACAGGAAATTAAAGCCACAGTTTGCAATGTTCAACAAAATTGGACAATAGACGACTGAAAACGTTGCCTGGTCTGATGAATCTTGATTTCTTCTGTGATATTTGGATTGTAGGATTAGAGTTTGGCATAAACAACCTGAATGAATGGATCCATCCTGCCTTGTGTCAAGTTTTCTGGCTGGTGATGATGGTTTGCTGGCATACTATGGGTGTCATGGTTTTGGGTCAGTTTTTTAATTGAACTTTAAGAACATTTTATACAAAAGAGAAACAAACAAAAAATGCAATGAAACAAAAACAATGGGTGAAGAGATGTTATACAAAGTCACAGGATTAAAAACATAATGAGAAGTGGACATCAAGCATATAGCAGCATGAAGCAATTCCAGGAATGGTCCAGGAATGGTTTCCAGATAGCCTGAAAACTGGTGGGAGACTTGCCTTTACAGCAATGAATCTGCTCAAGTCTAGTGAGAAGTAGTATTTCATTGAGCAACCTTTTAAAACAGGGAGGTGATGATAGGATTTTCATTCTAGTAAGATTATTCTCTTTACAGCAATCATGCCTTCCCTGTGGAGTTTCCTTTGGTGAGATGGAAGTGGCCAAGTCCTATCAGAGCAGCTAGTGATGGCCAGGTTCCAGTCTAGTTGGATGCCCCTAACAAACTGTTTAGAAAACTTAAAAAATTGCCCTCCAGAAATTGTCTAGGGCCACACCAGAACAGTTGTGAGAGTGACCCTTCTGTGACTCCACATTTATCACATAAGAGGGAGACAGTACCAAAAATTTTGTCGGGTTTTGTCTTCCTGATTCTGACTGAAACAGCACAATCCCCTTCTTTTTCAATCAAGGAAAACTATCCATCAGCGCTGGCTGATGGCTGTTGGTCATAGAAGAGTGAAAAGGGAAATGTAGATGGTTCAAAATCATCAGTTTCTAAGAATGAAGTTATCACCGAAGGCGGCATAGGAAGGCAGTTTTCCAAAAACAGCAGCACTGGGAGGGAAGAATCCGTAACTAATGAGGATTCAGTCTTTAGCTTTGGAGATACGAGGTTTATTCCTCCACACAAAGGAAAGAATAAGAGAATCCAGTTTCTTAAGAAAAGACACTGGTAGATAAATGCACACGTTCTGAGAGAGATCTAAAACATGACAGCACAACCATTTTTATAACGTTGATACGATCAGTCATAGAAAGGAGGAGGATAGACCACTTCCACAGGTCGGCTTTTAATTTATCTAACCAGTCTTCTCTTGTGCTTTTACTTTTCTTGTCTTGTTATCCCTGCTTTGTTCCCACTATGTCTCCTAGCTGTTTCCTCTCCCCTCATTATCTGGTGACTATTTATTGTCCGAGTTGTAGAGGATCAGAAGAGTCACACGCAGCAAATTTGTTTTTGAAGTAAATTCTATTTTTAGTCCTGCATTTGGGTTCACACATACATCAACATACGACAAATGAATGTAATCAGATTGGACCCAACAAGCATGGATTTGGATGTGTGGCAGCAGTTGGCTCTCAATGTTTTAGAAAGGACTCTCAAATAAAAGTCCTGGCTTACCCCAGGGTATGAGCCGCACTACTGGGGAATGGAGATGCTGCTCATCTTCTTCATGAGAGGTGGAGCTCTGCTGCTTTACACTGGCGCAGTTGTTTGCCTAGTTTTCTGGGACTTGCTGACTAGTGACTGACCAGTGCTTTGCCTTAACGAGGTATGGGAATCGAACTACTGGTTCCCAGTTCAAATCCTTAGAATTATTAGTCTGCTTGCCTATTGATCCTGCTTATCGGTTCCACTTGCGCTGAAGTCAACTGATTTCAGTTCATGTATCGAAGGAGGAAAATAGTGGCAGAGTCTAGGGCGTGGATATAAATATTATTAAGTGTACCTATGCCAAGAGGCACACTTATTACTATTCCTCAGATTTATTAAGTGTGCCTATGCGAAGAGGCACACTTATTACTATTCCTCAGATTTATGCTGCTTATTAAGTGTGCCTATGCCAAGAGGCACACTTATTACTATTCCTCAGATTTATTAAGTGTGCCTATGCCAAGAGGCACACTTATTACTATTCGTCAGATTTATGCTGCTTAGTATTCTCCTTTTTCCGCCGACAAGCTTAACATATGTTATATCATTTTGTGCGGCTGGATCTGGAATGGTGTGCTATGACTTTTGGTGTTTATGACTTTTATACTTTTTAAAATATTAATATTTTAGTGCAAATTTTGGCCCATGACATGGTGGAAAACTCCATATCCCACAATTCATGCCACACCTCTGCCGCACACCTCAAACTTCAAATATCTGCTCGTTTTATCAAGACATCCCATATTAGCAACAGTGCTCTGACGATGATGTTGCTGCCTCATGGCAGCTAGCGCGGCTAGCTAGCTAGCTAGCGCCGCTTGGCTGGAAAGCGACCGGGCATGCGTTACAGTGAGGCGGGTCACACTCGTTTCACCCCCCAGTCTCTCGCACCGAGTCGGTCTCTCAGCTGGACTTATTTTTCGTTTATATGGGCCGATGATTCATTTTAGTAACGGTATAAACAGTGAAAGGTGGTGGATTGTCCAGATGCTGGTCGATGTGGAAAAATAACTGAGTTGTTTAGTGGTGGCTAACGCGGAGCTCAAACAGAGGGCATGCGGGAAAAAGAGAGATATGAGGCGGCGAGGCAGCCGCCGATGGACCGGTGGTGGCTAACACGGAGCTCAAACAGAGGCAGCCGTTGATCAGGGAAACCGAAGGCAGGAGAAGCAGACCCAAGGCGGCTGCCGGTGTTCCAGATCAACTGGCGTTTAGATCAACTGCCGTTGGTCGAACAGATGTGTGGCAGTCTTGCGTTTCAGGTGCTGCTACCGACAAACCAGCAAAAAAACCCGCCAAATGTGTCATCTGTGACACTTGTGAGGTTATCTCAAACACACTCCGTCAGTCTTGATGCTGTTGAACAACAAAATGTTTAAAAATGTGGCGAGTTTACCTGGTGATATCCTCATGCGCGACGCGATCGCGAAAACAGCAAACAATTAATACCACGCTGATGTTGTTCACAGGACAGCAAGAGTAAACGATCGGGGGACTCTTGTCGTTGTTATCGTTCCCCTCGCACGTTTTATTTCTCCGGTTTCAGCGTTTTTGCTTCACAACTAAAGCGTGCAGTTTACTTTGTGTGCACTAACATGGACTCGAATCAACCAGCGCCACCTCTGGCCAAGTGCCACAGCCTACAGCCAGATCAACTTGTGACACACATCTGCACCACGTGTGAATTCGTTTCATGCACAACACATTTGTACCTTTCAATTGTGTGTTTGTTCGTCATGCAAATAAACCTTTGAAAAGAATGAAATGATATCATATATGTATTATCAGCCTACATTTGTACAAAATGCCAAATTACCACTCCAATTGGTCATCATGATTTTAATATTCTCTTTTTCCATAACAATGAAATACGCCTTGGACAAATATGACACATCAATAGTTCATTGGTGTTGTCACATCACATCCTGTAAGCATCTTCTGTCTGTGTCTTTTCTCTGGAAATGAATATTTCCAGCCAATATAGGCAATCCATCAACATGGCTGGAGAGTTGGTAGTTATATACAGTCTGTATAAGTGTGGTCAATCTAATGAACATTTGTAAGGAGATGGCAGTTACTGTGAATTTACAGCAGGTGATTAGTAATAAACAGTCAGACAATGACTCTGACAATCTCATTCAATCTTGCGGCTTGAATGCACCTTCTGCGGAAAGTGGTACCACACAGTGTGTGTGGACTTCCCCTGTGCAGAAGGCGACTACAAATGTAGTGGGTGCTAAATAAACAGAAAAAATTGATCCCTGTTGTCTTTGCTTACTTGTTTTTAGTGTTAACAATCCACATTGCTGGCATTGCATCTTTCAACATATTTGTGGGTAGATTTGGGTGTACCAGGTGTAAGTGCAGCCACTCAGCCTTTACTCAATGTGATCATAGCAGCAGGTGCAGATGTGTGTCACAAGTTAATCTAGTAGTAGGCTATGGCACTTGGTCACAGGTGGCAGCAGTGGACTGACCTGCATTGGAGACTGGTCCAGCTGCTATGTGGTAGTCAGTAGATGGGTTCCAAATTGAGGATTAAATGCAAGTTTTGGAGACTGTTTATTACTGATCACTATGTAACTGCTGTACATTCAGCGTAACTGCCATCTCCTTACGGATCTTTATTAGATTGACCACACTTATACAGACTGTATATAACAACCAACTCTAAAATGTTCGTTTGCAGAGAAAAGACACACGCAGACTATGCTAACGACATGTGATGTTACAACACTGGTGAAATATTAGTGTCATATATTTGTTCACGACATTTTTCTTATGGGCAAAAGTATTGATATCATGATGAACAAGGGTGGTGATTCTTATGACTTTGTGTATATAATTTGGAATTTTGTACAAATGTAGGCTGATAATACATACATGATATCATTTCATTCTTTTCAAAGGTTTATTTGCATGACGAACAAACACACAATTGAAAGGTACAAATGTGTTGTGCATGAAACGAATTCAAATGTGGTGCAGATGTGTGTCACAAGTTGATCTGGCTGTAGGCTGTGGCACTTGGCCAGAGGTGGCGCTGGTTGATTCGAGTCCATGTTAGTGCACACAAAGTAAACTGCACGCTTTAGATGTGAAGCAAAAACGCTGAAACCGGAGAAATAAAACGTGCGAGGGGAACGATAACGACAAGAGTCTCCCGATCGTTTACTCTTCCTGTCCTGTGAACAACATCGGCGTGGTGTCAACTGTTTGCTGTTTTCGCGATCGCGTCTCGCATGAGGATATCACCAGGTAAACTCGCCACATTTTTAAACATTTTGTGTTCAAGATAACCTCACAAGTGTCACAGATGACACATTTGGCGTTTTTTTTGCTGGTTTGTCGGTAGCAGCTCCTGAAACGCAAGACTGCCACACATCTGTTCGACCAACGCCAGTTGATCTGGAACACCGGTCGGAGCATGAGGTGAACTGAATTTCAGGTAAGAGGTTATGAACTGCACTCTATCTGGGTCAGATATAAACCGAGTTTAGGTGTAGTTTATTTTCGTTGTGCTGACTTTTTACAATCAGTTACAATAACTCCTACTGCGTGCTAGCTAGCACGACGGAGTTTCTATACAGCTGTGTGCGCTAAGTTACTGATGTTGAACTTTATTTTATTCATAAGGGTTAGTTCATAGAGTTGCTAACCGTTCTGTACAAACGGAATTGTCCCGCATTCAGAGAAAATTTTACGCGTTTCGTATTGAGCTGAAAAGGAACACAGTTTGTCCCGGACTTCAGGTAGAATGGAAAAAGACACAAAGCTGGATTTATTCTGTCGTTATGCTGCACAGCTGCCTCTTCCCCTGTCATTCTCTCGCCTGTTGCAACTTCAATCATGAAACTGATCAATGATCGGCTTTTCTCTCTTGTTTGTTTATCGCGCTAAACAACAGCAGCACGTTTAAGCTTGATCAGCTGTTGTTAGAATTCACTTGATTTTAATTTCTAGTATCAGCTGATGTTTGCTGGGGCCACAGCTGTAAAAACGGCTGGTCCAAACCAGATGTCCTTACTGAATCATCAGAGCTGAACTGGTGATGGAGAAACAGGTTTACCCTTTAGGTGACATGAATGAATTGAACGGAAGTAATGAACTGTTTCTGAGAGACAAATAAACACCAAGCTCCTTTTCTGTGTAGCTGACAGCTGGTAACTGTGCAGGGGCAGATCTAGCAAAGCTTTTGCCAGGGGGCCAGGTAGGGCATTAACAGGGAAAGGGGGGCACAAAGAAATACTTTTCTTACTTATTCTCTCAAATATTTAGCTTTTATTAAATAGTTATCTGAATCTTACAACCACAGTTTGTATAATAATACACAAGATTGGCTGTAGACCATTCATTATTCAGAACACTGTGTAAAAATAAAAAGTGAATGCAAACGTGCATAAATATTTATTTTACGTGTTTGATGTGTGTGGTGGGGCGTGGACTGCAGTGCCGCTGCAGGGGAGGTGGACCCACCTGAGCGGCACCTGCAATCACGCCTCTCGGGCGTAGTCTGTGCTCTCTCGGCTGTTTTTTGGGTGTGTGTCGGGCTGTGAGCTGAAAAGCTACAGCTGGCTGTGTGGGTAAACCAACCATGTGTGAAAAGTGGTCCATAACGTAATGCTTCAAAGCGTGTTCATGCAAACATTGTCGGGTCTGCCGTGGTACAGTGGGACTTCTGCTCATGAACCTCTGTGCACAGCGTCTGCAAATCGGGGCTGTACGAAGTAACTTCATCTTTACACAAAACTGTAAGCTGTCATCTGTGAGGCATGAGCAGTGTTTGTTTTTACCATAGTTTATGGTGGAGAATGGCTGCTCTGCTGAGTTTTGCTCTCTGTAGCCGTATGAATGGCAAACTACACTGATTAGCAGCGGCATAGGCACACTTAAAATTTCTTCCGAAATTTTCGCTTTCTAGTTTTTATTGTTATTCCACAAAAGGATGAGGGAGATGGTAAAGTTCAAACTGCATCCAGGACAGAAACAACTGTATTATGCTGCTAACACAACATCGGCTCTTTGCAATCACCTGCTAATGCTAAGCTAGCCAAGAACCCAGAGTGATGTTAGCTGAGTGAATGCCAGACACTGGCCCAACACCCAGACCCTGAACTTCAACGGGTAACAAACTGATATGCAGCAACCCGAGGGTCTTTGCTGTCATTTCCAAACCCCAGCCATGCCACATCCCCATATCAGGTAGTGCTGTGTGGCAGGCAGGGGTAGGAACCAAATGCAAGACTCTTAACAAAAGAAGGCAGCTTTATTGCTGTTAAAAAACTCAAAGATTTGATTCAAGAAAAAAACTAAACCAAAAACTAGAAACAAGGAACTAAACATAGAAAAACTGAGAAACTAAGACTGGAACATGGAGAAACCATTGACTGTAGAAAACATGGACGACGCGACAGCTCCCCAAAAATGAAGCCAAAACGTCTCTATCGCCCCCTGGTGTCTGGCTGCAGTATAGGTCATAAACCCCGCCTCCTCCATGTTAGCGGATGGGACTGGGGTCAGACTAAAATAAATTTATTCTCCTTAGATAATTTTTTTCCAAAGATTCTTTTGTTATCAATAGTTCTCATCATGCTGATTGATGTCCAAGGGGTCTCCTTTCCCATAAGTTTGATTCTAATTCCTACAGCGGCGATGTTAAATTGGGGTGAAACGTCATCATAGCAGCTTTGACTGGCAGCTTCAGTCACGGAGAAACTTGCGTATCTCTGTTTGGGAATAGCAGATAGAGCGTAGGCTCTGAGAGGAGGGCCAGTGTTTACGCTACGAAAACACGACCGACTGTTTTAACCTGACAGCCTGAGGTGCTCTTCAATAAACTGGACAACCCGACAGAAGGACCCGAGGCCCCGCTGCACTTTTTCGGTAAGTTAATCGTGTTTGTAAGCTAATCCGTAACTACTGTCGTTAGGTCCTGAGACCTAGCTAGCTAAAATGAGTACTCGGCTGTCAGGGTTCGTTTAGCTAATCTGTGCAGGTGAAATCAAGAGAAACGCCCCGGGCTACTCAGTCACTAATTACTGTTACTGTACTTTTATTACAAGTGTTATACTGTAAAAACAACAGGCTGCACCCTGCTGCTGTCATGATTCGGCTGTGTGGCAGGCAGGAAGTGGACCCAAACGCAAGCTCGCGGAGGCAGGAATAAACTCAAAACACAGCTTTATTGCTGGACAGGAAAACGGCGAAGCAAACTGACATGAAACTAAACTGGGAAACAATACACTGGTACTCGGAGAAACACACGGCCATGAATGAGGGAGAACGCGACACAGGACTGAGGGAGACGCGGACCTAAATACACAGAGGGTTAACAAGGGGAGTGGGCGCACACGGGGAACACAGGTGACACTGATAATCATAACGAGACAGGGCAGGAGTGAACACAACATGACGCATACTGACGAGGGACTGTCAAAGTAAAACAGGAAGTGCACAGAGGTTCAGACAGGCGGAGAGAGAGAGGACAGACATAACGGGCTGGGGAAGACATTGAATGAAACACAAGGAGGGGAAACGAGGGCCGTTTATCAATTCTCAAGTACGCGAGTACGTACTCGCGTTCTCGGCGAGTACATACTGGCCGAGAACGCACGGGAGTACGGACTCGCCGAGAACGCGAGCACGGACTCGCGATTTGTACAATTGGAACACCAGCGTACGTGATGATGTCACAGGTCCGGAGTTTTTACTGCCGTCCCCTCTTAATTTAACTGTGAGTAACATGTTATGAAGCGTAACTTTAATCACAGCCAAACCGGTTTACTCAGGAACAAATAAAACACTGAAATAAACCAAACATTAACATTTAGAAGTGATCTAAGTGACTTATATATCATTTTTAACCTCAGTAGTGAAACCTCTATTAATAAAAATAGTGTACATGTACATACGTGTACATACCTTAATAAAAACAAGCAGGTGAGATGTTAGAACGCTTTTATTTCTATTTTAGTGGACACTCAATACTATAGACAGCTGCTGGGGTTTCTTTTCTTTAGTAGTGAGAAGACCGCGAGCGGGGGGGACGATGTGCCGGGAGTCCGCTGTTGAGTTTTGGACGAAATGCATTCTGGGATATTTAGCTGTCCCAAGTCTACACCGATGCATGCTTAATAAAACGGGCGGAGCGAGAACACATCCGGGACTTTTTCGCGTTCTCGGCTTGATGCGTACTTCGAATTGGAACAGTACTTGGTCTCCGACTGATGACGTATCACGAGTACACGAGAACGCAAGTACGCACAAGTACGCATATTGATAAACGGCCGAGGGCTCACAGATACACAGAGGGGCACACAGGGGGTAATCAAATAAGGAACATCTTGGCAGAACCTAGGAACCACGGCATAATGAAAGAACAAAGTACAAAACACATGAAAACTAAGAATACTGGGCCAACGTGGCCCAGGACCATGACAGCTGCAGCTCCTGTGCAGAGCTGATTATTAAATATGTGCAAACAACAGCATGTTTTCAGTCTCTTGCCACATCTGTAAAGACAGTAACATCTTTTTTAAAAGCTTGTACTTCAGTAACTCCTCATTAATCAGGAACTATGGATTAAAGTACTGTAGTGTACTGTAATACTGAAAAAATGTAAGAGAAGAACTTCAGATCCTGAGTGTATGAGGACAGAAGAATCAGCTTTATTTCAATTTTGAGGGATAAAATTTATATCTGAGTTTGATGGTTCTGTTCTCTTTGTGATTACAGGAGCTGCCCTCAGATTCAGACCTCAGCACCACCCAGTGACAGCAGACAGATCATCCAACATGTTCACATGTTAACTGCAAAATGAACTGATGAAAACAGTGCAAAGGTTAAAGTACCACACGTGCTGTAGTGAAAGCTGCAGCTTTATTGATAAAGTTAAAGACAAAAAACAAAAGGATTAATCACTCATGTAACTGTGTCACTATATATCAGCATTAACAGGACCTCAGTTTGGTGTTTCACAAAGCTGCTGATCTCAGACCTGCACAGCTTCCGTTTTAAACACTTGATGTACTCAGCTGCATGAAGAGCATATGAGATTTTCTCTGGCACAATTAAATAAAACCTGATGAAGGTCAAAGGTCGTCACTTGTATGTTGAACTACAAACTTGTCATCTGGAATTCTTTCACAGTTTTCTGCAGATAGTGTTATTTACCATAAAGTGATTCAGAGTTATTCATACCAGAGTAACCAGAGAGGATCATATATTTTTAAATATATAACTTTCTACAGGACTGAATATAATATCTTTATGTAAAAGTCTGGAGCCTCTGGGGAGTATCCGAGTATTTATAACATTACACAAACCAAAGGTCTCCATCACAGTGTTCATGAAATGCTGGGTTTATCCATCTCCTGGATCGGGCCTACGGAGGAGTGCTGAAGATTTCCCTGTGAGGGAGCTGCTGGTGAAGATCATGAGTCCTGCTTGATTAATGCGATGAGCTTCAGTCTTCCTGGTGTTTCTTAAATGAAGCCTCTCTCAGTGGGTCAACAGAACTTCTGGCACAGGACAGCAGTGATGAAAGAAAAGGAAGAAGTTTCTCCAAACCTCTGGACCCAGGAAACCCAGCTTGGTCCTGATGGTCTCCCTCACTAGTTTCTCTCCAGGGTGAATGTAGCTGTTGATATAATATGGACTCTATTATTAAATGAAAAGAACAAATTAGACTACACTACTGAAACGTTCTGCTGCCGTTTTTAAAGTCTCCATGTTACCAGGCTGTAGAGGGCTCTGAAGATTTAAACCGTTTTAGATCCATTACACTCACAGTCTTATGTTAAAATCTCAAAGGACAGCATTATATGTTTGATATTAACAGTAACTCTGGGCTTCTGTAGAGTGTGCAGATGATCTCATCGCTGTCTAAAAATGGATAACAAACATAAGAAGTGCTGAATCCTTCAACAACACAGACTATTAGAGTAACAGGTGTGTAGCATCGCTAACTAGCTAGCAACAAGCCTCCAACACAGTGCGTATGCTAGCGGCTAATCTAGCTAACGAATTAACAACAGAGTGATTTTAGAACTATAAGATGATAAGATGTGTGTCTTTTTTATAACAGTGACATGGTTGTATTTACCTTAATTAAAGAGTCGTCAGTCGCGGTAAACCAGCAAATAAACTGGAGCAGCCGGGCTACGTAAAAAGTGTAAGGGGGCGTGTTTGCGGTCATGTCCAGCGGGTGTGTGGGCGGGAGCGTTACACAGTCGCTCCACCTCAAGTCACTACTGCACAGACTCTGGCTCCAAATTTGCAAGATGGCAGCCTCCACAAGCGGGATATTTGGCTTCATTTTTGCACAATGGGAGGAGGCGGAGTCGCGTCGTCCATGTTTTCTACAGTCAATGGGAGAAACACACAGCAATAAGAGACAATGGAAGAATGAGGACTAAATACACAGAGGATAATGAGGGGATGGGAAACAGGGGGAGAACACAGCTGGGACTAATCAGATTCAATGAGACAGGGAGGAAGCAAAACCGAATACACTGAACACAAGACAAGGGACTATCAAAATAAAACAGGAAACATGAGACACACTAAAACAGAGAATTGACACTGGGACCGAGAAGAAACAGACATGAAAACAAAAGTGACAGGGGAGACAGAAAGGAAACACAGAATGAACACAAAGACAAGAGTGACTAGACATGAAATGTAGAACACAGGAGAGGCACAGTAACAAGAACCCAAAGACTAATAAAATAACTAAGAATAAGAAATACAAATGATTTGGCTAGGAAACTGAACCATGAATAACTCAAAGAATATAAATGAAACACAAAACATTGGGTGACAGACCCAGGAACATGGCACCCCCCTGATACCAGCCTACAGTTGAACCTCCTGAGGTATCCTGTCAACTCTGCTGCCGTCAGCCTCCTGATGGTTCTGGTTCTGTTGTGGGCCTCCTGGCTGGTCCCCAACATCTCTTCCTCCCTGTTACCAGCCTCTGCCTCTGAACCTAGCCCAGTGGCTGGGCCGACCTCCTAAACTGCTTCACCTTCCCTGTCTTGCCCCTTTGCCGGGTCAATCCCCAGACTGTTTTCTGTTTTGTTTGGACTAGGAAGCGCTCTGATATTTCTTCTGTTATTTTTTTGTTTTATTTTGATAGTCTCTTGTCTCTGGTACTTTATATTTAGTTCTACTTTCTTCCTCTTGTCACGGTGAGTAGAATGAGGGACCCAAAAGCAGAGCTTGTGGAAAGAATAGGCAGTGTGTTTATTTACAGTGAGAAACGATTCAAACAACAGTTCAATGTGCGAGTTGTCCTTCGTGTGTTTCTCCCCGTGTCCCAAGCTGTGCGTGATTGTGCGCCCGTGTCCTCCTTCAAGGTGAATCTGTGCTCGTGATTTCCTTCCCCAGTGATTTCCTCTCCGTCCTTTATCCTAAGGAAATAAGTATAGCTAAGGTTAGTTCACTTCTTCACAGTCCTCATATAACACGACTCTCAGTGCTACTACCAGGCTTGGAGAATATTCCCACACCGACTGTCACCCAGCTCCGTGGTTAAATAGCCCTCACAAGATGGCGGATAATTAGAAACGGCTGTGCGCCGCATCGGCTGTGCGCCGCTGTACTACAGCCGGAGGTACTTCCGGGTCGCATTTGGAGGCGACTTCCGTAAACAAAACCCCGGGAGACGGAGAGGGAGAAAATGCAGGAAAACAACACATGGAAAAACACACATAGGTAGGTCGGCTGGTGGCGACCATCCAACCATGACACCTAATTTGTTCCCACTTTGTCTCCCACCTTTTTGCTCCGCCCTTATTGTCTCTTTCTAATCTGTATCTCAAACATAGGTGTCCTAAAAACCTGTCACTTGAATTACTTCTTATGCAGTACTTATTTGTTTTGTGTGAACACTCTGTAATTAATGATAAAGGCAAAACATTCTAATTGAGAATGTGTTCCTTACAGTTATTGCTGTCACTCATTTAGTCAAAAAGCTCATGTTCAGTGTTGCAAAGTTAAACTTTATCAGACTTTTGCAAAGTTGATGTTAGTTTTGCAGCTCAGCTGTGGAGGTTCTCCTTCCACAGCAAATCTGTCAAACTTTCTAAAAATGTGAATTTATATTTGACATAATTGCTACAGTGCTGTAGTTCCTCTGGTGAGGACTGCTGCTTCCCTCTCTTCTCACCTTCATTGAACTTCCTGCTGCCTCTGCATCACCGTTCGTCTTACTGGAATTTATTCCTGTTTGAGGCTTTTCTGAAGGTAATTAAGGCAACCACACATATTATTAAATAGCAGAACATAGCTGGATTTTAATATACAGAAAGTTGTAGCTATAATGAACTACACAAGTAAAGTCAAGTTAACAGACTTAGGCTCACACTGTTGTTTTCTTTTCCCTGCTGAGAGGTGGGAGGAGTATTTATAAGTTTGATGCATCCCCTAGTAAATCTGATTTACTAAAAAACAGTACTACCTTTTAAGATCTTATCAGTGTCTTAGGGGTTGTAATCAAGCATTATTTTTGTTATATTAGAAGATGCTTAAATGTCTGAGGTGTTAATGTTGTACCTTCAGGCGACTGTTATCTTTCAGTTTAATATTGCGTTGAAAGATTGAATTCCAGTCATCTGCAGAAAAGCCTGGCTAAGCTGTGAATTTAGATGTTTAGTGTTCAGCTCTTTTGTGAAAGCACCAAGCTCCTACATGCTCACAAAAATGATTCAGACACTGATTAAAAGTAATAAAATGTATGTGGTGATTTAAAGTAGATGTAGTTTGCATCTGATTTTTAAGTCTGTAATCTGTATTTCTCTCTGTACATAGTTTAAATAATTTTGACTGATATAAGAATAAAATTGCCCTTATTGTATTTTAACTCTTTATTGTCATTGCACAATAAATAAATAAACAGCATATACAGAATACAGAATAAATTATATAAAGTATGTGCAGACGTGCAGTAGTAGTACCACATATACATGCAGTAAATAGAGCACCGAAATAGCCGCTTGTCTGGTTGGCTTCTCTCAGTTTATACTAAATATAATAATATAATAATCTGGTTGAACTGGTATGAACTGGTACTTTGATGATACTTGAGTGGAGGTGGACTGTGGGCTAAGGAACTGTTGCATTTCTTGAATGAGGTTCAAATCATCCTTTGACATCAATTTCTATCATATTTGATTTTTCATTGTCTTAGCTGGTTTTCCAATCTTTGAAAGTTATTCTCTTGTGAGGCTGAAACAATAAAACATTTGTCTAATTTTAGCTCTGCATGTATGCATCTTTTAGTTTACTTTGTTTTAATTATTAATCATTAATAACAAATTAGTTATTTCTTTAACCCCGATAATCTGATACTGACATAGTGTCCTGCTTATTCCACGCTATAACAACAGGACTGCATGTCATCTCTGTAGTCTGTTTTAGTTTGTTAGTGAACTGTAAACTGTAAGATGCGCTGCACTTACAGTTTGTGTAAGTGAAGATGACACACTGGCAGATAACATTTGAAGCAGAAAGATCACAGAAACACTCCTGAGGGAGGTGTCATGACTCCAAAAAACGGATGGAGGTTTAAACCACTTCAGCGATCTGTGCTTTATGCAAAAACCATGATTATCATGCTAACTGATTTTAATTTCAGTGTTAATATTTCACTATGTAAAGTTGACATGTCAAATATGATTATATTACATATCATAAATTAGTAACTGGCTTTATAAAAGGGATCTCTGAAACTGAGACAAAATAGTTTTTTTGTGAAATTAGAAATTAGCTTCAATACTGCTGTATTAGTGAACTAAGTGTTCACTAATACTAAGTGCTGCAGCTGTCGTACTGGTAATGTTGGTGATTCACTCATTTAGTAAAAGTAAGGAGATTTTACATGGGCCTTCTGATTTGTTGCATGTAATGACATTAATTTAAAACAAAACAAAGCGTTTCATATTTACATATTTGTATCCACTTAGCAGTCTGTGGACAGAAACACATAGGTGACTTGTCATTGGCTAGTTCTTAATATAATTGCCATTTTTTTGGTTTGCGGTTTCCGGCTGATGATATTTGCAGCTGCAGCTCGTGGCAGTGTGTATTGTATGGTATGTCATTGCATTTCTATGTTTGCTTCTGGTGATAGATGATTCACCTCTCACTGAACCTTCAGAGTCGATGGTTGCCAGAGTAGCTGTTGGCAAATCTGTTTCCACACTGTGCCAAGCGTTTGTACCCATCCACTGTGTCTGGCAAGGGAACTGTCCCTGGCATGTAGCCACCCCCAGTCTCCCCTTTGACAGTGATAAGAGGGCTAGTTTTGGGGGTGGAGGGGTGTGTGTTGTAAAAATCGTCTTCATACTCTCTTGCGGGGCGAGAGCCATTTACTTTGTTCCTGAAAATCATGCCCTAGAAAGACGAGTTTCAACAAGCATTTAATTGATGTTCGACACACGTGCAATACCATCTTCATTTTTTTTATTGCTTACTGCTTAATAGACAGATGCACTACTGTCTTTTTAACTTGTTCCTGTTTTTATTGTGATTTTCTGTTGTCTGTTCTGAAACCAAATCAGAATGACCCTTGCATGTTGCTGCCACTCGTAGTGATTGATGCCTCACATGTATGACATTCCAGTGGTTATTTTAGGGCAGTTAGCAGAGATGATGCCTGTTCAGAATAAGGACATGGCTCTGAACTCACCCTGTCCTCTTACGGCCCTACTTATCGACTTTGCTCTGTATTTCTGCTGGGTCGTAGTGATTTGGACCATGCTGCAGTTACTTAGGGCTTCAAAGTTTCAGCATCCTGTCACATAGTTGGCAGAACAGTCCAATTACAGGAGAACTAAATAGATGGGAAATTCTTTATTTCTTTTAGTTATCCATAGTGTTAAGTTTGGAAGTCAGCATGAAGTAGAAACAGCATTTAGACAAGAATTCCTCTTAACAGCTTTAATAGCCACTTGATTAGTTCCAGTACAGCAGCATAAGGGATGCATTTTCCCACACATTTGCTCTTACTCTCCGGTCCCTCAGAGCTCAGCCTCATCCTAAAAGGCCACCTAGTGGTGAACACAACATCCCCCCTTACTTGAAAAACTGCATGTATCCATTAAAACAACGGTCCCCAACCCCCGGCCTCGGACCGGTACCGGTCCATAAGTCGTTTGGTACCGGGCCGCAAGAGTCGAGGCTCAGGTGTGAAATGTATGGTTTTCAGGGTTTTTATCGGTTTTCAGCGTTATTTTGTTATCGTTTTTATCGTTAACTCGGTTTTCCTGGGTCTTTTCACGTGTGTTATGAATAAATCTTCTTTTTTTCGGTACCGGTACTGGTTTTATTTTGTTGTATTTACCCGCGACACCTTAAAGGCCGGTCCGTGAAAATATTGTCGGGCATAAACCGGTCTGTGGCACAAAAAAGGTTGGGGACCGCTGCCTTAAATCACATCGATGAACATTAACCTTAGTTACCTGATGTATATGACGTCATAACCATAACCTTAACTGTCATCACTTCAAGTTAAGTGGTTATTTAAGTGCTCAAAACCAACAAAGTAAATGGGTATTTTATAACTTTCACAGTTGAATTTACTGTATAACAAAATAACCTAACCCTAAAAACAGCATGTTAATACGTGCAGATCCTGAAGGCTGCTCCAAAAATGATCAGATTATATTTTAAATATTTGTTCAATTCTCTTCCAAACCCCAGCTGTCTATTATAAGTTTTGAGTAATTACTACAATAAAAATAAAAGCGTTCTAACATCTCACTTGTTTGTTTTTATTCAGGCATACATGTGTACTATGTTTATTAAGAGAGATGAAGCTTGTGTTTCTGTCATGTAGTGAGCTTATTAGACATTATGAAACAGATGATAAGTAAAAACGAATTTTGCCAAAGTGCTTAAGATACTTTTTTAAATTATATTTTTTTTCTTAAAGAAATCTACTACATCATGTGTATTTTTTTCATGTCATGTCTAATTTTCATTGTAAATATTAATCACAGTTAAATTAGGAGGGGATGGAGCTGTGATGTCATCAAATACACTGCCGTTCCAATTGTAGAACAACCCTTCTTGGGAAGTCTGGACTCCCGTGTGAACTTACAAAGTCCGGGCTAGCGAGAATGCGAGTACGGACTCGTGTACTTGAGTATTTAGAAACGGCCTAACAGTCTGCAATTTATGAACTAACCCCAGCTAACAATGTTAGCTCGGTGGCGAGTAGCCTTCATTTATAGTAATAAAATTCACACAGCAATAGTACACTGAAGGTGCTGAAGTTTCGCCGTCCCATTCTTTTTATGAAGTGGTGTCAGAATTTCCAAGTAACAAATGCATTCCTGCCCGTGCACTGCTGGCTCCGTTGTGCTGGCTCTGAGTCCATTGTGTAACTGACGCCACCAACATTAACATGACATGTAATTTAGAGCCTGTTATTGTGTGTTTTGTTTGGGTTTCCGGTAATCAGAATCAGAATCAGATAAACTGTATTAATCCCAGATAGAAAATGAGTAAATTTTTTAAAATTTTTTTAAACATTTCTTAAAAAAAAGGGCTGCCGGTCACACTCAGCCAATTAGCCATGTAATTGCATGCTCATACAACTGAGCTAAACCTGCGCCTAATTGGATTCAATCACCAAAATTGGAGAAGCGATTAAGAAAGGATAGCCTAACACATGAAACAGGAAATGACTGCCGTGTATTCCATTTATTTCAACAAAGTAACTGTATTCTGATTATTACCTATTTAAATGGTAACTGTAACGGAATACAGTTACTCATATTTTGTATTTTAGATACGTAACACTGGTACATGTATTCCGTTACTCCCCAACACCGGTGGTGGGGCATCACGGATGGCTGCGCTATGATCTGTGTCAGGAAGAGTGTCATCCTTGGAGATCTAGAAATCTGAGGCTGGACTGTCTAAATGAACATTTTTACATGTTGAGTGTCAGACCTGCGTTTGTAAGATGCTGGAGAACAGCACGCAGGCATTCATCGTGTCCTGCAGAGAAGATCCTGCAATAGTTACATCATCTAAATAATTATGCACACTGGGTAGAACTTTAAGCACAGTTTCAATAATTTTTTGGAATGCCGATGAAGCAGAGGCCAAACTGTTAGGAACACGGCAGTAGTGGAAAAGTTGTCTGTTTGTAATAAAAGCAGTAAGGTCATGACTGTCCTCATGCAGTACAAGTTGTGGTACGCAGGGGACAGATCTATAGTGGAAAACACAGAAGCAGCCCTGAGCTCACTCAAAAGCTCATCCCTGTGGGTCAAGGGGTGGCTGTGGGCAACAAAAGCTTTATTAGGTTCACTTAAATCAACACAGTCTTGGACTGCTGTCTTTTCTTGTTGTGACTAAAATAGGAGAAGTCCAGGGAGAGACATCTGTGCATTCAATAATGCTCTCCCTCAGTAGCAATTCCAGTTCATCTGACACTGCTTCACGTATTGTAAAAAGAAGACGTCAGAGTTTGTTGTACCTGCAACGTACCCTCACAAAATTTGAACTTTGTGAACAAACCAAGCAACACGGCCAGTGGAAGCAGTCTGGTTTTGTTAGCATGGTCAAAACCAGGGGGTGGAATCCTGAATGAGTGCCTATTTGAGTAATGCATACCCTCCTTGCACCACATTCCCGTCAAATTTGGCAACCTCACCTTGAAAACAAGGATCCATGAAGCTGTACATCTCTGTGACGGTTTGCCAAGAAATAGTTCGAAAACATAATCTCCTCCATAAGACTTTACAAACTTAGATGATTACCAAAATATTTAGGATGTTTATCATTTTATCATTCAATTAATCTTTATTTATATAGCACCAATTCACAGCAAAGTGCTTTTCATTGTAGTCTAAAGACCCTACATTATCAGAATGAAACCCCAACAATCAGATGACCCCCTGTGCACTAACATCGTTTTTCCCATTCTGTATTTTCTCTCAAAGGGAGCTTCTTAATACCGAGTGAATATCCAGTCATGTTGCTAATCAAATAAATGGGAATTTTTAACTTGTCCTTTAACTCAGAGGTTGCTAGTTTCAGCTCTGACATTAGCATCTTATCTGATGTCTTAAGTTTAATAATTATTATGCATATTAGTAGAGGAATGTGTGATCACTAATAGGGAGATTAATTCGGATGTTTCTATTTAGTACCATGTTAATAACCAATTAAAGCAAACTTCAAGATGCATGATGATTACGTAGAAATATCTGTGGTAGTTCCTGTGAAAGAAGCCAGAATCAAGGGTGCAAAATGCTAAACTGCCCGTTTATATTTAATGCAAAATTAATAACCTGTTAAAGCATACTTCAAGAAGTGTGATGATTACCTGAAAAGGAATCAGGGCAGCAAAATGCAAAACTGCCCTGATTTCTTTTTAATACCAAGTTAATGAGTGATTAAAAAACAGTGTTAAATAATTCTGATGATGAACTGGAAACAATTATGCAAAATGCTAAACTGCCTGCCTCAAAAACAATAATTAATAAATATTTAAAAGTAAACACTAAAGATGTAATAAACATGTATAAAACATTAATAAATGCTAGCTGGAAAATAATGCATGCTAAATAATTTTTGAACACTAAATATAAGAATATAACAAATTAGTCCATTTAAAATGGTTTTTGACAACCTTAAAAATAATAGATATGAATACATTAGAGTTACATGGGACTGGTGGATGCTCTTTCACAGCATATTTTATATCACTGACTTCATCACTAACTGACCTCACATCTAAGGATCCAGCCTCTCCTGCAGTGTTGTAATTTGTGTATAAAGTCAAATAATACATTTTTCTTTTTTCTATTTCTGCCCAAATTACACATTTGAACACATATTTACTAAGTCATTGAAGCGATCTATTGGTTTAAACACATTTTCATCTTTAAAGTGTTCACAACTAAATTTTTACTTGTTACTATTATCTGTTGTGGATGTTGAATTCAAACCAGCAAGCCTCACTTAAGAAGCCCCAGCCATATTTTTAAGGCTCTGTGAGTCGATTAAATAACAAAACAAAAAAAAGAGTGTGCATTAAACAGAGTGTCAAGTCTTGGTTTTAAGTACATTTGCAAAGAATAGTTCCACATGGCAAGAGTTCAACAGTAATTTGAGACTTGGTAACTAAATATTCCTTGGAGAACTTGGTCTTCTTTCAGTGTCACTTCATTAACAAAAGTGCTCATATGGCTCAGAGTGTGTGCTGTCTTTCAACATGATGAGTGAAGCGATGCAATGGAAGTGAAGGAATTAACATCCTAGTAGGAATACCTCTTCACTTCCTTCGTATGCTTGCCTCTTCTCCCTCAACACGACTGCGGATTTGAAGCTGGCACATTTGGCTACTGCTGCCGCTCTCTTGATATTGACTGATCTTAGGAAGACTTGATCTTTTCTCAGTTTAGTGGATAAAGGTGTAGTATAGCATAATATGTCTTGATGCATTCTCAATCATCCAGGAAAGTAAATCTCCAAAAGTTGAATCTGTTCATCTGGACGTAGCGTTTGGTGGGAGAAACGTTTCGTCACTCATCCAAGTGACTTCTTCAGTCTCAGCTGACTGCAGGTTTCCCCAAACCTTATAAACAGGACATTTGCATAATGACTGAAACCAGCCCACTGAGGAACAATGGGCTGTGAGGTCAGTTCCTTAATCATAATTATGCAAATTCCCATGACCATTGATCAACAATCACTGACCAAAACCCACTGATCAAAGAACACTGATCAATGTCCACGAGTCCCATTCACAGAGAGTTGGGGAATGGCTGCAATCACAGCGTTGTAAGATGGTGACAGATGTAAAGTCATTATGCAAATGTACTGTTTATAAGGTTTGGGGAAACCTGCAGTCAGCTGAGACTGAAGAAGTCACTTGGATGAGTGACGAAACGTTTCTCCCACAAAACGCTACGTCCAGATGAACAGATTCAACTTTTGGAGATATAGCATAATATAGTCAGACAAGCTTGCTTTGGCTGCCTGTTGTGTTCTTTTGCCCTACCTGATTGACTGGTGTGTTCTGGGCCATACTTGCTGTCATCTGTCAGCATCAGCTGCAGGTTGTTTTCTGACACAACAACATCATGTGGATTCAGGTCCTGTTTGCCCTGGCTCTACCTGCTCTATTTATTCAGCTTTCCATACTCGTGTCTGTCTTATCTACTATGCGGTACACTCCCTTAGAATTATTCAATCTGGCTTTCCTACACCAGCTTCACTGATGCGCTTGGTGTTCATGTCCAAAGTATTGTCCACTGTGGATCCAGACAGAGCTACAACATCGACAGCAACATTGCTCTGCTAGGATATAGTGGTGGCTGTAGCTCAGGTGGTAGAGCAGGTCAGCTACTAACCAGAAGGTTGGTGATTCGATCCCAGGCTCCACCAGTCTGCATGCCAAATATCCTTGGGCAAGATACTAACCCCATGTTGCTCTCCGATGCATCCATCGGAGTGTGAATGTGTATGAATGTTAGACAGTAAGCACTAAACAGTTTAGAATAAGTGCTTGTGTGTGATTGGGTGAATGAATTAGTTGTGTAAAGCGCTTTGAGTGTTCAGATAGAGTAGAAAAGCGCTATGTAAGAACCAGTCCATTTACCACATCCGGGGGACGGACTGCTGACCATAGTGTGCTAGCCAAGCTTTCCATGCTTTTCAGGCTGGCTCAGCCACTACAAGTGGTTGTCAAATGGATATGCTCAGTGATGATTAGCATATCCTTTGTAAGCTATGGCCTAGCTTCACTGAGCGCCACTGAAGCTAGGCCATCTTACTATTCATCACTGTTTGAAGAAAAAACGAACAAATCCAAGTTTCTCTGAGTCAGAGCTCTGTTGAGCCAAGTTTTCATTAACCTTAACTAGTAATGAATTCATTAATTCATTCATTAACATATGAATTCATTCATAAGTATTAAAAACTTACAGAGAAACAAAATACTCAGATGTATCATTACGTACCAATACTTCTAATACTATTCATATTTATTTAAACATTTTTCTCACCGATTGATCTCTCTAAGTTAACTTTAGTAATCACTTTCTCCAAACCATCACAGTGTCCCCATAAAATTATGAAATCTGTAAGTGCTGTCCAATTCTCTTCATCTTTCGATGTTTTGCTTACACGTTTACTGAATGTATGAGCTGTACATCGATGCTGAACATAAAAAAAAAGTGCAAAATTAAAAATTGTGCCAGAGCATGCAAAAACTGTAGACTGTAACACAGACATTACCTTACAATGCCACATAAGTGCAATACTTTTTCTTGGATGTACACTTCAGCAGGGTTCTGTTCTTGACATTTTATCCATCTCACCTTGGGCCTGATGGAATCCATCACCTCTTCTGAGGGTTCTGACCTAGTCCAGGCAGTCCACTCACGTCTGCAGGCCCTCAGAGCTGTCTTAAACACCACACAGATCATTTTATTCTCAGTTGCTTTGATCTCACAAAGACAGCACTGACTTCTCAGAGGCACAATCCATACTAAAGCTTTTGGACTCTATAGTGCCTAAGCCATCGAGCAAATGATACTGGGATATGGGTTTTTTCTAAATAATAGATTGATTTCCACCTATTGAGGCGGACACCACAGAGACATCCAACAAAGCAAGAAGGAAAGAAAAAAAAACAAAACAGAACAAATAATATTGCTGACTGGGCAGCTAACAGAATACTAATGGCCACTTTTATATTTCACCCTGGAGAACAGTATGCTACTTGTACACCAAAGGCTCAGTGATGTGCACTGCAGAGAGGAGGTTCTGGCTTCAGAGGCGAGGTTTACATTTTAATTTTTATCCAGCAGGATTTATTTTGTGTCCTGGGGAACAGATTAATAAACAGGTATAGTGAAGCAATCTCTGTGACATACTACTTATGTAAGCAAACTGACCACCTAATTTATTAAAAAGAAACAAAATATAAATACAAACATACCGATCTAAATAGTATTTCACAGATACACACGTATAAATTTGTTGGTACCCTTATACAATAAAAGCAAACAAACAAAAAATCATCTCTTAAATCATTTTAATTAACATGCGTCATTTTTTATTTCACAATAAACTCTGACTTTGCTCCTGATTACTGATTTGGTTGAATATTTTATATAATATATGTAAAAAATGTGATGCCCTTTAATATTTTGTCGTACGATGTTTTGCAGCAGTCAGTACTAACAAGTGGAATTTCCACATTTCCACATTCCAATTTTCAGATATTTCCATAGATTTTCAACAGGATTAAGATCTGGACTCGCGGACGGCCATGTTTCTCAGCCATTGTTGACTGTGTTTGGCTGCGTGCTTTAGGTAATTACCTTGTTGAGGCCGAGCTTTCTGACACTGAGGAGTATGTTTTGCTCCAAGATGCCTTAATAGTCTTGAGACTTCATTGTACTGTTAACAGATTCAAGGTTCCCGTGCCAGATGCAGCAAAGCAGTCCCTAGCCCCTCCATGTTTCAGAGTAGGTATGGTGTTTTTTTCTTTTAAAGCTTAATTTTTCCTTTTGCAAACCTACAGCTGATGTAAGTGGCTGGAAAACTCTGGACATTCTCCCAGAAACTTTGGAACATGCCAACATGCATTGGGTTCATTCCAGTTGGACTTTTTTGTACTTTTCTGTTAATAGCTGAGCTCTCCTGGGTCTTCTTCATGAAGCCCATTACTGTTCAAAATGCGATGGATGGTCATATGATCAAAAAGTGACGTACCTTGATACTGGAGTTTAGCACTGAATTCTTTCCGATGGTTTCCTTGGTTGTTTTTTTTAACATTTGCAGTATCATTTGATTAACCTGGGGTTGGTAACCACATCCTGGGAGGTTGGCAACAGTCCCATGAACCTTATAGTTTTTAATAATATTGGCAGTCGTGGTCACAGAAACATGAAGCTGCTTGGAAATGGTCGTATGTTTAATATGGATATCTATAATCTTCTGGAGAACCTCCATACGGTTACAGCAGATCGCCGTCTTTCCCTGAGCCTGGTTCTGCTGGAGGTTTCTTCCTGTTAACATTTCCTGTTAAAGTTTCCTGTTAAAGTTTTCCTCCCACAAAGAATGATATTGATGATGAAAACATAGAAAACAGATGTAGAAAACTTTAAATTGTATCATCTCAAAACAAACTAGAATGATTTGCTCATTCTTTACTAATGTGAACATAAATATGTCAAAAAATAACAAAGAACTTCATGATTTTTTCTCATTTACAGTGAAGTAAAATTTAGCGCAGGGTAGCATGGTAGCACAAAGGTTAGCACTATTGCCTTTTGGCAAGAAGGTCCTGGATATGAATCCCCCATCTGGCCATGGCCTTTCTGTGTGCAGTTTGAATGTTCTCCCCATGTTTGCGTTGGTTCTCGCCCATTGCTCCAGCTTCCTCCCACAGTCCAAAGACATGGATTTGGCATCCAGGATATACACTGCCTCTTTGGATAGACTCTAAAAAACAACAAACTATAGTGACTTTACTGACCGAGTATCTCACAAAAACAGACAAAAAACAACTGTAACTAATTTGCAAGCTAAACACGTTCGTGACCTATTGGACAATTCCATTCAATTCTATTTATATAGTACCAAATCACAATATCAGCCTCCTCAAGATGCTTTATATCATAAGGTAAAGACCTTACAATAATACAAATGACCTCCTTTGAGCTAGCACTTGTCAATATTAGGAAGGAAAAAGTCCCCATCAACAGGAAGAAACCCTCAGCAGAACCAGGCTCAGGGAGAGGGAGACAGCTGCTGCAGCTGGTTGGGGGTGATGGGAGGCAGACTGACAGCCTCATTTGCCAAATGAGTAGCTACACAACGGCTGGATTATCTAGTATCTGAAAGTCCAACAAACACATTGACTAACATTCTGACATATTCTGTGTATTTAATGGTATAATGTATTTTTAAAGCTACACCTCAGTAAAGTGTATGTGTGTTTCACTGTGTATGGCAGTATCTACTTGTGAATAAGCTCTTTTGACTTTTGCTGTTGTCTCTTAGATTGCCATTGCTCACACTGACTTGAACAAATTTAGTGTGGTAAATTGGTCACGTCAGGACTGAAATAGAACTCCCTTTCCCACGTGTATCCCCACTGCTTTCTCCCATACTCACACACATACACCAGCAAGCAAACAAAAGTATTGATTAAGTGTGTGATGCAGTAGATGATATATGATGACCTCTGTTTTGCCTCTGCTATTGTCATTGTTCCATAGCATGAAGGATGGACATGAGAAAGCAAACCAATGATGTTTCCCCATCCATCCCAAAGCCTCAGAGTTTAAATAATTCAATTTGTATCCATCAAAGCTACATTTGTCATAGCTGGTATTTGCTTGGGGCTCTTTACCCAGCATGCTTTGCTCTATACACTTTGATTCAACACATTTAGAGCAGGTTTGAAGAGATCAGCGAGCACACTGGCAAGCCAGGTATACTGTATTTCACATTTAAATAAATGTTTTCCAAAGATTCACATGACGATACAAATATGTCACAACATAGACTGTATAATTTTATTTTTTGCAGTTAGAACCGGATTTAACTTCTGTTCAACAGCATGTCTACATATACTGTAGACTGTAGACTGTACTGTACATGTACTGAGACACGTAAAAATGTACTGAGAAATTCTTGAATCAAATTAGCTGTTATCTGCCAGTATGATGAGGATGAAATGAGGATGGACGTTTAAGCAAGGCGATGATCCCAAACCATACAACCAAGAAAACTCTGAGTTGGTTTGAGAGGAAGAAAATAAAACTGTTTGAATGGCCCAGCCAATCGCCTGACCTAAATCCAGTGCAACTAGTTTCTCTTTACAGGAGGCACCTTGAGGGAGTCATCACCAAGAAATGATTTTATATGAAGTATTAAATAAATATTAATGGTATCATTTCTCAATAATATACATAATTTATAGGCATGTATGGTTGCATTTCTTTGCATGTGTGGATTGGAGGTGGTGTTACCAACATCTGGTGAGAATTTCATGTCATGCATCAATGTCAATAGCACCTTTAGAAATAAATCCCCAAAAGTTGATTCTGTTGATCTGGATGTTTTCAGTGGGAGAATTAATGAACATTAATCAAGTCCAGTGAAGGGAATATTAGGAGTCTTTTCTCTTCTTCTTTGGCCACCTGACAATTTTCCATCTCAGTTTTACTGCACTTACCAGTGCAATATTTCTATGGCCTTTTTCAATACCAAGATTAGTAATATATATATCAGCAATTGGCTCTAGATAATTCCACATATAGCACACTGTATGACCCCCCTTCCTCTTTCGTCTCTAGTTTCACTCTCCTGACTTTTGAGGAAATATCTGGATTTATTAGGAACTCTAAACCTTCTACCTGTCGCCTCGACCCACTTCCTACTCAGGTGGCTAAATCCTCACTTTACTGACATTAATTATTCTTTCCTAATCTCTGGCTGTTCAGATCTCGTCTTACCTTACTAACAATGATCTATTTGTGTCACGGGGGCCAGGAGGCCAGTACGTGGGAGTGGACTCAAATGCAGATTCAAACGGAAAAGTGATAAGGTCTTTCGCAAGCTTTATTGTCAAACACAAAGGTAAGCAATGACACGAAGGGAATACTCTCTGACGATACTGTAAACAAAGTGAGAGGGAGGTTATGAACTGAGCCAGGGAGGCTGGGACTGGTGAGGTGAAGATTACCGAGTTTGTGGCTTACTTTGCAGGTGGAGAGCGTAATCCCGGTGGGGGCATTGCCAGAGAGCGTCATGAATAGTGAGTGAAAGTAAGAGGTTCTGACCTTGCTTTTTCCTGTGGTACAGAGGAGACAGTGGCAGGAGGACACGTAGGTGAGAGCGGTGCAATGATTAGTTCAGAGAAGCAAACTGCAGAGTGGAATCAGTGAGTCTTGCCATGGAGTTAAATTATGGTTTGACGAGTTTACTAAATGAATGCAGAAATCGAGGTAAGTACAAAGCGTTGATATGAAACATTAAACACTGAGGCCTGTTACCAACGTGAGGTAGCTGACTAACTGGCAGAGAATATGTAACAACGGACTGGAGTGTACCAGCTTGACTTGGGATAATAATTTTGCTCCGCAGAAGTGAGGCGATGCGAGAAAAAGGCACAAGGCTTGGTTTGGGGCCCTGAATGTTGCCTCCACTCCTGAATGAATAAATGGTTTCTGTGTGTTGGGGTGAAGGTATTTTGGTGGAGCTGAGGTGAGTAAGTGGTGCTGCTACCTGCGGTTATTCAGGATGAAGCAATGGTAGAAGGTACCAAAGCTGAGGACTCGTTGGCCTTCACCTGCCCTCCTGCTGGCGTGTAACCAAGGAAAGTGACTGAAGGGGAATGAAACTCACATTTCTCTGTATTGACATATAACAGGTTCTCCAGGAGGCACTGCAGTATGCAGCAGACGTGGACTCGATGTTTCTCCAGGGACTTAGAGAATATCAGGATGTCGTCTAGATAGACAAACACAAAAACACTGAGGAAATCCTTCAACACATCGTTAACTAATGATTGGAAAACTGCAGGAGCATTAGTGAGACCAAAAGACATGGCCAAGTATTCGAAGTGACCTAGGGGGGATGTTGAATGTGGTCTTCATCCCTTTTCTAGATGTTAAGCATTGCATAGATCTAGCTTAGTGAAGACAGTGGCACTATGATTGGGTTCAATAGTGGAATTGATTAATGGCAAAGGATATTTATTTTTGACTGTGATCTAATATAAGCCTCTGTAGTCGATAAATGGACGGACAGTCTTATCCTTGTTCGTGACCATGAAAAACCCAGAACCTACTGGGGAGGAGGACGGATGGATAATGCTGGCTGCTTAAAGACTCCCAAATATATTTTTCCATGGCCTCTCTCTCTGGCCTGGACAGGTTGTAAAGCCGGCTGGAAGGCAGCAGGGCTCCAGGAAGGAGGTTAATGGTGCAATCATAGGCCCATGGGGTAGAAGAGACAATGCTTTATGTTTACTGAAAGTCTCCTGGAGGTAAAGATACTCACCAGGGACAGCGGAAAGATCCAGCGGTGACGGAGTGGCTGGGGATGACTGCAATGATCCTGGGGAAAGAGCTAAGGAAAGGCAGTTTATGAGACAGAAAAGACAAAGACTCCAACTAGTAACCTTGTGACCAGACCAGTCAATGTGGGGATTGTTTCTTAACCAGGGGTAAGAAAGTGAGTCGAACTAGTGGCAGATGTAGTTGTTTGGCCAGCAAACAACTACATCAACTACTACTGTGTCAATTTGTTTTCAGACAAATTCAGAGTCAATTTGTTTTCAGACAAATTGACTCTGAACTCCGTTCCCTGCTCCCTCGGGAGCAGGGAACGGAGCTGGTGTGGACAAAGTGGGTGACTGACTGGGATCAAAATCAGAGTTCTTTGTACCGTGGTGAGAATTTTTTCCTGATTCTCGCTGATGGATTGACATTGTTCGCCTAGGAATCGTATAGTCAATTCAATTCAATTGAATTTTATTTATATAGCACCAAATCACAACAACAGTCGCCTCAAGGCGCAGTCTGTTCATGATTGCTGAGAACCGCCCCTAGCTTGGAGATTGCAGCCCATATTGGATCTGCTGGGTCCATCTTTTGTTTGGCCAGTTCGTACTGTCAAGGGGCCCCGGAGGCTAGTACGTGGGAGTGGACCCAAATGCAGATTCAAACAACACAGAAATAAGGTCTGTCACAAACTTTATTATCAAACACAAAGGTAAGACATGACATGAAGGGAAGACTCGGCGAGGAGTCTCTGACAGTATAATACTGTAAACAAAGGGAGAGTGAGGTTATGAACTGAGACAGGGAAGCTGGGACTGGTGAGGTGAAGATTACTGAGTTAGTGGCTTACTTTGCAGGTGGAGAGCGTGAGACTCTGGTGGGGTTATTGCCAGATGAGCATCCTGAATGGTGAGCGATGCAGAGGTGTCTAACAACCCTTATTATGGTATAGCACCGTTGTCCAGTTATTGTAGTAGTTGGAGAGTCTCCTAGTGTGAGTGCAGCGGCAGCCATTACAGCTGAAGATGCTGCTCTCTGTGCATCTGTTTAGAGAGATCGTACCACTGTAATTGCCTGGCGCCGGCGACTACCTAACCCCAGCACATGTATGTACAAATAGGGTATAGCAGTGGAGATCTGGCTTGTATGGTCTTGTTCTGTTAATGCCAAATAAAGGTCTTTTGTTCTATTTAACTGATTGGCCTTCAAGTTGTCCGGCTAACCTCCACACCACACACCCGCTGGACCTGCTAGCTGCTCTTTCCTTGCCAGACCACGTTACAGAGTGGCGCCCGAACAGGGACTGTTTCAGGCAGGAGGACAGCTAGGTGAGAGCGGTGAAATGATTGGTTGGGAGAAGCAAACTGCAGAGTGGAAGCAGTGAGTCTTGCCATGGAAACCAGCGTGCATTTCTTTTCTCCACTTAGGTGCTTTTCCTTTCTTTTCCTTTTGTTTTTCTTATTGCAAAGCCAAATTTACCTACAATTTTCTGGAATTATGCAACATCGGATATAACAGCCAGATTCCCGTTAATGTCGGATATATAACAGCCAGATCAACAACATCCCTCCAGAGATAGCGAGAACATCAGGTGCTCCGTGGATTGTTATCGGCTCTGCCAAGCAACGCAGGCGGCGGAAGGAATGCAAACAAATGCCGGTCAGGCCTGCTAGCCAGGCTAAAGAAGCAGCCTTTTAAACCACCGCTCCCCAGCATCTTCCTGACCAACGCACAGTCGGTCGTCAACAAAACAGACAAACTGAACCTACTTCTCGCTGCACAGCCACTCGTCCGCGACTATTGTGTCACAGAGACATGGCTACAAGGAAATTCCTGACACCTCGATGCAGCTTGCAGGCCGCACAATGCACCGCAGCGACAAAAAGACTACAGTGGGGAAAAGCAGAGTAGGAGGTTTGTGCATTTACACACACCAACTAATAATTAACACCTTTTCTGAGGAAGCTCTGGCTCAGCTGCAGGACTGTTTTGCCCTTACAGAGCGGAGTTTCTTTGAACATGATGACCTAGACACTCACACAGTTGCAGTGCTGGGTTACATCACGCATTGCATGGACAATGTCACCACGGAAAAGTGGGTCCGGGTCTACCCCAACCGTAAATCCTGGATGACAAGCAAGGTTCAGGCATTGTTAGAGATGTAACTCTGCATACAAATCTGGGGACCAGGATATGTACAGCAGAGCAAGAGCAGAAAAAGGCATCAGAGCAACAAAATTGGCTTTTCAAATAAGCTATCAGATCACCTCTCAGATAGCAACTCCAGAAAGGTATGGGAGGGCTTGAAACAAATTTCCAATTACAAAGGCAACGGGACAAATACAGGTAACATGGACATCTCATTAGCAGAGTAACCTAACCACTTTGTTCGCTTCGATAGAAGTGCAGACACCTCTACTATGCACACCACCCTGCCCACAGCCTCCTCTGAGCACAGCCCCCACACATTTAGCCTCCAAGAACACCAGGTTCGCTATGTGTTCAGAGCAGTAAATCAGAGGAAAGCTGCTGGCCCTGGCGGAATACCTGGTAGAGTGCTCAAAGCCTCCACCGACCAGCTGACTCCTGTGTTCACCAGACTATTCAACCTCTCCCTGACACATGCCAATGTCCCTCACTGCCTGAAGTCAGGAACGATAGTCCCAGTCCCCAAGTCCACCACCATCAGTGGCCTCAGTCACTACAGACCCATGACTTCAGTGGTTGTAAAGTGCTTTGAGAAGCTGGTCTTAAAGCACATAAAGGACTGCCTCCCACCCAGCTTCGACCCCCACCAGTTTGCCTATAAGGCAAACAGGTCCACTGAGGATGCAGTTTCCACTCCGCTCTGCATCACCTGGAGAATCCTGGGACTTCAGTAAGGATGCTCTTCGTTGATTTTAGCTCAGCTTTTAATATCATCATCCCATCTGGTAAACTTGGACCCTACATGTGTATGGATCAGAAACTTTCTTACTGACCGAACACAATCAGTCAAGGTTGGCAACCGGAGATCATCCACCCTGTCACTCAGCACTGGCTCATCACAGGGATGTGTGCGGAGTACACTCCTATACATAATCGACACCAGTGACTGCACCCCCACGCACCCTGCAACATCATCATCAACTTTGCAGACGACATCATCACCAACGATGATGACACCGCCTACAGAGATGAGGTCCAGCGTCTGACAGAATGGTGTGACTACAATAACCTCACCCTAAACACCAAGAAAACAAAGGAAGTGGTCATGGACTTCTACAAAACAAGAACTGATCCCCTCTCCTCTCCATAAAAGGTGACTATGTCGGAAGGGTGTCCACCTTCAAGTTCCTCGGTACCCAAGTGTCCACGTATCCAATCTTGTACAACAAACACATCAGCCTTAGTGAATAAAGCCCAGCACCGCCTCCATTTTTTGAGGGTTCTCAGATGGAACAGGCTGCAGACTGACCTACTAGTGTCCTTCTATCGAGCAACAATCGAGAGCGTGCTGGTGCACGCCATCTCCGTGTGGTACACTGGTTGCACAACAGCCAATAAGAAGAGACTCCAGGGGGTCATCAGAACTGCAGAGAAGGTGATCGGCTGTCCACTCCCCTCCCTGGACTTAATTGCCAGCTCGAGATCATATCAGAACTTGATATGATAAGATATACCTTTATTAGTCCCACAAGGGGAAATTTCATAAGGCTGCCGACCTATTGCATGCAATGGCGGCGCCATCTTACCCTCCGACCATACATACATTACACAAAAACATCACATGGGGAAGACAGGTCAGAGAGGTATAACAATGGAAAATGCACCGCATGAGGAAAGATAAGGAAAAAAAAAATAACTCCCCCCAGACTGAGCTCCAACAGGGAGATCAGTTTGAGAACAGAAAAAAAACACCTCTGCACATAGCACATGAAAAAACTCTTAATACACCAAAGAAACACATGACAAGCAACAGGGGTGGGTAAAGGGTGAGAGACAGCCGATTTAGACAGTACATCCGGGCCTGCAGCTTATGCGCTGGTCTCCATGATCCACTGTCAGCATCGGAAGGGAATAAGCGTCGAAGGCGTTTGGAGGGGGGATGAGTGTATGTCTGCATGTGTATATATGTCTCTGTGTGTGTGTGTGTGTGTCCAGAGTTCAGCTGAGACAGTGTCCTTCGCCCTGCCAGGCTAAGTAAACAGTCTTCCAGCCAACCCAGGTGGCCTTGAATAGAATGGGAAGAACAGTCAAAACACAGTCGTTATCAGGGTGTTGTTGTTCAGCTCCAGCCTTGAGACCGCAGCTGGTGCTGAAGGGGTCTCCGCATGAGTGATGGTGCTTTTTACTTTAGTGCGAACAGCTCATATGAATTTCCAAGCAGTTCTACAGTCCAACACTGGTCTCTCAATCTCCCGTTGGAGAGCCGCGAGCTTCGCCATACTTGCGCTCTGTGATGTTGTCATTCTTGTGCCCAAAGAGCCGATTCTGAGAACTCACGACAGTGTGCCTCCCCGAGATGTCATCCAATTTACGCTCAGTGATGTTATGCCGAGCAGTGTTGGTCAAGTTACTTGAAAAAAGTAATCAGTTACTAATTACTGATTACTTCCCCCCGAAAGTAATCCCGTTACTTTACTGATTACTTATTTTCAAAAGTAATTAATTACTTAGTTACTTAGTTACTTTTTAAAAACACGATTTACAACCTGAATAGGTGATAAAGCGATAGATCTTTCAGCCCAATTCTACTTTTTCTGCATAATTCATCATACAAAATGTAATCAAATGGAAACGTCTCTTTTTAAAACTTGTTTTATTAGTTTTAATCTTTTAACTTTATGCATCAAGCAAAAATTAAATTATATGCAACATTCTCTGACATTTAAACCTATTTTCTGCACATTCCAGCACATAAAATAAAATAATTTTTTGTGTTTACACTCACTCTTTCAAATAGATGCAAGTAAAACACAGCAGAAAATAAATAAAATCAAAGACTAGCGGTCCTGTTGCTCTATTTTCACCTGTAAAGCAGGAGTGGGGTAGGCGGAGGTTTACCCTGGTGCAGGTGTGCCGCAGCGGTCAGTGGAAGATCCGAATCCGCGAGTTTCTCTGTGAGTTTCACATTACGTCGTAGTACACTCGGTGCTTGCTTGGAAGTTTAGGGGTTGTTTCGCTGTAAAAAGAAGTTTTCTTCCCACGCACAACGGACGCTAATGTTTTTGTCACTTTTTATGGAATCAAACTCAAAATAAGGTCAGTACTTCCACGCTTTAAACGCTGCATGCTACACTCTTTCCCGCACTCGATATATTATGATCTGCACACAGCTGTTGTCACGAACGTCGCACTTGCTTACGTCACTGTCATGAGACGTTCTTGCAAAAAATCACGGTTTCAGTAACGCAGTAACGCAGCGTTCCTACGTGAAAGTAACGGTAATCTAATTACCGTTTTTGCAATAGTAATTCCTTACATTACTCGTTACTTGAAAAAAGTAATCAGATTACAGTAATGCGTTACAAGTAGCGCGTTACTGCCCATCTCTGATGCCGAGCGAGCCCTTCCGAGATGTAATCCAGTCTGCACTCAGAGATCTTATTCTGAGTATTCACGGCAGCCGTAAGCCTTTCTAAGATCTTATCCGTGCTGCACTCAATGAGCCCATTTTGAGAAACTCACGCCTCTTCCCATCGTTTCAATCCCAGCGGGCAGCCTTGTGGGGGTTTAAACAGCCGGTTCCGCTTCCTTAGTTCTCCGGTAAGTCAGGGCCAAGCCAGCTCCGATCAGCAAGAACCCTGTTATCATGGTTCCGAACAGGTAGATATCTTCAGCACTCAGGCTCACCCAAGCCCAAACTTCTCGTTGAGAAAGGGGTGTCAATTGCATTCAGAGACCAGTTGATCAAATCCATAATTCTCTTTTAGGTTTTAGAGAACAGACTGTGAGAGAGTGTTCCAGGGAAAAGTAATACAAAAAACACGAGACTAGACAAGGACACAAGAGGCTAAGCAGGGAAGCTAAGGGAGAGGAGGAGAGGAGAAAAGTGCGACCGCCTTCGTCAAGAGCAAGAGCAAGAGCAAGAAAGGGTTAGGGTTAGGTTAGGGTTTTAATGCAAACTAAGAGTGTGAGCAGACGTCTCCCATACAATCACACTGTCGCTGCTATTAACTACGTTGTTGCCATTCCCAGTGCAATATTTTGTTCTTTCCTTGTTCTGTGCAGTATTTTCTGAGCAGTATCGAGGCTCCGCCTACTGGGCAGATACCGGAGAAAATAGGAAAATGGTGGAAAAACACTAGATGCTCACCCGGACCATGACAATTTGAGCAATTACAATCTGGTTTGTGGCCACTTCACAGTACAGTGACATTCACAACACTGACCCTCTTCTTTAAAGCCAGCCTTAAAACACATTTTGTAAAGCTTGCCTATTCTGTTTGATTTTAATTTTATGATGTGATTTTATTCATACTGTGATTTTGTTATTTATTTGCTTGTATTTTGACAGATGCCTATAACTAAAATGTATTAATATTATTTATTATTATTATTATTATTATTATGTTCCGGGGAATATGGATGTAAGTCACGTAGAAAGAGAGCTTAAAATTTGTTAACAGGTCTTTGGAGGTTGAACATATATCTGCTGAAATACACGTCCATTATTGTGGATAAATGTTCAACTGGAGCAGCTGTGTCAAACATAAATCTTGATATAGTTTAGTGTGACTATGTGCAAATTTGTGCAGTCCTTAACATTAAAGAGCAGTGGGCAGTATGATCAAAAATACTGCATTTCTGTGTTAAGTATTGCTTTCTGTTTCGATCTGTTTGTTATTCGATTAACTGTTTTAGGCATTTGTTAAGCTAAATGAGTATAACCTAGAAAATCCATAGACTAAACCACACATCACAAATATTTTACGATGCTATAAAACATTTTTTGGCAGGTGAGAGAAACCAACTTCTCTTTTTTCAAAACACGGATGCAATGTCAGACATTTCAGCTCTACTGAAGTTCAATAAACATGTGTACATAGAAACAAAGAAAGAGATACAGGGAAACAGAGATTCCTGGGAGATGGAGGAAAAAGTGAGAACAAATTGTGTAAATGTGTGTTACAGAGATAAAGCTCTGCACTATTTATGGCTAAATAAAAACCCACCATGCCAATATGTAAATCAGAACGTTGTGCTTAGCTGAAAAAAATGAAAGAATGTAATTCTGGTCTTACAAAGAAATGAATGGCTGCTTGTATTAGAAATATGAAACAGAATATAAGAGTGAATGAGTGAAATGAAGTTCAATATGAGGTAAAGCAAAGTTCACATAAATATTCTGCTGTTCCACAACTAGGATTTCTTTTCTGCGATCCCTCTGAGGTGTCCTTAGATATTCATTTTTTGTATTAATGAGCATCTGTGCCTGGGAACATTTTGTCACTTGACACATCGAGGAAAAAATGGTTTAAAAAGAATAAAATCCAGACCAAAGGGTTGATGCAGCTGTGTGATTGTCAAATCTCACAACGCTCTGAGAAAAAATTCACTTTGGTCATGCCGCTTAATTGTCCTACAGATGGTTGAGACTTGAAATGCAAGTGACAAAAGGCATAAACATTGGGAAATACCTTGAAGCAGTATGACTGCTATGTTTTGATATTTTTTGTAAAAAAAAGTTTCCTTTTACCAAGGTTCAAATACCACAGTTTGTTAATTTGTACAAACCGGTGTACTAAGCAAACAACAGTAGTTAGCTAATAGCTGCTACTTTTGCTCTTCACTCTTAATATGTTGGATTTTTCTTGTGAAAATAATGGAAATCACGATGTGACAGTTTTTCTCCTTTTATTTGCAACAGGACAGAAAAAGTACAGGGCTGTGGAATATTTAGTTGTGAGAAAATTTCACAACTCAGCTCGATGCACAGGTGGCATCCTGTCATGGTATCATGCAGGAATGCAGTGAGAGCGTCCCATTCTTTCATAAATGTTTGTTGAAGGAGTCTGCATGCTTGATTTTGTAGATGTGTGCTCATGAAAGTGATTTGGTGGATACTTTTGGCAACATAGTTTATCTTAAGGATCTCACAGTATCGTCGCCGTATTGTTTTAAAAGTAGAGCCTTCAGTTTTCAGGCCCCTCTCTTGTAGAATCAGCTCCCACTTTGAATTTGGGAGACAGTCACCCTTTCTACTTTTAACATTAGCTTAAAATGTGCTTTTTGATGAAGTTTCTAGTTTGTTAGGAGAAAGCTTAAAGCGACAGGGTAAGTGCTGAAAACATGCCTTGCTGTGTTATCTAGGAGTAAAAGAACCGTTTCCCAAGGCACTGCAGCCAAATTTGCATCATTTCACTGGCATTTATGTTTCCTGGCGCTCCTTGGAACCCACTGACACCAGGGTCAGCTGAGAAGATCCAACTTTCCCGATTTCACTCACCCTGCCTTTGCAGCAGTGGAGTTCATTTAATGAAGATTGAAGTAGGTCTTGTGAACAGCTGTGCTCAACCCAGCATTTCCTACTAGTCTTGTCTTTGTTAAAGCAAATCAGACATTAATGTTAAAGTATTTCTTCACATCTCAAGTTCAGCTCATGAATTTTAAAAGCTGAATCTGTGTGACGCTGGTAGGGGGCTTTTCAAATCTACTCGATACTTTTAGTGTTATGCAGTCTATCACTGGTCCCACAGAAGAACATGGACACACAATTTGGTTTTTGATATTGTTGACCTATTTTTAACATGACAATTTGTGAACATATAGCTGTTTCTGTTTAAACTTCTTTCCAAAGCGCTTTTTTAACAGAACAAAATATTTTCCAACAGAGAATTTCTAAATATACTAGTTTTCTTGAGAAAGCATAAATTCTATTTGCACACAATAACAGAATTATTCTAGAAAAAAAACAATTGTCAAGTGAATGACTTAGTCAAGTTGGGATTTGTAGTTTCAAAGAAGACAATCACTACAACTCTGCACAATAAAGGGCAAACTCCACTGATGCAGAAGATACACATTTAAGCTAGACTGAAGTATTCTAAGGACAACCTGGAGAAAGATTATAAATACTGGAAGTGTGTCATTTGAGGTCTTTGGAGCGATGCTGCTTATGTTTGGTGAAAGAAGGGAGAGGCATACTGTCCCCACACTGAAACACAATAGTGTACGTATTATGCTGTGGGGATGCCTCAGTGTTTCCTGAGCTGGGATTCTCATCAAGGTGTAAAGAATCATGAAGAAAGAAGAATCTGTGAAGATTCTGGAATAAAACCTCAAGCAGTCAGCTGCAAAACTGGGTCTGGGTCATCGCTTTGTCTTCAAACATGTCAGTGACCCAAAGAACTCCTGGTGAAGAGCTACCTCCTGAAGGCCAAAGTTAACATTCCTGACTGGCTTGCACAAAGCCCTGATTTGAATCCTGCTGAAAATCTTTGGGACAAACTGAAGACAAAGGTCTACGTGAGAAGACCATCAAATCTGGACGAGCTGGAGAGATTTGCCAGAGAACAGGCTAGGATTACCCAGGAGATATGTGTGAGAGTAAAACAAACAACTGAAAACAAAAAGGACACATGGTTGACCAGGGGACTAATCATTTCTGGTAGTAGTCTGGAAATAATTGCATTGCAATTCTGTGTGTAAATTAAACCCATGTCTCATTTATTATTTGAAACTAAACTCTCCCAAATCTAAATCAAATTTAGGGGTGGCTGTAGCTCAGGAGGTAGAGCAGGTCACCTACTGATCGGAAGGTTAGTGGTTCGATCCTTGGCTCCTCCAGTCTGCATGCCAAGTATCCTTGGGCAAGATACTAACCCCAAGTTCTCCGATGCATCCTTCGGAGTATGAATGTGTGCGAATGTACTTAGATAGCACTGAGTATAGATAAAGTGCTTGTGAGATTGGGTGAATGTGGCATGTTGTGTAGAGCGCTTTGAGTACTCCGGGAGAGCAGAAAAGCGCTATATAAGAATCAGTCCATTTACCAAATATATCTGTATACAAGCTGCTGTGTGGATGTGGATTTAAAAAAAAGTCATTATCGACAAGATTTTAGCTATTAGACCTTCTTAAGACCTTTCTATTATTACCATTCCTTCTGCAGTTTTGAACCATGGGTTTGAACTTGTGCCTCTATCTTTGGGGAAAATTGTTACTCTAACCTGGCCCTCCTCTCTGCTCAGTTATAAACAAGTCTGGGTCACTATTGGACCTTATATTCAAAAGCTCACAAACATCAACCTGACCTCAGGCAAGCTACCTGGAACTTGTAGACAGGCAGCGGTACCTGCCTGTCTATAATGCCTTTGTTGGCTCTTCAGTCTTAGACTAGTAGTGCTGTCTTTGTTTTTAAACACTCACAGCATGTTTGAGGTGTTTCAGTTAGGTTTTAAAGCTTTCCACAGCACAGTCTGCACTTTTGAAAGTTTAAAAGATATTTCAACCAAGCTGGCATTACAGGCACTGCCATGTTCAATTGGTACATGACTGACAAAGGGTTTTCTGTCTCTCTTGGTCATTTTTGTTCATCATCCTCCCTCCTAAGTGGAGTGATTCAAGGTTCCATCCTTGGGCCACTTCTTCTTAGTATTTATTTCCTTCCCATTGGGATCAGTTATTTAAAAAACACAATGTCTCATTTCATTTTTATGTGAATGACAGTAAGGTTTATGCACAGTGACCCTGGCCCTCTCAGGCCTGTGTTAGAATCCCTGAAAGACATCAGAGTGACTGGCTTTAAATTTGTTACATTGTAATGGTAATAAAACCGAGGTTATTATATGTAGGCCTAGGACAGCTTTTACAACAGGGCAATAGCCCTAATCAATGCTAACAGCTGACCTGATTGGCTACCTCCCTGGACTTTTTGGGGGTCTAATTACAATAATAATGATAATATTGTGCAATAAAAACATACACTCATTTTTTTTATTTCTTTTTATTTAATAAGTTAAGTTAATGTGTTGTGTTGTGTTGTGCGTAGTGCTGACGTGGGACAGTTTCCAATTTCGTTGTACTAAGTATGACTGCAATGACAATAAAGAGCTATCTCTTCTCTCTATTGGTCCAGGTGTCCCACCTCCTCACTTGGTTCTCTTGCATTTTTTGTCAGATCAGTTTTCATCAACTTTGGGGTGAATACTTAAAGACAAAAATGGAGAAACAAATAAATACAAACTGCCAAAGCTTTTTTAGCTGTTTCGTTTGTTTCTTTTAGTGACTTGGAGAGAGACAGTTCCAAGCATTTGTGACCACTTGTCTTGAGTGCTGCAAGGGACTTTATGTTGTTACTGATAAGGCCTCACAGTCACACTTATAAATGGTCCAGAATGCTGCTGCTCATCTGCTGACAGGGACACATAAATATGAGCGTATTTCACTGATCTTGCCTCTTTACACTGTCCATTTCAGAAGTCATTTGAAGTTTTAATTGTTTGCTGTTAAAGTTTTAAATGACCTGGCAGACCTTCTGCACATATAGACCCAAGAGGTCTGTCAGATTAACTGACCACTCACTCCTTGTTGTTCTCATGTCAAAACTGAAACACTGCTGGCCCGAGCTTTTGCTGTTGTGACCCCCTAACTGTGGAAGGAGTTGCTCCTCCAAACTAGGCCGGCCCCAACATTTGAAGTTTTCAAATCACATTTAAAAATGCACCTTTTCTCCTCTGCATTTCAAGACTGGTACCAGAGTTAGTGTCTTGTCGGTTTTAATCACTCTTTAATCTTTTTGGTTTTTTATTATTATTTATTGTAAATATCATTTTCAGTTATTATGTTTAGTCTTTTCATGTTTCATTGATACTTAAATATATGTTTTTGTATTTTATTGCTGTCTTTCAACTATGTTGTTTTTAAAGTGCTCTCTAAGTAAAGTTACATTGGATTAGATTTGCAACCCAGTAAGGTCTGTTGAGAGGATGTCTTCCTCACCTACATCACACTGCTAATGCTTGGACTGGTTGACACCTCGACTCTCACACTAATGTCATCAGCAACTCCATTGATGACTTCAGTCATCAGAAGTGTAGATTAGGCCACGATTTTATAAATGGACTGAGTTGTACATTATGTGTATCAACATGCATCGTGGGGAAATTTAGCTGCCCTGGTGCTGTTGTTCTCATTTCATAAAAAGCTAATGTATTATTAATGGCACGGTTACTCTGAAAATGGAACTGTGGTGAAAAATGTGTCTGGCATTATGGCTACCATCACTCTCCCTCCCTCATGAAATGAAGAGCTGTTCATTGTGTGTCTCACCATTCGCTCATTGGAGCCTCTGTCGTCTGTAATTGTGCTTAACAGGTGTTTTTTTTTTTTTCAAATTGAACACTGACTGATGCTCACTGCTTTTTTAAGGCCCCATGATTCCAAAGGTGCTTGTTTGATGACATGCACAAAGCTTTAACTGTAAGCATGGCTCTTAACCACGTACAGTCATGTGACAAAATTAGCACAACCTATGAAAACATGTAGTTTAGCATATTTGGACATATAGATATTTAATATAAATGTCACAATATTAGGGGACTCCAGTACATAAATAAATCAAAAGTGAAGAAAAGACTTTTCCGTAAAATGTAATTCTTTAAAACGTGTTTTTTCTGGTAAACCGTAAATTAGGACATTCCCACTTAAAATACCTAAATTCACACAGAGGCGTTTCACATCAGGTGCAAAACATTAGAACATTGTTACTCATTGTCACGCATTTTGGGGGAGGATTGCCTTAAACCTCAGACATTTAGTTTGTCCTACTCCTGACGGTGAACACAGCGGTGAGATCAAATAGCTTCAGACAGCTGTAGCAGCTTATGAGCCTGATAAGAGTTTAAAAAGGTCTTAAAATCATTTGAAATCAGTTATTCTGTGGTTCAGAAAATATTCTACCTTAAATCAGAGGATGCTTGAGAAACACGTGAGACAATTTCTAAGAAAATGAAAACTGAAGATGACAATGACCCAGAGTAAATCCATGTAAGACTGGCTAAAATCCAAAACATGGAGAGTTCTGGAACAGCCAGAATTAAACCTTCACCAAGAACACAGAAAGCTAGAAACCAGGAACTATAAATATAATACAAACAGAAAACTATAATTCAAAGAGTATAACTTAAACTAAGAACACAAACACTGGGTAACCAGACATTGATATGTAAACTGTGAACTTACTGTGTGTGTTTATGATGTTGTACTTTACTTGGCAGCAATGGTCAGCCCAGTTGTTATATGTTGCTGTATTTATTTGTTATTTTTTTTTAAATTTTTAAGTCTGTTTTGAACAAGTTTTATATGTGAATTGCCCCATATGTGGAAAAGTAAAATATTCTGAACTTTACCAGATGTGTTTTTCATTATTCAAATGTTTCTCGCTTTCATCTTTATAATAAATGTATGAAATCAATCTTTAGTAATGCTACATCTGGGCATAACTCACCCATGTTTTGGGCTTTACTGGGAATGTCTACTTAGAAAAAAACAATCTGCACTGCAACAGTAAACCTGTTTGGGGAAACTGGTTGGTGATTAGGGCACAGCCAATATTCCTGAATTTGAAGTCTTGTTGCTTCTGAATAGTTTGCGCTGAAGGCCGGGAGGAGCTCTGTGACCACTCACAGACCTGTGAAGACGATGGAATCAGTGTTCTCTCAGTCTGTGAATGAGTGCGATCAGGTTGGCAGTTATTTGCCATCTGTTTGCAATAATAAAGCAATTAACTTAAGAATGACACTTTAACTTCTAAATGACATAGGTCAGTGGTCTGTCCAGCTGCCTGCTTTTCTATTGAAGACAGCGACAGTGTGCACGGCGAGCCGTCTCTCTAAGTTCCTCTGTCTGCTGTTTGTTCTTATTTTTCTTCTTTGTGTTGCTCTGATGGCTCTGATTTACTCGTTTTTGAACACCAAACACTTCTGAGTCTTTGTCTAGTTAAACTGCAAAAGTTTAACTGGACAAATAAGCCAGGAAGTCTTCACTCTGTCTTTCTTGGAACACTTTCCCTGCGGTTGTTCATTTATTAGCTCTCCTGGATCACTGGTAAAGGTGGCGGGTAGCTTCAGTATTTTGTTGTTGGCAACTGTCACCTGTCCTCTAAACTAGATTCAAAGTGCAGCTTTTGGAACTAAACTTCACCAAAATCATCAACCACCAAAATGTGTTAAGGATTTTAATCTTGATTTTGCCAACTTGCTGGGGAGTCTTAGGATATAACTGTGTTTTAATAGTTGGTGATTTTAACATCCATGTTTGCTGTGAATATAATAAAGGACTTCGCCGCTCGTATTGACTCCCTCAGTGAGTGAGTGATCCAACTCATGACAAAAGAAATACACCCAATCTGTCAGAAAACTAAAAACTAGGAACTATAAATACAACAAAACCACGAAAAACTAATCAAAGAACATAACTTAAACCACAGTTACAATAATCTTTCCTTCAAGATGGTCTAACTGCTACAAAATCCAGAGCAAAAAGAACTAAATCTTGAATCTCTGGGTCTAATCCAGTTGATCCATACCCTAGTATGGGTATGGATGGTTACATTTCTCTCCCACCCAAATCATTGCTGTATTTGACTTTAGTATTCAAATTCAGAATAAACTTTTAATTCTTTGATTATTCCTGTTAAAGCACAGCATTGTATTTAAACTTGATGACCATGAAGCCAATCTCCAGCAGTAAGTTGGTATCTTTAGTAAATGAATGCATCTTATTCCTGAGACTGATGGGCTCAAATTTTAGCTGTGTTGGCTCAAGATGTGTGCCAAATGTGCCAAAAGAAATGTTCTTGCACAGTGAAATAAAAGTGAAATCTACAAAAATATATGAATCTTTGTATGGAAATTGTATTATAGCAATTACTCAAGATTGTAGACATTGTAAACATAAACAAGTGTTAGGGTGCCTGGGTCGTTGACCCAGAGTTTTGAGTTTCCATTATTATTGTACTTTGATTTTTGCCTTTATTTATCATTTCTAGTCTTTTGGTTTCTTTGTCAGAGTTGTGCCTTCTGATTTCTGTTCTGTGTTCCATAGTTGCTGTCTCCTCTGTCTGCTGTATCCCCGTGTCAAGTCTGCAGCTCTGTGTTATGTTTCCTGTTTTACTTTGAAAGTCCGTGTCTCATGTTAATGCGTCTGGTTTTGCTTCCTTTGTCTCGTCATCCCTGATTTGTCCCAGCTGTGTTTCCCTCCTTTCTCTCATTCTCTGATTGCCCCCTCTGTGTATTTAAGCCCTATGTTTTCATCTGTCTGTGTCGTGATCTACTGTCTGCTATGCTGTGTGTTCTGCCTGTCAGCCTGTTTGGCTTTGTAGTTTTCAGCTTAGTTTTTGGTTTACAATAAATCTAAGTTTGAGTTTACCTTCCATCTCTGTGAGTCGCACTTTGGATCCTCCTTACCACCACTCCTGCCTGTACACAGCCTCCACACGACTACAAGAGAACACTGCTGAAGAGTGGATCATGCCACAGACTTCTTTGGTTAGTGGAGGGAGGAAAAGGGGACAACAACCAGGATGCCACGTGAAAACTCACAAAACTCAGAACATTAAAAAGAGAAGAAAATGAAAGAGCTTATGCAGAAACTATAAAACACATCAGAGATGCAGCAATAATGACACTTTATAACTATTTTCAACATACAAATGATTGTTTTTATACAAGATTAGCTCCTGCTTGTGTTGAAGCAATAATTATAATTTAGGATTCTGAAATGAGATACAATGTGTACTTTTAATTTAAACACTTTTTTACCTTTAGGATTTTAATTGTATGACTGTTTTTGCACTGCTGAATGTGTTGCATTTATCCCTCTTTGCCTGAACTATTGCATTGATGGTAATAATGGGATTTGTAGTGTTTTCCCTTAGTGGTGTCTCTGTGAAACACACAACACATGTACGCTACTCCTCTTGATTCCTTACTGTCATTAGCTTGTTTGTCTTACTGTCCTGCAGTAAGATATGTCTATATGTTTCTGTGAGCCGGTGTTTGTGTTTTGGGACTTGTTGTTTTGACCTTGAATAATTAGTTATGTTTCCTCGTTTAGTTTTTTAATGTGTATGTGTTTGTCCCCGTAGGGAAATTAGTCCTCTGCATTTAACCCATTCACCCAGTGAAGCAGTGGGCAGCCACCAATGCAGTGCCCGGGGAGCAGTGTGTAGGGACGGTACCTTGCTCAGGGGTAACTCAGGGTAGCCGTTCAGTGGAGTCGAACCCCCGACCTTCCGATTATGGGGCGAACCACTCTACCTAGTGAGCTATCCCTGCTCCTTATGTCTTATGTTTTCTTATGTCTATATGTTTCTGATGATATTGTTTATCTTTATTGATTCAGGTTAATGTTGAGGTGGTTTAGTTTCCCTCAGCATCTCTTGTTTCCATCTTTGTCTCTCTCTCTCCGTGTCTCATATCCCTTAACTGTTCCCATGTCTCCCCCTTTTTCTTGTTCCCATGTGTTTCTCAGTGTCAAGCCTTGTGTTTTAGTTTACGTCTCAGTGTGCTTCCTGTGTTATTTTGACAGTCTTGTCCCGTGTTCAGTGTGTTCAGTTCACTTCCCCCATCTTGTTATGTGTATTCGTTCCAGCTGTGTTCCCATGTATCTCTACTTTCCCTAATCACCCTGCTGTGTTTATATTGTGACAGTTCCCCTTTGTCTCTTGTCAGGTTATCAGCTCTTCTCCCTTTGTGTTTCAGGTGTCACGTTCTGGGTTCTTAGAGTTTAGCATGAAAAAAGCAACATGGCAAAAACAGAGAGCTCTTTCAACCAGCAAATTTAGACATGGCACAGCGTAAAAGGAGTCACGAACAATAAAGCAAAATGTGAGAGAAAATACAGTTAAAGCAAAGGAAACATTGGACCAGCTATTTCACTCTTGGTTTCAGCCTTAACATTTATTTATATCAAGAATAATATTAAATCTATGTATTCTTATTTTCTGATACTTGGACAGTCTGCATTAAGATCAGCATCATCTAGGAGACTTCTCAAGTAATATTAAAATGGTTGTTTACATTCCAACTGGTCAAATCCATTTGAGGCACTCCGGCCTCTCTCCACTGATAAGTTGTTTCAATGAGATGGAAGGAAAGCTGAGGGACTGTCAGCAGAACACTCACATCCACCTGTTAGCTGTGTCTGTGGGTTTCTTGCTGCAGACAGCTGAAGCATGAGCTGTATTTAGAGAAAGCGTGTCCATATCAGACGAGCATACACAGTAGAAGCATCAGCAGCAATAGTAGTTTCCACAATCTTACTCTGAATCTTTCATCAGACCCTGGTCACTGGATGAGCACTTGACTGGAGTTATTAAACAAACTTTGGAGAAGTCTCTAGGTGTTGTGTATATCAACCATATGGGGAAGAGAGCCAGGAGGCCCCTTTTTGGGCAGGCATGCTTCTTGTTGTACATAATTTACAGTGAACCAAATATGTGTCAGATATCCAGTGACACATTTGGCTAAAGGTTAGTAGTCTTTATTATCTTTGTTGCATTTAAAGTTTAAACTTTAAACCCCCACATTTCTAGAAATGAGTGCAGCTGCATAAATATGACTAAGATGTGGCTTATAAATGTTTTTTCCAGGAAATTTAAATCATGTCACATGAGTTTAAAATTTGATTGAAACAACAGTTATTACACATTTATCCATTTTAATTTATAATGGCACAAACCATGAGTCTGTCACTGGCTGGTATTCTAAATGAAAGATTACAGGCGAAGGAGGGTTGAATCAATTATTTAGGCTGAAATGAAAACTACAAAAGGCACAATTTCACTGCCTGCAGCAAGCCTTGAAAATTAGGTCAGTTTCATAATATTCTAGTGGGATCTAAGCTCTGCAGCTGCTGCACTAAAGGGAGCTTGGAAACAGAGACGTCAGCCATTGATAGACCTGAAGAAACTCCACGGCTGTCAATGAAAGCGTGTAGACTTCCACTATACATGGAACAGCTAGTTACAATAGCCCATTTACAAATACTGTAACAGTTAAAGCTGTTTTATATAGCAGGCCACTGTTTGCAGGCCAGTTTAATTATATTTGTTCTAATTTGACCATAAAAATAATGATAATTCTGTGAAGAGACTCAAACATCTATCAGGACTGTATTGCTTTCCAATAGTGCTGAAGAATAATACAGTTTCACAGTCATTATATACTTTGGGTATTCACATTTCAAGTAGACATGGGATGAAATAGACGTGCAACATGTTGGATTGTTAAAGACAAACTAATAATGGTACTTACGAGCAGTCAAACTACTCGCTACACATATACAGATGATCAAACTGTTTGTTTGCTAGTGTGTTAATAGAAGTTTTATAAATAGAGGCTACGTTTTTCTTATTGTTTCATGGGTAAATCAGCCACACCCAAAAAGGTTGATTCTGTTCATCTGGACGTTTTCAGTGGAAACGTTTCATCATCATCATGCGAGGATCATTCTGGACTCTCTGTTAGGCTTTTAATGAGTGCTCCTGGACCGACTCAAGGCCCTGGGGTTGCAATCAAAGAGGAGAGGGATTGGAGGCTGATTATCTTGTTATCAAGAGCTGGATCTTCCTTTGATTTCAGTCGAGTACTTTGCAGTGTTTATCAGCACAACATTCTCAGTGCCTAACCATGCATTATTATCTTTATTAGGAAAGTAGTAGGAAGTAGTATTTCTCTGACACTATACTCTGATTGGAACCTTAATTATGTAACTTCTCACAGTTTCCCACTGGTTTACAGTATTATCAGCAATTGTTTAACAGCTAATGTTAGGTTCCATTATATACACCAGTGAGGCATTTTGAACACTGACAGGTGGAGTGAATAACATTAATTATCTCTTCATCATGATGCCTGTTAGTGGGCGGGATATTGAGTTAGGTCCATAAATTGATTGATTGATTGATTGGTAATTTATTTCAAACATGTAAACAATATACAGGTACATTTAGAAAAGAAAATAAGAGAGAGAGAAAAAATCAATACATTTCAATATAGCTGCCGTTCTGATTAATTTACATGTTGAAAGGGAGTGATATTTGGAAAACTTTTCTCATTTTGGTTCTTTGCCTTATGACAATGAATTTTAAATGAACAGAATAGAATAGCCCTTTGTAGGTGCCAGTAGTGCTATTTAACAGGAATAAATAGCAAACAGAAGAGAGATATACAATCTTGTGGGATACAGTGGCTTGCAAAAGTATTCGGCCCCCTTGAACTTTTCCACATTTTGTCACATTACAGCCACAAACATGAATCAATGTTATTGGAATTCCAGGTGAAAGACCAATACAAAGTGGTGTACACGTGAGAAGTGGAACGAAAATCATACATGATTCCAAACATTTTTTACAAATAAATAACTGCAAAGTGGGGTGTGCGTAATTATTCAGCCCCCTTTGGTCTGAGTGCAGTCAGGTGCCCATAGACATGGCCTGATGAGTGCTAATGACTAAATAGAGTGCACCTGTGTGTAATCTAATGTCAGTACAAATACAGCTGCTCTGTGACGGCCTCAGAGGTTGTCTAAGAGAATATTGGGAGCAACAACACCATGAAGTCCAAAGAACACACCAGACAGGTCAGGGATAAAGTTATTGAGAAATTTAAAGCAGGCTTAGGCTACAAAAAGATTTCCCAAGCCTTGAACATCCCACGGAGCACTGTTCAAGCCATCATTCAGAAATGGAAGGAGTATGGCACAACTGTAAACCTACCAAGACAAGGCCGTCCACCTAAACTCACAGGCCGAACAAGGAGAGCGCTGATCAGAAATGCAGCCAAGAGGCCCATGGTGACTCTGGACGAGCTGCAGAGATCTACAGCTCAGGTGGGGGAATCTGTCCATAGGACAACTATTAGTCGTGCACTGCACAAAGTTGGCCTTTATGGAAGAGTGGCAAGAAGAAAGCCATTGTTAACAGAAAACCATAAGAAGTCCCGTTTGCAGTTTGCCACAAGCCATGTGGGGGACACAGCAAACATGTGGAAGAAGGTGCTCTGGTCAGATGAGACCAAAATGCAAAAGGCTATGTGTGGCGGGAAACTAACACTGCACATCACTCTGAACACACCATCCCCACTGTCAAACATGGTGGTGGCAGCATCATGCTCTGGGGGTGCTTCTCTTCAGCAGGGACAGGGAAGCTGGTCAGAGTTGATGGGAAGATGGATGGAGCCAAATACAGGGCAATCTTGGAAGAAAACCTCTTGGAGTCTGCAAAAGACTTGAGACTGGGGCGGAGGTTCACCTTCCAGCAGGACAACGACCCTAAACATAAAGCCAGGGCAACAATGGAACGGTTTAAAACAAAACATATCCATGTGTTAGAATGGCCCAGTCAAAGTCCAGATCTAAATCCAATCCAGAATCTGTGGCAAGATCTGAAAACTGCTGTTCACAAACGCTGTCCATCTAATCTGACTGAGCTGGAGCTGTTCTGCAAAGAAGAATGGGCAAGGATTTCAGTCTGTAGATGTGCAAAGCTGGTAGAGACATACCCTAAAAGACTGGCAGCTGTAACTGCAGCAAAAGGTGGTTCTACAAAGTATTGACTCAGGGGGCTGAATAATTACGCACACCCCACTTTGCAGTTATTTATTTGTAAAAAAATGTTTGGAATCATGTATGATTTTCGTTCCACTTCTCACGTGTACACCACTTCGTATTGGTCTTTCACCTGGAATTCCAATAACATTGATTCATGTTTGTGGCTGTAATGTGACAAAATGTGGGAAAGTTCAAGGGGGCCGAATACTTTTGCAAGCCACTGTATATGTAAGCTTAGGCTAGCTGTTATACTGCGGTCTAGGGGTATGGGAGCACAAAATGAGGGTTAAAAAGAGGCTCCTCGCTGTCCCCAAAACAAGAAGACCAGTCGCAAATTCAGAACTCAAGGTGAGGTTTGGTGCTGCTCCAGTAACACCAAAAACTAAAAGCATAAACTCTAGGCTGAACTAACGCAATCTATTCCAACCACATGCTGTCTAAACCCTGAAACAAAACCAAACAAAACACAAGTGCTAACCCGAACTCCCTCTCTTAATAAACCAGAGAAAACTGTACAGAAAAAAATTAGCAGTTCACCCCTTCTGTTTCAGCGAGATTTACAAATTGACAAAGCTATTTAGAAAACACAATGTACAAAACCTAGGCTAGAAGAAACACACATGGTTAACACTAAGGATTTGTAGGCTGTTGAAATGGTCAGTCGACAGTGGGGACCAATCAGCAGTTGCATGTCGAAGCCACCCAAAACACCAAAACAGCTCATCCAGTCAGAAGAGGACCAGCACAGACTGTCATATGTGTGCACACAGTACACCGACATCCTGACACTGATTTGTGATCTATGAAGCCAGCTACAACATTCAAATGTGTCAGCCTTCCCGCTTTACACCTGACAAAACTGTCTTTTTAAATATTGTGTTAATTTCTTAAGTGTCTCCTGAGCAGAGCAACATCAAATATACGATGTAATGTATAAAGCATGAGAAGGGAAAAAAATGAAACGGGGCTTTCTTTTCTGTTTAACCTTGCTCTTCCTGTATTCCATCATTTCTGTCAACTTTGTTCTGAAAAACAGGAAAAATCTGTTGTTTCCAGTTGTTGCTTTGACAGGGCGTATCATTTTAGCAGATGTCACCAATTTAGCTTTGACACTATTGCATCATTCGTTTTCCCCTCGATCCTGGCACTGCAGCTGAATGACAAAAGGACAGAAGGCACCACCTGCTCATTCCTGCTATGACTGAATAACAATAGGGAAGAAGATGGAATAAATGTCTTGATGCATTTTCGTCCTGGTATCACTGCCTGGAGCAGTGAGTTGCCATGCGTCTTAACTTCTCCATTAACTGTTAATCAAGGCAGGAGTATCTTTTTTGTTTTGATTTGGGTTTTTGAAGGGGGGTGGGGTGGGTGGGGGGTGAAAGCATCAAGGCTGAGGAAGTGTTAAAGTTGATAAATGATCAGCAGCATCTGAAAATGCCGATCCTCTTATATTTATTACTGACTTTTAAGCTGCTACTATGTTACTAATAAACAACTATGACTTTCATTATTTGACAGATTATTTAAAGCTAAAGTGTGTAGCATGTTTATAAAGAATTTACAAACATTCTAAATCAATAAAATAAAGAAGACCTTATCTTATTGTCAAGGAGAACGAGATCCCCCGATTCCACTCAGAAGTGGAATAAAAGACTTCATATCCAGCCCTTTTATGGTTCAAGTAATAGAGTGCTATAATAGAATATATCTATGTGTGATTCTGCTAATAGTTAATTATGCATAAATCTAATAAGTATAATGAATGAGGAAAAATAACCTGTGTAATGGAATGATTGACCTTTGCCCTAGTTTGTGTGTGTGTGTGTGTGTGTGTGTGTGTGTGTGTGTGTGTGTGTGTATTGAGGTGAAACGAGGAAGTGCAGTAAAGTACTGCTGAAAGAAGTTGGGAAGTACAGGAGATACAGGAACATGTCCGTGTAGGTTCTCAGTCATCCAGGTCTTCGTACTCTAAGGAGTTTGGAAAGAAAATCATCTGGTCTCCTGCAAAGGTTTTCCTCAGTGTTTCGCTTATAAGGATCCAGATGTCCTTGTTTTTGTTTTGTTATGTTGAGTAATAGCTTCACGGGTTCTCTAAAGGCCTTTCAAAGGTGTTCTTTGAATATTGGCTGCACTTCCATTCATTTTCAATCCTTTCCTTGTGTCTGACCATTTTCAGAGAAACCTTTTTTGTTTGCTTGTTAAGCCACTTGACACTGACCTATAAATCACTCAAACAATGGCATCTAACTGGTTCAGCTATCGTGTCTCCACATAACAGAAAAGGTGGCAAAGAATACATTGTATAGATTATGTCCATATGCACTTTCTTAGCAAAAGCCTCTTGTAGAACCGATAATTTGTTTGCATTTCTTTAGTTAAATATATAAAAACGCCATGCTTAAAATTATATTTTTGGACCAACAAGATGATAAAAGTATATCCACACAATGGAACAATCAGTCATGGATGGGCCTCACCATACCGCACACCTCAAGGTCATTGAAACAATTTGACAGAGAACAGAACAAAATGCATCAAACTCGATGGATCAGAAAAGCTTTGGATTGTCCTTTGAAAAGCCTGGAGAACTATTCCTGAAGACTACTAGAATAAATTACAAAAACGTTTGCCTTAGAGAGTTCATGATTAGTTGAATAATAAAGGTGACTTTCAAGCTTGTTTGGATAAAAAACTACTTTTCTAAAAAACGCTATACTTATTTCCCATTTTCCTGGCAAAATATATAGAAAATATGGATGGTTGAAGACCTAGAGGAAATGACTGTAATATAACTTGCTGATCTTTAATGATGACATTGAAAACATTGAACACACTTGGATCTCTCCTCACACAAGTCCATTAAGCCAGTTACAGCAGGGCAGGTGAGAAGGAGTCACACAGGTGGATACAGTGGAGTCTGTAGAGCTTGCAGGAATCTGTCTGTGTGTCAGTATGAAATTTTAATGATGATGGGTGGTTGGCCATGAGCACTGAGACATCTGTATTAGGAGCTGTACTGGCTGGCAGGCTGGAAGTCCTTGGAGAGACAAACGAGAAGCTCATCCAAGGAAGGGGAGCTTTGATCAGCTCCTCTTATTTCCATATCACAATACGCCAACCGCTCGTCCCGCTAACTGAAAGACAGCATGGATTATGAATAACTGGGTTCAAGCTGCAGAACTGCATGTGCTCACTGCTTGGACAAAATTGAGAATGATGATCCATTGCACTGTTGAGTTCATCCTGTGCCACTTCAGCTTTATTTTCACCAGCATACAGTCCTGATCAAAGGTTTAAGACCGCTTAAAAAATGTCAACAAAATCATATTTTGCATGGTTGGATCTTAACAAGGTTCTAAGTAGAGCTTCAGCATGAAACAAGAAGAAATGGGAGTGAGACAAAATATTTTTTTGAGCCTGCAATTTATTGAAAACAACTGAAACAGGCTGTCTTACAGCTGAGTATTGAACACTATTGAAGTATTGAACAGACAATAAATGTATTTAATACTTCATTTAAAAGCCTTTGTTGGTGATGAAAACTTCAAGTGGAGAAACTAGTTGCATGCATTGCTCATTCTTCCACACAAACAGTCTTCAAACCCTGAAGGTTCTGTGGGGCCCTTCTATGAACTCTGATCTTTAGCTCTTTCCATAGATTTTCAGTTGGAGTCAGGTCAGATGATTGACTGGGCCATTCTAGCATCATACTGGTGGATAGCAGCAGATTTTTATCAAGATTGTCGCTGTATATTCTTCCATTCATCCTTCCTTCAAGTATATGAAGCATGCCAGTGCCGTAAAAACAGCAAAACACCATGATGTTCCCACCTCCAAACGCGGTACGCGGACTAGTGTGCTCTCCCGTAATGTGTGCTAAAGCTGGCGCTTTTATTTTTGATATTTGAAATTAAATAAGTACTTGTGGAAAGTTACAAATCGTTGCTTGCTTCCTTCAGACAACATCACCTTCCTTCTTTTTGCAACCATTCAGCCACACTCATCCAGTTTAGACGACATCTATAGCACGATCTATAGCTCGTTTTGTAGATCCTGTGGAGTTAGATCAGTGAGAGCGTGTCTCGCTCACTCCTGATATACAGCTTGACCCCATCCATCTACAGGAGATGGCTCATGATCACTCTGCTCCTGAAGCTACATTCATAGCTGTTTTTATGAGCTGGCTTAGGGCAGCGGTCCCCAACCCCCGGGCCTCGGACTGGTACCGGCCCGTGAGTCGTTTGGTACCGGGCCGCGAGAGTTGAGGCTCAGGTGTGAAATGTATGGTTTTCAGGGTTTTTATCGGTTTTCAGCGTTATTCTGTTATCGTTTTTATTGTTAACTCGGTTTTCCTGGGTCTTTTCCCATGTGTTATGAATAAATCTTCTTTTCTTTGGTACCAGTACTGGTTTTATTTTGTTGTATTTATCCGCGACACCTTAAAGGCCGGTTCGTGAAAATATTGTCGGGCATAAACCGGTCCGTGGCACAAAAAAGGTTGGGGACCGCTGGCTTAGGGGATTGAGGCTATGCAGGACACCAGTGGGCACAGTGCATTGCCTTGGTATAATCAGCAGCTGATAGTGACTTCTGCGATTGTCTTCCAGTTGTCTCCATTGTTGTCTTCCAGAGTCCCACAGGGTTCCTGATTAATGTTATCAGCATACTGTTAGTCTTGTACAGTGCCAAGCACTCCAGTATCCATGTGTGAGTCATCGGCTTTCTTGTAGTCAATCCAGGTGGTGCTAAGGTTGGTCTGTCTGGTCTTAGAGTGCTGGTGTCCTGTTCTATCATCCAGGACCTGGTGCTTTGACCCTTTGGGTGTCATTTCCAAAGCCTTTCTGACCTGTCCTTGTGTGGATTCTTGTGTTGGTTGCTGTGATGCCCTAAAGGACCCTACATGTTGTAGAGAGGCAGGGTAATCGGCTGGTAGTTTACTGGTGTCGTACCCTTGTGGCATACATGAGGTTGTTCTGTCCCGTCTTAGCTGGTCTGGATGAGTTTGACCACAGTCTTCATTATCAGCTCAGCAGATGCATGGTGATGCAGAATTGCAGGGCTTGGGCATTATTAAGTACAATAGCACTCCTCCCTTCTTCCAGGGTTTGCTCATCATATCTATACTGTTCACCGTTATTCCCAATGTGCTGTAGCCTCCGGATCACTGCATCAATTCCATATTATCACTGCTTGGCCATGTATTCCTTGTTTCAGTAACCTGTTATCAGGATGCCGTGGTTCCTCACCACTCCATCCAGAAATTATTAATCTGTGCTACGTCCGACTCAGTATGGCTTTAGTTATATGTCTCTGACCAGAGTTGGCAAAAGTGCAGAAATTCTGTACTTAAGTACAAGTACAAATACTACTGTTAAAAATACTCCAGTAAAAGTTGAAGTACTGTTTCAACAGTAAAAATATTCAGGCTCTGAAATGTACTGTTATTAAGAGAGTAAAAAGTAGACGATGTTTGGAGGATCTTTGTTTTTTGTGCAAAGCTAACAGAATCTGGTGCTATGTTAATATAATAATAGATGAATATCAGTAGATGGGAATACAAACTTTAGTTTGACTTTTTTTCATTTTAATTATACTCAGCTTGAATCTGATGAAAAAAAGGAAAATCATACATACATACATATATATATATATATATATATATACATACATATATATGATTTTACATATCACTTTGCCTCTAAACTTGAATATGTGAACAGTTAAAGTGGATTCAGCAGGTGGGGAAACCTAAAAATGGTTGTAATGGCTCAGCGTGGGAAAGAATCAAACTCACAATAATTTCTATCGAGTAGATTTTCTTAGTGTACAGGCTGTGATCAGCTGATCAGATGTACACACATGAATTCATCCAGATGTGAGCAGATGTTTCCTGAGCTGTCCTGGCTCATTTCCACCCTCTACACTGACAGTACACTGTTTATGCCGTCTGTTTTCTAGATGGTATAAAGTTGGTATGAATGTAGAATTCAGTCAATGGATCTCAGCATCATCAGCTAAAATTCATATGAATCTCTGCGACACTGGATGTGACCTAACTGTCCGTGAAACCACAGCCACTGTGCAGCAAATCTAATCTCTCTTCTTCCTCTCCTGTCTTTCTTATCTTTCTCCATCTCTGAGTGAAGTTAGCTCTCTTTCTTCTCTCCCTGTGAACTACAGCAGCCGAACCTTTAGCTGCAACACACTGTGTGACAAACTGCACACAAACAGTTTTTGTTCCATTTAAAATTAGCTGCCACTTAAAAAAAGTCACTTCCTTTATGCTCGCTTCTCTTCAGTACCACCAGTTGGATCCTGAAGTACCGTAACCGCCACTTACAGACACCCGCAGTAGTTCCAGTGCTGTGGCAAAAACAACAAACCCACTTTTAACCCCTGACTTTGGTACATGTCATCTCTTTTCATGTGACACCCACTGGTGATTATTACACAAACCTTTCATGTGTTACTGTTTACGCTCAAATCGGTTTCATGTTTGAAGGCTGGCAGTGATGAAATATTAACTCTCCCAAAATGTGTCAAACCAAAATGCAGTGAGCCTGTTTTAAAAATGTAAGGAGTAGAAAGTACAGATATTTGTTTAAAAATGTACGGAGTGACAGTAAAAAGTAGTCAGAAAAAAATGACACTTAAATTGAACTTAATTACAATTTTCAGATACCTGAAAATTGGTATCTGAAAGGTAGTCTTGGGAAGCAAAAATGTAAAATGTTGTTCCCATTTTAAACACAATTTCTGTTTAATATTCAGCATCATATTCTATAAATCACATGTTTGTGGTGGTTGTCCTGTGAGGACCACATATCTATGAAAAAAATTTTGTTTATGAGATTAGTTTATGTGGTTTGTTAGGGGCACTGTCCTCTTGCTTTCCCCCCCCCTCTCTCTTTTAGGGGTTCGAATGAATCCCTGTTCTTTTAAGCTGAAGCTTAACAGTTACTGTGTCTTTGAATATAGCTTCAATTTTTCAGCCAAAGCAGGAAAGTTAAATAAAACTGATGTCTGAGGTCACAGTTCCTAGTACCTATTACCACTGGCACCACTTTAGACTTTACATCCACATGTGTTTCAGTTTTTCCTTCAGCCCAAAGTACTCCTTTCTGATGTTGTGGTATACCGGCACTGCCACATTTATTACAGCTGTGGTCTTCTGCTCCATGTCCAAGTAAACTAAAAGACAGCTTTACTGATGAAAATAACTTAAACTAAGCACAAAATAATACAGGTCACAAAATCTGGGAAAACCAAATCTACAGGAGCACATGCAAGTATGAGGACGTGAGGATGCGACAATGAGCAGAAGAAAATGAAAGGACTTCAATACACACATGAGATGGGGAGAGTACACAGGTGAATACAAACTAACGAGACACGGAAGCAAAACTGAACACGACAAACATGAAATGACGGACAATCAAAATAAAAAAGCAACAAACCGGGACTAAGACATATGAACCTGAGACAAGCCTGACATGCACAGGAGACACTGAGGACAAGGCCAGAGACAAAATGATGACATAATCAAACAAGAAACCATGAACTAGAAAACTCAGAGGAAAGTAATACATAAACCAGAAGATGATCGGGCTGAAACACAAATTACACCTTAACCCAGAATGAACCTAAACTACAAAGATAATAAAAAAAATGAGGAAAACCCCCAAAACTGCAGAAACTCAAAACATGCAGTCCCACTAGTACTGACATTTTCTGCAGGCGTGTGTGTGTGTATACACTCACACGTAAACTATTTCAGTGTGCATGAAGAAGGTTGCATTTTGATGCTCTTCAAGATTAAGATGGATGAGTTTGACAGTGCTTGTATTGCCATTCAAGACTATTGAACTGTCTCTGAGACATGTCAGCACTCCATTGATATACATGACATTGTAAAAAATATTTCCACCAGGTTTAGCTGTGTGTTTATCAGATTTTTGTGCTATTGGCTTGAGGTCAGGAGTTTGTGCAGGCCAGTCACGTTCATCTACACTAAACTCCCTCATCCATGATTTTATTCTCTATCTGGGAGCTTGCTTTGTGTTCTGGTGTGCAGTCATGTTGGAAAAGGTAGGGGACATCTCCAAACTGTTCCTAAAAAGTTGGGAGCATGAAATTGTCCATAATGTCTTGGTATGCTGAAGCATTAAGAGCTCCTTTCACTGGAACTAAGAGGCCAAGCCCCCCAAAAACCAGCCGCGCACCATAACCCCCCCTCCATCAAACTTTACACTTGGCACAGTGTAAGTCAGACAAGTACTGCTGTCCAAGCAGCTGCCACACCCAGACTTGTTCATTGGATTGTCAGTGAAGTGTGATACATCACTCCAGAGAACACATCTTCACTGCTCTAGAGTCCAGTGGTGGCCTTCTATGCACTGTTCTTGAGCTAATCTAAAGGCCACATAACGTTTGGAGGTCTGTAGTGATCCTGTCTGTAAAAAGTTGGCAAACTCTGTGCCCTACGCACCAGCTGACCCTGCTCTGTGATTTCACATGGCCTAACACTTTGTGGCTGAATTGGTTTTGTTCCCAATCACCACTGTCTTTTGATACCACTGACAGTTAACTGTGAAGTATTTAGTAGCAAGGCATATTCACAGGTGGCATCCTATCACTGTACCACACTGGAATTCACTGAGACAGCAAATGTTTATAGAAGCAGTCTGCATGCCTGTGTGCTTGAATTATGATTCCTGTGGCCATGGAAGTGATTGGAACACCTACATTCAGTGATTTTGGTGGGTGAATGAATGTGTCAGAGGCAAAGAAAGAAAAACAAATTCAATAGAATATAACCTATTAGTAATTACATACAGAATGAACTATATTGATGGTAAATACGGAGAAAACCTCAACAATCAAACAACCCCCTTTGAGCAAACACTTGGCCACAGCTGGAGTGTACAAACCATTGCAGTACGTGCCTCAACTGATTTTCTCTCAGCTATGTAAGGTGATCAAGATTTCTGCCCTTTACATTTTGTGGTTGTCAGATAAAGAAACAAAAATGTAGAGTTGCAGTGCTGTGAACAAGTATTTGCCTCTTTTCTGATGACACAGGATGTTGAATATGGAGCTGCCAGGCAGGAGTGAGGAAGACCACAGAGGAAGTTCATGGATGGAGCTGTCCCTGTAGGAGACATTACAAGTAAGTACATTTTGTAAATTTACATTCAAATTGAGACGATAAAACATGTAAAACTATTAATTAAAAATAAAACTAATCTCACTTAAACTAAAATGACCTGTACTGCAGGGTGTGCACCTCACCAACAAGGACACAACACTTAAAAGGATGCAGTGCTATGTGCAATAAACTAGAAGCTCAGGTTTTTGTGAATATACTAAATTAAATATTCAGATTTGTGCATATCTTCATGCATTTTCTGCATAATCAAAATGAAATAAATTCTTATTATTATCCTTATATTTCTAGACTAACACTGTTAGGTTTCAACCGAGCTGAAGCTGAATTACAACAAAACAAACAAAAGAATGAGCACTCCTTACTGCAGGGTGCATGAGAGCGGTTCTATTAAACTGTCAATTCTCTATGCACCATCTTGCTGTTTTTAATGCTATTTTTATTCAACTTGTGCTTGGTGGCTCTGTGGTTTCTATCCACAGCATACAGCAGTATGAGTTATACTTCTAAAATTAAACCTCATGAATTATTCTTGCAGTGTTTTACCCCTTCTTTCTTCCCACAATGAAGGAAGAAAGTTGTCTTGAAGGAGACTGTTAAGAAGTTGCAGGATGCCTCTGCAGTAGCCAGTGACTGCTGTGTGAATAACACCAACCTGTGTAAAGTAACATCGGCAATATTCCCAAAAGAATCCTTCCCTCGAAGTACAGGAGACTGTCTGTGAACATGTGTAATCCAATTTACCCTGCCCCATGTCCTGGTTTGACACACAATATTTAGCTTTTGAGTCTAAATGAAAAACCAGGTATCTTGACAACTTCTCAAAAGCATCAGCAAGACTTTGACATATTGATGAGTGAATGTTATTTGGATAATTGGGTAAATAATACTAATAATAGAAACTAATTGATACAAGAAAAACTGATAAAACCCCAAAGAACAGATGACCCAGCTTACCTTTTCTGAAAACAACCCCCAAACACTTTATATAGTCCTTAGGAAAATATTCACCACAATGTTTACCTATGGTATGTTTTCCTATTAAGAGCTGCAAGGAAATGCCATGTCGACACAGGATAAGTAGAACCCAATTCCCAAACTGTTTGGATGCTATGTAAAATTTTAATAAAAATGGAATACAATGCAGGAAGTTGTAGTTTAGCTTTTACTTATTCTTTTTTTTCCCTTACTTGTAATTTCATCTGTTTATTATCTTTCGCACAATCATGTGGATTGAGAGAGATTTTGTTCCGCTGGTGGCTGCGGAACTGTTACTTTTATAGAGGAACGGGACTGTGGCACAACTCCTACATACTGCACGGACTGTTTATTCTAGAGATCACCTGATCGCCCTGATGCCGGCCGGTGTATCCGTCAGACCCACAGATGTACCGGCTGAAATCTGGAGGAAAACACATTGGGGATGCAGGGGTGGAAGACAGAAGAGGAGAAGGAAGGAGACGACGAGACAACTGAGGCTCGAAGTGAGGAGGAGGCACAAACCGTGTCTGCCGTCTATCGTAATGGGAAATGTGCGCTTGTTATCAAATAAAATTGATGAGCTGTCAGTGCTGGTACGGAGTCAGAGGGAATACCGTGAGTGTAGCTTGATGTGTTTCACCGAATCATGGATGCACCAGAATATTCCCGATGACAATGCTTCCATGGAAGGCTTCCACACTGTTCGAGCTGACAGGGACAGCATCACTAGCGGTAAGCGGAAAGGAGGTGGGCTTGCTGTTTTTGTTAACAACCGGTGGTGTAACCCTGCCCACATAACAATTAAAGAAAGGATTTGCTGCCCGGACATTGAACTGTGTGCTGTTGGACTCAGGCCGTATTATTTACCCAGGGAATTCTCTCATGTCATCTTGGTGGCTGTTTATGTTCCTCCCTCTGCTAACCCCACAGCTGCATGTGACACTATCCACTCTGCCATAGCTCGGTTACAGACTCAGCACCCGAGTGCCGTCATGGTGATCTCGGGTGACTTTAACCATGTCACACTGGACAATACACTACCAACATTCAAACAATATGTGGCCTGTCCCACCAGGGGGGAGAGAATCTTAGACCTACTGTATGCTAATGTCAAGGATGCATATAGCTCCTCCTCCCTCCCCACACTTGGAAGGTCAGATCACAACCTGATTCACCTCACCCCACGCTATGTGCCAATTGTGAGGAGGGAACCTGTGACCACGAGGAGCATTAGGAGGTGGTCAGAGGAGGCCTTAGCAGAACTACAGGGCTGTTTTGAGGTGACTGACCGGGAGACACTCTGTGAGCCTCACGCCGAGGACATCAATGGGCTTACTGAATGTATATGACTTTGGAGTTGACGTAACGCCGCAATGCATTGTGGGAGCGCGGCACCATATTGGCAGGCCATGAATCAAAACAAACACACTGTGTTGGAAGGAAGATTGCTACGAACCACACTTAAAAGCAGCTCAAAAGAAAAAGGACGGTACAGAGACAGATTGCGTCCGGATGCAAAGAGACGGTACTTGCAAAAAATACCCTGCATTGGAAATGTGGCCCCATATGAAATACGGCAGTGGAGTAGAAACCCCGAAGACCAACCGCTATTGACTCAGCCTGATATATTCTCGTACCTTGTCTGTGGAGTCAGCGCATACATGGCGAACCAATTTTGCAATTTTGCAAGTCTCTCGAGGCGCACATCCAATTCACCAAGGACTGGGTACAAGATTTGACTATTTTTAAGACTCCACGTCGTGAATACGCCGTCATTCAAACAAAGGTAAGTCAGCTTGAGTACTGCCAGTAAAATGCGTTTGATTTCCCCCCGAACATTCAGATTAGTGCAGCATTAATTCATTCATGAGGGGGAAATTACAGTGAGAACACGTGGAGGCTGTTAGAGGGATAACATAGTGAGTTCAGTGCATTGATGTGACATTGTCCTCAATGATTTAGTTATTCTCTATGGTTAAAGAAATTGCACTAATTAATTCATATTTATTATAAATGATCCTAATTATACATCTTGCTTCCTTGTTTGTGTCCTGTGTCACTAAAAATACATTCTGTTTTAGTTTTATACATTGATTAATGACCTGCAGAATCTCCTTATCTTATTAGGTGTCCAGAATTGTCACTTAAAGTCGAACTTTATGCTTTCTCCATCTGACTGCATCCTTGCATTACATACTTTAGGTTTATTTTTTGCTGGCTGGTTTCTAAAACCCCCCCCCAAAAATCAGGCAGATTTAGAATATAACAGGCAGCATTCTATAGATGGATACATAAAAAGATAAAAGATTACATGTATGTGCTAACTTTCTAAACACTTTATTTGTTACATTTATGATGAATGGATTTGAATGTAGATAAAACACATTTATGTCGGCCTTGGCTCATTAAAGTCCTTGTGTTTAAATTAACTTTGTCTGTGTGTGTTTCAGGTACTGCACTCTCAAAGACTGAATGAACCAGCATTGCAGCCATGGGTCACTGTGAGCATCACAGGGAAGGTTGAAGCCGCCCACTGCACCTGTATGGCCGCAGTCGCAGAGACCTGCAGCCATGTCGCTGCTCTTCTGTTTAAAGTAGAAGCAACTGTGTTGATCCGTGGCACAAGGACTGTTACAGATGAACCTGCATACTGGGTTCTGCTGGGTAATATGACCAAGATACAGTCAGAGGTTGGCCATAAGATAGACTTCTCCTCTTCAGCTGCCCAAAAAAGTCTCTCAATCAAAACATAAACAGACCATCCATAGTGACAGGTAAAAGAAGCCGTCCCCAAAGAAAAATCCCACCTGCTACTGTGGAGGAGTTGTCTCAACTGATGGGAAAATATTTCTCCAAGCATAGTTCTGTTCTGAATAACCCATAATGTTGTATTTAGAGGGTCTACATTTGTGCCTGAAGTGCATTGCCATGTAAATAATTTGCATTTACTGAATATGTACTTACTAAGTACCACTGTTCAAAAGTTGAATAAAGGAACAAATGTTTGCCTATTTTTTATTAAAACCACTTAGTAGAACATCAAATCAGTAACAATGTAGAATCAATGTCACGGTTCTGAGTCAGCTTTTGAGTTCTTATATTTTGGTTTATATTTGCATTATGGATTGTTTTTGGTTTCTCTGGTGCTTTGATTATTATGATAAATCTATGTTTTAGTTATTCTGGTGAGGGATTAGTTCTTAGGGTTGTGTCTCATGTTTAGTGTAGGTTTAGTTCAGTGTCTAGTCTGTCTCTCTCTGTCTAGTCCTTGTCTTAGTGAAGTGTGTCTTGTTTCCTGTTTTACTTTGAAGGTTCATGTTTATGTGTGATGTCAGCGTGTTCAGTTTTACTTCTCTCCCTGTCTCGTTAGCCCTTATTATTTCCAGCTGTGTTCCCCACCTGTGTGTAATCTCCCTGTGTTCTTCTGTGTGTATTTAAGTCATGTCTTCTTGTGTTGTAGTCGCTGGTCCGTCTGTGATTCTACCGTGTTTCATTCCGTGTGTTCTCCCTGCTATCTACCGTCTTATGCCTTGGCTCATGTGGGACTCATGTAGTGGGTGGACACAGATGAAAGTATTGGAATAGATATTGCCCCCCCCCCTCCATAATTTCATGCATTCTTATCATTGTTATGTTATGCATTCAGTTCTTTATTACTATTTCTGACACATACGGTGCTCACTGGCAATCCAGCTACGATATTCTGATCAATGATGATTCCCATGGGTGGTGCTCGCGCAGGCACTGAATCGGGCAGCTTTGGGGTCCTGTGTGTTTTACTGCACAGATAGCCTGCAGAGTGCAGCTACGCTAACTGAAGTGTTTGTGTGTTGTATTTGCAGTTGCAAATGAGCAAGTAAAAAGAACGATTCTGAACTCATGCACGCCTGGAAGTGTCATTTGTCCAAGTGTGCAACAAATATTGGAGGCACCGCTGGGATTATTAACGTTGTGTCCAGCGTGATGAAAATAAGGAAGGGGCGTGGCTACAGCAACCACGATGGACCTCGAGGAGCTGGCAGAGACTGTGTCCCAAACACTCTGGAACCTACAACTCGACCAACTCAAAGGGGTGTGTGCTGAAGCTAAAATCCCTAGTGGAAATGTCACAACAAGACGAGCGTTAATAGAATTAATTACAGAATCTATGGACAAGGTTATTAATGATGAAGAGCAGGATGTTGCACTCTACTATCTAAAGAAAATGTTAGAAAGTGTCGACCCAGCGATAGGGAGCACCAGAAACACAGAAAGTGGAGGAAATACAACAAGCTCGCCACAGGGAACTCAGGAAACAAGGGAAGAAGTTAATTTAGCAGAGAGATACGCACAGCTCCAGAGAAACAGCGAAGCGCTGCAGGAAGAAATTAGGAGGCTGAGTGAAAGGGTGGAGAGGACACCACCAAGTCAGCCAACCACCCCACAAAATGTGTTTCCTGTCGCAGCCAACCGCCTTTCGGAAGTGACGATAAGGAGGGAATTCAAGATCTGTGGTCAAATTGGGGAGAAGGGCCAAAAGGACAGACTCTCATACACCAACCTGATGCATCAGATTGACAGAGGTCTGAACAAAGGACACAGTGAAGTGGAGGTTATAGAGGCTGTGGTGAAGTCTGTCAGCCCAGGTTTGAGTCTTAGAGACATGCTTGAGATAAAACGTGACCTCACCCTCCCGCAATTGAAGGCCATATTAAAGGGGCATTTTAAAGAAGACAGCACCACAGATTTGTATCACAGACTAGTGAACGTCACACAAGACAGTCGTGAGTCTCCCCAAAACTTCCTTTTCAGAGCAATTGAGTTAAAAGAGAGGCTGCTGCTCGCATCGGAAGACACAGGGTCCGATGAACAATACAGCCCTGAGCTCATCCAGAAGAAATTCTTGAGGTCAGTTAGTACTGGGCTACTGAGTGACCCTATCAAGTTTCAGCTCAAGCCCTATCTGGATGACCCTCAGGTGACAGATGAAACCCTCATTGATAAGATGAATGAAGCAGCTAGTGTTGAATCAGAAAGGCAACTGAAGCAAAAGAAAACTACAGGCAGCAAATCTGCAAAAGTAAATGAACTCCAGACGGAAAGGCCAGCCAGTCAATTGGGTCTGGGTGTAGCCGAAACTAGGTTGGGGACTCAAGAGCAATCAGCTGAAGTGGTGAAACCCAAGAGCCGCAGAACACCTGTTGTAGCTGCTTCCCGAGAGTCAGAGCTGCATGAAACGGTCAGGCTGCTGAGAGAGGAGATGGCTGAATTAAGGAGGAGCATCACCACCCCTCAAGGCCCCACTCGCCCACTAAGAACCAGTGGGAGGAGGGGATGTAAGGCATGCCAGGAGCAGGGAACCAATGATGGGTGTGAACACTGCTTCAAGTGTGGCCAGCCAGGACACCTCTCCAGAGGCTGTAGAGGGCGAAGGGGGGCAGCAGAAAGATCGGAGGGCACTCAAGCGGCAATCCAGACCATCGCCCCTCCCAAATCATTAATTCCCATCCATGCTGAAGCAGATGATAAGTTGCATGAACTGCTTTGGAATCGAATAAGACAGCTGGAAGCAGAATTAGAGCAGAGTGCCAAGGCTAAAGAGACTGTGGGTGCCACGTATGCCAGTCATCTCTCACTACGCTGTCAGGCTAAGCTGAGAGCCCTGATCGGGAAGAAGTGTATGGTGGATTGTTTCTTTGAAGGGGTAGAAACACAAGCATTGTGGGATACAGGTTCACAGGTGACTATCATTAATGAGAACTGGAGGAAGTCCTGCTTTCCACATATCCAACTGAGAAGCACAAGTGAACTCCTAGGTGAGGATGAGGCTCTGGTGGGCAAAGCAGCGAACCAAACACCCATACCCTTCACAGGTTGGGTTGAGCTAAAATTTAGACTGGGGTCAACTAGAGATCCACAGCCAGAGTTAGTTGTCCCCATGCTTGTCTCAAAAGAGCCAGGAGTAGCAGAGCCACCTATCATTGGCTATAATGTGATTGAGCATTTTGTAAAGGATGGAATGGAGCAGCATCCAGACGTTACACCTGCTGTAGTAAAGGAAGCCTTCTCAATTGATTGTAAGAAAGCAGAAGTGCTAATTAACATCATGCAGCACTGCCACAAAAATGATGAGGAGGGTGTGGTGAAAGTTGGGAGACAAAAGATTGTGATTCCAGCTGGACAAAGCAGGGAGGTTAAGTGCAGTGTGAGGACAGGTCCCCTCCCCCTGAAACAGGAGGTTCTTTTCGAACCAGAGGACATTTCAAAACTACCAGAGGGGGCTAACCTGAATGAAACTGTCATTGGCCTGCAGAGGGGAACCCGGTCCAGGGTGGTTATTCCGGTCACGAATGGCGACAGCCATGACATCACCCTCCTCCCTCATGCAGTGTTGGGACGACTACAGCAAGTGAAGCAAGTGACTACAGTAAGTGCTGAAAACATGGGCAAGTTGACGTGTGCTAGTGAAAACACAGGGAGCACCGTCAGCGCCCCAGAACAGCACAAAGGGGAGTATGAAGAGGTGGGCAGTTGCAGCCAAGATTTATGGGACCCACCTGTGTCGGTTGATCACCTGACCCCAGATCAGCAGGAGTAGGTGAGAAAAGTCCTGCGTGAAGAGTGTGCTGCATTTTCAAAAGATGAGAGCGATGTGGGATGCATCCCCTCCCTGAAGTTAAAGATCAGATTGAATGACACAACCCCAGTAAGACGCACATACATCTCAGTCCCCAAGCCACTCCACAAGGAGGTGAAGGAGTATTTGGAGGACCTGTTGAACAGAGGATGGATTCAGAAATCCCGATCCCCCTACTCATCACCCATCGTCTGCGTGCGCAAGAAGGATGGAAGTCTGCGTCTCTGCGTGGATTACCGTGAGTTGAACTGGAAATCCATTCCTGACCGTCACCCCATCCCTCGTGTTCAAGACATGTTAAACAGCCTGACTGGGAGTGCATGGTTCTCAGTGTTGGACCAGGGCAAGGCGTACCACCAGGGTTTCCTGGAGGAAAGTAGCAGACCCCTCACAGCCTTTATCACACCTTGGGGCTTATATGAATGGGTAAGGATTCCCTTTGGTTTGTCCTCGGCTCCAGCAGAGTTCCAGCGCAGTATGGAAGAGTGCTTTGCAGGCTTGAGGGATGAACTATCTCAGCCATATCTGGATGACAATTTGGTCCAGAGCAGATCATTTGAGGACCACCTGCGTGATCTGAGGGAGGTCCTGCGCCGCTATCAAGCGCACGGGGTGAAGCTGACCCCCAAAAAGTGTGAATTGTTTAAGGGCAAGGTGAAATTCCTGGGAAAGATTGTATCCAAAGATGGCTACTGCATGGACCCTGCTGAATTGGCACCAGTGCAAGCACTAAAAAACCGCAAACCTGAGACTGTGGGAGACCTAAGGAAAATGCTAGGTTTCCTGTCATACTACCGCCCCTACATTCCAAACTTCTCACGCACTGCCGAGCCACTATACCAGCTGCTATCGATCGGAAAGATTCAAGTGATTACTGACAGAAGATCAACGGTAATCAGGCACAAAGGACAACGGAAAAAATCAGACCAACTCCACTCAAGCCAGCCAATCACATGAACGGAACAACACCAGGCAGTGCTATGCCAGCTTATAGAACACCTGCTGAGTCCACCACTCCTGGCATACCCTGACTTCGAAAGACCATTTGTGCTGCACTGCGATGCCTCTCAAGAAGGGCTTGGTGCAGTCCCGTATCAGAGACAGCAGGGCAAACTGGTTGTCATTGGGTATGGGTCGAGAACTCTAACAGCTCCAGAAACTAACTACCACCTCCACTCTGGAAAGCTAGAGTTTCTAGCAATGAAGTGGGCAATCTGTGAGAGATTCCGGGAGTATCTGTATTACGCACCTTCTTTCACAGTGTATACGGATAACAATCCGTTGACCTATGTCCTGACTACAGCGAAGCTAAATGCTACAACACACCGGTGGGTTGCTGAGCTAGCCGATTTTAACTTCTCAATCAAGTATCGGCCAGGAAGGGCTAATGGCGATGCTGATGGGTTATCGCGGATGCCACTAGACATGGAATGGTAAATGGTAAATGGCCTGTATTTATATAGCGCTTTTATGGTCCCTAAGGACCCCAAAGCGCTTTACATATCCAGTCATTCACCCATTCACCCACACATTCATACACTGGTGATGGCAAGCTACGTTGTAGCCACAGCCACCCTGGGGCGCACTGACATGGAGGAGTACATGCGCACATGCTCACAGGAAATGAAACCAGAGGTAATCACACCTGCTACACAGGCGCTCCAGCTGAAAGCCCGTGAACATGAGCCATGGATGTGTCCGGCTACCATAACCACAGCATGTGCTGATGTAGAGCATGAACGAGTAATGGCCCCAGTGACACAGATCTCCAAAGAGACACTAAAGAAAGCACAGGAGGATGATCCAGTCATTGGCAGGGTGCGAGAATATGTTATGACAGGACAATGGCCTCCTTGGAGAGGAAGAGACAGGGGTGAAGACACTTCAGTTCTAAGCAGGGAAAAGAGTAAGCTGTACCTTGACAAAGACGACATCCTGTACAGGAAATCCGCTGCTCGAGCTCAGCTAGTGTTACCCACAAAATTCCATCAGCTGGTGTACAAGGAGCTCCATGAGGAGATGGGACATCTCGGAGTGGAGCGGACACTCGCCTTGGTCCGTGATCGATTCTATTGGCCACATATGCAAAGACATGTGGAACATTATGTGACCAAGGTGTGCAGTTGCTTGAAACGGAAACGTCCAGGCAAACCAACTAGAGCACCGTTGGTCAACATTGTCACCACATACCCTTTTGAGATGGTCTCAATAGACTTCCTACATCTGGAGAGTTGTAAAGGAGGATATGAGTACATTCTAGTCGTGATGGATCATTTCACCCGGTTTGCACAGGCATACGCATGCACCAACAAATCAGCAAGAACAGCAGCAGAAAAGATCTTTGGAGATTTTGTGCTCAAATTTGGATTCCCTGCCCAGTTACATCATGATCAGGGAAAGGAGTTCGAGAACCAGCTGTTTGCCACGATGGAAAGGTACTGTGGTATCCAGGGGTCACGCACGACACCTTAGCATGCAGCGGGGAACGGTCAGGTGGAGAGATTTAATCGGACACTCCTTTCCATGTTGAGGAGCCTGGCAGAGGAAGCCAAGGCAGACTGGAAAAACTCCTTGAGCAAAGTGGTGCATGCGTATAACTGCACATGCAGTGAAGCAACAGGATATGCCCCATATTATCTTCTCTATGGCCGAAACCCCCGCCTACCAGTGGACATCATGTTTGGCCTGGTTCCAGGTGACCAGAGTACTTCTCACAGTGATTATGTCCGTAAGTGGAGAAGTAGGATGCAAGAGGCATACAGATTGGCATCAGAAACAGCTCAGAAAGAGAGGAACAGAGCGAAAAGGCAGTACGATCGGAAGGCTCATGGAGTTGAACTGCAACCGGGATGTCGAGTGCTGGTACGGAACTTCAGAGACCAGGGTGGGCCCGGAAAGCTAAGGTCTTACTGGGAGGAGCGAGTACATGTTGTGTTAGAAAGAAAGCACAAAGATAGCCCTGTCTATGCCGTACAGCCAGAGAGAGGACCAGGGAAAGTGAGAGTTCTGCACAGGAACCTCCTACTGCCCTGTGACTTTCTCCCCGTTCAGGAGGAGAAGCTGGAGAAAAACAAGAATGGGAAGGAGGATGCCAAACAACAAAGGAAAGGAAAGACCCAAGAAAAGCGGCAGGAGAGTGACCACGACAGCAGTTCAGAGGATGAGGGTGACTGGGGAATTATCACCACACAATCTGCAGAATCACCCACCCAGATCAGAAGTCAGCTGAGGGCAGAGGCAGAGGAGTTCCAGCCAGAAGAAGCTAACGGAGAACTGTCAAGTGGTGGTGTCAGCAGCGAGTGCCTAGACGAGGGTGAGAAAGGTGGACTGGAGTCAAGTGCAGAGGAGGAGGAGGCAGGGCGAAGTGAGCTGTCTGGGGAGGAGAACGGAAGAAGTCAAGAACAGGTGTCGTCATCTGATGAAGAAGACGAGGGAGAGCCCAACTCACAGCCAGTTCCCACAAGAAAGTATCCTTTTCGATGCAGAAATCCACCCAAGACACTCACGTATGACACCTTAGGTCAGCCATCAGTCATAAACAGACACAAATGATGTCCACAGCTAAGAAAAAAACTAAGTTCATTGTCACATGTTGAGTTTACTGTGGTGACAGTTTAAACAGAAAGGGAAGTGTTCACAGTAGCAAATGTTAAAAAGAGCAAATTTGACAGAGCAACAACTGCATATATTAGTTTAATAGTTCACGTGAGTTAAACAGGGAGTACCAGAACCAGACTAGCTACACATAGAGAGATACTGGCTTGTATGTGAGATATACAGCAGTAAATGTGTGTCTGTGTATAAGGTTACATGGTAGAGTGTTAGGTCTACACCTTCAGTCTGATACAGAGCACGCCTGAGTGGCGGAGAGACTTTACAGACATTGCCTGGCCAGTAGTGTCTGTTGCTGGTACATGACATAAAGGGGGAGATGTATGTCATGCCAAAGACTGTTACCGGACAGAAAGTATCTTTAGAGGCTTACTCCCAGTGAAGCTACTGCTGTAACCTTCTGTTGAAGACGTGTATTCTGGAAAATCTCTAATGTCGGGACGACATTCATTTTTGGAGGGTGTTAAGGTTCAGATATTGAGGAGGAATCCAAAATAATAACCACTGATCCGGCCTGGTGCAATTAGACGAAGATTTTAATGCACACATGTGGAGTCCAACACTTGTGCAGATTTCAGTGTTGAACTGTCTTACAATAGTCAGAACAAAGGCTTTATAGGGTTGGCAGTCTGCCTGTTGCCAGGCAGACTCAATACAGCATACGTCAATCCAAAACCATAACTGTTCTGTTGACAACTTTTAACATAGTTTAAAAAAGAACATTGTCTTCGGCTCGAACCCAGGTGCTTCCTGTCACCATCCTGCCCAGGCTTATCTTCTGGAACATCAGGCCCACGTTCTGCACAAACTGTCACTCATGCAGGCACAACTTTGCAGTTGCAAGCAAAACATAATTAAACTCTTACCTATATAAATTAGTCTAATACTGTGTGTGTGTGGGTGTGTGTGTGCTGTCCTTTATTTCACCCTTCACTTCATCAGCTAAACCTTGTAACCTTTCCACCAGACAGAAGGCCAGCACATACACAACTGAAACTATGTGTGTGTATGTGTGTATGTCTGTACATGTGTGGTCCTCACGCTGCACCTTAATTGACCTCAGCTTAAGCAACCAGGCTAAGGCCATCCTGTGTGTGCCGATCTTGACTTATATGTAAAATGTATAAACAAATGTTTCAATCTAATACAACTACTTAAAGCTTAATCAAAGCTTAATCAAAGATAAATGCCTAATAAAATAACCTGCTCAAAATACTTGCACTCAGACTCGGCTTTCAGTTTCACTTCTGCAAGCCTGCAACTTCAAAAACATGTAACTTCCTGTCTTATTTTGGCACAGAGTATATTTCCTGTCCCTGCAGCTCCGTCTCTCACCCGCTGAAGACTTCAGTGTAAAAATATAAAAACATTCAAAAGCCTTTAAAATTATAGATTCAACTCAACAGTTTAAAGTGGTTCTTACTGGACCTGTAATAAAGACTAATATAATACCAATATATTTGAACATCTGAATGCATCTGAATGCAACATCACTATTAATAATGAAATGGTAATGATGATTATAAAGCAAATAATAGCAGTAAAATATTTCTACTCTTCACAAGGGGAGAGTGTGGGACTCATGTAGTGGGTGGACACAGATGAAAGTATTGGAATAGATATTGCCCCCCCCCCCTCCATAATTTCATGCATTCTTATCATTGTTATGTTATGCATTCAGTTCTTTATTACTATTTCTGACACATACGGTGCTCACTGGCAATCCAGCTACGATATTCTGATCAATGATGATTCCCATGGGTGGTGCTCACGCAGGCACTGAATCGGGCAGCTTTGGGGTCCTGTGTGTTTTACTGCACAGATAGCCTGCAGAGTGCAGCTACGCTAACTGAAGTGTTTGTGTGTTGTATTTGCAGTTGCAAATGAGCAAGTAAAAAGAACGATTCTGAACTCATGCACGCCTGGAAGTGTCATTTGTCCAAGTGTGCAACACTCATCCACCCTCATGTTTGTGTTCATGTTAGTAGTTTAGTCTCTCCCAGTTCAGATTATCTTCAAGTTCCGTTGGCCATTTTCACCTTGTGTTTTTTTTACAATAAACCTCCTTTGCACCTCCACGAGTGCCTGCGCTTGGATCCTTTATTTTCTCCACACGGCGAGTGGAATGAGCCGTGACAATCAATGCCATGTATAGTTTACAAATGACAAAATGTTTACATAAAGTCACGACCGCATTTAAATAATATCACCCACTATTCGCATTCTGTAATTTACTGTCTCTTTTGAAAACTTATCACTACATAAACAGCACAAGACTTTTAAGAGTATTTAACAAGAGCATTTTTCCCTGGTTTTATTACCACACTGGGGCACCTGTTCACCAAAATGCAGCAAACCTTCACCATCTTTTCCAGAAACGTCACTTCTTCACCCTCACATGGAATAAGTAATCTGATCGGCATGGTGGTATGTAGCATGTGGTTTGAAGCAGGGATTTCGTAGTGCCCCATGTGTAGCGTTGGAACCCAGTCACGATGTGTTTCATTCATTTCATAGGCTGGTTTGCCTGCAATAATGCCAAATAATTAGCAACTCTATAAATAGAATGTATATCTACAAAATCACTCATTAGGATGTTTGTTCTAATTTGCTATGACCTCAGAGCTCATTGTAAATAAAACTAACAGGCTATAAAGAGTAATATGAACTTATTTAGAACTTAGCTGAATGAAAATGTCTGGAGCACACCAACAGATATCTGGGGATGGTAGAGAACTGGATATCAGCTGTCTCACAGCTGATATCCAGGCTAGACGCCTTCTTTTGGTACCATCCAATACATGAGCTCCCTCATGATGCTTCCAGGTCAAGAATGAAAAGAGAGACCATTTTCAATCTTATTCCCTTGCCGGTAGCGTGATCTAACATTACAACCGGCCACACAGCAAGCATTTGTTTGGCCTGCTAATATGGCGCCTTGACCAAAAATCCTGGCCATGACCCCTCCCGTGACATCACGCTCCAAAGCCCTATCACGGACTACATAACTTTCTGCACCGACTCCATTGTTCCAGCTCAGACCTGTTCATTGTTTCCCAAATAACAAGCCGTGGGTGACTAAGGACATCAAAGCTCTCCTCAACGACAAGAAGAGAGCTTTCAGAGGGGGCAATAAAGAGGAGGTGAGAAAGGTCCAGGTGTTACTGAAGGACAAGATGATTGAGGCGAAGGACAATTACAGTAGGAAGCTAGAGTGGAAACTCCAGCAGAACAGCATGAGAGAGGTGTGGAGTGGGAGACTCCACTCAGGCAAGTCTGCTGGACCAGACGGAGTGAGTGCCCGCGTCCTCAAGGCCTGTGCCCCCCAGCTGTGTGGAGTCTTCCATAAACTGTTTATGCTGAGTCTGAGTCTGCAGAGGGTACCAGTGCTGTGGAAGACAACATGCCTCGTTCCTGTACCAAAGACGCCACGTCCCAGTGGCCCCCAGGATTACAGGCCCGTGGCACTGACTTCCCACATCATGAAGACCCTGGAAAGGCTCATCCTGGACCAGCTGCGACCCATAGTCAGACCACATCAGGATCCTCTTCAGTTTGCTTATCAGCCTCGTCTCGGAACAGAGGATGCCATCATCTATCTGCTCGATCGTGTCTACACCCACCTGGACCAGCCGGCGAGCACTGTGAGGGTCATGTTCTTTGACTTTTCCAGTGCTTTCAACACCATCAGGCCGACCCTCCTGGGTGATAAGCTAACAGCGATGCAGGTGGATGCTTCTCTGGTGTCCTGGATTGTTGATTACCTGACAGGAAGACCACAATATTTGCGTCTCCCACAGTGTGTGTCTGACAAGGTGATCAGCAACACAGGGGCACCACAGGGGACTGTCCTCTCCCCCTTCCTCTTCACCCTCTACACCACAGACTTCAGCCACTGCACAGAGACCTGCCATCTTCAGAAGTTTTCTGATGACTCTGCAGTGGTTGGATGCATCAGCAGGGATGATGAGACAGAGTACGGGGCTGTGGTCGACTCCTTTGTCACGTGGTGTGAGCAGAATCATCTGCAGCTCAACGTGGCAAAGACCAAGGAGTTGATAGTGGACTTCAGAAAGACCAGGAAACACTTGACCCTTGTTTCAATCCAGGGGGTCAGTGTTGACATTGTGGAGGACTATAAATACCTCGGAGTATACATCGACAATAAACTGGACTGGGCTAAAAACACCACAGCACTTTACAGGAAAGGCCAAAGCCGACTCCATTTTCTGAGGCGGCTGAGGTCCTCCAACATCTGCTGGACAATACGAGTCTGTTGTGGCCAGTGCAATCCTCTACACTGTTGGATGCTGGGGCAGCAGGTTGAGGGTTGCTGATGCTAACAGACTCAATAAACTGTTTGCCGACTCGTCACTTCCTGTTTGCCATTTGTTTGCAAGTTGTGTTTTGATCGTGTCCTATGGATTTTTGAAACTTGGCCATTAATTTCTGGAGCAAAGGCTACTCAAATTGTTGGAACTTTTGGTACAGCCCTGTCTTGATTACAACTTTGATACAGGATATTGGACTGGACTAACGGAGTTAACGAGGTAATTGCAGGCTAGCCAACACGTTACCAGGCTAACAGCTGACAAAGCTAACAGCTGACTGAGGAATCAGCTGACCGAACCTGCTACCAGGGTAACCAGATAAAATGGGGCCGAAGAGGACACCGACAGCTGAGGAAGTCGAGGACATTAAAAAGTCTCTTGACTTCATAATGGAGGAAATTTCCACTATCAGGTTGCAGCAGAAAAATATCATTGAAATTGTGGAGGAGGTAAAGCTCCTCCGCATCCAAAATGCCGAAAAAGATAAAAAGATTGCATACCTGGAAAGTAAGGTCGCCGACCTGGAACAATACTCCAGGATAAACGACGTCATCATCACTGGGCTCCATATTAAACCCCGGTCATACGCTCAGGCAGTGACCACTGACAACAATGAGGAACCTGGAGAGCTTGACATCAGCTACACGGAACAACAGGTGGCTGCTTTCCTGCGGTCCAAAGGGATTGACCTGGACTGTAACTCTGTCGAAGCATGCCACCCTCTTCCCAGGAGGAACGGCAACATACCGGCTATTATATTAAGTTTTGTAAATTGAAAGCACAAGATTACGCTGCTGAAACAAGGAAGAAAATTAAAAGGATCTAATGTCTTTATCAATGAACATCTAACCAAACACAACGCTGAAATAGCCAAAAAAGCGCGACACCTTAAGAAGCTGGGAAAAATTCAAAGCACTTGGACGACGAACTGTAAAATATTCATTAAACTAAACGGATCACCAGAGGAAGCCAGAGTTCTGACCATTAAAAACATGGCGGATCTCGAAAAATATCATTGAGCAACACGATCTGGACGACAAACAAGGTAACAGACAACCACACACTCACTTATGACACACACTGGAAGGAAGAACTCAGATACATCTGGAAGAAACAGCTGCATCAGTCAGACAGTTGCAGAATATGATCAATTGGAACTGAAAACATTTAACTATATGGATCACAATACACAGGACTTGGAATATGAAATAGATCCAGACAACAACTTCTTCTCATCTAACAATAACAATTGCTGCTACTATACAAATAAAGACTACAATCAGAGGATTAAAACTGAGAATCAATTATCAATTATCCACTTTAACTGTAGAAGTCTCTGTGCTAATTTTAATCATATTAAAGAATATCTTAACCAGTTTTCACATCCATTTAGTGTCATTGCCTTATCAGAAACTTGGATCAATATGGATCAGGGCCAGTCTGCCTCCCACTTTGGACCCCCACCAATTTGCCTACAGGACAAATCGATCCACTGAGGACGCTATCGCCATAGCGCTCCACACTGCGCTGAGTCACCTGGAGCACCGAGGAAGCTATGTGAGAATGCTCTTTCTGGACTTCAGCTCAGCATTCAATCATATCATCCCGGAGATCCTGGTCCAGAAACTGTCTCACCTGGGACTCTCCATCCCCATCTGCCTCTGGATCAAAGACTTCCTGACAAACAGACCACAGTCTGTCAGACTCGGCCCCCACCTGTCCAGCACCATCACACTCAGCACCGGGTCTCCACAAGGATGTGTTCTGAGTCCCCTCCTGTTTACGCTCTACACATCCGACTGCTCCCCTACCCATCTCTCAAACACCATCATAAAGTTTGCGGATGACACCACAGTGGTTGGACTCATCTCAAGGGGGGATGAGTCGGACTACAGAGATGAGGTCAACAGACTGACTGAGTGGTGTTCAGTTAATAACCTCCAACTGAACACCACGAAAACTAACGAACTTATCTTGGACTTCAGGAAGGGCAGAGCAGACCTGGCCCCACTGTACATTCACGGGAGCTGTGTGGAGAGGGTACACTCCATGAGGTTTCTGGGCGTGCAGATCTCTGATGATCTCTCCTGGACTGCAAATACCACGGCGGTGGTAAAAAAGGCCCAGCAGCGTCTCCACTTTCTGAGAGTGCTCAGGAGGAACAACCTGGAGGAGAGGCTGCTGGTGACATCCTACAGAGCCACCATAGAGAGCATCCTAACGTACGGCATAACAACATGGTATGCAGGGTGCTCAGCTGCAGACAGGAAAGCACTGCAGAGGGTCATCAACACAGCCCAGAAGATCACTGGCTGCTCTCTGCCCAGCCTGGAGGTCATTGCAAACTCTCGGTACCTCAGCAGAGCTGGCAATATCATCAAGGACTACTCTCACCCCAGTAATCAACTGTTTGAACTATTACCGTCAGGCCGACGGTACAGGTCACATAAAACCAGGACAAACAGATTCAGGGATAGCTTCTTTCCCAGAGCTATCACCGTAGTAAATAAGCACAAAAACAATTGAAACTGCTTAGCTACACGATACTGTCACCGTCATTTATTATGCTGCTATCCATACTGTCATTGTATTAATGCTGCTATCCTGTATATATCGTACTTACTAGTGTTTGTTTTATTGTACCTTTTATATTTTACATTTATATTTATTATTGTATTTTTGCACCAAGGGAGTGGCACTCCAATTTCATTGTACCCTGTACAATGACAATAAAGGCTATTCTATTCTATTCTATTCTATTCTATTCTATTCTAAAAAGGAACAGACTTTGAACTGGAGGGTTATGAATTCACATTTATAACTAGGCGAAACAAAGGAGGAGGAGGAGTGGCCTTGTATGTGGACAAATCCTTGAAGTTTAATGTGGTGGAAAAGATGACGATGGTGATTGATAATGTACTGGAATGTATTACAGTTGAAATTTGTAAAGAAAAAAGTAAAAATGTAATCATTAGCTGTATATACAGAGCTCCAGGTAGTAGTATTGAGACATTTAAAGACTGGATAGAAGAAACATTTATTGAAATAGCTCACAAAAAAGTTTTCATTTGTGGAGACTTCAATATTGATTTGCTAAACACAAATAAACATATAACCACTGAGGAATTTATAAACACAATGTACAGTATGAACCTATTCCCTAAAATTACTAGACCTACCAGGATCACATCACATTGTGCAACTCTCATAGACAACATTTTTACAAATGACATTGAAAATAAGACTGTAAGTGGACTCCTGATTAACGACATAAGTGACCATTTTCCAATTTTTACAATCTATGATAGGAATTACAAGATCAATAAAATGGACAGTAAAAAAGAGTACAGGCGAGTAAGAACAGAAGAAAAAATGAATGCATTTAAAAAAGATTTACTGAAAGAGAACTGGGGTGAAGTATATCAGGAACGTGACGTTAATAGTGCGTATAATGAATTCCTTAGAATATTTACATTACTGTACAATACCAACTGTCCAGTAGAGCAATATAGTAGGAAACAAACTCAATGGACTGTCCATGGATAACAAAAGGTCTGCAAAATGCATGTATAAAGAAAAATGCTCTATACAGAGAGTTCTTAAGAATGAGAACTAAAGATGTTGAAATCAGATACAACAGATATAAAAATAGGTTAACTAATATACTTAGATTTAGTAAAAAGGAATACTATATGAAGCAATTAGATATAAATAGAAATAATATTAAAAGATTATGGGAAATACTAAACAGTGTTATAAAATGTGTGACTGGACAAAAGAACTATCCCAACTATTTCATTTGTAATGACCATGAAGAATACAATATGGATGTTGTGGCAAATAGTCTCAATGAATTCTTTGTAACTGCTGGACCAAATTTAGCAAGAACAATCACTGATCCTGGGAAAGCACAGGAAAAACCAGATACACTGATAGACAGAAATCCATATTCTATGTTTCTCACAGCCGTTGATGAAAATGAAGTTTTTGAAATTGTCAAAAAATGTAAAAATCAGAAATCTTTGGATTGTAATGATATTGACATGATAGTGGTTAAAAGAGTCATTGAGGCTGTTATAAAACCGTTTACATACATCTGTAATTTATTATTTCAAAATGGTTGATTTCCAGACAGAATGAAAATAGCAAAAGTTATACCTCTATACAAATCTGGCAACAAACACCATTTCACAAACTACAGGCCTGTCTCTTTACTACCTCAATTCTCAAAAATTCTTGAAAAACTGTTTAAAAACCGACTGGAAAAATTTATAGATAAACATAAACTACTCACCGAGAGTCAGTACGGATTCAGATCAAGCAGATCAACATCATTGGCACTATTGGATTCAATAGAATACATCACAAATTCCATAGACAAAAAGCAATATGTGGCTGGGTTATTCATAGACTTGACAAAGGCATTTGACACTATAGATCACGATATATTAATAAGAAAACTGGAACGTTATGGTGTCAGAGGGGTAGCTTTAGATTGGGTCCGGAGTTATTTAAGTGACAGGAAGCAGTTTGTGAAATTAAATGGTGGTTGCTCCTTATGTATGGACATTGCTTGTGGTGTACCCCAAGGGTCAGTTTTGGGTCCAAAATTCTTCAGCTTGTACATTAACGACATCTGTAAAGTGTCCAAAGTATTAAAAATGGTTCTCTTTGCTGACGATACAAACATTTTTTGCTCTGGTGATGATCTGCAGAATTTATTGGAGGATATGACAAATGAAATAAGTAAAGTGAATTTCTGGCTTGATAAAAACAAATTATCATTAAATTTGAATAAATCTAAACTTATGTTATTTTGAAATAGTACTTTAAATACAAATGCAAAGATTCAAATAAATGGTGTTGATATTGAAAGAGTCAGTGAAAATAAATTTCTGGGGGTAATAATAGATGAAAAACTTAACTGGAGAGCTCACGTAAGATATATTCATTCCAAAGTATCACGAAGCATTGCAATACTAAACAAGGCAAAGCAGGTATTCGACAGAACATCACTTCATATCCTATACTGTTCACTGGTTTCACCATACTTAAGCTATTGTGCAGAGGTCTGGGGCAATAACTTTTTTACTCTTCAAAAAAGAAGCAATTCGTATCATCCACAATGCAGATTACAGGGAACATACAAACTCACTATTTTTGCAGTCTGAAATATTGAAAATTGATGATTTAGTGAAATTCCAAACAGCACAAATTCACAAATTCTATTCAAAGCAAAAAGTAAAGAACTGCAAGGTAATATGTTGAATATTCAGAGTATGTTTTTTTGAAAGAAGGAAGCTATAATTTAAGGGGTTTTTGTAACTTCAAAACAGGGAAGGTACGAACTACAAGAAAAAGCTTTTGTGTGTCTGTTCATGGAGTGAAACTGTGGAACAGTCTGAATATGGAATTAAAGCAATGTCCAAACATAAAACTGTTCAAAAAGAGTTATAAAAATATGATCTTCTCGAACTATAAAGAAAAGGAAAATATTGAAATTAAGTGAATGTCTCTATTTAAAAAAAATATATAAAAAATTCATGATGTGATATTATAGTATTAAAGTATATCAGAAATCTGTTCACTACTTTTATTACAACTTATATCAGTAAGGAAGCTGACTAAATATGAACTGATAATTTATGGCAAAGGGGTGGGATTAAATAAGTGTTTACTTCTTCCCACTCCCTTTCAACATGTAAATTAATCAGGACGGTAGCTATATTGAAATGTATTGATTTTTTTGTATAGTATTTTTCTTCTCTCTCTTATTTTCTTTTCTAAATGTACCTGTATATTGTTTACATGTTTGAAATAAATTACCAATCAATCAATCAATCAATCAATCAATCAATCAATCAATCAATCAATCAATCAATCAATTCGCAAGGCCAGCAATGTTGTGGGGATGGAGCTGGACTCTCTTAGGGTGGTGATGGAGAGGCGAATGTTATCCAGGATAAAGACAGTGTTGGGTAATTCCTCCCACCCACTCCATGACATGCTGGCTCGCCACAGGAGCACGTTCAGTGAGAGACTGAGATTACCAAAAAGCACCACTGAACCACACAGGAAATCATTCCTGCCTGTGGCCATCTCCCTGTACAACTCATCCACCTAACACACTGTATACTGCTATAGCTACACCTTTTTTGCACATGCTCTTCTTTCTTATTCAGGTATTTATTAGTAAGTGACTTATATATATGTACATATTGTGCTATTTCTTACTTCTTGTTTTTGTTACTGTTTGTACTGGAGCACTGTAACCAACAGGGATACAATAAAGTATTCTGATTCTGAAAACAATGCTTTGAATGTTGATCAATCTAAAATCCCAGTTTGTGGGGTTAGGCTAACTAGTGATTCTAAACTGGCAATTTAGCTAAACTGGGATTCTAACAGGTGAGTTGTACACTTGGAAAAAATGAGAAAATGAGGAAGTGTGACAGAACAGAACTGGGGAATATGATTAAGTTCACACGGGGAGAAAACAGGCGGACATAGAGAAAAAGGTGGTACAGAAGGAGAAACAGGATGGATACACAAAGGGAATTCCCTAAAGAGAGTAAACAAGCTAAGAACAGAAGAATAACAACTCAGTACATCCACAAACTAAATACTGACAAACAGACAGAGTTACACAGACACTCCTAAATTGTACGACTATAAAAACAAAAATGGAGATCTCTTGATAAGCAATAATAAGCAAAACAAAGAGTTCTAATACATTTTAAGAAAAAGGAAACAATGAACAGAATCACTTAACAAATTAACAAAAAACTCGACACTCAAAACGTTTGATTAAAGTTCGTACTGCCAAGTGTTTTGCAAATAGTTGTTAGGTTTGGGAGCATTACTCTTTTATCCAGGGCCACGCATAGTTTAATAGCTTTTTTCTCTTCATCAAAAAAAAAAATGAAATCATCATTTAAAAACAAATGGTCACAGCGCTGGTTACTAGGCTGAAGAGATACACCAGAGAAGAAGATGTCAGGATAATAAATGGCCTGTTCTCCAAATATCCATACAGGGTGCACAGGAAAAAAAATAGACATTAAACAATACATGAAATACATGTATCGTACATGAAAACCATCTTGTAGAAAGGAGTTCCATGACAATACAAAGTAACTGGTGGACATAAGAGCAGACCACAGGAAACCCCCCCACAGAAAACAGTTAACACCATGAAGGGTTAGGGTCTGACCAGCAGAGGTGGGACCAAGTCATTGTTTTGCAAGTCTCAAGTAAGTCCCAAGTCTTTATCCTCAAGTCACAAGTCAAGTCTCAAGTAAAGTCAAGCAAGTCAGAGTCAAGTCGCAAGTCAAGACAGACAACTTTCAAGTCAAGTCCCAAGTCCGAAACTTTGAATTTCAAGTCCTTTCAAGTCTTTTTTTTAACCCTCTGGGGTCCCGGGTATAATTGGCCGTTCTTGACTACTTTTGATTTTACTTCTATATTTCACTTTTAAAATATGTTTTTCTTGCCTTGTTTGGTATCATTATTTACAGCACAACCTCAAATATCTGAAATTTGAGTTATTTTTTCCATTTTGGTATACTATATTAGCACAGTTGATCTAAATTCAGACAAAAAATTCAGAATCCGAGTAGAAAAAAGTTATATTTTTTTACATGTTTAACGAATCATTTTCATAACTTGAAATGCAAATAGAAATTGTACATTTCTAAAAATTGTGCACAAGTTTTGCAAACAACAAAGTTATATGGTACTATTTATCTAAAAATGCAGCCAAGGCCTCAGGCGTTTTTTATATAACCATTTAAATCTATTTACAGAACAATCAGGTGTGCTGCATCAAATAAGAAGGCACACAAATTATTTGTGCCAGTCCAAAAAATGTAGTTTGTGTTCAGTATAAGACAGAGGAGAACAGCACAGGCCTAAACCCTGCAGGTCTGACAACTGGAGGTGCAACAGTCCAGTTTTCTATGTGGAGACAGCGTTTACACTGGAATCTGCCTGTGACAGCTTTTTTAGATCAAATATGAAATTCAGCAGTCTAACCGACACACAATACAAAACAATAACTACACAACAAACTAACTATAGCCTCCAAACACGCTAAACGTCACTAATGTCTCACATATGAAAACTCTCTCTCTCTTTCTTTCGCTCGCCCGCTTTCCGTCGCAGGTGTCACTCCTAAAAACTTCCCCTTCTCCCTAAACGACCTAATGTCACATGTTGCCTTATCATTTTTTTGATTGGCTGACATGGTAAACTCTAACACCAATAGGGAAGGGGTGTTTTTTCTTTTTCTTTTTTCACTCGCAAGTGGAGAGCGTATGCTAGGCTGTCTGTAGAAAACGCCGTTTTTGTCTAGCATCCCTGTTGAGAATAACCTTTGCAAATAAACAACAGCTAATAATATAAGATCAAAGTATTTTATTTGATGTATTGACATAAATGACAGAAGAAAAAGGCCATGTATAGCAGGACTACTCAATTACACACTAAGGTGGGCCAGATTTTCTAACCAAAAAAAATTTTTTTCCCTGGCTCAGACATGCAAAAGTTAAACACGACCATACACTAATTGCAAATTAAACACAGTGATTTTGAATTGTGATGTGATGGTAAAATAAATATTTGTCAGTCTAAACTGGGTTAAATCTACGGGGTTAATGATGGGGAGGAGACGGAGAGAGACTGAGTACAGCTACAGAACCCACTTTCTGAAACGGACCCTGCTCACCATTCACCGACAATTCTGAGCTAACAAGTTGCATGTTATTCTTGGATGCGCTTGCAGGACCGGATTTAAAATAGCATGACAAACATATCATACCTGTTAAAGCCAAACAGTATCATCAACGTAGCCCGAAGAACATTTGCTAATAAGATGAAGTTAGCTAAGTCAGCTGTCTCATCGTAGCAAAAAAAAAAAGCACCACCTACCGTTCTTTATGCAACTTCAAATGTCGGACAAAGTTGGAAGTTGTTCCATCTCCGTCTGTGATTCTCTTCTTGCATGTTTTGCATATTGCATTTCGTTTTTTGTTGACTACTTCGTAGTTTATGTACCCGAAAGAAATTACTCTTGGAAGCAGTTTTGGCTCGAGCGTTTTTGTTCTTGTTTTTTTCAAATCTGGTTAATTTGATTGGCTGTGCTACAGCCCACGCTCACATACATACGGAGTGTGGTAAGAATGAATGAATGAATAAAGTGAATTAATGGTCCGCACTTTTTATATAATATGTATGTTAAATTTTAGATTTGGGTAAAATATCAAGTCTTTTCAAGTAAACAGGTTCAAGTCCAATTCAAGTCCCAAGTCACTGGTGTAAAAGTCCAAGTCAAGTCACAAGTCTTACAACCTTTTTTCAAGTCAAGTCTAAAGTCATAAAATTAATGACTCGAGTCTGACTCGAGTCCAAGTCATGTGACTCGAGTCCACACCTCTGCTGACCAGACATCCAGACTGTGGAATGGAGAGGTGGACAGTGTCAGGAACAGACATGATTCAAGGCTCCTGGCTAAAGACAGTAATGGCAGCAACTAAATGGGTCTGTGGAAGGCAACAAAGGAGGCCAACTTGCAGGCAATGGCACAAGTCACTATCAAGTGCAGAAAATATAAAGGTGATGCTTTGTGCCTGCTGGTGTTCTGCAGCGGCCTCAACACTTCAAGCCAGATCATTGCAACCAGTGGATACAGATAAGAGATTCATGAGCTAAGTGAATGTTAGCTACTGGATGACATCAACCTGTATGAGTGAGCAAGACATCGACTCGATGATCCACCTCAACAGGAAGTATCACGAGGACATGGAAATCATCGACATTCAAACTAGTTAAGTGTGGCTGAATGGTTGGCACGAGCCAGGAGTCAGAGCTCTGTTAGAGCATTCCTTTAACCTGATCTAGTAATAACTTCATTTAGTTCAATTTCATTTACTTAGTGCTAAATCAAAACAGTCGCCTTCATGAATTTCTTTGAATAAAAATTTAACAATAAGAAAATAATAATACTCATAACCACATCAGAGATATAATAATTTCCTTCAAATCATCAATGTGTATTAGAGCCCATTTCTTCAAGCCTGCTCAGACAAGTTCTATCATTAATTAAGGCTCCAATCTTAAATATGATCAGTGTAGTTCTATTAATAGCTGCATACCACAGGCCTTCAAGCTGGCAGTAATTAAACCGTTACTTAAAAAGATATCACTTGAGCTATCTTAGATAATTATAGACCAATCTCCAACCTTCATTTTCTAGCTGAAATTCTAGAAAGAGTAGTTGTGCTCTGAAGAGTTTCGGTCAGGTTGCAGAACTCATAACAGTGTTAGTGAAAGTTACAACTGATTTTCTTATGGCCTCTAACTGACTAATCTCTGTGCTTGTCCTGCTACACCTCAGTGCAGTGTTCGATACTACGTACCACAATATTTTATTACAGAGATTAAAGCATGCCATATAAATGCAAGGTAATACACTTCAGTGGTAACCAGATCCTTACTCTAGATGACCTTTAATAATACTGTGAAATCATGGAGCCATTTTTGACCTTGTCCTTCAGATGTAGGACTGCTTTCTTCCATTCGCACAACATCTCTAAAATTAGAAATATTCTGTCTCAGAGTGAAAAAATAGTTCATGCATTTATTACTTCTAGGCTGGACCTCAAAAGCCCTTGATCCAAATTGTTGCTGCAACAATACTGACAGGGACTAGAAAGAGAGAGAGCAGATTTCTCTTACATTGGGTTCTTACTGGTTCTCTGTTAAATCCACAATCAAATTTAAATCCATTGTCTCCACATACAAGATCTTGAATAATCAGGTCGCATCTCATCTTAAAGACCACATAGTACTGTATCACCCCAGTGAACCACTTTACTATCAGACTGCTGGTTTACTTGTGGTTCCCAGGGTATTTAAAGTAGAATGGGAGACAGAGCTTTCAGCTTCTCAGCCTGTCTTCTGTGGAAACAGAGGACAGACACGCTCTCTACTTTAAAGATTAGACTTAAAACTTTCCTTTTTAATAAAGCATATAGTTAGGGCTGGATCCATCAACTATGACTCTAAAGCCATTCTTAGTTATGCTGCAATAGGCTAAGACTGAGTGTTTCTTCTTTAATCACCTTTCTCACTTACTATGTCTTTATACACCAGATAACACATCCATCCATTCGCTACCGCTTATCCTTGTCAGGGTCACAGGGGGTGCTGAAGCCTATCCCAGCTGTCTTAGGGTGAGAGGCAGGGTCCACCATGGACAGGTTGCCAGTCTGTCGCATGGCTAGCACATAGACAAAGACAACCATTCACACACACATTTACTCCAACAGTCTTTGGACTGTGGGAGGAAGCCGAAGTACCCGGGAAGAACCCACACAACACGGGGAGAACATGCAAACTCCACACAGAAAAACCTTGACCTGATGGTGGAATTAAACTCAGGACCTTCAGTGCTAACCACCGTGCCATCATGCTGCCACCAGATAATACAGTTTTACTAATCTCTGGCTCTCTCCCACAGTGTGTCTTTTATCCTGTCTTCCTCCCATAACCCCCAACCAGTAGCGGCAGATGACTGCACATCTCTGAGCCTGGTTCTGCTAGAGGTTTCTTCCTGTTAAAAGGGAATTTTTTCTCACCACTGTCACCAAGCACTTGCTGATAGAGTGTCATTTGCTTGTTCCGGATTTTTTCTGTTATTGTAGGGTGTTTACCTTACTGTTTAACTACACTGAGGCAACAGCTGTTGTGATTTGGTGCTATATAAATAAAACCGGATTAAACAGGAAGAGGAACTGTAAGAAACTTTAGAGGAAGTGGTTAACAACAAGAAATCCTACCAGTTGCTAGAAAATGCTGGCCTAAAGAGTCATAGCAGCACAAGAACACATCCTAAGCACCAGATAAATAGAGGCAGGAGTCTATCACAGTTGAGAAGAGTTGCACAATCGAGTAGGATGTAAGATGCAAGTTGGGGTAAAATGCACTGAAGACACAGCCAAGTAGCTGGGATAGTGTATTGGAATATCTGTGCCACATATATTAGACATGATCCCTTAATAAGAGTATTAAAGCCAACGCCCAAACTCGAAGAATGGCTCCACACTACTTCTGTTATATCTGCTTTTAATGCTATTGGACCTAGTACCAAAAGCTTTTGGTGGTAGTTTAATATGTAATAATATGTATTAATATATATTCATTATTAGGTTAATATGTCACATTCTTGTCAGTATATATAATTTTGACCCTTTGAAGGCCATTTATTTCAGATACATTAAAAATGTCTGAGCACTGGTTATTTAAAATTTAAAAAAAAAAACCCAACAACTTCAAGCTGTCTTGTAAAGTCCCATATGTGAGTGCAAAAGACAGTTTTGAGCATAAAATTATAATGGAAATCAAAGATGTTTACATGAAAACATTCTAAAAATTTGATGATTTGAGATTTTGAGGGTTTTTTTTTAAACAAAGTTACTTTCTCAGTTTTAATTACCATAAAATCTGAAAGGTCCATAATTGTGTTCTATTTGGGTAGAATAGTCTACTTATATTTTTGTTGTACAACTTGCACAGACTAGTACACAATTTGAATGAAAATACCATTTTATTCATTTGTAAGAATTTCATGTTTAAAAGAAATCAATGATTTATTTTGCAGTATTGGGATATCATTTAGAAATTGTCAATAGTTGTCTTTTGCAATTAGTGTGTGCTCAAATATGGGACCTAGGAGGAATGCTGGATTTGTTTTATATAATTTAAATAGCCAATACTATGTATTAATATCTCTGAAATGACAAATCAAGAAAAAAATAAAATTAAAATAATTTGTGAAAAACAAGACCTATCTTGAAAAACATTTGATACATAATGCTAAAATTTCACAGTGCTCATTCTACATGTTCAATGTTGGAACCACTTGGAACCCAGCAGAAGGTCCTGTCACGTTCACTGGCGGCATGTCGCATGGTTCTTAAGTGAGGACCCAAATGCTGACAACGAAGGCAGGACTGAACTTGACAAAAGCGAGCCTTTATTATGGCTGATCACAAACATAAACCAAACGAGGGAAACAACTAGAAGAGAACTAGTGTAAACCCTAAACTGTAGGTCGTACTGTGGGTGGCTGTAGCTCAGGAGGTAGAGCAGGTCACCTACTGATCGGAAGGTTGGTGGTTCGATCCCTGGCTCCTCCAGTCTGCATGCCAAGTATCTTTGGGCAAGATACTAACCCCAAATTGCTCTCCGATGCATCCATCGGAGTATGAATGTGTCTGAATGTAGTTAGAAAGCACTAAATATAGAGAAAGTGCTTGTGAGAATGGGTGTGAATGTGGCATGTTGTATAGAGCGCTTTGAGTACTAGTAGAAAGTACTACTAAGAGTAGAAAAGTGCTATATAAAAATCAGTCCATTTACCATAAACTGGGAAGAACTAAATAAACTAATACCTGGATGTGCTGAGATAGGGAGGTACAGGGAAGGTTAACAGATGGCCCAACCAAGAACGAATGACAACTCACACCATAAATACACAAGAGGGTGACGAGGTAACACAGCTGGTACGAATAAACACAACGACACAGGAGGACGCAAAACTGAACACTCTGAACCCAGGACGCAAGACTATCAAAATAAAACAGGAAACACAAAGACTAAGGCACACGGAGTTGACACTGGGACTGGGGGAAAAACAGATATGGGAACGTGAAAGTAGAAATGGGTGATGAAAACAATGACATGTTTGGGTGCAGAGCGAGAAAGAAAGAGTCAGCAAGAGAGAACACACATGATGTGCAAGACTGATAGGGGAGACATGAATGTATGAGTAGAACGAAAAAGGGGAAAAGGATATGGACATGACATCCTTGGATAGTGAAACAGAGAGTGACACATTGACATGGAAACAGAATTATAACAAAACATAGATGAATTAAATTCATTACTAAATAATAGGAAACTAAAACATTACAACACAAAGAAATCACAAAAACTCAAAGTGACCCAGAATCATGACAGGTCCATGTTGATTAGAGATGAAATGACCCTACTGAAGTTTTAAATGTGATGTCAGTCATATGGCCTTCACAATCATGAAATGTTAACTCAAGTGAACAGCTATGGTAAATTTTGGATAGATGTTTCTGACAGTGCTCTCCACCATCATCATCTGAAAGACGAATGTATGTATCTTTTGACTTCAATCACTTCCAAGGTGGACTAAAGCAGCAGTGGCACGAGGTAGTTCAACACTTTACTAAGTCACTTATTCCTTAAGTCCTAAGTCCTTTATTCCTTTTTCCTTAAATATAAGAATGACATTTGGAATTGTATTTGTACAGCACTTTTCTAAGCTTACTGCAGTAAGCTTAGAAAAGTGTTGAAAATAAAAAGTGCTGAAAATAAAATAATATTTACACACATACAGATACAGCTAATGAGGTGCTCCCATCTGAACAGCACCAGCGGTGACATAATTTACATGTGCTGCAGATTCTTCCATATACAGTGATGGTATTTTGTGACTTTTTTGTTTCTCCAAAAAGTGTAGTATGTAGGTGCAATATTTTTGGCAATCTTATTTTAATTTTTTCCCCCACCTGCCAATCCACAGCGTCACCCCCATTCATGGCCCAGTCCTGCCAATCACGACAGCAGAGGTCAAAGACGCCATGAAGAAGATGAAAAATGGAAAAGTACCTGGCCCCAAAGATATCCCAGCTGGAGCCTGGAAACTCCTTGGCCAGCAAGGTATCACAATCGTATTATCATGGGTGGAAAAGTGCCAGAAGCCTGGACCAATAGCATCATGGTACCCATTTGGAAAGCCAATGGCGATGCCATTAACTGGGCCAACTACCGCCTTAGCCCTCTTCTATGCCATACCATGAAGATATTTGTACAGATCCTAGGCGCTCATCTACAGCAGATTGTCACTGTCACGCCAAAGCAGTGCAGGTTCGTGAAGGGATTTGGAATCCCTGATGCCACTCATGCTGTGAGGCTGCTTGAAGAGAAGCACCAAGAGAAGAACCAACCGGTCCATATGGCATTCGTAGACCTAGAGAAGGCCTTCAACAGAGTGCCATATGGACTCATATGGCACGCCCTACGATCCCATGGAGTCCCGAAAGCCTACGTTGACTGGGTCAAGCTACTCTATATGAATGTCACCAGTGCCGTCAGATGTCCCGAGGGAGTCTCACGATCAGGGTGTACACCAGGGTTTTGCCCCTTCGCCCCTCCTGTTCATCCTTTGCATGGACACTATGATTGCCGAGTGACCCATGGTCACTCCTCTACGCCGACAATGTCTTCCTAGCAAACCTATATAGGAGAGACCTGCGCCACCATATGCAGCAATAGAAGACACGCCTGGCTGATTACGGCATAAGACTCAACACCAGGAAGACCGAGTACATGGAAGCCAGCACCATCATCAATTGATGAAGAAGACCTAAAGAAGACCAATGAATTCAAGTACCTGGGATTGATGATCAGTAGTGATGCGGATATCCTCCCTGACATGCAGGCACGGGTCAATGCCACCTGGACGAAGTTGCATCAAGTAACGGGTGTCCTGTGCGACTGTCGGATTTTAGACCATCTCAAGGCAAAGATCTACATGACCATTATCTGCCCAGTCACCCTCTAAGGATCAGAGTGCTGGTCAGTCACCTCGAAACACTGGGAAGAAGAAGAGCAATTTCTTATTGTTTTCATTTGTCCTAATAAGTTTTTCCAATGGTGCAAGATATGAAAGAACATTTCTTATGGTTATGGATACCGCCACATCTCCACCATCACCAAAGCCTATGTTTATCTGTCCAATTCACACAACTGACTATCGAGAGTGAGCTAGCATATTCCTCTCCATTTCAATCACTCTTTAATAGGCATTTACACCTTTTTATAGAAAATTTGGATCACATGTAAAACAAACTTCTAACAGTTTGCTCTACACACAGCTGCTCTATATCCAAGTGGGGTTTGGCCTCTATTTGTAGTTCGATGTGTTTGTAGTTTGAGAAACACTACATACTATGTTGGTATTTACAAATCTCTGACACTGGCAATGAAAAAGTTGCATGTTTTCAAGGATAAAAATTTACCAGACATAAAGGTTCAGCTTTAACTCTATTCTCCAGCTTTTGTCTACTTTAAACAGAATTTGCAGCATCAACTGACTTCATAGTCACCCTAACCTACAGGGGTCAGTGGCAGTTCATATGAACTGGACAGGCAGACATTTTGATAGGAAGGCATTCAGGTCAGGTTACTTTGCCATTTCAAACAAACAAACGAAAAAACATGCTATGCATATTTATAATGATACACACACAGTACACTAAGAGAACAATAGCCACAGTTATAAAAGTGCACAAATATCTGTCTTTGATTGCAGAGACAAAGAAGCAGACAAGCAAGAGAGGCATTTTCTCTGTGTGCAGAAGTCGTTCAATGAACTCACCACACCCTAAGACAGCTGATTGTGAGCACACAATATACTCAACAGATTTCCATTTGTTGTGTAATTTTTGGGTTTTCAAGCTAGCTGCACAAGTTAAAATGACCTTTTTTAGTTTCAAACAGACATGAGGGGTACTTCAAAGGAGTACCAAAATAAAACAGACGGCGACTTAACAGACTTAAGTGCTTGAGGTGGTGACGTGTGTGAAGGTATGTGTGTGTGTGTGTGTGTGTGTGTGTGTGTCAGTCCAGTCACTCAGTGTTGGAGTCTGACGGCTTGATCATGGGTGTAGGTGTTGATCTGCAGGTACTTGGTGGTTGCAGCTTTCCTAGTGGCTTCTTCGTGGTTCCCATTTGCCTGTGGCAGTCCCAGGTACTTGTAGCTGTTCTCAGTGTCTGCAATGCTGCCTTCCGGTAGCTTGATCCCCTCAGGTCTGACTACCTACTCTTTTGTTAACATCTGACTACACTTCTCCTATACACCAATCACATTACAATGTCATTGGTGTATATCCTGGTGGTGTGGATCAGTGAATTGATGTTTCATTTACTCCTGGCATACATCTTGATGTCATCCATGTACAGGAGGTGGCTGACAATTGCTCCATTCTTTAGTCAGTATCCGTAGCCTAGAAGTCTAGTGAATAATCTCTCTGAGGGGGTTCAGGTCTATGCAGAACAGCAGTGGGGACAGATCATCTCCTTGGTAGATCCTGCACTTTTCAATTCAATTCAGTTCAATTCAATTCAATTCAATTCAATTCAATTTTATTTATACAGCTATTATAAGGTAGACTCTACAATAATACATACAGAGAAAAACCCAACAATCATATGACCCCCTATGAGCAAGCACTTTGGCAACAGTGGGAAGGAAAAACTCCCTTTTAACAGGAAGAAACCTCCAGCAGAACCAGGCTCAGGGAGGGGCGGGGCCATCTGCTGCGGGATGGGGTGAGAGAAGGAAGACAGGATAAAGACATGCTGGGAAGAGAGACAGAGATTAATAAGAAGCATGATTCAATGCAGAGAGGTCTATTAACACATAGTGAGTGAGAAAGGTGACTGAACAAGAAATACTCGATGCATGATGGGAATCCCCCAACAGCCTACACTGCATAACTAAGGGAGGATTCAGGGTCACCTGATCCAGTGTGTAGTATTACCACTAAAAAAAGGTGTAAGGTTTAAGCTTTATGCCTTTATAAGAAAATGCATACCTCTGTTTGGAATTATGCAGGTCGTGTCTCTGACTTTGTTTCAGATTAGTATTGTCAAAATGTGGGAATAACCAAATTAGCTAACTGGTGTCTTTGTGGAGATGGGGTTCAAAGTCTCAATACAAATTCAGCAAAAATGCTTTGAATATTTCAGTGTTTCACAAAACCTCGCTTTGCCCATCACTACTGAAAACTCACTTTTTTTTAAACTGATGGAAAAATTAAGACTCCAAATAACATAGCCCAAAAAAATGCAGAAATACAGGCAGGGAAGGCACAAGAAGTGAAAACAAACACTGTGACAAGGAGTGAGGGAAAGACACCACTAAATACATACAAGAGGGCAATTAGGGGATGTAAACACAGCTGGGGGAAATGAGACTCCGGTGAATAGAATCTAGGGAACAAGACAAGAAGATAATAGAATTCAAAACAAAGTACAAGTGGCAAAGGAGTACCAAAATAAAACAGGAAGTAACAAACATGGGACAGAGACGAAGACTTAACAAGAAACAAAAGAACACTGGGGAAGCTATGCTAAACTGAAACAAAGAAGTAAACACAAACCAAACCAATTCTCAGGATAACAAAAACCCAGAATAGAAAACTAACCAGAATTAAAGACTAAAACCCCTCAAGATAACCATGACACCAGTAAGATCTTGATTCATTTATACCTGTAGGAGTCATTCACCAAGGACACAGGAAATGATTAACAGAGAAATACAGACTGGACAGCTCCACACCTTGTTCATATGTGTCTGTCTTACAGGGTTAGTCTCTGAGTCAACCTGGATGACACTAAACTCCACCACCATGCATCTTCCGAGTGCAAAGGTGGTACCACACCTGCTCCACATACATTAACTGCAACCAGGAGCTCATACGATGGTCTCCCATTTTCTCCAAACCTCTGACCATTCAGTGCTCAGCACGTCATTTGACCATCACTGTGATGAAGACAGCCAGCCGTGCCCCGGCTCGCAGCAGTTCCCCACTGGCCCAGATGAAGCACTACACACCTGGGATCTACTCTTTTCTTATCCCATCAGTCATCAGCCCCCTGCCTCAGGTGCCACCGCAATTAACTCAGAGACTTCAGATTCAGCACCTATCCAGCAGTGGCAGCACACCATCGCCTGTTGGTGAGTTCTCCTGATTCGCCACTTATACATGCTATAAGGTTTTCTATGTGAAACGAGTAACCAGCTAGTATGAAATAAGATTACACAGCTGGTTTGGTTCTTCCTGTCATTCCTGCCTTGAACCATATAGCTCAAGTTTCATACTACATAGATAAGCTACACTTACCTACCTTAACTTGTATTACTTGGCTGGTAGAATCATTAGTTTATAAAATTCTATGATCGATGGATCACTGTGACATAATATGGAGAATTTTGTTACTTAATAAAATATGCTTCAATTTTTAAAACAGCTTTTGGCTGTGGATTGAAAAGTGCTTTTAATACACTTTAAGACACATTTAGATTGAGAGGTCTAGGCACAAAAGAGTTGTGAAATCCACATTGTTGCTGAATGATAAAGCAGTGGATTTATTGGTAATGCTTGCCCCGTGTGTTTTGTGTTTAGTTTTACTCTCCCCAGTCTCATACATCTGTGTTCCAGGAATGTCTGTTCTCCGTAATTACCTCGTGTGTCTCCCATAATCTTTGTCACGTCATCCTGTTTCTATGGTCCCTGTTATTATAGTTTCTGTTCACCTGTTTGGTGGTCCTTGTTTAGTATTGCTTAGTTACACGTCTTCCCTAGAATTATTGCTTTCTTTCTTGGATTATTATTCACCTTGAATAAAAGTTTGTTTTAGGTTTGAAGTCTACCTATGAGCCTGCATTGGGGTCCTAGCTGTTCCTTAAATATGACAGAATGACACGACCACACACAGACTCCTCAGACTTCTTCTTGGAGGAGCAGTTGAAGCGCATCAAACAGCAGATGGAGGATCAGATGGGTAGTCTTTGAAAAGCCCAGGCTTGTAGGATTTTTTCCAATCTGCCTAAAAGTCATTTCCACCCTCAGTCCTCCAACAGATACTGCCTTGGATTTTGCATCGCTGCATCTCACTTTGCCTGTTGTCTCCTGCCGTTAATCTGTCAGCCCCTCTCCAGTCAATATTCAGCCTCTGTTCCTCTGCACTCAAGCCCTGTCTGCCAGTGACTCCCTGTCCATCTCTTTGCCATCAGGAACCTGCTTCCTTTTTGAGGAAGCGTGGGCCTCAGTGGTGGAAGCAGAATAATATGCCTGAGACATGCATCATCTTAGCTTTCATCCACCCTATTGGATCTTGGACAAAGACGTATACCTTGCTGTCCAGCCTCTTATCCTCGAGGCAGTTTCCAATCAGCTCTCCAGGCTCAGTGCTGCCTTTTCCCAGATTGTCATAGGTCAACCTCTCTGGCCCGTCAGTAAAAGGCTGACTGCAAGTTCTGCTCACTCTATGTCAGGTCTAGACTTACATGAGGAAAGAAGGACGTGCAAAGTTCAACCCTTGAATGTCAGCGCTCCTCTAATTGGCCAGAGACAGCTCCTCTGTCAGCAACCTCAGGAGTTGGCAGTAACTGTGAGTAAAATTGCCTCTTCCTCTAGTGTTTCCTCTGAGCCTGTTCACAGCGTGAGGGTGGATAGTGTCCAATTTAACCCTACACCTAATTCTCGGAGTCAGGGTAGCCAGTGCCTAGCCTGCCCCTGCCCCTGTGCCCAGGGTCAGTATAGCTAAGTACCATGTGTGGGTCCATCCACTGGAAGCTGAGGGTCTTCGCAATCAAAGGGGTTCCAACAATCCTGTGGGTCCCCAAACTGGAGCCGCTGCAGATGGGGATTGCAATCTGGAGCCGCTGCAATCCCCATCTCCAGATCTCCACCTGGTCAGTTGAGTAGCCCCAGCTTTTGTGTCCCTGGGTTCCTCTCTGTCTGCGCCTGAGACCTGAGAGTCCCGAGTCCATGGGTTCCATGACGTCTGTATAGAATTATTTTGCTGTCAATAGTCAGGCATGAGAAAAAATATAATCCTAGCAAACAACTTCATTTCACGGGTGCAGGTATTCATTATCACTTGTGCAATTAAATTCTTCCCATAAATTTAACATACACATGTAGAACATAGTAGCCATGTGCACAAAAAAGCCATCATGCACGCGAGACTGACTGCTTTGCCTGCGCTGCTACAGTTTTGCGTACTCATGGGTAGCTCTCGGCACTTGCAGCTGAATCCTGCTCACTCGAATCAACTGGCTTTTGACTGTTTGGAGGAAACAGTCCAAAGGAAGAGGGGTCCTAATGTGATTTGTCACTTTGGTGTAGAGTTCAGGTTACTGTGTTAAACTACAAACTACAACATAGCAGCAACATAAGCATTGTTTCAGGCAGGGCACTCCATTGAGTTGACGCTTTCATGGAGAATGCTGATTGCCCAAAAGGAGCAAGGAAAAGGTAAGGTACAATAACATGAAGCAGTGGAGGAAGACCATTTAAAATCTTAAACACCAATCATAAATGAGATAATAATTTAAAATTTTCAAAATCCATTAAATGATGCATCGTCAGAATCTTACAGTGGTGATATTACACAGACTTTGTTTATATAGAGAGTCCAGTGGTTTCCCCGCTTGTCCCTGACATGTTATGTAATATGACATATAGGAAAGAATCATTGCTTACCTGAAGGTCTTAGCAGTATCGACTGAGATCCAGTCTCTAATGCCCCTGCAATTTATCAAATTATATTTAATAGTTTTGATCATTTTCTTTATATGATAGTTAAAACTCAGATTTGAAACAAGAACCATGCCATTTCAATCTTCTTACCCTTCATAAAACTATCTGCTCTAAAAGACTGTTTGGTTTTTGAGAAAATCATACCTTTCGTCTTACTTATATTAAGAGTAAGACATGACTGGTCAAGCCACTCCATCATCCTTCCCATTCCAGTTGTTAATTTCTTTGCTGCAAGCTCTGTAGTTTTTAGATGTGTATCATCTGGATATCAATGCCATGACAAAATTTGTGGAAGGTCATTGGTGTAGTGGCTAAACAGGGGGCCTAACACAGAACTTTGAGGAACACCCACAGAATACCTAACACTATCAGACAACACATTCTTTACCTTAACGCACTGTGACCTGTCAGAGAGATATAAAGACAATTTGAAGAGTTTTGAGATAAGAACAATTTTGATTAAATGTGTCAAATGCTTTCTTCAAAAACAAACTGCATCACCCACCCCTCCCTTATCTATTTGAGATTTTATCTGCTCTATGTATGCTCTTCATTATCAGGATTTTTTTTAAATCATAAAAGGTATGTAATATTATGCAACAGATTAATGGAACAGCAGTGCACAGGCTGCAGAACTCGTCTTTGACTGTTCCGGTTTTAAAGGTTTCATCATCATTAAAGTAATCCAGTGACAGTTGTCAATATTTCCACTGCTACACAAGGAATAATAATAATGATTATTATTATTACTTTTGCTAGGTCATTCGGAAAACTTTATTTTCCAAAATTCTAACAAATGTGGTTTAAAACAGCCCCTAAGTTGCTACCATGGTGTAACCAAGTTTAACACAAGCTGAACTGTCCATGAAAGTCATGAATTATATCAGGACCCCTCTTACTTTGGGCTCCACCTCCAAACACTCAAAAGTCAGTAGTTCAGAGCAAGCAATGGCCTTTTTTGTGTGCATGGCCACTGACTTCTATGCGCACTGGTCGCTGAATTGAATTGGATGAGTTGCAATGAATACCTGTGTCCATGAAGTTAAACGACTTGCTAAAATTTATTTATTTTTGCTATGAACCTGAACCACAGGGGCCTCTCGAGTCACTCGGCGATATCAGCCCCTAGCTAAGCCACCGGAGGTGTTCTGCTTTTCCTGCCAAGGCTACCCGTGCCACCAAAGGTTGGCACTTGTCTCCTGGATGGTTCCTTGTTGGACTCTACCGCTGTCTTCCTCTTCTCCATCCTGGGGAGTTCTGTCTCCTAAGTGAGCAGCAGCCCCCTGTCAAGCTCCCACAGTTGTTCTGTCTCCACCACTGGAGAGCCGGCTGGTCCCAGTGCTTCTCTGTCTCTGCAGCTCGCATCCTGGCCGGCCCGGGGAACAGACGCTGAGTTACTTCATCCCTGCCTCTTGGTTCTTTGGGTTGTTTGATGTGTTTTTTTTTTGTTTTTTTTACTTTTTGACATATTCTTTGATATATTTTCCTCCATCCATTGATCCATCCATGTTCTTCTGCTTATCCGGGGCCGGGTAGCAGGGGCAGCAGCCTAAGCAAAGAAGCCCAGACCTCCCTCTCCCCAGCCACCTCCTCCAGCTTGTCCGAGGGAACACCAAGGCGTTCCAAAGCCAGCCGAGAGATTTAATCTCTCCAGCGTGTCCTGGGTCTGCCCCGGGGCCTCCTCCCGGTGGGACATGCCCGGAATACTTCACCCAGGATGTGCCCAGGAGGCATCCTTGTCAGATGCCTCTACCACCTCAACTGGCTCCTTTTGATGTGAAGGAGTAGTGGCTCTACTCTGAGCCCCTCTCAGATGGCTGAACTTCTCACCCTATCTCTAAGGGAGAGGCCAGCCACCCTTTGGAGGAAGCCCATTTCCGCTGCTTTTATCCGCAAGTATCCGCAAGCTTGTATCTTTCGGTCACTACCCACAGCTTGTGACCATAGGTGAGGGTAGGTATGTAGATCAACTGGTAAATTGAGAGCTTCGCTTTTATGCTCAGCTCTCTCTTCACCACGATGGACAGGTACAGCATCGGCATCATTGCAGCTGCAGCACCAATCCGTCTGGCAAGCTCCTGCTCCCTTCTCCCGTCACTCGTGAACAAGACCCTGAGATACTTAAAGTCTTCCACTTGGGGCAAGAACTCGTCCCTGACCTGAAGTGAGCACTCCACCCTTTTCCGGCTGAGGACCATGGCCTCAGATTTGGAGATGCGAACCAGTCCAAGGCGAACTGGAGGTCATCACCCAATGAAGCCAACAGAACCCCATCATCCACGAAAAACAGAGATGAGACTCTGAGACCACCCAGGTGAAAGCCTTCCACCACTTGGCTACGCCTAGAAATTCTGTCCATAAAAATTATGAACAGAATCTGTGACAAAGGGCAGCCCTAGCAGAGCCCATCACCCACCAGGAATGAGTCCAACTTATTGCAATGGGCCAGACACCCCATACTCCCAGAGCACCCCCCACAGGACACCCCGAGAGACACAGTTGAATGCCTTCTCCAAGCCCACAAAACACATGTAGACTGGTTGGATAAACTCCCATGCACCCTCAAGTATCCTTGAGAGGATGAAGAGCTGATCCAGTGTTCCACAACCAGGACAAAAACCACATTGTTCCTCCTGTATCCGAGGTTCGACTAACGGACGGACTCTCCTCTCCAGCACGCTGGCATAGACCTTCCCAGGGAGGCTGAGGAGTGTGATTCCCCTGTAGTTGGAACACACCCTCCGGTCCCCTTTCTTAAAGATGGGAACCACCATCCCGGTCTGCCAATCCAGGGGTACTGCCCCTGATCTCCACGCAACATTGTAGAGGCGTGCCAACCAAGACGGCCCTACAACATCCAGAGCCTTCAGGAACTCAGGGCGGATCTCATTCACCCGAGGGGCTCTACAACCAAGGACTTGTTTAACTGCCTCAGTGACCTCACCCCCAGAGATTGGCAGGTCATCCCCGTCCCCAGACTCTGCTTCCTCCACAGAAGACGTGCCAGTGGGATTAAGGAGGTCCTCGAAGTATTCCTTCCACCTGACAATTTTCTCAGTTGAAGTCAGCAGTGCTCTACCCGCACTATACATAGTGCAGGTAGAGCACCGCTTTCCTCTCCTAAGTCACCTGACGGTTTGCCAGAACCTCTTTGAGGCAGTCCGAAAGTCTTTTTCCATGGCCTCTCTGAACTCCTCCCACACCTGAGTTGTTGCTTCAGTCACTGCCGCGTTCCACTTGTCCTGTCGCTACCATTCAGCTGCCTCCGAAGTCGCAAGTCTACAGCTTGGTGGTTACCACCACAACAGGCACCAACCACCTTGTGGCCGCAGCTCAGTGAAGCAACGGCAATGGAGGTGCTGAACATGGTCCATTGGGATTCAGTGTCCTCAGTCTCCCTCGGAATGCTGTTGAAGCTCTGCTGGGGGTGTGCGTTGAAGATCTTGCGGACTGGGGCCTCTGCTAGGCGTTCCCAGCACATCCTCACTGTAGGTTTAGGTGCGCCAGGTCTGTCCAGCATCCTCTCCCGCCTCCTGATCCAACTCACCACCAGGTGGTGATCAGTTGACAGCTCAGCCCCTCTCTTTACCCAAGTGTCCAGAGCATATGGCCTTACGTCTGGTGATACAAAATGGATCATCGACCTGTGGCCTAGAGTGTCCTGGCGCCATGTTCACTTATGGACACTCTTATGTTCGAGCATGGCGTTTGCTATGGCCAAACTGTGGTTTGCACAGAAGTCCAATAACAAAACACCGCTCGAGTTCAGATCTGGGAGGCCGTTCCTCCCAATCGCGCCCCTCCAGGTCTCAATGTCGTATCCCAGTAGGACAACAGAGTCCCAAGGCGGCGCAGCATCCAGTACCTCACCCAATGACTCCAAGAAGGCTGGGTACTCTGAACCGCAACTCGGCGCATAAGCGCAGACCACGGTCAGGACCCGTTCCCCGACCCAAGAGGGAATAAACCCTCTTGTCCACTGGGAGAAACCCCAACATACAGACAGCAAGCTGAGGGGATACCAGGGGATACCAGGATATCTTTATGTTCCTTTCTTTTTAATTCATTAAATGTAAACTACAATGTATTACCTACCCTCTGAGGTGTAAGTTGTTATCCACCCTAAACTTAGCCCTAATTCTAATTCCAGGCTATCATAGAACGCCGTTTTTAAATAACTACATTTAATAAACAATTATTAAATAATAATAAAAATAAATATTATATATAATAACGGAAATAATCACTCTAACTTACATACATTAAATTCTATTTACATTTTCCCCATCCGAAGAATTGTTTTCCCTTTGTCCAAAATATAGCATAAAGGTATAGTTAGAAAAATCAGCCATTATGACTATATCAGAGTATTTAAAAAACTCACAGCAATTTGCACACTCATACCTACCTAACTACAGACAATATTAAAACAACAACATTAAAAGCATTGAAAAAAGGCTTTGCGAGATTTTACACAAAAAGTATATCAGTATATTTCTATTGTCTCACCTTACTGACTGAAGCAGGACAAAGTCTTCTCATGAAATATGTAAGTGTCCATATTTTCTTTTTTAAAAATGTCATTAAAAAGAGAACAAATTGTGTCTCTTCATTGAGCTTCCTTTAGTTTGTGAAAGAGACTAAAGACTCACGACAAAGAAAAAAAGACTACATGTAGGCCTATCTGATGCTGATACTTTGTGTCTGAACACGTCTGAATTCCTTCTGTTTTAAAAAATCAAAAGGAACAAACATTAAGGTAATGGCCACTGCTGTTGAGTGTCATTTGTAGATCCACACAATTGATTGCTGTCACAGCATCCCCAGGGGACACACTCAAACACAAACTGTTGTGAGTCAGCCATCTGGTTGGCCCTGTCTGCTTCCACTTCCACCATAGGATTCACAAAGGAAATTTAGTGCTACTGCATAAATCATATACCTTCTGGGAATTCCAGTGGCCAAGTAAACACCTGAGTTGTATGTATGTGTGTGTGTGTCCATGTTTATCCATTAGAGAGACAAAAAGAAGAAATAACAACAAAAGAAGTTTATAGTCACACGGGTATTTAACTAAATTAAAAGAGTTATACAGATTGGATTATCTGAAGGCCAGTGCTGACGCCTGTGTTAATATCTTATTACATTAACATTTAACCTGGTTTTCTGTGGTTCTTTTGAAGGGATGCCCCCTAAATTGCCAATTCATAGACTACGTTTTTAGTCAGTTGTTGTGTTCAACATGTTGCAATACTATACTGCTATGGTAGCCAATGTTTCAAATGCAGGTTTGACAGGTTTGTGAGTGTACACTTTATCCAAAACCTAGTGAGGGTTTACTCATGTTTACCACTGGCTGACTGTAGCTCAGGCGGTAGAGCAGGTCACCTACTGATCAGAAGTTTAGTGGTTCGATCCCTGGCTCCTCCAGTCTGCTTATCAAGACTGTGTATGAATGTAGTTAGGAAGCACTCAGTTTAGAGAGAGTGTGTGAATGTGGCATGTTGTGTAGAGCACCTTCAGTAATCTAGGAAATTGAAAAGTGTTATATAAGAATCTGAACAGAGTTTCGGCATGTTACTTTTGCACTATTATGTTCTGGCACATGTTGTTATTACATGGCTTGATTAAGGTACACATTAGGCTGACATCTGGGGCCAGAGCTGAAACTGTTCTGGGCCAGCACAGGGCCAGCAGTGTGTCTGCAACTGGCCTTGTGCTGGCCCATGTGTGGGCCACCTCTGGCAAACCAGGTCTGGGCCACCAAAGGGCCGTCATTCTTCGCGGTATGTGGCCCATGTGTAAGCACATTGTCTGGGCCAGATCCGGACCATACCAATTTTGCTATGTGGGTAGCTGTTTCTTCACTCTGGTACTTCTCTGTTTTATCAGGCTGTGGCTGTGGGCTGCTTGGTTTCCCACATTATTACAGCTGCGCTCTTTTGCCCCTTGTCAGTCACTACTATGTCTCTGACTTAAACTAAAGTCCCACAGGATCTTAGCCGTGTCATTCTCAACAACCTCAATTCCATTGAGACTTGTGGACTTGTAGTCCATATACAACACAGATCTTCCTGTACACTATCCACACCATTTCTCGGTGTATACAGTTCCAGCTTCTTACATCCTGCAGCTATGTGCAGGACAACACCTTTACACCGACTGCCACTTGGGTCTGTCAGGTGTGGTAGACTCATGGCTAGGTCCTGTTCCTCACCACCATCTGTTTTTAGGTGCCCAACACACTCATCTCGTGATGTTTCCTCTTGGATTATGGCTCTCACACTCTTTAATGATCATACTCCCTCTTTCTGTTGCTTGTAAGGCCCCTACAAATGAAAATGCTTTCCCTATCTTCAACCATTAAGCCACACTTATCCAGTTTGACTGACATCTTAATGTATTCAATGTAGATCCCAGTGAGGTAAATGAGTGCCAGCTCACTCCTGGCATGCAGTTTGATGTCATTCATGTACAGGATGTGGCAGATGATCATTTCACTCATGAATACGCTTTCATACCTGTGCTTTGCAGTGACCTGGCTTAGTGGGTTGAGTCCTGTGTAGAACACCAGTGGGGACAATGCATCACCTTCGTATATGCTGCACTTTATGGTAACTTGTGCAGCAGTCTTAAAGTTGGCCACCAGTGTTGTCTTCCACAGTCCCACTGAGATATAGATGAATGTTTTTAATAACTCCAACATCCATGTTAGGGGCACTGAGTTGTGGGATTTCATGAAGTCAATCCTGATGGTGCTCATGTTGGTGTTTGACTCTGTGTATACTGCTCTGTCAACCAGGAGATGGTATTTTAGTGTTATTACACCTCTGGTATTATTTCCAACGCCCGTCTCATCTGCATTCATGTTTTGATTAATGCCGCTACTCATCTTTGTTGCCATGATACCTGAGAGGAGCTTTATATTTGTTGAGGGGCAGGTCATTGGCCAGTGATTTAATGGTGTCATACTCTTGTTGGGATCCTTCATGGTCAGGCTTGTTCTGTACTGTTTTAGCCAGTCCAGATGAGTACCTATTTCCAGCCCAGTTTTTTGTGCTGTCAAGTATTCATGGAGTGTTGTTAACTTCTTCAGGATGGATCATGGCAGGTCATGTTTCTCTCTAGCTTGTGATGTTGACTGTGCATGTGGTCATGGGACACTTCTTCCAGTATTGTTGAGTCTTAGCTCTGAGTGGGTCTGTCCTCGTATTATTGTCCCCTTGTAGCTTCAGGGAACACCCTGGATGGATCTTTGGAGAACAGGCCGTTTATTCTCTTGGGCTCAGCTTCACTGGTGTATTTCTTCAGCTTAGTAATCAGAGCTGAAAGACCTTGTTTTGCAATTTCTAGAGCCTCAGTTAAGTCTGTAATCATTCTTGATCTTTCTCCCCAAATGTTTCCAGGAGTGTTGTTTGTGGCACATCTGAGCTCATTGATTTCAGAGATACATTAAGTGGAGATGCTGAGTAGAACCTTGCTCACATCTACAAGCAACCTCTCTAATAGCTCTTTGTCAGCGAGTTGAGAGTAGTGCCCTTGGTTTTGTGGCTACTGTCTGTCCACAGTGTTGATCCTCAGTTCATTATATGCATCTGGTTGGGCATCATGTAGTTCAGTTACACTTCTGTGTAACACTGAAACTCTCTCTCTCACACACACACACACACACACACACACACACACACACACACACACACACACACCACCACCACCAAAAACAAACAAACAAACAAACAAACAAATAAATAAATAAAACAGTAAGTAAGTCAGTAACAGTAATAAGCAACCTGTGAGCTTTGTTGCACTGAATATCGCCTGTGTGCTTTGCACTTCCTGTTGGCAGACCAAAGGTTTTTCATACTTCATGTTTGCATCTCAGGGCCGAGCGAATCTGCTTGATAACTCGAAAGAAGTGAGACTGAACCCAGATTTAGTTTTGAAAATTACACCAAAACACAAACAAAAAAATCCAGCCCAATTCTGCTTTCTCAGTGACTCTGGTGTTTTGTCAGACATAAATATCCAAATGCACAAGATATAGCCTTGTCTGCCTGCGTAGTCTTCATGGCGGTCGTCGATAAATCAAGGAAATGGCTCCTTTTTGCATGTTCATTAAATGACACAACATGCACTCTTACAGATCCTCAACTATTCTTTGAATGGACTTTGATTGAAAGCTGGCCTTATTTAACAATGGCATTGTTATTCTTGGCCTGTAGCAGCTCGTCTTGCTGTCTGAGCGCTTATTTATTACCCATTGAAGATGAGACAATGAAAAAGCAGTTCTCAGAGATCTATTTGAATGTAGAGAACTACAGCACAAAGCAGCTAGAGAGCATCTCATTGTTTGACGAGGCCAGCAGAATTCAGGCTTGCTTCTTTTTGGGTGGTGGATGTTAAGGGAGTGGAGGAGGGGCTCTGAATCTATCACTAGGAATATATTTCATCAGAACAAAGAAAGGGAGGGTGCAGGAATTGTGAGGTGGGGCTGGAGATTCAGGAGTCAAACACTGGCCACTGTGGACTTTCATGTGCTAAATTTTACTCACTTCTTTAGGGAGTTTTACTACACTTATGTTTACCGTAATCCTTCCAGAAAAGCAAGCACTTTGTTTCCTTTCAGTTCATCTAGACTCAAGAAAGGGGTGGGGAAATTAATGTGTGAAGCCATTTAGCATGTATCCATGAGTTGTCTGTATGAACCTACAAAAACATGAGGCACAGAGCCCAGGTCTGCACTCAGAGATAAGTTGGATGAATGTACACTGTCATTCACAGAGAGCCAATGTGCTTTACTGTGCTAAATGGGCTAGGGATGCACCACAAGATGAGGCTTGACTCTGAAATACATACAGAGATGATGGAAAACTATTTTTAATTTGCAGGTAAGATGTGGATAGGGTTGCTTTGTAACACGGGTAAAGTGCCACATTTGTGTACAGTTGCCACACAGCAAGAGAGTTCTGGGCTAGACTATTCTGATCAGCCGAGGCCTTTTTGTGTGGAGTTTGGGTGGCAGGCGTAGGTTATCCACAGACATACATACTGATTCCAGATATTATGGTTTACCGGTGGTGGTAGGTGTGAATGTAAGTATGAATGGTTGTTCAGCTCTCTGAGTTTTCACAGTAATAGATATGTTGCCTAACTCAGGTGTTATCCTACCTCGCCCTCTATTTTAAGTAGGACGAGCTCCAGCCACACTGCAAGCCTAAGCTGGAGAAGCAATTAAGAAAACTAACAACATGGGTCGTTGAAATTAGAGTTTTGTTCACTATTCCCATGATATCATCAGACTTATCGAGTCTGAGAATCTGTTTGAGAATATAAAGTTTGTGAATGTTACCATACAATGCTCCTTGGCACAATGACACATTCGCTCAAATGCTCTGAACCCTGTTGTTTCTACAGTTATCTGACATGCTGTGGCCTACACACTGAGTCGCTGTCTTTACGGTGTACCCGCCTCTGTTGGACCTTGCCTAGCCTCTGGTCAGTGTGAAAGGGGAAAGAAAAGAAAAAGAAAGGGGAGTTTCACTGGTCCGACCCCTTTAAGATCAAAGTGATGAGTTGTAAAATGACCCCTGCATTAGAGTGTGAATTCTTGACACATGCAACTACTGGATCAGTTGTTGTTGTTAGTGCAGTGGTTTGGCTTAACACACAGCATTATCAGAACTTTGGCCATCACATATAAGCGACTTGGTTGCTGGTCCTGGCCTCCACCAGCAAATGCAACCCATAGACAGACAGGGTGTGTGTGTGGGGGGGGTGTGTGTGGAAACTGTTCATTAATAGAGTAAGATGGGTTTGCTGTTTCTGTTTGTTGTGCAGGCTTTGAAAGCCGCTAAGCTACATCCTCCTGGGTTCTGCAGAACAGTGGCAAAACTGCAGAGCTCTGACAACTGATTAACAACCACTGGATATTTGGCATTGAGGTAACAAGACAAACTTATAGACTGATTATAATAATGAGATTACACCAAATGAAGCTAAGGAAATGAATGCAAAGAAAGAATATTGATAGATTTTTACAATTGTAACTTTTATAAAGAATCTCAGACAATTGTGCAGAAATAGTTTTTGCCATCAAGCAATTTTCTATAGCAGAGGTATTAAGTCCCTTTGGTTATGTATTCTTCCCATCAATAAAGTTAGATGACAGCTCTGACCCAGTGCTCTTTGTATACTCATGAATGAGAAATCCCTAGCAGACAATGTGCATTGCTTTTTGGCACAAGCTACAGTCACCTGCCTTGTTGCAAAGATCCTGTCATTCAGATGTTTTATTGTTTTAAGCCATTTTAATTTCCTGATCTTATTAAAAATCTTTACATTTTTATCTTCACTCTGTATTTAATGCATAGAAACTTTAAAACAACTAAAATCACAATGTCATGGTGAGCCAAAAAAAGTAAGGACAGGTGAAAAAAACTGTAAAGAAGAAGAATTTTTAGAAAGCAGCAAACTAGAGAGAAAAAAATGAGCACAGCAGAGGAAAGTTTCAATGTTAAAGCGGGGGTGATTAGATGTCAGGCACCATTTGGGCAAGCTTCTAGTCCATTGACCAGGAAGGCCCTTTTTAATTATTGTCCTTGGGGCGATTCCTGCTGTGCAAGACTTATTGGAGTAATCTGCCCCTCTCAGCACCTTCGTTATGATGTATGGACTCCAATAAATGCGAATGAGATGTGTGATAGCAGCTGATGAGATGTAAGTTTGCTTGTATTTAAAGGAGTCCATCTGAGTCACAGTTTTTAGATGTCTAAAACTGTGTAAAAGGGTGTATTTGGAAGATGTAACACATGTAACTGATGCCATTTCAAGAAGGTGAGATCATTTTTGAAAAAATGAACATGAGGTTGTTCAGGCATTTCTATAGTCTATCTAATGGACTCTAATTTGTACATGTAAATGGAGAGTCCTCTTCACACACTGAGGTTAATTATGGTGTTCCACAGGGTTCAGTGCTAGGACCAATTCTGTTTACATTATACATGCTTCCCTTAGGCAGTATCATTAGAAGACATAGCATAAATTTTCACTGCTATGCAGATGACACCCAGCTCTATCTATCCATGAAGCCAGGTAACACACACCAATTAGTTAAACTGCAGGAATGTTTTAAAGACATAAAGACCTGGATGGCCGCTAACTTTCTGCTTCTTAATTCAGATCAAACTGAGGTTATTGTACTCGGCCCTGAAAATCTTAGAAATAGAATAGAATAGAATAGCTCTTTATTGTCATTGTTACAAAAACAATGAAAGGCAGTTTGGCATCTCTCCATGTGTGTGGAGTACACAATAGCGTAAGTATTTACACAATAATACAGACAAATTTACATTTACACAAGAAAGATATGTACAAGTTATACATACACCTGCAAACATACGGATACACCCATGCATACATACACGCACATACATATATGTATGCATGCGTACATACGTACACACACATATTTCCACATATACGCTTACATATATATATATATACACACACATATACATACATATATATATATATAATAAATATGGTATCTAAGCAGATTCTTACTCTGGATGGCATTACCTTGGCCTCCAGTAATGCTGTGAGGAACCTTGGAGTCATGTTTGACCAGGACATGTCCTTCAACGCACATATTAAACAAACATGTAAGACTGCTTTCTTCCATTTGTGCAACATCTCTAAAATTAGAAATATCCTGTCTCAGAGTGACGCTGAAAAACTAGTTCATGCATTCATTACTTCCAGGCTGGACTACTGTAATTCATTATTATCAGGATGTCCTAAAAACTCCCTGAAAAGCCTTCAGCTAATTCAAAATGCTGCAGCAAGAGTCCTGACAGGGACTAGAAAGAGAGAGCAGATTTCTCCTGTTTTGGCTTCCCTTCATTGGCTTCCTGTTAAATCCAGAATTCAAAATCCTGCTCCTCACATACAAGGTCTTAAATAATCAGGCCCCATCTTATCTTAATGACCTTGTAGTACCATATCACCCTATTAGAGCACTTCGCTCTCACACTGCAGGCCTACTTGTTGTTCCTAGAGTATTTAAAAGTAGAATGGGAGGCAGAGCCTTCAGTTTTCAGGCCCCTCTTCTCTGCTGTGGTTTGCTGGATTGAGGGTTTTTGAGTTTTGTAGAGTTTCTACTGCCTTTTCTTGTGTATTGTTCTTGTTTAAGTTTGGTTCTTGTTACTTTTAAGTCTTTTATTATTTAGCTCCATTTGTTATTATTCCTCCCCTGTGTTGTATTATTGTTCCATTATTGGAGTCTTGTGTTTTAGATTTTCCTTTGGATCAGTTTATACTATATTCGTAGTAAGTTCTTGCTTTATTAGTCATAGAAATGTTACCATTTGTTTCTCTAGCAATTAGTTTACTTCTTTCTTGTTTTTTTCTGATATTTGTTTAGTACCTGTCAGCATTCTATCCCGTCTTCTATTCTATTGTATTCTTGTTTCAGTTATTTTATTGATGTCTGCTTTTACTTAGATAGTCGTTTCTCTCTTGTCTGTTGTATTCAGTTTTACTTCCTCCTACTGTGTCATTGATTGGATTCACCTCTACCTTGCTTTCCCCATCTGTGTCACATTCGCCCTCAGGTGTGTTTTGATATATAGGACTGCCCTTGTCTTTGTTCTTTGTCTGAGCATCTCTTATCATCCCGTTTATTCCTGCCCCTGTGTTTAGTGGATTTAGTTTTGACTTTTGTTTTGGACTTTGTGTTGGGGTCTCAAATCACAAGGCATGAAATATATGTGAAAAAAAAAAAAACTCATATGATTCTGAAGAGTTTTATAAACACAGCTTCCTTTCTTTGTCTGAACAACTACAAGGGTTCCTAAAATGTGGGATAAATAATAAATATACTAAATTATTTGTACAACATTGAATATCTTTCCTTTGTGTCTCATGACTTGAATGAGCCTATGCTATTTTCTTACTGTACCTTGATGCTTGTGAGTTCTTTTATTCAGGCACATAGAAAAAAACCAACAGTGACTGAAAACTATTGATTTTTCCAGCACTGCCCTGTGCCGTTCGTAGATTAAGAAATGCCAATACAAGTATTCCACTCTGACTCTCTGGTTCATGTCAAGTTCACTTGTCATTTTCTATAATTCTGACAAGCTCAAGATGCTTAACCATGATGTAGTTAGCAATGCTGGGTGGCCCTCAGGGTTTCTGATTGAATTAGCTGTCTGTGTTCTGCCATTTGGTACTAGTCAGAAGAATCCCCAACACAGAGATGGGAGAGACACCCCTTGAACCAAAATGTACTAATTTATAGTACTCACTAAGATGCAGTAATCAGTGTTTTCACTGTCTCAGTAGTTGGATACAGTTTAAAAGTCAACTGAGCCAAAGCCAACCAAACAAATGACATGGTTATCTACAGCATATCCCTGCAGAAAAAACCCACGGTAGCATTGATGATGGTTCTTTTCCATTGAGATGTCTTTATGTTAAGTTATGGTAGTTTGTATGCACAATAACTGGACCCCAAAACAAAGGAAGGTGCATGGAAAACTTTCATCATATCATTTACACCTGTGCTTTTGGTGCTGTACTAAAATGTCTGTCAAAAACAAATGTACAACAGATTTTAATGAGTCTGTTAGAAGTACTTTCCAGATTTGTGTATACTATTCTTTTAAGACTCTACTTTTGAGATCTGTTTTATTTAAAGATATTTGCTGGTAAGTTGTCTTCTGGAGTTACTTTTTTGCAATTTGTTGGTTATTACGTTCTCGTTTTTGTTCCATTTAATGTGTTTGTACATAAAGGAATGTGATTGCCAGTATGTGTATGCATTCATATCTGAGATGGTTATCAGTAGAAAGAGAAAGAGGAGGGAGAGATTAGGCGACTTTGTGTGCTAATCCCTGTGAAATCATTGCCCCAGGGGTATAAGGTGGGAAGATAGGAGAGTGCTTCACTGATCAGACAGGCTGTGGCTCACTGTGTGAAGCTGTCTGAATGCTCAGTAATCTCCTCCCAAGCCACAGAGAAGACTGCCTGAATGATAGGCAGCTTCCCTGTCTGCAAGACTTCTGCCTCTAAAACTGTTCATTACAGCCAGGACTGTGAAGACTACAGCGGAGTTAAGGAGGTGAGGGCTGAGGTGACGCATTAAGGAGAAATTTGATTTGGCTGTGAAATAACCAGGGATATCAAAACTATGGTTTTGTTGGTTCTGTACAACGGTTTGGAGATATTGTGACCATGCATACATGAGGCAAATAATGTTGACTGTAAAGTCTGCATGTCTGTGGGTCTAAAAGGGCAAATTTAAAACCAGTGTTAATGAAATCATTATTAGACTTCTGGGTTAGAAAATCTCCAGGGGAGCTGGAGTATTCCTGGTCAGCAGGAATACTACCAACGGCAGACTGAGAAGGCCTGAAACAGGAAACCTGGTCTTGGATGTTGAGATAACTGTTGGAATAAATTTAATTCACATCAAAAACTGGTCATTAGTTAAATTCTCCAATGCCACGGTATACATAAAATGTAGCAAGCTGCAATTTGAAATTTAACATGTTGTTTGACAACTTTAGCCACCAAAAGTATTTTAATGTTCTATTTTGTAAGATTTGTAAGAACAAAATGTCAAAAAAGAATAATAGTAATTTTTTAAACATAGTATAAAAAAATAACAGCCTTGGCATGTTATTACCTTTTTATTTTTTAGGTACAAGTATTTAAGTTACATTTGGTTAGCTTAACTTAATTTAACTTAAGTTAGCATGCAGCCAGGCCGTGACCTCTGATAATTTATACATTAACATTAAGATGCAACAGAAACAGTTCTGCAAAGCTGTATTTTTAAAAGTAGAAACAGGAATATTGTGTTAGCAATGCCACATGTCCACTTTATTTATTGTTATTCGATTAGCTATTCACAAGCTCCATTTCAAAGGACTAACTTTAATGTTTTTCTATATTTAATTATTAATTTCATTTATTAATTTATTCATTTTATTTATATATATATAAAAAAAATCCCTGCTCGCCCCTGCGGGTGGTCTATCCTTCAAGCTCAGGTCCTCTACCAGAGGCCTGGGAGCTTGAGGGTCCTGCGCAGCATTTTAGCTGTTCCCAGGACTGCGCTCTTCTGGACAGAGATCTCCGATGTTGTTCCTGGGATCCACTGGAGCCACTCGCCTAGCTTGGGAGTCACCGCACCTACTGCTCCAATTACCACGGGGACCACCGTTACCTTCACCTTCCACATTTTCTCGAGCTCTTCTCTGAGCCCTTGGTGTTTCTCGAACTTCATGTGTTCCTTCTTCCTGATGTTGCTGTCATTGGGATTCACTACATCTATCACTACGGCTTCTGTTTGTCTACCACCACTATGTCCGGTTGGTTAGCCACCACCATTTTGTCCGTGTGTATCTGGAAGTCCCACAGGATCTTAGCTCGGTCATTCTCCACCACCCTTGGGGGCATCTCCCATTTTGACCTCGGGACTTCCAGGTTATACTCGGCACAGATGTTCCTGTACACTATGCCGGCCACTTGGTTATGGCGTTCCATGTATGCCCTGCCTGCTAACATCTTGCACCCTGCTGCATGTGCTGATGTGCTGGATTGTCTCATGAGCATCTTCACATAGCCTGCACCTGGGGTCTTGTCTGGTGTGATAGACCCCAGCCTCTACGGATCTTGTACTCAGAGCTTGTTCCTGTGCTGCCATGATTGGTGCCTCTATGTCTGCAATGTTGCCTTCTGATAGAAAAAAAAAAACGCATTAAAATGGGAAAAGCAAGTATTTACCAATACAAACCTGCAACAGCTCTGTCACCTGGCTTGCCTCCACGCATCTGACGGGAGGAAGCCGGGACAGGCTTACTATGACTTACATGCCATCTGATTGGCTGAGCATAGTCATGTGGTTGGAGTCATGTATTTGTGATGTGTTCAACTGCAGGAAATGTGCAGGAAATTACTAAAATCTAGTAAAACAGATTTTACTCTGGGTTACACATAGTGCTGAATTCACATCATCTACATTCACATAATCTAGTAGATCTTCTGAGGGTACTTCATGTCGTGGTAACAGGTTACAGAGGATCCAGGTTTCAAGCTTCGCCACGATCCTATCTTTCAGGTCAGTTTCTCTCGCACTCAACGATCCTTCTTCCATTGCACTTGGGGCTTGGTACCCAATCTCGGGTGGGAGTGATGATAACCCCCTCCCCGACCTGTCGTCCTGGCTCCCCCTTGCTGTAGCGTGTGTGTTGTACCTCATCAATCTCTTGCTGTGAGAATAGTTCCTTCTTTCGAATGTTGGAACACTGAGCTACTAGTTGTTTCGCCGTCAATGTGGATGTTGGGTGTTGAAGATTCCATAGGTCCCACATCCTATTCATGTAACCTCTTTCCGCGGGGGTTACTTGCGTAGTAGTATTCCAAGAGTGCCCTATTTTCATAGCTTGCCCACCGATGCCTTCTTGTTCCAGGGGTCCACTTCTCATCAGGGTGTCCTGGTTCCTCAACACCTGACGTGGACCTTGTTAATCCGACATATTTATGTCTCTCGCTCATGTCTGAGGTAGGCTCGGTTAGCATGGGGGTGATCTAGCCTAGGACCCTGACTGGATACAGATGGTTGGGAATAAAACTTACGACTGCTGTTCCAAAGGCGTGTATGTATGTGTGTATATATGTATAAATAAACAGTGAATAGGGTACTATGATATTTTACTGTAGAGATATTGATTAATCTACATTCTAATAATTAGTTGTGTCATGAGCTCTCAATTATGATTGAAGTCTACAGGATTTATTCTTGTTAGGGTTTCTGGGTGGTTGACCCAGTATTTTCAGTTCACGTTCACCGTTTCTCTACTGCCGGTTCCACTTCCTGTTTTATTGTGTTAACCTTGGTCTGTGTTCATTATGTTCAGCCCTCTTCCCATTTATCAGTAGTTCTTTATGTTCAGCTGTTCACTCACCTGTCACCTATCAGTCATTATTCAGCCAGCATATTTAAGTCCTCAGTTCTCTCCTGGTCTTGGTCGTGTCATTGATGTTATGTTGTTGTTCCCGTTAGTTCTCAGTTATTCAGTCAGCCAGTCACTCCTACCGTTCCTGCTTTGTTCGTTCACCTGCTCCCAATAAACCCTCATCATTTCTGCACCGTGAGTCCAGCATTTGGGTCATCTCTTCCACGCCTCCACACACAAGACCTGACAGAATGACACGACCCGCTTTTGACCCAGCGGACTCGGACCTTTTTGAGCGGCAGGAGGCAGCGCTCTCCAGTTGGACGGAGAAGCTCAAGGAGAAACAGCAGCTCTTCGCAGAGCGAGAGCACATCTTCGAGGGAACTCGCCTGGCTTTGGGCGGGCCTCAGAGACGCCGTGTTCCCCCACCTGCTGCCTCACCTGCACCGGATCATTCGCCGCGGAGAGTGGATGTTTCACGCCGCGCTGCGGCCACTTCTTCTCTCGCCTCTCTGCTCCTCGCTCACACACCCGCCGCCTCATTCGCCGAATCTCGCCATGGCACAGCGGCTACGCCTCCCACCTCGGCTCAACAGAGGCTACCGCGCCAGAGGCTTCGTTGTTTACCCCGGCCGCTTCCTCTTCACGGAGAAAGCGGCGCACACGCCACCCTAAAATGGACTGTTTTCAGCAACTCCCGCTGGTGAGCTCCAGTGACTGTTTTCCACCCTCCTCATTTGATCCTCCACTTAAAACCATTAATAAACCCATCTCTGATTCATGGGATGTTTCCCTCCTGGAGGATTCTGTGGACTGGGAAGATTTTTTCTGCTCTGCATCCCCAAAGACTGTAAATAGTGGTGGCAGAAAGACCAGAACAATCCCTGATAAACCCGCCAGCATCACACACCCAGTCACTATTTCCACACCCATCACTCAGCCATTTCCTACCAGCACGGTGGCCCAGATTCGGCCTTCCTCTTCAGCCGTTTCACCTCCTCAGATGACTAGGGCCCAGCCTACACCCATACCAGTGCCAGCTACCAGGAGGAGGGCAGCTGCGACCCAGTCTACCTCCACACCCGCTCCTGTTTCTCGGGTGGGGGTGACTGGTGTCCAGCCACCTCCCGTGCCTGTCCCAGCGCCCAGGCTGAGGGCAGCCAGAACTCAGCCTGACCTCCCCAAGGGCTCAGAAGAGTTAGCCTCTCCGCCCGTCAGTCCACCACTTCATCCACCTCCTGATCCAGCCTTTCACGCCCTTGCGCTATCCCTGGTTAGGCTAGCTGAGGTTTCTCCTGCTCAGGCACCAGCTTTACTAGCCCAGGCTGTAGCTTTATCTCCGTCACTAGCTCAGTCTGTAGCTCAGCCATTAGCCACACTTGCCTCAGCTCCGGTGTCAGCCACACCCCCCTCTGTTCGTCCCTTAGCATCTCCACTCCAGTCAGTTCACTTGCCTGCTGTTCAGCCTCCACTTCAGTCAGTTCACTTGCCTGCTGTTCAGCTTCCAGTTCAGTCAGTTCACTCGCCTGCTCCCCAGTCTGTTCCTGTCCAGTCACCTGTAGTCCAGTCTGCTCCTGTCCTCCAGGCCCCCGTAGTCCAGTCTGCTCCTGTCCTCCAGGCCCCCGTAGTCCAGTCTGCTCCTGTCCTCCAGGCCCCCGTAGTTCAGTCTGCTCCTGTCCTCCAGGCCCCCGTAGTTCAGTCTCCTCCTGTTCCTCAGGCCCCTATAGCTCAGTCTCCTGTCATCCAGTCGCCCGTCCTCCAGCCAGTCCAGTCAGTTCAGTCTGTCATCCAGCACCCTGTAGTTCAGTCACCCGTTCTCTCACCTTCTGTAGTCCAGTCTTCTGTAGTCCAGTCACTCATTCACCATCCATTTCAGTTCCCGGACCCGAAGCCACAGCATCCAGAGCCAGCTGTGAGCTCTCCCGCTCCTCAGCCAGGGTTTCCGCACCCGCTGGCCCGGCCGCTCCTCAGCCAGGGGTTTCCACACCCGCTGGCCCGGCCGCTCCTCAGCCAGGGGTTTCCGCACCCGCTGGCCCAGCCTGTCTCCAGCCAGAGGCTTCCGCGCCTGCTGGCCCAGCCTGTCTCCAGCCAGAGGCCTCCGCGCCTACTGGCCCAGCCTGTCTCCAGCCAGAGGCCTCCGCGCCTACTGGCCCAGCCTCCGAAGCTGTTGCTCCGTCACCGCCGGCTTCCATGCCGTCGCCTGGTCCAGCCTCGGCCTTGGCTTCTGCTTCGCCTGGTCCGGCCTCGGCTTCGCGCAGTCCAGCTTCTGCCTCTGCGTTAGCCTTGCCTGGTCCTGCGGCTGCCATGCCGTTCTGGACACCGCCGCCGTCTTCCTCGCAGCCGCCCACCGGACCTTCTCAGTGGCCACCGCCTTCCTCGCGGCCGCCCACCGGACCTTCTCAGTGGCCGCCGCCGTCTTCCTCGCGGCCGCCCACCGGACCTTCTCAGTGGCCGCCGCCGTCTTCCTCGCGGCCGCCCACCGGACCGGCTCAGTGGCCGCCGCCGTCTTCCTCGCGGCCGCCCACCGGACCGGCTCAGTGGCCGCCGCCGTCTTCCTCGCGGCCGCCCACCGGAACTGTTCCAGCTCAGCCACTGGCCACGTGGCCGCCCACCAGATCTGTTCCAGCTCAGCCACTGGCCACGTGGCCGCCCACCGGAACTGTCTTTGTTTTGGACTCCGTCCCTCCGTCCTGGGCCCCTCCGCCCGCCCTGTTCTGGTTTTCTTTCTTTTGGCTGTCGGGTGCCGGCCTTTGAAGGGGGGGGGGGGGGGGGGGGGGGGTACTGTCAGGGTTTCTGGGTGGTTGACCCAGTATTTTCAGTTCACGTTCACCGTTTCTCTACTGCCGGTTCCACTTCCTGTTTTATTGTGTTAACCTTGGTCTGTGTTCATTATGTTCAGCCCTCTTCCCATTTATCAGTAGTTCTTTATGTTCAGCTGTTCACTCACCTGTCACCTATCAGTCATTATTCAGCCAGCATATTTAAGTCCTCAGTTCTCTCCTGGTCTTGGTCGTGTCATTGATGTTATGTTGTTGTTCCCGTTAGTTCTCAGTTATTCAGTCAGCCAGTCACTCCTACCGTTCCTGCTTTGTTCGTTCACCTGCTCCCAATAAACCCTCATCATTTCTGCACCGTGAGTCCAGCGTTTGGGTCATCTCTTCCACGCCTCCACACACAAGACCTGACAATTCTTAAGAGGTGTACACATAAGAAGAAACTAGTGCCATGGGAACTCCAAAGAAACCACAGCAAATGAAACAGATTTTCATAAACATTTGATTTGTAACCACTATTTAGTGAATCTTGAGTGTTCTTTCTATCACTATCTTGGTTGTAACAAACTGGCTCAAAGAATGAGACAAAGAGAGAGAGTCAACGTGTCTATTAAAAAAATAAAATGTAATGATTTATTTACTGGCCATTAAAAAGAATTTAGGTCTATCGACATTTCCATGTGTATGCACACAGCAAATAAATATGTTGCGGTGACATAAGAAAAAGAGGGAATATGTTGGGGGTTTTTTATTAGTCACAACTTTAAGAAAACTGCAGACACATAACATACTGGACACAGCACTTTTTTCTGTGAATTTCTTGGAATCCCCTTGGAAGAGCTGAAAACACAGTGCTATGGGTTTTGATGGACGAATTAGTACATTTATTGATATTTTTTCTTAAATGATAGCTTCCTTCTTTTTGAACATCTTTTAAATGTTTTTAAATAACATCCAGAGGTGATCAATGCCAAGAGAATGAATACAGTTTATTTCTATACTATAGCACTATATCCCTTTATTTTATAAAAATAACTTTATAAAACTGTTAAAGAACCAATTGTTGACCGTAATAGATCAATTTCCACAATAAGGATTGGTTCTATCACAGTTTGAAATGTTGCTGTCATGATAGCTAAAATAACAGCTATCATGAGACATGAGTCAAGTAAATATGGACCTGTCAAAACAATATCTAAAACCTTTTCTTATAGCACAGTGGATGAGGTTTTGGAAAATCAGAGAAATTTGCTTATGTGACTAATCTCAGTGCAATAGCACAAAATGTAGTAAATGAAAAATTAATTGTGTTTTGCATCACCATTAAAATACACAAAACTAAACTAAAAACAGATTAAAACATTAACAATTTTGTAAGAAAGCCTTTGCTGTAGGGCTAAATGAGAAAATTGTCTTAGACAGATTAGATTGCATTGTGACACAGAAAATACACTAATACACATGCATATGGTGACAAGCAGATACACACATGCCCTCACAAATTGGAAATGAAAATGATCCATCAGCCAGTGTTTGGGAGACAGAAAAGTAAACAATTTAGGCAGTCACATTAAGACACTTAGAAGTGTAATTACTGCTCCTCTATCGACCCAGATTTCCAGCAGGGGACCCATTGCTGAATGTACTTAGGTTGTTAGGAGTAAATGAGCTCACTTTATTGCATTCTCATTTCTAATGGGTCTCTCTTCTGCACCTCTGGCCAGCGGTACACATCTTTAAACACTCACAATCAGCCCTCACAGTCAATGTTTATAACCTATTGTCTTGTACAGAGCAAACAGTAATGTGCATTTAACTTGAAATACCCTGTCAGGGGAGCCTTGTGCTTACTTTAAGTCCAGTGTGAAGGTTGAACTGTGTTTGGTTGACAAATGTTGTGGAGAATGCCATAAAAATGTTGCAAGAAGTAATTTTTCCCAGAGGATAGATCCTATTGGTAGTGCTATTTCCTGAGTCTCTTAGTGCTACCAGCAGGTTAAGAAATTGTTGAGGAAAACATTGAAGCATTTTTTTAGACGACATTTGATACCATCATCAAAGTAATGACGTACCATCTACAAAGTAATCAATCTTTCAGTCTCCAGTTGATCTTTCTGAGTTAAGTTCAATAACTTCCTCTAAATCATCACCATCTCTATTAAACCACATCCCTGGAAGAGTACTCAAAAAAAGTCCTGCCATTAATTCATGTTTTGATATTAAATGTGATCGATCTGTTTCTATTAGTGGGCTAAATACCACGGGCCTTTAAGGTGGCAGTAATGAAACCTTAAAAAGCCATCACCTGACCCAGCTGACTTCCTAAAAGAGAAATTATAAAACATCCAACTGATCACCTGCAGAGGAGTTTCAGTCGGGATTCAGAATTTAGTACTGAAGCAACATTAGTGAAGTTTTTTTAATTATAGGTACTGTGCTACAGTGGTTTGAATTATATTTGTCTAATAGACTCCAGTTGGTTCATGTTTTTGGGGAATCGTCTTCACACACTAAGGTTAATCACAGAGTTCCATGCTAGGATCAGTTCTACTGATATTATACAGCGTTCTCCAAGACAGTATTATTAGATGGGATAGCATACATTTTCCTTGCTATGTCAATGATTCCAGGCTTTATCTGTCTATGAAGCCAGGTGACACATACTACTTAGTTAAACTGCAAGAATCTCTGAAAGACAAAAAGAACTGGATAGGCTCTAATCTCCTGCCCTAAAAGTCTTAGAAACATGGTGTTTAACCAGATAACTACTCTGGAAGGCATTACAGTAACAATGTGCGCAATCTTGGAGCCATTTTTGACAAGGATAGTGCACATAATTGATAAATACTGTACAATTGCAAAAACCCATTCCTAAAAATCTCAAAATTACAAAATTAGAAACACCTCAAAGCGGGAGACATGAAAAACATTATGTATACTTATGTTCTAAGTTGGATAATAGAGTTGGGTGGGAGTTTCTTAGATTCTTTTTTTTTTTTTTGGCCACCTGTGCCGTTTGGTTCTTTTGCCATCAGAATTATTGTCTGAAGGCCAGAAAGATGCCCAACGGATTTACTATACCAAGTGGACCATCCCGGCCTTGTCGTATTGGTCCATTTGATTGATCTTTGTTTTTATTGTTTATTTTATTTTATTTTCAATTGTTACATACGGGACAGACATGACTGGGGGAAAGGAAAGGGAGAAAGAAAGAGAGGGAGGGAAAGAAAATCACCTGGATCGAGCAAAAATACAAAAGTAAATGGCCTGTATTTGTATAGCGCTTTACTAGTCCCTAAGGACCCCAAAGCGCTTTACACATCCAGTCATCCACAAATTCACACACAGGTGTTGGCAAGCTACATGTAGCCACAGCCACCCTGGGGCACACTGACAGAGGGAGGCTGCCGAACACTGGTGCCACTGGGCCCTCTGGCCACCACCAGTAGGCAACGGGTGAAGTGTCTTGCCCAGGGACACAATGACCGAGACTGTCCAAGCCGGGGCTCGAACCAGCAACCTTCCGATTACAAGGCGAACTGCCAACTTTTGAGCCACGATCGTAAATGGCAAAGGTGAAAACTAAACTATAACCTAAACTGGGTGAACACAAGAAACTGTAACCATGAACATGGAAGAAACTGAGACTTGACTATCTCATTATGAGCATACCCCAACATACAAACTACCATTGTGAGTTGCTCGAAACATATTTCAGCAAAATGCGGCATCACTTTTTTTCGGGGTGTCTTCAGTGACCCGTCCAGAATGTTTTTCATATAGGGGCCACTAAAAAACAGAATCTCCAGTTTTATTATGCTGATGTCAAACAAAGGGTTACTTGAAAAATGTGGCAAAAAAGAGAGAAGGAAAAGAATTGTCTAGTTAATTGTCTATGTCTAGTTAATTTCCTGCTATTAAAGTTGATATTGTTGAAAATAGTACATATGAAAACCAAACAAGGTTTTTAAATCCATAATAAGCAGTTTTAAGCAGGAATAAATACTAAGTTAATGTTTTTGCTCATTGTGGGGTGTCTTCCTCTCTCTTTCTCTCTTGTGCTCATGTTAGAATTATTGCCAATATAGGACAGTGTTGCCAGAGGAGGCCAGAAAAATTTGGTTTCCTTGTTTTTGACTCATAATCTTGTACTTTGTTTTAGTTTAATAAAGCCATCTTTTAGTTTATCTCTTCTGTTTCCAAGTCTTGCATTTGGTTCCAACTCTGTCAGCCTTGGCATCTGGTGCCAAGGCTGACTGTTTTCAAGGTGTTGCTTAAATTTTTGGAGCAGCGTATAGTGCTTGTTATTGGCCAAGTTTCTGTTGTAACCTCTGTGAGGCTGCATTGATACATTTTTCTGTGGCAGTTTGACATTAGTTCATTTTTGCACTCTTTCATAAAAAAGTTTCTGATGTGTGCATCAAGAAATGTTTCGGGACTGGACCTGAGTTACTCTGTTTTTATCAGACGAACAAAATGAACACGGGCACACAATCAGTCATCAGAGCGCAGTGTTCCTGAAGTACAAAACTTCATAGCACATGATACATGAAGTAAACACAAACCATGTAAAAGGAAATATAAAGTATTCCAACTCTTGATTACTTCTAGTATTCATGTAACTAGAAGTCATTTTGTTGGCACATTCGCCACAAAACTGCTCTTCTTGGACCGCACAACTCATCCATCCATCCGTCTTATTCCACTTATCTGGGACCGGGACCGGGTCGCGGGGGCAGCAGCCTAAACAGAGAAGCCCTGACCTCCCCCTCCCCGGCCACCTCCTCCAGCTTGAACACCAAGGGGTTCCCAGGCCAGCCGAGAGATATGATTTCTCCAGCGTGGACAAATTATATAAACTGTATATGCACCAGATAACACTATACTGTGTGAGATTTTATAAAAACAATTCTAAAAGTTGAATTTCCAGCCCTTCCCCATCTGTGGATCCAACCACAACCATCTTCAAACGTTTATTTTGATCCCAACTGCAGACCTGTAAAGACTATCCTGACTCTGTCTTACATAGTCACCAGACTACAGTCTTGACAGACTCTGCACACAGACAGGCATACCAATAGCTGTTGTGGCTCAGGTGATAAAGTGCATTGTCTATCAATTGGAAGGTCATTACATTGAGACCCGACTCTACAGTCCACAGGCAAAAGTATCCTAAGGCAAGATGCTGAATCCCAAATTGGTTTAGTTTCACTCTGTATCAGTTTGAAGCTCAAAGGTATAATTTCATGTACTGGAATCGTGCTTAGACACGATACATGAGTGGAAAATTACTTTCCTGCTTCATGCAGGTTCAATTAAATTAGCAGTAGATTAAGTGCAAATGTAACTAAATATAGCTGTGTGAACGGGTTTTGACCCATGGATGAATTGTGACTACCAAACTGAGTAGTTCTCATAAGTAGGTTATAAAATAAGGATTTCTTGTGGAGAAAAAATAGGATTTGAAAGTAGTGCCTATACGTAATTCTGACAATGAAGCGGGTAAGTTCTCCAGTTTTCTCCTTGTTGGTTGTGCTGAAGCTAAAAACATCAGCTGCTGTATGCATGTTCCCTTGAGGCTGTCAGACTTTACTCTTCCTTATTAAATGATCAGCTACACTGCTTATAGTCACAGTAGAGTGAGTTTTGGCAACAGCCATGAACTGCGAGGCAGTGATGCCAAAAAGTGGCTTATCTTGATGGATGGGTTCATTATCACCTTCTAATTACAGGTGGATTGTCAAATGTATTCATTACTTGTGCTGACCGGGGTTGTGTGAATGTGTGTCCAGGAGTTAGTGTTACACCTGCTGAACTCCAAGGGGTCAACTTGTGTGTGTTGGGGAGGGGGTTGGGGTGGGGACTGGGTTCCAGGGGGTTTTGTTTCAGCTTTGCTGTAGGCTCTGTGCAATATTCATGAGTTCTGTGGGGATCAGTGTGCTGTGTGCTGTGCACCACTCAAACTGGTTCTGCCTCTGAAACTGCCTCACTTACTCTGTGGTCTATCTATCTATCTATCTATCTATCTATCTATCTATCTATCTATCTATCTATCTGTGCTTGTAATTCATGTAAAACATACAGAGAAGTGGAAAAATCGATTTTATCAGCATTTAGAACAAACGGCTTAATCTTTTTTTTTTCAACAATCTTGACTTATAAACCTATAAAGTTTGGAGATTTGCTGTAGATAAAAACAATGTTTAGAATTTTTGTTTTTTGCATTCATTATGGTTCCAAAAACACTAGAACATTTCCCATAATACAACTCAAAAGTATTTCTTTTTTAAGCACCACTGGTGACTATTTTTTACAGGTATGGCCATGCCCTGCAGAGCCACAGATAACTTTGCTTGTTTATACAGGCTTCACAGGCTGCATGGTGCCTTTCATAATGACTGTAATGATGATGATATGTGATATGAATAGATAGAATGTCCTTGTGTCAGATCTAGTTGAAATGGAAAACTTGAGACTCGCTCTTCATGGTTTTCTCTGGTATAGTATGGTGTCAGATAGCAAATTAATGGTGTTAGTTTAGCTGAATGAGTATCTTCTTTTGACACTTGATTTTAATAAGGTTTAAGCATCCAAATATGTATGTAATATTTCGGCTAGACAAAGATTTATAAATGGGACAATTCGGGAACTCCTCAGTTTGGCTTCATTTATTTAAACCAGTGGAAACCAGCAACCCAAAAAAGAATTTCTTTCTGTTTGGACCTTTATGTTAAGGTGCAAGCACCAAAGGTAAGTGGACTCTAAAGCATGACCAAGTTGAGACTAGAGAGTAGTGCAAATGTATTTACTGTGCACAAGAAGCAGAGAACTTGAAACACTGAATGGTTTGCACTGGGAAACTATGGGCAAGAGAACACGGGCACAAAGGGGAGAGCATAGATGGGTGAGCTTCAGAAGGCAGAACCTGAGCCTGGGATGGTGGTCCACTACAAGAGAGGTGATGGGTGTTAAATCCAGAAAATGTACATGAGTAAAATAACAGTTCCAAGCGTTTTTAAGATTAATGTTCAGGTGTACTTGTGAATAGTGGTCCAGGAGGGGTTTACTCACAGGAGATCGTAGGCGGGAGGGCAAGCAGGTGGTGGAGCGGAGGGTTTTCCAGGGGCGATTTCTAATGGAGAACCAGCTCGACAAAACAGATGAGGGAATACAAAGACAGATTTCTTAGGCCCACAGGGAGAGAATCTGAAACAGGGAGCAAAGAGGCCTCAGAAGAAAGGAATATTTAGCACTGGGGGCCCTGACACCCAAAGTGCTTCAGACTACAAGGCACATTTTCAACCATACATTCACACAGCACTTTTATCTACTTTACATCCATGACAAATTTCAAATCACCAATTACCTTGCATGTGTCTTTGGAGGAAGCCAGAGAACTTGGATGAAACCCAAGCAGGCGCTGAGAGAACATTCAAACTTCCACACAGAACCAGAGCCTAACCCAACCAGGAGATTTAAACATGAGACATTACTATGATGCAGTAGTACCAACCACAGCACCAGCATGAAAGATTTCCTCTGAGACAACTCAAGCAAATATAACACAATATCACAATGTGCTGGTGTGGAACAGCTACAAGGCAGGAATAATACAATCACAAGAATCAATAACAAGAATGATATTGACAAATCTTATGCACAAAAAATCAAAGAACATTTTTTACTAGAGCAACTGTAGAAACCGAAGAGGAAACTGACATTCACTAATGTAAACCAAGAGTTCAAACCACAAAACAGAGACGATAAGAATTAGAGACATTTACAAGAAAATAAAATTCTGATTTTAGTGTTTGTCTGGTCTGTCGGTACAACAGGTAGAGCCTGATGGCCAGCAAAGAATATGCATCACAGTAGTTCAGTCTTAATTTGAAACCAAACACAGGCTCAGTAATTATTAGATAGAATATGCTGAGCTTAGTTCAGAAAGCAGCACTTCTTGTCTAATTAGCACATGATGCTATTTAAAATAAAATATTTACAGGACTGCACAAAAGTCTTGAACCACTTAACTTTGATCTATAAATCATTAAAACATCAAAAGGCACCTAACTAGGTGAATAAACTAGTGTTGTACCTACACTTGGAAAACCAAGTCTATCTTTAGTCTGGTCGCAAAAACACAAAATTTGTTCTCATTTCTTTAGCTGAATTTATAAATTTTAAAAAATATCAAGGTTTGAGAGACATACAATTGTATTTTTGAACCAACGAGGTGATTCCCACAGAGCTATCAGCCAAAACATTGTTCAAACCTCAATGTGGTATTGGATTTGTCCTTAAAGAAATGTAAGAAAACTGTGTAAGTCCACGACACAAGAAGTGTCTATAGCATATATATGTCTATAAACAGTATCTAAAAGTCATGTCCTCAGGAAATGGAGTAAAATCCCGGCTAAGAGTCTCTATGGAAGAGGGAATTGAAATGAGGACAAAAGGCTGAGCTATTTCTAACCACACACATACTGTACTACAACTTGTTTTAATCATTCATTAATTCAAAGTGGACATTTTGGGTTCAAATTATTGTTAATATGTACGGTCTAGGTTAGAGAAGAAGTACATCAGTGAGTGGTTTTAGCCATCTGTAAAACACAACTTAGGTGTCGTTGTGGTTTCTTGGGGACCTTGTAAAGTTAAAGGCATTGGATCAGCTTCAGTTTTCCAAATTACAGTGATCCCAAACACTGCAAGTGCAGTAAAAGCATACCTGGAAAAACAGACACATGGGAACACTATCAGTCATGGATTGGCCTCGTGAAAGTCTGTACCTCAACATTATTGAAGTAGTGAAGGATCATCTTAACAAAGAATGGAACAAAAGGCAGCCAACTCCAAAAAAACCCCTTAAAAATGCCCCTCATGAAGCCCAAAGAAGTACTTCTGTTCCTTTTTAGAAGACCTAGACTACCTGGAAACCTGAACGACTTTCAGGTACCATCTCAAGCTACCAGTAGTAACAGCAGACAATAACAAAATGCACAAATTGAGAAAAAGGAAGAATTGGTTAGAGCAAAGGTGTGTGCTAATCATCGGAAAAACGATTCACTGTTAACTCTCCAGTGGTCACGATGGTTTTTGTTTCCTAACTGAAGTTTATCTATCTTTGTGTTTGTGATCAGCAAGTGTTCCCTTAATGTTGTTTTGAGGATTTTTATATAAGATTTCCCCTTCATGGATATTCCTAAATGTGCGAGAGGGCAAATAATTTATGTTGATTGATTCTCTCATTCATATGATTTCATGTTTGAAAACAGATAAAGATTCATCTGCCTGGAAGATCAACAGTCAGATGAATCATGTTGTTGCCAATAACAGATCATAAGAAACTGATGCTGTGTGAAAATGCTATACAAAGAACACTTTAAATAAGGAAGATTCCCTCAGCATGTAAGCCTGTAGGCTTAAATGTGTTCTACTTTTGTTTGGAATGATTCCTTTCTTGGAATGGCAGCTGCACTGTAGCCAAAATAAATAGAGTATTTAGAAGAACCCTCAGTAAAGTGGTTCAAATTATTATGCTAAAGTTACTTAAATTTTTTTGCTTTAATCTGCTATTTTAAAATTAAGTCAAAGCAACTTAAATCTGTATTCTGGGTCTTACTGAAACTCGTGTTTTAGAAGGCAGCCTTTTAATTATTCAAATATTAAATGCTACCAACATTGTCAATATGTTTAGTATACCAATATAACAACAAAGTCAGCAGTTTTCTAAAATGTTGCAAATCACAGGTCACAGTTTCGTTCATAAGCCCTTTATATTTTTTACTAATGCGCACAACTGTGAATATGCTTATTGTTGTCAGTGAAAAACATGGTTTTCATGTAAAACAAGAACGCTTACTATTAACAAAATAGAGTATTGTTTTTTTTTAATTCAAAGATAAAAGATAAATAAAATGACGAGAAAGTTCTTATCACTAATCAAATAAATAATATGACCTCATGACTGATCCCATGGACCAACAGTCACCAATATTGAGCGTCGTGCGTAAAAAAGCAATACCCATCACAGCCAGAGAGATGTGAGTGCTTATAATGACTAATAATAATAATAATAATAATAATAATAATCATAATAATAATAATAATAATAATAACGACAATAAAAACCCTTGTTTCAAATTTTAGGGACAGCTGCGTGGGTCTTCTTTTCCAACTGAAGAAAGTATTATTTTCCCTGCGTTTCTTCACTTCACCTTGTTCCGCGCTGCGGAGCTGCAGTGATGTCAGCCTGCCTGGGTGATTTGAAGGTCAGCAGCCTCGGAAGGGTTCATACAGAGTTCACCGGCATATATTAAGCATTTCAATCTTTCACTCTCTGTGGCAAAACTAGTTGGAAATGAGTTGCACGGGGGGGTGGATAACCCATTCGTCATCGCAGAAGAAACGTGAGCTTTTAAACGCCGTCCGTGGTTCTTTTTTATTATTATTATTATTACAAGAGACAAATTCTCCCGTTCGCGCGGGTTTTACCACCGCTCCCAATGCGAGACGGGGCGATTTCCAAAAAACCAGGTCGGATTATTGTTATTATTATGGAGTCTTCAGAGGTTCGCGGCAGGGCGGAGAGTGGACTCGGTGCAAGAAATGAGGATTTAGAAAAAGCGGCGGAGCGTTTCGGACTGAAATAATTAGTGATTCCAGTGCGGGACGAAGGAGAAGAAGAGGAACGAAATCCGCCGTGCCAAGGAGAGGGGGAGGGAGGGGGAGAGGAGTTCGACGGAGTTGCTTGCGCTTATGTCGGCGATTTTTATCCATCACACACAAGAGTAGTTGAACGAAGAGCCTCTTATCATGTTTGACTGCATGGACATGCTGACCGTAAGTCCCGGACAGATGCTGGATTTCTACACGTCCAGCCCGTCCTCCTGCATGTTGCAGGAGAAGGCTCTGAAAGCATGCATCAGCGGACTGGCGCATAGAGAGTGGCAACACCGCCGGAGCGCACACTGTAGGTCCAACTTCTCCACATTCTGTCGTATTCATGCTGTCGTTCTTGTGCTTATTGTTTCGCTTTGAGTTGCAGAGGTGAGCTCGAAATAATCATACAGGTAGAGTCCGGCATCTGTTCACAACAAGTTCTAATGAAAGGGCCTGCAGGTGGCAAGAGTGACAGTGGTAAACACGATGGAAACTGCTGGGTAATTATTTGAGAGTTTTACGCTCCCGCATAATTAAATCTTCCAAATAAAAAGTATTAAAGATTCACAGGGAGACCATTTGTGGAGCATCTTTGGAGCAAAATCAAATGTTTAGATGAATAAAAACAAAGAAAAAGTCTCCGAGCGCCTCACGTGCTTCCCAGCAGAGCCGATCTACTGAATGAATGCTGATGGCTTACAGCAGTTCAGTTCAGGGAGCAGCACCCTAGCTGGAGGAATGTAGACCGTAAACACGGGCGGTGTTTCCACACCTCCCTCCCCGGGCTGCACATGACAGGAGGGGGCGGCCTGGCAAACCGCGACTTACGTTCTCTGACACTAATGTAGATAAACGAGCGCACGGACTTCATTGACTTTAGCGGCAGCTCGCTGCTGGAACACGAACTGACCAAAGCTAATGAATGATTTTGTGCTAGTTTTTATCCAGTAGACCAAGTGGACGCTTTAAGGGCACCGGGTGTTACAACTGTTGCGTGTACTGTTGACATATCGTTTCAAAAAGAATAAATGTAAGATTTAACAGTCCACAGTCAGGACTACATCGAGAATGAGCACCGTGTCCTAATTTATTATTATTATTATGTCCCTTTTTATGAATTATGAGTCGTTACTTGTGGATCTGTTTAGATTTTTGTTACAAAACTAGCCTGCGTGTTACGATATTCGAAACAGCCGATATAATATCACACTCACAACTGAGCCTGTTGTCATGAGGCAGTTGTCAGTGTTTGTTTTTGGCTGACGCCCTGTTGCTGCTCTCTGATTTATCTTAATTTGATAACGACCTCGTCAGGTGTCACTGCTCAAAGGCAAAACCCAGTGAGCAGAGGGAAAAGTTTCAGCTGAAGCCTTTAACCTGCAGTCGACTCCCACAGCGCTGTGTTGCGTGTCATTTACCTCACATTTACATCTAGTTCTTATTTTACTACTACTACTTTAATACTAATGACTATATTTTCTTCTAACCTGTCAGAAACCCGTTCCTGGTGGTCAGGGCTCTTTAAATGATCAGCATGCCAAAGAAAAGTCGATTATCTTTAAGAGCTATGTTTTTTTCTCCTAAAATTTATATCCTGTTGACATAAATTTGTGGTTATCTACAAATTATATGCCAATATTTTTTTGCTCTAAATAAAATAATAATAATAATGATTAAAAAAAAAAAGCAGCAATCAGGCCGTTAAACCTGTTAAATATTTTCCCATTTAAAAATGCTTTCTATTACATTATGTGCTCAGTCAGAACTATGTAAACGTTTTAATTACGTATTTAAAATTAAATGAATGATTTTTTTTTCTTTACAGGTATTCTGTATAGGTTTTCAATTATATGCTTTTTTATTTTTATTCATATATTTATTTAAGACACAAGCAAAACCAGAAAGCGATGATAGCATGGTGCTGTGAAAGGTTTACTCCAGTAAAGCAATTTCATTACTTAGAATAATAATAATTTTTTTAAAAGGTAAATCTTGATGTATATTATATTGATATATGTATATATGTATATATATATACATATATATGTATATTATATTCACTATATTGGTGTAGTTGTTGCAGTTTTACATGATCTCTTAATTCGCAGTGAGCCTACTAATTAACAGATTGCGTAAATTTACTGTCTGACTGGCTTGCAGGGAGGATTTTCTCTGTCATCAGGGCAGAGGCCTATTCCAGTGCATATTTATTTCTTTATTTCATATATCTACTATTTCCTATTCAGTTGTTCCCTTTTTGTTTGAAACAACTGTTTTTGCACTTGATTGACTTCAAATAGAAAAGTGAATGTTTTTTGTTTGTTATATTTTGCATTTCATAATTTTATTATGGCTCTGTGATTGAGTGAACTCACTTGTCTGTTCCTCATTGACGATGCAAAAATGTCCTTAATCTCTTATATGAACCCTCAAAATGAACTCCACTCTTTAATGAATAAGGTAATTAAGTAAATTAAATTAAGAATCGACTGATGAAAATAGTGCAGCTTGTGAATATTTCAATATTTGTAGGGCATGTAAAGCTGCTTTTGGTGACTGGGCCAATGTTTCTTTTATCAATAATTCTATTCTTGATAAAAGTTTGCAGATTAATTTTTAGTAGAAATAAGGAAATGACTGGGAAAGCCTCCCCTGGCCCCATTTTTTAAATATGCCATTATTTTTTGTGCAATCTCTTAATGTGAGATCTCAGTGAACTTAAAATAGCCCCAATGCTAAAAATGAGGAACTCATGAGTAACACTTTGGCCTGTGAAGCCCAGTGTGCAGGCGACAGGAGGGCTTCTGACTAACACATCCCAGTAAGGTACTGTTTAAATAAGACTTTGATTTGAAGAAGCATGTCTTGTGTTCACTGAAACATCGGTTTTATAATTTGTTTTTCCAGGAAAATGCAGACCTCCTGAGTATTAATTAGCCACAATGACAACATTGCAACCATTAATGCATTTCGTCGTTCAGTTCAGATGTTACTTAAGAGTGAAAGAACCTCTTACACAGATGAAATGGGCTATTGAATGGCTAAACATGATATCAGTACTCTGGAAACAAGCAGCTGAAATGTTATCATGAAAAGACAAAGAGACAGCCTGGTATAGATTGTAGATCTGACACATGCTACGAAATAATGAGAGTCTTTTGTCTTTAAGCCTTAGAGTCTCTGATATGGACATGAAAGGCCACGACTTGCACACCAAACTAATTTAATGACTGTGTGAAATGACAGGTGAACCGGGGGGAAATAAAACGCTGTGTACAACAGTGAAATGGTTAGGGTGGCATTAAGGCTGCCCTGGGCTGTGCTGACACTGTGTGTTGATGAAAATACCTGCCTTTAAATAAATATCAGATATTAGCGAGCTCATAAATCATCATAGCTGCTGATACATGCAACTTTTCATATTTCATATTATAAAGAATGACTCATTTTAACACTTTCTATAGCTGATGTTGTAGTGGTAATTAAAAAAATACTAGATGTTATTACTTTTTTTTAAGTTTATGATGCTGAAAATTTGACTTGTCTCATCGAAAAATGTTTTAATTAGCCTGCCCTGAGCCCAGTTTTGTTTAAAATTGCAATAAAAAATAAAGAAATAGGATAAAACAACAGAGTGAACAAGAGGAAACCTCAATACAAACCAATAGATAATAATTTTTATCGACTATGTTAAAAAAAATATGAGGAATTTTTTGTCGTCTTTTCCAGTCTTATTAGAGTTTTAGAGGAGTTTTCTCTGATTTGTCATTAATTATTTGACTATACATTAGAATTTCTCCTTGCAGAAGTGGAAAATATACATGTGTTAGGCTACTACAAAACACATTATATATGGACCTGTCCCGTCCCAACAATGGACTCTTCTCACTGTTGAGGTCTGGGAAGTATTGAGCGCTTCCGCTCCCTTAAGGCCAAAACAGAGAGAATGAGGAGGAGCTTCTTCCCTCAGGCTATTCGGGTCCTGAACCAGGGGTAGTCTGAACTCTCATGCATCATGTCACTGCGCACACACTGTTTATTTGCACAATTCTTATAATTTCTTACTTAAATGTTTTATTTGCACATTCTACTTTTTATCTTATAATTTACCTTAATTCTTAGTTTAGTCTTTACTTCTTAGGTTAAATTCCTAATTTATTCTTTAAATCTGTTAGACTTTTTTTTTTTTACTGTAAATTTTTAAAATGTAAATTTTGTAAGTTTCTGTACTGCAGTTTAATGGTCGGGCATTGCACAGCAATAAGCATTTCACTACATGTTGTACTGTGTACGATTGTGTGTGTGATGAATAAAATTTGAATTTGAATATATAAATGTGAAAAATATATGAAAGTACATTACTGAAAATATACTGAAAAATTTTCAGTCTGCTCTTAACATACCGTCACAGACCTTCTTATTAGGCTCCCAGTGACTTTTCTTCATCCGCTGTATATTTTCTTAATTTCTCAAGGTTGTGTGTTTATGTGATTTTTCATGATTTTTGATTTCCAAAAAATAAACATGTAATCTAAGATAATCATACAGTTTTCTGAAGCTGAAGGGCAAACAGCCAAATGTTTGGTTGTAAAGTAAAACAATTATTCTTTTATCAGAATGATTGCTGAATAATTATAAATCCCTTTACTAGACATATACTAATGGCAGCTCAAGCCTACCCAGTATTTGGGTAGTAATGGTATGTAGTAGTGCAGACGTGAGGAGCCGGAGATCGAGCCACCAATCTTTCTCTCTATCCCTCACACACACACACTTCTGAGACATAGTAGGGGCTATGAATCAGTTGTAGCTTGAATGAAATTAACAACAGACTAAACGTTTTCACTCTGCATCTTTTCTGTTTTTTTCACTATTTTGCATTTGTCTGGGGTCAGTGTCCCTACTAGTAGCACGAGGCAATAAATGAACGCATCAGAGGTTTCACAGGTAGTCCAACGTGTCCAGGATGGCACATTAAGGCCACCTGTGTATGTGTCTTTAACTAAACAATCACAAACAGACTCTATGAGAGTGGCCTGGTGGCCATAACTCCTGTAGTGGGCTTTGTGCTCACTGCCTGGCACCATAGCCCAATTGGAATTTGCCATAGGATACTAAAACTGGGAGGTGGGAGACACAGACCTGTACAGGCTAGACCAGGGGTACCCAATCCCAGTCTTCGAGAGCTACCGTCCCGCAGCTTTTAGATGCATCCTTGTTCCGTCGCACCTGAATCAAATGAATGGCTTGTTATCAGGCCTTTGACAAATTTGATGGCATACTGAAGAGGTAATCAAACCATTTGATTCAGCTGTGTTGGAGTAGGGATGCATCTAAAAGCTGCAGGACAGTAGCTCTCGAGGAGTGGGATTGGGCACCCCTGGGCTAGACAATGGCACCGTGACTGCCTTTAGGTATTGTGGTGAAATCCTTGGATCTGCTGTCATACTCTACCCTTCCAAAATGGGTCCTGGAGTCTTCCTGATGCAAGACGATGCCTCATGTGGGGAGAGTATGCAAGCAGTTCCTGGAGGATGAAGGAACTGTCACCACTGACCTGCCCCCACACTCACCTGACCTAAATCCAATAGAACAGCTCGGGACATTATTTTTCCATCCATTTGATGCTGCCAGGTTACACCTCAGATTGTCCAGGAGCTCAGTAATGCCCTGGTCCAGATCTGGGAAGAGATCCCCTGGAACATTATCCGTCATCTCATTAGGAGCATGCCCTGATGTTGTTGAGCAGACATACAAGCATGTGGAGGCCATACAAACTACTAAGTAAGAGTTTCTGCAGAATGGACTAGTCTCTCACATCAGTTTTTGCCTTCGATTTTTGGGGTGTCTTTAAATTCGACACTTGAGGTTGATTTTTATTTCCATCAAAAGATGTGGCATCCTTTTGTTCCTAACACATTACTATGTACTGGTATCGATACCATGCTCATATCAGTACAGACATCCAGCATGATTTTTTCTCATTGAGATCTGATGTTTTCAACACACACACACACACACTCACATATATATCTATATCCATATCTATATCTATATATGTATGTATGTGTGTGTGTGTGTGTGTAAAATATGTAATATATTGCCTCATGCTACCAGTAGTGACATCCATCCATCCATCCTCTTCCGCTTATCCTTGTCAGGGTCGCAGGAGGGCTGGAGCCTATCCCAGCTATCATAGGGCGAGAGGGAGGGTACACCCTGGACAGGTTGACCAGTAGTGACGCTGACCCCTTAAATTAGCTTAAATGCTTTGAGTATTTTAAGCCCTTCTTAATCTTGCTCTCTCTGGCACACATTGGAAGGCCATGCGAAGCTGCTTCTAATTTGGTGCACACTGTGTGAAAACCTGAACAAAAAAACACTCCCATACAGAGGAGTGTCAGTATTAAGAGTGACCTTCCTTTCCACAGCCACTCAGGTTATGCTTATGTCTCCACATCAAAATCACCAGAGCTTGACACGAACCAAATACAGAAACATCTCTTGTAATTTGTCAGGTTTAATTAAATCCTGTGATTTATGATAGTAAGACCACTCAATTGATTTTTACTTAGGACATACATTTTTAGCACACCTTCCCTTCTGCAGCATAAAAGCAGTTTTGTCCTCCAAAGCTTCATTGCTCTGTGTAGCGACAGGCTTTGCTTCATGTAGACAGAGTTTCACAGGCTACTTGTTCTCCATTCTAGAGAACTGGATATAAGGATACAGAGGGCACAGAACAAATCTCCAGATTCAATTTTATTTGTAATTAACTACAAGTAACATATCTTGCCTCATGCTGCTCATTTATAGCTGAACCAGCATTAGTGTCGCTGTTTCAAAAACATTATGGGCCCTGATAAACTAATCAGAAAATTCCAGTTTGGTCATGTTATATATATGAAAAATTCAATGTTGAATTTGCCCAAGTTGTTGAATGAAGCAATGAATGAAATTACGCAGACTGCACAAATATTATTAATATTTTATATACGATAAAACTTGTAGGACATAAAATCTTTAGATTAAAGAAATCAACAAGGTTCAAGTCACCTAAAAACCTTTGTGTATGGAATTGACATGCTCTCCTTGTAAAGAGGTTTCCGTCCACAGTCCAAAGATAATCATGTTAGGTGTGGTCATTCTAAACTGGCTGTAGTGTGCTGTGAAAATGAAAACACTGAAGAAAAAAATTGTTTCCTTAAAAAAGAAAATGTAGCATTAAGTATGAAATATTTCATAAAGTCCATATAAAGTTTCTTTGAATGGCAGAGATCTGGCAAAGAGCCATGGCTCAGCGTCTGAGTGTCTAAATGAGTCTCACAGGCCTGAATGCGCGCTTGAAGCCATTTATAATCTTAACTTGTTTGATCTGCTGCTCACAACAAACAGACACGAGCAGAGATTGTAGACTTATAAGTGTTTTTTTATAAATTTTACAGCTTTTCCTACTGATGAAATCCTCCCTTATGGCCATTCATTAAACAATAAACAAAACAGAAAAGTTTCTGTTTTTCACCTTCTACTATAGAAATTTCATTTTTTTCTTTTCTATTTTTCTTTCTTTGTCACATCTTCATCATGCAGAAAAACAGTTAAATATATTATTATTATTATTAGGGTTATATAGTATGTATAAATGTATGTAAATATCCTTTACACTGACACAAAGGGGAGTGTCATTGGTCGGGCTCACTAAGATCAAAGTGGGCTGCATGTGGCCCGCCGTGTAAAATGAGTTTGACAACCCTGCCTTAAACTGTGGCAGCGTCATCTTCAGTGGAGCTATTGTGTTATCAATCTTTTTGTTGAAAAACTGGGGGCTGCTGGGCTGCTGTTGTCCAAAGTTGTCAAACTTATTATTCACACGCTGTTGTGGTGCAGGTCTATTTTTAGTCATGAATGTGGGTTAAATGCTCCCGCTTACACGGTGACAACTGCGCAGTATAGCAATGTGCGATAAACAAAGCATTGAAGCAAAAAAAGTTGGTTTTTTATAATTGTTTTTCAAATTACTTGGTGAGTCGTTGCAGCCCTATTCTGAATTATTTGAATTTTTTGAGGGGTATATGGTGTCACTTCTCCATTCCAAGGGAGAAGTACTTTTCAGTCAGCATGTTCTCATACTGGCTGTCTGATGTTGTAGAAGGCAGTGTGTGTTAATATCAGCATTCTCTGGTGTCACTAGCCACAGTTCTCATAGATAGACAATCACAGTCCCTCCCCTTATTCATCTCGCAGACTCCAGCGGGGAGCCTGTGCTTTTTTACCCAACCGGCAGGTTCAGCCAGAGGGTAAGGGTTGAGGAGTCTCTCATTTTTCTCTCCCTGTTCGTAAGCCAGACTAGCTGTGCCCACTTGTCTGTCAATGGCCTTTATTTCTCTGAGCTTTCTGTGTATGTTAACATGCAGAGAAGCCGACTCAAAGTTTAATCATGCAGAAAATGGAAAAAGGCTCCTCCGCAACTGATGCCTATGTAGCTAACCGATGACCACACCTCCACACATACATGTAATGAGGGGTGTAATGCATCTATGTTTATACATCCCATCTGTCTGCAGGTGGTCACACTGCCTCTTAGAAGCAGCCATGAATTTCAAATAGGTAGCAGGGCTAAATTGTTGTGGCTGCCTCTCCTCAGTGTGTAATCGCCCAGCCATCACAAATGCACCAAAGTATTTTTCCTCTAGATGTATGTTGAAGTGTGCTGCACTGCCTGGTGAAGGCTAAGGCACATTGATTCTGTGCTTCAGTAGTCCTCACCTGATGCGAACACCTTGTTTCAGTTATTAAGTGTTTGATACAGAATATTACACTGTGGTTATTATATGGGGAACCATTCTTGTGTAGAATGAGTTGCTGTTTCCATATTTTAAGTCACAACAACAGACTGAACTATGTAAAAGTAAAACATATTTATTTATATGTGTAATATAAATAATCTATCTATCTATCTATTAGGGGTGGGCGGTATAAACGGTATACGGTAGAAACGATATGAATTGAATGAACCTGGTTAGTGGCTCTGGTCGCTCTTAGAGGGTGTTCTCCTCGTGGCTGCGTGCAGCGGGGGCTGGGGGATGGTCTGTACTGGCGGACGTAGGTTACTGGCCTGGTGGCCTGGCTGCCCCTGAGTGGATCCGGGGCAGGCGGGGGGCTTGGGGTTCGGGGTGCTTCGTCTCCGTGATGGGGCTCTGGCTGGGCCTTGGGGACTTCGGTCCTCGTCGGTGTGTCGCCGAGGTTGTGGGCGGGTGGGTGCACGGGGGCTCAGCCCTGGCGCAGGGGGCCTCTGGTGCATCGGCCTAACTGGGGGCTCTTCAACTGGCAGGGAGGTTGTTCCATCCTTGCAGAAGTCCACTCTGCAGGTGGGGGAGAGACACAGGAGAGGTGGAGAATAAACCTAACCTGGGTGTCTGTTGTCTTGTGTAGTCTGGAGATGATTGAATGTTGGGGTGGGTATAGTTTCCTCTGCGGTGGGGTGGGGTGGGCTTCCCCAGGTCCTGTGGGGCTTAGCGGTGCTGCTGCCATAGGCTCCGGTCTGGATGGGCCTGGGCTCCCTTGCCTTGGTGGGTACTAGAGGACGGGGGTGCCTACTGGGGTCAGCGGGGGAGCTGGCCCTAAGGAGGGGCATCTTGCCCCTCCCTTCTTTTCCTCCCCATCCCCGGCTGCCTCCCTCTTCCCGCTCCACCACACCCACCCACACAGGTAGGGCCTTGGGAGGCAGGTGTGTCACCAGGGTGCAGGGGAGGCATTCCCCCCCCTCTGTCCCCTTCTGGCCACCTGTGCCTCAATTTTATTTCACAACTTAGACATCCACATTATTCACACTCTCATAACACACACACACACATATATATAGGGCCTTGAGGGTGACCACGTTAACGGCGTCCAGAGGACGGTCTGTGTATTCAACCCTACCTCTGGCGCCGGTGCCCACCTCTCAATTTTAAATCCATGTAGACATTGAGGGTTCTCGGGAGGGGCCGTGCTAACACCTGCTGCTCTCTGGCAGCAGCACCATGCCCTCCCTTGTTTTAAATGCACTTTAGAACAACACGCAGCAACACTACACATGAGCGGGAGGAGGGAGGTATGGGGTCTTCACACACCCCCGTTCTCTACTAGCCATCGGGGCGGGGGGCTGGGAGGAGGTGTTGGCTGTCCGATTGGCCTCCCTGCTGCTGCGGAGCCTGGGGTGGTCTGCTTGCCTCCACCCCGGGGGAACGGGTCACATCTCTTGGGTCTGGGTGCCGTTTCCCCCTCTGGGGGCGAGGGTACCTGGACCCGGGGCATAGAGTATGTTTGGGGAGTATGATTGTGTGTACATGTCTATGTATGTCTATCCCTACGTTGGGTGAGTGCTGAGTGTTTGTATATGTGTGCATGAGGGTGGGAAAGCATGTTTGTGTCTGTGTGTGCCTGTTTGTCTGTGTCTATATGTCAGGTCGGGTCTTAGACTCCACCTCTCTGGGTACTCCCAGGCGCTCCAAGTGTGGAGGCCTATCTCCCCTCACCACACTCCCTGCTGGTAACTGATGCCCTCAGGGGTTGGTGCATTGGTGGTTCTTGGTGTCCGGGGCTGGGCGCTCAGGTATGCACCAGCTCACTCCCGGTGGCTACTTGGCGGGGCCTGGTGCCTGTCGCTCGGTCAGGCCTCTTCCGGGGCAAAGGGGGCCCTCGGGCCTCCGGCCTCGGGGCCTGCAACTCGGTTCACTCTGGCACAGCTGGCTGCCGGCAGAGCCGGCGGGCACGCCAGTGCAGCCCCCTCTGGCTTCTGCTCCGTGGCTACTGGGTGACCCCTCGTCTGGGGATCTCCTCAGCCCTTCCCAGGAGGGTGGCACGGATGCCCCTCCGGTGGTACTCCTTGGGCTCTCGCACTCTGGGGCCTCTGGATGTCTGGAGCCTGGATCTCCTCCATGCCTGCTTCATGCCCTGGGGGACGGGGCTATGGGCCTCCACACCCTCTAGCAGACCGTTACATGGGGAAACCTTTTGTATACAAGCGCGTTGATCCACACAGGTGTGCACACGGGTGTTCACTGTTCGTAGACATAAACTACACCTTTCTTAGCTGCTACTTCAAAGCACCTTGTGCGCTGTCTGTCCTGCGTGCTGCACAACAACTTTCAATATTTAGTATTTACTGCTGTTCACACTTAGCTAGATTAACATGATGGTGTTGTGTTTAGTATGTTGCTTTGTTTTTTTGTTTTTTTTGCTTGTTTTCTCTTCTTTTTCTCTCAACAGGTGATCCAGGAGATTTTTTTTTTCTCTTTGTCTTTGTAAGTGCCCTTTCTCACTGTCCCTTTTCCCTTCTGTTTTTCTTTTCCTTCCTCTCTTTCTTTCTCCCTTTCCTATCCCCCAGTCATGTCTGTCCCATCTGTAACAACTGAAAATAAAATAAATGATAACAACAAAGTTTGATCAAATGGACCAATACGGCAATGCCATGATGATCCATTTGGCAAAATAAATCCATTTGGTATCCTTGTTGGTCTTCAGACAACAATTCTGACGGCTAAAGAACCAAATGGGACAGACAAAAAAAAAAAAAAAAAACAACAACAAAAAAAAAACGGTAGAGATTTTGACTGTACCGCTCTACCACAATAGTGCATGTTGATGGTGTCATCAAGCTGAGCCTGTTTTGGTCGAAAGCATCGCAGCGGCTGTAAGCAATATCATCTGCAAATTATACCAATGACAGTAATAGCAAAGAGACGAAGCACGTTTTGGAATATGAGGAAAGCCAAAAACTGCGCTTCCTCCACTTCCGTACCATTGAGTCATTAATGCTGAATTCTCTGGCAGCTGCTCTATTCCCATGTTGTTGCAGTATATTAATGACTAACCTCGTATTGTGGATGGATTATCTCAGTTGTTCTCCTGACTGAAGTTTAGTCCTTTAATAGCATCCTGCCAAGCTATTACATTTGTCCCTAACCATCAGGAACCCTCATGTTAACTTTCATCGAGCGGAAAAAAGTTAGCGTTCATCCTCCAGCTTCACTGTGTTTGTTATGCTAACATAGCTGTGTCGCTAGCGATCACATAGCACATGATTATATACCAGCTAGTCAAACTTCAGTAACCCCACAAACGTCACTGCTGTTTAGTTTTCTGTCTTCATTTATGTTGGAAGTGATAGCAGAGCTGTACGTTTGAATTTTTTCAGAAATCTCTCAGTCAGAACATGCTATATCATGCTTAGGTGGAAACTAGCGAGCTAACTTCCTGCTAACTTCTAACTCTGTTAAATTTAATAAATATAGTTTTCAATGATGCCTGGATGTTAAACTTCATAGTTACACCTGGTAAAGCAGCAACGCTGATCATTTTATTACAGATGAAAGAATTTAGACAGTTTTTAACTCTCAGTGATGCTGCAGTGTTCGTTTGACTTTGGGACCTGAGGCAGACGGAGTTTTGGACCCAGATTACTCCGTGAGGCTCCTGACTACGGTAGCCGTAGTGCTCCAACAATCCATCAAGCGGCGCGGCTCCGTAGCTTAGCAAAGTCATACTAAAACATTTTTGACAGATTTTTGAGCGCTGTGTACCACGTAAAATCGGATCGAGGTCAGTAAGCACAACCAAATTCATACATAAGGCGCACTGGATTATAAGGCGCACTTTCGATTTATGAGAAAATTAAAGGATTTTAAGTGTGTCTTATAGTGCAGATATACGGTATACAGAAGAAAAGAATATATCCCGATATATATATAGTTACCGCACATGCTTCAAACTATACCGCAATATGGATTTTAGGCCATATCGCCCAGCCCTGCTTACTATCTATCTATCTATCTATCTGTCTATCTATCTATCTATCTATAAGTATATAAATAAATAAATATATGTGTATATATATGTGTATATATATATATATATATATGTATATATATATATATATATATATATACGTATATATATATATATACATATATATATATATACAGGGTGGGCCATTTATATGGATACACCATAATAAAATGGGAATGGTTGGTGATATTAAAGTCCTGTTTGTGGCACATTAGTATATGTGAGGGGGCAAACTCCTCAAGATTCGTGGTGACCATGGTGGCCATTTAGAAGTCGGCCATCTTGGATACAACTTTTGTTTTTTCAATAGGAAGAGGGCCATGTGACACATCAAACTTATTGGTAATGTCACAAGAAAAACAATGGTGTGCTTGGTTTCAATGTAACTTTATTCTTTCATGAGTTATTTACAAGTTTCTCTTTGTTCACAGCCATTGACATGTGAAAGAGGTTAACACGTGAGGAGCGGATTGAAATTGTGTTGATATCTGGTGTATGCAGTAACCGGGTCAATGCAGCAGATTTCAATGCAAGACACCCTACGAGACCACCCATCTTCCATGCTACAGTTAGCAAACTGCTTGCTAAGTTTCGTGAAACTGGTTCAGTGTTGGATTTGCCAAAATGTGGACGCAAGAAAACTGTCACTAATGTAGAAACATCAGTGGCTGTCCTAGTTTCATTCAGCAAGAGCCCACAGTGTAGCACTCGCCGCATGTCACTGGAGAGTGCCATTAGTCGAACATCCCTTCGGCGGATATTAGCTACTCACAAATGGCACCCTTACAAACTCCAGCTACTGCAGCATCTCAACGAGGATGACCCAGATCGGCGCACAGAATTTGCAGAATGGGCAAAACAAATATTGGAACAGGACCGTCAGTTCACGCAGAAGATTTTGTTCAGTGATGAGGCAAACTTTTAGATTAGATTAGATTAGATTAGGTTAGATAAAACTTTATTAATCCCTTGGGTGGGTTCCTCTGGGAAATTCGGTTTCCAATAGCACAGCACCGACAGAAGTTACAGAATGTGATCAGAATACTATATATACACATATATAAATACAGGGACATGTATAAATAAAATCTACAAAAGGGATAAATAGAATAAATAGGAATAAGAATACAAGGGAATTGCACATTTCAAGTATTGAAGTCTATTGCACCGTTGGCTATTAACAAAAAGTATTGCACAAAAAGTATTGCACAGTGAAGAGGCACTACAGCTTAGTTGTTCCCCCCTCCTTTGTCGTCCTGTTTCCCCTCCCTTTCCCCTCCAGAGAGGAGTTAAACAGTCTGATTGCGTGTGGGACAAAGGAGTTTTTAAGTCTGTTGGTTCTTGACTTTGGGAGAAGCAACCTGTCACTGAACTGACTCCTCTGGTTGTTTATGGCCGTGTGCAGAGGATGCCCAGCATTGTCCATAATGTCCAGCAATTTTTTTAGTGTCCTTTTCTCTGCCACTGTCACCAGAGTGTCCAGCTTCATGCCGACTACAGAGCCAGCCTTCCTGATCAGTTTTTCCAGCCTGGATGACTCCTTTATATGAATGGTGAAGTTAACAAACAAAACCACCGCTATTGGTCTGACACTAACCCACATTGGATGGATCCCTCCAAGACTGTTGGAACAACAAAAGTGATGGTTTGGTGTGGTATATGGGGTACAACGATAGTGGGTCCATTCTTCATCAATGGAAACCTCAAGGCCACTGGATATTTGAAATTGCTACATGATGATGTGTTTCCCTCTTTATGCACTGAAGCTGGCACATTCCCTGAGTTTTTCCAGCAAGATGGTGCACCACCACATTGTGGGTGCCAGGTCCGAGCATTCCTAGATGAACAGTTTCCTGGAAAGTGGATTGGTCGTCGTGGGCCAGTTGAATGGCCCCCAAGGTCTCCCGATCTGACCCCCTTAGACTTTTATCTTTGGGGTCATCTGAAGGCAATTGTCTATGGTGTGAAGATACGAGATGTGCAGCACCTGAAACTACGGATACTGGATGTCTGTGCTGGCATTTCTCCTGTGGTGTTGCTATCACTGTGTGAAGAGTGGGAGAAGAGGGTTGCATTGACAATCCAACACAATGAGCAGCACATTGAACACATTTTATAAGTGGTCAGAAACTTGTAAATAACTCATGAAAGAATAAAGTTACGTTGAAACCAAGCACACCATTGTTTGGCCCTCTTCCTATTGAAAAAACAAAAGTTGCATCAAAGATGGCCGACTTCTAAATGGCCACCCATCTTGAGGAGTTTGCCCCCTCACATATACTAATGTGCCACAAACAGGACTTTAATATCACCGACCATTCCCATTTTATTACGGTGTATCCATTGAAATGGCCCACCCTGTATATGTGGAGATATTTGAATTTGAATCTGAATTTCAGGAGTAAGACCACACATCATTCACACCCCTTCTGGCCCTCAGTCTATATATGCCCCCTTCACTAATATCTGCTGTTCTCATTTTCATGTGAACGATGTCAAACAACTCTAAGAGCGTTCTAAGAGCATTGAATCCTATTCACCCGTTCAGCTGGTCATCATGGATTTTCTGTCTCGCAGCCCATCAGACCAAGATCTCAGTCCTTCTTCATCAGAAATCTTTCAAGCAGTCCAGGGATCCCAACTCCCATCCCATACATTATAGTGAAGCCGTAGAGAGACCAATCGCTGCCGGCCCGCCTGGGGAACCTTCCAGCAGCCATTCTCACCCCTCGGCAATCTGGTCTGCTATATCCATTCCTCAGAATTCCTCTATCCGCTCCATTCAGAAATACAGGAACTCCATTCGCTCACCATCCATGAAAAATTACAACCTCCAAACTTCGATTACAGAAAGATCAATTACCAGCAAAAGTTCAAGGTGCACCTCTACTCCTGATTGCTCTGAGATGCATCTCCAGCCCTGCAGAGCTTCCCGAAAATCTGACCCATCACAGTGCCTAACTTCTAGGACATGCCGTCATTCCCACATCCAGTAAGGTCTCCCGAAGACAACTTCCTTCCTGTCAAGGATTTCAGACTGGACCGTAGCCCATCTTCAACGAGTTTTAAAAGAGAGAGGCATTGACTTTCACCAGTCTGACAACAAGGCAAAGCTATTCCATTCCTTTTATCTTCTCAACGCTCCCCCATCCATACAACAAACAAAGATAATTTTCTTCCGGGCATAAACGAAGCCAATGCCTCTAACAGCGAAGCTTCCCCTCACCTCGCAGTCTCGATCACCAGCCACCAACAGCCGCATCCAGCCACCACATCGTGTGTTCCCAGAGACAAAAGTCCAGCTCCCTCCTCAGCTGCTCCTCCTACCCCACATGGAACCGGGTTGCCAGCTCTGCAGTCTTCCATCGCTCCTTCGCAATTCGCCTCAGCAAAGATTCATGGCACCGGGTTGCCACTTCTTCAGCCAGCTATCATTGCTTCACTAAACTCTGCACCAAACTTTCCTGGCACCGGGTTGCCAGCTTCTCTGCCACCCATTCCTTCTTCGCTAAACTTAGCAGCAAACCGTGCTGGCACCGGGTTGCCAATTTCTCAGCCACCCATTCCTTCTTTGCTAAAGTTAGCATCAAATCATACAGGCATTGCGTTGCCAGTTTCTCAATCATCTGTTTGTCCTTCGCTAATCACTGCAGCAAACCTTCCCGGCACCAGGTTCCCTGCACTGCTTTCCACTCCGAAAGACAAGAGCTCGATACATACTTGACTATAATACTTGATCTCACCCTACGATTCGGCGGCACCGGCTTTTACCAGTACCACATCCAGTTCACTTCTCATGCAGCTGCTTGCCTACAACAGTTTGATCAGAAGACATTCTGGGGCAGTCTCAACCAGGAACTCTGGTCGCATCTTTGCTGCCCGCTTTTCTCTCTCCTGCAAGATATGCGGTGCTCCTGTATCATCCTGTATCATTCCAGCCCAAAATAATTCACAGCTCATAAGCCGCACATCCGCTCTTAACCACTTGGCCCCAAAATGTACACCAGAAATTTCCAAACCCACAGAATCCATTCCTAGCATGCCTTTGCCACAAGGCACAGATAGGAAGGGCAGACCCATCATGCATCCAGGAGGCCCCACCATTTGCAATAATTTCAACTATTCTGGTTGCCTCAGGTGTTAGTGCCGCTATCTCCACTCCTGTTCCTTTTAAGGCAGCAGCAATTCCCACCCAGCATGCCCCCGCAACCCCCCAAGCAATGACTAGCTTTACCCGTTTCGACACCCATTCAAAATCCAGGATCAAAAGAAGCCTTAAAAAATCACCCTAACCCAGACTTCGTCAACTTTTTAGTCAAAGGTTTTTCAAAAGGTTTCTACCCAGGCATTGTCACCCAGCCATCAGTTTCTTGTACCTGTAAAAACCTCCAGTCAGCTCTCAAAGACCCAGAAACCGTTGACAGCCAAAGAAGTTAGGGAGGGTTTCATGTTTGGACCCTTTTCTAAACTGCCTTTTCCCCTCTTTTGCATCAGCCCACTTGACATCACTACAGAAAATATTCAGGCAAAAAGTGCATCATCATAGAGTTATCTGTGCCTCACGGTAGTCATTTTGCTAGCACAAATAGCCTTGTTCCCAGCGATGATTATTCTCTTAAATACTCTACAGTGTACCATGCCATTTCCCTTGTTAAGATCGCTGGCAGAGGCGCATGGCTTTTAAAAGCCAACATCACAAATGCCTGCCAATTCACCCTGACTTCTGGTGCTTGTTCAGAGTCAAGTGGAGGGATGCCGATTATTTCGCCATCAGGCTAACCTTTGGTTGCAAAAGCAGCCCCAAGCTGTTTGACTCACTCTCTGAAGCTTTATGTTAGATCTTTTCCTACAATCATAAGCTGCCATTTTTAGTTCATCTTCTTGACAGTTGCCTGGTCATATCCCCTTTCATGTCACCGCCAGCTCATGAGTTATCCACCCTGAGGTCAGTCTTCTCCGAACTTGGCGTTCCAATTTCAGAAAAAAAGAGGGCCTATTGAAAAACTCAATCACATCATTCTTCTCCTTCAAAACTTTCTCCTCATTGACACATGTTCCAAACGACTCCCTTAGCCTCCCTTACCTAAACTTTGCACTATGGATAATTCCTCAAGGCTGCTCCTTTATCTCTCACTTGCTTTCACTTGCACTATCTAAACCATCACTCCTCAGCACTATCACACTAGACAGCTCTTCCAAAGCCAAACTGCAACTCTGGCGACTTCTCTTTGCTAACTGGAATGGCATTTCTTTCGTTTAGGACATTCAGCTTTACACAGATGCTGGCCCTTCAGCCAGCTTTGGGGTTTATTATGGCAGAAGATGGTTCACTTCAGCATGGCCTCCTGATATATCCAGGAATGGTTCCTGCCTACCCCAGCTGTTTTCAAAATCTACCCAGCGGGTATCTCGGCCTCACTGTGGGGCCACGAATGGTCAAAAAGATCCATCCTCATTCACTCAGACAACCTCACTGTAGTTGACATAATCAACAAAGGCCAAAGCAATTCCCCTTCCATCATGCCCCTCATGCGTCGGCTCATGCATGGCTGTCAGTCACCCACCAGCCTTGGGCTCTTATGCAGAGGCAGCTCTGACACCAGTTGCTCCATTTTCAGCCACAAAATTTAAGATCTAGACCCTAGCATCGCAGAGCTCATCAGCCTCTCCCAAGAACCTCTCCCTCTCCCAAGTCCAACTATTGGACTACTTGGAACATGTTCCGTTCGTTCCACAATCACTTCAATCTTCCCTTCCCATCATTCGAGATTGCAACCATGTCTAGGTTCGTATCTTTTGGATTCCGATTCCTGGGCATTAAAATTCCCATGATGAAGATGTGCCTCAGCGGCGTCAATTTCTTTGCCAAAATAAGGTTGTGAAGGTCTTGAGAGAGCTCATTGTTTTTACCCATCATGAGATGTTTCTTGTGTGACATGTTGGTAATGACACGTTTTTATAGGCCATCAGTTGGGACTGAACCAGCTGCTATTAATTTGCAGGATTGCTTCCTAATTACTGATAGATTTCTGCTGGTGTCATGACTGTCCATGCGTTTTTGCACCTCACCTTCTTCATGTGTTCAATGTTTTTCCCCTTTTTATCTCTTATTATTACACCAAACTTATGGACATCTATGGTTAGATTTCTGTGCATGTGTGGATTGGATTGTTTGTTACTGAAATCTGGTAATAATGTCTATAGCACCTGTGATGGGCTGGTGACTTGTTACACAACACACACACACACACACACACAGACGTGCACACGTACACACACACACACACACACACACACGCACACACACACACACACCTATCTATCTATACACACAACTGGTAAAATAATTATCGAATGTTAAGTATGTTTCTGTCATTCAAGTATTTTGCAGTTGGAGTTGTTTTAGCCAGTTGTTGTTGGCAGTGTGAGGTCAGACTTGGATTGTGCTGAACAGACAACATTATTAAAATTGAATTTTTCTGATAATCTCTTATCATATAAGAACAATTATCTAGCGATTTGGACAAAACAGACCACCTGAAAATCAGGAAAGAAAAAAAAACCCAGGCTGGTCTTTAACTCATACTATAAATCTATGTGAGCATGCAAAAGTGCCTGTTTTCTTGATCCTCCTTTATCAAGTGGCTTTGTGTGTCAGACCACTGGCTTGTCTCCACCACATTGTCTCAACGAACATCTGCTTTATGTGCAAATGTTTTAGCCTGCTCTCTGCCAGCTTCACAGCGAAACCATCTGGAGCATTAGAAGCAATGAAATGAAAATCAGTGATTGTCTCTCTGTCCTCACTAAGTTGGAAGTGCATTGTACATTGGCACTATAGAAATACAATTAAATTGAACGAAGTAATAGTAAAATGCCCAAATATAAATACTCAAGCGTGCAGCTAAATAAAAACACCCCAAATCCTTTATTCTCACAAAACACAGCACCATTATGTTGGCTTTATGTACATTTACTCAAAGACTCAGATGTTTGAAGTGGTTTACGCTGTTAGCTATTTATAACAAATGACAAACTCCCCAAACTTCCAAAAGTAGATTTTTAAATTGTATAATTTGGAATAACCTTGTAACTTGTGAGTAAATGGTGAGTGTGATGGAAGATCAGATTAAATCACCAGGGAATTCCATACAGGGACAAGGGTCCAGTAATTATAAGAGCTTGTCCCTCAAGATTGGTAATTGCGTTTACCCTGATGAACTACGGAAGAATGTAATCTAATCTGCTGGATAGAATGCTTCCCATTTTCTATGCAGAAAGGTTGTGTATGTATGTGGACAGCTGCTTGGTCTCTGCAATTATCATGGTTTTGGTGCATTTTTATTGATTTTGCTAAATTCTGTCTTGTAACATTGTTAGTAGTATTTTATCTGCATGCTACATGCACATCTCCCATAAACACTGCTGTTTAATGTTTAATGCTTAACATTTATTTTATAGCCATCTCTTTTCTGTGTGTGCTCAGCTAATTTACTGGACCCTTCCCTCCTAATTATCTGAAAATTAAATAATATTTTGGAGTAAATTAGATGGATGTTTCCAAGAAAGGCCTATGCTGTTTGTTAATTGTAATAAGGGGAATTTGTTAACACGTGTTTGTTTGGTGTATTCAAGTTTGACCAAAATAAAATGGGAAATTTAACTTGCCTTGAACCAAAAGAACTTCCTGTTTTTTACACTATTCTGGTTGTAAATCTGTGTAACCCATTGCTTAAACCAGTTTTAGTCCTGGTTTTCAGTACACAGTGAACATCATCTACCAGTTAGTAAGTTTCTGTTCACATACGCACTTTGGTTGGAAAGATATTCACGAATATGAGCTTCAATAACTTATAAGAAAATAAGTACAAATACAAGCGGTGCCTATTTCTTATCGTAGTAGACAATGAGTTTTATCAAGTTTTATTCTAAAACAATATTGACTTTTTACTCAGTTGTATCACCAAAGTCATTTCAAACATCTTCGTTTGGTTATACGTCCACAAGCAATTTGATTAATGGTTATATTTTCCAGATCAATGACTTGGCTGACATGGTAATTTAAATGAAAATTAACCATCCCTGGAAATGCATTAACCAACACACTAAAGTAAACTAGTCATGAGGAACACTCAAAAGCAGAATGTGATGTATAAAAGTTTATATGTGGTATTTGTGGCTAATGTTTCCTCTCTGTAGGCAAAGATACTAATTGTAGTGAGACAGTTTAGTTTCCTGTAGGTTAAAATTTAAAGTTCTTTTCTAGTTCCAAATCGTTCAATTATTTTAGTTACTTTAGTAAAACAACCTTCTTCATCTCCTTCTTTTTGTTTGCAATCCCTGCAGCCATTGAAACACAGAGCACCAGTTCTGAGGAACTTGTCCCCAGCCCACCGTCCCCACCACCCCCTCCTAGGGTGTACAAGCCCTGCTTCGTCTGCCAGGACAAATCCTCTGGATACCACTATGGTGTCAGTGCCTGTGAGGGCTGCAAGGTAGGACTCTTGTACTTTGTCACACAAAGTAATGAGCTTTGTTGTTTCTCTGCAATGCTGAGACCAGGGATTTTCGCTGAAGAGGACTACACACAACTGCCTTTGTTTTTGCCTTTTGAGAACCTTGTGATGGAACTCAGAGCTTTTGGTTTTTTGGTTTCTTCTTTCAGTTTTTTTGGTTTCTTAAATATTTGTTAATTTTTAAACTTTTTTTTCCATCGTGGGTGCCATGTTGCCTCGTAAGTAACAGCAAGAATGAGAGACAAAGATACAGTGCTATGAAAAAGTATTTGCCCCCTTCCTATTTTCTTATTAAAATATTTATTTTCTATTTTCTTTTTGCACATTTGTCACATGTTTCAGGTCATCAAACAAAGTTTCATTTCAGACAAAGATAACCTGAGTAAATACAGAATGAAGTGATTTATTTTGTTAAGTGAAAAAAAACTATCCAGGACTACCTGGCCCTATGTGAAAAAGCAATGCCCCCTTAAGTGGTTGTGCAACTCTTGGCAGCATGAACTGCAATCAAGCATTTGCAGTAACTGGACATTGTTTTAATTCTGTCACATTTGAGGTTTTCAAGAATGAGCAGCTTCTTTAAGGTCATGTCTAGGCAACTCCAAAACCTCTGAGAGGTGGATTCGCTGGTGTGATGTGTTCAGATCAGGCTCCTGCTGTATAACCCAAGGACACTTAACTCTTTGAGGAGTTTCTGGTAGAGAGCAGAATTCATGGTTCCATCACTTATGGCAAGTTGTTTAGGTCCTGTCCCAAATCATCATGCTACCACCACCATGTTTGACTCTTAGTGTAATATTCTTTTATGATATGCTGTGGTAGTTTTATGCCTGATAGAATGGGATTCAAACTTCCAAAAAGTTACTGTTGTCTTTTCAGTCCACAGACAATTTTCCCAAACGTCTTAGGGATTATCAAGACTTTTTTTCTTGATGCAAATGTGGGGAAAATGTGAGACAGCAATGGTTTTCACCTTGGAATTCTGTCAGTGTAATTTTTGCCCAGTCTCTTTCTTTTTGTTGAATCGTGAACGATGACTGTAGCTGTGTCCCAAAATGTAGGCCGCATCCTTCGGAGGACCCGTCCTTCAAAGACTACGTGGGCCGGGTCCTTCGAAGACCAAGAAGGCTGGAAATGCGAGGCTGTGAAATTGGACGGTCTAGCCTTCAGATTTGCGTCACCGCTGTCTCGGTGGAGTTTAATAAACTCAGCCGTCTGCTCCTTGCTATCTAAAATATAACAGGACACTGGTGTAAATTCTCAACCGTCTCACACTTCTGTTTAATCAGTTTTCTGTTTGACGTTTATTCAGCTGTGTGAAAATCCCGGAGGAACCCACCCAAGGGAAACGTTTTATTTAATCTAATCTAATAACTTTGATCTCAGCCAAACCGATTTACGCCAGAACAAATAAAACACCGAAAAAAGCCAAACAATTGCATTTTTAAGTTATCTGAGTGACTTATATATCATGTTTAACCTGAGTAGCAAAAGACAGCGGGGGTCTGAAAATGATGAAGCCAGGAGTCCGCTGCTCTTGCCGGCTCGAGTGACCATTGAACCCCCCGGCTAGCTATCGATCTGGTGGGTAACAGACGTCTCCGAAAACGTCGCAGCACTTTTGCAAATATGCGATGTCTTGATAAACCAAGCAGATATTTGAAATTTACACAGCTACTTTCTTGCCTGAAAATATGTTAGAAGTTTATTTTGTGACCCAGAAAGAGTAATAAGAGTAATATTAAAACTCCGGCCTCCGAAGGATGCAGCCTATGTTTTGGGACACAGCTTGTAACTGCTTAACTGAGACTGAGGCCCTTGGATGTTATTTTGGTTCTTTTGTGAGCTCCTGGAGGAGTTCTTGATTTGCTCTTTGAGCTCTTTGTTTTTAGGACAGCCACTTCTGGGAAGATTCAACGCTGTTCCAAATTTTCTCCATTGTCATAACTATCGCGATGGTTTGCTCGAATCCCCGAACCTTCTAAATGGCTTTCGAGATGTCAGTGACTTTGTTTCTCATCTGTTCTTTAGTTTCTTTAGATCATAGCGTGATGTGTTTTGCTTTTTGTGCTTTTTGAGAGAACCACCTGACTTTGTCAGAATGTATTTCTTGATTCAACAGGTCTGGCAGAATCCGGCCTGGGTGTTTCGAAATTATGTGGTTAATCAAAGTTAATTTGTGATTTAACAGATGTGTGCAAAAAACACAAAACAAGTCTTAATTAAGTGGTAATTTTACCCAATTTTATTTTGTAATTTCTGTACTGTTTAGATATTTGGTTTTGTTTATGTTGGTTTTCAGAGCCTTGAACGCCATGAAGTAATTTTTTTATATATATCTGCAGGAATAAAAAAAATGTTAAGTGAGAAAATATGATTGTTTTTCTAATTTGAGTCTACCACTCCTTATCACACGAGTGTATTCGTGCCCTGTTGAGGTGTTCTACTTTTAGAAACTCCTCCCAACATCGGCCCTGGCAGCAGTTGTCTGTCTTCTGACACTTCCATATCTGTTGCTAGGCAACTGCTCACACCTGCATGCAGATAGACACATATACAAACAATATTCAGTAGGCCTGTGTGGATTTTGGTGCGCTTCTTTAACATTTATGATGTACAGTAGTGTTAGTAGGAGCAGTAACAGAGTAATATGATATAATATTTTCTAAGGAAACCACATGTATTAGTTGAAGGTGCGCTGTACTATTTCTTGTCAAGTACTGCAGTTTTTCTTTTCATGCAGTCAAACTACGTGATGACCTCTCCCCCTCCTGTCTTTGAAACTGAAGCAGCGGTATGAGAAGGATTTTTGGAGTTAGAGAGGTGGTGATCCAACACGTCCTTGTCCCAATGCGTAACATACAGATGACTGTGACGAATCATCCGTATGTTACGCGCTGGGAATGATAATGCCCTGGGTCAAACTAAGTGCTGTGTAGGCTCCTTTTACATCTATGTCTGATCATAAAGATCTGTCATGACCTCTGACCTTCTTGCTGTGACCTTGATTTAAGGAAAACTCACATTAAGTGCAGCATCACACAAGAAGTATGGAAAATAAAAAGAAACAATATTACAGTATTATCACAGTATTGTAACTCTGATGTTAAAGTAGTTCAAATCATAGCCGCATGTTTTGGGTTTTTTTTGTGTTCTATTTGTTACAATTAATCTTTCTGTCTCAGTGACAAAAGCTTTTTCTCCCTACAGTGCATGGGGCAAGCCCCCTCTTATAGACTGGTGCATCAAGCATGCAGTAGAGCTGTAGGCTTCAGGCCAACAAAGAAGATGTTTTACTGCTCAGTGACTGTGCCAGTTAGAGCCAGAGATACAGTCAAAAGCAGACAGTGGGAGAGTTTCTGTGTGTAGGCCCGGTGGAAAAATGTTGGAATAAACATTTCAAAGTCTTCTATGAAATCTGGGAAACAGACACCATCTCTACTTTTAAGATTAGGCTTCAAACTTTCTTTTTTGCTAAAGCATATAGTTAGTGCTGGATCAGGTGACCCTGAATCCTTAGCTACGCTGCAATAGACTTAGGCTGCTGGGCACTTCCCATAATACACTGAGTATTTCTTCTTCGCACACCTTTTTCATTCACCATGTGTTATGTATACACCATTCCGAATCTATTTACTCAATATTATTAATCTCTGGCCCTCTTTCACAGTGTGTCTTTGGTCTTATCTTCCTACCCTCACTCCAAATTGGTTGGGTCAGATGGCCACCCATCCCTGATGCTGGTTCTCCTGGAAATTTCTTTCTGTTAAAAGGGAGTTTTTCCTTCCCATTATCACCAAGTGCTTCCACAAAGGGAGTCTTTTGACTGTTGGGCTTTCCCTCTATTACTGTAGGGTCTTTACTTTACAATATAAAACCCGTTGAGGCAACTTTTCTTGCGATTTGGTGCTATATAAATAAAGTTGAATGTGTTGAAATTGTCACAACAGGCCTGTGCATGCTCTCCTTCACCTTTCCAATCTTTCTCCTTCCAAAGATTACAAAGTATATTTTAGGTGAGGTGATGTTTGTTAGAATTATTATTATTATTATTGTTATTACATTCTGTTTTTGCTCTGCTCCTGCTAAACTTCTTACAATTAAAGTCAAAATTGTGGAAATTTCCTTTTTTAACCCTTTGTGAAACACTAAAGGTAATAACAGAGTATTAATCCATTTTAGTGTGAATAGCTGGTCCAGGTTACTCTAGCCCCTTAAAAGCAACAGAGCCCTGGGGCCTATTGTCCGGGCCCCTAACTTTAACCCAGTTATTACCAGGTGCCCCGATCTAGGAGGGAGTTACTGAAACAGGTGTGGGTGATAGATACTGGGCTTGCAAGGCTACTCAGGTTCCCGGCTTTTATTCTATGAGTATTCCTGGCTGGGTAATACTCATAGGGTCAGATTAGGGTTAGTTCAAAAACAGAGCTGATCCAGACTTCCTGCATTGGGGTGCTTGTCCCACCAGATCAGACACTACATTTATTAATGTTCTCTGTGATCTTCCTCTTTCCATCTTACCTGGCAGCTCCATATTCAACATCATTTTCTAACACATCCACTGTCCCTTCTCCACACATGTCCAAACCATCTCAGCCATGCAGGAAAAAAATTCCAATTTTAAAACCTGAAGCACCTTTGGTCCTCAGGTAAGACAGTATCTTCATTTCACACCTGTTCACTGTTGATGTCACGTATATGCACCTGTTTCAGTGTTACTCAGACTAATGTTGAGAGAAACACATGTAAAAGCATGGCCAAGGGGTGAACTACAAAAGACGTTTGTCACCTCTGTATAATGTCATATTTTTGAAGAATAGAGAGAAAATGTAATTTAATGTGGTATGGTTGTTGGTGCTGGATAGGCTGCACACCCATCCCTAAGGTTTATAGAGATTGGTCAGAAAAAACAAAAATATGCAGTGAGTAGCAGTTTTCTGGGTGGAAATGACTTGTGGATGCCAGAAGTCAGAGGGGAATGCACTGGTTATTAAAACAAATGGTTGCAAATGTCCTTGGTGATATTGGTAGCATGATATGGTACAAGCAGTCCATTAAGGTCACACATGTAGTCCAGTTCAATCAGGAAGTCAATAGCTACAGTTGCAAGGTTTGCTGTGTCTCTAAGCACAGTGTGGTAGAAACACTAGGAGGCAACTACACAAGGAGAACAGGAAGAACAGGGCAGGAACAATCTTCATGTTACATGTTAGAACTTTTGATGTCTAGATTTTTAATCATACTGATTATTTCGTTTATGTTTATGTAACTACAAGTTATAGCTTGAGAATATTTCCAATAACAGGTGTCAGTTAATTCATTGTTAAAACTTTTACACTACATTTTAACACCAGACCAATGAACATCAGTGGGAAAACAACATTAATAGATGGTGGTTGTCCTTTTTGCAGTGTTTGATTCTGTTATAACTGAGTCAGTGTGTTGCTCTGTCTTGGCAGAGCTACTGTGTTAGCAGAGCTGATTTGAATTGTTAAAATCGGGTGCAGGCATATGGGCTTCCAGAAGCACATGCATATGCAAAAGATGACAATGTCTTCTGTATTGACCCAAAGTCACATTCAGTCACTCCTTACACTCCCTGCTGAGAAGGGACATGTCCTTCTGAAACTGAAGGTGAAATATCTACAACTTTCCAAGAGTGTTAAACTGCTTGCTGTGACTTTCCTTTACATGCAAACCCTTATGTTTAGAAATTTGAGTTGTTTTATTTATAATCAAGTACCACATCCTTTTCATGGAACAAGAATATTTAAGGGATGGTCACAAAAAGGAAACAGGTGCAACACATGTTGTAATTACCGTGTCACATAGGAATACAACAGTTTCTGTTGAAGGAGTTAAAGAACTTTACTTATATTTATATAAGAAAGAGAATATTTAGAAGGGCCTTACCTGTGGTTCTTAGAGTTTTCAAAAGTAGAATGGGAGGCAGAGCTTTAAGCTATCAGCCCCCTCTGCTATAGAGCCATCTCCTAGTTTGGATTTGGGAGACAGACACCCTCTCTACTTTTAAGGCATTAGACCTTCAAGTGACCCTGAACCGTCCCTTAGTGGTGGATGCTTTTATTCTGTCTCTATTTAATGTGTTTAACTTTTTATATTTCCATACAGTGTTGAGCCAGCAAAATGTTGTTCTTTGTACACTCAGTGTAGTAAGGCAGTTCTTCCATCCTTTTCCTACTCAATTTTCCCTAACCTTCCTTGGAATGCTTTTGAAGTTCTGCCTGAGGTGGGAGTTGAAGACCTCACGAACTGGGGCCTCTGTCAGGCGCTCTCAGCACACCTTCACAATACATTTACTGAAGGTTTGCCAGGTCTGTCCGGCATCCTCCGCTGCCACCTGATCCAACTTATCACCAGGTGGTGATCAGGTGATAGCTCGGCTCGTCTCTTCACCTGAGTGTCCAGAACATACGGCTGCAGATCAGATGAAACAATTACACAATTGTGAGCTGGGTGTCCTGGAGGCACATGCATTTATGGAGATTCTCATGATCGAACATAGTCTCTTTATTGTAGACAAAACTATTATTTGCACACAAGTCCAATAACAGAACACCACTCTGGTTCAGATAAGGCAGGCCCTTCCTCCCAGTCACGCCCCTCTCCAGGTCTCGCTGTCATTGCCTAAATTTATTCTTGAATTTCATATAGTGGTTAAATGAGATGAAAATATTAGTTCAAATGTCAAATATGTATTTTTCATGAAATGTTATCTTGACTTTCATTGTATTAATTGTAAGAATCAAAGCCTACATAGATAAATCCTAAGACACAAATATGACCAGCTACCACAACAGTTAAAGCAGACCGTATGTTTTCTCAGTTCGCCATAAAGAAAATGGGTTGAACTTGTGAATGCATCATCAGTGCTGACAGGTGTTTGGGGATGAAGACAAAACTTTGAGTCATTACACTCCTCACCCCCTCCCTTCTATTTGTTGGGTTCTGGAGCGTTGACACAATAGGATTAGTTTGATGGAACTGGTTTGACAAGCGAGAGACCATAACCTCGTCTCTTTCTGAACTCTCTCTGCTCTGTTTTTCACCTTCAAATCAACAGAAGCTGAAGAACCTCACCCACAGTTATTTTAGATTTTTAGGTTGAAAGTTAGGACTCAGCTTACTATCCATTTAAATGGATGTATGCTGACTGACATGCCAGCGTGGCAAAGACCAGGAAACCCTCCAGGCTGACACCTAAAATCATATTCTTTCGTAAGTATAACAGATGTTCACATTCATCCATCCATCCATACTCTTCCACTTATCCTTATCAGTGCGTCAGGTATGAGCTGGGATGAACAAAACCAAGCTGTCTTTTAATTTCTTTAAGTGGTCTTCAAGAATATTTCTTCAGTCTTTATGGAGGACACTCCAGAGGTCGTCTTTGGATGCTGAAAGACAGACACAGAGTTTCAACAGGTTTTACAGATAGCTGTACTTATAGATGGTGCACCTCTCTCCTCACCTCCCTAAAAGCTATTAATGAAGAACCAAACATTTCTAATTTTATCACTCCATCAAAGCTTTTACCACTGATTTTCAATACAGTTCAAATCTATTTTGGCATACCTCAGCCTTTTTCTCCTATTTTCCTTCAAATGGCTTCTTGACAGCCACCTTTCCACTGAAAACACTGCTGCTGATGACATGGCAAACAATGGAAGATGCATTTTCCAGGTCTTGTGATGGGTCGATGCTGCATTTTTTCCCATTTCTTGAAGACATGACTTTCAAATACTACTTATCTGCGTTAGAGTTTTTTCTAGGCATTCTGTTGTCTTCCACTTTTCCAGTTTCCTCATTTTTTTTTAAGACACACTTCATGCCATGCTAATATATGGCAAGTTTTTGGCTAATATCTCTTTGGGACATATCTTGTTAGTGCAAAAATACAATTGTATTCCCTTCAAACTGTCTTATCTTGGGGATTTTCATACATTCAACTAAAGAATGGGAACAAAAAATATGTTTTTGGAACAACAAATTGTTTTTTCCTGCCATTAAGTCAGGTGTGTTCTTTTATTCTTGAATAATTCATATGTCAGTGTTCAGTGGTTCAACTAATGGTCAGGTAAACACTGGAAAGAAAATAAATGAAAAAGTAGTTAAAGTTCAAAGAAAAACTTGTAGAATTATTGCTCGAGACCACTGTTGCACAGTACTATGAAATACATTTATTTGTGTTGTAAATGTATATCTGATGTACTGTGTGTGGCACAAAACCCTACTCTTTTCAGAGGGTGTTTTGCATATTGGGGTGGCTGTAGCTCAGGAAGTACAGTAGTTTATCTAAGACTGGTGCTTTGAACCCTGGCTGCATCGTGCCTCCAATTCGTTCACTGGAGTTTAAATGTTAGATAGGCAACACCTAGGTGCAAAAAAGTGTTTGTGTCAGTGGGTGAATGAAGCATGTTGTGTAAGTGCTTTGAGGAGAAAAGTGCTTTAGAATAAATGGTAAATGGCCTGTATTTGTGTAGCGCTTTACTTAGTCCCTAAGACCCCCAAAGCGCTTTACACATTCAGTCATCCACCCGTTCACACACACTGGTGATGGCAAGCTACATTGTAGCCACAGCCACCCTGGGGCGCACTGACAGAGGCGAGGCTGCCAGACACTGGCGCCACCGGGCCCTCTGGCCACCACCAGTAGGCAACGGGTAAAGTGTCTTGCCCAAGGACACAACGACCGAGACTGTCGGAGCCGGGGCTCGAACTGCCAACTCTTGAGCCACGATCGCCCCCAATAACCAATCCATATTTGTGGTTTTAGATATCCTGCTGACTAACACATAAACAGGAGTGATGGATGGATGGATGGATGGATGGATACATGTATATAAATGTGGTAGCAATACTGCATTTGTGTATTTCTGTACCGATTTCAAATCTACACTCTTAAATCTGCTTATTAGTTAACTGTACACTGCTAATCAGTTGTATTTGCTTTGGGGTTAATGAAAACAACAGGTGCACTAGGGGAACAACAATGAGACAACCAGGAATGGCCTTACAACTGGAGACCACTGACACACTTTCCTTTTCTGTCTGTTTTTTTCACTAGCTTTGCATTTGGTCAAGGCCAGGGTCACTACTGGTAGCCTGAGGTGATAGAATAACCACCAGTAAGCCACTTGTGTACATGTCTCTGGCCAAGCAATCAGAAATATACTTCATGAGCGTGGCTGAGGGCTTGACATCCTCTAGTGGGTCCTGTGCTTATTATCTGGCACCGTAGCGCCCGATTGGCATTTGCCATAAAGCACCAGGTCCAACACGGGGTGAGTACACATGGCAGACGTGAAAGGGTTATGTTACCTGTAACATCGTTCGCAGTGATTGGTTTGGTGGCAGGTTAGTGATGGTCTGGGGAGGCATATCCATGGGTGGAAACAAAGACCTCTACAGGCTAGGCAACAGGACCCTGACTGCCTACTGCTTCACTGAGTGAATGGGTCAAATGCAGAGAGAGTAATTTCCCCACTGACTGTAGCTTTTAACCCTTACTAGCTTGAGCACAACTCTATAATGAGCACCAAACTGCAATATGTATAAAGATGATCATGGTTACACCTACAATGAAAGATTATATGATTATACTATCACCTGTAAATAGAAGATTAACATGAGGTTATAACAATCACTGTCATCCAAACTTTAATGTAATGTCAATAGCTTCAATAAATGCTTTAATACAATGCTTATTATATGATTCTAATGCAATGATAAAATAACAGTAAAATATCCCTTCTCAGGATCAATAAAGGAGCTCAGTCGTATCCTGGGCCAGATGTGTGTGTGTGTGGGAGCGGGATCCCCACGACCACATCTGTCGTCTCATCAGGATCACGTCCTGATATTGCAAAATGGACTAGCCTGCTGCATCACTTTTTCACTTTGATTAGCGAGGTGTCTTTGAATTCATCAGAAACTTGCGATCTGATGTGTTCTGAAGTGCTCCTTTCTTATTATGACTGCTCTGCACTGCAGCCTCTTCTTCCAATTTCCTCTTTATATCATTATTTACTCCCTGCAGTCAGCTTCTGTCGCAGAATGAAGATGAAGAGGTCAGTTGTGTCAATAGTTTACTGCAGAGCCAAAAGAGGACATGAATCTGCTCGGGCCTTTCTCTGCCTGCCACCATAATCTCTCTCTTACAGTCTCTCTCACTCTGTGCTAACACACACTCCATAATGTGATTTGTCAGCGTAGTATAACATACAATAAGCCCAGGCAGTAATAGAGAGGAAGAAATAAAATGGAGAAGGTCAAAATGTCAGAGCTGTGACAGGAAATAGATCCAGTGGTGTGAAAAAGTGTTTGTCCCTTTTTTCGTCACACTTAAATATTTTAGATCATCAAACAAATTTAAATATTAGACAAACACAAGTAAACACAAAATGCAGTTTATAAAAGATAAAAAGTTTATTGTTAAGGGGGAAAAAACCCAAACCTGACCTCTAACATTTAAGTGTGATAAACATGCAAAAAAATAGGAAATCAGGAAGAGGGCGGACACATTTTTACAAGACCGCATGATTTATCTCTCCTCTCTTTAGTGCAGCTCACTTCTTTTTCTACTCGATCTCTGCCATTGTGCGAATACACACACAGGCTGAGACATTTATTCTGGTAACAACATAATGATATCAGGTCAGCTTCAAGCTAACAAGTTCTATAAAACAAAGAAAGAAAAAGCAATCCTATTTATATGTCACCAGTCTACAACAGCAAATACACTGTGAAGGAAATGAACTGCTGCTGGTTAACATATTTATAACTGGATATATCAGTAAGATAATAAAGTATGCATGGACATGATCTAAAGTGAAGTTTTTTTTAGGTATTCCAACTTCCTCCCATAGTACAAAGACATGCATGTTGGGTTAATTGGTCATTATGGCCATTGGTGGGTATGTGAGCTGGATAAAGTGGTTATAGATAGTATAGAGAATATTTTTGTGTATTTATGTGTGAATATGGGTCCTTCTCTCAGTGACCAGTAAGAATGAAAAATATATAAAATGCAGGTCCGTTTCTAATTCCTTTTTAGTGGGCAGCACAATAATGATGCATCCATCCATTCTCTTATAATAAATACGTGTATCACTTCTATAGGATTCTGAATGTTAATACAGAAGCTAACTGATTTCAAGATGTAATTGCATCCTATAATAACAATCAAATATTACTTCAAATGTATTTTATGGAAAATATTTAAGTTTTTATTTTTTTTCTGTTGAAAAACAGGGCGCTCATGTACCCAAACTGGGATTTAAAGTGTTAAAACAATGAAAATATAATTAAAACTTGATATGGATATTTTAAGCAGAAGTAGTTTTAAAAGACTGACTCATTTAAAGTGGAAAAAAATATTAATATATAACATTTTTAGAGCACTTTTTGGTGCGGGACCATTTTTGGTCCCGAGGACCACGAAAGGATGGATTTTTTAAAATGTGCTCTTGCAGAAAAAATAATAATGGATCAAAATGAATGTTGGTGCCAATGTTTAGACTATCTAAAGGCCTAATTATAATAACAATCAAATAGTACTTCAAATGTATTTTATGGAAAATATTTAAGTTTTTAATTTTTTTTCTGTTAAAAAACAGGGCGCTCATGTACTTAAACTGGGATTTAAAGTGTTAAAACAATGAAAATATAATTAAAACTTGATATGGACATTTTAAGAAGAAGTAGTTTTAAAAGACTGACTAATTTAAAGTAGAAAAAAATATTGATATATAACATTTTTAGAGCACTTTTGGGTGCGGGACCATTTTTGGTCCCGAGGACCACGAAGGGATGGGAATTTGAGGTTCTACCAAGGGTTAATACATATGATTACAATAATACATATGAATACATTAGATTTACATAGGAGTGTAGAGGATCCTCTTTCACAGCCTCTTTGATATTACTTGGATATTAAGTGGTTATTACTTTGGTAATTGCATAGTAATAACTTTACCACATTATTACACTCCTGTTTTCTCCTTGTTACTGTACTATTACCCCTTTATTACTGAGCAGTAATAGAAAGTGCTACCCTAATGTCTATATTTGCTGAAGTTACATATGTCCTGGTGTCAAATAATTGACTTTGGTCATTATTTTGAGTTCATATAAATACTAATGTGGCAGAATGTTAAAGCTACGCTAGTCAATAATTTTCATACTAAAATACTAAAATGTCTCAAATAAGTCTATTGAGCTCAGACAAGAATTAGATCTTTGGTTGCTTTGGTTAGTGTACTCTTTGTGGGTAGATTCTCATTAGGAGAGAGATTTTTTTTTTAATATAAATTAATAATTAAAAGAACAAAATAAAATAAAAACTATCCTGTCCTTTACCTAACTAGAAGGCAGACAAAGCTAAGAAATAAAATAAAAAACATATTTTTTTGAAATACATAGATTAGTTAGGTAGATGAATCTTCAAAGTCTATAAGATGTTTTATCAAAGTGGTAGGTGTGTAAAGGCATAATCTAAATTATTATCAGTTAGAATTACCTAGTAAGAAAAATTTAAATCTGTCACCACAACAAAAGTACCAAAAAGATTTGGCCTGTTATTGTAAAGAAGTACGTTGGACAGGTCGGCAATAGCTTTGAACACAAATAGTCTAATCTCGTTTGAGTCTATGCAGAGTGTGTTTATGTGTAACTGAGCACAGCTGAGAGTGAGGTAGCCTAAAGATGGTTTCTGATCACTATTATGGCCCTTGGCAGGTCTAGGCCGAAAGACAAGCCCAGAATGGCGAGAACAGTAGGGCCACAGTGGGAAGTCTGTGGGACCAGGTGATCTGAAACCTCTTTATTCTCTCTGTTGTCTTTTAATGGCTCACGCTTAGTCTCTGGTTCTCTGTTGCAGCTATTCAAAGCAGGCTGGGTGAGTCACACGGGTCCTCTGCCGGGGACTCCAATTAACTTTCTCTCCTTTTTCCTTCCTGCTCCTGTTCCCGTTGTATTTCTTGCTCTTTCTTTGATTTTTCCCTTATTCGGTTTCCTGTCTCTACTGTATCTCTTGGTCTAATTACAGTTTTTGGATGCTCCAGTGGATAAATACGCTCTGATTGGGTTGGCAGGTGTGGTGTGGAGATAAATAGAAGAGCAGAGGCTGTGCCCTTTTTTTCTGTGTTAGTTGGTGACTGGTGATCTGTCTGTGCCTTATCTGTTTAAGTTTCGTGTTTTCCACACTAACAATGCAGGTCTTTGTGCTTGTGTACCTTTTCTGTCCTCTTGTTCTGTATTTTCACTTGATATGGCTGATGATCCATCAACATTTCAGCCCCTTTTTGTGTTTACAAAAAAACCTTTTAGCTTCTACAAACCCCAAAGTGCACAAAGACAATGACTTTGATGCACTGTACTTGTAATGTCAGGTTCATTTTAAAGTGGCGATAGGTGTTGATGTGATCGTGAATCGTTGTCTGTAACTGATTCGAAATCCAGCCAAGGTTTACCTCGACTTTTGACCACTTGTAGCTGGAACAGGCTCTACAGAGTTATGGTTATATGATTATAATATGATTATAATATGCCTATAACTTTAGGCAATTAGTTTGGAAGGGAATTAATTAAACTACACATTCTCTAGGCTGCAACAGTTCAAGGACCCAGTGGTTGGTGAACCCAGATAGTGTGTGTTCAGTAGAGTCTCAATATGGACCTTGTGTGATCGTAAGCCGTAGATAGGCAACAACGTTTTGCATAATAGCTTTAAAGACATGAATAAAAACAAATTGCAGACTCAAATTTAGTTGAGGCTCTTCATTTTTGACCAAAAATTGACCCCAGGTTAAAAACAACCACAGAAAGAACTCAAAGTGTCTAAAAGAAAACAGCTACAAAAAGGTGACAATACACTCTGTAGACAAACATGAGAAAAATGCAAAAACAGCCACAGAGAAACATAACATAATTTCTTGTCTTCTTACTTTGAGCCAGCCAAAGCCCCTCCCTAAAATCAGTGATCTGCGTTCCCCCCCCCCACACACACACACACAGACACACACAAACCTCCCCTCTTCCCTCTCTACATGCTACATCTCCTCATTTTTCAGGAACCCCCTGGGTCTCCAATCCCCTCACGTTTTCTGATAGCTGTAAGATGCTGACACAATTAAACATGAATCCTAATACACTGCTGTGCCTCTAATCCCAACAACCCACCCCCACTTATCCCTACCTCTTGGCTGTACTGGATGCTCAAGCAACACAAAACACCATGGCCCAGTGAGGCAAGTGAGATGAACAGCCAGCTGAAGGTAGAATCAGTAAAAGAAAGAACAAAAAAGGGAGAGTAAAAGATAAGCAAGAGTAAATGAGAGGCTGCGCATGAGTGAGAGAAGGGAGAAGGAGTAGGCCAGGTGAGCAAGGGTTGGATTCTATCTAAATATTTAATGGGCAGCACTTTCGTTTTTTAATCTGTAAATGAGAAGGCCTGAGATGTTGAGACCATGGCTGTGACACCCTATCCCTGGCCCATTAAAATAACAAGATGCTCGATACTGATCTTGGTTAAGGTGCACTATATCAGTCCTTACAGTCCGGGGGGAAGTGGCCTTGTCTCCCAGGTGGCTGGGTCTCTGTCCCTTGTACTCAAAATTATTCATCTCTACATGGCCTTATCTACTGAATAAAAAGAGCTCTGGTATGAAAGGGGCCGTAATAGGCATTGCAAACACATTTACCTTTGCAGTTAGTGTTATTTATATCTGTTCACTCAAGCTGCAAGGTGCAAGTTATGCACATTAGAGCTAAGCTGTTTTTTACACATAGGAATTTTATATTGCGAAGCCGCCTCTGTTAATTTTTTTGATTTATGGTTATTTTTGACACTTTGTGGTTTCCTTTGGGTCAGTTTGGATCTTTCTGTGGTAACTTTGCATTTTGTGGAGATACTTCTGTGTGCTTTTGCAGCTATTTGTTCTGGTTTCTTGTGGGGGGGGGTTGTTAAACTCTCTTTGTGTTAATCTTTCACTTCTAAAGATGTTTTGTGCCTTTTTGTGGTTGTTTTCATATGTTAAAGTGCTCCTTTGGTGTATGTTTCTGATGTTTTTACAAAATTTCTATAGATGCAAACATGGCCATGGAATTTTTTAATTCTTCACAAAACCTGGTTAGAAAAGTTACAGTCTTTTACAGTCTGCTGCACACGTTTCGGTGGTGCATGCAAAAAAAGATTCAAGATTATTTACTGACTCATTTTGGACTATTGCCAGAACAATATATGTAGGGGTGGGAATTTAACGCGTTGATTGCAATTAATTAGTTTGAAAAAATGAACGCGTTTAAAAAATAATGCATTTAATCGCACTTTGCATAACAAGCAAAGGGGAACATTTGTCAATGCACGATTTTTTGGTATACCGATTACACTGACGCACACATCAGAGCTACAAAGAATCAGAAGAAAGCGTGATGCTTGGACTCATCGGAGGCAAATTTAATTTCAAAAGACTACCCTACAGAAGCCTTGATAAAAGCGGGGTTTGCATACCACCGAAGCACTTCAACGTTACGGTAGCATCTTAATGCAAAACATGTTGCATGTGAGCACAGAAACTGTGGGAGCTGTTAGCGCTAGCAGTCCCAGTTCGGCAGCTCAAACTTGATGAAATGACTGGCTTCAGGACCAAAATTATTAAGTCAACATCAGACAAACTTACAAATTCTCTTGCAAAATGGATTGCTTTGGACTGTAGACCACTATCAGTGGTAGACGATAGAGGGTTAGAAAATGTGCTGCAGTTAGCATCATGTGATCCAACTTTCCAACTGCCGTGCAGAAAGACTATTTCAAGTAAAATTCAACAGCTTTATGACAGTGAAACGAAAGCAAAATGCATGCATTTTAGATGCATTACAGACAGCCCTGCTAATATGGAGGAACTACACCAAGTGCAAACAAGACTGAGGCAACACAAAGAGCCACTCATACAGGATATTTCCACACAGTGGAATTCAACACGGGATATGGTTTCTCTCTACTAAAGAATTAAGAGGCTGTTTTTGCTGCTTTAGAGAAATGAAAGCACAAGCTAGTCATTTTAACTCAATCAGAGCTGGTAAAACTTCAAAAGCTGGCGACTGTTCCTGAGCCATGCAGGTAAATTAAACTTTTTTAAAAAATTTTTAAACTTATTGTTCCTGTTTCTTCAAGAAAAGAAGAAACAATAACAGCCCTACAGAGCAGAATCCACCATCAGCGAGACAGACTGCCCGCTGCAGTGGTGGTCCAGTCGAGCAGGGACCCACCCACAGCTGTCTGTCCTGGCCTGCAAGTATTTGATCAGTCATGCCACTTTCCAATATGAGAGACTGTTCTCACTTGCAGGTCACATAGTAACAAAAAAGAGAGCTGCCTTGAGCTCTGAAAATGTCAACAGGCTAGTTTGTCTAAGTAACTGGCTGAAAGAGACGGACAATAAATAAGCATGGAGGTATTGTGAGTCCAGTGGGTTTATTATTTTTTGCACTAAAATGTTCGATGATCACACTGTTTTAGCCGAATGTGCAAAATAATTTTGGCTAAGGTTACTTTAAAGGTGAAGCTGGTCAAATAACCTTTTATGTTTCTGCTTTGTTTTTTTAAGAAGAAACACTGCACTTTATGTTGAAATTTTCATTATTATTTAAAGACAATACAATTTTGAAAATGTACTTCAAGTACTTAAAATAGCACTTTATATATCTGTATATATACACACGCTGGATAGCATAGTGGGAAGACTACATGGCTTTGGAGCAGGAGAATTAACAAGGTCTGCATCAGGTGTTGAGGAACCAGGGCACCCTGATGAGAAGTGGGCTACTGGAACAAGGCGGCATTGGTGGGTGAGAGATCAAAATAGGGCGCTGCTGGAATGCTACTACGCAAGTAACCCCAGCGGAAGGGGTTACATAAATATCTTCAATACCCAACATCCAGACTGACAGCTCAGTGTTCCAACATTCGGAAGAAGGGACTGCTCTCACAGCTAGAGATTGACGAGGTACAACACACATGCTACGCCAAGGGGGAGCCAGGACAACAGGTCGGGGGGGAGATATCATCAACCCCACCCGAGATTTGGTACCAAGCCCAAGTGCGATGGAAGAAGGATTGTTGAGTGTGAGAGGAACTGACCTAAACGATAGGATCATGGCGAAGCTTGAAACTTGGAGCTTCCGTAGCCTGTTACCACGACGTGAAGTACCCTGAGAAGATCTACTAGATCAGAGCTTCCCAAAGTGTGGGGCCCATCCATTGCAGGGGGGCGCGGTATGAAAAGGGGGGGGGGGGGGACGGGGGACGCTTGGACACTGCTAGCACAGGGCTCCCACACAAACGCAAAGCAGGAGATGAAGCATAGTTGAATATGTTTCCAAACCAACTTCATTCTAAGCCAAAGACTAGAAAATATGGTGAAGCATATCTGCCCTTTGGTTTCACCTGCACAAGTGCCAAGGTAGGTCTCCCCTGCATAATTGGTTTTCCCTTTGTGGGGAGCATTCCAAATCACGGACAAACAGTATCCCACATTCTTGATTTTTAGTTCACAAACACTTCTTGTAATGACTAACTACTCCTGACATTTTGGAGATGTTAGCTCTTTATGCAGTAAAGTTATAGCGGGATACAAATAATATCAGGCTGATCCTGCCATAATTTGTTCCCCCCGGTTCAAATCACCGACAAACAGTATCCCACAGCTGTTTATGTTTTTGAACCCATTTTGCACAGAGAGGCATTTTTTGAAAAATGTATTGATAGCAATGTTGAATATTATTACACAGGAAAAAAACAACTACACGTAAAATAATCACACCATGATGCCTCTGCCTTTCTAAATGGAGGGACAGTAACTGCGTGTGTGTATGTAACGTGTAAAACCTGAAGATAGAGACAAAATACTGTTAACTGTTAATCTGACTATCTGCCATTCTGCAATTCATCTCATGTAAACGATAACGTGGCGCACAGCATGACGTGAAAAAAGACACATACCTTTGATGTTGCGTGACGAACTCTGTAATCCTCGTCCATACGTAAACGCAAAAAAGGAGTTTTAAAAAATCTCTGTTTTCGGTGATTCGAAACGCCGTTTATGTGTGGACGAACAGCTGCATTTTCAAAAATACCCGTGTAGGTGTGGACGAGTTAGTAGTTTCTTTTCTTACTACCTGTAATTTATTGCCGTTTACTTGTATTTGCTTAATTGTTTACTAAATGTTTGAGGTGTGAAATAAACCGCAATGGAGCAAAATATGGGTGTGTGTGGTTGGAGGATGTGTTTGTGCGCGCGCACATGTGCGCCCGGGGGGGGGGGATCTACACCACGGCAGCAGTGAACAGTGAGATGCTGGGCTACAAGTTGAACAGCCAAGGAGACTAGAGGCTAAGATCAAGGTAGCACGGAGGGAGGTTAGCCAGCTGTTGGAGCTGCAGAAAGGTGCGACAAATACGGTGCCTAAGAAGTATAGCAAGCTGTCCATACCTGGGGCCTTGGAAACTGCCAAGCAAAGACTCACAGCTTTGGCCAGCCACTTGAAGAAGTACACCAGAGAGATAGAAGGCAGGAGAATAAACCAGCTGTTCTCCACAGAACCAGCCAAGGTGTACTCTCAGTGGCAGGGGAACAATATGAGAACAGCACCACCAAGGCTGGAGACGGAGCAATACTGGAAGAGCATATGGAAGAAGGATGCTACCCATAACACAGAAAGGCACAGAAAGGAAATGGCAAGAATACCAGAGGCACAAAACTCTAGCTACTGGTAGACAGAGCAGTCAGCCGAGACTGCAAGACTAGGCTGACCAACCTGTGCACTGGCTGGATTGATTACCTACCAACCTAGATCTTGGCTTAAGACCAGAGGTGACCGCGCATTTGCCTCTGTTGTCTGTGAAGGTTCTCAGTCATCCAGGTCATCGTAGTCAAAGGAGTGTGCAAAGAAAAGCGTCTGGACTTCTTTAAGTTGCTTTAAGACGTTTCACCTCTCATCCGAGAAGCTTCTTCAGTTCTGAGGTCAAATGGCCGAGCCTAATCACATGAGCCAAGGTGTGAACACCTTGGCTCATGTGATTAGAGGATCATCAGGGGGTCCTTTGTCCCTCTTTGGGGGGATACTCCCACTGGGTTTTAATCTGGGACTCTCGGCCATTTGACATCAGAACTGAAGAAGCTTCTCGGATGAGAGGTGAAATGTCTTCAAGCAACTTAAAGAAGTCCAGACGCTTTTCTTTGCACACTCCATTTGCCTCTGTTGCACCCTACATCTGGAATAATCTCCCTCAAGCTATTCGCGTGTGTGATTCAATTCAATTTTTTAAATCTTGATTAAAAACTTATTTATTTAGCCTAGCCTTCCCGGCTTCCTAGAGTAAGTGTACTGTAATTTATCATTTTGCTCTGATTAATGTTTATAATGATTTAACCTTCAGCCTTTTGGCTTGTGCCTACTATGCCTGGTGTATTATTGGTTAGTTATGTCTCACACCTGTCACCATATCTGTATTTGTATCTGTTATTGCTCTTAATTGGTTCTGTGAAACACTTTGGCATACCTCTGGTTTTTAAATGTGTATATAAATTGTATTGTATTGCATTGTATTACAAGAAGGCCTATGACTCAATGCCCCCCACCAGGATCCTGGAATGCCTAGAACTATACAAGATCAACAGGACCCTAAGAGCCTTCATCAGGAATTCAATGGGGATGTGACAGACAACACTCAAGGCCAATTTCAAGCCCATAGCACAAGTCACCATCAAGTGCGGGATCTACCAAGGAGATGCTCTGTCCCCACTGCTGCTCTGCATAGGCCTGAACCCCCTCACTGAGATCATTGACAAGACTGGCTACGGAATGGAGCAATTTTCAGCCAGCTCCTGTACATGGATGATATCAAGATGTATGCCAAGGGTGCATGAAAGACCGATTCACTGATCCACACCACCAGTATATACAGCAACGACATCGGAATGTTGTTTGGATTGGAGAGGGAGAGGGAAGGACTGAGGGAATCTAACTACTAGAAAGCAACATTGCAGACACTGAGGACAGCTACAAGTACCTGGGGATCCCACAGGCAAATGGGAACCATGAAGAGGCCGCTAGCAAAGCTGCAACCACCAAGTACTTGCAGAGGGTCAGGCAAGTGCTGAAGAGTCAGCTGAATGGTAGGAACAAGATCCGGCTATCAGTATCTATGCATGCCTGTGATCAGGTACCTTGCTGGGATAATAAGCTGGCCAAAGGAGGAGATGGAAGCCACTAAAATAAAGAAAAGGAAGCTCGTGAGCATGCATTGAGGGTTTCACCCCAAGTCCAGCACCCTGAGGCTGTACACTAAGTGGAAAGAAGGAGGCCGGGGACTAGTGAGTGTCAGTACCATGGTCTAGGATGAGACAACGAACATCCATGAATACATCAGGAAGATGGCCACAACTGACCACGTGGTTAGCGAATACCTCAGGCAGCAGAAACCCAAGGAAGAGGAGGAACCATCATGGAAGGATAGGCCTCTGCACGGTATGTACCACCGGCAGATAGAGGAGGTGGCTGACATCCAGAAGTCCTACCAGTGGCTGGACAAAGCTGGATGGAAAGACAACACAGAGGCACTAATCATGGCAGCACAGGAACAAGCTCTGAGCACAAGATCCATAGAGGCTGGGGTCTACCACACCAGGCAAGACCCCAGGTGCAGGCTGTGTAATGATGCCCCTGAGACAATCCAGCACATGACAGCAGAGTGCAAGATGCTAGCAGGCAGGCATGGAACGCCATAACCAAATGGCCGGCATACAGAAACATCTGTGCTGAATATGGCCTGGAAGTCCCGAGGTCAAAATGGAAGACGCCCCCTAGGGTGGTGGAGAATGACCGAGCTAAGATCCTGTGGGACTTCCAGATACAGATGGAGAAAATGCTGGTGGCTAAACAACCGGACATAGTGGCAAGATTTTTATTCTTTTTGTATGATTTAACCAATTATGTTTTTGGGTTAAATAAAAAATCCTTTGGACTTTAACCTGTGCCTATTGTTCCTTCGCTGCTCGGTCCATCACAAGTGGTGTCAGAAGTGGGATACAGCAGTTGAAGCCACAGGATTTTTTTCTCTCTCTCTTTTTTCCCCTCTTCACTTATCAAGCCATGCACAGAACAGGAAGGAGTGGCAAAGGAGCAAAAGGAGATTGTCAAAACCAGCCAGTTGGAGTGGCAGAGCAAGTGGAAGAAGGAGAGGAAAATGGAACCTCTGGAGGGGTGGATAGCACTGAGAGCCAAGTTGTACCAGGTTCTTGGGATTAAGAACCTGAGGACAATGCCATACCACCCTCAGACAGATGGCCTAACAGAGCGCTTCAATCAGAACCTGAAACAAATGTTATGCAGATTTGTCAATGAAACTGGTACAGACTGGGATCAGTGGCTGCCCTACCTCCTCTTTGCATATAGAGAAGTACCCCAGGCCTCTACAGGTTTTTCACCTTTTGAACTATTGTATGGCCTGGGGTATGAGGCCCCTTATCTCTTCTGAGGGAGACTTGGGAGGGTGACCAAGAAAGATCACAGGCTGTCAATGTTGTCTCTTATGTTGTCCAGATGTGGGAGCGGCTGGAGAAGATGACAGAGTTGGCCCAAGCCCACAAAGCAGAAGCACAGCAGCACCAGAAGGCCTGGTACGACCAGTCAGCTCGGCAGAGATCCTTCAGTCCTGGTCAGAAAGTGCTGGTGCTTCTTCCAAGTGATGACAGTAAGCTGTTAGCAAAATGGCAAGGGCCATATCAGATCCAGAAGAAACTGGGACAAACAACCTACAAGGTCGCCATTCCGGATCAGCTCCGCTCCAGCAGAGTACTGCATATCAACCTGCTTAAGGAATGGGTGGAGAGACCAAAAGCAGATGTCTTTCTGATCCGGGAGGTTTTGGAGGAGGAGGAAGTGGACGATCAGTATCTGCCAAAACCCACTCCTCAGGACCTGGATCTCGACCACCTTTCTGAGGAAAGACAGGCTCAGGTGAGAAACCTGTGTAAATCAGATGTATTCAGTGAAAATCCTGGTAGAACGGAGATTGTGGAGCATGACATTGTGTTGAAAGATGGAGCTTCTGTGAGGAGAATGAGTTACAGGATACCTGAGCGTCTACCGATCTCGCTGAAAGAGGAGATCGACTTGATGCTGTCACTGGGAATCATTGAATTCTCGAAGAGCGAGTGGTGCCACCCGGTGGTCCTGGTGCAAAAGAAGGATGTCAGTATGTGTTTCTGCATAGACTTCAGGTACCTGAATGCAATATCACAATTTGATTTATATCCAAGTCCCCGCATTGATGACATGGTTGAGCGCCTTGGCAAGGCCAGATATCTAACAACAATAGATCTCTGCAAGGGTTATCGGCAGGTACCACTGACTGAGCGCTTAAAAGAGCTGACTGCTTTCCGGACCCCGTGGGGCTTGTTCCAGTTTAAAGTCATGCCCTTTGGACTGCATGGTGCCCCAGCAACATTCCAGAGACTGATGGACCAGGTACTGTCTGACGTCTGATTTTGCTGCAGCCTACCTTGATGACAGTCATTTTCAGTTCTACCTGGGAAGAACACCTGCAACACCTGGAGAAGGTATTGGGGCGTCTTCAGTCTGCAGGGTTGACTGTTAATCCATTGGAGTTCATTATCTTAGTGTAGGTTAGGTTTTGTGTGTTTTACCCCTTTTTGTGTTTTTGTGGGCTGATCAGCCACTATTTAAGTTTCCCCTTTGTCTCGTTAAGTGAGGTCAGTTTGTTTGAGTTATCAGTATTGTTTGTTAACTTTGAGTAGAGTTCTGTTATTTTGACCTCTTTTATGGGCCCAAGATTTTGATTCTTTTTTGTATGATTTAACCAATTATGTTTTTGGGTTAAATTAAAAAAATCCTTTTTTTGGACTTTAACCTGCGCCTAGGTTTCCTTCGCTACTCGGTCCATCACAAGCAGGAAGAAACCTCTGCCAGAACCAGACTCAGAGAGCCACATCTGATGGGGGGTGATGGGGTTGTCACATATTGTTGGCCATTTGGGATTTGGGACCACATTTCCACTTGCCCCTACACCTAGAAGCTCAGGTGGTTGGACAGCTTTCCCAATGTAAACTTCAAAATTGTGTGGAAAGCCATTTGATCCTGTTGTTATTTGGCACAAAATAAATACAGCTGAATTGATCCAGCAAGGACTAATATCTTGAAACTCAATTTTCGTGGTTACTGGGAAGGTATTCTTGTCCATAAATGGCACAATTTGCTCATCCACAATTTCTCTTGCATAGAAGGAGAAATAGTCTCATCATAGTCACCCATATTGAGATTGAGCAACTATTGTCACTGAAATGCAGAAATTTTTAATGCCCTCTCACTGTGCAAGAAGTATGTCATCAGCATCAGCAAGTGAAATGTGCACAAATCAACATCTCCTTCAATATTGCACAGCAGTGCCCTGAGGCAATGAAAAGAAAAACTGAATCGCTTAACATGCGAAATAAAAAAAACAAAGAATCATGAAAACATCTCTACAGCTTCATATGATCACACTTGTTTTTTATTTACAGGTTATGTCATTTTAAATATCATTACCAGGGCAGATATTCTTACCTCAGTTTTACACCATATGTTCATCCAACCATGTCTCAGAAAAAGGTGTCCCATCTTCAAATCATGCTTGATAGTGACTCCCACATTTTTCTATTGGACTTTTTCAAACACTGATTGGTTGGCATCATACATTCACATGTAATATAGACATGTAACAGGCATGAGGCTTAAATAAACTTTCTGTTGCCCAACAGCAATGCTGTCGAGGGTTAAAGTCTATTAAAACGTATATGAAACTTATAGTTGGACATTTTAGGAGATTTTGTCCAATTCAGAAGAAAATAATAAAATAAATACATCTCATCTTAAAAATGTTTATCCTTTTTGATTTACTTAAGCCTCTTAAGTCAAACATATTAAATGTATTATTTGTTAAAATTATTCTTTCCTTTTTAGTTCTAAATTAGTCTACTCCACAGAAAGTGTCTGACTCTGTTGCTACTTTATGAACGCCAACTACAGTTGCTAACTTAAAAATGATAAAATCTTTATTGAAATCAGTCCACATTTATCTATTTTAACTATTTTTCAATTTTATTTAACAACATAGACAACATATATCACATGAAACTGCGAAAAAAACAAAATTTGTTACCCAACATTTTGTAATGTTGGGTAACAAAGAGTTTATTTAAGCCCCATGCCTCAAATTTCTTTTGTAATTTTGTTATAGCATGTTCCAAAATAGAGATATTGTGGTATAAAAACCACACACTCATCAAGGAAGGCATGAAAAGTGGACTTCAGAAATTCATGTCCATCTTTTATACTATCTATGGTTTAATCAGAATTTATTTGGAACAAAGAGGACGTATGCCAACCTGGAAGCAGGGAACGCTTGTTATTTTTCTCACAGAAGCTGTGTCTAAATTCAGTGGCTGCATTGAGAGGCTGTTAAATTCGATGGTCTAGCCTAGCAACTGTGACAGCAGCAGCTACAAAAGTTAATTATAAATTATAATTATATATTATAATATGATATCTATATTTTTTTATTTATTAATTAAAAAGGTCAGTGGTTGAATTTAACACAGCTGTCTCAAATATTGGATCATGTTTCAGAAAAAATGAAGGGTAAACCGATGTAGCAGATCAAACAGGAGAGAGGTTATACATGACACATGACATTCTTACAAAATATGATGTAATGTTGTATATTAACTTACCCAGAAATATATCAAGCATTTATCTACAGCAGTAATATGCAACACCCACATACAAGTAGCACCAATATACATCCAATAAACACCATGTTTCACTTAACTGGAGAAAGAAAACACTATTTTCCCTGACATTTATATTTTAAGTACATTTTCGTGCTAATACCTGCACAGTTTAAGTTTTTGAATTTACAACTTTTTGCTGACCTTGAAAGACCTCACTACTTATTCTACTGAAACCACCACAATTCCACTTTGATAATAAAAATATTTTAATATGAACTAAAATTACTATTACTATAATATAAATTAAACCCTCATCGAAGCTGTCCACAGTTCCTTTTATTATTCCGTCTTTCTGTAAACATCCTGTCCTGCAGGATAAACCTTAGTGATTCAGGTTGAGCAGAGAGGTCTTGACAGTCTCTTGGAGCTTCTCAGCAGGCACAGAGACATGGACAGGAGGGCTTTGTATGTATAGTAGCACCAGGGAGTCACTGCTCTGTTAGAAAAATAAAAGGTTTCATTTTCCAAAATAAAAACTGCTTTCTTTTTCAGCTGCTCAGCTAAAATAAATTTCCAGAAAAATGAATCTGAATGCGCATGCATTTGTGGGCTGCAACTGAAGGAGCCTCTGAATTTAGACAGCCTTCATCACCTGACTGTAATGTAATCAACCTTCAAATGCAACCTTAGGATTCAGAGGGTTCAGGGACATGGGAAAGATGCAAGAATATGTGGAAACTCACCCATTTAAAAGGAAATGAACTGCTTTCTCAGAGGAAAAAAAGGGGTTGAACAAGGAGAGTGACAGAAGATAAAGGCGGATTTAAAATTGGATATTGGTAACAGACAGCAAGCTATTATATACTATATATTTCTACTCAGTAAGTAAAAGAAAAACCTCTGCATTTATAAATGCAACAGTAATTTCTTATGTTTGTATCATGCTGCTCAGATATGGGATTGTAATTCAAATTGGCATTCTTAGGACTTTTATTTCTTGGCACAACATTATTGGTGGCTATCTGTAGCGTTCAGACAATGAACGCTACATCTGTGTTTTCTGTTCTTGTATTTAAACATTTCACTGGTAGTGTCAGGCAGGCCAGAAAATGGGACATAACTCAGTAATCTGTAGGAATCTGTAGAGGAATGCTAACCTATACAAAGAGCCCTTCTTTTTCTAAAATTGAGAGTTTATAAACTTACTGTATTTCTTATTTATAATATCTTGTTAATCAAATACCAAATCTTTGATAAAAAACAGTCAAACTTGAAAGTATTCTGACTTGTTAGGACTGAATGTGACACCACATTGTTTGATTTCACTGTATTTAACATTTGTTATTCAGAATGTGTATGAACATAGAATTATTTTTTTTTTACTTATTACCAGCCATCAAAGATGCTAAACAACTTTAACACAAATTCTACTGCTTTTGTACCTCTGCCAACATGTTCTGTGTGTGGGTGGAAAACCACACAAGCAACGAGACATGAAGTGTCAACATAGAGCAGAACTGAAAAACAGATTCACTGAGAAGGGGTACTAATGCAAATGCAGAGTAACATTTTCCTCCTTTGTACAACAGACAAACTCTTAAAGAACTTAATAACAACATTACCTGTGACTTCTTGGAGTTTATTAGGGCCCGAGCACCGAGAGTGCGAAGGCCCTATTGTATCTGCTCTGTTAATTATTATCATTATTATTATTATTATTAGGGTCCGAGCACAAAAGTGCAAAGGCCCTATTGTATCTGCTCCGTTTATTATCATTATTATGTGTGCCTATGACAAGAGGCACACATATTACTATTCGTCGGATTTATTATTCTTATTATTATGTGTGCCTATGACAAGAGGCACACATATTACTATTCGTCGGATTTATTATTATTATTTATGTGTGCCTATGCCAAGAGGCACACATATTACTATTCGTCGGATTTATTATTCTTACCCGCAGTTTTGAGACAAGCTTCATATATGTTACCTCATTTTGTGCGGCCGGATCTGGAATGGTGTGCTATGACTTTTGGTGTTTATGAATTTTATAGTTTTTTAAATATTAATATTTTAGTGAAAATTTTCCCGCGCTCCTCTGCCAAACAGTTTTGACATTAGGGTTACATATGTTAGATCATTTTGTGCGGCTGGAGCTGGACTATTATGTTATGACTTTGGTGTTTATAACTTTTATAGTTTTTTAAATATTAATATTTTAGTGCAAATTTAGGCCAATTCATCTTTTGGCGCCAAATAAACAGACTTCATTTGTGGTGTGTTGGCTCTCTCTAGTGGTATGCCGGGAGTGGTACAGCCTGTGTACCCTTATTTGGATTACCGTAATGATGACAATTTCAACGGTGCGCACAGCGTCGCTGCTTTCAGGAGCCCTTGGAATTTTTAAGGTTGCGCAAATCATTCAAAAGTTACGGTAATGCTTGGTGGAAAACTCAATATCCCACAATTCATAGCACGCCTCTACAGAGTGAACAATGGCGGCCACCACTTCGTTTTATATGTCTTTTATTCGTGTTTCTAGGTCACAAAATAAGCTTTTAAGATATTTTCAGGCGAGAATGTAGGTGTGTAAACTTCAAATATCTGCTTGTTTTATCAAGACATCCCATATTTAGCGACAGTGCTCTGACTACGTCGGTCCTGCCTGACAGCTAGCCGGCTACCTAGCTGGCTACCTAGCTAGCTGCCGCACTTGGCTGCAAATGGATAGCGAGGGGACTCTCTCTGTCGTTTCACCTCCCTGGTCTCTCGCAAATGCTCGCATAGAATCGGAGTTACAGCTGGATGTGGAAAAAATAACTGAGTTGTTTGGTGGTGGAGCTACAACAGAGGGCAGCTACCCACCGGTGTGTGACAGAAAGGACATGCCGCCAACGAGACATATGAGGCCGGGCAGGCGATTGCTAACGCGGTGGTCAATCATGGATCAGGGAAAGCGAAGGCAGGAGCGTGAGGTGAACTGAATTTCAGGTAAGAAGTTATGAACTGCACTCTATTTGGGTCAGATATAAACCGAGTTTAGGTGTAGTTTATTTAGCAGCAGTTCCCTTATGTGTTGCTGATAGCCGGCTAGCTAGCTAGCGCCGCTAGCATAGTTAGCTCGCGCCGCTAGCAACCCTTCGTGAAAAAGCACCCAGGCTTGGCTTATATTGAGGCGGGTGAAACTCGTGTCAGCACCCGGTCGCTCTCTATTTGGGTCAGATATAAACCGAGTTTAGGTGTAGTTTATTTAGCAGCAGTTCTCTTATGTGTTGCTGATAGCCGGCTAGCTAGCTAGCGCCGCTAGCATAGTTAGCTCGCGCCGCTAGCAACCCTTCGTGAAAAAGCACCCAGGCTTGGCTTATATTGAGGCGGGTGAAACTCGTGTCAGCACCCGGTCGCTCTCTATTTGGGTCAGATATAAACCGAGTTTAGGTGTAATTTATTTTCGTTGACCTTTTACAATCGTAATGCCACGGGAGTTTATATACAGCTGTGTGCGTACTAAGTTACTGACGTTGGACTTTATTTTATTCATTAGGGTTAGTTCATAGAGTTGCCGTACAAACGGAATCGTCCCACATTCAGAGAAAACATTATGATTTATTCTGTCGTTACGAAGCCTCCCCTGTCATTCTCTCGCGTGTTGAAACGTCAATCATGAAACTGATCAATGATCGGCTGTTCGCTCTTATTTATCGCGCTAAACAACAGCAGCACGTTTAAGCTTGATCAGCTGTTGTTAGAATTCTTTTGATTTTAATTTCTAGTATCAGCTGATGTTTGCTGGAGCATGAAGATGAAATCAGGAGATGTCCTTACTGAATCATCAGAGCTGAACTGGTGATGGAGAAACAGGTTTACACTTTAGGTGACATGAATGAGTTGAAGGGAAGTTATGAGTTGTTTCTGAGAGACAAAGACCAAGCTCCTTTTTGTGTAGCTGACAGCTGGTAACTGTGCAGGGGCGGATCTAGCAAAGCTTTAGGGGGGGGGGGGGGGGGGGGAGCTAGGGCATTAACAGAGAAAGGTGGACACAAAGATATACTTTTCTTTCTTACTCTCATATAAAATATTTAGCTTTTATTAAATAGTTATCTGAATCTCACAACCAAAGTTTGTATAATAATACACAGGATTGGCTGTAGACCATTGTTCATAATTCAGAACACTGTGTAAAAATAACAAAAAACAAAAAGTGAATGCATGTGTGAAAAGTGGTCTATAATGTAATGCTTCAAAGTGTGTTCATGCAAACATTGTCGGGTCTGCCGTGGTACAATGGGACTTCTGCTCATGAACCTGTGTGCACAGCGTCTGCAAATCGGCGCTGTACAAAGTAACTTCATCTTTACACAAAACTGTAAGCTGTCATCTGTGAAGCGTGAGCGTGTTTGTTTTACCATAGTTCATGGTGGAGAATGGCTGCTCTTCTGAGTTTTGCTCTCTGTAGCCGTATGAATGGCAAACTACAGTGATTAGCAGCGGCATAGGCACACATAAAATTTCTTCTGAAATTTCGCTTTCTAGTTATTATATTATTATTCTCCAGTTTCCGCCTGAAATTTGCAGCGAATCTCGCCCCGCAGTTTTGAGACAAGCTTCATATATGTTACCTCATTTTGTGCGGCTGGATCAGGAATGGTGTGCTATGACTTTTGGTGTTTATAACTATATAGTTTTTTAAATATTAATATTTTAGTGAAAATTTCCCGCGCCTCTCTGCCTAACAGTTTTGACAATAGGTTACATATGTTAGATCATTTTGTGCGGCTGGAGCTGGACTAGTATGGTATACACTTTTGGTGTTCATGACTTTTATAGTTTTGAAATATTTAGATTTTAGTGCAAATTTAGGCCAATTTCCATAGAAACAGACTTTATTTGTGGTGGGTTGGCTCTCTCTAGTGGTATACCGGGAGTAGTACGGCCGAAATCTGTATGCTTGTTTTTAAACTCAATATCCATAATGCATAGCACGCCTCTGCCGAGTTCAACAATGGCGGACACCTCTTCGTTTTAAACGTCTTTTATTCGTGTTTCTAGGTCACAAAATGAACTTTTAAGATATTTTCAGGCGAGAATGTAGGTGTGTAAACTTCAAATATCTGCTCGTTTTGTCAAAACATCCCATATATATCTGACGATGTTGCCGGCTAACTAGCTAGCGTGGCTAGCGACCCTTCGAGCACCCGGGCTTGCCTTCAGTGAGACTGCTGACCATCACCTGTTCGCTCGCCAACAGACTGTCTTAGGTGGACTTATTTTTCGTTTATATGGGCCGATGATGCTGGTCGATGTGGAAATAATAACTGAGTTGTTTGGTCTTGGCTAACGCGCAGCTACAACAGAGAGCAGCTATCTACCGGTGTGTGTCAGAAAAACATGCGGGAACGAGACATAGGAGGCGGCGAGGGACCGCCGATCGACCGGTGGTAGATCGTGGATCAGGCAAACCTAAGGCAGGAGCGTGAGGTGAACTGAATTTCAGGTAAGAAGTTATGAATTGCACAGGAGTTCTATAGAGCTGTGTGCGCGCTAAGTTACTGACGTTGAACTTATTTTATTCATAACGGTTAGTCCGTAGAGTTGCCGTACAAACTTTTAAGATATTTCAGGCGAGAATGTAGGTGTGTAAACTTCAAATATCTGCTCGTTTGTCAAAACATCCCATATTATATCTGACGATGTTGCCGGCTAACTAGCTAGCGTGGCTAGCGACCCTTCGAGCACCCGGCTTGCCTCAGTGAGACTGCTGACCATCACCTGTTCGCTCGCCAACAGACTGTCTTAGGTGGACTATTTTCGTTTATATGGGCCGATGATGCTGGTCGATGTGGAAATAATAACTGAGTTGTTTGGTCTTGGCTAACGCGCAGCTACAACAGAGAGCAGCTATCTACCGGTGTGTGTCAGAAAAACATGCGGGAACGAGACATAGGAGGCGGCGAGGGGACCGCCGATCGACCGGTGGTAGATCGTGGATCAGGCAAACCTAAGGCAGGAGCGTGAGGTGAACTGAATTTCAGGTAAGAAGTATGAATTGCACAGGAGTTTCTATAGAGCTGTGTGCGCGCTAAGTTACTGACGTTGAACTTTATTTTATTCATAACGGTTAGTCCGTAGAGTTGCCGTACAAACGGAATCGTCCCACATTCAGAGAAAATATACAATTATCTGTCGTTATGAAGCCTCCCCTGTCATTTCTGGCCTGTTGCAACTTCAATCGTGAAACTGATCAACGATCGCTTTTCGCTCTTGTTTATCGCGCTAAACAACAGCAGCACGTTTAAGCTTGATCAGCTGTTGTTAGAATCATTTGATTTTAATTTGCGGCTGGTCCAAACCAGGAGATGTCCTTACTGAATCATCAGAGCTGAACTGGTGATGGAGAAACAGGTTACCCTTTACAGGGCTCGCAAAATCGCTAGCCCGACGTCCCGGGCTAGCGATTTTCCAGTCGGGCTACCAAAATCCATCTCAGCCCTGCCCGTCGGCTATCATGGAGGGAAAGATATGTCAATGCTTTGCATTCTTTCGCAAATGTAGCTGAGTAATTATGTCATCGGCATCGATGAGCCACTGTCAATATGTGACACATTGAAATCGCGTTTGAATTTGCGCTTGTTTTTGCTTTCACTTTCACTTTGCGCTAACTGGTGTAGAGAGCGACAGCACTAATTGGTAAGTCACAGATTAATTGCACACCACTTCCTCTGACATCGTCTTATCAATCGTTAGCTTACTATCAAACATGACAAGTGAAATCTCCTGCAGCAAGCTTAAACGTGATAGAGGCTGATTACGCAGAGAATTGCTGATCGTTATGTAAATATGCATGTAAGAGCAGATGGATTAAGCAGGTATTTAGTTCTGCAGAGCCAAACAAGAGAGGTCAGGGTGAAGAAGGGGCAGCCAAAGAAAAGCCAACCACAAAACGGAAAAGTTATGACAAATCAGACTATGAGGAAAAAGAAAGCGCAGCTTATGGTTCATGGACTAAAGAATTTATGTGGCTGGAATACGACGAGCTAAATAACCTCATGTTCTGCCGGGTGTGTTGTGAGTTTCCTCGATTTCTGAGTCGACAAGCGCCTTTGTTACTGGGACCAGTCATTTAAGAAAGACCCATCAGAACCATGACAAATGCAAGAAATGCATTATTGCCCAGTCTGCAATATCTTTCCCAGAACAAACACCAATTGCAAAAAGCATACTAAAAATAAACCAAGCATAACAAGAAGTCCTGAAAATCTGTTTAGAACAGCCTACTATGTTGCAAAGAGTGAACTACCACTGACAAAATTTAGCAGTCTTTGCAAACTTCAAAAAGCAAATGGCCTAGATCTTGGTTGCACTTGCCTCTTACCTGTGATTTCAGTGGAAATGTCAAAATAAGGATCTGACACAGACTGATTCCTGTTGTACAGTTCTTACAAGTTCATAGAAATTTGTTCAATTAGAACCAAATATTTGAGTTGATGATGAAATTGTTGTTGTAATTTGTGTTTTAAATATTTTTAGATTGATGTTTTGTTTCCTTCATATATACTATGTAAATGTAAGGAAACAAAACATCAATCAAAAAATTGTCCTCTTTTTTTTTTTATTCGGGCTACTTAAATTATTACCAAAAACTGAAGAGTGCCTCCCCGAAGGGCTACCAGGGATTTTGAAATTTTGCGAGCCCTGCTTTAGGTGACATGAATGAGTTGAAGGAAGTTATGAACTGTTTCTCAGAGACAAATAAACACCCAGCTCCTGTTTTTGTGTAGCTGACAGCTGGTAACTGTGCAGGGCGGATCTAGCAAAGCTTTGCCAGGGGCCAGGTAGGCATTAACAGGGAAAGGGGGACACAAAGATATACTTTTCTTTCTTACTCTCGTATAAAATATTTAGCTTTTATTAAATAGTTATCTGCATCTTACAACCAAAGTTTGTATAATAATACACAAGTTTGGCTGTAGACCATTGTTAATCATTTACTGTGTAAAAATAACAAAAAACAAAAAGTAAATGCAAAAGTGCATAAATATTTATTTTACTTGTTTGATGTGTGTGGCGGGGCGTGGTCTGCAGTGCCGCTGCAGGGGAGGTGGACCACGGGCGTAAAGTCTGTGCTCTTTCGGCTGTTTTTGGGTGTGTGTCGGGCTGTCAGTTGAAAAGCTACAGCCGGCTGTGTGGGTACACCAAGCATGTGTGAAAAGTGGTCCATAACGTAATGCTTCAAAGAGTGTTCATGCAAACATTGTCGGGTCTGCCGTGGTACAATGGGACTTCTGCTCATGAACCTGTGTGCACAGCATCTGCAAATCGGGGCTGTGCAAAGTCACTTCATCTTTACCCAAAACTGTAAGCTGTCATCTGTGAGGCGCGAGCGGTGTTTGTTTTTACCATAGTTCACGGTGGAGAATGGCTGCTCTTCTGAGTTTGCTCTCTGTAGCCGTATGAATGTCAAACTACACTGATTCGCAGCGGCATAGGCACACATAAAATTTCTTCTGAAATTTTCGCTTTCTAGTTTTATTATTATTATTCCTTTTCCGCCTAAATTTGCAGGTATCTCGACCCGCAGTTTGGACAAGCTTCATATATGTTACCTCATTTTGTGCGGCTGGATCTGGAATGGTGTGCTATGACTTTTGGTGTTTATGAATTTATAGTTTTTAAATATTAATATTTTAGTGAAAATTTTCCCGCGCTCCTCTGCCAAACAGTTTTGACATAGGATACATATGTTACATCATTTTGTGCGGCTGGCGCTGGGCTAGTATGTGTGACTTTTGGTGTTTATAACTTTTATAGTTTTTGAAATATTTAGATTTAGTGCAATTTAGGCCAATTCTAGGCTCCTGAAAAGATCTCTTTGGCACCATAGAAACAGACTTCATTTGTGGTGTCTTGGCTCTCTCTAGTGGTATACCGGGAGTAGTACAGCCGAAAAGATTTATCCTTGTGTTGAAAACTCCATATCCACAATTCATAGCACGCCTCGACAGAGTGAACAATGGCGGCCACCACTTCGTTTTATATGTCTTTATTCGTGTTTCTAGGTCACAAAATAAACTTTTAAGATATTTCAGGCGAGAATGTAGGTGTGTAAACTTCAAATATCTGCTTGTTTTATCAGACATCCCATATTTAGCGACAGTGCTCTGACGACGTCGGTCCTGCCTGACAGCTAGCCGGCTACCTAGCTAGCTGCCGCACTTGGCTGCAATGGATAGCGAGGGGACTCTCTCTGTCGTTTCACCCTCCCCGGTCTCTCGCAAATGCTCGCACAGAATCGGAGTTACAGCTGGATGTGGAAAAAATAACTGAGTTGTTTGGTGGAGCTATAACGCGGAGCTACAACAGTGGGCAGCTATCCACCGGTGTATGACAGAAAGGACATGCCGCGACCGCGATCGACCGGTGTTTGCTAACGCGGAGGTCAATCGTGGATCAGGAAAGCGAAGGCAGGAGCGTGAGGTGAACTGAATTTCAGGTAAGAAGTTATGACCTGCACTCTATTGGGTCAGATATAAACCGAGTTTAGTGTAGTTTATTTAGCAGCAGTTCTCTTATGTGTTGCTGATAGCCGGCTAGCTAGCTAGCGCCGCTAGCATAGTTAGCTAGCACCGCTAGCGACCCTTCGTGAAAAAGCACCCAGGCTTGGCTTATATTGAGGCGGGTGAAACTCGTGTCAGCACCCGGTCGCTCGCCGACATATGTGTTTTAGCTGGACTTATTTTCGTTTATATGGACCGATGATTTATTTATTTATTCATTTTAGTAACGGTATAAACAGTGAAAGGTGGTGGATTGGCCAGATGTAAACTTCAAATATCTGCTCGTGTTACCAAGACATCCCATATTAGCTCTGATGTTTTCGGTGCCTGCAAAGAGCTAGACAGTAGCTAGCTAACCCGAGCTGGCTGTCTTTTTGACTCAGGGTCATAGCTGGACTTATTTTTCGTTTTTATGAGCCATGAGGGTTTTTTTTTAGTAACGGTACAACAGTGAAAGGCGGTGGATGTCCAGATGCTGGTCGATGTGGAAAAAATAACTGAGTTGTTTGGTAGTCGCTGACGCGGAGCTACAACGAGGGCAGCTATCCACCGGTGGTGTCAGAAAGAACATGCGGGAACGAGGCGCGAGGCGACCGCCGATCGACGGTGGTAGATCGTGGATCAGGAAACCGAAGGCAGGAGAAGCAGGCGGCTGCCGGTCGGAGCGTGAGGTGAACTGAATTTCAGGTAAGAAGTTATGACCTGCACTCTATTTGGGTCAGATATAAACCGAGTTTAGGTGTAGTTTATTTTGTTGTGCTGACTTTTACAATCAGTATAATAACTCGTACTGCGTGTACTAGCACGATGGAGTTTATGAAGCCTCCCCTGTCATTCTCTCGCCTGTTCAAACTCAGTCATGAAACTGATCAATGATCGGCTTTTCTCTCTTGTTGTTTATCGCGCTAAACAACAGCAGCACGTTTAAGCTTGATCAGCTTTGTTAGAATTCATTTGATTTAATTTCTAGTATCAGCTGATGTTTGCTGGAGCCACAGCTGTAGAAGCGGCTGGTCGAACCAGGAGATGACCTTACTGAATCATCAGAGCTGAACTGGTGATGGAGAAACAGGTTTACCTTTTTTAGGTGACATGAATGAGTTGAAGGGAAGTTATGAACTGTTTCTGAGAGAAATAAACACCAAGCTCCTTTTTTTATTAGCTGACAGCTGGTAACTGTGCAGGGCGGATCTAGCAAAGCTTTTGCCAGGGCCAGGTAGGCATAACAGAGAAAGGTGGACACAAAGATATACTTTTCTTCTTACTCTCATACAGGGAGTGCAGAATTATTAGGCAAGTTGTATTTTGAGGAATAATTTATTATTGAACAACAACCATGTTCTCAATGAACCAAAAAACACATTATATCAAAGCTGAATGTTTCGGAAGTAGTTTTTAGTTTGTGTTAGTTTTAGCTATTTTAGGGGGATATCTGTGTGTGCAGGTGACTATTACTGTGCATAATTATTAGGCAACTTAACAAAAAACAAATATATACCCATTTCAATTATTTATTTTACCAGTGAAACCAATAACATCTCCACATTCACAATATACATTTCTGACATTCAAAAAAAAACAAAACAAATCAGCGACCAATATAGCCACCTTTCTTGCAAGGACACTCAAAAGCCTGCCATCCATGGATTCTGTCAGTGTTTTGATCTGTTCACCATCAACATTGCGTGCAGCAGCAACCACAGCCTCCCAGACACTGTTCAGAGAGGTGTACTGTTTCCCTCCTTGTAAATCTCACATTTGATGATGGACCACAGGTTCTCAATGGGGTTCAGATCAGGTGAACAAGGAGGCCATGTCATAGTTTCTTCTTTTATACCCTTTCTGCCAGCCACGCTGTGGAGTACTGGACGCGTGTGATGGAGCATTGTCCTGCATGAAAATCATGTTTTCTTGAAGGATGCAGACTTTTCCTGTACCACTGCTTGAAGAAGGTGTCTTCCAGAAACTTGCAGTAGGACTGGGAGTTGAGCTTGACGCATCCTCAACCCGAAAAGGCCCACAAGCTCACTTTGATGATACCAGCCAAACCAGTATCCACCTCCACCTTGCTGGGTCTGAGTGGGACTGGAGCTCTCTGCCCTTACCAATCCAGCCACGGGCCCATCCATCTGGCCCATCAAGACTCACTCTCATTTCATCAGTCCATAAAAACTTAGAAAAATCAGTCTTGAGATATTTCTTGGCCAGTCTTGACGTTTCAGCTTGTGTGTCTTGTTCAGTGGTGGTCGTCTTCAGCCTTCTACTGGCCATGTCTCTGAGTATGCACACCTTGTGCTTTTGGGCACCCAGTGATGTTGCAGCTCTGAAAATGGCCAAACTGGTGCAAGTGGCATCTTGGCAGCTGCACGCTTGACTTTTCATTCATGGGCAGTTATTTTGCGCCTGGTTTTTCCACACGCTCTGGGACCCTGTTGACTATTTTGAATGAAACGCTTGATTGTTCGATGATCACGCTTCAGAAGCTTGCGATTTTAAGACTGCTGCATCCTCTGCAAGATATCTCACTATTTTGACTTTTCTGAGCCGTCAAGTCCTTCTTGACCCATTGCAAGGAAAGGAAGTTGCCTAATAATTATGCACACCTGATATAGGGTGTTGATGTCATTAGACCATACCCTTCTCATTACAGAGATGCACATCACTAATATGCTTAATGGTAGTAGACTTTCGAGCCTATACAGCTTGGAGTAAGACAACATGCATGAAGAGGATGATGTGGACAAAATACTCATTTGCCTAATAATTCTGCACTCCCTGTATAAAATATTTAGCTTTTATTAAATAGTTATCTGAATCTTACAACCAAAGTTTGTATAATAATACACAAGATTGGCTGTAGACCATTGTTCATCATCAGAACACTGTGTAAAAATAACAAAAAACAAAAAGTGAATGCAAAAGTGCATAATATTTATTTTACGTGTTTGATGTGTGGCGGGGCGTGGTCTGCAGTGCCGCTGCAGGGGAGGTGGACCCACGGGTGTAAAGTCTGTGCTCTCTTGGCTGTTTTTGGGTGTGTGTCGGGCTGTGAGTTGAAAAGCTACAGCTGCTGAGGGTACACCAACCATGTGTGAAAAGTGGTCCATAACGTAATGCTTCAAAGTGTGTTCATGCAAACATTGTCGGGGTCTGCCGTGGTACAAGGGACTTCTGCTTATGAACCTGTGTGCACAGCGTCTGCAAATCGGGCTGTACAAAGTGACCTCATCTTTACCCAAAACTGTAAGCTGTCATCTGTGAGGCGCGAGCGGTGTTTGTTTTTACCATAATTCATGGTGGAGAATGGCTGCTCTGCTGAGTTTTGCTCTCTGTAGCCGTATGAATGGCAAACTACACTGATTAGCAGCGGCATAGGCACACATAAAATTTCTTCTGAAATTTTCGCTTTCTAGTTATTAATGTGTGCCTATGCCAAGAGGCACACATATTACTATCTATGTGTGCCTATGCCAAGAGGCACACATATTACTATTCTCGGATTATTATTATGTGTGCCTATGACAAGAGGCACACATATTTATCGTCATTATTATATTATATTATTCTCCAGTTTCCGCCTGAAATTTTGCAATCTCGCCTCGCAGTTTTGAGACAAGCTTCATATATGTTACCTCATTTTGTGCGGCCGGATCTGGAATGGTGTGCTATGACTTTTGGTGTTTATGAATTTTATAGTTTTTTAATATTAATATTTTAGTGAAATTTCCCGCGCTCCTCTGCAACAGTTTTGACATTAGGTTACATATGTTAGATCATTTGTGCGGCTGGAGCTGGACTACTTATTTATGACTTTTGGTGTTTATACTTTTATAGTTTTTAAATATTAATATTTAGTGCAAATTTAGGCCAATTCATCTTTTGGCGCAAATAACAGACTTCATTTGTGGTGTCTTGGCTCTCTAGTGGTATGCCGGAGTGTAAGCCTGTGTACCCTTATTTGGATTACCTAATGATGACAATTCACGGTGGGCACAGCGCGCTGCTTCAGGAGCCCTTGGAATTTTAAGGTTGCGCAAATCATTCAAAGTTACGGTAATGCTTGGTGGAAAACTCAATACCACAATCATAGCACGCCTCTACAGAGTGAACATGGCGGCACACTTCGTTTTACATGTCTTTTATTCGTGTTCTAGGTCACAAATAAGCTTTAAGATATTTCAGGCGAGATGTAGGTGTGTAAACTCAAATATCTGCTTGTTTTATCAAGAATCCCATATTAGCGACAGTGCTCTGACTACGTCGGTCCTGCCTGACAGCTAGCCGGCTACCTAGCTGGCTACCTAGCTAGCTGCCGCACTTGGCTGCAAATGGATAGCGAGGGACTCTCTCTGTCGTTTCACCTCCCTGGTCTCTCGCAAATGCTCGCATAGAATCGGAGTTACAGCTGGATGTGGAAAAAATAACTGACTTGTTTGGTGGTGGAGCTACAACAGAGGGCAGCTCCCACGGTGGTGTGACAGAAAGGACATGCCGCCAACGAGACTATGAGGCCGGGCAGGCGATTGCTAACGCGGTGGTCAATCATGGATCAGGGAAAGCGAAGGCAGGAGCGTGAGGTGAACTGAATTTCAGGTAAGAAGTTATGAACCTGCACTCTATTTGGGTCAGATATAAACAGAGTTTAGGTGTAGTTTATTTTCGTTGTGCTGACTTTTTACAATCGTACTGCGTGCTAGCTAGCACGAGGAGTTTATATACAGCTGTGTGCGCCTAAGTTACTGACGTTGGACTTTATTTTATTCATAATGGGTTAGTTCGTAGAGTTGCCGTACAAACGGAATCGTGCCACATTCAGAGAAAATATTACGATTTATTCTGTCGTTACGAGCCTCCCTGTCATTCTCTCGCCTGTTGAAACTTCAGTCATGAAACTGATCAATGATCGGCTTTCTCTCTTGTTTGTTTATCGCGCTAAACAACAGCAGCACGTTTAAGCTTGATCAGCTGTTGTTAGAATCATGGATCAGGGAAAGCGAAGGCAGGAGCGTGAGGTGAACTGAATTTCAGGTAGAAGTTATGACTGCACTCTATTTGGGTCAGATATAAACAGAGTTTAGGTGTAGTTTATTTTCGTTGTGCTGACTTTTTACAATCGTACTGCGTGCTAGCTAGCACGACGGGAGTTTATATACAGCTGTGTGCGCGCTAAGTTACTGACGTTGGACTTTATTTTATTCATAATGGTTAGTTCGTAGAGTTGCCGTACAAACGGAATCGTGCCACATTCAGAGAAAATATTACGATTTATTCTGTCGTTACGAAGCCTCCCCTGTCATTCTCTCGCCTGTTGAAACTTCAGTCATGAAACTGATCAATGATCGGCTTTTCTCTCTTGTTTGTTTATCGCGCTAAACAACAGCAGCACGTTTAAGCTTGATCAGCTGTTGTTAGAATTCATTTGCTTTTAATTTCTAGTATCAGCTGATGTTTGCTGCAGCCACAGCTGTAAAAACGGCTGTTCCAAACCAGATATCCTTACTGAATCATCAGAGCTGAACAGGTGATGGAGAAACAGGTTTACCCTTAGGTGACATGAATGAGTTGAAGGGAAGTTATGAACTGTTTCTGAGAGACAAACACCAAGCTCATTTTTTTGTGTAGCTGACAGCTGGTAACTGTGCAGGGCGGATCTAGCAAAGCTTTTGCCAGGGGGCCAGGTAGGCATTAACAGAGAAAGGTGGACACAAAGATATACTTTTCTTTCTTACTCTCATACAGGGAGTGCAGAATTATTAGGCAAGTTGTATTTTTGAGGAATAATTTTATTATTGAACAACAACCATGTTCTCAATGAACCCAAAAACTCATTAATATCAAAGCTGAATGTTTTTGAAGTAGTTTATAGTTTTAGCTATTTTAGGGGATATCTGTGTGTGCAGGTGACTATTACTGTGCATAATTATTAGGCAACTTAAAAAACAAATATATACCCATTTCAATTATTATTTTTACCAGTGAAACCAATATAACATCTCCACATTCACAAATATACATTTCTGACATTCAAAAACAAAACAAAAACAAATCAGCGACCAATATAGCCACCTTTCTTTGCAAGGACGCTCAAAAGCCTGCCATCCATGGATTCTGTCAGTGTTTTGATCTGTTCACCATCAACATTGTGCAGCAGCAACCACAGCCTCCCAGACACTGTTCAGAGAGGTGTACTGTTTTCCCTCCTTGTAAATCTCACATTTGATGATGGACCACAGGTTCTCAATGGGGTTCAGATCAGGTGAACAAGGAGGCCATGTCATTAGTTTTCCTTCTTTTATACCCTTTCTTGCCAGCCACGCTGTGGAGTACTTGGACGCGTGTGATGGAGCATTGTCCTGCATGAAAATCATGTTTTCTTGAAGGATGCAGACTTCTTCCTGTACCACTGCTTGAAGAAGGTGTCTTCCAGAAACTGGCAGTAGGACTGGGAGTTGAGCTTGACTCCATCCTCAACCCGAAAAGGCCCCACAAGCTCATCTTTGATGATACCAGCCCAAACCAGTACTCCACCTCCACCTTGCTGGCGTCTGAGTCGGACTGGAGCTCTCTGCCCTTTACCAATCCAGCCACGGGCCCATCCATCTGGCCCATCAAGACTCACTCTCATTTCATCAGTCCATAAAACCTTAGAAAAATCAGTCTTGAGATATTCTTGGCCCAGTCTTGACGTTTCAGCTTGTGTGTCTTGTTCAGTGGTGGTCGTCTTTCAGCCTTTCTTACCTTGGCCGTGTCTCTGAGTATTGCACACCTTGTGCTTTGGGCACTCCAGTGATGTTGCAGCTCTGAAATATGGCCAAACTGGTGGCAAGTGGCATCTTGGCAGCTGCACGCTTGACTTTTCTCAGTTCATGGGCAGTTATTTTGCGCCTTGGTTTTTTCCACACGCTTCTTGCGACCCTGTTGACTATTTTGAATGAAACGCTTGATTGTTCGATGATCACGCTTCAGAAGCTTTGCAATTTTAAGACTGCTGCATCCCTCTGCAAGATATCTCACTATTTTTGACTTTTCTGAGCCTGTCAAGTCCTTCTTTTGACCCATTTTGCCAAAGGAAAGGAGGTTGCCTAATAATTATGCACACCTGATATAGGTGTTGATGTCATTAGACCACACCCCTTCTCATTACAGAGATGCACATCACCTAATATGCTTAATTGGTAGTAGGCTTTCGAGCCTATACAGCTTGGAGTAAGACAACATGCATGAAGAGGATGATGTGACAAAATACTGATTTGCCTAATAATTCTGCACACCCTGTAAACACCAAGCT